>NC_134961.1:1661440-2861440 GCF_965638725.1 Aptenodytes patagonicus
GAGCTCTTCAGCTTGCTGCCTGCGGTGCTTAAGTCAGCGACAGACAGCGACCCGTCTGGATGCCGAGCTTGGCGGAGGAGAGTGTTTCCTTTGATGTTATTCGAGGATTTGCCACTCACCCTGGGAACCTGTCCCTGCAAGGTCTGACAGCTAATTTGGAGTCCTCACCCCTCACTTTTATATGCCATTGAGAAGAGGAAAAACAAGTTTTCCTGCTTCATCAGCCCACGACGGGGCTCTCCACGCCCGCGAGCCGCTCGCAGAGCTGGGCTGTCCTCTCCCTTTGCAAGGCAGAAGACAACCTCTCCGCTCCAGCGGCGAGATGGAGGTTCTCCATCCCCAGCCCTCGGTCACAGTCACTAATTAAATAACTGCAAAGATGGTACCAGCCCCATGCCCTGCCACAGCTTCAAACTTCATTCCAAGGAGGGAAGGGAGCGGCATACAAGGCTGCACGGCTCAAGGCCAGGCTGGCCGCTCGCTCCTCACCCCCCCACGGAAAATGGCTGCGTTCAAACGTTGCCAACCTGCAAGCCAGCGTGGTCTGAGGCTGGGGGAGAGCCGTCCCTGCTCCCACCCCGCGACTCCAGCCCAGCCGAGGAGCCGTCCCCGCTCTCCTGCTCACGGAGCCGCCACATCGTTCGCTTGTGGCTCCGGCACCCCTTACCTGTTCATGAGCGGGAGGGCGGTGCTGCCTTTCCCCATGCTGTGGTTGAGTTGGCGGACGACACGGCGCCAAGGCTGGAATAGATAATTCGCAGCATCGTCCACGTTTGAGCCACCTGCGCGAGAGACAGCCGCGGTCAGACCTCGCCAGCCTAAAAACCAGGTGCCGCGCAGCCACGTGCCTGTCTGCAAATCCCCATCATAGAATCATAGAATCATTGAGGTTGGAAAAGACCTCTAAGATCATCGAGTCCAACCATCGACCCAACACCCCCATGCCCACTAAACCATGTCCCTAAGTGCCTCATCTACACGTCTTTTAAATACCTCCAGGGATGGGGACTCAACCGCTTCCCTGGGCAGCCTCTTCCAATGTTTAACCGCTCTCTCAGTAAAGACATTTTTCCTCATGTCCAATCTAAACCTCCCCTGGCACAACTTGAGGCCATTTCCTCTCGTCCTATCACTTGTTACTTGGGAGAAGAGACCGACCCCCACCTCGCTACAACCTCCTTTCAGGTGGTTGTAGAGAGCGATGAGGTCTCCCCTCAGCCTCCTTTTTTCCAGGCTGAACAACCCCAGTTCCCTCAGCCGCTCCTCATCAGACTTGTTCTCCAGACCCCTCACCAGCCTCGTTGCCCTTCTCTGGACACGCTCCAGCACCTCGACGTCCTTCTTGTAGTGAGGGGCCCAAAACTGAACACAGTATTCGAGGTGCGGCCTCACCAGTGCCGAGTACAGGGGCACGATCGCTTCCCTGCTCCTGCTGGCCACACTATTTCTGATACAGGCCAGGATGCCATTGGCCTTCTTGGCCGCCTGGGCACACTGCCGGCTCATGTTCAGCCGGCTGTCGACCAGCACCCCCAGGTCCTTCTCTGCTGGGCAGCTTTCCAGCCACTCTTCCCCAAGCCTGTAGCGCTGCATGGGGTTGTTGTGGCCGAAGAGCAGGACCCGGCACTTGGCCTTGTTGAACCTCATACAGTTGGTCTCGGCCCATCGATCCAGCCTGTCCAGGTCCCTCTGCAGAGCCTTCCTACCCTCGAGCAGATCAACACTCCCGCCCAACTTGGTGTCACCTGCAAACTTACTGAGGGTGCAATCCATCATCCGCTGGTCTAGAGAGCCGGGCAGGCTCTCGGGGGGTCATCAAGTTTCTGGGCAACGATCTGCGCTTGTTGTAGGCAACAGCGCTACTGGGTTTGGTGCCAGGCGGAGGTACACCTTCCGGGGACAGCCAGAGGCCGCAGCCGGACGGAGAGCTGCCATCGGGCCTCATCCTGACAGCACCTTTCAACCTGGGCACCAGCCTAGGTCTGCCCCCGCAGCCTCCAGCCTAGGCCTCACCTGGTTGCGGTCCAAGCCTTTGGCCACCTTGGCGTTGTGGTCGCAGAGCTCGGCCAGGGGCCTGCCGGCCAGCGCGTACTGCTTGGCGGTGTGCACGAACCAGTCCATGCTGCCGCTCTCCACGTCCGTCTCGAAGACGCTGAGGGCGCTGGAGGAGGAGATATACTCGAACTGCTCCGTGGGGTCCAGCTTGCGCTTGAAGAAGATGGGGTGACGCCGGTCCCCAATGTAGGGCTTGCGGTTGGAGTCGGAGGAGATGAGGCTCTCTTTGGCGGCGAAGGCCAGGTCTCCGTAGAGGCTGTAGCACAGCCCCTCGGGGTTGGCCCGGTCGATGGGCTGGCTGGCGTCCTTGAAGATGTGCTGGTAGAGGGTGCTGTCCTTGGAGCCCGACAGGAGGAAATAGGGGTCGTGGAGGTGACGCCACACAATGCCCGTGGTGACATCCTTGTGCTCCTCAAACATGGCGGAGGGGATGAAGGGACGCCGTACGTCCCAGACGTAGATGTTGTGGTCCACCATCATGGAGCAGGTGGCGATGTGGTGCTTGCACTCCGGGCGCCACTTCACCCGGGCCACGGAGGCGATGGTCTGCACGCAGTAAATCTCCTTCGCCCGCGTGGTGTTCATGTCCCACACCTTCACCATCTTATCCCGGCCGCCTGTTGCCAGCCAGCCCCTGGGAGAAGGATGGAAAAAGACGGTGAGACGCCAGCTCGGGCCAGGATCCGCGCCCGTTCACCTCTCCTTCCCCGCCCTGGCACAGAAACACTCACAACACAGATGTGACCGCGTCCACGCCAAGCGGAGGCAGCCGGGCCGCAATTGCATCCTCCCACGTGCTACCCTAACGCCTCCACTCTCCAATAACCAGGTCAGGCAACGCCCCCCTCCTTCCCACTCCCGTTTAAGGCCCTGCGTCTTTAGACCCACGCTCATCTGAAGGGCTCCCAGGCAGACCAGCTCCCCCCCACCCCTGGTTTCCACTTGCCAGGGACAGCAGAGAGGAAAAAGGCCAGTTTGAACCTATTTCAGTGAATTATTTTGAACCTAATTAACCTTATTTTGAACCTAAGCTCGTGCGGAGTTGCAGCGCTGCCTGGCAGGGAGCGAGGGAGGGACCCGCACACCACAACAACTGTTTCCAGACGCACCCCGACCGCCCCCGGGGAAAGGCAGGAGGGAAACGTGATCAAACAGAAGCAAGCCACGTCCCCGAGCAGCCACGCAGCCTGTTCCCGGGCTGAGCACTGGAGCGAGAGGCCGCCCTGACACGAGGGGCAAGAGAGCAGCTTGCTGTACCCCGCCATTAGCAATCCAGTGCCTCAGGATCCCCTGACTTGTCAAAAAACAAACCCAAAACACCTCAACACACCCCCAAATCCTCAAAGTAATAATTGCTCCCACCTTCCCAGCCCCTGACACAAGGGGCCAGGGTATCAGAGACCCTGCTTTCCCCCCCGGTAAGGTCCCAGCCCCGGTTTTAGGGCCTCCCTCGTCTCTGCCGAGGCCGGGCAGCTGGCAGGGTCCGGCCCCGCACACACCTGTCCTCCGGGTGCCAGTCGCAGCAGAAGACGGGCCCGTTGTGGGCCGTGAACATCCTCTCGTAGCGGTCCGGCCGGCGGATGTCCCACAGCTGCACGTTCCCGTTCTCAAAGGTGGCGGCGAAGGTGAAGTAGTCCCGGATGCTGAACTGGACGTCACGCACGCTCTCCGACTGGCCTGAGCGGGGACAGGAGTTGAGAGCCGGTGGGACAGAGCTCAGCAAAGCTAAAAACCCCACGGGAAGAGCCGTGGGGGTTCCCACCCAGAGAGAAGGGGAAGCGGGGAGTGATGCGGCCACCTTCCACCTCCCGTGCAGGCTCAGCCCGCCGCCGAGCAGCCAAAAAAAAAGCAGCAAAATGCCTCTCAGCTCCCTCCCTGCCTGCTCCAGACATCGCGCCCTGAGCAAACCCTCCTCCCAGGCACGGGGAAAGGGCAAAGCCCCCAACCTCTGCCTCTCGCCAGGGTAGCGGGGCAAGCAACAGCCCGCGTTCGTACCAGAGAAGGTGCTGACAGAGTCCTTCTTGCGCAGGTCGAAGCATTTCATGTAGCCATCCTGGGAGCCGCTGAGGAGCATGTAGACCTCGGTGGGGTGGAAGCAGACCTTGTTGACGGTGCGCTTGTGCTCAGTGAAGAGCTGGTCCTGTTTGTTGCGGGACGGCTTGCCCAGGTTCCAGGTGACGACCACGCCGTTGGTGGCGGCGGTGGCCAGCAGGTTCTCGTCCATCTGGTGCCACACCACGTCCGCGCAGCTGAAGTTCAAGGAGGGTTTGCGGCCAACGCGGAGGTTCAGCTTCTCCACAAATTGGTCCTCCTCGATGGAGTAGATCTTGAAGATGTTGCGGCCGGCCACCACCACCTGGGCGGCATCGCGGCACACGCTGATGGCATTGGCGGGGGCATCCAGGTGGCAGAACATGGTCCGTCCCGTGAGGGCATTGCCCCCCAAGGCGGTGGTGACCCTGGCCATTTTCTCCATGGCCGTCCGCGGGGCGCACTCCCCTCTCCAGGAGCAGGCTCGGAGGCTCGCGTCCCCGCAGGCTGCATTCACGCTCGCGCGGCCGCCCTGCTCCACCTCAGCCAGAGCTGGGAAGGAACAGGCTCGGCTCCCGCAGCTCCTGGCAGGCCCAGGTGGCTTCGACCGCAGCTTTTCGTGGCCACATCAACGGGCCGCGGAGGTGAGAGGCTACAGCCCAGTCGCTACCTGAGGGGAGAGAGATACAGCCCCACGCCGGGCTTCTCCTCCTGCTGCCGTCTGTAATTCCCTCTCAGGGAGTTCTTGAAAACGTTTTCTGTGTTTCTTGTTCCCTCCTCAGTTCAAGCCCCCGAGATGCTCCGCTGATGAGAGCGGCTGTTGGTGACGCTACAAGAGGTCGACTACAGTGACGTGGACTGAGGCGAGCAGCGTCTCCAGCAAGAGGTTGGGTGAAACGAGGCCGCAGTCATCTCCGCGGGGCACTCCCCGTGCCCCAGATCCCTGCAAGCACCACAGGCAGGGGTTCACTCTGCTTCTCTAGTGGGGGGGGGGAAAGGGGGGGCAGCAGCTCCCCCCACCAGGCAGAGAAACTGCTCTTCCCAACCCTGTCCCAGGCCAGGGTGCCAGGGCCTGGCAGCTACTCTGGGAGAACCCTGGGGCCAACAAGGCTGCCTGGGGGTTGCAGGGTCCCTGGGGCACCCACAGGCCGGCTCCCCCTGAGCCAGGCCCTCCTGCTACTACACCCTTCCCTCGCCAGGAGCCCCAGCCCCCCTCACACCCCACATTCCCTCCTCCTCAGGGCCCGCTCCTGACCCACAGACCCCTCAGGGCCTCCTCAGAGCCCCCTCCCGCCCCTCAGGTCCCCCTCCCGCCCCACAGAGCCCCCTCAGGGCCCCCTCCCGCCCCTCAGGGCCCCCTCCCGCCCCTCAGGGCCCCCTCAGGTCCCCCTCCCGCCTCAGGGCCCCCTCCCGCCCCACAGAGCCCCCTCAGGTCCCCCTCCCGCCTCAGGTCCCCCTCCCGCCCCTCAGGGCCGCCTCAGAGCCCCTCCCGTCCCGTCCCTCAGCCCCCCCTGCCGCTGCCGGCCAGGCCCTCCGCTGCCGCTGCCGCTGCCGCCGCCGCGGTGCCGGTGCTGTACCCGGTGCCGGTGCAGCCCCGCCGGCAGCTCGGGCCCAGCAGGCCGCGCCGGCCGCCGCCGCCGCCACGGAAAGGGCCGCCGAGCCCCGCCCCTCTTCCGCCGCGCCCCGCCCCCTTCCGCCACCGAGGCCCGCCCGCCCCGCCTAAGCCCCGCCCCCGGAACCCGCCCCACCCCGAGCACGAACCCGCCCTCCGGGAGGCCCCGCCCCGGGATCAAGCTCCGCCCCTGAGTCAGACCCCGCCCCCGGCACGGGGCGGGACTCGCTGGGGGGAGAGGGGAGGACGGAGGGATGCAGGGGGGAAAATGGGGGCGCAGGGGGGATACGGGGTGCATTAGGGGACGTGGGGTGCAGGAGGGGAATGGGGGTGTCGGGGGGGATACGGGGTGCATTAGGGGACGTGGGGTGCAGGGGGGGAATGGGGGTGTCGGGGGGGATATGGGGTGAATCGCGGTGGGGATGCCAGGGGGACATGGGGTGCAGCGTGGGGGGGGGTGCAATGCAGAAAAGGGGGGTGTCAGGGGGATATGGGGTGCACTGGGGGTGGGGGTGCCGGGGAGATGTGGGGTGCAGTGGGGGTATAGGGATGCGCTGGGGGGATATGAGGGTACACTGAGGTGTGGGGCTGCCTGGGGGATTGGGGGTGCCCCGGGGTGTGGGGGTGCACTGGGGTTTAGGGGTACATGGGGGGGTGGCTATACAGGGAGATGCAGGGCTACACTGGGGGATAGGTGTGCGGGGGGGGGTGGGGGTGCACTGGGGGGTATGGGGACACCCCAGCCCCGGGGCTGGGGCTGTGCTGGGGCTGTCCATGTGACGTGGGAGCATGGGGGTGCGCAGGGCTGATGGCACCCCCGGGCCTGCTGCCGTCACCGGCAGGGGTGGGGGCACCCTCATGTGCCACTGCCCTGCCTGTCTCCGGCCCCTGCCCGGATGCCCCGTCCCCTGGCACCCGTGTCCCGTGGGCAACACGTGGCAGCACGCTGGTGGGTTTGGGGGTGCAGGCAGCCCCCCACCCTGGCTGCCGCTGTGCCAGGGTGCTCCGTGCAGCCCGCAGCCCCGCCGGCTCCCAAACCCCCTTCCAGGGCCACAAGGGTCCTCGTGCCATTTTGGGGCCAGAAAGGAGCATTTTGGACAAAGGAGGGCGCGGAGGCGGCGGCGGGTGGTGCAGCAGTTCCTTCCCGGCCGGTACAAAGGCAAAACAAACCGAAAGCGTGTCCGTGTCCGTGTCCGTATCCGTATCCATGCCCATGCCCGTGTCTGTGTCCGTGTCCGTGCCTGCGCTCCTCCCGGGGCCGTGCAGGCAGCCGGTGTGGCAGTGGGCGATGCCCCGGGGACGGCCACTAAATCCCCTCCCGCGCCAGGTCCCCGTGGGCACCCCAGCACCATGCCCGGCTCGGCCCCGGCTCGGCCCAGCCCAGGGGTCCCCTCGGCCCCCCTCTTGCCGCTGGTATCGGGGCGATGGCTTTCCAGCTGGAAGAGCGGTGGCAGCATGTCCTGAGGTGCCACCTCCTGCCTTCGCTCTGTGCCCCTGGTGTCCCCGCAGCGGATCGGACCTGGCCCCGGTCCCCCAGGACGTCCCATCCCAGCCGGACGGGTCGCTCCTCGGTGTCAGCATCCCGTGGGGACCAGCATCGCCCCACCGACCCCACATAAAACGAGATGCAGCAGGGTCCCCGGGGTGAGAGGAGATGCTTGCCGGGAGACCCCAGCTCCCGGGGCGGGATCCGGCCGGGGTGAAGCCGTATGGAGGGGCTGGGCAGGGGCTATCACTTGTCACCGTCCCCCCCCAGGTACACTGGAGCCTGCCATACCATGAGACTGAAGCAAGCGAGCATGCGAGGGCGGCGGGCGGGCGGGCGGAGAAAAACATCCTATTCACCAGGAGAAAGCGCCGGGCACCCCAAGGGCAGGGCCGGGGGCTCGGGGGGTGCACAGCACGTGGGCGGCAGCTCGGTGACCTGCTCCGGGGGTGCAAGAGGACCCATCCAGCCTCCACCACCACCCATGGGTACCAAAAATAAGCATCCTCCTGTTGCCCATCCCTGGGAGCATCCTTCGGTCCCCAGGAGCATCCTTTGGTCCCCGGGAGCATTCTTTGGTCCCCGGGAGCATCCTTGGCGGCAGGGCCATGTGCCCGCTTGGCAGCGGGGCGAGGGCAGGATGCGGCCGGGGGGGGGTCACGCTGCCATCGCCTTCCCACTTTGGGTTTCCATGATGTCCGTTCATCCGTCCGGAAGGGATTGGCAGGACACCGGTAGGAGGACGGGCAATGGCGGCGGCGTGAGGGGAATTTACAGGTACCCAGGGGGGCTCTGGCGAGGGGCAACACCATCCCCCATCTCCCCCCGGAGCCCCACGTCCTTCGGGGGTGTTGATGCGGGGGGTGTCCCAGGGTCAGTTGTCATCGATGGCATCTTTCACATCCTCCAGCAGACGGAAAGAAATGGGGTGGGCGATGTCAGACGGGGCAGTGGCGGGGTGGGCGTGGGAGCGGGGCGGCCGGACCCGGTGCTACTCGATCACCATGCAGCACGGGAGGTGCTGGGAGAAGTACTTGAAGAGCTCCGGGGTGGCCCCGGGGCAGTTGGTGAGCTCCAGCTCCTCCAGCTCCTGCAGCTGCACCAGCCCCGACAGCCCCGTGGTGGTCAGCAAGGGGCAGCCTGCAAGCGGGCAGGGCGCACCGTCACCCCAAAATGCCAGCATCCCCCCCAAAATAGCACCCCAAACACACCAGCACCCCCAAAAACAGCACCCTAAAAAAACAGTGCCCCAAAACACCAGCCCCCAAAACACCAGCCCCCCGCAAAATAAACATCCCAAAGAAACAGCACCCCAAAAAACAGCACCGCAAACACACCAGCACCCCAAAACCCAGCACCCCAAAACTCCAGCATCCCCCCCAAAAGGCATCCCCCCAAAACAGCACCCCAAACCACCAACACTCCAAAAAAACCAGCATCCCAAAACCCCAGCACCCCAAGAACCCCAGCACCCCAAGAACTCAGCCACGGACCCATCCCCTGGGAGCTGGGCTGGGTGCGGGTGCCCGGGCGGCTCAGGGGGATGCAGGAGCCACGCCATGCTGGCTTGGGGGGATGCTGGCTGTCCCCCGGGCTGTCCCTGTCCCCACGCCCGGTCTGTCCCCAGCCCCATGGGGACCCGGCCACCCCAGTCCTGGGGGAGCAAGGGGGGGGTCTCACCGGCCAGCGAGAGGAGGCGCAGGCTGCCCATGCTCAGGAGATGCTTCAGGCCAAAATCCTGCACCTGGAAAAGAAAATGGAGTGGGAGCAGGGGGGGGACAAGGAGGGGCTCCATGGGGAGCGGCCACTGTGGTACCGGGGGCTCAGCATTGCTGGGGCAGGGAGCTGGGTGCTGGGGCAGGATGCTGGGGCAGGGTGCTGGGGCAGGGTGCCGGGGCAGGGAACAGCAGCAGGGTGTGGGGACAGGGCGCAGGGTGCTGGGGCAGGGAGCTGGGTGCAGGGGCAGGGTGCTGGGGCAGAGCGCAGTGGCAGGGTGCTGGGGCAAGGTGCCTGGGCTGAGTCCTGCTGAGCTCACAGGAGCACCCCATCCCTTCCCCACTTCCCAGCATGAAGTCGTGGGGGCTCCAGCCGACCCTGAGCTTGAGGACCATCCCCAAGGGAGATGCCAGCCGCTCTGCCCTCCCCAGCCAGGACGGGCACGGCTGTGTTCCCCCACCTACCTGGCAGCACCAGCGCAGGTAGAGGCTCCGCAGGGACGACATGGTGGACAGGTAGCTGAGGCCGGTGTCGGTGATCCGCACGCACCTGCCGGGGACACGGGGTATCAGGGCTGGCTGGGAGTGGGGCACCCATGGGTGTCCCCAGACCACGGCCCCCACGCTGCACCCACTGCTTCCAGCACGGCTCAGCATGGCATGGCTCGGCATGGCTCAGCATGGTGCAGCATGGCACGGCACGGCTTGGCATGGCTCGGCATGGCTCAGCATGGTGCGGCATGGCATGGTGCGGCATGGCATGGCACGGCTTGGCATGGCATGGCATGGCTCGGCATGGCTCAGCATGGTGCGGCATGGCACGGCACGGCTTGGCATGGCATGGCATGGCTCGGCATGGCTCGGCATGGCTCAGCATGGTGCGGCATGGCATGGTGCAGCATGGCATGGTGTGGCATGGCATGGCACGGCTTGGCATGGCATGGCATGGCTCGGCATGGCTCAGCATGGTGCGGCATGGCACGGCACGGCTCGGCCAGCGAGTACCTGTCGAGCACCAGCTCCTCCAGCTTGTGCAGGTCGCAGGCGATGTACTCCAGGGCCATGTCGGTGATGCGAGGGCACCAGGAGAGGTCGAGGCTGCGCAGCTTCCGCAGGTTCTCGGCCACCAGCTCCACGCCATCATCTGTCACCTTGGAGCAGCCCGAGAGGCTGAGGACACTCAGGTTGGGCAGGCTGTGGACCATGTTGACCACACCGTGGTTGGTGATCTCCCAGCAGGAGTTGAGGCGGAGGGTGTGGGTGGTGTAGCCTTGCTTGGCGGTGAAGTAGGCGAGTGCCGTGTCCGTCACGTGGTAGGCTTGCAGGTTGAGCTCGGTGAGGTTGGGCAGGAGCTGCGAGATGGCGGCGATGGCGTCGTCGGCCACGTTGATGCAGTCGCTGACGCTCAGCGCCGTGATGCGGGCGTTGAGGCTGGACCACAGCCCGGCCTCCGTGAAGTCGTTGCAACCCGACAGCTCCAGCCGCACCACACCCTGCATCTGCTCCAGCATCACCTGCCGAGGGGCAGGGGGTCAGGGCACGGTGGGCACTGCCGCCCGCCCCGCGCAGCCTCGTGCCCCCGCCCCGGCTCCCTCTGAGCCTCCCGGGGCTCTTCCCATTGCCCCCAGCCCTGCGTGGGTCCAGCCTTCTCCCTGGGACCCCCTGGCATCGGAGCAACGCTGTAGGACATGCCAGCATCGGCAGGGAATGGGAGGGGACAGGCAGGGACCCCTGGCCACGGCCCCTGCTCTGTACCCAGTGCTGTTGGCAGGGGCAGGATTAATGCCCACTCCCAGCCTGGACGCTGCTCTGGTAGGATGCGGCCGTGGAGCAGCTGGTGCCGTGTTTGGCCATGGGGTGGGGTGGGGGACCTCGGTGGGGACCTTGCCTGCCCTCGTGCAGGACCACGAGTTGCCCCATCTCCATCTGACCCACAGCCCCCTGACCGGGAGACCCCCCTTGCTGGGGAGCAGCCAGCCAAGCGGGGATGTCCCCATCCCCTGAGCCCTGCTCACCACCCACCGCTGCATCCACCGCCCAGCGACAGGGCCAGCTCGCCTGGCTTTGCCTTCCCAGCAGCACCTGCAGGCAGTGTCCGCAGGCGGCAGGGATGAACCCCCCCCGCCCCCCCCCGACGGCATCTTTGCCCCCTGCCTGGGAGGGCAGCGCAGGCTGCGGCCCGTCCCACTGCCCAGACCACAGGCAGGGGCTCCCGACGCTGCCCGCACCCATGGGATGGCCATGCCACCTGCCTGCTCCTTCCCCGTGGCTGGTGAAAGCTCTGCCCACGCGTGTGTCCCCAGGGCCACGAGGAAGGACCCGACATTGCCACGTCTCCTCCACCCAGGCCACCTCGCCGGGGTCACCTACCTCCAACCCCGCGTCTGTGATGGTTGACCTCTTAAGGCTTATGGACTTGACCCCCTTCTTGGAGAGGGGGTAGTTGTCAATGAACTCACAAATGTCCAGGTCGGAGACGCCCACGAGGCAGAAGCCGTCGAAGCCACGGACAGCGAAGCCCTGCAGGCTGACGAACTCCTTCTCGCCACCGGGCAGGACGTTGTAGAGCTCTTTGGTGTGCAGGACGGGTGTCAAGCCCACCCAGAACTTGGGTTGGTAGAGCACCCGCCGCCACGTCTTGCACACCTGTGCCAGCACGCACTTCTCGCACGCCGAAAAGTACCAGAACAAACGGTTGAGGATCTTCTCGTCCACCGCCAGCTGCCTTTCTGAGGGTGAGCCAGGCAGCCGCTCCGGTGAGGCCTGCTCCGAGCTTTCGCTCGTGTTCAGTCCCACCAAGGAAGCGCCGGGAGGGGAGGCGACGCCGGCCAGAGTGGCCAAGGAGAGCGGGGAGGCCAGGCTGGGGATGGGCAGGTCGCTGCGGTGGGCTAAGACGGGGCTGAGGATGGCAGGCACGGAGGAAGGCTGGCACAGGCGGTTTTTCACGGCGGGGGTGCCTTTGGTGATGCTGGCGGAGCCGAGGCCGTTGGGTTGCGTGGGGATCTTCACCAGTCCATTGCGGGGCAAACATGGGGGCTTGGTGTCGCCGTTTCTCGGGTTCGACATCTTCCACAGGTCTCTCTGCAACATAGGGGTGTGGGCTGAGGGGCTGCTGGTCTGGCAGGGAGAATGGGTGGGGGGGTGGGCAGAGCTGGGGGATGTCGTGGCACCGGGGGGGGGAGGGAGACCCTGGGGCTCCCTGTGCAGGGAGCAGGGTGGCACAGGGGACCGGGTGATGCAGGGTTGCTGGGTACAGCCACAGATGGGACATGCCCGGGGCACAGAGCGGGGTCCCCCATGGGGCTGTGTGGCCCTGGCATCCCCCGTGATGGGGGAGGGATGGGGATTTGTCCCTGGATGTTCACATCTCTCTCAGAGCCTGGGATCCAGCCACCGATGGGAACAGGAGCAGGATCATAGAATCACAGAATGGTTTGGGTTGGAAGGGACCTCTAAAGGTCACCTAGTCCAACCCCCCTGCCGTGGGCAGGGACATCTTCAACTAGATCAGGTCGCTCAGAGCCCCGTCCAACCTGACCTGGAATGTTTCCAGGGATGGGGCATCCACCACCTCTCTGGGCAGCCTGTGCCGGTGCTTCACCACCCTCAGCGTAAAACGTTTCTTCCTTGTATCTAGTCTGAATCTCCCCTCTTTCAGTTTAAAGCCATTCCCCCTTGTCCTATTGCTACAGGCCCTGCTGAAAAGTCCCTCCCCATCTTTCTTATAAGCCCCCTTTAAGTACTGACAGGCTGCAAGAAGGTCTCCCCGGAGCCTTCTCCTCTCCAGGCTGAACAACCCCAACTCTCTCAGCCTGTCCTCATAGCAGAGGTGTTCCATCCCCCTGATCATTTTTGTGGAGGGGAGAGGAGGCAGCAGCGGTGGAGCAGAGCTGCCCACACTCGCCGTGCCAGCCAGGCGCTCGGTGGTGAGCCCGTGCCGGCCGGGAGCCTCGCCGAGCCTTGCCGAGCCTCGCGGCAGCCGGGCGGCACCCCAGCAAATCAGGCCAATAAATATTTCAGCGGCAGTGAGGCCAGCTTTCCAACGGCTCCGCCGCACCCTGCCATCCATTATTCAAAGCGTTTCCCTCTATAAATATGGAAGTGAATAATTGATGGGGGCTTGGCCCCCCCCCCCGGCCCCAGCCAGTGCCTGGCACGGGGCCCTGCCGGTGCGCCGCCTGTCCTGCCCGCACCCTGTTTGCCGGAGCTGTGCCAAACCCTGCCAAAGAGAAGGGTCTGAGGCTGGAGGGCGCTGGGGTCCCGGCAGCCCCCGGGGACACGGCCAGGAGCTGGAGCCCGGGGAAGCGGCTTCCAGCTCAGGGACCAGGGAGCAGGGACGCAGTCCTTGAGCCCCGAGGGATGGCTGGCACGTGCATCCAATGGTGGCTGATGGGACTGGAGGACCCTCTCCGTCGCTGGCTCCCCCCGGACCCAAGATAAAAGCGAGGGAATTATTTTAGCCGCTTGATTTGGGACGGAGATGGCCAGGCCCTGATGGAGGGGCACCGAGGGAGGAGCCTCCCGGCCGGTGATGCTCATGGCCCAGGTCCATGGGCTCTGAGGATGCTCCATGCAGCCTGGGGGGGATGGCTGCCACGTGGGGTGCAGCCTAGATACCCCGCTGCCCCCAACCCATTGCTTTCACCCTCACAGCATCCCTGGCCTCATCGAGCCCTCCTGGAGCAGCCAGGGAGGGGAGCAGTCACCCAAAAGGTGCCGTGGAAGAGCCCAGGAGCGCAGATAGCTGCCAGTGGCACAGCCGGCAAACCCCACGGGATTCATGGTGTGCGGCGTCTCCTGGAGCTGCCCTCCCCAGCACAGCAGGGCCGTGGGACAGGGCCGGTGGGAGCTGCTGAAGCCTCTCCTGCGGTGCGAGCAGCAGTGGTGCGGAGGTGCCTGCAGACGGCCCGGCCCGGTGGCAGCGGCACTGCGAGGGCCCAGCCTCTGGGGATGAACCCGGCCCTGTGCAGACAGTCTGGCGCCGCTCCCCACTCAGATGCAGCCTCTGCTGCCCCCACCTACGCTGCCCGACAGAGGAGCTGGGCCTCTGATGCTTGGACATGTGTTAAATTCACTTGAAAGCAGGAGAAGAGGAGGGGGAAGAAGGAAGAAACTTAAAACCAGCGGCTCGGCGCTTGGCAGCAATCAGGGAAGCAAACAGAACATGCACCAGGGTGTCTAACAGCCATACAGCACAAATCCAAACAGATAATTACCAGGCGGCATGGGAAGGCTGTCGCTCCGGCACAGGGCCCACAGCCAGAGCTGTTCGGCATGCTGGCTGTCCCCGGGGAGAGGGCAGGTGGTGGCAGAGGGGCAGCCTGGGCCTCGGGAGCCCAAGGGGACAGTCACAGGAGGAGACAGATGCTGACAAGTTGCCGGACTGAAATGCAGCCAGCGGGAGGTGTTGGCAATGGTTACAACCAGCTCAGACCTTGGTTGGTCCCCGAGGCCAGGCTCAGGGGGGGCTGAGTGGATTCAGCAGCTTTCCCAGTCCTGCCTTTGAAGACTGAGCCAGGTCCCACCTGCCCCGGGCACTGAGGCTGCCTGTCTGGCTCACAGAAATCCTGAACCATGAATGAGCTGGGAAGACGCTTCAAATAGAAAGATGGATGGAGAGTCAGGCCTTCTGGGCGCAGGCAGGCTCCAGGCAGCGGCAGGCCAGACAAGCAGGCTGGCTGTACACGGCCACATCTCTCCGGGGAAATGGGCAGGCAAAGATTTGGGGGTTCCTACCACCCTAAAAGGAGCAGTACTGTGCCTGAGGGGGGAGCCCAGCCTGGAGAGGGTGGGCAGGGGGCACAGACTGGGGAGGGGAGCGGGCCCGATAACCACTCTCTCCTCTGTCTCTAGCACTGTGGGATCTGTCCTCCACTGCTGCAGGAAAGCCCCTGCCTGCAGCCAAGCAGTCCCCCAGGTTCCCGCACCCTGGGACTGAGGGCACATCGCTCCAATGTACAAAGCACAAGTACCACATCCCGCGGAGATCAGAGCTGCTGTGTGCTGGGAGACCCAGCGCACACCCTGCCCTGCCCCAGGCCCTCCCTCCAACCCACTGAGAGAGCAGAGGGACAGGGAAATATGAAGCCGTCTGCCTTGGAGGTGTCAGTACAGAGCCCCTCTGATGTTCCAGCAGCTCCATGAGCACCTCCATATGTTTTTTGGTCACCCCAAAGCAACAGGAGAGCAGAGATCTGGCCTTTCCTCCTCTCGCCGTGATCTCACTGTTTGCAGATTGTGTGACTGAACCAACCACAAGGCCACCAGAAGGAGAGTTCAGCACTTGGTATGAGCATCCTCACTCTGGGATCCCACAGGAAGGGCCCAGCATCGCAACCCCCCCATAGCAAGCCCCCTCTGCTCTCACAGGCCACATCTTACAGGGGAAGCGTCTGCCACCAGTGGAGTGCCAGCTCCCAATCCACAGTGGGAGGAAACCTGACAAAAGCAAAGGACAAAGTCTTTTAGTCTCCCGAATTCACGCCAGGGTGCACATTTCACAGGAAACGTCATTGCCAGAGAAGTCACTCCATTCATGAGGGTTTTGTCATCCACAATGAGCGATGATGCAGTGGTGGGGGGCGGCTTTGACGCAGGAAGAGAGAAGAAAGAAGAGGGTCTAAGAGCCTGTCACTACAAACATTACACAGATGATGAAGATGCTGGGAAGAATAGGACAAACACTGTCGGGAAGACAGAGCTTGTCCAAGCTGTTGGCGAGTTTACCATCTCCATGTGGCAGTGAAGAGGGATGAGGGCCTCAAGAGGTGGGCAGGATGATCAGTCACACAGCTAGTGCCACCCCTGCGTGGGTGTTTGCTGGGAGACCCCAGGCTGTGGCAGATGAGACGTGCTGGATCAGACTGTCACCCCGCTGCAGCCGGGCTCAAGGGCGAGTGCTGGACCAGCCAGGCTTGGAGGCTACCGAGGACTCCGGGTCAGCTGGGCTGGAAAGCCACCGAGACCCTGGACTAGCCAGGCGTGGGACCCACCGGGGACCCGGCCCTGCTCGCTGGGCAGGCCCGTTCAGCACCGCGGACAGCGGCCCCGTTCAGCACCGCGGACAGCGGCCCGGGCCCGTTCAGCGCCGGGGGCCCCGTTCAGCACCGCGGACAGCGGCCCCCCGTTCAGCACCGCGGACAGCGACCCCCGTTCGGCACCGCGGACAGCGGCCCGGCCTCCTCGGGGCCGCATCACCCTGCAAGGGCACCCCGCAAACGTGCCCCTGCGGGACCCCCCTGCCCCAGCGGGCCCCTGTGAGCATCCATTATTGCCCTGCCAGGTCCCTGCGAGCATCCACTACTGCCCCGCCAGGTCCTGTGAGGATCCACTACTACCCCGCCAGGTTCCTGTGAGCATCCACTACTGCCCCGCCAGGTCCCTGCGAGGATCCACTACTGCCCCGCCAGGTCCCTGCGAGGATCCACTACTGCCCCGCCAGGTCCCTGCGAGGATCCACTATTGCCCCGCCAGGTCCCTGTGAGGGTCCACTACTGCCCCGCCAGGTCCCTGCGAGGATCCACTACTGCCCCGCCAGGTCCCTGTGAGATCCTACTGTCGCCCCCCCAGGTCCCTGCAGTCCCCCCTCCTGCCCCGCCAGCCTGCTGTGAAGCCCTGTTATCGCCCTGCCAGAATCCAAGGCTGCTGCAAAATTATTTCTGTAGAGCCACTGCTTCAGTGACAGAGCGCTGCTTGGCAGCAAGCAGCCATCACTCATGGCTTCCTGCACACACACACACACACATATATATATGCGCACCCAGACACGCACGGACACATGCACAACCACCCTGTCAGAGCCCCAGGAGCTGGTGGATGCACCTTGCACGAGCTTTGGCGTTCAGCTGCACATATACATGCACACGTACACACACACACAGAGAGATAAGTGTATGCACGCGCGCACACACACACACACAGAGGGTTGCATCAGCTGAATTCATTAGCCCGTCTATTTTTACTAATGCAGCAAATCAAGTTGCTCTACAGGCGGAGAAAACACACCCGAGACATAGTGCTGTGGCAGAGCGCACAGCCAAGGCTTTTGTCCAGCACTCCTGAGGGTAACGGCTCCCCGGGACTCCCTCAGCTCTACGCAACATCCCCCACCAGCAGCAATGCCACGCAGGCTCTTGCTTTGGGGGGGCTGAACCTGCCGACCAAAGCACACGGTAGTCATAAAGACATCCCACCATACAAATCGCCTTCCCCGGCAGTGCTCAGTGGTGCGCGAGCTGCCTCCTGCTCTGATTCCCATCAGGTCAGACCACTGCCCATGCCGTGAGCAGTCAGAGGGGTGTATGACTGCCGGCCTCCGAGGCCGGGTCCCCTCAGAGGGCTTGGGTCACCCCGGCAATGCAGAGGAGCGGCAGAAGGCCCTGGAGGAGCTGCCGGCTCCCCCAGAGATGGAGGGGTAGGGGGTGTGTTTGGGTAGAAGCTGCCTGTACATGTGCATGTGTGTGTGTGCACATTGATCAGCGCTCCCGGGCTCAGCACTCACACAAGTCAGCTGGGAGAGAGGCTCAGAGCACAGCTCCGAACTCGGTGCTAGGTATTGCCACACCGCACAAGCCAGGAATTTGTGGTGGGGAAGGGCCTCGCCACTCCGCCTGGCCCCGGAGACCTGCCATTTGTGTGATGGGAGCTGGGAAACTCCTTCCTGAGATTACCCTGAGAGCTCCTTGGGAGACCGGAGGGCTGAGAGCAGCTCTCCTGCTCCCTTGTTGGCACCCAAAGATGCCAAAGAGCTCGTTCCACCTTGCTGCGGACAAAGAGGCTCAGGAGGGGCTGGGAAAACAACTGGTTTGAGTCCCATTCCTGCCGGCTGCCACTCAGCACCGGGCTGGCTGGTGAATCCATCGCTGGGTCTCAGGCGGCTCATGACCGGGCAGCGGAGCCATCACGACAGGGATCCCCCCAGCACCGCTCTCCCCCAGGTCCCACGGCATTTCCAAACAGCAAGAGCTGGGGCTGGGCTATGCGGAGCCATCCCCATGCCCAGGGAGCTGGGGAAATGCTGGCTGAGGTGCCAAAGCCAAACTCTGCTCAGGTCCCCACCACTTTCCGCTTGGCTGAGAGAACGGCTCGTGTCCAGGGGCACCGGGAGACGCAGCTGCCGTCCCCCCCAGCTCTCAGCATGGGGCAGGTGCAGGGAGGAGGCAGAGGTCCAGCCCCCCAGGCCTGGCCAGGCAAAACTTCCTCGCAACAGGCAGCGGGGTCCCCTCCGGCTGCCGCAAACCCTTCCCGCAGCAGCATTTGTCTTCTCTGCTGAGACCCAAATCTCCCGAAGGCATCAAGCCCTGACCTCCCTCCCTATCCCAGGGAGCCCCCTGTCCCCTCGCAGGGGACACCCCCCCCCCCGCACAAGAGGAGCACGGAATGCACAGACCAGGGCAGAGCTGGACCTCGATGTGCTGCCCTGGGCCCACCTCCTCCAGCCTCCTCTGGAGGTACCATCCCTCACTGCCATGGGAGGATGTTCATGCTTCAGCCAAGCTTTGCCCCGCTCCCCACCGACTGAGGCGAGGGGAAGCGGGAGCAGCTCCTCTTGTGCCGGCTCCTGCCCGGCCTGGCCCCCTGCTGCAAGCCCAACCAGAGCACGCCCAACTGATGGCAGCCGGCACGTTACAGCTCTTCTCTCTGCTTCTCTTGGGCCCAGGAAGGGGTGAACAAAAATGCAAGATCCCACGAGGAGAGAGGAGCCAGGAGACCGTGGCCCACGGCTGTCCCCGAGCCCCCTGCCCACTGATGTGCTCCCCAGGTACTGCTGGGACTTGAGCCCTTTCTTCAAACCCCTTCATCCCTCCAGACGTGGCAACAGCCACGCAAGCAGCGATGCCCCTTTGCCCCCCGGCTCAGGGGTCCGGCTGGGAGCTGGGGTCGGGCGAGGTGGGCAGACGCTTGCCCAGCACGGGGGCCATCGGCGCCAGGCTCATGGGATGCCGGGGCGGGCAGGTGGCGTTCAGCCACCGGGACTTCCTGCTGTAGGGGGTTGTAGGGGCTAAATGCCGACACAGGCTCCAAAAAGCCATTAGATACACTCCTGGAAGCAAAGGCACTGGCCTGATCCTGCTCCCAGGGCAGCCCCCCAGCTGCCCACTTCCCCCAGCCAGGAACTGGGCGCGGGTCACACCTCCAGCAGGGAGAAGCCCTGGAGAAATGGCTTCTGCCTGCCCCATCCTCAGATTCTCTCCCCTTCAGCCCCTGCCCCCTCCTCTGCACCGCCGGCCCTGGAGCACCCGGTGAATGTGGCCGATCCCCGTGGCGGGTGGGCAGAGGTTTGGCAGGGGTGGGATGCTGCCGAAGGAGCCCCACTCACCCACGCGCCCCATCCCCGCTCCCTCCCACGCCATCGGCACCTACTTGCCTCTCAAATCCCCTTTCCCCTCTCCGGGCGCTGCTCAGCCGCACAGATACTAGCGGGGAGCAACGGGCCACGGCTTGGAGATGGGGCAACTGAGGCACGGGCAGGGCGACGTGGCTTTGCCACGGAGCTGCCAGAGTCTGAGTCAGGCAGAGCTTAAACCCACGGAGCATGAAGGCAGAATCCAGCCCCCAAACCCAAAGTGCTCCCGCTCCGGCCTCCCTTCTCCCGGCTGGAGGGTGGCCACATCCCCATGGGATGGTCAACACGGAGGTGATCCCGCCGGAGGGGATGGGGGGGACCCTTCCCCCCCTCCCGCCTTCCTGCATGTGACACGCTGGCATGAGCGAGGGTCCTTCCGTCCCCGGGAGCGGGATCTGGGGAGGGGGGAGGTTGCCAGTGCTGGGGATGCTCGTCCTGCCCGCTCCCTGCCGCCGTGGAGCTGCTGGCACGGGGAGAAGAGCAGGCCCGGCGGATGGCAAAGGGATCGATGTGGGGGAAGCCAGCTCGGGGAAAAATAGATATCTAGCTCATTAAAAATGGATGCTCGAGCGAGTCCTCCCCACTCCAGAGCCACCTCCCTCCCTCTTCCTGGTAGCCGGAGTGAAATCAGCACCGAGCTTTCAGAGGAGGGGAGATGCCAGCACGGCACGGCGCTCGCTCTGCACCCGCTGCTCCCACCCTGCTGCGTGCCGAGACCCCCTGGGTGCTGCAAATAGGGCCCGAGACCCCCTGTACCCCAGGCAGAGGGTGGCTGTGGAGCAGGACCTCTGCCAGGAGCATCCCTGCCGCAGGGACTGCCACACTCCAGCCTCCACCACCCGGGCACCACCACGTCCCGCCAGCGCCAGCAGATGCCCGAGAACCAGAGCTGCCCCAGCACCTCGGCCCGGTGCCCCATGGCACCCCCCCAGACCCCCACCCAGGCGAGGTCGTGGGGATCTGCGCCTGGCTGCTGCCACAGCCCTGTGCCTCAGTTTCCCCCCACCTGCCCCAGCCCTTCCATGGAGCTCAGCCTGCCCGCCTGGCCCCCAGCCCCAGCCGGCCTCGCGCACGGACCCTTCCGCCCGTCCCCATCCCCTGCCCCACCGAAACAACCTGCCCCCGGCCCCTCGCCCCCCTCCCGGGCTGCTGGGGGATCCCTGGCCCCACGCTGGGCTCTGTGGGACCCCACTGTGGGGCTCAGCCCCCTCGGCCCCATCCCAGCCGGGGCCTTCCCCTTCCTCCATCCCCTGGGCCCCGGGATGGGGGGTGGCTGCTCCTGTCCCCCCCTGGCCTGTGTCACCCCGCAGTGGAGGAAAGCCCCACGGAGGCGTTGGGGTGTCGGGGTCTTGGGGTGCAGCCCTGGGGGTGCCAACGGTCCCATGGTGCCACCGGGGAGGACAAGGGACAGTTTGGGGGCTGGTGGCGGGGCGGGGGGTGGGGGTTGGGGGTGGTGTCAGTCAGCAGCCCCACACCTGGGTGACCCTGTCCCCACGGCGGTGTCTCCCTAAACCCCCACACCCCCGGTACCCACCCGACCCACCCCCCCCTCCTCCCTGCCGTTACCCACCCGGTGATGCCCGGCCATGCTGGGGGGGGGGCGCTCACCACCTTACCCCCCCCCCCCAGCATCCCCCCCGGTCCCCAAACCTGGGCGTGGGAGGGGGCCAGCATCACCGGGTTGGGGGGAGGGGGATTATCACCGACCACCATCCTCGGTTGAGCTACCGGGAGAGGGAAGGGGCGGCGGGGGGGGGAGAGGGGGGAGCGCCACCGGACCGGGAGCCCCGGGGCCGGGCCGGCTCCGCCGCCGTTATATAACGCGGCTCCATGATGCGGGATGCGGAGGGGGTGGTTGCAGCCCCGGTGCCGGTGCCGGTGCCGGTGCCGGTGCCGGTGCCGGTGCCGGTTTCACCGGCACCGGCACCGGCACCGGCACCGACACCGACACCGACACCGGCTTTGTGTTGTAAAGGGTTTTCCCGAGCGGCTCTTACCTCCAGCACCGTCTCCCGAAGCTCATGCCATGCCTTGTGCCCGGCCTCTCTTGGTTGCAGGGGGAAAAAAAAAACCCAACCCCCCCAAAAAAACAACAAATCCCCCCAAAAAAAACCACCGGGAAGAAAACCGGGAACACACCCCCACCCCCCACCCCTCTCCAAAAAATAAAAAATATATATATATATGTCTCCCGGTTGGAAAAGGGGCCGGATCCTGCCCGGCCCCCGCCCCAACCCCGCTAAACAACAGGAAAAATAAGCGGGGAGCGGGGAGGAGGGGGGGGGGGGGAAAGGGGCCGGATCCGGATCCGGGGTGGGGGGGGGGGATGGAGAAGGGGGGGGTCCCTCCTGCCAGCCAGCCCGGGGAGCTGGGAGCTGCTGGCACACGCACACGCGCGTTCGCACACACGCACACGCGTGTCAGCAGCGGAGGCTGTTAAAGAGACACGGTCGCCGGTAAAGATAATGGATGACGGCGGGATGGCATCGCCACCGGCACCGGCACCGGCACCGGCACCGGCACCGGGAGGGAGCGGCGAGGTGAGGGTGCGGGACACAGAGGGAGAGATGGGGCGGGGGGTGGGTGGGGGGGCGGTGGGTGCGGGCAGGGCTGGGCTGGCAGCTGGGTGTGCAGGCAGGGGGAGAGAGGGGTGGGTGGGTGGGTGAATGCAGGGGTGGAAGGATGGGGGGATGGAGGGAGGGAGGGAGGGAGGGAGGCAGGGAGGCAGGGATGGAGGGATGATGGAGAGATGGAGGGAGGGATGGAGGGGTGGAGGGAGGGATGGAGGGATGGGGAGATGGAGGGAGGGATGGAGGGGTGGAGGGAGGGATGGAGGGATGGGGAGATGGAGGGAGGGATGGAGGAGTGGAGGGAGGGATGGAGGGATGGGGAGATGGAGGGAGGGATGGAGGGGTGGAGGGAGGGATGGAGGGATGGGGAGATGGAGGGATGGAGGGATGGATGGAGAGACGGAGGGATGGAGGGGTGGAAGGCGGGATGAAGGGATGGAGGGATGGATGGAAGGATGGAGGGGCGGATGGAGAAATGGAGGGATGGATGGACAGACAGATGCTTGCTCTGGCTCTCTCCCCACTAGGGCGTTGGCAGGCCGGAGACCCCAGTGCAGACCCCTCTCGCCCCGGCAGCCGGCTCAGGCCCTGCTGACAGCCCCCGAGGCACAGCGGGGACGGTCGCTCCAGCTCCAGCACCCTGGGGTGCTGCGGGTGTCCAGGGAAGGGTGCTGCACCCAGGTGCCGGGGCGGGGGGTTACCCACCCAGGCCACAGCTGGAGGTGGGACCTGCAGCTGGCGGATGCCCCCATTGCTGCCCCCCCATTTCCCATCTCCCCCAGCTCAGCACCCACCCAGCACCCCCAGTCCGGGGCCCAGCTTCACCACTGCTCCCCAAACTGGAGGGAACTGGTTAGGTGCCACGTTTAACCCCGTCCCCTCCGCCTTCCCCTCGCACAGCCCCATGCGAGCAGCGGGACCAGCTCGGCCGGCTGCCCCCAGCCGGGCCCTGGGGAGGCTGATGGAGCTGCCTGGATCCGGCCGCCCGGCTCCTGCCTCCATTATTGATAAGGCAGGTCGGGTTTCGCACTGGCAGCCGGGAGGGGGCTTGGGGGAGGAGACTGCGCACGCACCACTCACACACACACACTCGCACTCACACTCGCACTCACACCCTCATCCCACCCTGCCCAGTGGGTGACAACCGCAGGAAAAGGGTCTGGAGGGGGCTGGTGACCGCAGGGACGTGCGGGTCAGTGGCCTCATCCAGGTGACACGTCTTTTCCCCATCGCCTGAGGAACTGGGGGTCCTTCCCCCTGTGATCCCTTGCCCCCCCCAGCAATGCCCTGTCCCCCTGTGATGCCCTGTCCCCATGGGGGTGTCCCGGGGGGAATTGCCACCCAGCAGCAGCCCGGGAGCAGCGGGTGGTGGTCCAGCCTTGGGGGACATGCACCGCGTGCCGTCATCGCACCCCTGGACACCCCCAGGGCAGTGACAGGAGTGAGCCCAGTCCCAGCGGGGCAGTTGGGCCCCGGATGGTCCCTGTGGTCCTGGCACGGCCCCGTTGACGCTAACCCCTGCCAGCTTCGGGCCCCAGGGGGGACATGTTGGTGTGGTCCCATGTCCTGGGGACATTTTCATGCCAAAAAGGGTCACAACCTCTAGAGGAGTCCCTGGGCAGGGGGAGTCTCCATGCACGTGTCCCCAGTGGAGGTGGGGTGGACCCCCCTGTGCCGCCAGCCCAAGGGGGTACCCACACCCTGGGGTGCCCGATGTGGGGTGCCTGGCCGCCCCAGCTCATCCCGCAGCTGCAGGCAACCCCTGCTGTGGCGGGCCAGGCCCCCTGGTCCACAGGGACTGTCCCTCCCGGGTGCCAGGAGGGTGGCGGCTGCTCTCCCCACGCTCGGACCAGGGCAGCAGCCAAGAGCCAAGCAACACCGCTCCTCCACAACTCATCTTTATGCAAAGTGCCAGCACCCCATTGGCTTCCGCTGCCCTCCCATCCCCACCGCCCTGGGGATGCTGAAGGGTCTCACCCCCAGGCACCCAGCGTGTCCCCACGGCGATGGGACCCTGAGCCGAGCATCACCCGTCCAGCCGGACCACCGGTGCCAAAGCTGGACCGCAGTGCGCCGGGTGCTGTCGCCGCGGCAACCGCCGTCGCCTAGTGCCGGCTGTCTCCAGGTAACCCGTCGCCTAGCAATGGGGGATTTTTCACAGCTCGGGATGAAGAGTTGAAAGTTATTTTTAGCCCGGGCTGCGAATCAATAGGCAGCTCCATTCGCCGCCCCGCAGGATGGACGTGCGGGGGCCTTGCTGCGGCGGCGGGGGGGGGGGGGGCTGCCGAGGTGAGCAGGGTGGCCTGGCCGGCATGGGGTCTCCACCCCGACACAGCCCCCAGGGACCCCCAGGGCTCAGCCCCACCCTGGAACCCCCACCCCAGTCTCAGCCCCCCCCCCCCGCCCCCCAGGGCTCGGCCCCCTTTGTGCTGACCCCAGGGCTCAGCTCCTCTGGGACCCCCCTGTGCCCTCCATAGGGCTCAGACCCCCTGGGCCCCCCCTGAGGCTCAGACACCCCCCAGGGCTCCCCCTCTTCCAGGCCTGTGGCATGGTGAGGGTGGGCGAGGGCAGGGCCCAGCCATGGGGACCCTCAGGCTTCTGAGGGGACCCTCGCCTGGCCATGGGGACCCTCACCCAGCTGCGGGGACCATTAGCTTGCTGCGGGGACCCTCACCCAGCTGTGCGGACCCTCATCCAGCTGCTGGGAGCCTCATCGTGCCATGGGGACCTTCTCCCACTAGTGCGGACCCTCACCTTGCCGTGGGGACCCTCACCTTCCCATGGGGACCCCTGCCTTGCCATGGGGACCCTCGCCCTGCGGTTCCCCTCCCAGCAGCCTCCCCGGGCTCCTCCAGCCTCTCTAGGGCCCGTGCCTGCCTTCGGGGGCACCAGCCTGGGGGTCCAGATGCTCGGGGGCACTGGGAGGGGACAGAGCCCCGCTCACAACCCGTTCAACACCCGGGTTCCCTGGGGTGGGGCTGGGGGTATCCCCGCACGCCCCGGGGCTGGCCTGGGAGTTGAGGCGAAGCTCCTCAGCTATTTTTGGAAGATGAAGATTTTTTTTGAGCCTGCGGGCGCTCAGCTGGGCGGGAAAGCTCCCCACGCAGCTGCAGTGGGATGGAGAAGGGCTGGGAAGCCCCAGCCTCCGAGCAGGCCTTTGGGGTCCCAGACCTACCTGAGGCCTCCTTCGGCCTTTCCAGGAGGGTTTCTGCCTCCGGGCACAGCCCAGCCCGGAGCATCCCTGCCCTCGCTGTCACCCACCCATGGCACAGGGTGGAGGGTGCCCAGAGCCACCCCATGGCGACCCTTCTGTGGGCACGGGGGGATGCCCCGGCTCAGCGGGGAAGCTCAGGGACCTGCTCGGTGGGGGGGACTGCCCAGGAAAGGAGAAAGCTCTGCTGAAGGTGGGTGACCCAGCAGGGAGATGGAGGATCATCAAAAAGCACAAAGGAAGGAGCCAGGGTCCCTCCTGCTGGGGGGGGGGGGACGTGGAGCCCCAAAGCCCTGGGTGCCCTGTAGGTAGCAGATGGGTCTGGGGCCTCTCAGTCCCCACCTCTGGTGACCCAGTGCGAGACCCCCCCGGAGCGCTGCGTCCAGCTCTGGGGTCCCAGCACGAGGCAGACCTGGACCTGTCAGAGCGGGTCCGGAGGGGATCACGGAAATGCTCCAAGGGCTGGAAGAACCTCTCCTGCGGGGAACGGCTGGGAGCGTTGGGGTTGTTCAGCCTGGAGAAGACCTTCTTGCAGCCTTTCAACGTGTAAGGGGGCTTCTAAGGACGGCGGAGAGAGGCTTTTCACCAGGACCTGTGGCGACAGGAGAAGGGGCGACGGTTTTAAGCCGGAAGAGGGTGGATTTAGAGCGGCTGTAAGGGAGAAACGTGCTGCGGTGAGACGCTGGCGCGGGTCGCCCGGCGGAGCCGTGCTCGCCCCGTCCCTGGACGCGCTCACGGCCGGGCTGGAGCAGCCCGACCCAGTGTGAGAAGTCCCTGCCCAGGGCAAGGGGTTGGACCGGGTGATCTTTGAAGGTCCCTTTCGATGAGTCGATGCTCTGCCCTGCTGCGGGACGTGGCCTGCCCCCCACCCCCGGAGACCCCCGGGACCCCCCAGCCCGGGGGGGGGGGCGGCGGGCGGAGCAGCCGCCGTGCCCGCGGTCACAAGAGGGCACTGCGAGCCCGAGCATCCCGGGGTCCCGCTGGCCGGAGCGGGGCGGGGGGGGGGCGGCCAGGGGCCGAGCCGGGAGCCCGGAGCGGCCCGGGACCCGCTGCAGGGGCTGGCGGCTACCCCTGCGCCCCTGCTCGGGCAGCTCCCGGGGGGCTTGCCGGCCCCCCAGCCCTGCCAGCCCCATGGGGGCCACCCTCCCTGCGGCAGGCGGGGACAAGGGGGGCACGGCCAGGGGACGCGGTTGGGGATGCTGGGCAGGGCCAGGGGACACGGCCACCACCCAGAGCTCCCGGGCACGGCTGGCGGCCCGGGGACGCGGCGTTTCGGCCGGTGGCAGCTCCGGTAAAGCCCCGGGATGCTCTGCCCCGTGGGCTGGCCCAGAGGGATGAGCGAACTGGTGGGTGCTGGGGGGGCTTTGCCCGGTCCCAGGTCAGCCCCGGCTCCGGTGGTTGCTCCGAAGGGGCTTCTGCCCCCCCCCCCCGGTGGCCGTGTCCCGAAGGCAAAGGGGTGCCGCTGTGGAGGGAAGCCAGGGCTGGCCACGGCGGTTTTGTCCAGCTGGTGCCGAGGTTTGTCCCGTAACACCCGGTTAAGGTGGATCGGGGCGCCGCACAGCCGGGCTGCGCCGGGGGCCAGGGGTGCCGGCTCGCCCCGGGGTGCTGGGGTGGGGTTAGGGCAGGCTCACTGCCGTGTGCCCGCGGGGACGGGGGCACCGGGCTCCGTCCTGCGAACAGCCACGGGCTCCGTCCTGCGAACAGCCGCGTCCCGCCCCCCGCGCCCTGGGGTGTCCCAAGGGAAAGTCCCGCGAGGGTGCCGAGCGCCCCACGGGGCGGAGGATCAGCCTCGGTGGGGTGAGGACCCTGCCCGGGGACACCAGCGCCTGGTGGCACTGGTGCCACCCCACCTCTGGTGCCACCTCGCCTCCGGGGACCTGGCGGAGGCTGTTTTTGGGCTCCCCGGCTGGATCCCATGCCAAGCTCCGAGCCCAGCCGGCCCCGCTTCCCCATGGCGGTGCAGGATCCGGCCCCGGGACCACGTCCCCCCACGCAGGGGGTCACCGTGACCCGGCTTCGCGCGCGCCGCCAGGCCCTCGAACCCAGCCACCCTCCGGCAAACCCCGCGCCGCAGCTGGCGGTCTCAGCACGAGGGCCAGCGGGCACAGAGGCCCTCACCCCGACGTCCCCACCCTGACACCCCAACACCCCCACGGCACCCCGACGACACCCCCACCCTGACCCGCTCCACCTTAACCCGCAGCCCCTCCGGCCCCTCATTTTCCACGGATTCCAGCAGCTTGACTTCTTTCAGCATCATTTCATGGCCGGAGGGCTGCGAATCCCCCTCTCCCCCGCCTGCGCCCCCCCGGCCCCCTCCCCTTCCCCCCTTCCCCTCTTTCTTTCCGCCATCCAAATTTACAATCCCTCATTTCCATTCCGCTCCACCCTCTCTCCGGGGACTTTGTTCCCGGCCTGTATCATCCCATCCCAATTGTTCGGTGTTTATTTCAAACATTTTGGCGGGCTGTCACTGGATGGAAACTTAATTAATTGCGGGGTTTGTGGTGCTGGCACAATAGCGGCGGGGGGGGGGGGGGGGATATAAAATCCCGAGTGGCAGGTTTGGAGGGGAGGGACGTGGGGGTTCGGGTGTGCGTGACCCTCGTGCCAGGCCCGCCGCCACGCGCCTCTGCGTCCCCTGGTTAAGAAAATGCCCCCGTGGGGAGGGGGGTGCTGCCGGGGGGGGTGGGGGGTGTTGTAGTTTATATGGAGGTTGGGGTGTATTTAACTCTTGGGGTACACAGTTCTGGGGGGCGGCGTGTGTAAACCAGGGGGGCTGTAGCCTGGGTGTGCACGGCCCGGGGCGTGCAGAACCACGGGTGTACATAGCCCAGGGTGCCATAGTCGGGAGTGTCTGTAGCCTGGGGTGCACACAGCCTGGGGCGCGCATAACTCGGGGTGCGCATAACTCGGGGCATGCATAACTCGGGGTGCGCATAACTTGGGGCGCGCATAACTCAGGGTGCACATAACTTGGGGTGCGCATAACTCGGGGTGCGCATAACTTGGGGCGCGCATAACTCGGGCTGTGCATAGCCTGGGGTGCCTGTAGCCCCGGGTGTGCACAGACTGGGGTGTCCGTAACCGTGGGTGTGCGTACCCTTGGGTGAACGCAGCCTGGGGCCCGCGTAGTTGGGGTGTACCCAGCCTGGGGTGCCTGTAGCCTGGGCTGTGCGTAGCTCGGGGTGTGCATAACTCGGGGTGCACGCGACCAGGGGTGTCTGTAGCCCGGGGTGCACCCGCGGCGCCCCAGCCCTGTCCCCCGGGCTCAGCCCCGTCCCCCCCGGCCGCTGGCAGCCGGCCCGGCCGGTGTCCCCCGTCCCGGGGAGCCCCGGCGCTGCGGACCCCGGGCGGGGCGGGGGGGGCGCGGAACGGCCGCCGGGAGCCCCGGGGGGGGGGGGGGTCCGGGGACGCCCGGGGCGGGCGGTGCCGGTGCCCCCGGCGAGGAGGGAGGGGGGGGGTGAAGGGGGTGGGGGGGGGGCCGGCCCCGCCCCGCCGCCGCCATTGGCGGAAAGTTTGGGGCGCGGCGCGGGGTGGCGGCTCCGCTCCCCCCCCCCCCCCCTCCCCCGGTGCGGGCAGCGGTGCGGGCAGGGCCGGGCAGGGCCGGGCCGGGCCGCCCCGGGGCCGCCGCGGGCGCGGCCATGTGGGCGCTGCGGGCGCTCTGCCTGGCCGGGCTGGGCGCGGCGCTCGGCGGCGCCTCGGCGGATCAGTGCAGCTGGAGGGGCAGGTAGGCACCGGCACCGGCACCGGCACCGGCACCGGCACCGGCACCGGCACCGGGGGGGCAGCCCGGGGGGGGGGCACACGCGGGTCCCCGGCTCAGCGTACCCCCCGCTGCCCGGTTCTCAGCCCCCCCCCCCCGCCCCGGGGAGTTCCCGCGGCACAAGCAGGGCAGGCGGGGGGGAGGGGGGGCGCGGCCCCCCCCCCCCCCCCCCTCCCCCGGGCAGGCAGCGGGGAGGGGCTGCCACCACCTCCGGCGTCCGTGGGGCAGAGTCACGGGTGGGATGCTGGGGCCTGCGCCTGCCTCAGTTTCCCCCACCCCTCGGTGCGGCTGCCACCCGAGGGATGCTGGCCTCCGGGGTGCTGGGGCCGCAGGGCTCCCCGCCTCTCCGGGAGCCCCTTCCCCGAGCCCCCCCCCACCCGTGAGACGCAGCTCTGCGGCCGGCGGGGCCCCTCGCCCCTCGCCAGGGCCCGAAACGCCGCTGGCCGCGGTGGGGAAGGCGCCGAGCTCCGGAACAAAGGGCCGGGGCCCGCCAGGAGGGGCTGCCGCACGCCCCACGCGGGGGGCGTGGGGGGCCACGGGGACCACGCAGCCACGAGCAGCGTGGCCGGGACAAAGCAGCCCCACGGCCGCCTCCGTTCCCCCCAGCCCGGCTTTTCCTCGTGGCCTCCCCCCCCTCCCCCGCTAAAAATGCAGTGGGCAAGACGTGGCTCCGGGCACCGTTTACACGGAGCCCGAATCCCACGAGATCGGGGGCGGGGGGGGGGGTGTTGTAAGCCCCCAGCACCCACTGGGGATCCCCCAAAGCGGGGGGATGCAGGGGAAGAGGCGACCCAGGGGCCACGGGCACCCTGGCTGGAGTGGTTTGGGAGTCGGCCCCAGATTCGAGGGGGACTGTGCCGCCACGGCCCTCGCCTGAGCATCCCCGGGGAGGGTGCCAGGAAACACAAGCACCCCCCAAATGATGCGCTTGCACCCCAAGTCCCAGGCATTGAGGGTTTGGTGCTATTCCTCCCCGTGTTCATCCCACACCCCTCCACGGAGGTGCTGCTTGGGAGTGCCGGGGTGCTGCCATGCCGGGGGGACAGGGGCTGGGGGGTCCCCGTCACCCGGGGGGTCCCGGGTGACGGGGACTGCTGTGCCTCGCAGCGGGCTGTCGCAGGAGGCGGGTAGCGTGGAGCAGCTCTCCCTGCACTGCGCCGAGGGCTCGCTGGAGTGGCTGTACCCCACGGGGGCCCTTCGCCTCCGCCTGGCCCCCCGCCTGCCCCCCACCGCCGCCTCTGCCAAGGGCAGGAGCCCCCGGCACGTCACCGCCTGCGTCAAACCTGCCGGCACCTTCCGGGGGGCTCAGCTCTACCTGGAGAGGGAGGGGGTGCTGGAGCTGTTGCTGCCGGAGGCCCCCCGGCCCCGCGTCCGCTGCTTCAGCTGGCTGCCCCGGGAGAAGGTGGCTCTCTTCCTCCAGGCCACCCCGCACCGTGACATCAGCCGCCGCATCGCCGCCTTCCGCTACGAGCTGCGGGGGGACTGGCTGGCCCGCCCGGCGCTGCCCGCTGCCAGCCTCACCGGAGAAGGTGAGTGCCGAGCGTCCCGGGTCAGCCTGCCTCAGTTTCCCTGGGGCGGCCGCCGCCTCCCTTGCCAAGGTGTCCCCGGTCTGCGCGGAGGCGAGGGGATGGAGGGGCCGGATCCGGGGTGGTCTCCCCAAGGCCGGTCACCGGGAGCCACCGCGGTGACGGGTGGTGATGGGCTGTGCTTGGCCGTTGCAGGGGCGTGCCGGCCGTGCAATGACACCGAGATCCTGATGGCCATTTGCACTAGTGACTTTGGTGAGTGCAGCCCCCCCCCCGGGTGCTGGGGGTCCTGGGGCTCCGGGGGAGGGAAGGAAACTCAAACTGGGGGGGGGCAATGGCCCCCAGGCAGCCCTGGCCTCCCCTTCCCGGGCTGGCCTGGCTTGGGCTGCGGTCATCAGTGTCCCAGAGGCTGCTGTGGGACGGGGATGAGGATGGGGGTGGGGACAAGGGACGGGGATGGGGACAGGGTCTTGCTGACACCCCTCCCTGCCTTCCTCCCCCAGTGATCCGCGGCAGCATCCGGAGCGTCTCCAACGACGTGGAGCTGCAGGAATCCGTCATCGGGGTGAGCGCCGCCCGCATCCATCGCCAAAAGTTCCCCCTCTTCCAGGTGGGGGGGCGGCCGGCGGGCAGCATCCGCACCCCGCTGCGCTGCGGGGTCAAGCCAGGCCCTGGCACCTTCCTCTTCACGGGGTGGCTGCATTTTGGCGAAGCCTGGCTGAGCTGCGCACCCCGCTATAGGGACTTCCAGCGCATCTACGAGGGGGCGCGGCGCACGCGCCAGAACCCCTGCGAGTTCCCTGTGGACTGAGCGGCTCGGGGAGGGCAGCCCAGCCCCGCGGGTGCTGGGGGGCTGGGGTCCCGCAGGCAGTGAGAGCATCCACGGGGGGACGCAGGGGCAGCGTGCCAGCAGGGATGGTACCCGGAGGGAGCGCGGCACTTCGGTCCTCGCCGCGCAGCCGGGCTCCGGCAGCACTCGCCGCCGGGCTGGGGGAGTCCCGGGAAAATCCTGCCGGAAGGGAAGGGATTTTCCCAGGGTGCGCTTGCCTGTGGTCCCCGGGGACCTGCCCAAGCGAGGGGTGCAGCGGCATGGGGCAATGGGTTGGGGGCTCCCTGGGGACCGGGGTGCTGTGGGCTCGGGGTGCTGCATGCTCAGGGGATGCTGCAAGCTCGGGGTCACTGCGGGCTCGGGGACGCTGCATGCTCAGGGGATGCTGCGGGCTCGGGGACGCTGTGGGGCACGGTGGGTCCAGCACGATGGGGCAGCTGCCCCCCTCTCCGGGAGGGCTCGGTGGCGGGTGGCCGTGGCGGTGGGTGGCCGTGGTGGCAGGGCCGGGGACACGGTGGGCACGGTGGGGTGCGGAAGGGCCAGGAGGTGGATTTGCAGTGTCGGGGGTGGAAGGGGGAGCGGGGCGGCGGCGAGCCTTGCCCTGGCCCTGCCTGCAACGCGGGGCACGGGCAGGAGCTGCGGGGCAGATGCTGAGGAAGAGGAGCAAGGCTGAAGGGAGCGAGGGGGATGGCGAGGCGGGAGGAAGGCTAGCGCGGGGAGCAGAGGTCTCCCCGGCACGGCCGGGGCAGGACCAAAGCGCCGATGCAGGAAAGTGCCGCGGGAGCGGGGAGAGGTCGGGCTGTGCCACCCGTCACCGCCAGCCCGGGGCCGTGGCCTCGCGGCGGCTGCCGGGTCCCACCATGCCGGGTCACCGGCGGAGGGGCACACCGTGCCAGCCGGGGGGGTGGATTTTTGACCGTGGGGGTGGGGGGGCATCGTATGTGCACTAAAGTTATAACGATACCAAATTTGTGACTTTTTTTTATAAACTAAGCTGTATTTGTAGCATGTGAGTCTCCTTTTTTTAAAAAGCTGAGCGGGGTGTTCACCAACAGGTGCCGCGGGTGCGTGCCGGTGCCAGTGCCGGTGCCGGTGTGTGCCACGGTGTGAAGCTCTGCCCCCCCCCCGCACCAGCACCAACTGGGGGGCTGGAAACAGCCCTACTATTTATATATCTATATGCATAGAGAGAGAGAGAGATCGGTATTCCTAAACGCTGCATCCCTGGTGTTCTCCGGGGTGGGTCAGTTTGGGGTTCCTCTCCCCGGGCAGCACCGAGTGAGCGGGGCCGGGGCTGGGGGGCGGGCGGCCCCATGCCGGGTGGGTGACCCCGCCGGCGGAGCCGCTGTCAGGGCCGATTCTCGTCAGAGCCGCCGGCCACAAGGCCTCATTGTGCCGGGCTGCGCGGCGCTGGCTTCCCAGCCCTGCCCGCTCCCGCCCCGCCGCTGCCCCCCTCCACGGGGGCTCCAGCCCCTGGCCTCTGGCTCCCGCTCCTCCGGGCTGCCCAGGCGTCCCTGGACGGTGGCAAGGGGGATGGCACCCCCAGCCGGGGATGGGACATAGGACCCCCAGACAGAGATGGGACAGGGGAAACCTGGCCGGGGTTGGGGCATGGGACCCCCAGCCATGGATGGGGCACAGGACCCCCAGCCAGGGACCTTTCCTCCCCCTCAGTGATGCCCACAGGGGCTCAGCGCTGGAAATGCTCAGCCTCCTGAGCCCCCTCCGAGCCCCCCAAACCACCCGAGCCGGGGTCGTGGCACACGTCGGCTTGCGCTTTAATACCTTTTTCAATATTATTTCGATAACACCTTTTCAAATGCCACTAGCCAGGCTGAACCACCAGGTATTTGGTGCCCCCGCTGAACCGTAACACGCTTTTACTTGCCAAGAAACCATTTCCAAAGAGTGCTGGGGGCTTCGGAGTTTAATTTAAAGAAAAAATAAAAAAATATATGTGTATAAAATGATCTGGTTGTGATAAGGTCCTGCCTGTGAGCTCGCAGCTGTGAGCCTGCCTGGTGGGTTCAATACGCAACACGTTTTCCCTTGAGAAGAGTTCGATGCTTTTTTTTTAATGCTTTACTGCCAAAGGGCTGGTGCTCATTTTGGGGCCAGGCAGGGCCCAAGGGCAGGATCCGGCCCTGGGGGAGGCAGGATGCTCCATGCCGGGCTCTCAAGGATGCCAGCACCCCCCCCCCCCCACCCCCCCCACCCCCCCCCTGGATTTTGGCAGCGGGCAGGAGCCGAGCAAGGCAGGGGGAAGGGGGAAGGAGTGGGAAACCCAGCGGAGGAGGAAAAATGAGGCTGGAAAAGCAATAAATGAGGTGCAAAGGGAATTGCGCTGCCCACGGCATCCTCTGTACGCCCCACGGATAGAGCACGGCTGCTCCGACCCCGCTGCAATCCAGCGCATTCCTCTCGGCTAAATTATGCCATTTAATGTGCCGAGCATCCGGCGGTTTTCTGTCCAGCAGCAGAATCTCTTGTTTTTCTTCAAATCTGTTTATTTGGCCAAACCAGCTCATTCTGCTGCGGCGGAAAGGCTGTTATCCTGCTCATTCTCCGCCGCAGAGGTTTTTCGAGGTGTTTTCGGTGCCCTCTGCCCTGTGTCAGGTTGGGTCGGCCACCCTCGCTTCCCGCGGCTGCCGGCTCCCGCAGCGGCTGGGCTGCGGCCAGGGTGCAAACGCTTCCTTACGGGACCGTCCCACAGGGGGACCAGGCAGCCGGTGCCTCAGTTTCCCCACTGTAGGATGGGGATAACGGCCCTTCCCCGTTCCTCGGGGATGCTGTGGCACCAAGGCAGCATCCCGTGGCCCCGGCATCCCCACCTCCCCGGGGCCGGCCAGCCGAACGTCTCCCCAAAAGCAGAGTCTGGCTCCGGCCAAGCCAAATTCCTGCCCAGCCCCTCCTGCCTCTTGGCACGGAGGGTAAAAACGCCATGAGGCAAACTCCGTATTTCCTCCGCAGGATGGAGACCGCAGCGGGAGGCAGCTTGGCGGGGGCGGGGGGCAGGCCAGGGGCCGGCGGCTGGCCGGGGGCTGCTTTGAGCAGACCAGATGGGAGCTGGGGGGTCTCTGGAGGGGCAGCTGGAGCCCAGCCGGGCTCGGAGAGAGGGGTGGCGATGGCGAAGGGCTGCGGCGGCACCCTGCGAGCCCAGGGAAGGGTCTTCCCTGCGGGCATCGCGATGCCCACCTGGCACGGCTGTCTGCAGCATCCCCGGGGACGGTCCAGCTGGACCTGCTCCAAAAGCCCCCCCACTCACCCACCCGCCCCCTACGAGGGTGGGTTTGGGGATGCCATGGAGAGCAGCGCCCCAAAACCAGCTGCCTCGGTGGAAATGTGCCCAGGGAGGTGTCCGGGGCTCCTCGTCCATGGACCCAGGCATCTGGGCGGGGGGGACACACACACATCCCAGCCCAGGGAACCCCCCAGGGACCGCGGAGCCCTTCGGTCACGCTGCCGATGGATGTCCACACTGGGACAGCAAAACGCAGAGCGGTGGCACTGACGGGGCGTCCCCCGGTCCCTGTCCCCATCCCCGGTCGCACAAAGGGAGCCGCCGTTTCCCGCCATTCCCCCCCCCCTCCCGGCCCTTCTCCCCCCCTCTCCTGCCCCCTTCGCCCTCCTCCTTCCCGGCCGCCGGATAAAAGCCCGAACGTGTGAATCGCAGGGCACAAAGGGGAGGCACAAAGGCGGCCGGCCCTGCTCAGCCCTCCCCGCGGCCCCCGGCCCCGAGTGGGGACCTGCAGGCCTCGCGTCTGCCCCGGGGATGTCCGGGCAGCCTGCCTGCCCTGCCTGCCTCGCCCACAGCGCCCCGGGGCCCAGGAGCTGGTGTGGAGCAGGGGAATGCCCCTGGGCCCAGGGGGTCCCCAGTAGGGTCAGCATGATGCCCCTGGGGCTAGGGGATGTCCCACAGGGTCGGAATGATGTCCCTGGTGTTAGGGGCCGCCCCATATGGTCAGCATGACGTCCCCGGGGTTAGGAGATACCCTATGGTGTCAGGATGATGCTCCTGGTGTTAGGGGATGCCCCATAGTGTCAGGATGATGCTCCTGGGGTCAGGGGATGCCCCATAGGGTTGGACGATGCCCCGGGGCCAGGGGATGCCGGGCAGCAGGTAGGATGGGGCAGTTCGGGTGTCTGCGTGGGGCAGCAGAGGAGGGGCCGGGGGGCACAGCCCGAGCCCTGGGCAGGACGGAGTGAGCTCTGCCCCACAGCCCTCGGCAAGAGGAGAGGTGAGAGCCTGGTGACCCCGAGGACACCGACACCCCCCCCCCTCAACCCTGCCACCCCTTTGGGGAGCTGTGCCCCAAAGCCTTGGGGTAAGGGGGCTGCTCCAAGCCCCCCCCTCTTTGGCCAGGCCAACGCCGAGCTGGCATCATCCCTGTGCCGGGCAGGGATGCTCGGGGCTGGGGCAGGACCCTGGCCCGCAGCGGGGCCCCTGCGGCCCCTCACCCTGGCTCGCCCCGGCCCAACGTGCCTGCGCCCGGCGGGCCGGGCTGCCGACAGCTGGCGGGAAGGAGCTTTCCCAGCGCATAGCGACAAATTCCTGGCGGTCAGGGCTGCTTTGCAGCCGCCGCGGCCTCGGCGGGGGGAGCTGCCCTGGAAAGAGGCAGATTAAAAGCTCTTTGGCTCCGGCGGCGCATCCCAACTGGTCCCCTCGCACGGCCACCTGCTCGGCTTGGCACCCCGGGATGCTGCCGGACACCCCGGGGTTGGGCCAGAAGGGGATGCTGCCACCCCCCCACTGGCCCCGGCCAAGTCCCGGGGGCCCCGCATGGAAGGCTCAGCCCTGCCTGGGAATTGCTTCATTAATTAATTTGCTCTGCAGCATCACGGGGGACCTTGGGCTGCCCCAGGAACCAGCTCGTCCCTAGGGACCATCCTCCTCCTCTGCAGCAGCAGTCCCCCGGCCCCCCTCTTCTCCCAGATCCTATTTCCCCTGATTTTCTGCTCACTCTCAGCCTTAACCGGCTCCACCTGCCAGCGAGCACCAGAAAATCGGAGCAATCCCCGTGGCCGCCAATTTGGCCGCAGCCGTGCTGGGCCCTTTGCCGGGGCGGGGAGGGGAAACAGCCCTGGGCAATATTTCTGGGCTACACGCAGTGCGTGAGGACGGCTTTTCCTCCCCGGTGGAGCTCCATCGCCGCTTTGGGGGGATGTGTTTAACGGGGTCCGGTTGTCGTTAAGCGCCCTGAGCTGCACGCCTTGGTTTGAGGGTAGAGCACGCGTGTGCATGCGTGTGTATGCGTGTGTATGCGTGTGTATGCGTGTGTATGCGTGTGGGTGCATGTGCATCCTCATTCCGAGGACAGAATATTTGGTTCCCACAAATAAGGGCGAGATGGGAGCAGAAACATGTGCTCGCCTTCGGCAGCTCCTCCCTTGGCTGCTGCCTGCGTTGGCTCCTTGGGAAAGGGGGTCTCCAGGCGGGCCGGTGCCAGGGGCCGCTAGCTGTGCTGCCCCCGGGGCCGTGGAGGTGGGAAGCCCGCTCCCCGGTCCTGCTCCTCTGCACCCCGAAGCCATTCCCCGGGCTGGGGCTGCCCACAGGGTTTCCCCCTCCGCCCGCAATCATGCGTGGGCAGTTGGTTACGTCCCCTGGGACGCCAAGGCGTGCGATGAGGCTGGTCACCCTGTGGCAAGGGCATGGGGTGCCACTGGCCATTGCACGGGCCCCCAGGGCCGTCCCCAAGCTCTCAGGGGACACCCCGATACGGTGCTGGAGGGGGAGCCCCGGGGAGCCCTGCAAATATTGACCCAAAGGCCAAGGGGGGAGCAGGGGAGGAAGGCAACGGCGGTGAAACCCCAGGCGAGACGATGTGGCAGCAAGCGCCGGCGCGGGCAGGGAAGCTGCCTGCCCTTTGTGCGCCCGCTCCCCTAATTGAGCCGTTATTGTTCCCGGGTTTGTTTTGTTTTGTGGGGTTTTTTTATTAATTGCGGGTGGGCAGGGACTGCGGAGGCCTGGCTGCCCCCCCCGTGCCCCAGCACCCCCCCCTGCTTCCCACAGGCTGGAATTTTCCCACAGAGGCAGCTCCCTCGCAGCAGGAAACCCACCGCCCGCGCGTCTGCGGCACGCACAGCCGCGCACAACCATGAACAACTGTGCACAGCCGCGCACACAACCGCACCCAAGTGTGAACAACTGTGCACAGCCCTGCACAACCGTACGCAGCCGTGCACAACCGCACACAACCATTCGCAACGTCACCCAACCGTGCTCATCCGTGCACGACTGCGCACAGCTGCACAAAGCAGTGCACAGCCACACACAGCCGTGCACAACCCTGCGCAGCCACACACAACCGCCCACAACCATGCACAGCTGCGCACAGCCCTGCGCAATTGCATGCGGCCATGCACAACCGTGCACAGCCACGCACAACCAGGCACAACTGCACGCGGCCATGCACAACCGTGCACAACTGCATGACACCGTGCACAGCTGTGCACAGCCCCGCACAACCATGCACAACCGCATGGCACCGTGCACAGCCACACACAACCGGGCACAGCCACACACAACCAGGCACAACCACACAGCACTGTGCACAGCCACGCACAACCGGGCACAGCTGTGCACAGCCACGCACAACCGCACAGCACCGTGCACAGCCATGCACAACCGTGCACAGCCACGCACAACCGCACAGCACTATGCACAGCCATGCACAACTGGGCACAGCCACACACAACCGGGCACAGCCGCACGGCACCGCGCACAGCTATGCACAACCGTGCACAGCCATGCACAACCGCACAGCACCGTGCACAGCCACGCACAACCGGGCACAGCCGTACGGCGCTGCGCACAGCCATGCACAACCGTGCACAGCCATGCACAACCGCACAGCACCGTGCACAGCCACGCACAACCGGGCACAGCCGCACGGCGCCGCGCACAGCCATGCACAACTGTGCACAGCCACGCACAACTGCACAGCACCGTGCACAGCCACGCACAACCGTGCACAGTCGTGCACAGCCACGCACAACCATGCACAACCGCACAGTACCGTGTACAGCCGTGCACAACCGCACAGCACCGTGTACAGCCATGCACAACCGTGCACAGCCACGCACAACCGCACGGCACCGTGCACAGCTCCGCACAACCGGGCACAGCCCCGCACAACCGGGCACAGCCGCACGGCACCGCGCACAGCCGTGCCCCGCCGCAGCAGGCGGTGCCGCTCCCTCCAGCCCGGCACACAGAGACCCGCCGGGGCGGGGGGAGCGGCCCCAGCCCCCCCGCTGCGGGCTCCCCCGAGATCCCCCCCCCCCCCCGCTGCAGGCAGCCCCGGGGCCGCTTCCCCGGCGGGCGGCGGGGCGGGGAGAGGCGGCGGCGGCGGCGGAAGGCGGGCGGCGGGGCCGCCCCTTCCGCCAGCCATGGAGCCGGAGGAGCCGGGGGAGCCGGGGGAGGTGGCGTGGGGGCGGCGAGGGGGGGACACGCTGGGCGGGCGGGGGCTGCTGGAGCTGGCGGTGGCCAGCGGGGTGGCCGCCTGGGCCGCCTGGGCCGCCTTGCTGATGCCCGGCTTCCGCCGGGTCCCCCTGCGGCTCCAGGTACCGCCGCTGTCCCCGTCCCGTCCCCCCCCGCCACCCGCGGGGACACCCCCCCCCCCCCCCCCGCCCGGCACTGACCGCCCCCCCTCTCCCCCAGGTGCCCTACCAGCCCTCCGGCCCCCAGCAAGTGGCGAACGCCCTGGCGCTGCTGCGGGGGCGCTCGGGGAAGACGGTGGATCTGGGATCGGGAGATGGACGGCTTGTAAGGGCGGGCAGGGGGGTGCTGGGGGGGGGCTTGGGGCTGCCCCGGCATGAGCAAAGGGCGGGGGGGGGGGGGCTGCGCTCGCTAAGAGGGCGGCTGGGAGCCCCCCGCCTGGCTGCTGCCCCGCTCCTGGCTGTGGTTGTAGATGGCCCTCCTGGCTGTGGTCCCGGACCATCCCAGGTGGTCCTAGACGACATCACGTGCAGCGAGCAGGGTGGGAATGACCGCTCCAGGAGGAAAGAGCCTTTGCACCTGGAAGGTGCCGAGGACCGAGGTCACCCTGCCCGTGAGCCAGCAGGAGGGAGCGAGTGGAGCTGGGCAACAGCCCCCGTCCCCCAAATCATCCCCCAAACTCAACTCCGGGGTTCCTTTTAGTTGCAACTCTCTCTCTCTCTCTCTCCCCAGGTGGTAGAGGCTTATAAGCAAGGTCTCAGGCCAGCCGTTGGCTATGAGCTCAACCCCTGGCTGCTGTGCCTCTCCAACTACCGGGCCTGGAAGGCTGGGTACCGCGGGAAGGTTTCCTTCCTGAAGAAAGATCTCTGGAAGGTAACGGCGTCCCGAGGGTCTGGCTGTAGCTAGGGCGGGGCCAGGGCTTGGTCTGCATCTCCAGCCAGGCTTCGGCGATGGTCGCTTCCTCCTTCCCCCACCCATGCTGCTCCCGGGAGGTGGAAAAACCACCCTCCTTTCCGGGGAAACGCCGGCCTGGGCTGCTGGTTGTGCAGGCAGCAGTGCTCCTTCTCAGGGCAGCTTTGAGAAGAGGCGTTGGGTGCTGCCGACACACGGTGGCCTTCAGAGACGCGATGCTAAAGCTGGCGTCGGGTACCCGCAGCCTGACCGGAGAAAACCCAGCAGGGAACGTGGTTCTGGAACGATGCTGGAGGCAGGTGTTTTGCAAGAGGCGCTGCTTTCACACCAACACATCTCCGTCCCGCACGTTGTGGGGCATCTTTGCTTCCTCCGAGGTTCAGGAGATCACCTGCAAAGCGTTCAGCTGCTCGAGCGGTTCCCCGCCCCCCCTCTCCGTGCTCCCCCTCTGTCTGTTGCTTCTTTCATTCCCCTTTTCCTTCTTTAAGGTGAATCTTTCCGACTGCTACAATGTGATCGTGGTCCTGGCCCCCAGCGTGGTAAGTCGGTCTCTTGCACCCCAGCTTGTTCTGAGCGAGCTGGAGGGAGGGTTTTCTTAGAAAAGAGAGATGATCTGGGACAGTGGCAAAGACTCCTTAAAAAATAAGGCCAAGTGGGCATTAGTGCGAGCGAGCGGGTTGGTGCTCAGCACCACTCGCATTTGTAGAATCATTTAGGTTGGAAAAGACCTTTAAGATCATCAAGTCCAACTGTTAACCCAGCACTGCCAAGTCCACCACTAAACCGTGTCCCTAAGCACCACATCTACACGTCTTTTAAATACCTCCAGGGATGGTGGCTCAACCGCTTCCCTGGGCAGCCTCTTCCAATGCTTGACGACCCTTCAGTGAAGAAATTTTTCCTCATGTCCAATCTAAACCTCCCCTGGCACAACTTGAGGCTGTTTCCTCTCGTCCGATCGCTTGTTATTTGGTCCTTGTCCCAACCGTACACAGGGCTAGTACCAGCCCTGCGTTTTGGAAGGGTCTTGGCTTGATAATGCCTGCTTGGGACCCACCAGCCGTGCTGAGAAGCTGCCCTGTGGTCCTTGGTGGCACCGCCACTACGTGACCTTTCTAAGGCCGCCTGGCCCTGGCTGTCTCTCTCTCCCCAGAAACCTCCCCTAGCCGCCAAGCTCCTTGCAGAACTCCCCGACGAAGCCCGGGTGGTGGCTGGACGCTTCCCCTTCCCCTCCTGGACCCCCACCAGCACCCTTGGGCAGGGGCTGGAGCAAGTCTGGGCCTATGACATGAAGGAGGTGCGGCGAGTGGCGCAGAGCAGCGCAGAGGGAAGCCCGGTCTAACGGCAGCCTCGTTAAGCCTGGCATTAAGTCTCAGCAGTGGTAGGGGTCAGAGCCTCTCCCAGCCCTTGGGCTCAGCTCAGGACAGCAGCGAGAGGGATGCTGGCCAGGCTTTTTCCCGGGGACTTGCAGGGTGGTGGTCCCTCCTTGTCTTCCAAAGAGTGGGCAGTTTGGGGGAAGCAAGGGAGGGGAAAAACAGATGTAGAAATCCTGGAATTATCGCAGGATTTAAGGGCTAAATCTCCAGTGCCTCTTTCTGTATGTTTGCTACTTTATTTCTAGTTATTTTTTCAAAATAAACATTTGGATGGTTCTTCCCTTGAGACTTTTGCTTTGTCTTTGAGCCGCAGGGTGCTCCTGGAGGCAGAGCAGCCGCTGCTCCCGGCTTCAGGCTTCGCTCCGCCATCCCTTTGAAGGCGGCTCAGGAGGGAGTTTGTCCAGCTCACCTCCCGCTGAAGGATCAGTTTGGCCCTGCTCACTTTACATAACATTCCCTTTTCCACTCAAACAGAGGAAAAAAAGGTTTTCCCACCGTAAAAGAGCAGCTCATCCCTCTTAGACCAAAGTCTAGCTTGAACCAGCCCTGGCCTTACCTCTTAGAAGCTGAGAAGGGAGCAAAGGCAGGAGCAGAGTTAGCCCTTGGACTCCGGTCTGGGTCTGACCCAGGAGAAACGTTACGGCCGTGTCCTAGGAGGCAGGAACGGGAACCTGTCCCTGCAGCCCCGCAGTAAAAACCTGCCTGGGAACTAACCCCGTGTCCTGAGGCGTGATGTACTCGGGGAACAGCAGAATTCCTACAGCTGAGGGGTCAGAGGATAGACGAGACGCAGTTGTCTCGTTCCATTTTAGTACTGTTAATTTGAGACCGAGAACACCCACGTGGTTTCCCTCGCTGTGCCTCCCAGCTCTCAGCCGGGGAAGGATACTTGCCCTGGCCAGCCCACACAACAGAAAGCTCCTTCCTTTTAAATCCTGCTCCTCCCTGTGATGGTGCCGCTTACTCGGAGCCGTGGGGAAGAGCTACGGTTGGTGGCTGACGGTCCTTCTGGCTCTGGGCAGGGAGTGAGTATCGGCCGCCCCAGCACTGAGCGCACGTGGCACCTCACTGCCAGCGAGCTTCCTCAACCGGAGGATCTCCTGCTTGTACCTGCAACGGGGAAGCAGCGCCATTGTTGCCCACGTGGTCACAACCCCGCTGATCGCTCACACACGGGAGCGGCAAATTCAACTGTACGCTTTGCCTTGTGTTTTTGCTGCATGCTAAGGACACGCAGTGTCAGTTAATTCAGACCAGCCAGCCCAGGCACTGAGCCACGCCAGGAGCTGCGCCCCGGCCCATATAAAATGGCAGCCTTTTCCCAAGCGAGGAAGAGGTGTTTGCTGGCTCTGCCAGGTAACGGTACCAGCAACAAGCCCACGAGTCTGACCCGAGTTCACAGCCGAGCTGGCTGGGGAGTTACAGCAGGCGCAGTCGGACCATTGCTCTGACAGACGCGCCCTGCTTGTTCTCGCCCTTCCTTGCCCAAGCAGCTGTTCCCCCTGCTTCGGGGTGTGATGAGCCAGTGAGGGAGGACCGTAGATCAGGGGCTGCTGGAAGGCTTTGGATTTTAGGCAACCCCTCTCTTAGCTCCCTCCAAAGGATGGGTGAGCGCAGAAGGAAGGAGACGTGCGGCAGGGCAGGCCAGACGCTGCCCCCCCCGCCCTGCGGAACAAGGGATGGTGGCAGCTGCCCGCACAGCTGGACGTGCTGCGGGACATCAGCCGTGCCGGCAGCGCTGTGGGAAGGCAGTGGCGAGGTCAGGCACCGACAGCGTGGCGGGCACGGCGATGTCACCGGCAATTAGCCGGGGAGACAGAGAACACGTGAAGGGGGATCTTACCATCTCACCTTGCAAGATGCTTATCTATGTATTCCTGCAGCTCCGACACCTGCTCTTCTGCCACGATCGCCCGAGTCAGCAGCTGGCTCCTCTCCTGCTCCAAATCCTCCTGGGGGGGCAAAGAAACATGGAGAAAACGGGAAGCTCTGTGAGGTGGGAGTGAAGTTGCTCACTCCCTCTGCCAGGTGAGACGGAGCACTTCCCCGTCACTCAGCTCCGGCACCACTTGGCGTTAGGCTACAGAAGCAACCGAAAACTGAAGCGCTCGGGGAATGGAGCCTGGTGACTGTAGCGCAGCTTTCTGCAGGCACCACCGCTCCAGGGCATCGGCCGGACAGACCAGGCAGCCTTCCCTGACCGGCGCGCGGGCATGGGGGCCAGGGCCGCCCCAGAACGGGCAGTAACCCCTGCCTGCCAAGCCATCGTTAACTCCCCCAGAGGCTTCACAGACAACTGGCGGAGCGGCCGCTAGATTTGGCACTCGGACACGGAGAGCTTTCACACCTGTCCGCCGGTAGTTTGCTGCAAAGGGAAATTACCTTCCCTTTGAGATAAAAAACATTCCATTTTTGCAGTGTCTCTGAGCAGTAGATCATCATCTTACCCAAGTTAACTGCACAGTCCCTGTGTCACCAGGAGGACCTGAGGTGCTTGACTGAGCTCACCCCTGAGATGCACAGCAGAGCCAGGAGCAGGACCTGCTCCCAGTGCAGTGCTCCAGCCTCTCAGCCGCAACAGCTCCCTTCTTTTAGCCGCAAAGATACACACAATTTAGGTGTTTAACTTTACGTGACCAGAGAATGGTGGAGCACTTCCTTAGGCCGCTGTGGACAGAGGAAGGCACGACATGGAAGCGGGCCGGTAGCACATCTATAGCTTTGTCTACCACCGAAACCCGAACCTCTGCTTGGTTTCCAAAGCCCTTTTCCCCGCGCGTGGCAGTCAGCGTGGCAGGGATCCCAGCACCAGCCCTTCTTCCCACTGCTGCCGTCACTGCCGGACAGCAAACCCCAGCTCAGCCAAGCCCACTCCCAGTGAGCATCACCACGGTTTCACGGGTGCTGTAGGGCAGCGTTGCGGATGGAGAGCGCTCTCCTCCTCGCCCTGGGCCACGCCATTCCTGAGTGCAGCGCAAATATCCTCGCACTCAGGGGGAAGCAGACTGGGAAGCTGATTCAGATTCAGACTCGACTTGAACCAGGTCAAATACAGACCCACTTTGTTATACTGATGCCTAAATGCTTGTGCTGAAACAAGGGAGGGAGCGATAGCAAACAGTCCAGCAATGAGCAGCCGTAAGGGCTGCTCTCCTTTTAGTAGCAGGGAAAGTACAGCCTCGACATATCACTGGCCAGGGACCTGCTAGCGTCACTTGGTGGGCTGAGGCCAAAGCCACAGCAAGACTCCGTGGAAAGCTTCCCTGCTCCAGCCTGGAGCAGCGTATTGGCCACAGGGCAGCACCCAGCTAGGGCAGCACATGTAAGGGTTAAGCTTTTATTCAGGTGGGCTGTTCCAGACCTCTACCTGGGTGGTGTGTGCGAACTCCCGGAGCTGCTTCCTGACCTCTGCCCAGCCCTCCTCATCCAGCTGCCTAGGAGAGAAAAAGCAGATATTGATCACGAACAGACCTTCAAATCCCGCCCATCCGCAGGTCGCCCAGCTCTGTTCAGGGCTGCACACAACTCCTGTTCATCAGACTGTAAACCCCAGCGCTCTGAACCTTTTCTCTCCCGATGCCCCAAACATCAGGGCATGCAGTGCCGTCCCTGTACCCCGGCACGAGAGTCACAGCCCTTCTGCCAACCTGGGATTCCCCACTGCGACGGCTGGATTTCTTCCAAGTTCACATCAACGCTCATACATCAGAGGACTCCATGCAGAAAGAGCCCTTAACCTGACACTGCAGGACTGAATTTGATGGAAATAGAGAGCAATCAATGCCAAACGCTGGCGTTTTTCATGTTGCTGAGCACAAACCTGCCCGTTCTGTTCCCTGAGCGCGATTGGTGAGCTGTCTGTGCAGCCCAGCCATGGGAAAGATCTTCCTATTCTGTCCCAGTCTGAATAAGCAAAATACAGGTCACATCTGATGCTCGGGGAATTTGGGTTGTATGAAGGGAGGAATGCATTGTGCTCAAGAGCAGCTCCGCTGCGACTGCCAGAGTTCCCTCTGGTGGCTGCAGCCTCCCGGCCCAGGCACACAGGAAATCATGGCTGAGATTTCATGGGAGCAGAAGCGAAGGGAACGATAAGCAGCGAAGCCGCACAGCTGATAAAGACGAGAAGCAGCAGGAGTTACAGCTGAAGTGCTGCGGTTACACCAGGCTTCGTGTCTCCAGCTAGAGCAACAAGGTAACGGCATGGGTAAGACCCATCAGCACACACAACACAAGTGTTTCAAGTGTGTAGAGTCTCTTGGCAGCTATAAAAACCTTAACAAGATGCATCACTAAATTGCAGGTTCTGGTACTTCTCTGTCTTGTTCCTGTGGCAAGTCTGCCAAAATTAACGCATCTTTTTGAGGACTACTGCTATTTTTCAGCATGGCAGAGCCTGGTTAAGGCTCAAGCTCTTCTCTGAGACACTCTCTCTGGAGCCTGGTGCCTCCGGCACTGACCGACTCCTCCGTGCTGGCATCCAGTCACCGAAATACCTGAGATGTTTTCTAGGCTACCGCATTTTAAAAGGCTGAAAAATCCCAGCTCAGATTTCTCCTACACTTTGTTCCACGTCTCCACAGCTATAGTTGATAGAGTTTCAACAGACTAGCGGAGCAGGGGAAAAAGACCCATCAAAAATGAGCAAATAAAGGGCATGTCAGGAAGCCAGGGAGGTATCGGTACAGGGTCACCTAAGGGTTCCAGCCCAGCTTCTGCACTGGCAGGGAGGAGAAACAAGACCATCCCAAAGTGGTGTTCCACTTGCCTTTCTCAGGTTGTGATCCACCAAAGCACTCGCGCGTATGCTTAACTTCAGCTTCTAAAGAGATCAGTGGGACTAAAAACATGATTAAATCAAACGTGCTTAAGAGCTTTCCTGGATCAAGGCCCAAATGACAAACTCATTTCACCACAGGAAACGCTGCGCTGAGACGACAGCTGGCTTTTCTTCTCGGACGAGTCCCTATCAGCTTGCTTTCTCCCTATTTATTACCATCTCCAAGCAAAGCAGAAAAGCCTCCTCAATCCACACAGCAAGGAGAATTCAGAATTACAAATATCCCGAGAAACAAACAGCACTTACTGCTCAGCAGACAGCGGAAAGCCAGAGGTTTCTTTCAGTCTTTTCTGAAGGCAAAGGAAGAACAGTATTCCCGTAAGCATTACACCATTGCAATCTCACCACAATCCCTGCCACTTTGAAGTGGCACAACATATCCTAGCACTCTAACAGCCACCAGTGCCCCGGCAAGGAAGTGATGTGCAGCACAATCTTAAGGTTTAGGTCTCCCATCCTCTGAATTTTTAAATAAATGTATGTCACACAAATCAAGAGACACATCTTTGCCCAGGCAGAACCAGTGGGAGGACGTGGAGCTGACTGGTGTGTTTCTGAGTGTGGTCTCCTGCTCAGTTAGCTATTCACGCTGAGGCAAAGGCATTCAAGAACAGAAAGCCCCATCCTATCCTCCCTCCCTCGCCTCTTTTAGCAGTGAGTGAGTCTGCTGGCCTGACAGCTCTCCCATAACATCTGCTACTCCTCAGCCCTCCCAGAGCTCACTGACCCCAACCTATGAGGCTGCCCAGCCTCCTGGATCTAACTGTAACTCACCCCTATGCAGCAGGGTTGAAGCAATGAGGGGAATGCTTGGACATCCCGCCTCTGCCCAAAATGAGAAAGCGAGCAAGCACTACCCCTGCCTGTGCCACAGAGATACAGCAAACCCCCAGGGAATGCCTAAGGAAGGGGATGAATCTATCGCTTGTGAGACTCTCCCCACCACCCCCACGTTTCACCACCACAGGAATCCAGCAGCCCAGCCACCACCTTCTGCAATTCATCTAGCTGCATCTCCAGTTTGGCTTTATCCTCCCGCAGCCGGTTTAGCTCCCGGGTCGTGTTTGTCAGCAGCTCCGGGTCTGTGATGGAAAAGTGGAGCTCGGCAGGGCCACAATCCCTAGCGCTGCTGCCCAAGGACCGGATCTGCTCTCGCTGGAGCCTGTAACGTGCCAGAGGGGTTAGTCCCTGGTAGCTTTGGTTAGCTAACAACACTGAGAATTGCTGCTGCTGATGGAGGTACCATTCGCTTGGAATCTGCTGGCTTCTGGCCACCGAGACGCAGTCCACCTGCAAAGGGTAAGTGGGAGAGCCCAGCAGTATGCACAATATTCCTGGGAGCGTTTCTGAGGGGAGCTTGTCCTAGAGCTATTTGTGGCTTTTATGCCACAAGAATTTCTGCTGCTTCCCACAGCCCAAGCTGCTGAGAGAGCCGTGAGGCAGAGCTGAGAGCACTGCAGGGACGGGCTGGGAGGCAGGAGTTATTTGTGGTACCTCTGCATTTCCACACCATCCAACGTGGAATCAATCTCTCACTCTAAATTTTACACAGGAGAAACGTATGTGCAAAGCAGCTCCAGGGTGTCCAGAGCACTCTGACGTGTAGCTGGAGGCTCCTTGCTCCTGGCTTGTCAAGAGCAGGGAGATAAACATGCACTCCAGATCCTCTGCTCCACCTGGGAGCCCCGTCTGCCTCCCTCTCAGCCAGGGGGCTGGCTGCTACGGGGCACTTCCACTTGGTCCTTAGCAATAAGCTGAAGAGACAGAGGTAGCCCAGACCCTGCCTTAGCCCTACCCATAAGCAATCAGCAGGTTCTCATGCTTCTTGACCAAGTTCTTCATGCGTTTCTTGTAGCCACGTGCCGCTCCAGCTAGCTGCTCTTCCCGAGACTTGTAGGAAGCCCTGATATCCTTCAGCATGCTGTCCACAAAGCGTTTCATGTGAGCATGATCAGCTGGGGCTTTGCTAGACCCCGTTCCATTGCTGGATTTGCTGTCCATATAGTCCTTCAAACATACAAAGAAAGAAATCGAGGTGATCAAGCCATTCCCTAAGGCATGTAACCCATTTCCCACAGAGAAGATCCAGGAATACTTGTATTAACAGCACAGAGATTAGGGCGTATCTTCCATTTTTGAGAGCAGGAAAGACTAATTAGCTTCCATCATGGCCCTTCAAGACAGAGGAGGCATCTGTACTGTATCAGTGACCCGCCTAGGGAAACACAAGTCGGCGTTGGGAGTTACCATCTCTAGTCCCGTATTCTTTCCACCGTGCCCCGCTCTCTCTGCTAGCTAGGAGACGCTTCGACACCGCTCTGTTAGAAATTAAACTATTCTTAGTAGTAAAAATCGCTTTGCTTAGTCTCCTGATCCATCACCACACCGTGTTCTTCGGTACCAGCCTTCTCCCAGCACAGAAGCTCCTGCCAAAACCTGTTTACTGCTACCAAGGGGGTTAGAAAGAGATTTCTTCCCAGTCTCACTGCTCAGTATAACCAGGTATCCATGCCTGAACCTGCCTGTAATGCCTGCCTTGTGCCGAGTCCTCATCACGCTCTGGGGGCCCTACTCTACATTAAAGGTGCTCGTTCCTAGAGCAGGTCCCAGGCACTGGCGTTACACGGCTCTGTAGCCGACCACAGAGGCTGGCAGAGCTCCCTGCGGGGACAGCAGCAGAGTCACCACGGAGGCGGCAACAAAGCCAGAAGTGGCATCGCCTGGCCTGCTGAGGGAAGTTGTCAGGGCAATGGCGATTGGAAGCCAACTGGAAGGCAGCCATTGTAAATAAGAGGATCTTTCAATCCAAGTAATCTGACCAGGAAAGAAAGTCCCAGCAGAAACTCACAGACCCTTTAGTGTGGCCATACAGGAAATCTGGGCGAGGAAGGGGGCTGGCATCTCCTCCCCCAGGCCAAGCCGAGCGGGCAGAGCCCCCTTCCAGCTGCAAGCATGGCTCCCCAAGCCTCACTGCCTGCTCTGCTCGGCAGCCCAGCAAGGAGGGGAAATGGCAGCAGCCTGCAAGAAGCAGGCAGCCAGCATGGAGAGACCTCTCCCGGCCAGGAGAGCCCCTGGGGCGGGGGGTACCCACCGCCACGTCCTTGATGTACTGTGCGAGCCGGGAGCGATATTCCTCATTCAGCTCTTTCAGCCGGAGCTGCAGCCGGGAGTTCTCCACCTCCACCTCTTGGAGCTGGCTCTGGGAGGTGAGCAGCACCTGGGCACAGCAAACACAAAAGATATGCTTGCTGCTGCCCTCGTCCTCTGGCCAAGCAAGGGGCCCTAAGAAGCTCCATAAGAGATGGGGGACTTCATTTCCAGATATTCAGCTTCACTAGAGCTGAGAAGGTCCTGGGTTTTCACAGCAGCCTACTGGAAATGTTTATAGTCTCTATTCCCCTGCTACCTCCTGTCATTTGCAATCCCCACCCCGGTGATTTCACCAACTCTTTCTAAATATCAGTGAACAAAATTCCTCCCACCACCTGTGGCAAGCAGCACCTTCCACCACGTGCATCGCACCCCTGGAGAAGGAAACTGCACAGGGAGGAGCACCTTGGTATGACAAACTCCCTGGAGAGGGAGACATGTCGGAGTACCTCAGTACAAGGCATCCACCCCCTGCTAGCTCCAGGAGAAGTGCATGGCACGCAGGAGGAGCGGATGAGCGGGGGCAGTCCTGGAGCCCGGGTGCCAGGGGCTGGAAGGGAGCCTGCCCTTACCGCTGACTGCTCCGCCAGCTTGTGCTGCGTGTCCCCAATCGCTCCCTTCGCCTCCTGCAGCTCCTTCCCCATCGCGATCCTGGACACACAGAAAGAAGGTGTGTTTATTTTAACCCCCCAAACTTCTCTGTAGGTCCAATACAGCCAGCTTTGAGAAGGAAATCACTACGGGATGACAGAAATCTCTCAGCAGCAGCTGCCAGCACCCACCAGATGTGTGCCAACCAGCGGCCACAGAGCTCTCGCAACCAAAAGCGAACATCCTCAGAGGGTCTAGTTCTCCAGCATCCCTGCTGTGGCAGCCTTTGCTGGGACAGCGACCCCATCCCAGCCTGTCGATGGAAGAACCGCTGTGGGGGTAAGGGCTAGGGCTGGATTCATCTCTGGGCTGTCACACATTTGCCGTGTGTGTCACAGAAGGTGGATTTTCAGAGGTGTATAGGCCAGTGGGGTACCTAAACACCACCGACTTCTAAGCAGACAGCTGACCCTCTTAAGAGCCTTGAAAACATCAGGTTTTGCTTCCAGGCTCCACTTGTTCCAAGGGTGAATCATCATTTCCCACCCTGTACCCCACCAAAGGCAGGCTGCCACCTCTCCCGTGCCCCAATTCAGCTGCAGTGAGCTCCACAAATGCCCAGCCAAACAGAAGGACGTGCCCTCAAACACTCACACTCTCTCTTCCAGCTTCTGCTGCTGCGAATCATAGGTTTTCTTCATTTTTTCAAGCTCCACTTTTATGCGATCCTGGTTTCCAAGCAACTGAGGGACAAACGAAGAGGAAGATGAGACAGAGGGCTGAGCTAAGCAGAGGGATTCGCGAACGGGGAAGAAATGAGGAGAGCCTCCAGCTGAGCACAAGTCCAGCTGACCAGTGACATACTGGGGAAAGGACAGGTTTAACTGGGAGTGCCCAGTGCCCTGTAGCACACCAGAAGCGGTGTCTGCTCTGGAGACAGGGCACATGGAGGTGCACACGTGTTGTTCCCCCAAGGGAGAGTCTTGCTCTGAGAGTCAGATTCCCAGCAGGAGCTGGTGGTGGAGCCCAAGCTGGTATCGCAGGGGTTGCAGATGGGAAGGAGGCAGGGAGCATCTCGGTGCTCGCAGTTTCGGGTGCTTTGTCACCCCCATCTTTCTCAAGGAACAGCAAGGAGAAAATAAGCAAGCGTCCTCTGCACTTGTTGACTTCTAAACTCCTGCCTCTGTTGACCCGGGGGCACTGATGGAGAGAACCACAGCTGCCCTCTCTCAGCTTTTGCCTCCACAAGAGCTGGAGTTATTCTAGTCTAACTTTTCAACTGCACAGCTTAAAAAAAAAAAGAAAATAAATCAAGGCATCAGCTCATCCACAGAATTCAAGTTAGCACCAGGCGGTGCCAGCCAGTCAGAATAAATTCCCCCTCTGCTTCCCCAAGGATCCAGCAGCAGACCCCCACACACTCACATTTCTCTCCAACTTTTGCTGCTCGTGTTCAGAAGCAACTACATCTTCTGGCTGGTTTTGGTAAGAGACAGAAGAAGGTGCCTGTTAGATCCCTGTTGCTCCAAGGAGCTGGCGACAGGGCAGAGAGGTCCTTACCTTCACCTTCCGAGCCGAGAGACGGCGCACCATTGCTCGCGCTCTTTCCAGCTCGGCAGAGGATTCATCGGCCATGGCGGGGGAGCGGTAGTGGTTGCTCTCTGTGCGGGGAAGGGCGCTCCTGGCATTGGCCAGATTGAGCAGCTCTAGGCTGAGCTCTTCATTCTTCATGACCTGCCAGGTCAAACAAGAAGGAAAGAGCTTCTGAAATCCTGCCTCGCCGGCTCCGCGTGCTGTCTGTTCAGCACATACGCGCTGCTCCTGGTGTGTACACAAGGCAGGCACTCGCATCCCCTCCTGAAAGCAAGTTTTATTTTTAGTTCTCTCATATGTCCAAAGGTATCAGTGATTTTCTAATTCTCATGGAAAGGCAGGGTAAGTATCATCGCCAGGCATCCGGATTATTCACGCGTAACCTTAGTCCCTCTGCCCAATTCGCTCTCGCATTCAGATACGGTTCCCAGTGCCAGCCCAGCCCTGGGCACAGCTCTGCCGCCATCCCTCCGTCCTGACCTCCAGCCTCCCTCCTCGCTCTAACCCTGTACCCTCCGCACAGCTTCCCAACACTTCAGGCCTGTCTTTCCCCATACAATGGCTTTGAACGGTGCCGGACTCCATGATGTAAGAGAAGGGGCAAATCTCCATCCATCTAGGCTGACGCCACCCAGCTAATTCCAGTTTTGCTTGAATGCATCCCTCCAGCAGCAGCCAGCCCACAGCACCGTGTAGGCAGCGAGATTCAAAGCGGTGCTGGTGTGAAGTGACACATTTCCAAAAGATAAAGAGGATCTGAATGAGAAAGGCTCTGTTACAGGTGATCTGGAAGGAACACTGGGGGAATTCATGTCTCACGGGAGGGTTTCTATGTAGATAACAAAGCTTTGATGGGGTTTATGACTGGGGACAAGCTTGAGTAATTGTTACCATGGCAGTGAATCGGGAGGATGGGAGGCAGAGGTCATCTGAGTCATCCGTGGAGAGAATAGCTTATCAAAAGATAGCACAGGGTGGGCTGAGGGAGAGAGGAGAGGAGAAAAGAGGCTGACAAAGAGGTGAGATATACAGCTGTGAAAACTGACAGCTACGCAGAGACAGGCTGCTTGTTCTTCAACCGAAAACGATCCATCTGCAGCTGTCAGCCCTGACAATTTGATCAGAGGGGGTCACACAAGCGCAGAAGTACCAGCTTGGCGAAAGAAAGAGGCAGTCCCAGGTTTGCAATAGGCTTCGCTGCCTCCCCTGGCCCGGCTCCAGGGAAAACCCCGGCGTGGAACCGGTTCGCAGCCATTTGGGTTCCCTCCAACGGCCTCGCTTTGTACCGCCGATGCAGACGGCGTAAGCCCGCTGAACAAAAGAGGAGGAGGAAACGGAGAGTCGAGAAAAGGTCAGAGTCTTGAAAAGGAAGAATTTACAGCGAGTTAGAAAACAGGCACAAAGTGACTGGCTGGCATCTTCTGGAAGGCACTTCCCCAGGGACAGGCAAGGCCAGCTCCTTCGCCTGGGCAGACACAGGGCGATGTGTGAATCGAGGCGTACAATGGGGGCCGCGACAATTCAGAGGCTCTAACTGTTCCCGTACAAGGGACCGTGAATGAGCTCGCCGAGCTGCTTCTGCGCCAAGCAGCCATGACAACATATTGGCAAGGTCACAAGTAGCACTTGTAATTGGGAATGTGTAAAAGGTTCATTGTCTCCCCAGAAGAGCGCCGGGGAAGGGGAGGGGGCAGAACCGCAGGCTGCTTTTCCCATTTCCTTTGGGAAAGTCCACACTGGGAAAATAATGAGCAAGAGGCCCATGCCGTGACAAGTCCCAACCTGCCAAGTTGGAGCCTCTTTTGCTTCGGGCAGGGATATTTGGTAGTCGGAGCCAAGCAACTGGGATAAAATCAGCCTATGAATTACAACCAAGGAGTTCACCTTTGGCTTCTGGACCCTGCTCCACCAATTCTTCAGGATGCTGTCCGGGCACATAACTGAACCCATGTGCTTTCACTCTCTGAAACATTCCAGGATCCAAGTGAAAACAGTGCGTTATTACCACCAACCTGTTAAACCCATCATTTAGAGACGTCAGCCACCTGAAAATCCAATTTTTGACAAACATATTGCACCCCCTTGGGGATAAGAAGCAACCAAGATCGCTGAACGCCGAGCTATTCCTCCGCAGCCTGGTGGTACTGCGTCTCAGCAGCGTGCTGCCTTGCTGACAGTCAGCTGCACGCGCTCTGCCTCGTGCTCCGGCAGGACGACGGGGTGGGTTCACACCCCTGCAAGCAGCTAAGCTTGCCTCCTCTTAAAAAATTTCCATTTTTCAGCTTACGGGAGAGAAATGATAGCTTCACAAGAGTCACTAACTCACTGATTTGCAACAGGATGATCACGACCTCGTATCCTCCTCTAGCGGAGCTCTGCAGACGGATGCTCACCGTAAAGAGAGACTGGACACTGCCTAAACCAGCATGCCTGGTCCCTGCCCCACATCTTCCCATCACAGCTCTGCATAGGGCCAGCATGGTAAACCAGGTCATTTGGCTGAACCAGCTAAACTGTCTGCCAGGGGAGGGAGGCAGGAGGGTGTCAGTCATCCGATCCAATTCAAAAAGAAGGAGAAGCGGGAGGGGGGAGAGGGAGGTCTATTGAAGTAGCTCTTCTTGCCAAAGAAATACACAAATCTGGGTCCAAAAGACTTTAGTTAATAATCGCCAAGCTAACGGTCACCAGGAAATTCACTAGATTTTAAGGAACAATCAGAAACTTGCTTACATTCAGTGTTTTTATAAACTCGCCAACCTCAAAAACTTCCAGGCCCCTTCCCGCCGCCACACGAAATGAGAGCGACTACAATCAGTTCACGTGCAGCCTGCGCAAGCCATGCAGAAAAAAGGGAAACAAAGCGTGCTGGCAGTCAAGAGGGACCTGCAACGTGCACTCGGACCAGCCCCGCAGTGACCTCCTCGTTACTGCTAGTGACGGGGATCTGGGGTGGCGTGAAAAGAGAAAGACTCTGACAGCGGGGTGCCCAGAAGAGCACGGCACATGGGTCAGCGTGGGCTCAGCGCCGTCCCTGCTGAGCAGAGCAGGTTCTGCAAGCCCTGCTAGAAGGTGACCATGCTTCATGAAATCCCTGGGCCCCGAAAGCAAAATAACCATGCCCAAGCCACGCTGTCTCACAGCTGGCAAACCTGAGCTGCGGACGTGGGTACGCAACCCAAAGCCAACCAAGCTGCCTGTAGATCAGGTGATGGTGAGATGGAGTCGAGAACACCAGAGCAAACACTGCAGCCTGTCTCACCTCCTGCTCCAGTTCTTTGCCTAGGGCCAAGTAATTGCTTTTCAAAATGATGTACTCATCCGCCAGCTCCTTCCGATTGGTCTCCAGAGCATGCAGGCGTTCCCGTAAGGCATCCCGCTCCCCAGTGACTTTCTCACTGCAGAGCTCCAGCTCCAGCACACGGTTCTCCAGGGCCAGGATCTGCAGAGGGGAGGCAGCGGAATGAGACTGTGACAGAGACCAGCAGCAATCACAGGGCATTTATTGGGCCAAACAGGTTCTGGCACGCTATGACTTAGAGAGAGATGAGTTTCACATGAGTATCATGGTATCTGGGGCGTCGGGGGGGATTCATTGCTCTAGCTAAAGCCAGGAGAAAACACTAAGCAAAGCAAAGATGGATACATAACAAACTGCGGTTCTGGGTAAAGGTATTGGCGGAGCTGAATCAACTCTACTTCAAACTTTTGGATACCATATTTTTCAGTTCAAAGTTCTCCGTCTCATACTGCTCCTTCATTTTGTTTGTCTCGATCTGGAGATCAACGAGGTCTTTGGAAATCTAGGCGAGAGAAAGAACATTATAAAGGCCATAGACCGATTCTGAGGCCAACATACTGTTTCAACAGGTCGCACCAGGGAATTTGAGCACAACACACACACCCCTAGAAAGATGCCCCAACATTTCCCACCAGATTTTCCACTGCAGATCTACTGGCCTCACATGGCTTCACGGCTCAGTTCTCTCCAACTCCTAAAGTATTTGTTTTACCTTCAGTTTTTCCTCTTCACTGAAGACCACTCTGGCTGACAAATCTGTTTTGGAGCCAGCCAGCTTCTCCATCCTCTCCTGCAGGTCTCCGAGCCCGTACAGCCTCTCATTCCTATCCTGCAGCTGCACCTAGAGACACACAACAGCTCTGACAGCTGGTGCCAGCCAGCAGAGCCCTCCTCTCCTCCATGCTACGCTCCCACCACAGTGCTGGTGGAAGAGCACAGCATATCCCGTTCTTCAGAGCTTGAGCAGACTGTAGACGGGATTTTCAGCTGCCGTTTCCCTCCTGCGATTAGGATTTCATTTGCAGAGCGCGGGTTCCACGACCCGGGAAGGGGCTGCAGACCTTCATACTTATATATTCGTTAGCAAGATGATGCGTGTGCTCTGTCAGAGTACTTACGTTCTCTTTCCCTGCAAAATCCATGTGCCCGGAGTCCAGGATCTTTGCACGATATCAGGCAGGCAGTGGCTGAAGAGCAAAGGAAGGGTCGAAGGATCTCTGTGGCAGCAACTTTTCCCTCGAGGTAGGGCACAAGCGATGTTGCTAACAACTTTGGTTACCAATGGGTGCGGCATCCACCTGGATCCACCTTAAGGTGGAGCAAACGATTACAGCCACCCCAGGAAAAGAAATGACACGTGTCAGGAAGTTTCCGTATTCCTAAGACAGCGCACAGCAGATACTGAAACAAGCAGCTTAGCAGACAGCCCCAGTGAAGCAATATTGCCAGCTAGGAGGTACCATTCCATTCATATTACGGATCGTTCCCAAAACCCGGCTGTAGGGACGGCCGCCATCTCTATTGCAGGGATATTTAGAGAATTTAAGACCTGATTAACCCATTAATTAATCCATTAATCCAACCATCTGCTCCAAGACCAGCCGGTAGCATTTAACGTCAACTTACTTCCAGGCAATTTTCTCTTGATCTCTACAGTCCTTGTATCTCCTGTGTCAATGAGCCATCCAAAGGGTACCAGGGCCTTTGAGCTCTGACCAAGCTACAGCTGGCGACAGGAAAGACCTTCCCCAATTTATCACCGCGCATCAGAGATGCTATGTGGAAAAATATAAGTTTTAAAGCAAAGCACGCGCTGAAACAAACTCTGATTAGCCCAGACAGTGCTAAATCCGGATCGTGCTGGTCTACACGCTGCCGCTTACTCCAGATGGCGACCATCCAGGCCTGAGCGGGACAACTCCCAAGTGTGTGCAAAGCTAAAAGTACTTGAACAGTCTCCGATGTAAGAGCGAGGGTAACGGAGAGCGTAAGGCACAGTGGATAACGCTGGAAGACCTCGGTGAACGGCAGCCATGGGGTAAAACGAATGCCAGTTCTTAATCTCCTCATTTTGGGCTTATTATCACTGCTATTTCTGTCGAGCAGGTGAGTTTAGGTAAGAACTTGTCTCTTACAGAGGAAAAGCTTTGACAATACAATGTTCAAAAAGACCATAGCTCTGAATAACTTCTTAGTATCTGTCAAAGCGAGGAGGATGAAAGAGGGAGAGGGGCCGCCCTGACAGAAGCTCCGTGCCGAGCAGAGTTTACCAGCTCCTCACCTGGTCCAGGCTCTTGGAGAAGATCCCGTAGCCCCTCGACGTGGATTTCACGAACGGCCGTGGAAGTGAGACCCACGGGCTGAGCTCTTTTGGGGCTCAGGGGAAGGGGAAGCTAACGACACATGCAATTACGTCTTATTTTTCTGCAGAAGAACTTAACAGACCTGAAGTAATTTTGTTAAGGTAATGAAAGTGCTGATGAGAATTCACAGTCTCTTCACACCCACTGCTGAGCAGAAAGCCAAATTCACACACCGCCCACAGCGCTGGGGGGGGCTCAGAATTCTCCGGTGAGTGCTCCGGCACACGAAGGAGCCGAGCCGCAGCTCCGCTCCCCAGGTGCACGCCGCCCCCCGACGGCGCTCAGCCCCCCACGGGTCCCCGAGGACAGGCACTGGCAGCCCACGCCGCCCCAGGGACACGCGCAGGCTGGCTCACGCCACTGTCCCAGCCGGCCCCGGCCCCAGCAGCGGCGTGCCCTGGCCCCCGAGACGCCCGATTCAGGCGGGCAAATATCCCACCCCAGCATGCCGGCAAAGCCAGGTGCTCCCTGAGCCGCGGGGGTGCCTGTTTCATCTGGCAGACGGCAATATAAGACTAATTAACATATATAGTGTTATTTATGCTCCTGCAGTGCCCGGGAGACCCTGGCAAAACCACCTTTGTGGCAGGTGCTGTACCAGCACCAGAAATGGCAGCGACTGCTTTTCCCGTGGTTTGGAAATACGAAGCAAATCTTGTCCTGGACGACGCCACAAATAGGAAAATTGGGCAGAAGAATGAGGTTTTAGGGTGTCATTGCAACCCAAAATCTCCATCACCGCCCCAGAGCAAAACCGAACGGGAAGTATAGGTTTTGTTAACCCCGCTAAGAGCTGAAATGCCAACTCTGTACTGAGTTTTTCTTCCACTCTTCTTGTCAAGGACCCTTTTAACACAGCTGACGTGGTGGCTGGATCGCCAGCGAGCTCTGAGGTATGAAACTCTCACCCAGGACGCAGTGCTAAGGTGTGACAACGCTCCCCAAATCCACAGCGGCTCAAGAGGAAACCGGTTTAAGATTTGAAGCACGCGGCCCGCCAGACTGACGCCCGCTGTTTATTTTCACCTCTCCTCCAGCACCAGCCGGACCTGCCAGCCCTTGGCAGGGATGCACACCTCGCTCTGCCGGTGCCCTGGCCCTCAAGGCGAGCCCCGAGCAGAGCGGAGGGAGCAGCCGCCCGCCTTCACGCCTTCTCGGGAGGCTTCGGCGGGGCCCAGCAGAGCGTTAACGCAGCGACTGGCTCCATCTGGCTTCCAGCGCCAGCAAAGGGAATTTGCAGCCGCTCCTGGATCTAGCGGACACCCCCCCGGGCGGCCGCCGGAGCACCCTGCTGCCGGGGCTGTCCGGTGTGGCGGGAGCAGCCCCCGGTGGGCCCACACGCCTGGGGAGCCTGGAGGTGCGGAGGCCGCAGCGGGTGCGGGGCGCTGCCGCGGGCCGAGGCCTGCGCGGCCCCTCCTGGGGCGACGCCTCTGGGGTGAAGCCCGGCCGCCGAGGGAGCGCAGGGCGAGCGGGCCGGGCAGAGCCGGGGCGGGGGGGGGGGGGGGGGGGCGGTGGCGGCGAGGCCTCTCCCCGCCGCTGCGGAGGGGGCGGCCGGTGCCCCGGGCCGGGCCTACTCAAGTGCCGCCATCTCCCGTTTCCAGGGCAACGGGCGCTTCCGGGGGAGGGCGGCGGAGCGGCAGCGCCCTCTGGCGGCGGGAGGCCGCGCCGTGCCCGGCCGTGGCGTCCCCGGGTCAGGCTGCTCCAGCCCCGTCCAGCCCGGCCGTGAGCGCGTCCAGGGACGGGGCGAGCACGGCTCCGCCGGGCGACCCGCGCCAGCGTCTCACCGCAGCACGTTTCTCCCTTACAGCCGCTCTAAATCCACCCTCTTCCGGCTTAAAACCGTCGCCCCTTCTCCTGTCGCCACAGGTCCTGGTGAAAAGCCTCTCTCCGCCGTCCTTAGAAGCCCCCTTACACGTTGAAAGGCTGCAAGAAGGTCTTCTCCAGGCTGAACAACCCCAACGCTCCCAGCCGTTCCCCGCAGGAGAGGTTCTTCCAGCCCTTGGAGCATTTCCGTGGTCCCCTCCGGACCCGCTCTGACAGGTCCAGGTCTGCCTCGTGCTGGGACCCCAGAGCTGGACGCAGCGCTCCGGGGGGGTCTCACAAGAGTCGAGGGGGAGAATCACCTCCCTCCGCCTGCTGGACACGCTGCTTGTGATGCAGCCCAGGATGCGATGGGTTTTCTGGGCTGGAAGCGCGCATTGCCAGCTCACGTCCCGTTTGTCAGCCCCCAGCATCTCCAGGCGCTTCCCCGCAGGGCTGAGAAGCAGGGCTGGGACGGGGCAGGCAGGGAGAGCCTGGCAGCAGGCGGGGAGAGCCTGGCAGCAGGCAGGGAGAGCCTGGCAGCAGGCAGCGCGGGGGGGTCGTGGCCGTGCAACCGCCGGCAGGAGGAAGGCGTGCGGCCCCTCTGCCACGCTCCCACCCCATCCCACCGGCCGGGTGCCCCGAGGACCAGGCTGCTCCCTCCATCGCCCGCTGCTGGGACAGGGTCTCTCTCCTTTCCCTGTTCCCGTGTGCCTCCGACCCCCCCCCCCGCTCCCAGGGACTCCCAAAACTCAGGGTTTGGGAAATTTCCCATCTGTGCCTCCAGCAATGGCCCTGGCCACCCTGAGTCACGGCTCAGGGATGTCCTCGCCTCCCCGGTCCAACCAGCCCGGCCAGACTGGTGCCAGTGACACGGTTTCACATGGCCGGGTGGGACACCGGCGTGGTAATTAGCATCCTCAAGAGCCGCCGACGCATCGGCTGCCTTTCTCAACTCCCCGCACGAGCCTGCTGCAACCGCAGCAGGGCACGAGCCGACTCTCGGAGATGCCGATGGGGACCTTTGCCACCACCGCCAAAACCTTTTGCCACCGCTGCCAGGTCCCCACCTTGAGTAACGCAGAACTTTTCGAGTGGAAAATGATGCAGCGCAATAGGTGGGGACCGGGATGACCAGAAGTGTGGGTGGCCAGTGAGCACCGGGCAAAGCCCGTCTCCACCGGGAGGGTCTCTCTGGGAGGGAGCTTGGTCCCTGCAGGTGTCCCCAAGAGAGTGGCACAAGCTCTGGGATGCCAGTGTCACCCGTCCCGGCTCTCTCGGGTGGCAGCGTCAGGGCTCGCGCATTTTCGGTTCGGGATGAGGAGCAGCAGCGCCGGTTGCCCTGGCAATGCGAGATGCTCTCCTCCAGATGGGGACAATATTTGGCATTGCTAAAAATACTTCCTAACTCAGCTGTGACACCACCACCCATGTCACATCCCTCCTGCCCCAGGGCTCAAGCCGGGTGGGTGCCGTCCCTGCTGGTACGCAGAGCCGGCCCTGGGCCAGCTTGCCCTGGGTGGCCTGGCCTGGGGGGGATGGCCCAGGGAGCTCCTGGGGTCCCACCAGCCTCCCTGGCTCCGGCAGACCTGGCAGGGTCACCAGCGCCGGTACCTCCCCAGCTCGGCCAGCCCGAGCGGCTGGGGACAGCGCAGGGAGCCAGGGACAGCTGGTGGCATTTACCCCCACAAAGGGACGGGGGAGCTCCCTGGGGGGGGACCTGCGGGCATGGGAGGGCTGCTGGGAAGGTAATGTGATTCCTTTGAGTTTAAATAGGTTTAAAAGCGCTTTTTTTTTTTTATGATCTTGCTGCTTTTCCTAATACCATTACAGCCTTCTCCATGGCAACCAGGTGGGGCAGCTCAGACTTTGGTCCCAGGCGGGGAGATTAGCCACCGGAGCCGAAATGATGGGGGGGATCGGCTGGGGAGGTCCGCGCTGGCCGGGGCCGCGGTGGGAGGGGGACATCCGTGGTAGGGACCCAGAATGAGGTCCCCACGGTGGTTGCGGTGCCACGGTACACCGGGCAGGCGTCAGGTCCCAGCGCGCAGGACGGGCTCACGGTGATGCTGGAGGGACCAACCGTGCCGCGGGGTCTGAGCATCCCCTGCCGCAGGCGGCGGTGGGACGCGTCTGGAGGAGATGCCCTCAAGGAGGCTTAAAGGCGGAGACGGGTCTAGCTCTTCCCTGCACCGCAGCCACGTTGGGAAGGGATCTGCTTATTTACCCTCTTTATTTTCCCTTCACAGCTCGTTTGATATTTTCCCTGAAAGAGGGCTGTTGGAGGCAGGGATAAACCCGCTCCCAGCCGCAGGTAGGGCTCGTTTAAACTTCCTGAAGAGGTTTTGTGGGTTTTGGCTGGCTGGCCCGTGCTGGTTCAGCTCTTTTTAGCTTCCAGATTGATTACACCTTGTGTCAATATGTGCTTAGCGCCTATTAGCGGGTGCCTGTGTCTCCATCTTTCATTTCTCCCTTCTGATCTATAATTTCCCAGAAGAGAGGATTAAAAATAGAGGGGGAGGAGAGCACCGCTTGGGGCCAAAAAGAAAGGGAGAAAACAGTGCTTGTGAGAAAGTTGGGTTGCAAGGCTGGAGCCTGGCCGTCTCCCTCCGATGCCTCTTCCCATGGGCACGGTCCCGCTTTGGCCGGTGAGAAGGTGGCTTAAAACCGCCTGAGTTCAGTGGCGAAGAGCTGAGCTGTGCCCTGGGGAGCTGCGGGAGATGCCAGGCTCCCACGGGGATGGGTGAGGTGGGAGCACGGTTGGGGATGGCCATGGCGTGGGGCTGGTGGTGGAGAGCGTCCCTTGCTCCATCTCCACCTCGCCGACGGGCACAGGGGGAACCGGGGCAGGGAAGAGCAGCACCACTGGGAGACGCCCGTTCCTGGAGACATGGATGTGAACGGTGCCAGGCCCGTCCTGGTGCATCTCCAAGGAGGAAGGGGGCTACCAGGCCATCGGGAAGGGTTAGCCATGGCTTTTCCATTGGGCAGCCGCTGGCCTGCAGGGCTCCTCTCGCTGGGGCAGTAGTAGCTTTTCATTTATTTTTTCTTTCTTGGAAACTGGTAAAAGATTCTGCAGAAGCCGTGTTGGACGCTGGTGGGGAAACAACCTGGGACACACAACGAGGTCACCGGCCTCCCCGGGGTGGTTTTGATGAGCTGCCAGGCAGAGAGGGCGATCCACCAGCCCTGGAGCATCATCCACCATCATCCCGCCGGACGCGGGGCTGGCGGAGGAGGCGAGGGACCCTCGCAGCCATCACCTCGCCGGTGGGACCCGGGCTTTGCTCTCTGCTTCCCCTGTGGCACAGAAGCGCTGAGCCGAGCAGTGCTCCCAGCACCGTCTCCACCCGCAGGGCAGATACACCCACACGACGGGTCTGCGGGTTCGGCCCTGAGGCTTTTACTGCCACACAGGGAAAAGCTTTTCCCAACTCCTTTCCCACTCGCATCACCATAAAGCCTCAGGCATTTCAGCCCGTCTCCCGGTAAGGGTAATCCCCACACCTCTAACCCCCTGTGCGATATGGATGCTGCAAGCCCCAGCGTGTGTTTTTTGGGTCCCGATGCAGCGTGAGGACCCGCTGCCAGGGCTCACCCCAGGGCATCCCCGGCGGAGCAGGGCAGGGCAGGCACCCAGGGAAGGGTCAGTGCTGCTGCTCGGGGGTCTCCAGGAGCCCAGGACACGGCCGTGGGGCATCCCGTGAGGCTGCTCCATCCATCCCTCTGTGCTCGCTGCCCAACATAAACCCCAACTCCGGCAGGACCACCCTCCCCCAGGCCCGCAGTCCCTGCCATAACCTGTCCTCCTGGGCATCTCCTTCCACCCCCCCCTCCCCGAGCTGCCATAGAGGCAGTTGCAGACCCGGGGTGGGGGGAGAAGCAAGGAGCCCGTCCCGGGTGACACTCGCGCTGGCCACGCTGTCCCGGGGGCTGAGCCCACGTCCCGTCCCAGCAACGGTGGGGTTAAGCCTGGCCGGGCGGGCGACTGGACAGGCGTCAAGGTGGTTGCTCCATCCATCCCTGCGCAGTCGGCGGGGCCGGAGAGCGGAGAGGGAGCGCTGCCCTGCCCGCCACCATGAGCACAGGCAAAGGTAAGGCAGGGGGACCTGCCCGTCCCAGGAGGGACAGGCAGGGCAGGGGGGTGGTTGGGGAGACGCTAAAACTCTGCTGGGGCTTCGCGCTCAAGTCACCCTTAGCTTTTCTCCCCCCTCCGCTGCTAATAAGACATTTTGGGACCCCCCGTGCCACCTGGGGTGCTTGCAGGCACCGCTGGGCAGAGCCCAAACCTGGATGGGGGCTGCAGGGACGGGCAGGGGCCGCGGCACCGGGACCCCCCCCTGCTCCGAGGAAAAGCACGTTAATGGAGGGGGGCGGCTGGGGAGGAAGGAGGAGAGGGGACCGGGGACCTTTCCCCACAAAAGGGAGAAGCTGCTGCTGCGATATAAAGGGATGAATTCTGGGGGCCTGGGCACCCGAGGGGTCTGAGCTGCAGCAGGAGTGGGGGACGATCCCACGCCCTCTCCCAAGGGCAGATCCAGCCTCCGAAACCTCCTGCGGCTGCCCAGTGTGTGCGATGGGCTGGGACTGACCCCTCCACCACCCCCACCCCTCCCAGCAGTGCAGACACCCCGGGGGGTCCCAGGGGGGTCCCAGGGGGGTCCCCTAGGGCAGCCATTGCCCCACGCTGATGGTGTCCCCTTCCCTCCGCGCCCTGCAGCAGGCGTCACCCTCCTGCTCCCCCTGGCCCTGCTGCTGGCCACCGCCTCCCAGCCCCCCGGGGGGGACAGCCCGAAGGACCAGGGGGACACGGATGCCCCACGCTGCCCCAGCCCTTGCGCCTGCAGCTTGGACGACTACAGCGAGGAGCTCAACGTCTTCTGCAGCGCCCGCAACCTGACGCGCCTGCCTGAGGACGTCCCCCCCAACGCCAAAGCCCTTTGGCTGGATGGCAATAACTTCACCCTGCTGCCGGCCGCTGCCTTCAGGAACCTCTCAGCCCTGGACTTTCTGGACCTGCAGAGCAGCCAGCTGGCGGCCGTGGAGCAGCACGCCTTCCACGGGCTGCGGAGCCTCTACCACCTCCACCTCGAACGCAACCGCCTCAAGCACTTGGCTCCCCACACTTTCCTGCACACCCAGAACCTCGTCTCCCTCAGCCTCAACAACAACTACTTCAGTAAGGTGGAGGAAGGGCTGTTCGCTGGGCTCTCCAACCTCTGGTATCTGAACCTGGGCTGGAACTCGCTCGTGGTCCTGCCCGACAAGGTCTTCCATGACTTGCCCAATTTGAGGGAGCTGATCCTTGCTGGGAACAAGCTCCCCTACCTCCAGCACCAGCTCTTCTGCAGCCTTACCGAGCTGAAGGAGCTGGACCTGAGCGGCAACGCGCTCAAGGGCATCAAGATCAACATCTTCGTCAAGCTGCAGAAGCTACAGAAGCTGTACCTGAACCACAACCAGATCAACGCCATCGCGCCCCGCGCCTTCATGGGCATGAAGTCCCTCCGGTGGCTGGATCTCTCCCACAACCGGCTCGTCTCACTGTTTGAGGACACATTTCTGGGCCTCCTGAGCCTGCACGTCCTACGCTTGTCCACCAACTCCATCGCCGGCCTGAGGCCCCGGACTTTCAAAGACCTCCAGTTCCTGGAGGAGCTGCAGCTGGGGCACAACAGGATCCAGAGCCTGGCAGAAAGGACCTTCGACGGGCTGGGCCAGCTGGAGGTCCTCAGCCTCAACAACAACCAGCTACAAGACATCAGGGTTGGGGCATTCCTGGGGCTGTACAATGTGGCAGTGATGCACTTGTCTGCAAACTGCATCAAGGTCCTCCCCGACTATGTCTTCAAGGGGGTCACCAAGTTGCACAGCCTCCACCTAGAGCACAGCTGCCTCGGCAGGATCCAGGCAAACACCTTCTCCAGCCTCTCCAGCCTGCGGCGGCTCTTCTTGCAGCACAACGCCATCTCCATCATCGAAGACCAAAGCTTCAGCGAACTGCACGAGCTCCTGGAGCTCGACCTGAAGCACAACAGGCTGAGCCACCTCTCGCCCCAGCTCTTCATGGGTCTGAGCAACCTGGAGTACCTCTTCCTCTCCTCCAACCAGCTCCTGGAGATCTCCCAGGACACCTTCAGCCCGCTCCAGAGACTCTTCTGGCTTGACCTCTCCCATAACCAGCTGGAGACGCTAGACAACACCGTCATCTCCCCCCTGGCCAACCTGCGGTACCTCAGCCTGAGGAACAACTCGCTGGAGACCTTCTCGGTGGGCTTCCTCTGCGCCTCCTTCGCCCTGGAGCAGCTGTGGCTGGGGGGCAACAACTGGCATTGCAACTGCTCCCTGAAGGGCCTGCGGGACTTCTCCCTGCAGCACCCCGTGGTGGTCCCGCGCTTCGTGCAGTCCGTGGCCGAGGGGGACGATGCCCACGTCCCCGTCTACACCTACAACAACCTCACCTGCCTCCACCCCCCGGCCGTGGCAGGCCTGGACCTCCGCGACACCACCGAGGACAGCTTTGCTCACTGCTGATGCATGCCAGCCCTTCCTGGGGGGATGCACCAGGGACCCTCACCTGCCTCCTCCCCAGCCCCATCCTGGGCTCCCTGGGGCGGCAGCAGCAGGAGCTCCTGCTCCGCAGCCGCCCCCATTTAGCCCGTCTTTGCCGCTGCCAGCTCCCTGGGGCAGAAGCAAGGAGCTGTGCCTGCACGATGCTGGACCACGACCCCGGCCGCTGGCAGGGGGAGATGGGCACCAGCACCCCAGATGGGCTTTGCTGGCTTCAAACTGAAATATTTCAGTCCTTTAATATTTAAATAGCAGCCCCTGGGTTAGCATGGTCGCTCCCGGCTCCTGTCAGGAACACGAGCATCTCTGAGCCTCCGGGACAAGGGAAAGCTGCACCCCCAGCCCAGAGCCCTCCCCACGGCGAGCAGCATCTCCCTGCCGGGGCCAGGACTCCTCAGTGGGACAAAGCAAAGCATCTTCCTGCCACGGAGCAGCCAAGAAAGGCTGAAAGCCCCCCCGAGCTCCCCGGCAGGTTTAGGGAAGGGGGCAGATGACTTGCTATAATCATTCCTTGCGCTAGCAGAGGTGTTCGCAAGGGTGCAGAAAGCCACACACGTGACTTACTTGATAAATCATAGCAGACAAATAAACCTTTGGAGCTATCGCAACCCATCTTGTAAGTATGTTTTTTCCAAAGCACGTGCCGCACCCGGCTGGGGTTTCTTATCAGAGCCCCTCGGGGCTTGCAGACACAGGGCAAGGAGCGCAGGCTCCCCAGGGCGCCGGAGGAGTTTGCAGCAAGTTTCCTGCAAGCCCCACGTGGGTGGCATGTGCCCAGGGAGGGAGCGAGAGGTGACCGGCCATCCCGCAGATGCCAACAACCCGGTCAGACTCCAGCGCCGCTGCCCGGCTCTCCAAATCCCAGATAAGTGACCAAAGGTCAGACAAAATTTTCCCGGAAAGTTGCACACGGGGAAACCTGGTCAGGTGCGAGTCCTTGCTGCGGGCACAGCGGGAGCAGGGACAGATGCTCCTCCTGCTCTCCTCCAAATGATGGCGGCCAGCTATAATCCAGTTTGGTCAGTGGAAATGTGAGATTCTCCCCCATCTCCCTGAAACAAAACTGCGAGGGCGAGTCCCCAGCGTGGAGAGGGCACGCAGACAGGAGGGGCTCAGAGTCCAGGAGGGCGGGAGATAAGACGCAAGGACACCACCTCCGTTTGCTTCCCCAGCTTAACTCAAGCCGGCAAGAGGAGCACAGGCCCCACGGGAGCAGCAGCTCTGGGGCCAGGGAAGGAGGTCCAAGGGAACAGACGCTGAGCAACAAGGCAGGAACCATCCAGGGGCACGGAGGAGCACCACGTGTGGCAGGGGTGCGGAGAACAGCCGCGGCAAAGCATCCCACAAAGGACCGCCAGGGCCAGCTTTCAGCAAGACAAGGGACTGGCTGGATCTTGAAGCTGGTACGGAAGGGGGAAAGATTTAGCCAAACCCCAGCAAGGAAACCAGGGAAAAGGAGGAAATACCTAGGTGTGCGTGAAGTGCTCGTAACACCAAGACTCACAACTACAATGAGTCCTGAAGCCATGGAAAAACACATCACAGACTTGGATTTTAAGAAAAGTGTTTACTGCCTGGAACCTTAAAAATATTCCTGAGTCACGATAACCCCCAGTAGACCAAAAAGGCCTTGTTTCCAGCAGGGCGGGATGCAGACCTCAGGCGGGCGGTAGATCTCCTAAAGACATTTTCTCCTGTGAAGCACGTGCCGTGCCCTCATCTGCCCATCAGGAACCAGCGATCCGCGACTTCAGAGCAAGGTGGCCCGGCTTGGGTCCACATCGGAGCATCCAGCACGAACTCACCAGCCACTGAACCACGTGCCATATAATCCGTCACGCAAGGAAAGCGGTAGGAGAAGGCAGCAGCGCATGGAGCCACGATCCAGACGACTGGTGCCGTTTGGGTTCATCGAGGGAAGAAGGGTCGATGGCGTTTGCCACTGTAGCCGCACCGGGTGATCGCCAGAAGCGCTGCAGCGTACAAGACGCCGCGGACACGAGCTAGAGCTCCCCAAGCACCCGCACAACGGCTGGCTGCGGAGGAAGGCGCCGCGTGCGTGGGGCCAGGAACGACTGTACCATCTGGGCAGAGCACCCCCCACGCTGAGAAGGCAAGAAGCAGGCTGCCGCTGTGCAGGTAGGAGCACCCGCGCAGGGTCTCTTCAGATCCGGGGGGACGGAGCAGCGCTTCCCTTTTTGGGTCACCGTGAGCGGCAGGGACGCTCTGCTCCCCCCTCCCTCCGTCACCCCCCACCGAGACAGTTTTAGAGTCGAACAGCTTCTGCATCCCCCTTCCCCGCCGGCACGGGCTGCTGGTGGTGCTGCCAGGCCAGGGGCTCGGCCGGCAAGAGTCCAGCTCCACACCCTCCTCAGGAGCTCTGCTGCAACGTACCATCCAAGATCTGCTGGGCAATGTGAGTCAAGGCAGGGAAGGCAGAGCTCTTGGGAAACTCTTGGATGAAATCTCTGCCTTCCTCCAAGCTCTGGCTGAGTTGGGGGTCCAGAGGAACAGAGCCTGTGGGAGAGGAAGAAGGGGGAGAGTGACCGCTCGCTCATTGTAAGGCGAAGGCCTGGAGTCAGGATTAAAGAAATACCCTGCCAGAGCCGTCTCCAGGAGAAGCGGTAGGAAAGAGAGCAACCACCGGCCTCACTGAGCTCTCCAGGAGCTACTTCTCACCTGCAACCGCTTCCTCGGGGTCCAAGACCCCGCCACAGTGCTTCATGAGAGACACTCTCCCACCCTGATCCCACCCCTCTCTGGAGGGCAGGGTTCAGCCCGCAGCCCCCATTTCTCAGGGCGGCTCCAGGGCATTTCAGGATGGCTCTTGTGCCGTTTCAGGCTTGCTTACTCTGTCACCACGACAGCAGCCAGAGCAGGCTGCTGATCCTCAGCGCCCCTGCCCCAGCAGGGACGGATGCCCGCTCCGAGCAGTCTGGATGGCAGAGAAGCAAAGCGAGAATCACACCTCGCCTCTGACCGGGCAGCAGGGGCTCACAGGGAGCCGGAGCCCAGCCTGCCCACCCCCGTGACGCCGCATCCCTCCGCTCAAGCACTCCCACAGCACCACAGAGATATCGCTTCTGACCACGGAAAGCTCTGCTCAAGAGGCCACTCACCTAGGAAGGGGACCCCAGCGTGCTTGGCCAGCTCCTCACCTCCCCCTTTGGAAAAGATGTTTGTGCACTCCTGAAGGAGGGAGAGCAAAAGCAGCGAGTCATAAACCCCAGAGCCCTGTGTGACGGGGCAGGCGCTGCCTGCACGTGAGTAGAGCCAGCTCCCCTCCACCTTCCAGCCTCAGGGTACTGCCTTTGCCCCTGCCCTCCCCCAGCTCTCTTTAGGAAGGCAGAGCCAGTGGCTTCTTCCAAAGCTGACGCGCAGCAGCCAGCAGCTTCTCGTCTGCCCGGCTCACAGCATCGCCCTCGTGGCGTTTGCCCATTTTCCACCCGAGGCACTGCATCCTACAACGCCCCGTCACGAACGAGAACCCGCGATAGCCCAGCGGTCCCAACAAACTCACCGAACAGTGCGGGCAGACGAAGCCGCTCATGTTCTCCACGATGCCGAGAACTCGTAAGCCCGTCTTCTTACAGAATGTCAGCTCTCGCCTTACATCTCCTACAGACACGGCCTGCGGGGGAGAGCAGGGGAGGTTAGGGGTGTCCGTCTGTCCAGAGGGACCGTGGGTCTGGAGCGGGCGTGCATCAAATGAGAGGCAGATGTGTAGAACAAGCATCCACGGACAGGCTTGTGCAAACACCCACCCTGGGGTGCATATTCCCCCCCAAACCATGCCCGGAGGCAGAAGCCTGCCCGGGAACTCCAGTTCAGCCCCAGCCGGCTGCCCTACCTGCGGCGTTGTGACCAGGATTGCTCCAAGAGGCTTGTAGGGCCGCAAGGCCTCCACCGTGGAGATGTGCTCGTCGGACGTGCCCGGCGGTGTGTCCACGATGAGGAAGTCCAGGTCCCCCCAGGCCACGTCAGCAACAAATTGTTTGATCAAAGCTACGGAAATAAAAGGGGCAGGGAAAAAAAAACCACCCCCACGACCCAGCAGGTTTCAGCAGGTGCCCTGGGAGCTGTGGGGCAGGCGGGGCAGGGGTCGGGAGGCACCCTGGGTGACAAGAGCCCAGGGAGAGACGGCAGGGCTATCTGTCAGCACAACACGAACTGCGCTCTCCCCATCCGAGTGATCTGAACCCACCCCTGCAGAACAGGAGCCTTGTCTTGCTCCAAGGAATGACCTGCCCAGAAAAGTCTGGCCCCCAGCAGGAACAAACACCACCTCCAGGAGGGTTTGCAGAAGGTTCCTAGCACTAGAAAGCAGCCACAAACAGCAAAAACCAACTGTACCGTTTTTCTTGGGTCCCCTCCACACCACGGCATCATCCGGCTTCTCCAGCAGGAAGCCGATGGACATGAGCGAGATGCTCTTGTCTTGGTCCACAAAGACGGGGACCCAGCCGCTGTCGCACTGGTGCACGTCGTTGTCCTGCACCCTGAACATGCGGGGTATGCTGGGGCCACACAGGTCCACGTCCAGGATCCCCACCTGCGGGCGATGAGGCAGAGCCCTTCAGACAGGGCTGAGCACGGCGGCAGCACCCGGCCGTGCTCCCTTCCCCGGGCGGCGGGAGGCAGCGTCCGAATTTCGGCTGCTCGCAGCACTTTACTGCACGGACTCTGAGCTCAGCAGCCAGATTTGAAACACAAAGAACCGCTTTAAAGTTTGACTGCCCTCCTGGTCACCATCCCTCTGAGGAGCATCTCCCGGGAACTTTGGGGAGATCTTTATGCCAGAGACCTGTCAGGACCCAAGTGGCATCGGCTGCACAGAGCCTTTAAATAAAAAATCCTCGGGGAATTCAGCCTGTCTCACCCCCGCACAGTTCCCCTTTGTCCCCATCGTAACGCCGTCCTTCAGCTCGCCCACTTCACTCCACGAAGGGAGCGCGTGTTACACCACAAACCAGCAAAGTCCTTTCTCAGTGCCTCAGTTTCAAAACCAACAACAAACCTTGGGTGATTTTAGCCTCTTGGATGAAAGGGAAACAAAGTGCCGTTACCTGCGCTGGATCGAGCGAACACAGGAAAAAGAATCACTGGAGCTGCTATCACAAACAGCACTTTCGCACAGAGAATCCATACGCTGCCCGCACAGGACACACGCACACATAAAGGACGAGCAAAACCCAGCCGGAGGTCGGGAAGGAGAAGACAGAGCTCAGCATCCCACAGGCCCTCGCTCACCTTCTTCCCGGAGTGCCGCAGCGACAGAGCCAGCTCGGTGGAGATGGTGCTCTTCCCCACGCCACCCTTCCCGGAGAGCACCAGCAGGATGTGCCGCACCCCGGCCAGGTTGCTTCTCTCTGGCAGGAACAATAACAAGGCGTCAGAGGCTCTAACAAGAGCAGTAATGAGGCATCAGAGTCTCTCCCGAAGTAAGCCGGCAGCACCCGACGGGTCAGCGCAGAGACGCGGGTCTCTGCTGAGGGTGACGGTGGCCGTCGCTGCGCCAGCAAGTCTGTTTTACGTGTAAGGGAGAGGGGAACAAGAGGCGGACGCGCCACAGCCCTTCCGCCATCAGAAAAGGGACAACAAGAGCAAGGGCTGTAAACATTCCGCGGGGAGTAAAGGCTTTGTCCTGGTGACCTCAGCGGCAATTGGGCCAAGCAATAAACACCTACAGGGCCTCGTCACGCCGTGCCCGCGCCAGGTTCAGCCCGAGCCCTCTCGGGGAATGGCTCGGGGGCTGCCGGTGAGCTCAGGCCCTTGGCGTTTCCTTCCTCCGCGGCACACGGGTTGCCTCCCCGCGGTCCCACGCTCCTCTCCGGCCTTCGTGCTGTTTCTTGCCGCATTGTCAGCGCCGCTCGGGCCCCCGCTTCGGGCTCAGCCGCCGCATCCCGTCAACGCGGAGCCGAGAGCGGGGAACGCTGGGGGCCGGTTCCCCAGCCCGGGGCTGCGCAGGCGGCGGAGGGACGGACCGGGCGCTCCGGCCGCAGCCGAGCAAACGCCACCCACCCGGGCCCGCGTTCCCGGGCGCCCCCGTCACCGCCGGCCACTGACTCACCGCACCAGGCCCGGCCCGCCCCCGCGCCGCTCGGGCATCACACCGGCACCGGGACCGGCGGCATGGAGCCCGCCCGCACCATGGCGGACCTCATCCGCACCTCCACCGACGGTAACGGCGCTCGGCCCCGATAACGGGGAGGGGAGAGGGGAAGAAGGGGGGCCGGGGAGGGGGGGGGGGGGGGGCCGGAGCCCCGCAGCGAGGTGCTCCCGGGAAACCGGCCCGGTGACACCGGCAGCCCCGCGCCAGGCCCGGTTACTCGGCGCTCCCCCTCCCCCGCGGGAGCCAGGCCCGGGCCGCCGGCGAGGCCCAGCGCCACCCCCCGGCAACCGGGCCCCGCCGCCTCGGGGCCCCGGCCCGGCCCGAGCACCGCGGAGCTCCCCTCACCAGGAGCCGGGCCGCCCCACCACCACGGCACCCGGTCGGGCCCGGTCACCCCGGAACCCCCCAGAAAGCCGGGCCCGAACCCCCGTCAGGCCCGGTCACCCCAGGCGGGACGTCCCTCGCGAGGTGGGCTGTGGTCCCCCGCCAGGCCCAGTCACCCCGGGGCTCCCCCCGCCCCACGGAAGGCCGAGTTCCGGCCCGGCGGCCCCGGGGAACCGCCCGGCCGCGGCCCCATCACCGCTCACCCCCCGCCGCCTCCTCCATGCTGCTGCCCGGCGCCGCCCGCTTCCGCCTTCCGCCGGGTTAAAGCCCCGCCCCCTCGGACTGGCAGGCGCCGCCCCAATCGGGAGCCACGCGCTCACCGGGAACCCGCCTCTCCGGGCTTCGCAGCCAATCCAACCCTCCGACTCCCCCTCCGCCATCCAATGGGCTTGGTGCTTTCCCTCCGCGACGCTCCCGGGCCCTCCGCAGTAACCGCCCAATGGCGCGGCTCCCCGAGGATTGACGCAGGACGCAGCCAGTGGCGCAGGGCTCCACTCAGGCACCCCCCCTCCCTCCTCCTTCAGCTGTGAGCGACGGGGCGCTCAGCCAACGGCGAGGGGGCGCGGCGCAGCCGTAGCCAATGGGCGCCTGGGGGGCGGTGTCGAGAGAGGATTGTTTATGTCCCGGTGGGGGGGGAAAGTAGGTCAGAGCGCGGCGGCGGGGCCGGGCCGGGCCGGGCCGGGGCAGGTGGGCCGGGACCGGGACCGGGACCGGGACCGGGACCGGGACCGCGATCGGGATCGGGATCGGCGGCACCGGCACCGGCACCGGCACCGGCACCGGGACGCGGGTGGGAGCCGAGGGCCAAGGCCTGGGCCGGGCCGGGCGGCCCAAGCGCGGCGGCCTGGCCTGGCCTGGCCCGGTCCGGCCGCGCCTCAGCTGCGCGGGACGGCCGGGGCTCCGGTGCCCGCCTTCCGGCGGAGCCGCCTGCCCCTGAGGCCGGGCCGGGAGCCGTCAGGGAGAGGGGGCCGGGCCGCGGCTGCCCGCCGTGGGGAGCCCCTTGGGCCGCCGGTTCCCCGCGGCACCCCCCCCCCCCCCGCCCCGTCCGTGCTGGTCGGTGCCTGGGGAAGCGCTGCCCCGGCGAGCCGGGGCGGGGGGCTCCGTCCAGGGCCCGGCCCCCTGGCCAGGAGCGCCGTCACGGCGGAGGGAAGCCCGGCGGCAGCTCCCCGGGCTGCCCGTCGGGGTCAGCCCTTGGCCCGACGCGCAGAGGAGCGGCTGGAGCGGGCGGGACCCACGAGGAGGCCTCGGCAGCCCTAGGTCCCCCTCCGGGGTGAGGGACGGACTCTGCCCTCGGTGCCGGATCACGGCAAGCGCCGTGCCGTGCCGTGCCGACTCTACCCCGTGAGCCCCGGCCTTAGCAAGGTGCCAGGGAGCGGAGCTGTTGCGTTTGGCTGCTGCGGGTGCCCTTCAAAGCCGGAGAAGGGGGGCTCCAGCGCGGTTTTAGGTGCTTTCCCAGCATGGCTGCGCGTGGCGGAGGTGAGAGCCCCCTGATCTCGGCGGGTGAGATGCCTAGAGATCTTCAGAGCATCCGTGGGCACCTGCACAACCGGCCGTGGCTCGGCCTGTCCTGCTTTTCCGGGAGCTGCCAGCCCGTCGGGGACCGAGGTGCAGGAGGAATGGGGACGGGTGCCGTACGGCAGGCAGCGGGACGGGGCTGACCCGCCGCACGTTTGCAGGATTTGCATGCGCTCGGGGCTGAGCTGCTGCACGTCAGGGAAGCACCGGAGCGGGTATGGGTGTGCAGACCGGCTGCCTGTGGCAGGGAGGCAGCCACAGAGGCTGAGCAGAGGGAGCGGGTTCAAGGGAGGGGAGGGGGTTACAGCCCTGCGGGGTGCCTCTTGGTGGGGAGCTGTTTTCTGCAAAGATAAACCTCAGGGGAAATGAGATTGGGGGTTGAGGTTCCCCTGTCACAACCAGTGCAACGCTCCCGCGTGGTGGCTGGGAGCTGGTGTGGTCTGGCGGGCTGTACGCAGGGAAGGAGCCCGTGGAAATCTGTCTCTGAACATCCCCGCTTGAGTCAGGAGACAGGCAGCTGCTTCGCTTCTGTCTGTTGCCCTTGAGGCAAGTCGGGACAAGTCCGTGAAAAGGCCGGTTTCCCTTCAGCGGGCAAGAAAGTGGTCTCTTCCCCCACCCCAAACGCTGAGAGCAAAGTCTTCTCTCAGTGGGCAGTTGCTCCGAGGTGAACAAACAGCCTTCCCCGCAGACAGACGCAGGCAGCTCAGCCGCACAGGGGTCGCGGCGGTGGCCAGGGCAGCGCAGGTGGCCGAGCAGCGTGGCCGGAGCCCAGGCAGCTGCCGGAAGGTGACCGGGCGCCGGGGAGGCCGTGCCTCGGTGGCTGACGATCCTGACCTGGTGAGAGGCGGATGCTGGATCCCTGCGCTGCGGAGGGGGCAGCTGCTGCTGCCGCCGGGTCTTGGGAGCGTTTCTGGGGGCCAGTTCAGCACCTGGGCTCGGGGAGAAGTTGACCCTGCGTGGCGAAAGGGACTGAAGTTTGCAGAGGCTCGTGATGCGGGAGGAACTTATCTTGCGTCAGTTTATCCATTGATGGGGCCTATGCAGACGTGGTTCGTGCTGATCCGTTCCCGGGGGGGGGCTGTGGTGACCTGGGGGAGTTTGCTTCAGAGGGCAGAGCCCGGTGAGCGGTGGGTGGAAGCGGGACGTGGCTGCTGTGTGTAACCTCCTCTCCCTTGCCCCCCCAGCTTACCTCTCTCAGAACAGCATGGCGCGACGCACGCGGAGCAGCAGGGCCTGGCACTTCGTCCTGAGCGGGGTGCGGCGCGAGGCGGACAGCCGGGCGGTTGCCTTGGCCACCGGCACACGTGGCTGGGGCTACGACTCCGACGGGCAGGTAGGCTGGTGCTCGGGTGGCTCTGAAGTGACACGAGGGAAAGCTTTCCTCTCCCCCGACAGCAGGCACTTACTCGAGGTCCGTGTAACCGAGCCGCTAGTACTTCAGCAGAACTGGCCAAAATCAGAAAAGACTTAATAAAATATACGGGCCGTCTAACGAGCCTTCTCCAAGCTCTGACGCGGGGTGTGGGGCTCCTGGCACAGGAGGCCCGAGGCAGGGAAGGCTAAACTGCCCGTACTCTGCTCCCCGGTTGTGCACCACAGCTCTGTCGTCAGCTGAGCCAGGGAGCTGATCGATGCTAAGCTAAGCGCTTTTTTTAAGCATATAACGTGTGTGTGGGGTATATAAAATACATACAATATTTTTTAAATATTCTTTTTTAAGTACTAGTTTAAACACTAAATATGCGTTAAAAATATGTGTTAAAAACACAAAAAGGACTGTCGTGGTTTAACCTCAGTCGGCAACTGAGCCCCACGCAGCCGCTCGCTCACTCACCCCCCACCCGGTGGGATGGGGGAGAGAATTGGAAGAGCACAAGTGAGAAAAACTCGTGGGTCGAGATAAAAACAGTTTAATAAATGAAATAAAATGATAATAATAATAATAATATGATAACAATAATAATAATACACAAAGCAAGTGATGCACAGTACAATTGCTCACCACCCGCCGACCGATGCCCAGGCAGTCCCCGAGCAGCTGGCACTACGGGCGCGCGCCACCGCGCGCACATATTTTAAACACTAAATATGTGTTTCGACTGGATCCGTTCTCCAGCCTGGCTCGCTGCGCGGCTGTGCTAACTTCTGGTCTCTGTGCGGCTGGTAGATGCTGGTGGAGGGAGTGGGGCTGCTTCAGTCTGTGAAGTTAACAGTCTCGGGTATCTTTGAACTGAAATTCTCTCGCGTTTCCTGTGCTGTAACGTGCACACCACTTCTGAACCTGGCCCGGGCACGCAGGTGTGCTGGAAGGTGGGAAGACGGCAGGAAGAGCAGTCAGTAAAACAGTGCGAGGAGTGACTTAGATTCACCTCCGCCATCCTTCACTCTTTTCCCCAGTTCTTGAGTGTGTGAGTTCAGTTCCCTGTGCAGCGGCGGGGACGCAAGGAGCTGCTCCTGGAGCTTCAAAGTTAGGCTAAAGCCTTACGAGGCCACTGCCAGAGCATGGTGTCCAAACCCAGGCACTCCGCTCCCAGAAAATGAGCCTTTTCTCTGCAGTCAGAGTAGCTTTGTGTTTCTGCGGTAACGGGAATGGTTGGATTTCTAGATAGCAGTGGTTAGGCCAATGAAAGACAGGAATCAAGCTTTTTAATGCGCAGGCTGGAGAAGGAGGGGTGGGCAGCACGTAAGTAAGCCCGAGTCATTTCACACAGCTGCAAGAACATGAGTTTGAAGGATTTTTGTCTTTAAATACTGCTTACAAAGTCTGCCATGGGGGTGAATAACGAGCAGGTACACCTGACCGGCATGTAAACCCAGAGTAACTCGCTGTAATCTGTGGTAAGAGACTCCATTAGGCGACACCAAGCCTCCCGTAACATAGAGAGCGAGACGGGGCTTTGACTCTTACAGCGTCCAGTGCAGGGACACTTTGGTCTCTTGGCACTGGGGAATAGTAAATCGAGTTTTTGTGTTCATGCATGAAAGTGAACAAAAGCCTTTTAATCCTTCCGTAGGTTCCCTGTGGGCCTGTCTGCAGCGCTGGCGTGAGGAGCTGCAGCCGCACTGCTGAACTGGTTCCCCTTTGTTCTGCCCTCTCCCCTGTCTGGCCTCCTGTCCCTTTTCCTCCTCGTCTTGTTTGCCTCCCTCTCTTCTCTGTCAGCTCCCAGGCTCTCTAGAGCAGTGGTTTTCAGCAGCGTGCTCCGGTTTTGTGATGCCTTGGCCTGGGTCTCCAGCTGGCTGTAACCTGCCCATTGTAAGCCGTAGCTTTAGCACAGAGTTTGCTTAAAAATACCTGTGTTAAAGACTTAGTCACGCTGCCTGCCTGCTGTGACAGCTCCTCGCCCCTGGAAGGCACAAAGAACGTACCCACATCGTACAGTGCCCCGTGCCGAGAGGTCTCTGCAGCTCAGACAGATGCTAGCCAGGTCCCAAAGCAGGGTAATTCGACTGGCACGGCCCCTGCGTGGCAGGCCAGGCCGGGGCACGATGCAGCCGTGCTGCCGCCGGCTCTGGCACGAGCCTGGGGACCTCCCCGCACAGCTCTGCGGTGCCTGAGGCCTCGCAGACCTCTGCCAGCCCAGCTCCCCGAGCCTGGGGGCGTTCAGCAGTGACCATTCCTCCGTTCTCCCCGGCAGCACAGCGACTCGGATTCGGAGCCAGAGTTTTCCTCCCTCTCGCCTTCCATCCCGAGCGCCATCCCTGTGACCGGGGAGTCCTACTGCAACTGCGAGAGCCAGAGCGAAGCGCCCTACTTCTCCAGCCTGCATGCCCTCCACCGCGTCAAGGACTGCCAGTGCGGCGAGGAGGACGAGTGTAAGGAAGGGGCATCCCAACGGCCCGCCGTAGTCCTTTGGGGTTTGAGGTGGGTGCAGTCCTGGCCTGGCGGCACGGACTGCACCCCTGCGCGGATCCTTTGCTTTCCACGGGGCCCTTATCTCTGTCCCAGCGTGCGGTGGTGCTCCTTTGTTTACATCTCAAGGCCACGTAGTCTGTAGGAAGATTACAAGCACGTGCCTCCTGTGATGTTTCAAGGGCTAAGTGCTGAACTTGTTAATGCATCAGAGTTCACCTCTGGGGACCTGCTTTCAAATCCAGCTGAGGCCACAAGTGAAACCAGCCCCCGTGGTTACAGCCCTCTGGCCGCTGATCCCTGGTACGGCTGGCAGGGTGCGCGGCAGGGCGTGCTCAGGGCAGAGGGGAGAGGTAGGCAGAGGGTGGGCTCGGGCTGGCTGAGAAAGCCTGTGGCATAGCGGAGCTACCCCTTGAGCCTACGAGAAGTGTAGGAAGAAAGGAGGCTCTGCCTGGGTCTGCGGAGCCTCGTGTTAGCCAAAATGGGAGCTGGTTAATGCCGACAGTTTCGGGTTCAGAGCACCGAACCATCCCGGTGGGACACTGCAGAATAGTTCAGGCCTCAAACAACTCTCCAGTGTGTACAGCTTAGGATTTACCCTCTTAAATGGTAAAAAAAAAACCCAAAACAACCCCCTGACAGGCCTTCAAAACTAATGTCTGCCTGTGCTTTGGCTTGGGGATCGCTCCCTGAGGGCCTTTGCCCATCCTTGTCCCCTCTGTGCTTCCCGAACAGATTTCGACTGGGTGTGGGACGACCTGAATAAGTCGACGGCCACCCTGCTGACCTGCGACAACCGCAAGGTGAACTTCCACATGGAGTACAGCTGCGGCACCGCCGCCGTCCGGGGGAACAAAGAGCTGGCAGACGGGCAGCACTTCTGGGAGATCAAGATGACCTCCCCGGTCTACGGCACAGACATGGTACGTGGGGCAGAGTTGCTTACGGGCACGCAGAAATGTCTGGTGTTCTTTGAACAGGGACTGGGAGAATGAAGTACTGCCCACCGTAGGAGAAGATCAGGTTTGAGACTATCTAAGGAACCTGAAAGTCCGCAGGTCCATGGGACCTGATGAGATGCATCCGCGGGTCCTGAGGGAACTGATGCAGATGAAGTTGCTAAGCCACTGTCCATCGTATTTGAAAAGTCGTGGCAGTGCGGTGAAGTTCCCAGTGACTGGAAAAGGAGAAGCATAACCCCCGAGAAAAAAGGAAGACCCGGGGAACGACAGGTCGGTCAGTCTCGCCTCTGTGCCTGGCAAGATCATGGAGCAGATCCTCCTGGAAACTATGCTAAGGCACATGGAAAACAGAGGTGGTTGGTGACAGCCAACGCGGCTTCACTAATGGCAAATCGTGCCTGACAGATTTGGTGGCCTTCTACGACGGGGTTACAGTGTTGGTGGGTAAGGGAAGAGCAACTGATGTCATCTACCTGGATTTGTGCAAAGCGTTTGACACTGTCCCGCACGACATCCTTGTCTCTAAATTGGAGAGACATGGATTTGACGGGTGGACCACTCGGTGGATGAGGAATTGGCTGGATGGTCGCACTCAAAGAGTTGCGGTCAACGGCTCGATGTCCAAGCGGAGACCAGTGACGAGTGGGGTCCCTCAGGGGTCCGCACTGGGACCAGTATTATTTAACATTTTGTCAGGGATGTGGACAGCGGGATCGAGCGCACCCTCAGCAAGTTTGCGGATGACACCAAGCTGAGCGGTGCGGTCGACACGCCAGAGGGACGGGATGCCATCCAGAGGGACCTGGACAAGCTCCAGAAGTGGGCCCGTGTGAACCTCATGAGGTTTAACAAGGCCAAGTGCAAGGTCCTGCACCTGGGTCGGGGCAACCCCCGGTATCAACACAGGCTGGGGGATGAAGGGATGGAGAGCAGCCCTGCCGAGAAGGACCTGGGGGTACTGGTGGGTGAAAAGCTGGACATGAGCCGGCAATGTGCGCTCGCAGCCCAGAAGGCCAACCGTATCCTGGGCTGCATCCAAAGCAGCGTGGCCAGCAGGTTTGAGGGAGGGGATTCTGCCCCTCTGCTCTGCTCTGCTCTGGTGAGACCCCACCTGGAGCACTGCGTCCAGCTCTGGAGCCCTCAGCATAAGACAGACACGGACCTGTTGGAGCGGGTCCAGAGGAGGCCACAAAAATGATCAGGGGGATGGAACACCTCTCCTGTGAAGACAGGCTGAGAGAGTTGGGGTTGTTCAGCCTGGAGAAGAGAAGGCTCTGGGGAGACCTTATTGCAGCCTGTCAGTACTTAAAGGGGGCCTACAGGAGAGATGCGGAAGGATTCTTTGTCAGGGAGTGTAGTGATAGGACGAGGGATACCGGTTTTAAACTGAAAGAGGGTAGATTTACATTAAATATTAGGAAGAAATTCTTTACTGTGAGGGTGGTGAGACACTGGAACAGGTTGCCCAGAGAAGTTGTGGATGCCCTATCATAGGAAGTGTTCAAGGCCAGGTTGGACGGGGCTTTGAGCAACTTGGTCTAGTGGAAGGTGTCCCTGCCTACGGCAGGGGGGTTGGAACTAGATGATCTTTAAGGTCCCTTCCAACCCAAACCATTCTATGATTCCATGAACAGGACAGCAAGCTTCTCCAGCAGTTCAGCTGGGCCTCCTCACTTAGGAAAGGAAATTGGAGCTGGGAGCCTTCAGCTCCGTCCCGAAACCTCTGACTTGGCTTCACCAAAACCTCTGGGTGTTCTGCACCGAGCCAAGAGAAGGAGGGGAGAGCCGGAGGTGGAGTCTCGGTTGCGTTTTGTTGCTTGAAAAGGCGCTAAGCTTGTGTTCTTCTTCCTGGCCTTGCCTCCCAGATGGTGGGAATCGGGACGTCGGATGTGAATCTGGACAAGTACCGCCACACCTTCTGCAGCCTGCTGGGCAAGGACGAGGACAGCTGGGGACTCTCCTACACAGGTAACGCAGGCAGGGCGGTGGCAGAAGGCAGGATGGCTGGAAGGGCAGCAGAGGGCATAAGAGTTGTCCTGAGGGGTTGAGAATTAAATGGTCTGAATGGGATTGAGGCCAAAAAGGCCACCAGCCTTGTGAGTCCCTTCGTCAACGACAACGGGAGCGGCTGCCTGCAGCTTGCAGCTCTTGGAGTATCTCACCTTGCCCGCGTTTTGCAGACCCCTTAGAATTGGTGCGTGAACCTCCGGGGCGCCTGGACTGCCGGTTGCACATCACTGATGGGGGGTTTCAGTGCCGCTGCCTGTGCTCTGGTATTGCAAAACCTCAACTTTCCCCTTTTCATCGCCCACTCTGGGGTGGGAGGGCAAGGATCAGGCAACGGAGGGATTTTTTAGGCACTGAGTGAGGCCGTATCAGTGGGAACTCACAGTGCGGGAGTTGGGGTGAGTTTGTGGAGCGCAGGCTTTCCACTGAAGGCCAGTTTTTTTGTTTTAAGGACTACTGCATCACAAGGGAGACAAAACAAACTTCTCTTCGAGGTTTGGCCAAGGCTCCATCATCGGGCTGCATTTGGACACGTGGCACGGGACGCTCACGTTCTTCAAAAACCGCAAGTGCATAGGTAAGAGCAAGGGCAGCCGCAGCAGCCTGCAGGCAGAGGGACTGCGGGGGGCGCAGCGCAGCTCTGGCTGAACTCAGAGTCTGGCTGCAGCAGGGCTGCAGGAGAAAACGCTGGCAAAGTAGAAGACTGAGGCGTGAAGGGAGTGGGAGGAAGGTTACGTTTGTTTTTTTTAATAGATTGGGATTTCAAAAGGCTGTTTTCCAGGCATTTTCCAACAGCTCTGTAGTTAATAGGTTCAGGGTAGTTGGGAGGAGTGAGATCACCTCGTCAAAACTAATGTGAAACCTCCCCGATGCTGTCCCCCGGCAGGGGTTGCAGCTACGAAGCTGCAGAACAAGAAGTTTTACCCCATGGTGTGCTCGACGGCGGCCAAGAGCAGCATGAAGGTGATCCGCTCCTGCGCCAGCTGCACGTCCCTCCAGTATCTCTGCTGTTACCGCCTGCGCCAGCTCCTGCCCGACTACGTGGACACGCTGGAGGTGCTGCCATTGCCACCGGGACTCAAGCAGGTGCTACACAACAAACTGGGGTGGGTCTTGAGCATGAACTATAGCACGTCGAAGCCTTCCTCCTCCTCCTCATCGGGAAGCGACTCAGACAGCTCCTGTGGCTCAGACGCAGAGGCCTGCCAAAGGAAGAGGTGCAGGAGGACATAATGTCTCTGCAGATGAACTGCTGTGAGGGGGTCGGGTGGGGTTTTGTTCCGCCGTCTGCGAGGACCAGCCAGGCCTGATGCACCTCTTTCTTCACGGGGACTTCCATCTCTACTTGTTTGGAAAGATTTCTTTTACACTGTTGGAAGTCTTTAGCCTAAACATCCATCACATACATTGAAAAGGCCTGTAGGCTTAGAGAGGTCCCAGCTCTGTGAAACAGGTAAACTGCAGCCCAGTATCTGAGCTTCATCGCCTGACTTGCTGTCAAAGCCGTCGCCTCTTCCTGAAGGATCCCTCTTCTCTGCAGACTCTCAGCAGAGACAAGATTTAAGGTGGCCTCCCGGTTTCAAAGCGTACTAGACTCTAGTCACGTAACGGACTCGACTCCTCAAAAGACAAAGACCAGTCCCCTCCTCCTAACTGTTGCGTGTCGGTTTGGTATCTGCGATGAACTCGGCGCGCTGTGGGGCACGGTCGAGCGGCAGCACGTAGGGCAATGGGCTCCTAGAGATGCATCTGCGTCGCTGTTGTGAGAGAGCAGTTGCTTACAGGAGCGGAGCTGTTGGTGATCCCTCTCGAGCCCCCGATGACTTTAATTGCTTTGCATGTTGGCTCCTGCTGCTTCTCCTGTATCAAAGACTGTATTAAACTGTAATAATAAAAGTAGAAACTGTCTGTCTTTCCTCTCGCGGCCCTTGGAGGCATGAATCTGAAGGCGCTCGTCCAAAATAGCCACGCTAGCACAGCTAATGGCCTGGAGGGGATGTTTAAATGCAACGCTTGTGTGTCAGATCCAGAGGAGGTAAAGGCAGCGGAGGTTACCTTGCCCCTGCCCCGTGGGGGGTTCTTGCGGTTCCCGCTGAAACGCCAGTCTGGCTGGGACGGATCTCCAGCCGAGCCAGACGGACGCCACAGCACCGCGCGCTCGTGGCAGCCCGGCGGCAGAACCACGCGGGGTCTGGCACCCCTGCGGGAGTGATGCCAGTGCAACTCCAGCCCCTGCGGTTTCTGACCGCCTTCCGCGGGGCCTGCGGTCAGCCCGTGGCTTCTGCTCGTGGGGCTTTTCCCGGCCTTTGACCTCTCCTCCAGTGAGCAGCGCGTTTGCGGATGACTTAGGTCGGAGCTGGTGCCATCAGCCAAGGGCAAAGGGTGTTGGAAAGTGGAAGAGGGTTGAAATAAATAGGACGGGAAATGGCTTTCAACCTGTCCTCTCCCTGGGTTTCCTCCCAGCACGGTCACTGGAACACAAAGCTCCAGCCGCTGCCTTTTCCCCTGCTCCTATTACAGACCTGCAAATGCTCCGGGAAAGCCTTTTGCACCACGTGCGTTTATCCCCTGCTGAGCCCCACGACTCCGTGCCTTCCCTTCCCACGTCACGAATCTTGAAGCGAAGATGGCCCTCGCTTCTCTGGTGACAGGCTTTGAATGAGAATCTTGATGAAGTAGGACAGGCTCTCTGTCAATCCATCTGTATCGGTGCTGCAGCCAGAAAAAACTGCCTTGCTGGATTGCTTCTCCCCAGAAACTACTTCAAGTATTGGCAGATGGAGGCAGAAGAATCCCTGGCAAGGAGGAACTTTGTTCAGAGGGTGCCCTCCCACTTTTGCAGCACCAGTTGGCGTCGCTTTGAGCCAGCGAGCTGCGGTTCACGGGAGGAAGTTCAGGGGTTTCTACGTCATTGTGGAAGGCCCCAATTAGCAATTCCAAAACCTCAGGCGCTGGGGGGTCCCTGACGCCTGCTGTCCTGGCTGCGGCTATTTCTGAGTAAAAAACTGAGCGCTCAGTTTGCTTTGGGAAAAAGAGAATCCCATCCTAACCCACCATTTCGCAGGGAGTTTTCTGGGGCTCACCTGGCATTTCCTTGTATTGGGAGTTCAACCAACAAACTCCCCTCCCCTGCCCTGAGCTCCGTCTTACCCCAAGGATGTGACTCCTCTCTGGCCAGCTGGTTTTGACAGTTGGCAAACGTTTTCCGAAGTAACTCCAGCGAGACCAACCTGCCTGAGAAAGCCACAAGCAGGACCTACAGTAACAGGTCCGGTCTCACCAAAGAGCCAGTGGGGAGCAGGACATTAAAAGTCAGGACAAGCTGCAGAAAACAGACGGCTCGTTCAACAACTCACCTGAAAGGCAGCGCAGGACAGACTTCCCAAGCGGCTGTCTCAGGGGGGGAGCTGGTCCTGTGCTGCTCAGGGACAGCTCACTAACGCTTTCACATCCAGCCCCTGTTCCAACCATTCCTTAGCTCTTTTAGGAGGCAGCCTGCTTTCCAGCCAGGGGGATAGAAAGCTGGGGCAGCTAAAAGAGGAAAGGAGAGCCAAGAGGCTGAAGAAAGCATCTGTAACAAGACATTTATTGGTGTGCAGGTCTCTCTTCTGAAACAGAATCAGCTGCTTCCCCTGGCCAGGCTCCCAGCAGCACTGCTGTGTCAGCAGCAGCTCAGCCACCGCCGAGTCTTGGCAGATAAAACAAGGAGGCTGACCGACACGGCCCACGGTCCCTCTACGTGCTCAGGTCCAGGACAAGGTCAGGGTCGGTGGATACCATGAAGAGGTAGATGCGGCGGGATAAGTCTGGCCCAACACGGCGGTCTTTCCCGCTGATGTCCGATTTCACTGGGATGTCACTCAGCAGAAGGCGTTTTTCATCTTCTGTGCCGCATTTTTCGTAGGCCTTCGAGCACACAAGAGAAGGAAGCAGTTAGCGCAGATGCTTTAAGAGAAGACTCCAATCATCCCTGCAAGGCTCCATCCCACCGTTACAGTGAGGATCCATGAGTGAGCCTTCATCCCAACATACCAGGATCAGGGGCTAAAGCTCAGAAGAAACAGGATCTATCACTTGCAAACAGACCTCACACTCTCAGTTGTGTGTTGCCCTGCCAGCGTACAAGGAGAGAGCTGTAAAGCCACTTCTTCCGAAGAGGCTGTGCTAGGGACAGAGGTCAAAGCTCCAGGGGAAGAAAAAGGAGAGGCGAGTATTTGACTACATGCGACTTTTTAAAAAAAAGTTCTGTCACAGTTCCTGATCTAATGGAAAGAGTTTATGTGATTAACGCTCACAAAAACAAGCACTTGCTGATAAAAATGTGTCTTCATGAATTGGCTAAGCTGCTGTCAGAAGGGTCAGACAGCATTCTAGTCTAATCCTGCTCCCCCAGCACCTTGCTGGGCCAGTCCGGCTCACGAACCAGCAGAAAGCTAAGGGGAGTAGGGAGAGGGAGAATTTAGTGAGCTAAATCAGCTCTCTGAAGGATCAGGCAACAGAAGAGCAAGGAAAGCGTGGGGTATGCCGCTGGTGACAGCAAGCAGTAAGAGAGCTCGGGTGTCCTGTGGAAATCCCTCACAGTCCGCAGGGGTGACACACGTTTTCTGCTTGAGGGTGATGTAGAGCTGTTGGACCGTAACGGCAGCCACCTGAGACATCACCCATTTCAAATAAAACCAAGCAAAGCTGACGGACAGACCGTGTTGGGCAAGGGCAGTGGGATGCGTCCAACAGACCCTCAGCTGCACCGGCTGGGGTGAGCAACCAAATGTATCGCCAAGCAAAAACGCAAAGACGCTTTGAGCGGGTCCTGTGAGGCGAGACCAAGGCAGAGAGAGGCCTGGAAGGGCTAACAGGAGGGGTAGGTGGCTACTGCTGAAACAAAGCTTTGGTTTAAGTCAAACACTATCTGGAGACAAGCCTTGCCTTTCTGGAGAGCCGATTTCACACTCATGGCTTGTTTGCTGCATCAGCAAAGACCTTTAAGCGAGGAAGCATGTGGCACCCTTCCCTGCCTGCATCCTCCGAGCTTTTAACAGGACACCAAGGGGTTTGAGGGCTTACCTGTAACAGGAGGCTTGGAGAGGGATATGCTTCCGCTATAGCTGCTGCTGTTGCAGGGCTGACTCTGTTAAACTGCTGGATTTGTCTCTTCCACACCTGCCAGAGTCCTGTGCCATCCTTCTCCACTCGCACCCCGCTGGCCCAGGCCCCGGCAGTGCAGAAAGGCAACTCCTGCGACTCCAGCTGCCTCCTGCAGAAAGACAGACTGCTGAGAGCAAGACCTGGGGCCGGTGCGTGCACCGAGCACAGGCCTGCAGACCCCAGGCGTTGCAGCCTTCCCCTAGCATTAAGCAGCGGGCTTCCTTCTAAAACCTCTTTCTGCCCAGGACTAATATTTTTTCCCTCTCATAATTTTCTTTCCTTCCCTGGAAAGCTCCAGAACACCTTGGGGTTTTCCTAACCTTTTGGTTTTCCTAAGGCCGTCATTTTCCCTCCTTTCCTAGTGCTGAATCACCACCTCATTCACCATGAGAACAGAGGATTCTCATTGGCACAGAGACCGAAAATGACCTTGAGACACATCTGGTGTGGGCCCTTACACTGACAGCATCAAGGACAGGCTGGCAGCTACAGATAAACGTTCCTGTAGCTTCCGCTGAGGTTTCCCTAAGCTCTGGGTTTGGGATGTGACCCAGTCCAGCGATACGACTCACTTGTACGGGCGTTTTGCTATTGCCTTCGTCAGCGCAGAGACGTGCTGGCCGAATTCCTGCCACGTGTCTAGGAACAGCACTTCGGTGTTACCCCACAGCTGCAGCACCACCAGCGCCTGGAGGAGAAGCAACAGAGGTGAAACACATAACACGTCGACCAGCGGGACGAAGACAGGCTCGGGTGAGCCAGGACAGCCCGAGGCCCTCACCCTCTGCCAGTAGTGCTGGTGTCAGCCCTGGCCACCAAAGGCACCCAGCAAGAGGAGCAAGGAAAGCACATGGGGAGGACACATCCCTCGGCAGGATGAAGCTGGGCTGGGGCTAGAAGGGGAGGGAGGCTGGGCTGCCTGCATTAGCTCGGTTTACACAGCGCTGCGGTAAAGCCTGCGCATCCTTCTTAGCTCCCAGTAAGCCAGCGAGTCATAACCCGCTTTGGGGCATACTCAGGCAGGGCAGGAGTTCAGTTCGAGGGATATCAAGCAAGGGTTTAGATCGTATTTGACCTAGTTTATGACTGCTGCGGCATCACAAGGAGCATTCCTGCTCTGCTGCGGGACGCAGGCTCTGCAAGGCAGAGACCTGAGCGAGAACCAACAGCTCCTTTCACAGCTAACTGGGCAGTTCTTGGTGGGGCTGGGGAGGGGAGGCAGCTCACGCATGTGAGGAGAGGGTGGATCAGCTCTGACCCAGGGTCTTAAGAACAAGAGGCTCCAAACCGTGCCTCCAAGTCTGCAGTCCCTCTTCAATCCCATTGCCAGCCAGGGTGGAGGAAGACGCACGCAGATGCAACCCGATCCAAGCCAGCCACCACCTCCCCTGGCACAGCATTCCTTACACACAAGGGCTCACCAGTGGGAGCCTTTTCCGCACAGCTCAACCCCAAGTAACATAAAACTTCAAGGGCTGTAAGAAGTCTTACCTCCAGTATCTCCTCCCGAGTCATAGCCAGCTCTGGGCCAGGCTGGGAGCTGGGACTCTGCTTTCCAGGGCTCCGTGCCCGCTGCCTGCCCTGCTCCCGGTTACACCTGTAAGCGAGACACACCGCTCACACACAAGCTCTACATATTCGCACCTCAGGGCTGCTGTCTGATATAGAGGAAAAGGCCAGACTTAACCCACCCACATCTGCCACCTCCCAGTCTGACTTGAAGCTGGAGACAAAGGTGTCGAGTTTGCTCCAGGCCACCTGCCCCCCAGGTGGCAGCAGCTCCCCTGCGAGGGAGAGAAGGGGAGACCTGAAACCAGGGTGAGAGCCACTCGGTTCCTCTGGTGGCAGAACTCAACAGGCCACAGATGATTTTTTTAATACATAACACTCTTGGTAAAGTTCATCCTCACAGGCTTAAGTGAGAAAGAGCCCAGGAGGTGGTGAGACAAGAGCTTTCCCTGGGAAATAGCCCAGACAGGACAGGACAGATGGAGCTACCATAGCTGTGTCTATGTGGGGAACTCTGGAAGTGATCACACCATCACCACAGAGGAGATTCCTCTGCCGTGCATGTCCGTGGACAGGAAGGACCCAGGCACTGGGAGCAGCACACGAATGAGACATTCAGGGGACAAGAAAAGGGCTCCAGGCACTGAACATCTCTCAGGGCATTGAACAGCAGGGCAATTCACCAGAGCAGTTCCCTCAGCTCCTCCACGTCACTGCGGCCCTCCGCCTGGGGTACAGAGAGAAGCCTTACCTGTGAACCCCTTCTGGCTACCAGATCCTCAGAGGCTGCTACAAACGCATGCGCAAAGTACACCCTCCAGACTGCAAAACCCAAGTCCCGGCCCCCACGAGCATGGACTTTGCAATTCACAGCCACCACGCTGGCACTAAGCATCAGCAGCTCAGCCCCGAATGTGCCCCCCCTGCAGACACGCTGATCTCCGCCCACCGCGAGCTTCCCCAGCACCGCCGCTCGCCCGGCACGTACCGCCTGTAGGCATCCAGCCCGACGACGGCCAGGCTGTAGGTTTTGGTGGAGGAGCCCTCCAGACCAGCCAAAGGCAACACTTGGTTCAGGTCAGGCTGACTCGCTGACGGGGCATTGACAAAACTCTGAAGCAAGACAAATCACACTCAAGTCTGTAGCAGCCTTCCTCTCCGGAACACCCCTCCCCACCTCTGGCAGGACAGCGGGGCCTTCCAAGGTGCATCTCATCGGTGGGAACGGGCAGGAGCCAGCCTCAGACTGCAGCCGAGAGCGGTGCCTTTGGGCACACACCACAGGCCACATCTGCCAATGTCCCGCTGCTTCTTCTGGCTCACCTTTTTTCCCCTGGAGCGTTAGCACTGATCTCCTCACAGACACTGCCTACTCTAGCCTGTCATTCTCTAGTCTTGGATGGGGCTGGATGGACTGGGAGCTTCTCGGGGCAGAAGCACAGGCTGCCTAGACAGGTATAAATAAAAGGTTGTAGGACTGCATACAGATGAGAACTAAAACAAATCTCTCTGCTTCAAAATGCAGGTGTTTCCAAGGGCTGTGTACTCTGACCATTTCTTTCAAGCAAATCTTTTACGTGCTCCATGAGGATGGAAAAGCTAAGTGCAAGGAAAGGCAAGTCTGGCCTGCCCAGCTCCCCTCTGAGGAAAGCAGCATCCTCTCCCGGGGTTAAAGGCAGGTGCCTGCGTACCATCCCTAAAGACCTCCTGCTGTACTCAGATAGGGCTTCTCCCACAGGTTCTCTCCTTTCAAACCACCGTCCTCTGTAACACAGCTTTGTTTCAGGGTGGAGCAAGGGCAGTTTTGAATGAACCCTCCCTCCCCTTCCGTGTTCACCTGGCAAAGTGACTCTGCCATAGAGCACTTTGTGTAGGTCTGGCTCAGAGGTCTGTATCACCTGGGTTAGGGAAAAGAGGCGCTTAAGAAAATCTTCCGGCTCTACCAACACCAACACCTCTTTCTCCTCTTCAGTCTTCACCATGGGGCCATCCTAAAGAAGATGAAATCATTTCCAACACGAGCAGGGGTCCAGCATGAAAGCAGACAGCAAGTCTCCACCTGTGCAGAGCCCACGCTGTAAGAGGCACCAAGACTCGCAAGGCTACGTCAATACTACGCTGGTGAAAGACATGGCTGAACTGAGAGGTAAAAACCCTCCCCGAACAAGCAGATCAGCGAAGGTGCAAAAATAGCCTGGCGAGGAAGGCAGTGACAACTGCCGAAGTTGCTACCTAAGACGAAAGGACACAAAATGGCTTTGTCTGCACCGCACACTGTTAGATGACCACGTTATCTGCACCTACGTTATCTGTAGTCTATTACATGACCACAGCATCTGCAATGTTTTATCCAGCAATGGCAAAAATTCGAGTTCTGCCTCCGCCTGAAATTCCTGTAGTGGAGCATGAGAACAGCCTACCTCAGCCTCCACTGCCACGCAGATACCGTTTGACACAGAACCTTCCGAAACCAAGCTGAAATGGGAACCGTATTTGGTACCAGAAGGTACCTGCCCTTTCAGGTTCCCAGTAAGTGGGCTTCAAGAAGCAATCACTGGGCTTTCCAAACGAGGGGCCCTGCAGCAAATTTGCCCAGCCTCTTCCAGACGTGCAGCTGTTGCCCGTGGCAGCATGCCATGCACAGCATCTGGGCTGGAAATGCTGCCGAGTACCCAAGCGAAACCTCTGTAGCGATGACTTGTAGTGGTCTCATTCTTGCTTACTACAGGTTCCCCGGGCTCACCCTAGAGGTGTGCCTGCCTAAAGCAATGAGATGTAGATGTTTAGGACATTGGCTTTGGAATAATCTGTGTGAGAATCACACCCAGCTCCATTCCCCAAGCTAACAGGTCACCAGTAATCAGCGTTTCTGAGGCTGATGACTCCAATGCCCGGCCTAGAGAGGCAAGTCAAAGCTTTCTCCTCACAGCACATCGGTTGTCACCTTGCATGTACAGAGAAGATGAGAAGGACTCACTGGAGTGGACGGAGCGCTTGGCACGTTTCTCCTCCAGGTTATGCTGCAGGGAATTGCCTGAGGCTCAAAAGAGTATTTGCAGTCCAAGGAACTTAAAACCTTCACCCAAGCGTCTGAGCCGGGATCTTTGAGGAGACCTGTGAGGAGGACAGAACGACGCTGACGTGAGAAAAAGAGGTATTTCATCAGCATTAATCAACAACAACAAAAGCGCAAGTGGAAAACGAGGAATTCTGCAAGCATGGGAAGTCTGGCTTCCTCCAGCACGTGTGCTTGCTGGCTGGATTGTTAACCAAGTTATTGACATCATCACTGACCATCTCTGCAGGCACCTATAAAGTTGTCCTTCTTCACTCCAGCCAAGTACCTGGACAGTGACAGGCAATTTGCCACAATGACTGTAAAAATCAGCTCGTGCATTCTAGGTTACTAACGGCAAACTTTCAAAGCCGGCTCTTCCATTCCCCCAAGAACAAATTTTATTAAATTTGTAGAAACTTAATTATTTTTGAAATAGCTCTCTCTGTGAAAGAAGACTGAAATTAGCCAACAGGCCAAGCAGTTCGTAGCTAGGAAGCTGGGTTTCACCACCCGTGCATGGCCCCGACAGACCTCCCTCGATGCTCACTTCAGCCCCGTTCCCATCACTCTTGGGCACGCTGCTACTCCAGCAGCCGGGCTGGACACACACGTGGATGTCACCGGGGAGCCCACGGAGAACGTGCTCTTAATTACTGGCTCTGCAAGTACTGTCAATCGTAGCTAAGGTGAGTCGACACCATCCGTTAGGCACCTTCCTTACAGCTGTCTGTAACCTCGTCAAGCCAAGCGTTTGGACGGTTTTCTTTGACAGATACCTGCTCTAGACTGAGTTTATTTGAGACGTTTCAACAAAACAGCACAGCTGTTTCTAAGAATGCAAGGGGAGGGTTAACAACATGCTGCTTGTCCATGTTAAAAATATCAACACCTTGTTTGATGAGGGCGCTTTGCCAGCGGGACCGCCCGGCCCAGCCCCAGGCTGCTCCCTGGGGCAGGACGGACCTCAGGGCGCAGGGCTGGGTGCTGCAGGCACAGGACAGGCAGAGAGCTCCTCCGTGCTGCCTGCGCTCCCTCTGCCGGCACCCGGGAAGAGGAGGAGAAAAGCCTCTGGCTGGCGCAGCAGTGAGGTAAGGGGTGGAGAGGAGGGTTGGGAAGGCAGGAACGGGGCAGAAGAGATGAGCAAGAACTAAACTGATCAGCACCAGGACAGAGGGGAATGTGAAACCCAGGGGCAGAGAGAAACTCTGAGGACTTGGTGGGTGCTGATACAATCGCCACAGTGGAGTTTTAAAAGCGAAAATCACAGGGTATTTTCTCTGGTGGGCTGTGCGTTACACCAGCCAGCCTGCCTCACCAGGCTGACCCTGCTCAAACGGGATCGCTCACCTGGAGAAAGGCCGAGAAAATATACTTCTGGAACCTCCACCACCTCCCAAGCACCGGCTGTACCCACGACTTCACAGCAAATTCCACAACAGAACAGATGACAGCATTTATCCTACAGAGACTTTTCTACTGGCAGAATAATAAAGACAACAACAGGACTGTGTTGGAGCAAACAGGGCGATGAACGGGCCGGCAGCCCTGCTCCGCCTGGGACAGGGGATTAGAAACACGCTCCAGGCAGTCAGATGTGTCAGAGGATCAGCAGCGGCACTTGCGAGTGCCGGGAAAGAGCCAGGATCCCAGGGACACGCTGGCGGCCAGCGCTGCAAGATAAGCCACCTCATTTTCTGCCAAGGAAGCTCCGTGCCGTGACCTATGGAGTCCTGATGCCCTGAACGTCCTCCCTGACCAGGCAGAGCAGCTCTGGAAGCAGACCCAGCCCTCTGTGAGGCACCTGGAGAACATATTTCAGGCACTGGTATTTCCAGAGGCTTATCTTGGAGCTGTCCCAAGAAGCGAGTTCCAGATAGGCAACTGCCCTGCCCGAGCAGGCGACCGAGCTTGGGACTGCAGGTCTTCTTATCTCTTCATAACGACCCTTGAGGACGTGAGCAAATTAACAGCCGGGAGCTCGCCGCCCCAGAACTAGGTCAGAAACACACGCTCTATAAAGACGAGCTCCCAGAGCCCTCCGGGGCTGAAGCGTTGCCCTTCCGCTTCTGCAACAAGGCCCGGAGAAGTTCAGAGCTCATTTTCCAGAGGTGCCAGCCTGGGCCTGTCAGCCCCGGAGCTGGCGGGTTGGTCCTCTCTCCAGGATGCTCAGGAACAAGGCGGGGACCACAGCAGCTGCCCGCTGCAGTCTAACCACAGCTAGTCTGCAGTCACGACAGCAACGACAGAGATAACGAAGCCGAAAGAGCCCGATAAACAGCCAGGGGGCCGTGTGGGCCCCAGGCCAAGGGCCCAGGAGCAGCTCGGACGTAAGGGCTCAGAGGGGACAGCCGGGCAGCCAGGAGGCCCCGGGCGTCCCACCCCCCACAGGTAGAGCCCGGCCCCCCCCGGGCCGCCCCAGCGGGCTCGGCCTCCCCGGGCCCCCGCCGCCCACCTGGGTCGGCGCACACCTCCATCAGCCGCAGGCACCGCTCCGGCCGCAGGAGCCGCCACGCTGCCGCCGCCTCCCGCCGCCGCCGCTTCTCCAGCGCCTCCTGCTCCTTCCGCCGCTCCCGCTCCCGCCTCCTGGCTGCGGCCTCCCCGGGGGCCCTCCGCCGCCTCGGCCGGCTGGCCGGGCCCGCCGCGGGAGGGGAGTCGGCCGGGCCCGCCGCGGGAGGGGAGCCGGTCGCCGTCGTCGCCGCCGCCGCCCCGGGGCCGTGGGGCTCGGGCTCGCTCTCGGGCTCCGACTCGGAGACCGCCCAGGCGGCGGCTCGCCGGGCCGCAAGCCCCGGGCCGCGCCGCTCGCTCCCAGCCATGGCCGAGCGCCGGCGGCCGGGCCCCGCCCGTTGCCACGGGAACGGGGACAGCGCCACCCTCTATCGGCCCCGCCGCTCCTCAACCTCGGCACGATCGTTCCGCCGGGGGCGGGTGCCGGGGCGGCCCAGGGGCGCTGAGAGCGCGCGGCGGGGCGGGAGCGCGCCCCCTTTAAGAGCGGCGCCGCCATGATCTGCCTGGTGCTGGGCCTCTTCGCCGGCCTCTTCCAGAGCGGTGCGGGCCGGGCCGGGACCCCCCTGCCCCTTGTCCAACCTCCCCCCCGCGGCTGAGGGCCCGGGGCTGGGCCGGGCCCCCGCTCCCCCTGTGCCCCCGCGGCTGAGGGCCCGGGTTGGGGTCCTCCCCCCCCCCCTCACGCCTCCGCCCTCTCCTTGCAGCCTGCAGCGCGGCCAACGAGCGCACCTTCGTGGCCGTCAAACCGGACGGGGTCCAGCGGCACCTGGTCGGGGAGATCATCCGGCGGTTCGAGAGGAAGGGCCTGCAGCTGGTAGGGCTGAAGCTCCTGCAGGTGAGCGGCCCGGCCCGGCCGGTACCGCTGCTGCCAGGGCGGGGGGCGTCCCTGGCGCCGAGGGGCCCAGGCGGGAGCAAGGCCCCTGCGGCCCCGGCTCTGCTGGTAACTCCCGGGGGGTTTCTGCCTGCCTGCCAGCTTGTACAGCCTGCTGTTGTCACTCGGGCACCAGATCCTCACGGGTCAGAGGGGTGTTGGCACCCAGGTGCCTAAACTGCTTCTGGAGGAGTGATTCCCGCTGTGGGGAGCATGCCTGCCCGGGGCATGCCGTCCGTGCTCCAGGGCTTTTGTACGTGGCTGTTGTAAGCTGGCTGTTGTTGGTCCTCTGACCTAGAAGCTTCTCCCTTCCCTGTGTCAGGCCTCGGCAAAGTAAAGCTGTTTCACTCCTGGAAGTGAGCGTCTGTGCAGGAGCTTAATTGTAACGCGCGCTGTCCAGCTTCAACGACATCTCTCTGGTGTAGACCTTGCCCAAACCCCCACGGGGTCAGAGCAGACTAAGCTTTGTGCTCTTTGTGCTCAGGCCTCGGAGGAGCTGCTGAAAGAGCACTACATCGCCCTTCGTGACCGTCCCTTCTACAGCCAGCTGGTGAAGTACATGAGCTCTGGGCCTGTGGTGGCCATGGTGAGTGCTGGCCAGGCTCTCCAGAACCAAGGAACAGAAAGTAAGGGCAATGTTTAAGCAGCGTGGGCTTGCGGTACGATGGAAACAAGGTGGCCTCTCTCTTCAGAGGGCCTCTTGAAGCTGTACTGAACTGCAGGGACATTTTCTGTGGTAAATTAAATCCACAGACAATTTTGATTATTTTCCAAAATCAACTTTTGAAGACTATTTACAGAGAGACCCTTTCCTGTCTCTCACCCAGGTGGATCAGATGGGGAATTTAGAGGACAGACGATAGGATCTGCTGGGGGCAGTTGTGCAAGCTGATTCTTGTTCTGCTGTCACGTAGGTCTGGCAGGGCCTGGATGTGGTCAAGACAGTTCGCACGATGATTGGGGAGACCAACCCAGCCGAATCCAGGCCTGGCACCATCCGAGGAGACTTCTGCATTGAAGTCAGCAAGTGAGAGCTTTGGCTTTTTGTTCCCTCAGTAGTTCAGGGCATCCTGTCCAGGCATTCCTGCGCAAGGCCTGCCCGAGCCACGCGAGTCTGCATGCGCAGAGCAGTGCTTCTCCCTTCTGTGCTCGCATCAGAGCTGACTCCCTCTGACGGCTTGCAGAGCAGCCCTGGCAGGAGGTGCTGACCTCTGCCTCCTGGGGTTGGCTTTGCCAGAAGGAGGAGCCTGGGTTTGTGTCTTTAACCCCACACAGCGCTACAGGCTTGGGGAAGAGTGGCTGGAAAGCTGCCTGTCGGAAAAGGACCTGGGGGTGCTGGTCGACAGCCGGCTGAACATGAGCCGGCAGTGTGCCCAGGCGGCCAAGAAGGCCAATGGCGTCCTGGCCTGTATCAGAAACAGTGTGGCCAGCAGGAGTAGGGAAGTGATCGTGCCCCTGTACTCTTTGCACTGGTGAGGCCGCCACCTCGAATACTGTGTTCAGTTTTGGGCCCCTCACTACAAGAAGGACGTCGAGGTGTTAGAGCGTGTCCAGAGAAGGGCAACGAGGCTGGTGAGGGGTCTGGAGAACAAGTCTGATGAGGAGCGGCTGAGGGAACTGGGGTTGTTCAGCCTGGAGAAGAGGAGGCTGAGGGGAGACCTCATCGCTCTCTACAACTACCTGAAAGGAGGTTGTAGCGAGGTGGGGGTCGGTCTCTTCTCCCAAGTAACAGGCGATAGGACGAGGGGAAATGGCCTCAAGTTGCGCCAGGGGAGGTTTAGATTGGACGTGAGGAAAAATGTCTTTACTGAAAGAGTGGTTAAACATTGGAACAGGCTGCCCAGGGAAGTGGTTGAGTCCCCATCCCTGGAGGTATTTAAAAGACGAGTAGATGAGGCGCTTAGGGACATGGTTTAGTGGGCATGGTGGTGTTGGGTCGATGGTTGGACTCGATGATCTTAGAGGTCTTTTCCAACCTCAGTGATTCTATGATTCCTGCCTCCTGAGGCCTTCTCTGTTGAAAGCGTGTGGGGTTTGCTTGTCTCTTGCTTCAGGGAATCGGGACTGTCAGACTGAAGAGGAAGGGAGGAGCCCTCTCAGTCCTTTCCTGGGGGAGCAGGGCACCTGGAGAGCTGCTCTAGCTCCACCGGGCATCTGAGTCTGTAACGAAAGCCAAGCGGGAGCTCTACATGCGCTAGGGCTCTTCACCAGTGAAGATCCACCGGCTGTGACCTCGGGTGGCTGCAGCCCTCGTGGATTAGGTTTCTGTTCCACGGTGTCTGACACCAAACCTGCTTCAATGGACCTGCCTTGGCAAAAGGAGTGAGGGAAATCTGGAGGCAAAACTTGAATTACTGACATAAAACCAAGGCAAACCCCAGATCAACAGCCACTTGCAGCTCCTCCTGTAGCAAACAAATGGTTCCTCATCACAGGAGGAAGGAGTGCTGGGAACTGACAGCTCCTGCACATCCATGACCTAAGCCGTGTTCAGCCACGAACAGCCCGAGCTGGAAGGAGGAGGGCTGTGCGGTCGGAAAGAGTATTGTAGGATGCGACTGGCTCAATCGGTTTAATTAAATTGGTCAAGGTGAAACTTTCCAAGCTGCAGCTGCCCTCTCCTGCCTTTCTCTGCTTAGTCCCGGCTGATCCCTTTCTTCTTCCCCACAGGAATGTGATCCACGGCAGCGACTCGGTTGAGAGTGCCCGGCAGGAGATCTCCCTCTGGTTCCGCCCGGAGGAGCTGACTTGCTGGGAGAACACGGCCGAGCACTGGATCTACGCGTGAGAAGGGCAGCCCGAGGGAAGTATGTCTTCCTGCCTGGGCACGGGGCGTTTCCATCCATTTCATCGCAGCCGCTTGGACTGGCTGTGGATCCTGCTGCGGTGTCGCGTGCTGCGGGGGTTTCTGTTCTGCGTGTGGGTGGAGGGGTCCTGGGAGCCGGTCTGTGTGTGTAACTCTGCGGCTCAGCTCCCTGCAAGAGTAGCCACTTCTTTTCTTTCTCTCTCTGCTATCGTAAGTAGTTGGTGTATTGTTGCTCTGTTCGCTGCAGCATCTTCAATCCCAAGTAGCTCAAGGTGGTTTACTGAAGTGAAAGCTGGGCTCTGTGCCTGTTCCTGTGCGTTCTCAGACCTGCCTGGCGCAGGAGAACGTGTGCTCCTCGCCGCTGGGAGAGGTGCTCCGGTCACTGCAAGGTGATGCGATCGATACCATCTACCTGCATTTCTGTAAGGTTCTTCACCAAGGGCTTTTAAATAAGAATTAGGCTGCTATGGGATAAGGGGGAAAGTTCCCTCCTGGGGGAAGAGCTCGTTCCAAGACAAGGAATGAAGGACAGGATGAAGTGCTCGCTCTCCCTTGGTGGGAGCTCTGCGTGCCAGGGCTGGTGCAAGTTCACCCGGCTTCAGATGTGATTAGCGAGTCCGTGGAAGGACGATTCGCCAGACGCTGTTAAATGCACAGTGTCTCTGGCTCCGGGTGCTGGGAGCGGCTTCTCCAGGTCTGCTCTGGTTCTCCGCGGGCCTCCGCTGCTGGCTGCACGGCCCCTGGCCTGACCCAGCACGGTCAGTCTCATGCTGTACTTCCACGGCAACTGACGCACGCCAGGGAAGCGGCAGCACTGTGCAAACTACAGGAACAGAAGGGGGAAGAGTGGGGTGGGGAAGGATTTGTAGATTTGGGGCTCAGGAAGGACTAGGAGGACTATTTAGTCCTCTCTTGTGCGCAGTGCAGGCTGTGGAGTCCTGGCACAGAGCTCTGGCAGATCCTGAGATCTTCCTTGTCTGACAGTGGAGCTGTCAGCTCCCTGCCGGGAGGGTTTCGGGAACAGTTGGACAACACCTTGACCCTGCTGTGAGCTCTCCCTGGAACATCAAACTCCTCCGAGCTGTGTTGTGTCCGAGCTCCCTGCGCAGCCTTGCCGGAGCGTAAGGGCAGGGGCAGCGACGTTGCACCCTGCCGCGGAACAGGGGCACGGTTAAACCCAGGGAACAAGGTCCCCCGGGGCTTTCCTGTGTGCAGGCTCAGATGTTTTGCCCGTCTCTCTCCAGCTCCCCAGCTTCGTAGCTGTGGGGAACGAGTGCGGTTCTCTGGGGGCAGAGAATAAACTCGCCCGCGCTCCCCGCTCCGGGCTGGCCCCGAGGGTGGCGGGGCCGAGCCGGGAAGCGCCAGCAGCGGCCCAGGAACGAGTGCTGAGGGGACGGAGGGTCTCCCTCCGGTGACCGGGGCTTTCCTCCGCTGCCGCAGCCAGAGCTGCTCCTGCCTCCAGGGCCTTCTCCGGGCGGCCGGTGACGGCTCTAAACACGTCCCAGGTTCCGCTTGTTCCCGTAACTCGTCCAGTAGCTTGTTTTATAATAAACTCGGGAGTCCCATTGTCTCTCCCGCCGCTTCTTTTCCCCAGGGAGCGGGAGGGCGGAGGGGGCGGTGGCCGGCGCCCGGGTGGCTTTGGCTGCGCTGAGGGGGACGCGAGCGAGCGTCGCCGGCGCCGGGCCGCCATCTTGCCCCTCTCGCCGCCGCGCGAGGGCTGCCGCAGGTGCGAGGGCGGCACCCGCGGCGGAGGGGCGGCGGGGATAGGCCCACCCTCGTGACGCGCGCCCGGCCGGTGGCGGGGGGGGGCGTGGCTTCAGTGCGAGGGCAACGCCCCCCCCGGAGTCAGTCGGCGCCGGTGAGTGCGGGCTGGCCCCGCCCCCGCCCGGCCAGCGGCGTCCCGCGCTCCCCCCTCGGCCCCGCGGCCGGCCGGGGCCCCCCCTCGGCCCCGGGGACCCCGTTCTCCTCAGCGCGGCCGGGGCTCCCTCCGGCGGCGCAGCCAGCCCCCGGGCTCCCCTCAGCACCCCGCGGGTGCTGGGGACGGGGTCGCTCTCCCGGGGCCGGAGGGGAGCCCCGAGGGCGCGGGACGTCGCCGGCGGGTGCCCCCGAGGCCGGCCTGCTCCGGGGCCCGTCGGTTTAACGGTGTTTCGGGCGGAGTTCCGAGGGTGCGGGGGGTCTCGGCGGAGCCTTCCGCGCTTCCCTTCCCGGCGGGGAGAGGGGGGGGCGGCCGGGGGGAGCTCGGGTCGGGTCGGAGGGCAGCGAGGAGGGGCCGGTGCGGGGTGTCCGGGCCCCCGTGCGGCGGGAGAGCTGCTGGCCGGAGCGGAGCCCTGGCCCGAGGCGGTGCAGCCCGGGCCGGCGCTTCTGCCCGGGGCCGCTGGGCCGTGTCCCCGCAAGTCTGGTTCGGTTTCCTCGACAGCTGTAGTTCCTCCAGCCTGTGGGAATGGAGCGGTGTGGCGTTGAGAGAGAGACGTGGGGGTGGGCAGAAGCGACAGCGTGGGGGCTGCCAGCGTTGGAGGGAATTCTGGTCCGAGGGTTGACGTCTGTCTGTCTGTCTGTCTGTCTTTCTGTCTTCCTTCCTCTGTAATGATGGCAGCAAGCGCCAGCAGCACGGGCCTTTGTCGTTTCCCAAGAAAACTTCAAACCCAAACGCCTCGTTCCACTGCCATCGTTCTCAGTTGTCCTTAACCAGCCGGTGAAACCCATAACCTGTGCAGCTGGGGCAGACCTTTTCTGATGCAATGGGAACTATGCCGTGAGGACTGGTCAGACCTGGCCGTAGCCATGACGGAGCCCCACAGGGTTTCATTCACCACTCTCCACGGTCCGCTGAGCAGCAGCTTCTTGAAAAGGTCTCGGAAAGACGATGGAGAGCAGCCCCAGGACTCTGAACCGGCTGCAACAGCTGTTCGAATCACACTCACTCTCTTCGAGCCGGACCACAAGCGTTGTCCAGAGTTTTTCTACCCGGATCTTCTCAAGAGTTGTCGAGGGAAGGTAAAAGGTGGTTCCTCAGGAGACAAGGTAAGTGTCCTCGTGGCCTGTGGGGAACCTACGTCGTGTCTGAAGATTTCAAGGGCTTCTTCAGTATTGGAGTGTTAATGCTGTTTTGAGCGTTGGTTGTGTGTTAGTGGCGAGGTGGAAGGAGGGTGGTCAGGCATCCCGCAGGCAGGAGAACTGGCATCCAGACAGGGGTTCTTGTGGTCAGGCCACACCGTCACACTCCTTCGCCCCGGCTGGAAGGTCACGTCGGAAGGGTGATGTGTTGGTGGCAGTGTGGGACGTGCTGCTCGTTTAGCTTGGAGTTGCTTGGTGGAAAGGGATTTTTGGTAGGTGGCTTGCTGGCAGCTGTGAGCAGCTCTTTTCCAAAGAGCGTCAAAAGGAGAGATGCTTGTACGGTACGTGGCCGTATCCGTTTGGGGACCCCGCTCTACTGCACGTGAATATTTACACCTTAGCGCTTGGCGTCTCTTCCCGGGTGGTGGACGTGGTGCTTTCAGGTGTTGCCTGACAGTTCTGTTTGCCTGTTGAAAGCCATTTCTCGGGGTACGGCGGCATGCAACCTTCTGTAGCATCTGAACTTTGTCTTATGGGTGTTTTTCTCTGAAAAGAAAGTTGATTGATTCTGCTCATTTTTACCGTTGCTCTTCAGAACTGTTTAGCAGTCAGCTGACGGTTCATGCTGCTTATTTTTCCGTTTTGAGAGTCGTGAGAAGCAGACACGGGTACAGAACTAGCTGAGAGAGCACCCAAAACCTAGCGACACTCTCAGAATACCGTACTAAAGGTTGATTTCTCTGAGCTTCTGCCTGGATGCTCTAGTCGTGATGGGTCTAATGCATGGGGTTTTGGTGGCAGCGTGACGGGATTGAGTCTGATGGTTTTGTCTCTCTTATTTCTACAGAAGAAAGACCCTGCTGATCCCTTTAATGATGACGAAAAGGAACGGCATGAAGCGGAGGCTCTTGCTAGGAAGTTTGAAGAAAAATATGTATGTTTTTCTTCTTTCTATTACGTTATCCCTTGGAATGGGCAATGCTGTTCAGCTCTCAACCCTAAGTTAACGCTGGTTTGGTTCTGCTTTTGCTAGGAGCAAAAAAGATCTCGTTCTCTCTTCTGTACTGGAGCCAATGTCAGTGTCCTGTATCGGGGCCATCCCCGCGGTAACTGGAAAAGAAGGATGAACACACTGTCAATCTTTTATTGTTTAGGGTGGCAAGAGACGTAGGAAGGACCGTATTCAGGACTTGATTGATATGGGGTATGGATACGACGAATCTGACTCCTTCATCGATAACTCTGAAGCGGTGAGTACTGGGGCAGGAGTGAGGGTGGTTAAAGGCAGCGGCCTGGGGGGCTGAGCTGGCATCTGGGGAGAACCTGAACTGGGCGCAAGCCGGGGGTGTGCCAGGGCTGGGGAACGAGAGCTCCCGGGGCAAGCGCGTGGCAGGAGAATGCTGGTTAGCAGGCGTGTCCGCAGCCCCGTCTGTTCTTGGGGGAGCTCGAGTCCCGCTCCGTTCTCCAAGCAGCTCAGCTACAGAGTAAAGCGACAAAGCTTACAGTGGCTTGTTCTCCGTTACTTCCAGTACGATGAGCTTGTTCCAGCTTCTCTTACTACAAAGTATGGAGGGTTTTACGTCAACTCGGGAACACTGCAGTTTCGGTCAGCATCTGAATCTGATGATGACTGTGCTAAAGAGAAGAAGAAGAAGTGTCCCAAGGTCAGCAAGCCAGCTTTCTCGGTTATTTCCTCTGTTAGAGCTCGGTGGCTTTGCTGCATGAAAAGTGTGTTGACATTCAAAGTAGAGAGAGATTTGTGAATTGGCGTGGACAGAATAGGGATGAGCACTTCAAATCCCATTCTATCCCCATATTTGATAGTAAAATGAAGCATGTCTGGCATGGATGAGACGACTCCTGGGGTTGCCTAGTTCCTGGAGTAGGTGGCAGCAGCCGCTTGTCCCCCTGAAAAGTCACATAGCATTATGGGGATGCCACGATATGTTTGAGGGTTCTTCTCTTTCTCATCTGAGGTGTGCTGGAGACTCTGCTGGGAAACTGGTGCTCCTCTTCGGTGGCAATGTCTGTTGGAGACAGCCCCGCTTTCCTAATGCCGAAGCGATGCGGCTAAAAGGGGAAAGAGCAGGAGCACTTGGCATCCCTTCCCCTTTCTTGGTAGGATCGATCGTCTCTAGTGTAAAAGCTAGGTGCGCTGTGAAATGTTGAAGACAGCGTGTGCCCGAATGTGGTGATACGTGTATGGGGGTTGGGTCAACGTGTCCGGCGGGGAAGGAGCTGTTCTCAAATTCCTGGGAGAGGGCCCAAAGGGGCTCTGGGGGTGCAGGTCCAATTCCATGAGCAGGAGACGCTTTGATTGTGACTTGGTTTTAACCCTCTCCAGAAGCGGAAGTTGAAAGATGGAGGTGAAAAAATGAAGAAGAAGAAGAAGGATGATTCTTACGACAAGGAAAAGAAATCCAAAAAGTCCAAGTTCCCAAAAGCTGGGTAAGGCGGGGGAGGGAATGCTTGCTGCTCGACACCTTGCCTCGGGGTTACAGGTGGCATTTGTTACGCTGCAGTAGTACCTCTTGCAGTGGGGGGTGGCTTGAGTGCGTGGCGCGTAAACACCAGCAGGTAAACCCCCGTTGCTTCCAAAGTGGGAGAAAAAAGGCAGCCGACGATTAGGGAAGGAGCACAGCTCCACAGCAGGAGTGTCCGAGCAGAGAGCGGCACGGCTAGCTGCAGCGTTGGTGTTTCCTGGAGCTCTCTTTAGGCACTGACGGTGGGAGCAGGTATTGGAGAGCCTGAAGAGAAGGAAAAGGAATTTGCTTTCCTGGCTTTAATAGGCAAAAAGGGTCAAGCTGCTGTCGCGCTAACTCTCTCTTGCTTCAGTTGCACTAGTTGTTTGTGCGCTTCCCCGTCTTCCTTGCTGGAATAATGCACGTAGCTAAAGAAGAGCATAACTCGGTGGAGATGGCTTAAGCTCCGTCACCTCTCTGCGGCGCGGAAGGACTTGTACATCAACGTGAGGCTTGCGCTGTGGCAGCCCTGTCCCTGGTGTGAGTGGCTGCACAGGTGATGAACCTGTTGCATGAGTCTTTCTGCTTCCCCTCAGTTTCAGGTTGCAGAGCTGCAAAGAGCTTTAGCTTTGGATCCTTGGAGTAGGGGCCATGGGTGGAGGGACGGTTGCTGTGTGGAGGGCAGCTACACGCTAGACCTTAAAAATGGAATCCATGGCTCAAATCAATTGTGAAGTTGAGTTGAGCGGCAGAGAAGCGTGCAGAATAGCAGTCGTGTATCCTCAGGCCTCCCTGGTTTCCAACAGATGGGTATAGTTTCCTCTGCTCCAGCAGAATCTCTTTAGGGCAGTTCCGTTAAACATCATCCAACTTTCCATCATTCCCCAACTGTTGTTTCATGGGCAACAGTTATTAAATCTGACATAGGAGTCGTGGGACAAATGCATTCAGAAAGCAGAGAGGATTACAGAAAAGGGACTGAAACTTAAAATTTCAAGTTGGGTAAGTGAACACCTGATAGCTAAGTTACCTAAAAACAGAGAGACATAACTGAATGAAAATGCCTTGTGTCATTTAGGGCATCCGATACCAGGTGAAGTGTCAGGACTTCAGTCTTATCCTTAACTCTCAGGTATGAGCTTAGGATCATAGAGTCATAGAATATGTCAAGTTGGAAGGGACCCATAGGGATCTTCGAGTCCAACTCCCTGCTCCTCGCAGGACAACCTAAAACTAAACCCTAGGACTAAGAGCATCGTCCAGACGCTCCTTGAACTCTGACAGGCTTGGTGCCATGACCACTTCCCTGGGGAGCCTATTCCAGTGACCGACCACCCTCTCGGTGAAGAATCTTTTCCTAATGTCCACTCTGAACTTGCCCTCACGCAGCTTCACTCCATTTCCTCGTGTCCTATCGCTGCTCACCAGAGAGAGGGGATCAGCACCTCCCCCTCCGCTGCCCCCCTTGAGGAAGGTGTAGACTGCGACGAGGGCACCCCTCAGCCTTCTCTCCTCCAGGCTGAGCAAGCAGCGGGACCTTAAGACCTAAAGAGGCAACAGAACATTTTTCCCGGTGTAATTGGTTAACGGGCTAAGACTTTCCAGGGGATCGGTGCATATGGTTGAAGTAAACTGGGATGAAGGTATCCTCGTCCCCCCCCTTCATCTTGTATTCATTTCAGTTCCCTTTCCTCCTCCGTACTTTGTTTACAGCTTTATGGTGTTAAATGCAAGTAAGAAGAAGAAGAAGAAGAAGAATACATACTCCGGCCCTGTTAGTGTCAAGGAGATGCTGAAGAAGTTTCAGAAGGAGAAGGATGCTCAGAAGAAAAAAGATGAAGAGCAGAAAGTGGCGGCTCTTTCACCGACAGGACCTCCAGCCCCAAGGGAGGCGGAGGCGATGCCTGACCCTTTGCTCTCGCTCTTCGGCCATACCGTGATAACGATCCGCTTCAGGCAGCGACGGCTATGGACTCGTTAACTGACCTAGACCTGGAGCGGCTCCTCAGTGAATCCCCAGAAGGGAGTCCCTTTCCTGATGTGGAGGATGGGAGCGATCCTATTGGGATGGGCTGGGAACAGGACTTCAGGCAACCGCCATCCCTCCCAGGCGGCCTGCCAGCCCCCTGCACTTCAGCTGCCAGGAAGAAATGCAGACTAAATGAGACCGCCGACATCCTTTTGTTCCTTTTCCAGATACTCTGAAACTAGATTAAAAGGCACAGTTTGGGATAAAAGGCTCGAGTCTGTTGATTCTAAAATCTGCAGAACCATCATGTAGTTTGGCTTGTACTTTGTCCCTCCCTGCCTGCTCCCCAGGTGGCATCAGAGTTGCATTTCTGTTGCTTAGAGAACCCTTGCCAGATCCCTGGTCAACGTTGCGTTTGTCTTGTTCTTCAGCATAGAGCTGCAGACCCGGGAGCTGAACAGCCAGATCCGGTCGGGGGTGTACGCCCACCTGGCTGCTTTCTTCCCGTGCAGTAAGGACACCCTGGTCAAGCGTGCCCGTAAGCTTTACCTCTACGAGCAGGTGAGTGAATTTGGCAGCAGAGCCCTGTCTCGTGTGCACGTTCCCCCCGATCTCCAGAGCACAGCTGTTGTCTACCTAGCGTGGTGGTGTCCTCCACGGAGCGGGGTTCAGGCGCCGCATCTGGGGGTGTGGATTCAGAACTGGCAAGGTCTCGACTTGCCAGATTTGGGTGTCTCGGGTGGACCAGGCCATGTGGACCTTCAGTCTGTTCTGTGCTGTGCTCTAGGGTGGCCGATTGAAGGAACCTCTACAGAAGCTAAAGGAAGCCATCGGAAGGGCCATGCCCGAGCAGATGGCCAAGTACCAGGAGGAATGCCAAGCCCACACTCAGGCCAAGTTTGCCAAGTAAGCTCCTCGTTTGCACGTTATGTATCTGTAGCTCTTCTCAGCAGGCTCCCTGTGACCTGTAGGCTGCTCTCGTGAAGCAGAGGCCAACTCTGAGAGACGTGCTAAGAAGCCTCTGTGCAGAGGCCAAAAGAGAGGGACGGATCTTTGGGGAAAGGAGGAACTCGGCTGAATTGCTGAAATCCTACAGACTGGACTCTGCACAAGACCAGATTGGTGGCTGTGAAAGCAGTTAAAGCTAAGGGGGATTGCTGCCCCTGGCACCCAGGGGTCTGGCAAAGAACAGAGTGCTGGGTGAAGGGGAGAGGGACAAAGGATAAAAAGAGAATCAATCACGCTGTCGTCTTCATCTTATTCTGTAACAAACTGGGGTGCTGCTCCGTAGATGGCCAATTCATGTAGAACAAAGCAAGCTTCGCTTCCTGCCTTCTCGTTGCCTCTCAGCACGAAGGTCTGCAGGGAGGTTCAGTTCCGCGGTTGGTAATGGCGCCTGTAATTCTGGCACCGGTTTACTACCTCTGCTGTTTCAGGATACTAAAATGGGAAGGGGTGACAAGGCCTTTCCCCCCTGGCGCATCGATGTGCGTGCACAGACAGAGCGAGGAACGTGCCTTTCCCTTCCTCTTTCTTGCGGAGGCAGTGTAGGGTCGGTTTTATTACCGAGCCAGGCACGTCTTGGCGTATTTATCCAGCCCCGGATAAGCAGAATGACCTCCATACTACAGCATGTCTGTGGCTCGTGTTAGCCAAAATGGGAGCTGGTTAATGCCAACAGCTTCGGGTTCAGAGCACCGAACCATCCCGGTGGGACACTGCAGAATAGTTCAGGCCTCAAACAACTCTCCAGTGTGCACAGCTTAGGATTTACTCTCTTAAATGGTAAAAAAAACCCCAAAACAACCCCCTGACAGGCCTTCAAAACTAATGTCTGCCTGTGCTTTGGCTTGGGGATCGCTCCCTGAGGGCCTTTGCCCATCCTTGTCCCCTCTGTGCTTCCCGAACAGATTTCAACTGGGTGTGGGACGACCTGAATAAGTCGACGGCCACCCTGCTGACCTGCGACAACCGCAAGGTGAACTTCCACATGGAGTACAGCTGCGGCACCGCCGCCGTCCGGGGGAACAAAGAGCTGGCAGACGGGCAGCACTTCTGGGAGATCAAGATGACCTCCCCGGTCTACGGCACAGACATGGTACGTGGGGCAGAGTCGCTTACGGGCACGCAGAAATGTCCGGTGTTCTTTGAACAGGACAGCAAGCTTCTCCAGCAGTTCAGCTGGGCCTCCTCACTTAGGAAAGGAAATTGGAGCTGGGAGCCTTCAGCTCCGTCCCGAAACCTCTGACTTGGCTTCACCAAAACCTCTGGGTGTTCTGCACCGAGCCAAGAGAAGGAGGGGAGAGCCGGAGGTGGAGTCTCGGTTGCGTTTTGTTGCTTGAAAAGGCGCTAAGCTTGTGTTCTTCTTCCTGGCCTTGCCTCCCAGATGGTGGGAATCGGGACGTCGGATGTGAATCTGGACAAGTACCGCCACACCTTCTGCAGCCTGCTGGGCAAGGACGAGGACAGCTGGGGACTCTCCTACACAGGTAACGCAGGCAGGGCGGCGGCAGAAGGCAGGATGGCTGGAAGGGCAGCAGAGGGCATAAGAGTTGTCCTGAGGGGTTGAGAATTAAATGGTCTGAATGGGATTGAGGCCAAAAAGGCCACCAGCCTTGTGAGTCCCTTCGTCAACGACAACTGGAGCGGCTGCCTGCAGCTTGCAGCTCTTGGAGTATCTCACCTTGCCCGCGTTTTGCAGACCCCTTAGAATTGGTGCGTGAACCTCCGGGGCGCCTGGACTGCCGGTAAGAGCAAGGGCAGCCGCAGCAGCCTGCAGGGAGAGGGACTGCGGGGGGCGCAGCACAGCTCTGGCTGAACTCGGAGTCTGGCTGCAGCAGGGCTGCAGGAGAAAACGCTGGCAAAGTAGAAGACTGAGGCGTGAAGGGAGTGGGAAGAAGGTTACATTTGTGTTTTAATAGATGCATTGAAAAGGCCTGTAGGCTTAGAGAGGTCCCAGCTCTGTGAAACAGGTAAACTGCAGCCCAGTATCTGAGCTTCATCGCCTGACTTGCTGTCAAAGCCGTCGCCTCTTCCTGAAGGATCCCTCTTCTCTGCAGACTCTCAGCAGAGACAAGATTTAAGGTGGCCTCCCGGTTTCAAAGCGTACTAGACTCTAGTCACGTAACGGACTCGACTCCTCAAAAGACAAAGACCAGTCCCCTCCTCCTAACTGTTGCGTGTCGGTTTGGTATCTGCGATGAACTCGGCGCGCTGTGGGGCACGGTCGAGCGGCAGCACATAGGGCAACGGGCTCCTAGAGATGCATCTGCGTCGCTGTTGTGAGAGAGCAGTTGCTTACAGGAGCGGAGCTGTTGGTGATCCCTCTCGAGCCCCCAATGACTTTAATTGCTTTGCATGTTGGCTCCTGCTGCTTCTCCTGTATCAAAGACTGTATTAAACTGTAATAATAAAAGTAGAAACTGTCTGTCTTTCCTCTCGCGGCCCTTGGAGGCATGAATCTGAAGGTGCTCGTCCAAAATAGCCACGCTAGCACAGCTAACGGCCTGGAGGGGATGTTTAAATGCAACGCTTGTGTGTCAGATCCAGAGGAGGTAAAGGCAGCGGAGGTTACCTTGCCCCTGCCCCGTGGAGGGTTCTTGCGGTTCCCGCTGAAACGCCAGTCTGGCTGGGACGGATCTCCAGCGGAGCCAGACGGACGCCACAGCACCGCGCGCTCGTGGCAGCCCGGCGGCAGAACCACGCGGGGTCTGGCACCCCTGCGGGAGTGATGCCAGTGCAACTCCAGCCCCTGCGGTTTCTGACCGCCTTCCGCGGGGCCTGCGGTCAGCCCGTGGCTTCTGCTCGTGGGGCTTTTCCCGGCCTTTGACCTCTCCTCCGGTGAGCAGCGCGTTTGCGGATGACTTAGGTCGGAGCTGGTGCCATCAGCCAAGGGCAAAGGGTGTTGGAAAGCGGAAGAGGGTTGAAATAAATAGGACGGGAAATGGCTTTCAACCTGTCCTCTCCCTGGGTTTCCTCCCAGCACGGTCACTGGAACACAAAGCTCCAGCCACTGCCTTTTCCCCTGCTCCTATTACAGACCTGCAAATGCTCCGGGAAAGCCTTTTGCACCACGTGCGTTTATCCCCTGCTGAGCCCCACGACTCCGTGCCTTCCCTTCCCACGTCACGAATCTTGAAGCGAAGAAAGAATCATAGAACATCTCAAGTTGGAAGAGACCCATAAGGATCATCGAGTCCATAAGCCAAGTGACCTCAGCCGCTCCTCCTAAGTCTTGCCCTCGAGGCCTTTCGCCATCTTGGTCGCCCTCCTCTGGACACACTCTAATAGTTTGATGTCCTTCTTGTATTGAGGCACCCAAAACTGCACACAGCGCTCGAGGCGGGGCTGCACCAGTGCAGTGTAGAGTGGGACAATCACCTCCCTTGACTGGCTAGCGACGCTGTGCTTGATGCACCCCAGGACACTGTTGACTCATATCCAACTTGCCACCCACCCAAACCCCCAGCTCTCTTTCCGCAGGGCTGCTCTCCAGCCTCTCGTCCCCCAGTTTGTACGTATAACCAGGACTACCCCGTCCCAGGTGGAGAATCCGGCACTTGCTCTTGTTAAATGTCATACGGTTGGTGGTTGCCCAGCTCTCTAGCCTGTCCAGATATCTCTGTAAGGCCTCTCTACCCTCGATGGAGTCCACAGCTCCTCCTACTTTAGTATCGTCGGCAAACTTGCTTAAGGTACATTCGACTCCTGCATGCAGATCACTTATAAAAACGTTAGAGAGCACTGGCCCTAAAATTGAGCCCTGGGGAACCCCACTGGTGACTGGCCGCCAGCCTGATGTCACCCCATTGACTATAACTCTTTGAGCCCGACCCGTCGGCCAATTGCTCACCCAACACATGATGGACTTGTCTAGCTGCCTGCTGGACAGTTTATCCAGAAGGATACTGTGAGAGACAGTATCAAAAGCTTTGCTAAAACCCACCACATCTACCGGCTTCCCTTGGTCAGCTAGATGGGTGACCTGGTCATAAAAGGAAATTAAGCTGGTTAAGCAGGACTTTCCCCTCACGAACCCGTGCTGGCTACGGCCAATGACCATGTTGTCTCTCAAGTGTTTTTCAGTAACTCCCAGAATAACCTTCTCCATCACTTTACCAGGCACTGAAGTGAGACTGTCAGGCCTGTAATTAGCGGGGTCTTCCTTCTTACCCTGCTTGAAAATTGGGACAACTTTTGCCAGCTTCCAGTTGACTGGGACCTCTCCAGACTCCCCAGACCGTTGAAAAATAACAGAGAGGGGTCCCGCGATGATGTCGGCCAGCTCTTTCAGTACCCTGGGATGAATCCCATCGGGCCCCACGGCCTCATGCGCATCCACGGGAGCAGCCGGTCCCGAACGAGTTCATCACCCCCCCCCAGTCACGCCCCTCCAGCACAGGGCTCTGGCGGTCCCAGTGCTTACGGCCTTATTGACAACTTCCACTACTTCCCTAGCCTGTTGCCCCTTCTCTGTCGTTACGTACATTCCTTGAGTTATATTTAATTCTACCGAAGAAACCTGAGCTTGTTTAAACGCTCCCGGGCCCAGGAGGGGCAGAGGGACAAGGTGAACGCAGCTTCCCGGAGCCAGGGGTGTTCACGTCACTGCTTTTCACCGGGCTCCGCCGAGCGCTGCTCCGCAAGCGACGGGGACGCGGGCAGCCGCTCCGAGAGCCCCGAAACAGCCGCCGCTGCCGCCCCTCAACCTCCGGTGCCGGCCCGCGGCCCCCACACCCCTCCCGGCTCCTCCCCACAGCGCCCCGAGGGACGGCGGCGCCGGGCACGGAGACCCCGCTCCGGGCTGGCCCCGAGGGTGGCGGGGCCGAGCCGGGAAGCGCCAGCAGCGGCCCAGGAACGAGCGCTGAGGGGACGGAGGGTCTCCCTCCGGTGACCGGGGCTTTCCTCCGCTGCCGCAGCCAGAGCTGCTCCTGCCTCCAGGGCCTTCTCCGGGCGGCCGGTGACGGCTCTAAACACGTCACAGGCTCCGCTTGTTCCCGTAACAAACTGGGGGGTCGCGGCCCCCTCTTAGCGCCGGCGGAGCCTCAGCCGCTCTCCCGAGACGCGGCGCGGCCCGGCCGCCGCCCGCCGCCCCGCAGCCGCCACCTTCCCCCTCCCTCCCGCTCCGGGCGAGGGCTGCCGGGACGGGGCGGCACCGGCAGCGGGGATAGGTCCGCCCTCGTCACGTGGATCGGGCCGGCCGTCAGGGCGCCGTTCCTCCGAGGCGTGACTGCGGCGGCGGCGTTGATTGGGCGCGGGGCGCGCGGCTTCAGCGCGAGGGCAGCGCCCCCTGCACGTGACGTGGGAGCGGGGCTCGGAGTCGGCCCGGGAGTCAGTCGGCGGCGGCCGCGTCCCGCCGCGGCGGCGGTGAGTGCGGGGCGGCCCGGCCCGGCCCTTCCCCTTCCCGCGCCCGGCCCCGCTGCTCCGCCGCCGCCGCCCGGTCAGCGGCGTCGCGCGCCTCCCCCTTGGCCGCGGGGCCCCGGTTCCCCTCAGCCCCGCGGCCCGCTCCCCCTCAGCGCGGCCGGGGCTCCCTCCGGCGGCGCGGCCAGCCCCCGGGCTCCCTCTCAGCCCCCCGCGGGTGCCGGGGACGGGGTCGCTCTCCCAGGGACAGGGGTGTCCGGGCCCCCGTGCGGCGGGAGAGCTGCCGGCCGGAGCGGAGCCCTGGCCCGAGGCGGTGCAGCCCGGGCCGGCGCTTCTGCCCGGGGCCGCTGGGCCGTGTCCCCGCAAGTCTGGTTCGGTTTCCTCGACAGCTGTAGTTCCTCCAGCCTGTGGGAATGGAGCGGTGTGGCGTTGAGAGAGAGACGGGGGGGTGGGCAGAAGCGACAGCGTGGGGGCTGCCAGCGTTGGAGGGAATTCTGGTCCGAGGGTTGACGTCTGTCTGTCTGTCTGTCTGTCTTTCTGTCTTCCTTCCTCTGTAATGATGGCAGCAAGCGCCAGCAGCACGGGCCTTTGTCGTTTCCCAAGAAAACTTCAAACCCAAACGCCTCGTTCCACTGCCATCGTTCTCAGTTGTCCTTAACCAGCCGGTGAAACCCATAACCTGTGCAGCTGGGGCAGACCTTTTCTGATGCAATGGGAACTATGCCGTGAGGACTGGTCAGACCTGGCCGTAGCCATGACGGAGCCCCACAGGGTTTCATTCACCACTCTCCACGGTCCGCTGAGCAGCAGCTTCTTGAAAAGGTCTCGGAAAGACGATGGAGAGCAGCCCCAGGACTCTGAACCGGCTGCAACAGCTGTTCGAATCACACTCACTCTCTTCGAGCCGGACCACAAGCGTTGTCCAGAGTTTTTCTACCCGGATCTTCTCAAGAGTTGTCGAGGGAAGGTAAAAGGTGGTTCCTCAGGAGACAAGGTAAGTGTCCTCGTGGCCTGTGGGGAACCTACGTCGTGTCTGAAGATTTCAAGGGCTTCTTCAGTATTGGAGTGTTAATGCTGTTTTGAGCGTTGGTTGTGTGTTAGTGGCGAGGTGGAAGGAGGGTGGTCAGGCATCCCGCAGGCAGGAGAACTGGCATCCAGACAGGGGTTCTTGTGGTCGGGCCACACCGTCACACTCCTTCGCCCCGGCTGGAAGGTCACGTCGGAAGGGTGATGTGTTGGTGGCAGAGTGTGGGACGTGCTGCTCGTTTAGCTTGGAGTTGCTTGGTGGAAAGGGATTTTTGGTAGGTAGCTTGCTGGCAGCTGTGAGCAGCTCTTTTCCAAAGAGCGTCAAAAGGAGAGATGCTTGTACGGTACGTGGCCGTATCCGTTTGGGGACCCCGCTCTACTGCACATGAATATTTGCACCTTAGCGCTTGGCGTCTCTTCCCGGGTGGTGGACGTGGTGCTTTCAGGTGTTGCCTGACAGTTCTGTTTGCCTGTTGAAAGCCATTTCTCGGGGTACGGCGGCATGCAACCTTCTGTAGCATCTGAACTTTGTCTTATGGGTGTTTTTCTCTGAAAAGAAAGTTGATTGATTCCGCTCATTTTTACCGTTGCTCTTCAGAACTGTTTAGCAGTCAGCTGACGGTTCATGCTGCTTATTTTTCCATTTTGAGAGTCGTGAGAAGGAGAGACAGGTACAGAACTAGCTGAGAGAGCACCCAAAACCTAGTGACACTCTCAGAATCATAGAATAGTTTGGGCTGGAAGGGACCTTTCAAGGTCATCTAGTCCAACCCCCCTGCTGTGGGCAGGGACATCTTCCACTAGATAAGGTTGCTCAGAGCCCCGTCCAACCTGACCTGGAATGTTTCCAGGGATGGGGCATCCACCACCTCTCTGGGCAACCTGTGCCAGTGTTTCACCACCCTCAGTGTAAAACATTTCTTCCTTGTATCTAGTCTAAATCTAACCCCCTTTAGTTTAAAGCCATTCCCCCTTGTCCTGTCGCAACAGGCCCTGCTAAAAAGTTTGCCGCCATCTTTTTTATAAGCCCCCTTTAAGTACTGATAGGCTGCAATAAGGTCTCCCCAGAGCCTTCTCTTCTCCAGGCTGAACAACCCCAACTCTCTCAGCCTGTCTTCACAGGAGAGGTGTTCCATCCCCCTGATCATTTTTGTGGCCTCTTCTGGACCCGCTCCAACAGGTCCGTGTCTTTCTCATGCTGAGGGCTCCAGAGCTGGACGCAGTGCTCCAGGGGGGGTCTCACCAGAGCAGAGCAGAGGGGCAGAATTCCTTCCCTTCACCTGCTGGCCACGCTGCTTTGGATGCAGCCCAGGATACGGTTGGCCTTCTGGGCTGTGAGCGCCCATTGCTGGCTCATGTCCAGCTTTTCACCCACCAGTACCCCCAGGTCCTTTGTCGTGGTTTAACCTCAGTCGGCAACTGAGCCCCACGCAGCCGCTCGCTCACTCTCCCCCCGCCCCCGGTGGGATGGGGGAGAGAATTGGAAGAGTAAAAGTGAGAAAACCCATGGGTTGAGATAAAAACAGTTTAATAATTGAAATAAAACAATAATAATAATACTGATAAAAGAATACACAAAGCAAGTGATGCACAGTGCAATTGCTCACCACCTGCCGACCGATGCCCAGCCAGTCCCCGAGCAGCGGCCCCCCCGGCCAGCTTTCCCCCGTTTATGTACTGAGCATGACGTCCCATGGTATGGAATGTCCCTTTGCCCAGTTGGGGTCAGCTGTCCCCCCCTGTGCCCCCTCCCGGCTCCTTGTGCACCTCCAGCCTGCTCAGTCGGCAGAGCATGGGAAGCTGAAAAGTCCTTGACTAGTGTAAGCACTGCTCAGCAACAACTGAAACATCGGTGCGTTATCAACATTGTTCTCATCCCAAATCCAAACCACAGCACTGTACCAGCTACTAGGAAGAAAATTAACTCTATTGCAGCTGAAACTAGGACATCCTTCTCGGCAGGGCTGCTCTCCATCCCTTCATCCCCCAGCCTGTGTTGATACTGGGGGTTGCCCCGACCCAGGTGCAGGACCTCGCACTTGGCCTTGTTAAACCTCATGAGGTTCACACGGGCCCACTTCTGGAGCTTGTCCAGGTCCCTCTGGATGGCATCCCGTCCCTCTGGCGTGTCGACCGCACCGCTCAGCTTGGTGTCATCCGCAAACTTGCTGAGGGTGCGCTTGATCCCACTGTCTGTGTCACTGATGAAAATATTAAAGAGTACTGTACTAAATACCATACTAAAGGTTGATTTGTCTGAGCTTCTGCCTGGATGCTCTAGTCGTGATGGGTTTAATGCACGGGGTTTGGGTGGCAGCATGACGGGATTGAGTCTGATGTTTTTGTCTCTCTTATTTCTACAGAAGAAAGACCCCGCTGATCCCTTTAATGATGACGAAAAGGAAAGGCATAAAGTGGAGGCTCTTGCTAGGAAGTTTGAAGAAAAATATGTATGTTTTTCTTCTTTCTATTACGTTATCCCTTGGAATGGGCAATGCTGTTCAGCTCCCAACCAGTGGTATTTTAGTAATGGTCGTTGGCTCTTATGTTCCTGTTCTCCTGCTGTCCTGTATCTTGGCTGGAAGGTTCTGTTTTCTATGTTCCTTTCCTGTCTCAGGGCTTGGTCCACAAAAATAGTTCAGATATGTTCTTAAATCAGATGACAGTCTGATTCAAGTGAATGACGTTCTCACTTGTAGTGGCAAACGTCATTATCTTAATGTAGCTTATAAAATTTAATTGTCTTAAGCAAAAATTAATTTCTAGGCCTTGCGCTGGGTAGCGTGAGAGTCGCTGATCTGTCTTACCCATTTCCTTTCTGTTCTTCCTCTATACTTTACTTCTGTAGATGGCAATAACACTACGTTATGTTTTACAACTGGCACTTTTGAATAGCGAGTTGCTGTATTGTCTTGTGATAGGAATTTGACCTATGGGTCACCCCAATGCACTGCGTGTATGTTTGGTGGGTGTCGTACCGAGTTTGTACTGACTGTATAGCAGTTATGGAAGAACAATCCATCTCTGCACTGGCAGAAATGTTGAAGGGGTGCAGACCCAAATCAACGTAAAGTCTGCTGGCACAAAGTCGGCCTGTCTGGCAGGTCAGTGTTCCGTTTCATTTGGCTGCACCATTTTTGATTCCGTATGACAAGGCCTAAAACTGGATTTACCGTATCCTGAGATTACATCATGGGAGTTAACGCTGGTTTGGTTCTGCTTTTGCTAGGAGCAAAAAAGATCTCGTTCTCTCTTCTGTACTGGAGCCAATGTCAGTGTCCTGTATCGGGGCCATCCCCGCGGTAACTGGAAAAGAAGGATGAACACACTGTCAATCTTTTATTGTTTAGGGTGGCAAGAGACGTAGGAAGGACCGTATTCAGGACTTGATTGATATGGGGTATGGATACGACGAATCTGACTCCTTCATCGATAACTCTGAAGCGGTGAGTACTGGGGCAGGAGTGAGGGTGGTTGAAGGCAGTGGCCTGGGGGGCTGAGCTGGCACCTGGGGAGAACCTGAACTGGGCGCAAGCCGGGGGTGTGCCAGGGCTGGGGAACGAGAGCTCCTGGGGCAAGCGCGTGGCAGGAGAATGCTGGTTAGCAGGCGTGTCCGCAGCCCCGTCTGTTCTTGGGGGAGCTCGAGTCCCGCTCCGTTCTCCAAGCAGCTCAGCTACAGAATAAAGCGACAAAGCTTACAGTGGCTTGTTCTCCGTTACTTCCAGTACGATGAGCTTGTTCCAGCTTCTCTTACTACAAAGTATGGAGGGTTTTACATCAACTCAGGAACACTGCAGTTTCGGCAAGCGTCTGAATCTGAAGATGACTATGTTAAAGAGAAGAAGAAGAAGTGTCCCAAGGTCAGCAAGCCAGCTTTCTCGATTATTTCTTCTGTTAGAGGTGTGCTCCTCTTCGGTGGCAATGTCTGTTGGAGACAGCCCCGCTTTCCTAATGCCGAAGCGATGCGGCTGAAAGGGGAAAGAGCAGGAGCACTTGGCATCCCTTCCCCTTTCTTGGTAGGATCGATCGTCTCTAGTGTAAAAGCTAGGTGCGCTGTGAAATGTTGAAGACAGCGTGTGCCCGAATGTGGTGATACGTGTATGGGGGTTGGGTCAATGTGTCCGGCGGGGAAGGAGCTGTTCTCAAATTCCTGGGAGAGGGCCCAAAGGGGCTCTGGGGGTGCAGGTCCAATTCCATGAGCAGGAGACGCTTTGATTGTGACTTGGTTTTAACCCTCTCCAGAAGCGGAAGTTGAAAGATGGAGGTGAAAAAATGAAGAAGAAGAAGAAGGATGATTCTTACGACAAGGAAAAGAAATCCAAAAAGTCCAAGTTCCCAAAAGCTGGGTAAGGCGGGGGAGGGAATGCTTGCTGCTCGACACCTTGCCTCGGGGTTACAGGTGGCATTTGTTACGCTGCAGTAGTACCTCTTGCAGTGGGGGGTGGCTTGAGTGCGTGGCGCGTAAACACCAGCAGGTAAACCCCCGTTGCTTCCAAAGTGGGAGAAAAAAGGCAGCCGACGATTAGGGAAGGAGCACAGCTCCACAGCAGGAGTGTCCGAGCAGAGAGCGGCACGGCTAGCTGCAGCGTTGGTGTTTCCTGGAGCTCTCTTTAGGCACTGACGGTGGGAGCAGGTATTGGAGAGCCTGAAGAGAAGGAAAAGGAATTTGCTTTCCTGGCTTTAGTAGGCAAAAAGGGTCAAGCTGCTGTCGCGCTAACTCTCTCTTGCTTCAGTTGCACTAGTTGTTTGTGCGCTTCCCCGTCTTCCTTGCTGGAATAATGCACGTAGCTAAAGAAGAGCATAACTCGGTGGAGATGGCTTAAGCTCCGTCACCTCTCTGCAGCGAGGAAGGACAGCCTTCTCTCCTCCAGGCTGAGCAAGCAGCGGGACCTTAAGACCTAAAGAGGCAACAGAACATTTTTCCCGGTGTAATTGGTTAAGGGGCTAAGACTTTCCAGGGGATTGGTGCATATGGTTGAAGTAAACTGGGATGAAGGTATCCTTGTCCCCTCCCCTTCATCTTGTATTCATTTCAGTTCCCTTTCCTCCTCCATTCTTTGTTTACAGTTTTACGGCATTAAATGCAAGTAAGGAGAAGAAGAAGAAGAAATACTCTGGCGCTCTTAGTGTCAAGGAGATGCTGAAGAAGTTTCAGAAGGAGAAGGATGCTCAGAAGAAAAAAGATGAAGAGCAGAAAGTGGTGACTCCTTCACCAGCAGAACCTCCAGCCCCAAGGGAGGCGGAGGCGATGCCTGACCCTTTGCTCTCGCTCTTCGGCCATGCCAGTGACAACGACCTGCTTCAGGCAGCGACGGCTATGGACTCGTTAACTGACCTAGACCTGGAGCGGCTCCTCAGTGAATCCCCAGAAGGGAGTCCCTTTCCTGATGTGGAGGATGGGAGCGATCCTATTGGGATGGGCTTGGAACAGGATTTCAAGCAACCACCGTCGCTCCCGGAAGGCCTGCCAGCCCCTTTGGAGAAACGCATCAAAGAACTGGCTCAGGTATGGCAGTTCATTGCGGGGCAGTAGGATTGTGTGGTTGCTGGAGAGGCGACAGCTCTGCTGGGTTTGTGTAGCTTCACGCAGAGACAGAACAGACTCCAGTGGGGGAGTTTCGCTGTGCCACATCGCGTCGTACCTTTGCGTCACCCAGTTTTCTCTTATGGCCAAGTCACTTTCCTGAACGCCCAGATGTCAGGTAGTGTCAAAGTCCTTGGCCTTGTTATCTACTGAGTGTTACATTCAGTATCCCACCTGTCAGTATGGTTTCTTTACCTCTCTTAGCAAAGTAAGGACCTGATGCAAGAGGTAATTTCCAAAGTCAATTTAACATGAATGAACTTAAAATGTGAACTGATGAGGCTGAAGGACAAATTCCACCGTAGTAGTTCTAACATGCTGTGATGGTCAGGACAGCGTCTGTGAAGTGGCGTGCAGTGTTCTGTATATAAGATAAGTGGGTACAGCTGGAAAGCATTACCTGTTCTGCAGTGTGAGAAGGCGTGAAAAGCCCTGTAGGTGGGGCTTGAGGATTTGTTAGAACCGTTTCCCGTGTCGTACGCAGGCAGATGCCTTCATGAAGCATGGGTTCAATTTGGCATCTCCCGCACTGGAGCCGTGTCACTGGCAATTTGGGTTCTTTCCCCATCTTTACCATCTCAGTGTTGGGGTACTGTTTAGGGAGTGGAATATACTAGAAGTGTGATCCCACGTCTTTTCACCAGTAGCTCCTCCTGCAGCTGGACTCCTGTGGGACTCGTCCATCTTCTCCAAAACATTGTGACCCGCTTGGGGAACCGCTGTTCTGGAGAAGCGGGAAAGCATTGGGTGCTGGTCAGGGATCCCTCTCCTGGCATGTCGAAGAAGTGCGCTTTCAGACTTGCTGTGGGCCTTCTCTGGTGTGAGGGCACTCTCAGCCTGTGAACAAATGCTGAGATGTTTTGTTCCTGCTACTAGTGTTGTTTTTAAACATTGATTTTTAAGTCATAAACAGTGCTCTCGGACCTCTACGGTGGTGTGTGTTCTGCCTTCTGGGGCACGTCAATTTAGAGCACCTGTTACTTAAGCATCTCTTACTTAATAACTCTGTTACTAAAGATAAGCTTCTGTTAAAGATAACTGTGTTCTGCTGAGGAATTTTAAGTGTGTATAGTGGTGGTGAGCAGATGGAAGAGAAGGAGGAATTGAGGAAAGTATTGCCACAGCTGATAAAAAGAATAGGCTTTTCATGGATGTTTCTACTTGCTATTCAGGCTGTTAACAGAAAACACTGAAACAGCTGTTTCTGAACTATATCTGAGTTAAAGGAGAATATTACGGAGGCTCCCATGATATCAAGTTAATTGTTATGTTGCTGCAAGATAGTGTAATAGCAGACTACCCACAGATTTTCCTGGTTAGGTTTTCCTGCTGCTGTCTCTCTTGTTGCTAGACTGTGTATGTTAAGAAAAGAAACCAAGGAGGAGAAATACAAGATTTAACAAACTGAAGCCTCTGGGTCAGTTAGGATTTTGGGACATGTTCTCTGGTGCAGGTGGGAATGAAGAGGTACCATACCTCTGTCTGAGAGCCAGGTCTCTTCCATCTCAGCAGGTGGGAGCATCTCCTGGGTTAAATGGAGCCTCCAGGCATTTCCTCTTCTACTTGAACTGATTTGGCTTTAACTCTCCTTCCTAAAAGAGTTTTCCTGTAGAGGATTCTCTTTAGCATTGAGCCTGCTCCTTTGATACCATCAGCTGTCCATGACCTGCTGCTGGCAGAGAGGAATGTACACCTTCTGGGCATAAATTACTCGCTTACCGGCCTCAACCTTGAAGTGTTAAATCAGGGGGTTTCAAAATCGTGCCCTTCTCTCCTGGTCTCCTTTCCCATGCCAGGAATCACTAACTTGATGTGGTGCCTTGTGGTGAATCTCAGCTTTGTTTACATCCCCACTCAGAAGAGACTGAAAGCTCTTGGCAATTTTCTACTATCTCGTTCATCTCTTGGAATTATTTTCCCGCTGGACATATTTTTCATGGGTGTGATTTTTGGACAGTGCTGTGTGTGCTGCAGTCGTAGCTCAGGAAGCTTCCTGAACAGGATTTTTTTTTAGCTTCCATGGTGTTGATTGGAAACAACAAATCCCCTGTGGCTGCTAGTCTTTCTGTTGGTTTCTTGGCTTAGTGTCCAGATTGGTCTAGAAAGCCTGATGATAACTATCCCCGACCCTCATTAAACATGACTAGAATGATCTTCCCTGTTCCAGGGACAAGTTCTGTGCTCTCGTTACTCAATCTAACAGCTCTAGTGTGAAGTTAACACCGTGCCCTAGAACTGTCTCTTCTCCCCATGGGAAGTATGCCAAGGAAGCCAGCAGCCGCCAAGCCATCTCCCTTGCCCCATTAAATGGAGGAATCTTCACTCTAGTGTAGTAACTCCAATGCACTCGACTCCAGTGTATCTGCACAGGAGAATCCAGAACGGGAAGGTCTGTGGGCAGGACGTGGTCTTACCAGTTCAGATGGCAGGGTTGGACTTGGAGTGAGGAGGCGTAAGAGGAGAGGACACAATCTCTCTTCTGTCTGTCCATTGTCGCAGCTTTTAGCCCATCTACAGCAGGTAGCTGGTGCAGAGTTTGGTGGAATAAAACTGTGCCTTGTTTTACAGTATTTCTGAAGTGGTTTAAAAACCACTTGATTGCTTGTGCCTGTCTGTATTTGTGAACTGATGATGACTTGTGTTATTTGCTGATTTCCAGGCTGCCAGAGCTGCAGAAGGAGAAGGCAAACAGAGGTTTTTCACTCAGGATATCAACAACATCATACTGGAGTAAGTGCACCACGAGAGAAGAGTGGGAAAGGAGAATATTAGGCAGAGCATTTATGGTAAATTCAGGAGCAGGTTTAGCAGGAGTTGGGGGGGTGTCCTTATACAGGTCCTCCACGCAGAACATGCCTGGGATAACATGAAAGTCTCCTAGAAATGGCTTTCAGTTGAAATATGATGTATAGCTGAGGTAGGAGAAGATTGGGAGGGATGTATCCAGGCCTCCTGTTCTCAAGATGATGCTTGATACCTGTGTACTTAAATTTGGTCACTTGACCTGTGATTGTAGCTTGATACAAGAACAGTAAATCTCTCCCTGTCGGAGATGTCAGGCGTGTTCTTTGCTATTTAAGTTATACGCTGTATGGAATATTTTGTAACTGGGATAAGGCTGCTGTGTTCAACTGGTTTTCTCTGCAGACTGGAGGAACTCCATTACTGCTGTGTGTTTTTGAGTCCCCCAATTACAGAATGCCAGTGTTGCTTCACGCAGCTGTTGATAATGGCTTCATTCTTCTTCAAGTGCCTGGAGGAGGCTGATGAATGCACACAGCTTTGTGATCATCGCAGTGTAATACTTACACAGAGGCTTTAATTTCATTAAGGTTTATGAAGGCACTTAAAGGGAATTGCCGAAGGGAAGTTTGGGAGTCTGTTTCCCTCTCGTTTCAAGTGGTGATTACCACCTTTTAGCATTCCAGTGCTGACTGCGCAAACAGTCCTAATCTGTTTTCAAACTGATAACTTTAACCACATTCAGAAGTGATTTAAATAGATTTGTGTGACTTTGCCGTAGAATCAGTTAGGGGTTTTTACACTTCTTATTGACACTGAGAGGTGCCTTAAAAAGCTAGTCTCTTAAGTTATACATAACTGTGTAGATGGGTTTGGCACACACTGACCTCTCGAATCTACTCACTGGGAAGTAAGTTCAAGCCCAAGGGATAAAGTTTGATTCTATATTATTCTGTGTTAGACCGCCATAGTATCTGACATAAGCAGCGTGTACATCTCATTTCATTGCCTGACGATCCTGCACTTCATCTGCCAGGAAGAAATGCAGACTAAATGAGACCGCCGACATCCTTTTGTTCCTTTTCCAGATACTCTGAAACTAGATTAAAAGGCACAGTTTGGGATAAAAGGCTCGAGTCTGTTGATTCTAAAATCTGCAGAACCATCATGTAGTTTGGCTTGTACTTTGTCCCTCCCTGCCTGCTCCCCAGGTGGCATCAGAGTTGCATTTCTGTTGCTTAGAGAACCCTTGCCAGATCCCTGGTCAACGTTGCGTTTGTCTTGTTCTTCAGCATAGAGCTGCAGACCCGGGAGCTGAACAGCCAGATCCGGTCGGGGGTGTACGCCCACCTGGCTGCTTTCTTCCCGTGCAGTAAGGACACCCTGGTCAAGCGTGCCCGTAAGCTTTACCTCTACGAGCAGGTGAGTGAATTTGGCAGCAGAGCCCTGTCTCGTGTGCACGTTCCCCCCGATCTCCAGAGCACAGCTGTTGTCTACCTAGCGTGGTGGTGTCCTCCACGGAGCGGGGTTCAGGCGCCGCATCTGGGGGTGTGGATTCAGAACTGGCAAGGTCTCGACCTGCCAGATTTGGGTGTCTCGGGTGGACCAGGCCATGTGGACCTTCAGTCTGTTCTGTGCTGTGCTCTAGGGTGGCCGATTGAAGGAACCTCTACAGAAGCTAAAGGAAGCCATTGGAAGGGCCATGCCAGAGCAGATGGCCAAGTACCAGGAGGAATGCCAAGCCCACACTCAGGCCAAGTTTGCCAAGTAAGCTCCTCGTTTGCTCGTTATGCATCCGTAGCTCTTCTCAGCAGGCTCCCTGTGACCTGTAGGCTGCTCTCATGAAGTTTACCACCTATTTTTGTTCTGTAGTCAAAAATTGCTGACGGGCATTAATTGGCCTATTTAAACTGTGTGTGTTCTTTATGCTATCTCTGTCGATGCCAGCTACAGCAGCATTGATGGGACCAGAACTTGGCTGAAGTGTTTCACTTCTGTGCAGGCACGTCTTTAGGAACATGGCAGTCTGAGAACAGTCAGGCTGGATTAGTCCCGTGGTCTCTGTTACACAATATTGGGAGATTTCTTGACCTTTAGCACTTGGCTCAGCTTGCACCCAAAGCAAGAGATTTAGACCCTCTTCCCATGCGTGTGTTACCGTTTGCTATTGAGACCTTTGAACAGTGTTGTTCAGAGATACTTAATCCTGCCTTTGAATCTCCAGGACAATGACTTCCACATTATCTCTGTGTCCATTTTAGGATGCTGGAAGAGGAAAAGGACAAAGAGCAGCGAGATCGAGTTTGTTCTGATGATGATGAGGATGAAGAAAAGGGAGGGAAGCGCATCATGGGACCGCGAAAGAAATTTCAATGGAATGATGAAATCAGGTTTGCATAATTTAGATACTAAGTGAACCTGTGACTTGTCTTTTTCTATGCAGTTGGAAGTGAAGCATTTCAGTATTTGTATCTTGTTTTCAGAGCAGCGTTGATCATCTCTAGTGACAGTTAGCTTGGAGGTTTCTGGCAGACTGTGCTGTTTATGGAAGCCACTATTGCATTTATTAAATCTCACCCTTATACACATTGCAAAACTAAGCTGATTTCAGGCACAGGCCAACTCCGAGAGACGTGCTAAGAAGCCTCTGTGCAGAGGCCAAAAGAGAGGGATGGATCTTTGGGGAAAGGAGGAACTCGGCTGAATTGCTGAAATCCTACAGACTGGACTCTGCACAAGACCAGATTGGTGGCTGTGAAAGCAGTTAAAGCTAAGGGGAATTGCTGCCCCTGGCACCCAGGTGTCTGGCAAAGAACAGAGTGCTGGGTGAAGGGGAGAGGGACAAAGGATAAAAAGAGAATCAATCACGCTATCGTCTTCATCTTATTCTGTAACAACCTGGGGTACTGCTCCGTAGATGGCCGATTCATTTAGAACAAAGCAAGCTTCGCTTCCTGCCTTCTCGTTGCCTCTCAGCACGAAGGTCTGCAGGGAGGTTCAGTTCCGCGGTTGGTAATGGCGCCTGTAATTCTGGCACCGGTTTACTACCTCTGCTGTTTCAGGATACTAAAATGGGAAGGGGTGACAAGGCCTTTCCCCCCTGGCGCATCGATGTGCGTGCACAGACAGAGCGAGGAACGTGCCTTTCCCTTCCTCTTTCTTGCGGAGGCAGTGTAGGGTCGGTTTTATTACCGAGCCAGGCGCGTCTTGGCATATTTATCCAGCCCCGGATAAACGAATGACCTCCAACTGGGGAAAATCAATCCGTGTAACTCTATTTGAAATCTTCCTGTTCTTCAGGGAGCTGCTTTGCCACTTGGTGAAGATTAAGTTGGATGGTTATGACCTTGACAAGAATAAGGCTCAGTCTCTAGAGGATTATGTGAAGACCTTCCTAGATGGAGAGGTGAAGCCCCTTTGGCCAAAAGGCTGGATGCAGGCCAGGTGAGCAAGAATCAAGTTGTACTCCAGGGATTCCTTGTTATAAGGGACCTCTGAAGGTCATTAGTCCTACCCCTGCTCAGAGAATGGCTAGCTTCACAGTTAGATCAGAGTGCTCAGGGCCTTGTCCTACGGAGTTTTGGAAATCTCCAAGGATGGAGATTACCACAGCATCTCTGGGCCCCCGTTCCGGTACTTAATCACTCTTCATGAAATCTTTTCTCCTTATTTCCAATCAGAATTCCCCTTGCTGCACTGAACTTTAATATTCCCTCTTTTTGCTTTTTACTGTGCACCGTTGAGAAAGGTCTGGCTCCATCTTCTTCGTGGCTCCCCGCGCCCCCCACTCTTTAGGTAGTGGAAGATTGCCATTAGCTCCCTCCTCGCTCTTCTCATTTTCCAGGCTAAGCAAACCCAGTTCCCTCCACCTCTCCATGTATGTCGTGTGTCCCTGTTCCTCAGCCATCTTAGTGGCTCTGGACTGTCTCCAGTTTGTCGACATCTCTCTTGTATTGTGGGGACCCTGAAGCTGGATGCTGTGTCCAGATGTGACCTCACAAGTGCTAAACAGAGGGGAATAAGCACTTGAACTGCTGGCTGTGCTCTTGCTAATACCTGCCAGTATATAGTTAGCTCTCAGCAGTACACCCTTGCAGGAGTGGCTCATGTTCAACTTGTCCACCAGAACCCCCGGGTCCTTTTCTGCAAGGCCGCTACATAGCCAGTTGGCCCCCAGCCTGTGTTGCTGCGTGAGGTTATTCCATCCCAGCTGCAGGACTTAGTGTTTGTCTTTGTTGAACTTCACAAGGTTTGTGTTGGCTCCTTTCTCCAGCCTGTCCAGGTCCCTGTGAATGGCAGCCCTGCCCTCCAACATACTCTCCCCCCTCCCTCCGTTTTCATATCACCCTCAAACTTATTGAGAGTGCAGTCCGTGCTGTCGTCCAGGTTGTAAATGACAATGTTGAGTAGTCTTGGCCCCCGAATTGACCTCTGATGGATGCCACTGGCAGTGACAAGTTACAAGGTAGAACTGGGACTGAGGTGAGGCTGGCTAGCCTGTGGTTTCTTGAATCTGTTTTACAAAGGATCACTCTGTAATCTGTCTCATGAAGGATACATTTTTCAGACACTTTGGGAAGTCTTCCCTACACCCTAGAGTATTCCCAAAAGAAAGCAAAGCAGAAAAGTGTTAGGGGCTTCGGACTTGCACTAGACACATCAGAGAGCAGAGTAAGTAGGAATTTGGTGTGGTTTTCTTTACCCTCTCTGGTGTCTTCACTGCTGTTTCCTGCTCTTTCACACCCTCCATCATCCATGCCATTGAGCTGGCAGTTGCAGAGCGCCATACAAATTGCAGAGAGTCGTTCTGCTGAGACTGTCATCAGCTTCTGGCCTGCTTTGTTTTGCTCAATAGTTTTAAAGAAAGAACAACTGTACAGTCTTACTGCTGGGATCTCTATCTCTTTGCATTTAAAGAGCTGGGCAGCGCTGTCGTCTTCTCTCTGCCGAATTTGCTTTTTGTTTCATGGGGGATAAAGGAAGAAGTAGGTACCAGTTCTTAAGAGCAGTAAGTATGAGTAGCACATTACAGATCCATGTGGAGAAGTCCATGGCCATTTATTGCAGCTGCATGTGCACATGTAGTACAGTAACGTGCATGGTTGTAGTGTGTTGGTTTAGTGTACGGGAGCTGAATGATGGCATTAAGAGGTGGGTGCAGATTCCTACTTAGTTAATGAAGCTATTACCAGCTTCAGGGTCTTAGCTTGCCAAGTTTTAAAAACTTTTCTTTGAATAAAAGGAAATTAAAATCTTTTCCTCCTAGTTTGTAGGTGAAACTCTTCTTAGGCCTACAGGTTTTCACCTAAGACTCAGCGTAGGAGGGCCCTCCAGTGAAGTTAACTACAGAATGACTGAATAAAAGCGGTTTTCCTGGTTGCTTTCCAGTGGCTCAAGGACAATGGTTTCTCCTGCTGGGACTTGATGGAGTTGGACTTGATGATCCTTATGGGTCCCTTCCAACTTGAGATATTCTGTGATTCTATGACTTTGTGGTTTAAAGACAGAGGGTAGACCGACAGCCACACAGAAGGGGAGGGGAGGGATTGGCAACACTAGGAGAATTGTAAACAATTTGATGGTCAAGTCAGCTTGATTCACTGTCATCATGATCACAGAAGTTCATGTTTAAGAGGAACTTGAGGATGGACTTGAAGAAACAACTTTGTGTATGAGTTCGGAGAGGCCCTGCCATGATTCCGTTTTCTCAGGTAGCACTAAAAGGCGATTAACAGAATATAAGGTTAAAATAAGCTTCCTTTTTAAAAGAAAAAGGATGACAAAAGTCTTTGTCAGGCTCTTAATAGCAGACGGGAAGCATATTCCATATGCCAGAGCTGAAGGTGTATTTATAAGCTTCTCACCCTGACATCTAAGAAGGCAGCTGAGTGGCAGCTGGTTTAGGTGAAATAGTGTTTGTGTGAGATTCTGGTTTACTTAGCCTCAGCAGTAAAGGATTTTGGATGAAGCTCTGTTTATTGGTTGTGGTTAGTCAACTGTTATAGAAATGGTTGTGCTGATTTAAGAAGTCGCCCCAGCTGTTTGCTGGGGACGCAAAGGCAAGAGAGACATGCAGTGTGCGAAGGCTTCTCATCCATATTGCTGTATTGAGGCAGGGGAAGGTAGCCTTTCTCTCTTGAAGTTGGTGAAGAGCTCTTGTATGATCTGCCAGCTCTTGGATGATCTGTGGCAGCAGTAACGCCCAGCTTGAATGATTGTACCGCCTCTCCAGTTGGCTATCAGCTTTTTAAGCTGACAGAGCTTTTTCCTTAGTTATTGTCCAACAACTGCCTTAATGGCCTTTCCAGCGCCTACAAGCATAGCTCCCCAGAGAGGGAATTGTGTGGGGGAATTCAGCAGGATTTTCCTGGAAAAGGGATGAATATTTGTTTGCTCTCTGTGATTTTAATTTCACTAAGTCCCCTGCTGTACTGTGCAGCTCTGTCTCCAGTGATCCCAGCTGCTCTACTGGGTCTTGCTGGATATCACTTCTCATTGCTCTCTTCCCTTCTTAGGACACTGTTTAAGGAGAGCAGGCGTGTACATGGACACCTCACATCAGTCCTGTGAGTATCGCGCAGCATTCCTTTGGAGTGATAACTGGTGAACTCCGTTCCCTGGGGCCTGGGTGGATCATGCAGAAGCACCTGAGCTTGCTTGGCTCCCATCAGATAGTTTGGCGCTGCTTCATTTGGGGAGGTCTAGGGAGAGTAGTTGTTTGCGTGTGACATCTCCCAACGACAGCCTTCCTGAGGTGCTTTAGCCTTACAGTAAGCTCAAATATAAGAACTTTTCCAGGTTGCCTCCTGGCCTTGTTCAACAGACTGGAGTCAGGCCTCTGTGCTAGTCCCTGGGAGGCAGATCAAGGTAAAATGGAGTGTGATGCCAGCACTGTGATTATTGCTACCTGTTCAGTTGGTCCTTACTGGATTCTGGATTCCCTCTTTCTTGTTGCCTGGTTAAAGGAGGGGTACAATGAGCTCAAGCTAGTGAAGATGGGTGCAACAGGCTTGTGGGTGGCAAACCAAGAGAGCCATCGGAATCCAGCTGGGCAGGTGCTTTAATGCCAAAGGGTCTCATGGATCTTGCTGGCAGTCTATAACAGATGATGATACGGACTTAGGCTGATGTCTGTTTGACAGACGGTCCTGTTCTTGGCACTGGATGAGCGAGGGGAAGTGTGAGAAAGAGTATGAAATAGAGTGTAGAGTCATCCTTCCCTCAGCCATACCGTTCCGGCAGTTCAGGGATGTCTTGTATCAGAGATTGCATCTGACCAGACCAAATGTTCTATTTTCCGTGAATTTGGCAGATGCTTTTGCATCCTTGACTTCTTCTGGGAACCTAAAAGAAATGTGTAACTTTTCTCCAAAACAGTCTCTATCAGTTTCTCTCTGGGTATTGCTATAGTTAGGTCAGCAGCGGGTTCCTGTAGTAGCTCCTAGCCCTGCAGCCGGTGCAGGAGGTGTCTGTTGAGTGCTTTCACTGCTCTGCTACCATTTCAAGACTCTGCTCCGCTCCCTAATTCATTCCCCTGTGTGGGAGTTGGGGCTTCCTAGAGCAGCGACCAAATGTCATACGGTTTTGAATCCTAGCAACCTGAGATGCTGCCTCTGTTCCCTCGGTTCTTTGCAAAAGACTCAGTGGATCATCATTAACAGGGCCCAAGTGTGCTCCCTAATTGGATGCTTCCCTGCGGGCATTCAGTGAGCCATGTTTCTTTTGTCTCCCTCAAAACAGGGTGAAGAAGAAAGTTATAGCTCCTACTAAGGTGAAAGTGAAGGTGAGTTCTTTGTTTTCTGGTTCTCATGGTTGACATACACCAAGAGTCTAGTGTCTGCCATCTTAAATCCTATATTTGAGCCTTGTGCCTATACATTAGGTACAAGGAAGTTGTACTGTGAACTAGCTCTCGTCAGTATTGGGCTTGAAAAAACAACTAGAACGGCAGCTAAAATTGATGGCAGCAGCAGTCGGGAGGGAGGCGGGGGGCCGGCAGGCGCAGAACATGCCTATTCTGCCTTTTATCCCCAAATCGGGAACCTTCCCTTCCCTTTTTAGCAGTAAACCCTGCTTCTGTTCTGACTCTGCCTTCTCCTGTGATTTTTGTTCCAGGAATCTTCCTGCAAGCCCGATAAAAAGGTGTCGGTTTCTGTTCCTTCGATGCACTCAAGCAGCACCTTAGCTCTGTCTTCAGAGCCCCAGGGGGGAGCTCTGGGCATCAGTGCCCAGACCAGAGAACTCTTGTCCCTTGGGACAGCCCAAGCGGCCAGCAGCACTGGCACTCCTGCTACCTTCATGGATGACTCCTTGGATGAGGACTTAATTCACAATCCCACTTCCTCCCTCGAAGCAGTCTCTAAGGAACTGGCTGTGCTGAACAGCAGAGCGGGAGGGAGCCCTGACTTTACTCTTTCTGGAGCTCCAAAAGCTCCACCAGAGAAGATCCCAACTCTTACATCGTCAGAGGAGAAGAGGACATTTCCAAAGTCCAACCCTTCCCCTACATCATCCTCTGGTTCCCTCCAGTCTCCTCTAAATTTCCTGGCTGAGCAGGCCCTGGCTTTGGGCCAATCTTCTCAAGACAAAAAGACAGAGAACTCTAATTACAAAGAGCTCTCCTGCCAAGCTTCCCCCAGCAAAATCCTTCCTGATGCACACCAGGCTAAACAGAAGCACCACAGCCTGGTCCGGCCAAGCCACGGGCCTCAGACCTCCACCCCAGTGCCGGGTTCTCAGGTGAAGGTCTTTCACTCAGGCAGCCAGCTACAGAAAACTTTCACCTCCCCGGCTCCGTTTGTCAAACTGCAGAATCCCAAGTCCTCCTCCCCACTGCCCCAACGCTCCCTCCTCCAGCAGGTCAAGTCATCAACCAAAGCTCAGAGCTTCCATTCCTCTGCGTCACCAGGCAGCACCCAAAATTCCGGCAGCTCCCACAAGAGCCCAGGCTCATCCTCATCATCTCTCAGCTACACAGGAAAGCACTCAAGTGGCTCTAGCTCTTCAGGACAGTCTTACAAATCACCCTTCGTTTCTGGTTCCCTCTCCAAGCACGGGGCTTCTTCCAGCAGCTCCTCATCTGGAGCTTCTGCAAACCAGGGCTGCTCCTCTGGGAGCTTGCTGCCCAGTGTGCAGACCCCTTCCTCGGGCCAGGCGTCCAGCCGCCCGTCCTCAAGCTCCTCGGTGAAGAAGACGCCCGTTTCGCAGAAGCTGACTCTTGTGGCACCTCCTGGAGGTTCAAACGGAGATTCTAGCGGGGGCACTCAAGGAGTGGCCAAATTGCTGACCTCCTCCCTAAAGCCAGCTGTTGTTAGCAGCACCGCATCTTCTACCTCTGTGCCGGTAAGCAGGGGTGCGCTGGCCTAGCCTAAAGCCAGGAGAACGCATGGCACTGTGTCAAGCCATCTCCTGACTTGTTCAGACCTGCTGTAAAGTGATGACCTCAAAAGAATTTCCTGAAATTCTTGAATGACTGTCTGGATTTTGGCTGCTTAGGCTCGGGAGTCCTGGCCTTTGCCATGGGCTTGCACTCCAGAATTCAAACTTTCATTTTCAGCTTAAAGTAACAACTAAGCAAAATACTGTTCAATAATGTCTCATGAAGGACTCCTGGGTTACCTATACAGACTTGTATAATTCAGCCATTGTATTTAATGGTATAAGGACCTTAGTTTTCACCTGTAGCGAAAAAGTAATCGTTCCTAATGCTGTTGTATTAATTTGTTGTTGGCTACTCATACCTGCCTTCTTTTGTGGCACGTGGAAAGAGCTGGGCAATTAAATGAGTATATTTAAATGGGCCTGGAAACCATGTACTGCTCAGGCCGTGTACCTTGTCTGTTACTGAGATAGAGAGCTGAAAAGCATTCCCCAGTGGTATCTCTCTCCATGGGAGAGATCTCCAATAACATTCTTAGGTGCAGGCATACACCAAACCGTGGTGCCTTGAGTTGTCAGCAGTGATATGCTGCTAGAAGTGAGTAGGAAGCATCCTCCCTGGAACTCACAGACAGTGTGTAAGCTCATCCTCTGCCTAATGGAGGCACGGTTCCAGAGTAAGGGAACAACAGAGTGAAATCCAGTACAGTCACATTTAGAAGAGCATAGCGTCCAGCAGCTGGATTGCCAGTGTCCTGGGCACCTCAGGAGTTGGCAGCTCTTGGGCCCTGGCTGGGAGGGCGCTTCTTGCAAGGAGGAATGCTTGAGCGCTTTGTTTTGCAGTCCTTCCTTAAGTATGAATGATGCTATGCCTTGGTTTTCCTACTCCTGACTGACCTTTTCTGTTGCTTTTCAGAAAGGAACTAGTGGAGCTGTGCTGCTAACGAGTTCTTCCTCCTTAAGTGTACTGGCTCCATCCTACAAGTCCAGCAATCCAAAGCTGCCAGCTGCCCTGAGCTCCACCCCATTAGGTATTATCTCTCCTATTCATTCCTTCCCTCTTCATGTCATCTCCTTCAGTTCAGACTCCTCCCCAAAAGCAGGAGTATCAAAGGATGCAATAGTTACGGGACCTGCTCCAGGAACTTTCCACCATGGCCTTGGCCACAGTGAGTATCCTTCCTGGTCGTGCATGTGTGTGTTACTTGTGCCTGTGCTGTCAAATAACAAGAATGCCAATGCTCTGCTGTGTTAACCCATTGCAGACCAACCCATCTCTCTTGCTGTTGCTTCGTGCTGTAGTTCATGCACTTGCACCTCCAGCATTTGCATTTGGAGAGCCTTGGGCACATCCCCGTAGTTAGCCCAGAAGTCCCAATAGCTGGAAGCTGAGCTATAGGCTAACTGCTGCAGCTCTTCTGCTCATTTCTGTCTTCGATGTGTATTTGTTCTTTTTTTTTTTCCCCCTCTCTTTTCTTTGTTTTTCTCTCTAGGTCTTCTAGCTGGCTTGCACTCCAGCCCCCACCATGCAGCGCCACTCCCACATTCTGCCCTGTCCACTCATTTACCGCAAAGTTTGCCAGGTAACTTGTCAGACGGTTGTGATTTGTCTTCTGCGTCGTGAGTCATCCTGTATCTCAGCAGATACTTCCTCTAGGGGTGAAAGCAAAGTGGTTGTCCACATTGTCCGACTGGTGCGGTCGTCGCTAAAACCTGCGGCCTCCCCGAGATACAAACCGAGGCGTAGCCCTCTGTGTCCTTTACTGTTTAGTTAGCCAGGGCAAACTTGTGCGTTTCTGGAACGATGAGTCCTCAGTGCTTATAGCAAGTGTTGGTTCCCGGCGGTACTCAGCTTGCTGCTTGCGTCGTGGTGAAGAATTATCCTGCTGGGATTAAAGCTGTGCATGTTTATGCACAGTCTGCCAGGACTGCCCAGGAATGAATATTCTGGCTCTGTGGAGTTTTGTTTCTGGTCTGACACATTTTATATAGGTCACCAGAATGTCTTGCATCTGTGCACTGAGCTAATTGCCTGCATCTCCTTCGCGACAAGTTTGTAGTGTAAATGGAGACTGCTTTACTTGGTGTTGACGACGTGATGATTCTGCAGTTAAGCCTGTTCCTGCCCCAGTTTGATGCCTGCAGAAGCAATGCGTAAAACAAGAGATTTCCGAAGAACACCACCTCTGCTCGTAAATGGTGTCCTGCCTGGTGGGCTGTGAGCGTGTGTAAATAAGGTAGCACTGTGGAGGAGGGAGAGGAGTAAGGGGGATCCGTGCAGCATTCAGAAAATTGAAACGCAGGGCCAGCAGACCAGGCTTATCTGCCTCAGGGAGTTGTTTATCCCGTTGGTAACTGCTATTTCTGCTTTCTTGATCAAGTGTTCTTTAGCACTTCAGTGCGGTTCAGTGCCACTGTCTTCGTACCCGCTCCTGCTGTGATCGTCTTACTGGGCAATATGAGCCTGATTTAGGAGTGGATGTGCTAGCCTAATATTGTGGCACTGCGGCCGTTAGGCGTGTGGATAACCTGCTGGAGTTAATGTGGCCTCCCGTAGCAGTCATGGGGTAAAAATGCCCTTGACCGCTGAGCGCAGTGCTTGTTCGATGAAGAAAGAAGAGAGTGCTGTGCACCGGTGAAAATTCAAAGAATTTGTTGTCTTTGCTGCTTTTGCTGGAGCTTGTCTGAGGCAGGTTGTTATGCTACTCTGATGCGGTGGAGCAGAAGAAGGTACTAGCAGCAGTCACTGGTGTGACAGACCCTTCCTTCTTGTTTGTAAATTCACAGTTACTGGAGAGCGAGGTGATTGATTTCGGTTTGAACATGGGATGTGAAATATATTCTGTGTCACTGAGAAGGAGTTCTGTCCCATTATTTGAGGGAATTTGGAGTGGTTACTTCACTGTTGCTTATAGGGCTTATAACGAAAGAATTTTTTGGTGGACTGCTGCTCTTAAGCAGGACATAGTGCTAGAAGCTGCGAACAGACAAAAGGTGACTAGGAGTAAGTGAAGAAAAACTGACCATTGAGACAGCTTCAGCAGAGACCCGCTTTCTCACTTGGTGTTTTCACGTGAAGATTGGAGATTGAGCCTAGTGCTCTGGGAATATTACCAATTGTGGTGTTTTGTAGAACGGAGTAGATATTTAAGTGACCACCGTAATCTTAAAATGTATTGGTTTGTTTTGTGGAATAAACTGTGGTTGGCTGTATAAGCAGGTGGCCACAGCTGCATTGCTCTGTCCGAAAGCTGCGAGGACTCTGGCGTGTTGGGAGGTTGCTACGAATGCAAGGAAACGTCGATGTCTTAAATGAAAGTGTTTATACCAGCATTCATCAAAAAGCATTTGAGCAAGGAGCACCCGGTGCTTGCTTGTGTGTCGTCACTGCTGCATTGCTGGTGGAGGTGCCTGTGTGCTGGTGCTGTGGCGATGGTTCTGACTGCTCGCTTTAGAAACGCGACGTGCTGGGGCTGAGCTCTTGCATGGAATGAACTGTCCTTGTCCTGCAGAAGAAGCTCTTGCTACGCTGCTCAGTGCCACTGCTGCTTAACTGCACGCCTCAGCACGCCCATTTGTTCATCATAGTCTGATAGTAGTTCTAATTGCCCCTGGAGAACTTCTGCTTCCTTAAGCTTCCTTCCTTTTTCTCTCTTCAGTGCATTTTCTCTTTTCCCTCCGCGTCTGTTCCTGTCTGTTACTTCCGTGATTAGATTCCTATGATTCCTCTTGCTATCAGTGGGCACCTTAAAGCCTTCATTACAACAGCAAAGGTGTACTAACGGTGTTATTTCAAACCACCTTTAGATGCAAGGCAGCCAGCACCATGTATTTCTAGTTTCCTAGATGGGGAGACACGGTAGAGCGGCTTTTAGAGACGGGCATAGGCTAGCTAGTCAACGAGCAATCTGAATCTATGCCGTGGTGCTTTTGCTGGGAGGCCACAGGAGACCCTCAGTGCTTCCTGTGACCCTTACTCAGGAGCAGAGGCAGGGCGGCTCCCAGCTGTGAGACGTCTCCAAGCACGTCCTCTTACCCCCTGATTCCTTGGTGCTGGAAGGGAAAAGTAGGTCTTTCTGTGCGGAGAGATCTGGCTGCCCCAGCTGCATGCAGCTCCGTGGAGCTGATGCCGAACCCCCTTCCCACTTGGTTTTATTTTCTTCCAGATGCTTCTCAGCTTCACGGCAAAGGGTCCAATGCACAGCAGCGCAAGTTGTGACGTCTGCAAGGAGGGGAGCTAGAGCACACATAGGATAAAACCAAGAGGAACAGGTCATGAACTTTGGATACCGGCTGTCTCTTTTTTTTCTTTTTTTTCTTTTTTTTTTTTTTCTTTCTTTTTCCCCCTCACGACAACTGGAGAGACTGAACCGCAATCAGGAACTCATTGGTGCGTTTGCTCAGAGGCTTTCAGAGCTAAGCACCCACACAAAGGGCCACCTTGAGCCATGCCCCGATGAGAGAAGCGTTTTGTAGCACTGTTTTATTGCTGCTGCCCTTCACGCATTCCCTGGCACTGGCAGGAGCTAGAACCTGCAGGGAGACTCGGGTGGCTTGGCTTTCCTGCAGTGGATTCCCACCCACCTGTGTCTGTATCTGCCAAGTACCTCCAAGTCCAGTTACCTCCTTGGTCTCCCAGTGGAGGGTATGAAAGGTGCTTCTTTCTTCTGCTTTGGATTTACTTGGATAATTCTAGCACTGCCAGTGCTTTCTGAAGACATTTGACTAACTTTTCAATTGTACTATAAAACTGTGCTACAGTTAATTGGAGGACTTAACATTTCCTGTGTGGTGAATGTAACGAGCCACTTGATGTTCCCCTCTGGAGGAGAAAGAAGACTCTTTAGAGAAACATTTTTAGATGCAGTCATTGACTTTGAGAATTCTACTTCTTTCCGTTTTTGGATTTTTTTCCTCCTCCTCAGTTTTATCCTCATTACCATCGAATGCATTGGATTGAATGGGACACTTCTCAGCATGTCACATGTATAGGAAGACATAATTCCAGTGCCTTTTATGGTGGAGCAAGAATGGACTAGTGACACACATTTCAGCCCTATTTTGTGTGCTCCTCAACCCTTTTTTAATCATTCTGTATTTAAAATGTATTCTGTTTTATTTAATAGAGCTTTTTATGGTTGCACATCAAAAAAAAAGCTGCACTGTCTGGACTTCAGTGGTGTCTCGGTGACTGCGAACACAGTACCAAATCCAGCAAGAGCACCAGTTCTTATCCGAGTTTGTGCAAGCGGGTTCCAGACCCTCCCCTAAAGCCATTCTTTCCTAGGGTCGTCAGTTGTGATCTCTTTGGTGGGCAGAGGGAATGATCTAGATAACCAAGGTCACTACTAGTCAAATGAATTCCAGAGAATAATAATGCTCTCCTCGATGATTTCTGCACTAGGATCATGTGCTTGTCACAGCTGCAGGAACGGGGACCATCTGGAATCGGGGTGTGTCTTTTCTTTTTAATTTTTTAACTCTTAGACCTAAATACTTCTCCTGAGCACACCCTTTCAATCTGCGCATAGCTAAGGGCAGGCTGTGGTTCCAACTGAGCTTTATGGGTTTTGATTTTCTGCTCTTCCCCCAGTCTGCCTTTTCTCAGGCCCCCACAGCCACATCTGAATCGTGCAGTAGTAGTGCTGATCCGCATAGAGTTTACTGGTATTTCAAGCAAAAGCTTGCAGCCTTCCTTCTTGAGCTTTGGGGAAGGATGCTGACACTGAGTATACCAGCAAATATCCGCTTTAGTTTTCCCCGTTTTTGGTAAGATCCAAGATGGATTGTTTTCAATTTGAGCTGATACCTAATTTCCCAAGATCAGTGCATTGTTTGTATTTACAAAAAAAAAAAAAGCAGCTCAGATTCAGAATTTGTTTACAGAAAATACCTAGGTTGTAGCAAAAGAGCCAAAGACAGAACTTGTGTTATTAAAACTAAGCACAGCAGTTATGGATGGACTCTGAGCAGTGGATGTCGCGTGGTTCCCGTTGAAGGCCTAATCCTGAGAGGTACTTTGCACCTTCAACTTCCCATGGTAGCTGAAAGAGCGTTCAGACACCTGGCAGGATAGGGACTCTCAGCGAGTGACTCGAGGTACTGGTTCTACTCCCTCTCTTTGCTTTCACTTGAATGCTTCTGCTGGGAAGCACCCGTGTGCGTGGCCAGAGCAGAATGCCCTCCTTCTAGGAATTTAGCGAAGCCTCTTGCCTCAGGGAAATGTTTATTTGGTGGAAATTCTGTGGGATATTTTTTTCTTTACGTGCTATAATGAATGAGTGAATGGTATGGAGCAGAGTCGCAGCAAGGCAGAACCACGCAGAGACCTGACAGCTGATGGGGAGCCAGGAGTCTGGCATCTCTGCCTTGGCGAGGCAACTTGCAACGCTTTCGTGACGGTGTGGGGAGGCGAGGCTCCCATGGCACTTACTTAGTATGGCAGTTCCTTTCGGGTGTAAGAGCTGCGGTTTACTACTATATATTTTTTTGTGTGTGTTGGGACTGTCTTGCTGAAGATGGTGGGGGTGGTATGAAAACTGTTAATCTTGTACAGAACAACCGAATAAATTGTTTCAAAGTTTCCAAAATGCTTTTTTCCCATCTCCTTACCTCTAGTTTCATGACTTCGTTTTCAAAAATTTGTGTTTCAGCTTGGATGATCATCTCTTGATCATCTGTTTCTTGAGTGAGTAATGAATTATTTGCTGTTTTAACTAAAGTCTCTTACATGGTAAGTAAATTACAGCTCTGTTTCTAGCCGTTGTGGTGGTAGAATTGCATATTCTCATTCGGTATGCTCCTGCTGATGCTTGAAGTTGACATCTGCTGGAAGGAACAAGTGGGGTTCAGACCCTGGAGCAACGGTGGGATCCTGCGTGATCATTTCATTCGCAAAGGTAAAATAATGGGGTTAATTCCCAAAGCCAGGATGGATGTGCAGTGAATGCTTACGGCTGCTTTTGTTGACAGCAGAGTTTACTGGCGTTCGGGTATTAGCCAAAATTTGGGAAAAAGCAAATGAACGTGTTCTAGATGTGGAAGCCCCTGGTACCATCCTACCGCAATTCCCTCTCTTCCTGCAGCTGCAGTCCCATTTGTTAGTGCCGTTCGCTCCCATTAATGCTGCTAATTAGTCCCAGCTCTAATGCCGCTCCAGCAATTTTCCTCTTGGAAAAGAGTCAACAGCTAAAATGAAGAGTCTTATTTTTTTAACTTTGACTCTGAAATGGAATCTTTCTATAAAGCCAAAGATCAAGAGACTGCCGTAATTAATAAAGAAAAAACAACTTCTGATTGGAACCACTGCACTTTTATTTTGTACTATAAATAGAATTCCCCTCTATTTCCCATTCCCTTACACAAGTAAATGAAACATGTAGCTGCGTGTAACTCCATCCAGTAAAATACCAGCACAAACAGCTTTTAACCATGAGGTAAGCTAACTGTGTTTTGAAGGCACTCTGCGTTTCAGCTGCATGCTTTACACTACCCTCTTGTGTTTGGCAATACAGCCATCTATCTCTTCACGTACTTCTTGGTGACCTCTGTGGTGTATGAATGCTCCTCCTGGATCTACGGCTGACGCCATCAAATTACATCGGCTTCACTCTTCCCCAGCAGCATAGGCACGTAGGTGAACAAAATGATGGTGTTTAGGTATTAATGTGGCGATACTGAATTCAGATGTGTAGCACACCTTTGTTTTTACAGAGCTGGTTTTCTCGGAGGACGATCCCATCATTTAGTCAGTTGTCCACAATGATACTGTCTGGCTTACCAACATGCAGCTGACGTAACCAGCTCCTGCTGGTCACCTCGGACTCATCTTGACCTTCAGTCTCCCTAATGACCGCTGTACACAGTGTTTTATGCGACTACGTGAGTATACGTTGAGGAAACTGCAGGTTCTACTGAGTCTTTGGACTTCAGGTACTTCACTGTCCTAAGGCTTCTTGTCTTGGTTTTTGTTAGGTTGAGCGATTAGGTAGGGATGAAAAGGGGGAGAAAGTTTTGCTGTAGTCCTGACAAATGTGTTTTCCACTACTGGTGGTGCTTTTCTACAGTGTATGACAGCAAGCAGTGTGGCTTCGTAGCATGGCTGGGGCAGAGGCTCTAGCATTTTGGAAGACGCAAAGGAGGGCAAGGATTTGCAGTGATCTGGTAGTCTAACAAGTGGTGCAGCTCTGACTAGCTGCTCTTAAGAAAAAGTTTCTAAAGTGGATGGAGCGCTGTGTAATTACTTCCGGACACCAAGACTGCCAACTCCTGGATCGACATCTCCTTGTTGAGGTAACTGTTGTACTGAGCCATGGTTAGCCTTCCGCTCTTCAAGGCATCCTCAATTGAGAACTTTCTACCAGACTTTCTGTCGAGGATCACAGATGATTCCCCATTGGGACCCTTTATTGAGATCTCCTCCCAGTCACATTCCTGACTCTTCAGTTTGACAAACAGGCTCCATTCAATGAGGCCAAACACGTGAGCTTCCTCTGGAGACATTTCTTTTCCTGTATCGGGGTCAATGACCACAATGGAGCGCCTCAGGTGGTTCTCTCTTTGTTCCCTCTTGATAGCCACTGTCTTGAGGCGATTCTGGAGTTGCTCGATCTCTGTGTCTTTTTCTCTGGATAACTGCTTCAGTTCATCTAACTCTCTTTCCAAAGCTTGGAATCTGGAGTCCAGGTTTATTCCACTGTCCACGTGGGTCATGTTTCTCAAATCCCGAGTTTCTGTTGCTGTGAGTTCAATCTCTGACTGCAGTCTCCTTGTTTCCATCAGCAGGTTCTGTTTCTCAAGGTGCAGTTTGTGGTTTTCCTCCCTTAATAAGTCTAGCTCCTTTGATGACTTGGAGTTGTTGAATTCCACCTCGGACAGCCTGGTTTCGAGGCAGTTGATATCTGCATCTAGCTCCCTCTTACGCCTACTTTCTTCTTCCAGATTGCTCTTCAGCTTTTGAATCTCGTACTCCGTGTCTCCTTTGTCCACTTGGACGCTCTCTGAAAAGACCACTTTCTCTTTGACCTCCATCTTCTCCAAAGAAAGGAGCTTCTTTCTCAGGGCTTCTAGTTCAGTTTGCAAGACTTGTCTCCGGTGCTTTTCTTCTTCTAACTCCAGCTTAAGGAGGGAGTGCTCCTTCTCTTGCTGGGGATCTTGCTGAAGGATCACTTTCTGTTTCACAGTCACTCGTTCTGTTGTCTCCCTCTCCTGTTCTTCCAGCTCATTCAACCTAATCTTCAGCCTCTGCACCTCCAGTTCAGCCTCTCTGCGGGCCTGTCTTTCTTTCTCAAGTTCTTCTAGCTGACGCTCTAGCTCAGACCGCCTTCTCTGCAGCTTGCGGAGTTCTTCACGGAGGCAATCAATTTGCTTCAGCTCGCTCTCAATGCTCTGAGAGAAGGAGTTGACTTCAGCTTTCAAGGCAGGATCTTGCTCATACTTCACTACTTCCTGTTGGACCACCTTCTCCTTCACCTGGGAAAGTTCTTCCTCCTTCTGTCTTACTTTCTCTTCTTGGAGTAGCCGCTCCCTCTCCAGGTCAATGTGTTTCATCTGTTCATCTGCTAGCTGCACTCTCAGAGACTCTACCTCCTCTCTAGTCTTGGGGTCTTCCCGAAACTGCAGAATTTCTTGAACAACTTCCTTCGTATGCACTTGAGGTTTGGTATCTTTCAAAGCTTGTATCTCTTGTTTCAGCTGGTAGATCTCAAGGTCAGCTCTTTCAATTGCTCCTGTCCTCTCTATGATTTCCTCCCGGAGTCGCTGTAGCTCCTTTTCAGTTTCTGGATCATTCTTGTACTTAATGACCTCCTTAATGACTTCTTTGACTTCTACCAGTGGCCCTCTGTTCCTCAGAGCAGCCAACTCATTCTGGCAGCTCTTCAGCTGTTCGTCACCACCTCGGTATCTCCTCTCCTGCTCTACCAGCTCCAAACGAAGGTTGGCAACTTCATTTTCAGCCTTGGGATCTGGGCGCACAATCTCACGCACTTTCTCCTGGACAACCACCTTGGCGTTCTCTTCTTCCAGCAGCTGGATCTTCCGGAGCAGCTCAGCCTTTTCCCGCTCATTGGAACGACCCTTGGACTTCTCATCTTCGTACTGGCGCCGGAGCTCATTCACCTCTCTCTCAATGGCTAAGTCTTTCTCTACCTTCAGCACCTCCTTGACGGTAATTTTGCCCTCGGCGATGGCCCGTTCCTTCTCAAGACGTTTGAGCTTGTCCCGGAGGAAGCTGAGCTCTTCCTCGTGCTTCTGCCGAAGGGCGCTCTCCCTCTGCTTGTTCTCTTGCAACATCCGGAATTCCATCTCCAGCTGGGGATCGTTCTGCAGCTTCAGCACCTCCTTCTCCGTTACCTTCTCCTGCTCTTTGTTCTTCTCGCTGGACAGCACAGCGATTTGTTGGCGTAAAAGGGTGACTTCGTTCTCTCTGGTTCCTTCCTGCCTCCTGAGCTCTTCCAATTCTTCTTTGAGCTTCAGGATTTCATCAGCTTGAGCCTTATCTTGTTCAATACGCAGTACCTCTTTCACGATGTACTCCTGCCCTCCTTCCCTCTTCTCGTGCTCCAAAACGCGCAGCCTGATTTTAAGAGCCTCCAGCTCATCCTGGAGCACCTGGTTCTTGCGCTGCTCTTCTGCTAGGTTTTGCTGCAGTTCGTGGAAGCTCTGCTCCAGCTGAGGGTCAGGCACTTTCTTCAGCAGTTCTTTCTTAACAACAGTTTCTTGGGGCTTCTGGTTTTGCAGGTGGACAATGTTGTTCTGAATGGCTTTGATCTCAGCTTCTAGCTGTTGCCGACGCTGAGTCTCATCCTCAAGCTCTTTCTTCAACTTCCAGACTTCTTCCACGGGCCTCACGCATTTTTTGGTCTGGACAAAGTCCTGTGTCACTTGAACCTCTGGTTGCTGTTGTTGAAAAAAGAATGCGCAGTCAAAAAAACCCAAATAATCATACTTTTGGTGCTTATTTTCAGTGCCTCCTGTGACAAAACGACAGGAGGATGTTGATCTTGGTTAATGGAGGTTGCCTATTGCAAATGCTGAGTGGGGATATTTGCAAACAGGCTGCTCTTGAACTGCTCTGTGGATTCCCAGCCTGAGAAATGCTTTCTGCGATGCCTGTTGCTGTCAAAACAAATCTTTTGGCCACGAGGGACGCTAATTCTGGCATGGGTTTGGCAAAAGAGGTGTTAAAACTGATGGGGAGCTTCCTAGGGTGAGTGGGAGATGGGACTGGGAAACACAGAGGGGTTGTATATCTGATTTAAGTGTCTGCCGATTAATGATTTTTGGAGGCATGAAACACTAGATTTGTTTCCAGTTCAACTTGTAATAGCAAAGGCACACGCGTATATTATTTACACGACTGTCCTTTCAGTATCATGTTGCTCCTGGTGATCGCTTACCTGCCGCAGGAGGCTCTGAGCGAACTCCAGATTCTGCAGCCTCTGTTTATTCACAGCATTTACTTCGGTGAACTTGGCTGCCAGAACAGCTTCCTGCGGAACAAAAATGCATTGAGAAAAGGTGGTGGAACCAGGGGTGCTTGGTCAAGACTTGCCGCATAGAAGCAATGGCCAGGCCCTAAAGAAGTAACCCTGGGTGCTCTTCTAAAAACCTACAGTGGTGATCTGCCAGGCTTTGGGGGAGGAAGAGTGGTTCTCGTGCACACACACTCTCATGGTCGTACTGTATGTTTCCTTCTCAAGATATGCAAAAAGAGATGCAGCCGAGGAAGAACCGGGTGGACGCTTCTGGCTGCCTGCCTCGACAGGCAGGATGAGTTTGAGGCAGGTAGCAAACAGATCCTGCATAAATAAGTAGCTTGTGGCCTGCTCTCACTGTAAGTATTTCTATCTAGCATGCAGTCTTCAGTGGTGAAATCTCACTCTCCCCTCACAAAGTCTTGGGAGGGGAAAAATTTCAGGGGTTTGGCTTTTCTCCCCCCTTTTCCCTTTCAGAAGGGAAGTGCTAAATCCAGTATTTTCCCTCTCTCATTCTGGCCAGCCTAGTCCAAAAAAATGGATGGGTTAAGAATGATGAAAAATCCCTTCCCCCCGCCGATTCTCCGCCCTCCCCTGCAGTCCCCTCTGGGACCAAGGCCACCGACAGTAAATATAACTGTTTGCAAAATCCCCACTGGTTCCATAAGCTGCCATCTGCTTTAGCTCGCTGTAGGCCACCCCTTATTTACCTCCTCTTTCACTTTTGCGGCTGGAGACTGGAGCCGGGGCTTCTTGCTCATGTACCCATTCCGGCCGTTCTCTAGGTCGAGGATGGACCGTAGCTTCTCCGCTTCCAACTCATAGTCCTGTGGGAAGAAGTTCCCAGGAGGAAAGTGAGATTACTGGGTCCCCTTCATGCACAGGTCCGTCCTAAACCCTGGCTTTAATGACTTCTTCCCTTGACCTGTGTGTTAGGCGAGCTGCTGAGGATGGTGGGATGTGGAGCACTGTTGGCAGGACCTCCCAGCAGGTTCTGAGTCGGGTACTGCCCTGTGACCATAACAGCACAGCTGCAGGGGTATGCTGACCTTCCAGCTACCTTACCAAGGCTGGGCTTGGAGTGGAAATCCTCCTTTCACAGACAATAAATCTGAGCCAGTTGCCACGCTAATGGCCACATGATGTCAATGTCAGAGCAGATGTAGCCTGGTTTTAGCTCATAGGTTGACTGAGCACTAGGCTTTCTTTAGGTGGCTCCTTGTAGGATGTAGGTGATTCTGCCCCTCTGCTCTGCTCTGGTGAGACCCCCCTGCAGCACTGTGTCCAGCTCTGGAGCCCCCAGCACAGGAAAGACACGGACCTGTTGGAGCGGGTCCAGAGGAGGCCACGAAAATGATCAGAGGGTGGAACACCTCTGCTATGAAGAAAGGCTGAGAGGGGGTTGTTCAGCCTGGAGAAGAGAAGGCTCCGGGGGGACCTTACTGCAGCCTGTCAGTACTTAAAGGGGGCTGATAAAAAAGATGGGGAGGGACTTTTTAGTCCTGTAGGGGACTGTAGCAATAGGACAAGGGGGAATGATTTTAAACTAAAAGAGGGGAGATTCAGACTAGATGTAAGGAAGAAATGTTTTACGCTGAGGGTGGTGAAGCACTGGCACAGGCTGCCCAGAGGGGTGGTGGATGCCCCATCCCTGGAAACATTCCAGGTCAGGTTGGACGGGGCTCTGAGCAACCTGATCTAGTTGAAGATGTCCCTGCTCATTGCAGGGAGGTTGGGCTAGATGACCTTTAAAGATCCCTTCCAACCCAAACTATTCTATGTTAAAGTTCTCCCACCAGCAGGATTGCAGTCCTTACCTTCACTGCCTGCTGGTATTGCTGAGCTGTGGTGGAGACCTTCTGTACCTCCTGTTCCTTGCTTGTAATGTCACTGAGGAGCGCCTGGCATGCAGAGAGATACATGTCAAAGGGAACACAAAATCCAAACGCATTGTTCAGCCTTTTTGAGGGTTGCCATTAAAATTGCAACACCGAGAATTACAACCTTCTTGAGTTGCCCTTCTACGTGTAAATGAGGCACAGGTAGGACAGTGGGACCGTATAGCGTAAAAATAAATAAAGCTAATAAGTATTTATATTTTTCCATTTTATGTTCAGGAGCCATCTAAGTTCTATTCCTTATCTTTTAGTGCTGTTCCTTCTCCTCTCCCCGTGGAGCCCGGGGCGCTCTCAGAAAGAATTACCACTTGGTTCTTCAGCTTCATTTCCACTTGCTGGATGTTGTCGGTCTCCTGCGGCTCGTAGTTAGGTATGTTGCACAGGAACTGGTTGACTTTGTCGTAGTTGGTGCGGTAGTTGGAATAGGCGCTTTTTGCTTTCTGCAGGGTCTGCGTTCTGTGGGGGAAATCAGCTCAACTTCAGTATTATCACATCTCTTGGGTCTTCTGCAAACACCTCTTAACCCGTCCCCGCTTCCCCTGCTCCCTAAAGACACAGATGTGAGCCAGAGTTGTTTTCTTGCCAAAGTCCCCATCTCTGTTGCAAGAGCACTTAATCCTAAAGGCTGCTCAGATCTACCCAGCCAGTGCATGCCAGGAGCCTCTCTCTGTTCCTCCTTAGCCCTCCCTGGAAGCCCTTCTGCAACTGCTCATTCCCGTGATGGTGTTATGCCTCTTCCAGATTCAGTGTGGTTCCAACTCCACTGTAAATATCCCGGCTCTCTAGTCCTAGCTGGATTGAGTCCTCTGTCTTACCTGTGGTCGATTTGCTTGCTGAGGTTGTTGAAGCGCTGGTTGAGTTTGTAGAGCTCGGCTTCTTGCCGTTCGATATCGGGGCAGTGCTCCTGGAACTTGCTGGCCAGGGTGTTGGAGCACGTCTTTGTCCTTAGCAAGTTCTGCTCTGCTTCATTGAGCAGGAACCTCTTGGATTGGAGCTCGGTGCCCATGGCCTGTGGAAAAAGCAGGAGAGACGGATTCTCTGGGGTTGCACACATGCCAGGCTTTTGTTACTGTTCCCCATCAACATCAGCTACTGCACTGGAGCTGCAGAGGATGCTGAGGAATGGCTGAGCTGCAGTAGAGCTACAGGTTGTGGAGAAAAGCAAGTTAGAGGCTTGCATCATAAGCAGAGCCATCTGGTAAACCTGATGGGGAGAAAAGCTAGCTCTTGCTCCCTTCTCCACCTTGTTAATCTTTAGAAGCAAGCATACTATGTGCAAAATGTTTGGTGTTCCTCATGCAAGCCTTAAACCCTGTTCCTGCCAGGGCAGCAGCTCCAGAAGGAGCTGTGAAAGCTTTTGCATGCTAGTCTGAGCTTGGGGACTTGATGGAAAAGCTGAAGAAGGACGTAAAATTCTGGCCTAGCCAGTTCTTGGCCTTTCTAGCAGAAGGATTGCCAGTTTTGGTTGGTAGCTTTTCCTAGCGATAACTGTTCTCAAAGCCTTGCTAGGTCCATCTCTTTCATGTGTCAGACCCCTGCGTTGCTTTTCCCAGACCATTTTATCCTTCACTTCTCCATCAGTCCTTTCGTCAAATCACAAGTATTCAACTGGCATTTGCTTTCTGGTTTGGGGATGGGAGGGGTTTGCAGTTAAAGTAGGTGGGGATCACTGCAGTGAACGTGAGGCCTCACCTCCAGCTGGAGGAAGCCATCCCTTTACCAACTGATTCAAGCTTGTGAGTTGAGCGGCAATTACCCCAGCTTGTGGAAAGTGGTTTTGTATGTGGAGTATGTCAGTAGGGTGGAAAACTGGCTGGAGACAAGACTCACCAGCAGCTCTTCTTTCTTACGGTCTACCACCCGCAAATCCTCTGGTACCGTGTCATCTATGACCAGTTTGTTCTCATAGGTGGACAGCAGGTCTCGGCCTTGTTGGAGGCTCCTCTCGAGGTGCATGGCCACCTCAACTCTGTATGGACGCGAGAGGAAAGGTGTTTAAGCACGCCTGCCCCTGTCTTCTGCAGGATCCTACATCGTGCCGGGCTGAAGCCATGACTTACTTCTCTTGGGCAGCGCTGAGCAGCTGGACCACGCGGTCGTACTTCTTGTTGGTATTCTCTACCTTGTTCTTTACCAAGGTGGCGCTGCCAGTGTTCGGCACGGATTCAATGAAGACCTCACACTCCTGGATCTTCCTCATTTTCTCGGGTTCAATGCGACGGACCTCATTGGTGATGTTCTGCAGTAGGAACAAAGCCTTTGAGCAATTGAACTAAGACCTTGTGGCTACATGACAGAGAAGCTGACCCTTGGCTGTCCAGTGTGAGAAGAGAGGTCAGGGCTGAGGGCTTGTGTTTGATGGCAGGTGCCTTTCAGCCCTGTAGGGGACAAAAGGATATTTTCTGTTGACTTGTATCTCTTCTGGGGCAGGCTAGCTAGCCCTTAGCAAGGAAACTCTGGCTGGGGAGTGGTTCCCACCAGCTCTAGCTCTGTCAGAAACATGCTGGACTCATCTGGACCGTTGGGCTCTGCAGCCTGACGGATGAATTCTTGCCTGGACATCAAAGCGCTGCAGGCAGTTGGAGCAATTTGCTTTCACTTGTGGTGGCACCTGGATTTTGACACAGCCCTCAGCAGGTGATGTAACCAGGACCTGAACTTCCTCCTAAACTGAGGGAGGTTTGTGGCACGGAGCCTGGCTTAATTAGGGGTCTGAAGGAGAGGAAAGGAGCAGGATGCTGCCAGCACTGGAGCCTAGTGGAGCAGGTCCACAAAGAGAAACAGTGCCCTGGACCATAAGTGTTTTCCTGTTCCTTTCTGAGCTGGTGATGGTGGTGGCAAAGTTAACATCCCTGCTGTGCTCAGAATATGGGCAGGATCAAAACTTCAGGGCTCCCCTCTCTTCCTCACAACCCACACTCTGCAGCCATCACCTTTTTCCCATTCAACCTTTCTGTGACCGAGCTGGGCCAGGAGGGCAGGGCAAAGGTTTTTGGCTTCTGAGGCTGCTCAAAGGGCTGCTCCCCATCTCCACTGGAAGAAGCAGCCAGCTGTAAGCGTGACTCCATGCCTGCATGCTCCTGGGCTCAGGGAGCGCTTACAGCACCCGGCGTACTGAGGGCCACCCTGGAGACCCCCTGGGAGCATGGTCCCTGTACGGCACCGTCGGTCTGCTTCCACAGCCCCGTACCTTCAGGTCCTTGGAGCGCTCGGTGCTGTCCTGCACAGCCCGACTCTGCTCCAGCGGCGGACGGAGGTTTGCCGTTATTGCTTTCTCCTGCTTGTCCAGGTCGCTGTTAACTTTCTCCAGCCCTGCCAGAAGCTGGCGCCCCCGAACCGATGCAGCATCTGGATAAGGAGGGGGGACCAGGTTAAAGGTGGTTGGAAGCTGGGTCTAGGCTCAGTCCCACTGGTGAGTGCAAAACCCGCATCGCCCTCTACTCCCTGAGCCCTGCCCGCTGCGACCGCAGCCTGGCTGCTCTGCCCCTGCACGTATCCCAGCGCTGTTGTCCCCAGGACCCTTAGGAGATGGGAAGCTCTTGGTGACATCCCCCCTAAGATGGGTCACCACCTAAGTTCAAGGCTACAGCGGCCTTTTTGTGCCTGGGAAGGGGCAAGCCCCAAGCTGCCCTTGCAGAGCCGCACCTCCAATGCTGTCTGCCTTCAGCCCCTCGTGGCGTTGCTGGAGGATGTTCTTGCAGTTGGCCGTCTTCTCCTTCACGGTCACGTAGTGATCGGCAATTCTGCAAAACGGGACAGCGTGGGCATGAGGTCAGAGTCAGGCCCTCGGCCCCTCCATCACCCCGTCGCCCATCCTGGCGCTGCTCCAGGAAGGAGGTGCAGCTCTGGAGGGGTTTGCGGGACCTGGGCCCTCGAGGCAGCCACGAAGCAAGTAGGGGAGAGGCACCTTCACCCCATGTTGGCAAAGGGGTAGAGCAGTGTCTTCACCGGAGGGGTGAGGGCAGGGGAGAGGCAGCAAAGGCAGGTACCTGCCTGCTGAGGGAGGGATGGGCAGCTCTCCCTGCTGTACTGGCCCCCCAGAGGAGGGGGGGGGACCTGGACGGCTCTGAGCTGGCCCCACTTTGCTAGGTGGGATCTTGTGTGCAAGCAGGAGGGTGCAGGAATCCCTCCTGGAGGAAGCCTGAGGCTTCAAACAGGCACGGCTTCGCTGTGGGAATCGGGGCAGGAGCCCGCCATCAGTGCTGCCAGACTGGGGGGGTTGCAGCGCTGGTGGCATGGCCTGGGGCTGGTGAAGGAAAGGGCAAAGGCTGCCGGGGCAGCGGGAGGGTCCGTCACGGCAGGTTGGGGGGCACGTACTGATCCGCCAGCGCTATTGCTTCTGCATCAGGTGGGGGGATCATGAAGCAGACCCCCGGGGCGCTGATCTTGTCTCCTGAGCTGTCTGCCACTTCCCAAACATCTCCGCTGTTCTTCTGCAGCGTGTAGTGGGCTCCTCGGCTTATCTGGCCCTGGGGGACAGGAACCGGTCACAGCAGCAGGTCAGGAAACACCACCAGCTCTGCTCCACGCCGGCAGCCCCGGGGAGCTGCGCTTGTGGGGCGGCAGGACCAGCATAAACCCCAACCCCTTTTCTCTCTGCTCCCTCTTGCTTATCCAAGTATCTGCTGCTTGCAGAAATCTCGTGTGCCTGCTCCTCCCTCCCCTGAGCCTTCAGGTATGAAGCCATGCCTCCTCTTGCAACAGCCACGGCAAGCAAATTCCCACTAGGGCAGAGATGAGAAGGCGTTTCCAAGGCTGTGCTGTGGCTTTCCTTTGCGGAGAGGCAGGCAGCTGAGTCAGCCCGAGCCGCTCGCTCCTCTCCAGGCCCCTGCCGCTCCCATGGTGTCTGCTGGCTTTGCTGTCCCATCCTTTCCGTCAACTACTCAGTCCTGCAAAGACTGATGCCGTGATGGTGGGGATGGGGGGATGCAGATGTACCCGCCGGGACTGCGCTGGTGATGTTGGGGTGAGATTCTTTGATCGGAAACATGCCTGGACATCTTCACCGTCCCAGCACAGGGAGCGTGGGAATGTGACAGAGCCGGGCTGTCGCAGCCTCCCAAAGGGTGTGTGATAGGCATGCTGTCTGCAGGGCGGACAGAGGCTGCATTTCCCCCAGACCCCTCCTGCACTGCTCCTCCTGAGCTGCAAAACCTGCTTTCCCACCAGGGCGAGCACGACCTTCGCCTTGTCCCTGCTGCGGGAGACATTGCCGCTTGGGCACTGGCAAAAACTGCTCTTTCCCCAGGTGTCTCTTCCACCCCCAAGTGCCCCCTGAGGAGACGGTCCCCAGCAGCACCTCTGCTTTGCTCATGGGACAACGGAGATGTTACCTGCTCGCTTTCGTACTCGCAGAGAGCCTCCACGGGGATGGCCTGGAGCGGCATCTCACGGCGGTACCGCAGGGGCAGGACGTGCTGGCTGCGCTCCTGCAGGGACTTCACCACCGCCTTGTACTTGTCCAAGGCCTTCTCCTGGTCCTAGGACAGGGTAACGACCAAAACCAGTAGGGAAGTGTGGGAAGAACGAGCTCCTGGGCTCTGCCAGCTGGGGAAGGGCCGGGGAGGAGCCCGTACCAACGCTACCAGGACGGAGACTGGGGCTTCTCTTTTGCTCATGCTAGTGAAAACGGCTCCTGGGTCCTGCTCTGCAGCCATTGTGTTCCTGCACTCTCCTGCCTACTTTTGCAGCCAGGCTGAGGACTGGGACTGTGCCCGTGAGTTGCCATGCCTTGGCACTAGCCACCGGGCAGTAACAGGCATTCCCTGGTGTATGGTCCACATCTGCCTGGCTGCATGTTGATAGATAGCCCCATTCCCAGCTATTAGCTCTAATTAGAGCCCCATGAAACGGCTCTCCATCGGTTGCTCTATTTCTAGCCGTGCAGGTGGGTATCCCACAATGTTGAGTGGGATGGAGCACGCAGGAGGAGAGGGACCGCTCTCAGGAAGAGCTATCAGCTGTCCCAAGACACGTGCATCATCTGGGCCTGCTGCAGCATGCTTGGGCTTGGGCTGGGCCCGCGGCTCGGCTCAGCACAGCCCTTCCCAAGTGGGCGATCTCCCATCCCGGCTCTCGGCAGTACAGCAAGTTCCACAACCTCCTCTGGCAGCAGGTCTAATTATGCTCCCGCCTTTAACGAGTGCTAGCTCAATGACAGAACAAATAAAAACCAACCCAGTGAGCAATTGCGTTGCTATGGGGGAGGCAATCTCTAGCTAGAGGGGAAGGAAGAGTCAGGTGAAGGCCGGGGAAAGGGAGGCAGCAGCATGGTCCTGCTGCTCGCCATGCTGAAAGCTGGGCTAGATGCCTGCTCCAACAGGAATGTCCCTCCATCGGTGTCGTAGGGACACTGGCTCCTGCTGCTGCCTCCCCCCTTGCAGGCAGAACCTGCACCAATACTCACATCCAGCTCCCGGAGGAGAGACTCGAGCTGGTATCTGTCCTTGAACTCTGGGCTGAATTTTTGGTCCAGGTCCGTATCCACCTTCTTCAAGAGCTCCTGGGCATCCTTAGTGTCTTTCTGAAACTGCAGAAAGGCAAAGTCTCTTGTGAGAGAGGGTCCTGCTGAAACATGACCCTGGTCTTCGTGCTGCCTAGAGCAGGGACAGCCACCAGGAGCTATGATGGGCATCTGAGCACTCGGAAGTGCCTGGAGAAAGGTGAGGAATCGCTATTTCCCATGCTCGGGACAGCAGAGCTAGGGGAAAGACAACCAGGGGCAGCTTATTCCATGGTCTTCTCCTGCAGAGTTGTTAAATCCCACCTTTCCCCGCCCTCAATTTTGTTTTACTTGGACAGCATCACAACAGTGCGTGGTGTCTCCATTGCCAGTGCCAAGGAGAAGGCAGAGCCAAACCCTTCCACACACAAACCACCCCCTGGGGCAGTTATTCTGGCAGATACCTACAAAAGGCACTGCCTGGGCTGGGTACCAGGATTCAGCTTTGGCAACAGACTCATGTTGTCAACACACCCAGGCTGTGGGAGAGGAATCCAGCCTGACCTGCTCCCCTGCAGAGCCTCCCTGGTTGTCGGATGCAATTTATCCAGCAGACATCTGTCTGCTGAGCTCAGCTGGGGCGCTGAGCCCTTGCGCAGGGCTCCCCGGACAGCCAACTCTGATTTCTGCAGGTGTAATTTCCCCACTCGGACCTGTTCTGCTGCCGAGAGGACCATGCAAGGTCTCTCTGTCCCTTGTTTTGGGGGTGAGGTACCTCTGCGAGATACTTCTGCTGTCCTGCAGACAAGGATGCCGACATTGGGCTGTGGCTCTTGAGCCTCGGCATTGGAGCGGATGCTTTCTGCAAGTTATGCTTTGGCCAGGCAATTACTGTTTGGTGCTTGAGCAATTATGACTTGTGTCATCAGCTCAAAGTGGTCCTCCTAGCCTTAAAAGCCCCATAGACTGGAGGACTAAATGTCTTCTACCCTGTTTCCAGAGCAGCAGGAGCTTGTATGTTTGCTGGGGTCTCCTGCAACCCAGCGCCTGCTCTCTGAGCTGTGCAGAGCAAACAGTGGCTCGCTGCCCCTGGGGATCTGGTACCTTGTGGAAGTCCTCCATGAACTTCAGGTGGCTCTCCTCGCAGATCAGCAGGTTGAGGTACTCCTTCCAGTCGGCATGCACTGCCTCGATGTGAGCCTGCAACACAGAGGTGGGAGGTGGACGTTAGCAGGACGCCCCGTGCTAGGGGTGAGCCTGGGCTGCCCACCAGAAAGTACCCGTTTCCCTCTTGAGCAAACAACTCCTTGGCTGCCTGTGAAGCCACCCAGATGCTCTCAGGTCAAAGCTGGGATGGGAATACCGGAGAGCTAGTCCAAAGCTGGGATGCTCCGATGGGAGCGTGGGGATGGGTGGAAGGAGGTGGCAAATCCTGTGGCTTTATGTCCATCTTCCCATCAAAGGTGGAACTTGCCACCATAGTTTATCCTTTGTAGGCCGGCACAGGGTAATCACACAGGAACGAGGAAGATGGGAAGAGCTACTTAGGTTTATCTCGGCTCCTCCGATGGTGTTTACACACTTGCACGTGAAGAAGACTTTTTCCCACTTGGCATCCCAGGAAGTAAAGTCAAGAGTCGTGTTGGCACCAGGTCCCACACTGGAGAAGGGCTGGGCAAGTCCCCCGAGCACCGGGGCAGGCCGGGAAGCTGGAGCCCGTCCCTGATGCTCACCTCGATGGCGTTCTTTCCGGGGTGATTCTGAGCGAGCAGCTGATCTCCATCCGTGTGCAGCTTGTTGATGGCCTCCTCCTTCTCCTCCAGCTTCCGGTGGATGAAGTTCTAGATGGAGACAGGCAAGATACTGATCCCCACGCAAAGAGAGAGGACCCTGACTGCGTCCTGTGACTGAGCTACTCTGAAAGGGCCTGAACAGCTCCACGAGACAGAAAGCGTGATGTTCCCCTACTGCAGCTCTCGCTTTTCCTTCCCTTGCAGATGTTGCTAAAGATGTGACTCTTGCCAAGTGAATGCTGAGGTAAGGGGAAGGAGAATGAGGAAGCTCTGGAGTTTCCTCATTGCCTTATTTCTGGCAGGAGGAAAGGATTAACCTTACTATCTATATGCTATCATCTGTACATCTCAAAGTGCTTCATGATGGCGTGGGGGAAATTGAGGCACGGGGGAAGGGATGTTTCCTGCCCCCATCCAACCCCCAGCCTACTCCCCTGGCTCCGTGCCCGCCCTCCCTTGCTGCAAAGCACCCAGTCGGTGCGGGGCCAGGCAGCACACGAGCGCGCACGGACCTCGTACTGCCGGCGCCGGCTAGGGTAGTCCAGGTTGTGGTCGCTCCAGTCGTAACGGGTCCTGTCCTTCGCCTGCTGATCCAGCCAGTAGAGTTTGTTGGTGCAGCGCTGCATGTAGTCCTGCAGGGAATTCAGATCCTGCTGCCGCTGCTGGGAGCCGGCCTGGAAAGGGTCAGAGGGAGAGCTCAGTCCAAAGCTCCTCTTCACATGTCCCCTGGGGGTGCCTGGCCACCCCGGCAAGGGACCCCTGCACAAGGGCTCTGCCCCTGGGATCTCAGAGGTCTCTTACCAGCAGCTTCTGGTATTTGGCTTGGAAGTCGCTCCTATATTCCTGGTAACAGAGGAGAAGCAAGGCAAGAGTTAGGAGCTTGTCTCTGGAGAGTGGTGGTCTGGCGGGGCCTTGATGATGGAGGGGGATGTGGGGTTTATGGGATTTGCCTCATTGTAAAGCTAGAGTCGGTGTACGATGCCCAGCTCCGAGGTTAGGCGTGGATCTGGGCGACCACCCAACCTGGTCCAGGCTGTAGGAGCTTGGATGGTGGGATGCCCTCGCCTTCATCAGTGACGCGGGACGGGGCCAACCCTGTGGGGCAGCAGGGAGAGGGGCAGGAGAGCTGACCTTGTTGCCTTCCTTGGCGATGTGTGGGCCGATGGCCATGACCTCATTGTGGAAGATGTTGTGCTCTTCTACTTGGCTGTTGACCAGTGGCAGGTCGGTCCCGAAGCCCTTGCTGCTTAACGCATCCTGAGGCGCACAGGAGTTGAGGTTAGTGATGGGGGAATGGGATGCGGTGGCTAAGACCTGGGAAACTCCTCCTGGAGGTGGACATGGAGCTGGGCTTGGATGGGCTCCGGTATCAGCAGCGCATGGGTGCCTGGGAGCCCGTGGGTGAAGGCGGCCGTGCCGGACAGTGGCCATGGGAAAGCCAGTTTGGGGGTTTTAACCCTTTTCTGGCTGGAAGAGTGTAGTGCTGGGATAAAATGAAGAGGAAGGGCCACAGAGTAGAGCCCAAAGCAGGTGGTGACTGGGGATGCCAAGCCAAGGACCCAAGAGGAGAGGCTGAGGCTGGTTCAGCCTTGGCAGGAGAAGGCTTTGGGGGGGACACCTAACAGCATCCTTCCCATAACTACGGGGAAGTTGTTGAGTAGACGGATCCAGGCTCTGCAGGGTGGTGTGTGGTAGGAAGATGAGAGATGACAGGCGTAAATTGAAATGGGAGAAGCACAGACTGGGTATAAGGAGAAGCTTTTCCACTCTTAGGACAGTGGGGCATTGGAGCACATTGCCTGGAGACGGAGTGCGATCTCCATCCTCAGATGGAGAAGGGCAGAGGTTTGCCCAAGCTCACCCAAGCGGTCAATGGCCAGGCTGAGCCTTAGGAGCCCATCCCCTGAAGGCCGGTGCGCTCCCCCGCGGCCCCCCGATCCTCTGCTTTTCCTCGCTTAGCCTGGCTGCTGCCAGCGGTGCCACTTTGAGCACCGATTCCTGGTGCCGCAGCAGCTGGCTTTGCCCCATCATCTCTGCACCCTCCCCTGCCACCCAGCACCCCACCTCCTTCCCATGCTGTTCGCTGCTGCCAGTATCAGGCAGCCAAGAAGGTTTCCAGGAGCCTGTTTCTCCATGGGGAGATGCACGAGGTCCTGCCTGTCCCCAGCTGGTGCTGCTGCCCAGGCAGGGGCTCTGACCGTCCCCTTGGTACCTGTTTCTCCTCGATCACTGTTGACCAGTTGACCTGGGGCTCAATACGCTGCAGGGGGAAGTTGTAGATCTGGTCGTGTTTCACACGCAAGTTTGCCACTCGTTCCTTCAGCTGCCGGATGCTGCGGGAAGGGAGAGACGAGGGTGAGATGCAGGATGTGGGCATGGGCCGGCATTAGCATCGGTAGCTGTAGGTGATCCTCTCCCAGCCCCCCTATGGAGGCGGGGGGGGCTGTCCTTAGAGGACCTCGGAGAGCCCAGCGCTGCCAGGCGGGCTGGCAGCAGCCGCATTGTGCAATGGGCTGGGGAGGGAGAGGGCAAAGATTCCTGTGCGCCCGTCCTCTGCCAAGGGCTGCTCAGCTCGTCTGCCAGCTCAGGGCAGGCTGGTGCTGGGGGAGAGCATCGGCTGCCCATATGCTGGCCAGATACCACCCCACTGTGCTTCGTGCAGAGCTTTATACACAGCCATCAGCAGGGGTGCAGCCGTTCTCACTCAACACCTGCCCGCGGATGGCTGCGGGTTATGCACCTTAATGCAAGCTGGGCGGTGGAGGAGCCTGCGGTGCCTCCCCCAGCTGCAGGCAGGAGCTGAGCGGAGCCCCTGGAGAAGCATCCTCCCGCCCTGCAAGGCTGTGGGGACGGGTTTCCCCCCGGCAGATACTCACTCTTCTGTGATCATGTCACCCTGGGGGTGCTTCATGTGCCGGGCGACCGCTGCATCCCCATCCAGCACATAGAGCAGCTTGTCGGACTCGGTGAGTTTCTGAGCCGTCAGGTCCTTGTACTGCGCTAGCTGGCATGCCTTGATCTTGTGCAAGTCCTGGGCAGGCAGAGAGCGGGGAGGAAGGGTCACGAGGGGAAAATAAACGATATCCAAGAGGTCGCCCCGCCACGCTGCCCCTGGGCACCAGAGATGGGCAGTTCTGCTGTCTCCTGTCCTCCCAGGGATGTATTTTGCTTTCCCCTCGCCTGTGTTAGCCCTGAGGAAGGGCTGTGGCTGGGGGGCTGTGTCGCCTCGGGATGCATCATACCCTTTGGGGAGAGGAGGATGGTTCAGGCCCCTTCTCCTCCATCCTAGCTGCCTGCTGGGATGCACGTCCAGGGATGCACATCCCCGCTCTGCACAGTGCTACCCAGCTCTGGGTAGGGAAGAATTTCGGGACCCCGTCACTTGTTACACCCTCCCACCTTCTTCCCACGAGCCGGGGGAACCCGTGCAGCCCTCTGTTACGGATCATCGCAGCCCGGGTACCTGCCGCAGGGCAGGGCAGGCGTGCACATGTGCCTTAGGAGAGGAGACGAGACCGTGGCGAAGCAGGAAGGGCTGAGGCAGGAGGGAGCAAGGGGGGACAGGGCTGCTCGGAGGAGCCCGTGCGCGTGGGGCCACGGCTTGCTTACATTTTGCATTCGGGAGTCGGCCTCCACGATGTTTTTCTCCACCTGGTCGGCATTTTTTTGCAGGCGCTCTATGAGCTCAGTCAGCTCTTTGCTGGAGATGCTGGGGAGAAAGAGGAGGAGAAAGAGGGGGACTCGTCACCCCACAAACACGGCCACAGCCCTAAGCTGCTGCCGGGGGCTGCCCTCGGGGTGCCGTGACCCCGGGGGGTGGCTGGGGGCCAGCCGAGCCTGCCAGGCACTGCAGCTGCGTGTGACTCACTGCTGCCTTTCTAACACTTTCCAAAATACTCGGCTGCTCTGCCAGGAGGGGGGTGGCGGGGGGGGGGGATGTAGTGTCTCCCGCACGGTCGAAATGGGAACAATGCCGTAGGCGAGCCTGAGCCTCCCTTGGCTTCGGAGCAAGGAAGAAAAGAGCTGTTTGCAGGGGACGGAGGGGGGGTCACGCGTGGAGATGGAGGAGTCTGAGCAGCAGAGAGGACCTGGAATCTATGCAACGCAGGCAAGATGGCCCATTTGAGGCTGTTGTGTGCAGGCTGCTGCCCATGTCCTGGGCGGCCCCTGCCCGCAGCCCTGTGTGCAACCCCACGTTGGGGCGCAGCCCTGCCTTGGAGCCCCTGCTGTGCCCCTCTATGCCATGATCAGGGCTTCCTTGCTCTGCAAGGAGTTATTCACAATTTAAACCAAATAAAGGGAGGGGACAGCACACATTGCATCTCTCTCTCAGTGCTTTGTTTCTTGCTAGGCACTGTTTTTTGCTCCCAGGGTGACGCTGGTCCAAGCCTCTCCGTTTGCAGCCGGGCTGGCAGGGTGCAGGGCCAGCCCAAATATTCACAGCTCCGCTGCAGGGACGGCTGAGCTAGAGCAGAGTCAGAACAAGCCGCGATGCAGCTTTTGCATTGCTGGGGTTATTTTAAACATTTCGTCTTCTTGCTGTCACTTTGGCTGCAATGAGAGGTTGCAGCGTGCCAGGGCCGGCTCCAGAGGACCGTGTGCCAGGCGATGCCCGCAGCCTCCTGCTGTGCCTCTGCAGACCGGAGGCAGAAAGCAGGGTGTGCTCCCCCAACAGTCCCTGCAAGCTGGAGGGTTCCTAGGGCCAAGGCTGGTGGCAGGGCTGGGGCTCGTCCCAGCTGTGCTGCTTTGCCATGTGGGCTTCAGCCAAGGGTTGGCTCACTCCAATCCCAACCACCTATAGAGCGGGGATAATGAGCCTTAATGACCTCGTTATGTGGTGGTAGAATTAATCTTTATATGGCGCTTGGAAGTGTTAATTGCCGTTAGAGCTGCTAGTAGATGAGTTGTGTGTCTCCTGCAAAGGCTGAAAGGCAGCGGGGCAGGCTGGGGGAGAGCAGAGTTGGCTGGTGGAGCACCAGCATCCCAACCGTGCTTGCTCATGGTGTGGAGGGCTCCTGTGGCAGCTCCTCATCCCCGGGTGGACAGCCTCATCCAGCACCTTTGTCCCCTCAGCTCTGAGGGGTCCTGCAGCACCTACGTCCATCACAGGGCAAGGTTTAACCACGTGAGCTTCTCCAGGACAGCACGAGGCATGTCCTCCCGTCTTCCACAGCGAGGTGGGCCAAAGCTGAGAGTGGAAATGGCCTGTCGACCAAGGCAGTCCTCTTCCAGGGCTTTGCAGTGGCTTCCCTGGACATGTGCCAGTGCTCAGCTACCAGCAGGTGAGAGCAGTATGTGGCCTCATCAGTCCTGTGCGCTGCAGGGGAATCGCCCGCAGTCTCCAGCGGGGATGTCTCCGCTCGCTGCCTTTCCAGTGTGGGCACTGGGAGAAAAAGCTTGGCAAGCCCAGGTCTGGCCAGCCTCCTTCCTGGCACTGGTGCTGAGCTTCCGGACACGTTCCTGCCTGCTACACGTGCTACCGCTTTCAGTGCAGCAGAACAAAACAAAACCCAGCTCTGGGCTTGTTCCTCCCTACCTCGAACCCTGCCCTGGGCTGCGGGAGCCTTGTAGCGTCTGACAGCTCCACAGAAGTTCACGCTTCCCTGGGAAGTTCTGGCGCGGGCGGGATTTGCACTGATCTTTTTTCTTTTTATAGAAGCTGCATCATCAGGATGGTACTCGGCATGGCTGGTGGCTTGTGTCTGTCGCCGCTGCTGCTGCCTGCCTGGCACCTCCTGATGAGCAGAGGGATTGCCGTAATTACGGGCCCTCTCGCATCAGCAGAAACGGACCGAGCGGGCACTTCCGAGCAGAGGAGCAAACGAAGGGCTTGTTGCGAGTCATGAGGCTGGTTGCAATAAGTGCAAGGATGAGCCTCGTTTTCTGTTCAATAATCACAGCTGGAGGGTGCAGGGGGGCACCGGGAGATGGATGCAGGTGGCTGGATCCTGGCGCAATGGTAGAAGCAGCTCTTCAAAATCCACTTGGGGGTTTCTTCTAATCCACATCCTCCCACGTAAACCAGGGAAAACGTCAGATGAAATCAGTGGAGAGAAAGTGGTTTGAAGCTGGGCAACTAAAATGTGCTGCAGGCGTTTGTGTGTCTTCAGATGAAGGTTACTCAGAGCTGGCCTCTCCTGCATCCTCAGAAAGCTCGCAACCGCAAAGGAGCCTTCCTCATCTCTCACTGATGAACTGGGGGCCACCTGAGCTTTGAGGGCAGGACAGGCTAATTATCCAGGTGGGAGCTTGGGATGCTTTGCTGCGATAGCAGAGAGCTGAACTGGCACTGAGCAGGGCTCGGGAAGAGCTGGCAGGGCTTGCTGGCTTGTCTCCGCGTTCCCTACCTTGGTCTCAGTGTTTTCTAGCAAGCCCATGGATGAATCTTCAGAGTTTCAGTGGATCTATAGTATGGATGGAGAAACCATCCCAAAAAGCAGAAGAGGTTTGGGGCTTTTCTAGTTCTGATTTTGAGTGAAGCTTCTAAATTTTACGGGGGAAATAAAATTAAGCCAGGGATCATTTGGGATCCACGGCAAGGCTGCGTTTCAGCCACGGCTTCCCGAGCTGTTGCTGCTGATCTGGTTTAGCAGAGCTGAGCCTGGAGCCTCTGCCCAGCCTGTGTGCTCGCTCTGCATCAGCAAAACTGATCTCGGGTGCCGGGAACCGGCGAGTGCAACACCCAGGCCCTGACCCTCTTACTCGGGTACCGGCTTTGCTGGGAGCATCCTCTGTGGCCGCGCTGCTGCTGCTGGAACAGCCAGGCTGGTTCGGGATGAGGATGACGTGTCCGGGCGAGGATGTGCCCCTCGTCCCCTTCTCCCCGTTCTTCCCCCGGGTCTGAGCCATGAGATCTAATCACCCTGCCACCGACGTGGGGCTGCCTGCACCCTGCCAGCCGGTTCCCAAGCTGGCAGCGCTGCCCCCGGACACCCCTCCCCACCCACCCACCCTCCCTGGGTGACTCAGGGAACCCAGCGCCGGGGCAGAGCCGCCCTCCACCCCCAGCCCCGGTGGTACCCGGGGGGGGGCGACGGTCCCTTCTCCATCACTGCGGGGAGGAGAAGCGGGTGTCGGGGCTGGGGAATAGGGAGGGCAGAGGATGGTGTTTCCCTGTGTCAGAGAGGATGGTTTGCCTGGTAATCCAGAAACTACTGCTTTGATGTGCAGTATCTGGGTGACCAGGGAAAAGAAAACACAGAGCTCACTCGGAGCAAGCAAGGACATGCTCGGTTATAATGTGGGCATGGCTCTGCTGCTCAGCCTCGGCTTTCCTGACGCACGCAAGAAGAGCTGTTTGCTCTCTCCACCTCTGCGGTTTACGCGAGAGCCATCGGCGGAGTGGGTGACTGTCACCAGCTGAGGTTTTGGTGCAGGGAAACCTAATAAAAACTTCCCACGGGAGCTGGATCTCGAAACAGCCGCTGCAGCGTTGGGGGAGCGGCTCCTCCGCACCCCATCCTGTGCTGAACACGGCGCGGGACTGCCAACGGGGAGGTCGGTGTGTGCTCCAGTTCACCCCCACTGCTGCTCGAAATGCAGAAATAATGTGTGCAGAAATAAATACAGAAAAAAGAGAGAGCACCTTATCTCTTGTAAGATCTCTCTTATTTCTGTATTTATTTCTGCATATTTACCACTTCTGTGCCACTTAATCAACCAGCTTGGACATTGACATACTCAACAATATGAGTAGATCAGCCCTATTAATAATCTGCCTGTCCCCTCCGTAGCTGGGTCTGTGTTAATAAAACACGAGAACGAGCGCGGGCCCTGCATCCGTCTGGATGTCAAGCAGGGCGCCGAAGGGATCGGCTGGGGAAGCTGAAGCCTGGCCAAAATCTCCGTGCCAGGGGATGGAGGAGGTCAGCTTCCCCGTGCCCTTCATCTGCTGAGAGGAGGAAGATGCAGGAGAAGCACGAGGTGATGGGTGAAGCAGTGAGGAAACCTTGGCCGGCCCGGGAAAGGTTTGTGGATGGGATTTGCAGAAGATGTGAAGAGCTACGGGTGCATCCGGGCTTTGGAGCGGAGCTGCTGGCAGGGTAAGGCAAAGGGCTGCCGGGGCCAAAAAAACAGGCAGGAGGGGATGGCCGGAGCATAGAGCGGAGCTGGGGAGGGAGAAGGACAGGATTTGGCCATAGCCCAGCTGGGAAGGGCAGCGCACGCGAGACTGAGCGGAGGCAGGAGCAAAGGTGCCCAGGGCACGGCCCTTGTGAGGCTCCGGCAGAGGGAAGGGAAATGCAAAGCTTTTCTGCTAAAATAGATAAGTCTTTGTTTGAAAGATGGGGAAAAAAAAAAAAAAAGCCTGGAAAAACTGGCTTTGCCATTTCTGGAGGACTTTAACATTTTCTGACCAGGAAGGAAAAAATTGTATCACTCATGAAAAGCTGCGCTCGGCAGAAGCGTTATTTCTTTTCAATGCTGCCTTGAGCAGCTGTAGCATCGCCTGGCTGGCGTGAAGGACCCGAGATTATTCCCGTGAGGAACAGGAGGGGTTTTTCTGGGTTTCTCCCAGCTGGGGAGCTGGGAGGAGGCAGCTGCTCTGTGGCAGACTTCACTTCATCCGTGTACCACAATTCTGACCTCAGGTGATGCTTTGTTTCAGAGGGGCTTGGGTTTTTCTTAGGGTTTGGGGGTTTTTCTTAGGGTTTTGGTTGTGGGTTTTTTGGGTTTTTTTTGAGAGGTTCTCAACAAACATGTTGATAATTATTGTGATACAGAAACTTTGCTGCTAAAAACTGGACTTTTTTTTCTCTATTCCTATTTTTTTTTTCTCTCTTCCTATTAGGTTGCTCCCTCACTGATAAGAGCACTTTTTGGAGCAAACTTCCCCGAGGCCGGCATCTCCGGGATGTCCGCAGCTTCGCACCCTGGCTTTGCACTTGCTGGCAGGTGGTAGGAAAACCCTTTGATTTCTCTGTCTCCTTTTTTCCCGGACAAGGAGGTTAGTTCGCTAATCCCCCCAAGTGAGGATGTTCAAATAGGCACTCCTGGAGTTTTGCCTGCTCCAGCTGACCACGGTCCCTGGGAAAGCTCCTGCTGGGAGCTTGTCCCGTGAATCAGATACTTGCCGGGAGGGTTAATGGGAAGGGCTCTGTCCTGCTCCTTCCCCCAGCTCAGCGACGCTGGCCGTGCCCCTGCTCTCCTGCTGGGAAATCTTCCCATGCCAGGAGCTTCCCCACAGGTGGGACCGCTCGGCCAGGGACAAGCGAGTCGGTTCAGGATGGAGTCCGAGCACGGATCCTGGTCCTGCTTACTATGTCCCACTACTGGGATGCACAGACGGTGCATCAGGCAGTGACCACCTACTGCTGCTCTCAATTCCATCTCAATTTAATTTCCATTTATACAGATTTCATAAAAACCATACCCATGTGAGCGCTGCTGCTGGAGACTGCACTTCAGGAGGGACTTACACTGCACGAATCCTCTAGAAGGCCACAGCACAGAACTAGAAATGCCCTTAAAGCTCCCCGAGCCGCAGCTACCACTGCATGATATTCCCTTGTGCCGCTTATAACGACACCGGAGTGAAACTGTGGCAGAGCAGAGGACGGAAGGGCTGCGCTATGGCTAGTGTGATTCAGGTTTGGGAGAGATTAAGATCTGGCTCAAAACTCTGGAGCAGCGTGCCGTCAAGCTACCTATGTTAGGGCGTAGCTGGACAGCAGGGTTGCTGTGCTTAGTCCAGCTCGTTTCAATTATATTTATCTTCCCTCGTAGTAATGGTGATATATTATTGTAATGTGCATGGAAATTAAAGCAGAAATAGGCCAGGCGATGGCGAGGCTTGATCCACGCTAAATACAGAGCAGCTCCCCTGACTCACCTGCTGTCTGATCCTTCGTGCTGACTCCAGCCCTACCAAACAGCCTCTAGAAATGGGTGCCAGCCCTGCAGGCAGAGCCCTCCCCACTTCTGCTCCAGCTGCCTGCGCCCCGTCTCAGGTCGGGACCGGGTCTCCTGACACCGTTAAGGGTCTCCAGGGCTGGGAGCCCTCCTGGATGGATGCTCTCACCAGGGGACCCTGAGGATGAACATCTTTCCTGCTGGCAGGAGGGTGAGTTTCAGCAGCGACTTCTCAAGGCTGAGCTGTGTTTTTCTACCTCCCAAGCCTGGACTTTCTAAGAGAGAAACCAACCTCCTGTTTTCTAAGTGTGGCAAGTGTTTGGTGAAGATAACGGGGAAGGACGATGATAGTTTTCCCCCATACTATGTCCCTATTCAAGGCTTCTGCCTTCCCTTCTAGGGACACACACGGAGATATATATATATGATGTGCTAACACAGTAGTCATGGCCAGTCCCAGCTGAATCCCAGGGCCTTACGCTACTGGGATGGGATGCGCAAGAAGAGCACAAAACAACCAAGTCCATGAGGCAAAAGAAATGTCATCATCATCCACGTTCCCCAGGCAAGGTAGGGAGATGCCCACACACCTACTGACGTGCCCGGGGTTGGACGGGGCTGGCTGCTGAGCCTGGAGACCACAAGCCCAGGCCAGAGCTGCAGCAGATATTCCTAAGGAGAAACTTGGACCCTGGTCCTGCTAATTTGTGCATCAGAAAAACAAAACCACGGGGAGCTGTTGAGGAGCATCACCTGCACACCGGGGGTAAAGTAACCACTGGCGCTGTGAGTGGCATTAGGAGGTGGATGGATGGGGATGCGGTCCAGGGTGCCCAGCACAGAGCATTGCCGTGGTTTTCTTCCAGCCAAGCCATGGCACAGCACAGCACGTGGCCGATGCGCTTCAAGGCTCAACTGGTGTTGCCGAGGACGGACGAGCTGCGGCAGGCCAGAGGACCTGGCACCAAGTTGCCTTCAAACCATCGTGGCTTTGCAGGATTTAATGCCGCTCCTGTCCTTTCCCCGCTGTTGCCCTATTAGAGCTTCAAAGCAGGCTGGCTTTCCTCCTTACTAATGCCAGTGTGGGGCTGACCGGCCTCGAGACGTGGAGGCGGTTGCCGCAAATAGCTCCTTCCTTGTTCAGAGAGGGGTTCGGCTCCCGCGGGGAGCTGCATCCCTGGCACGGCAGCAGGGATGGAGTGGGGAAACCCGTCCCTGCCCACCCCGACCTCTCTCCCCCTGGGAGCCGGACAGGCTGCGGGCAGCTTGGGGATAGGCAGGGATGCTGCTCGAAGCCCATATGCTTTGAGGTGCTTTGGATGGGAGGCTGAAGGGCCAGTCTGGGATTGGGGAAGGGTGGCTGTCTGCATCCAGGGGGACAAAAAGTGGTGTTCATGGGCAGATTACAGCGCCTGGCTTGAGCTGCACAGACTCATGGAGATCTGGACTCTCCAGTGCTGCTCATCAAGATGCCCCCATCACGGGAAGGGCTTGTCCCAAGGCTGAAGAAGCCACGAAGACTCACAGCGGCTCCTCATCAGGCTACGACCTGCTGTAGGACAGTGCTTCCTGGGCTACCCCTAACTAAATCAGCTGAGCTCATAGCCCTGGCTCCTCATTCATTGCTTGCAGGAAATGTTCCAGCGCCCTTGCACGCTTGCCAAACCGGTGCTTGGTTATTGCCCTGTCACCGCTGTGCTTTGAAGGCTCCGTCACCAGCAGCACCTTGGCACTAAGCCCTCGTCTAAGGTGCAGCCCCTGCACTCTGGCTGCGCAGCCTCGCCAAAGCGCAGGATGAGGCTGGGCTATACACGGTGTCGAAATCTCTGTCCCTGTTTATGGCGGGGGCGGTGGGTTGATTTTAGCAGTGTTGCTCTGTTTTCCTAGCAGCAAAACTGGGCGGGAGCCGGCTGGGAGCCTGGCAGCGCCTGGAGCAGGGGACGGGGCGGCAGGAGCTCCTCGCTTCTTCGCAATCCTTCTCCAGCAAGTTGTTTAACCGGTCTGGCACCGGCTTCCCCATCTTGATGGTGGGGCTGTTTCCACACGGTGGGAGTGTTCCCTGGATTCACAGATGTTTGTAAACTCCAATGCAAGAATTAACAAATTGGGGCTAATGAGCACAGCCCTCCCCGAGGTGTGCGCGGACAGCCGGGGCACAGGGAGGGAGGCCCGAGGCCACAGCCCTGCTTCCTCAGCCGCCACCAGCCAGCCAGAAAAACAAAGATTTCAGCCTGGCCCGTGGCCTTCAGAGGTGCTTTGGCACCTGCCCCAGAGCCAGCCGGGCCCACAGGCAGGGCGGCGGAGGGAAGACCATCTTCCCGAGCCCCATCCGCTGCCGAATGACGTGAGCACAGGGTACCCGGCGCTGGCAGGGCTCAGAGCGCAGCAGTGGGAACGCCGACCGCAGCCCCAGGGTGGGGATCAACAGGGTGGATACCTGGCGCAGAGGAGGTCTGTCTTCTCCTGCCTCCCAACACCCTGATGCTGCTCAGAGTCCTGAGTTGTCAACCCAGGTGTGGCGTTTCTCATTTTCAAACCTTCCACTAACACCCCTGAGGACTAGAAGCGCAACTGGGTATTTACACCGTCATTTGACCATGGGAACGCTGGGGCCATCAGGGAGGCATATGCTGAGCCTCAGAGGGCTCCGTGCCACCCGTCTCCTCCTGCCAGCCCTCCCCAGGGCAGGAGCTGGCAGCAGTGTGCCCCGGGCTTTGGGAGCAGGAGCCTGGGTGGCCCTGCTGAGCCAGCCGGGCTGCTGGGGGAGCCCGGCCCCAGGGCTGAAGCCGGAGCATCAGCCCGAATGGAGGGAGCTCAGCAAATACCAAAGCCTGAGCACCCACTGTGCCAGGGCAGCACCCTCCCCGCTCGAGGAACACCCCTCCTATGTGCCACAGCACCACACCCATGGGCAGGGAGCAGCGAGGGGCTCCCCCAGCTTGGAAGATGTCAGCACCTTCTGGGCTGACTGGTCCCTTTCTGGGTCCCTGAAGGTGTGTCAGCCCCTGTACCAGCTCCCCAGTTTCCTTCCCAAAGGAGGATTTTGGGGAGCAGGGCGGCTGCTCCGAGCCCATCAGGCAGGTGCCTCTGGAGAGGGATGAACAAGCCATGGGCTCCAGTCTGCACCAGCTGCCCCGCTCCGCGTGCTCCAGAGCCCCTGCAGCTCCTCCGGGAAACGCAGGACGCGCTTCCGAATCGATCCGAACATCCACCTCTTCAGAAAAATGTCCCCTGGGCCACCCACCCTGTGCAGGCAGGGCCTGGGGGCTGCCCGCTCTCCAGCCCCGCTCCTGATGCATCACGCAGCCCGGAGAGGGGCCGAGCCTTCCCGGGGCGGGGATTTTTACACCTTTTCCCTTTTAACAGTGACCTTTCACGGGGCGCGTTCAACACGCTGCTCTTTTTTTTTTTTCATGACCAGTACAACTGAAACGCGCCCCCACCCCCTCAGAAAGAGCTGAGGAAAAGACGATCGACTGAATACTCGGTCCTGATGGAACAAGTGGATGAAGGCTGAGGACAGCAAAACTTTTTTTCCCCTAAGATCTAATCCAGCGCACGCCTGGGAAGCGAAGGGACCCGCTCCCCGGAGCTGCTGCTACTGCGATGCGAGGGGGACCGGGGAAAAAAACCATCCCGGTGCCTTCACCGGGCACCAGAGAGTGGACCCAGCTCGGAGAGGCGCTGACACCTCGGGGGATGCCCACGCCTCGGCGGTTCCCACACCTCGGGGGGGTGCCTACACCCCGGGGGGTGCCCAGGCTCCGCCAAGCCCCGGCGCCGGGAGGGAGTGCTGCGGGATGGGAGCCCCGGGATCGCGGCGCTGCTTGGCCCGGGGGGAGCGGGGCTGCCCGGGGCCGGGACGCTCACCTCTTCTTCTGCACGGAGGGGCTGTATTTCCCTTTGTTGCGTTTCCTGAAGAGCGAGTGCATCGCGTCCCCGGCACGGCGCCCGCCGCGCTCCGCCTGCTCTTCCCCCGCCGCCGCCCGCAGCCTCTGCGCCGCCACCGGGCCGGGCCGCGCCGGGAGGCGGGGACGGGGCTGGGCCGCCTCCTGCCTGCCTCCTGCCTGCCTCCTGCCTGCCTCCTGCCTGCCGCTGCTCGGCTGGCCCGGCCCGGTCCGCCCCCCCCCGCCCCCCGCGCCCCACAGCATCCTCCGCCCGCCCCCGGCGCTCCCCGGCTTCCAGGAGGGGTTTGGCGGAGCCCAGCGCTCCCGGTTCCAGCCCTGCCTGAAAGGGGCTCCGGCGGGGCTGGACCCCCCAAAACGTGTAGGGTCAACCGTGACTTCCCCCTGGAGTCAGGGGGTAGGTGGGGAGCAGCAGAGCCGGCAGCAGCCGGGGTGCTCCCCCAGCCCCGATGCGCCCAGGGGTGATGGGCGCAGGCGTGGAGGGGCAGCCAAGGGGGCTGCCCCCTCCCCAGACTCCCTGCGCCGTCTGCCTTGCCCCAGCGCCTCCCGGGTATTTTCTGGTTTTAGGAGGGACCGGTGTGCCGAGCATCACAGCTCCTTCCAGGCACATCCCTTCCCGGGCCTGCAGCCCCGCTCGGGAAGCCGGTGCCAGCGCTGCCCTTGCGTGTGCTGGGGCAGATCCCCCCAACAAAGGGGGATCGCCTCCTCCCGGGGGCCTTGGTCACACAGGCAGCAAGAAGGCAATGAGATGCCTCCCCCAGGCCTGCTGCAGCCAAAGAGGTGTGCTCACACATCCACAAGCACACAGCAGTCAGCAATTAGGTCCAGCTCTGGCCTTTTTATCCCAGGATTTTGTGCCCATGTGGGATTAAAGGCCTGATTGTAGCTTCTCCACCAGCCCCCAAATCCTCTGCTGATTTTCATTCTGGGGGCAAGCCAGTGCATGCTGTGACCTATTGATCCCGATCCCTTGCATACGTTGGATCGCCTCTGCTCCGGGGCAGCTCATCCCAGGCACCCTGAGAGAGCGCAGAGCCCTCCAGCCTGCGAGACGTTCCTGCGTGGGTCCGGCTTCACCTGCCCAGGGTGCTGGGCGGCTGCGGGTCCCGGCAGCGACAGTGCAAGGCAAGTGTGTGTGTGTTTGTAGGAGGGTTTCCTCCGTCCCGGTTCGGTGCGGGTTGCCCTCCCGGCTGCTTTTGGGGAGCGAGAGGCAGTTTCCTCATGGGGCTGAGTGCATCGGCACGCAGCGGGGAGGCTGCTGGAGGCTCTGTGGCACTGGGGTGGTCCAACCCCGCTCCCTGGCTTTGCCAGCTGCTTCTCGGTGGTGAATTAGTCATCAGAAACCAGCTCGGCTGCAAGGCTGAAACTGCAGCCGATGCCCCGCGGAGCCTTGACCCTGCTCAGAGCTGGGCTACCACCCTGCAAAATAGCAATGCTTTGCATTTTCATGGCCTCATCCAGCCAGTCATCTTTAAGTCTTTGGCGAGCAGAGATGTATTTAACACGCTTGCAGGTGCCCACGGCTGTGCCATAGCCCAATCTGGTGGTGCCATGTCCTGGCAGAGGTGGCAGGGTCCTGCCGGCATCGAGCTTCCCGTGGGGCGAAACCGTGCAATGAGACTCGTACCCCGTCTGCTGCCGGGGGGTGATGGGGTGAGGCTGGAGCAGCCCAACAGCGGCAGCCCTCCCACACCAGCTCCGAAACAGCCTGAATCGGGGCTGCTGGCCTGACCCCACACTGACTGGGGCCGAGTTTCTGGGCTTTATCAGTTACCAGCCATGACGACTCCGTTTTGACTATAACTGAGGTTACAGCTTTGTCTTCAGGGTGCCCAGCTTCAATTTTTGTTTCTAAATAAAATTGAAAAGTTTGTGAGAATCCCCTTGGTAAGAACTATTCATCCAATCCCCCCAGTCCCGGTTAATCCCTGTGGGCTGGCCGGGCTGGCAGTGCTGGGAGGCTGGCACACTCCCCACAACAGCCACGCGTCCCTGCCGGGCTCCTGCCCAGGACGAGGAGCAGATCAGGCTTTCCCTATTTTTTTGGGGGGGAGGATTTGCCTGGTGCTGCGCTTCGTTCAGAGGCTGCGAGCATCCCCGTGCCACAGAGGCAGCGCTGCCCAGCCAGGCAGCACCCGCATCCCCATCCTCCCCGCCCTGGGCAGCGTGCGCTGGCTCCGATCCTTGAAACAAGGGTAGGCGAGGAAGGAGAAACCCAACCCACCTACTTTTATTTTACTGCGTGAGGTTCTGCGTGTCTTTATTTGCTCTAGAAACACCGTCTGGTTTTCGTGCTTTTGTATCCCTCCCCAGTATCTTGCGGCAACACATTCCCGGGTGCTCAGGGGACTGGTCATTCCTCTTCCAGCTTCTCCCCATGAGCCGTACGCGTCCCAGAGCCCCCCTCGTTCTTAAACCCTTTGCGAAGGTGAGCAGAGGCTGGGTTTAGGGGTGAAATGCCTTTGCCTTCCAGAGGGTTTTTGCATCACATCTTCTCCTGTGCCAGCTCTGCAGCCTTAAGCCTCCTAATCTCCCCGCATCTCTGGCATGGCTCATTTTTGTGTGCGAATGCCCTTGAAAGTCGCAAAATTGCAGCTGCTGGGTGAAACGCCGGGCGGTGAGAAACTCCATCGTAATGGAAAACTACGTCTTACGTAAACTGCCCAGGTATTTTGCCTTTACGTTGGCTTGGGATCAGAGGCGCTGTACAAAGCGTGCTTTTGGGGACCTGGGGGCCTGTGGTTTGGGGGTGCTGGCAGCTCTCGTACAAGCTCCGGTGCCTGCCCAAAGCACCGCACACCCTGCACTGAGGTTTCCTCCCCAGCTGGGGTCTGCCGGAGCCACAGCTCAGAGCTGAGACGGGAGGGTTGTTGTTTTTTTTTTTTGTAGTGTTTATTTTGCAAATGACCCTTTCGGCAGCTTTACTGATGCCGTCGGTCCCCGCTGCGCTCTGTGCCCCCCCCCACTCTGCTGCTGCTGGACCTGGCGCATCCCTGTGCTGGTACCCAGAGCCGGTGCCGCTGGCTCCTCTGAAGTTTCTTGAGAATCAAGAAGTAGGGGTGTCCCTGTGCTGGGGAGGGGGCTTTGGCTCTGTCATGCCCGGGGAGCTGCCGAGCGGGGTCGGGCCCCTCTGTGGGGCAGCCAGGAGCTCGTGGGGAGGGAACGCCAAGCCCCAGGGGTGCGCTGAGTGCCACTCATGGGGACCCTGAGAAGCCGCACTCAGGGCTGGAGCCCACCGGGACCCCCCGCCCAGCCGCGCTCCCATGACTCCTCTCCAGCCATTAAAACACCCATCGAGCTCCTTCCATGGGGGTGAGCACCTCGACAGAGGCAGCGATGTGGCAATATTGACTTAACCTGGGTAAGAAGCTCTTGAGCTGCTGCCGCGGGAGGGGAGCAGGAGAGGAGCATATTTTATGCAACAAGATTGCATTTTCCTGGCAAGCCCTTCACCGGCACAGATCCCACACCCTGCTGAGCTCGCCCTGCTCCACCCTGCACCGTCCCCATCGCCACCGGCCGAGGCCAACCCCGCTGCCGAGAGGTGCAGGATGGGCATCAGCTGCTGGGGTCTTGCTCCCTGCTGACACCTTCGCGATGGGCTTGGCCATCCGCCGCGTCCCACCGTCCCACCCCACGCAAGCCCATCTTAATTTGGGAAGGCATTGGGGCTTAGTGGGTCAAGCCAACATCACGGCAGCGGCAACCCCCTCCCCGCGCGCCCCGAAAGGCACCACGGCCCTGGCACGTCCTGCGGTGCCGAGGGGTTTTGGCGACCCATCGCAGCAGAGGAGCCAGGCATGGGGATGCTCAGCCCTGGGCGTTTCCCAATGAAGAACTTTAGGATTTAGCTTTGGATGGGGGGGGTAAAATTTTTTTGAAATTTCTTCCAAAAGCTGAGACACTTGGTGGAACACAAACCAACAGTGGATCGGCCAAAACCTCATTTATTTTCTGCGTGGGCCTTTTTGACAGCCCTCCTCGGGGGGGCCAGCTGAACCGCTCGCTCCCATCTCTGGGGGGTTTCTGGCTGTCGGGGTGGGAAGGGAGTTCCCACTTACAGCTGGCGCAGCGCAGGAAAGCAGGGCACCGAAACACCTCCGCACTGCCGCTTCCTTCTCGCTGGCTCCCACGTGCACAGGAATGCAGCCGTGCTCGTTCCTAACTGGTCCTGCACCGGGCGAAACCTCCCTCGGCTCCGTTTAAGGCTGGGTTTGCTCCAAAATCAGCAGCCAGCCCAGCTGTTCCAGGTGCTCCAGCCCCATCAAGCAGCCCCTGTGAGCCCCAATAGCTTTAAACGGGTCTTGCGGGATGTGGTGGCTCGAAGGACCAAGCTCAGGGCTTCATCAAGCTGCGAGAAATAAATAAAATTAGTGCATTGCTCCCAAGTGGAGCCGAAGGCTGGGAAAGCTCCTGCCCCTGCGGAGAAGTGGCTTTTTTCTGCTGCACTTGCTGGTTTGAGCCCAAGTGCCATCAAGGGAGTTAAATATTGAACAAACACTAAGCAAAAGCCAGCGCTAGCAGCCAAGCAAAACAAAGGTTGAGCGAGGCCGGTGCTCTGACTCATTTGGCATGAAAATGCAGCATGGAATAAATTAAATTTCAGCTCCTCCTCATCCTCCCAGTGCGGTATGGAGCAGAGGAGCTGTGTTGTCACTGGCAGTGCAGCTGAGCACGCTGGTGTGCTGGCTTTGGGGTGCTGGGTGGTACTGGTGCCACCCGTGCCAGGCTGGAGGCATCAAGTGGTGGCACGGACGGAGGGCATCGAGGAGGGATCGGGTGCATCTGCACCAAACTGTGGGGGGATGGACAGAGGGGGACACCCCCTCCTTGGCGTGTCACTATCCTGTGTGCCCCAGCCACGGCTTTCAGAAAGGCACTGAGCACCGTACGACGGGGCTGGTGGCATCAGGATTTTAAGATTGTGATGCGCTCACTGCATCCGAGGCGGTGGCAGCCACTCTTGGTCCTTATTCTCCTGTCTCATGAAGGGATGGAGAGGGGAGGGGGGTCCCAGCTCCTCAAGGGGGGACACCCAGCTGTCTCCTCTGCCTCCTGTGTGGCACGATGCTGCAGCCCCGGACACCTGTGCAGGAGCCCTGGCCTCGTGGGAGCTCGGAGGCAAGCCATGCCCCTCTGCAGCCCCGTACCATCGCGATGGTCCCGATGCTGAAGGGGCTCCCACTGCCCGCAGGGGAGCATCACCCGTGGCCGAGATCCTAGCCAGGATGTCCCAAGCTAGGGTCCGCCCTGGTGCAGGCTCCCCAAGACCCATCGAGAGGGAGAAAAAGGTCAAGCCTCCACAGCAGGCTTTGGCCCGTGATGTAAAGGCTGGGAATTTCCGGGGTGTAATGTTTGCATCTGTATAAACATGCAGATGGAGTGCACCCACGGGCAGCTGCCTCTGATGGGTGAGGGAGATAATGATCCGCTTCCGCCAGCACGGAAACTCTCGGAGGAAAGGGCAAGGCAGCGCGTCCCTCCCCGGCACGTCTCTGTGATTTACGCTATGAGCCCGGCTCGGGGGATGCTGTGGCCCCCCCAGGGCTGTGGGCAAGGGGGCACACATCCGTGGGACATCCCTGCGGGCTCCTGGCAGCTGCAGGCAGGGAGGTGGAAATGATGCCCCAGGGCACCAGGCACCCCGGCGGAGCTGGACCGCTGACACCAGGGCAGGATCAGGGTGGCCTCGCCATCCCCGCGGTCTCTGGGTGCTGTCCTGCCCCGGAGTGGGGTGACACCGCCTTTGACAATCCCGACCAGTGAGACTGGGAGAGGCCAGCCCAGCCCCGAGCCGGCCACGGCATCCTGGCACCCCTGCCCGCTCCCAGCGGTTTCGGCAAACCCTGCTGCCTGTCCTCTCCCGGCGGCAGAAACCAGTCCTGGGGCTCACGCCCAGCACCGCCTGGCACCGGGTTGCAACAGCCCTGGGAGCGGGCGGCTCTTCCCGCACCAGCGTGGGGTACCGGCACCCCTCGGCAGGAGGGTTCACTGGGCTGGGGAAGGTCATGCACCCCAAATGCACCGTGCGGTGTCCCTGTGGATAAGGGTCCTGGCCAGGGATGTGCTGCAGAGGGCTGGCCTGCGGCAGGGTGTAAAGCAGAGCTGCACCCCTAAAGGCGTGTAGGGATGAGGCCCCGGCAGTGGCAGCTGTCCCAGGCGGAGGACTGTGCCTCCTCAGGGGACCTGTCACCGGGCTGGGAAGCAGCAGGTGAAAAGGATTTTGGCACCGGCACATCCTTCACAGTCATTCGGAAAGGATTCTGAGCGGGATCAGCCTTAATTCACTCCCTTCTCCCAGGCAGCTTCATTAATGCCTGACGAGCAATGCCTGTGGGCTGTCACCCCGGGCACGGGCGCATCCTCCTGGGTGGCTGCTGGGTGCCATGGGGCTCCGCACCCACCTGTCCCGGGTCCGCCTGCCGGCCTCCTCCCTCCTCTTTGTCACAGCGTGGCTGGCGTGGTGTCGTGGTTTAACCTCAGTCGGCAACTGAGCCCCACGCAGCCGCTCGCTCACTCTCCCCCCACCCCGCAGTGGGATGGGGGAGAGAATTAGAAGAGTAAAAGTGAGAAAACTCGTGGGTTGAGATAAAAACAGTTTAATAATTAAAATAAAATAATAACAATAACAATAATAATAATAATATACAAAGCAAGTGATGCACAATGCAGTTGCTCACCACCCGCCGACCGATGCCCAGCCAGTCCCCGAGCAGCGGCCCCCCCAGCCAGCTTTCCCCCGTTTATGTGCTGAGCATGACGTCCCATGGTATGGAATGTCCCTTTGGCCAGTTGGGGTCAGCTGTCCCCCCCTGTGCCCCCTCCCAGCTTCTTGTGCACCTCCAGCCTGCTCAGTCGGTAGAGCATGGGAAGCTGAAAAGTCCTTGACTAGTGTAAGCACTGCTCAGCAACAACTGAAACATCGGTGTGTTATCAACATTGTTCTCATCCCAAATCCAAAACACAGCACTGTACCAGCTACTAGGAAGAAAATTAACTCTATCCCAGCTGAAACCAGGACACATGGGCTGGGGTGGCCCAGGGGGAGCCACCTGGTCCAGCCCTGGACCCCAGGGACCGAGGTCTCCTGACTCGTCTCCCGCGGGCACTCACGCCCTGGCTGGAGATGCCACCGGCCACCACCAAGTCCTCAGAGACCCGCCGTGCAATGCCTGCGGGACGCCTCGGCTCGGGCAGCAGTGGCCAGACAGATGGATTGTCACCACCTCTACCATTTGGTGTTTTCCCCAGTTAGTCCCCAAGTGTCCCCGCGTTACCTGGAGCAGGGAGGAGCGGTGGGTGCAGGACCTGGCCCCTGGGGGGGCTGTCGGCCTTCCTGGGACATGCGGGATGGGGGCAGACGGATGCATTTTGTAATCCCCGAGACTCACCTAATCCCCAGGTCCCGGCCACCCCGGGCTGGTCCCATGGGGCCGTGCCTGATGGGGAGATGCAGAAATAAAATAGGCATCGTGCAGCAGGTTGATGCTCATTTGTGTCTTTTGCATCACCCTGAATCAGGGACCTGTCTGCCTGTCTTGCTGTCTGCCCGTCCTGCTCTCTGCCCATCCCACTCACAGCTGGATATGGGGAAGCACGGCGGGGCCAGCTGTGACCTCACCGCTCCAGGATAATTTACAGGGACCAGCCCCCCCGCTTCAAACAGTTTCCATCTGCGCTTGCTCCCAGAGCTTTCCTAATAGTCTAAAGGATCATTTGGAGGCTTGGGTATGACCAGACGACCTTAAACAGGGCGGGGAGGCAGGGAAACCCATGCAAGAATTGTGCCCCAAATTATATAAATTATATAAATAATTAGAAATGCTGAAGCCTGTTGGCAGTGGCTGAGGAGGGGAGCAGCGCGTGTCGCCACAGCCTGTGCTTAGCGCAGGTCAGTGACGCCTGCAATTAGCTTTAAATAGGTTGTTGTGGCAGGTTAACCATTGATTATAACCATCATTAACGATTATAACCATCATTAACAGCCACTGCAAGTGAAAGGCGAGGGGAGGACCTCACTGGTAGGGGGGGTGAAGGGGTCATCCTGCTAAAATAAATGCTCGGTTTATTGAACCGGGGGCCATGCCAGGCAGGGAGAGCCCCCAGCTGACGGCCGCACACCGGTGGTGGGACGCCTTTGCCGGGTGCTGTGGGGGTCCCGTGGCGGAGGCACTCACCGTGCCGTGCCCCGAGCGGCTCTAACCCCCCCCAGGGGGGACTTGGACCTGCCGGCTGGAATTAGCCATACCACAGCATCCCTGGGCAGCGGCACAGCCGCTCCGTGCCTGGCTGGCACCGCAGAACTGGAGACATCGGCAGGGTTTAGCTGGGGGGGAGCCGGGAGAGGGGCGATCACATGCTCACCCGCCCGGGATTAGATGTGGCTGGCTGTGCCGGGGAGCTGTGCTGGGGAGCTGTGCTGGCCGCCGGCGCTCTGAGCCCATGGCCCCGGGCAGCGGGAGCCGGCCGTGGTGGCCCTAAGGGCTCGGTGGGGACGGGTGGCCCTGGATGATGTCCTACCTCCAGCCACCCGGCCAGGACCTGGAGCACTTCGATGGGCTTTCTCTCATTTACTGGTAAGCAGGGCAGGATGCTGCCACACCGGTAACAGGGCATTGCTCGGCGCCTCAGACCCCGTCTTCGGGAGCAGCGTTAGCCCGTGGAGGGAGAATGCATTCAGTGAGCCCGCAGCTTTTTGCAGGATTTAATTCAATTCATTTTGGTGGCCCCTCTCCAGAGGGCAGGGACTCACGGGGGTCCCGCAGCATCGGAGCTCCCCTAGGAGGGGCAGCGCACAGGTGAGGCCGGTATCGGCCAGGGGTGGGGAAGGGGATTTATTTTGCAGACAGCAGCTGGGGAAGCACCTACAGTCTCTGCAAGCAGCCGTGGGTGCTCTTGCTCCTGTTGCAGCCCCAGTGCTGGGCTGTCCCATCTGGCAAAACCAGCCTCCCCAAAGGGGCCACGTCCACCCTGTGCCAGTGCCCAGGGGGACAGGTGGGTGCGGAGCAGGAACCCCGATGTGGGTGCGGGGAAGGCGGTGGGCACGGCAGAGGGGACGGGAGGTGAAGGTGGGCGCTGGGCAGCTGCAGATGTCTATGTAGGGCAGAGAGAGCGGGCGGGAGCACGGCCGGGGCCAGGGTTCAGACAATGCGACTTTAGCCGATTAACTGGGGGTCAGTGGGCCGGATCCAGGGCCACCCTGAGGTTTGGCAGAGGCTTTCTTGGGCTGGCTGATCCTGGGCATCCTCCCTGGGGACCGAGAGCCCAGGGCACCCTGCGGTCACTGGGGACCATGGACGCTGCTGGGGCACAATCTGTCTCCTGCTGAAGTAGGTCATGGGAGCAAGGGCTGGGGGGGCTGGGGGGTGGCAGCACCCCACGGGGGTGCAGGCAGGCTGGTGAGGGCAGCACCCTGGGCTAACCGCTACCTTCACCTGAGAGGTTGGTTTGGGGCACTACGCCGATGCCTCCCTGCTGCTTTTGGGAGCAGAAAAGGCAGAATCCGTTGCCGGTCAGAAGGAGGTAGTGCAGGACAGGCTTGACCTCGTGGGGTGCACTCTGGGGAGCACTGCCAGGTTGGTGCCACCGATGGGTGCTGATGTTGTGGGGCCACGGTGTGCATACCAGGGCTGGGGAAGTCAAGGCAGTGCTATACCCCTGCCCGGCAGCATCAGCAGCCTCACCGGGGTCTCCCGGGCATCCCTGGCCCCATGGAGCTGCTAAGTCCTGCTTCCCTGCACTTGCAAGGCAAAAATGCTCAAAAACCATTTTCTACATCAGAAATCTGCTCATATGTTGGGGTTTCAGGTCAAAACCTGCTGGGTTGCGCTTTGTGTGGACGGAGAGCCCTGGCCGAGGGGCGGCCGGCTTTGTGCCGGGGGACCAGCCTCCACATGTGACGGATGCCGGCTGTGCCAGCCGGCGTTTGGCTGTCTGGCAGCTCTGCCGGTACACGGCGGAGGGTGGCGAGCAGATGGCGGGGAGATAACACCTCCCCAGTGCTCCGATAAGTATGGCCCCGCTCTGCCACTGATTAAAAGATTAATTTTGAAGTTTGAAATAGGAATTTAATAAATAAACATGAGCCGCCAGCGGGACCTCACCCAGCATGATCAGGGCATGGGGTGGTGATTGACACGGTACGTGGTGGGACTGGCAGCTCATCTCTGAGCACCGGTTTCTCCTGGATGTGATGCCAGCGTGGTCCCGCGGGGCTCTCCCGCTCGGCTTCGCTCCTCCGGAGAGCGGCTGCTGGAGGCCGTAAGCAGGTTTTGCAATGGTGGCTTTTATGCAGGAGCTTTGTCAGACCTAGTGGGAAATAAAACAGCCCCAAAGGTGCCCATCGATGCGGGGCAGGTCTTGTGGTTGGCGGCCGGACCATGCTGTGTGTGCCCCAGGTGGGTGCGGACCCGCTGCCGGCTCCTCACTGGGCACGGCCGGGGTGCAAGACCAGCCCGGCACTTCCCCCAATCCTCTTTGCATTATTATTGCTGCCATGATTAGGGCTTGTGCCAGGGTCTGGGTTTGAGCACAGGGATGTTCGCAGCTCAAGGACAGGTCAAAGCTCTTCCCAAGCCTCTGCGCCAGCCTCTGCCGCGTTCCCAGCTCAGTAGCGCATTCTGAAATCTTTCCCAAAAATACATTGTTTTCCTGTCTTTCCGTACCCAGCTGTTTCCGTCCCCTCCTTTCCCTCTTCTTTCTTATGGATTCACTTGGGTGAGTTCCCTGCCATTGTTCTTGCATTTTCCCTAATTGGGGAAGTTAATTGATTTGCTGCCCCCCCCCGGGGGACCTGGAGAGCTTGACCCTGAGGACAGACCGGTGGCCTGGCCGGCAGAGCAGGGTCCGCAGCCCCCATCAGTGACCGTCCCCTGTTAATAAGTTTATAACCAGTCCAATCCCACAGCCCAGGGGATTTAGAAAGGCAGGCAGGTTTATAATCCTGTTAACCCTTCACAGGAGCTGATGCCCAAACCAGGGCTGCAGCGTGAGTCCCCAAGCAGAGCAGCAGATCGCCTACCTCATGGGAGGGGGAGGAGGAGAAGGAGGGAGGAAGGCTTCCCCGCGTGCGGTATGCCACCGTGCCTTGGTCCTGCTGGGGTGAAAATGAAGCGCGCTCATTCGAGCTTTCCCCTGTGATTGTATTTAAATTGCATTAATCCCCATCTCAGGTGGGTACATGGGAGGTCTGGGCTGGACCAGATGTTGGGGGACACTTATCTCGGCTGGGTACGGGGCTCTGGCCTAAACACCTTTCCCAAAAAAACCTCTGGCAGACCAAGCCTGACCTTGCTTCCACCTGAAACAGCCTCTCTTCCTAATTACTGCAGGACAGGCTAATTAAAGAGGCCTTTTCCTCAAGCAAAGCCTTTTAAAGCAGCACAGGAAGAGCTGCATGTCGATGGAGGGGTCTGTCCGTGGGAAAACACTCATAATCCCGCTCCAAGCCCCAGCGGCCTCTGAGACCAGCTCTGCTCTGCCAGGCAAGCGCCCGCGAGCTGAGCTGCTTCTCACTGGGCAAGAAGCACGTCCATAAAATGCTCCACCTCGGTTGACTTGATGCATATCTTTCAGGTGGGATCAGCTCCCTCCTGGAAGCCCCTGTCCCCACCGGGGTGTAGGTGATGGGCAGCAGAGACCTGACTTTTAGACAGCAAAGGTTCATTGGGATCAATCCCTCATGCTGAAGAAATCCACTGGCTGAGAAGGACATTGGAAAATGGGATGAAGTTTAGAGGAGGGTGATAAAGGAGGTTGAAGAACAGAAAAGCCTGTCCAGCAGTGAGAGATGGCATCTCCACCTGACCGTGGTCTTGGTGGCCCGGTGGTCCTGGTTCATGGGGCAGATGCCATGGGAGAAGGGGTCTCCCTCCCCAAAGGGTGAGGAGACACATCCAGCCCCGGGTGGAAGCATCTTCCTTCAACAGATGGAGGGAGTAAGCATTGGAAAACTGCCTCAGCTTTAAAACCTCCGCACCTCTCCATCTTTAGACCAACGAGCAGGCTTTGGTTCAGGCAGGAGTGAAGGGTGACCCACACACACAAGGAGTGGGGAGGATGAAACGCTCCTCTATGGGCAAGAGGAGACCCGTGCTCGGCTGCAGGGAGGGGAGCTGGGTTGGCGAGGGGGTGTTAGTATGGGGTAGGGGTGCTACCTCGGAGGAAGGGCAGGTCCCTTTCCCTCCTGGCCTGGAGGACTGAGCCCCTTCGCAAGGAAGGGACACCGCGGAGATGAGGTGTGTGACAATGACCAGGGCTGGCTCTCCGCCTCGGGGAGGAGGGGATGGGTGTGCAACCACACAGGTGGTGGTGGGAAGCAGTAGCAGCCCCGGGGCAACCCCTCTGGTCCCCTGAGATCCCCTTCTTTGCACCAGAGGAAGGGGATGAAGGAGCACCACGGTCTGCGCGGCCATCGGGAGGAGAAAGGTGCCCATAGGGTGCGGAGACATCGATGTGTGACCGCTGCCAGCCGGGCTCGTGGGGATGAGCTTTCTCCATGAGTGGTGTCACCGGGAAGAGGCAGGACCCCGGGCTCGGCGGAGCGGTGTCACCCCGCCGGGGCCGGCAGCACCGCTTCATCTGCTACCACCCCTCTGCCTGCAGGCGGGTGGCCGAGGAGCTGCTGATGCCCAGGGCTGGGGCAGAGGGCACCACAGTGGGTGCACAGAGCTGCCGGTCCCTGGGTGCTCCCCGTAGTACCTGCCTGCTTTCTCCGCCAGTAATTTTGGCAGCGTGGTTTTGTTTGTTCCCTCTTCTGTTCAGACTTGTCTGTGAACGTCCCTGATCTTATGAGCTCATTTGAAGCAGCTCCATGGGTAATATTTATGAAAATGATGTGGTCTGCGCCGTGACTGTGAACAGTGTGCAGTTGCTTCCCAGCTCCACAGTACCTGATTTATTCTGTTTGATTTATTATCAATGCTCTGTAGCTGATCCTGTAAGCAACACAATTGCATTTTCTGTTTTCTAATCAGATGCAAATGCCTCTTCAGCCTACACTAATTTTGTTTTGTCATGAAACGAATGTTGGGTCATTATTAAACAAGTGCTTGATGCTGCCTGGGCAGCCGTTTGTTCCCACCGCGGCTCCCGGTGTTGGTGGGACGCGGGCAGAGACCATAACGTGCTGCCCTGCCGAGGGCTGCACCCTCCCACCTCAAAACTTCTTATTGCCGCTTTCCGGAGCCGAAAGCCCTCAGACAGACCTCACTGCCGCTGCAGGGTGTCTTTCCACCTCTAATTCCCACCCACGCAAACCTGCTCAGACCCTGTTCCTCTGCTAAGCTGTGCACAGAGGCTCCCTGCGGGCTTGGTGATGCTGCTGTCAGCAGAACCCGCCTGTCCCCAGGTCTGGCATCCTTGTGCCATTGCTTCGCCAAGCCCAGGATCCCGCCTGGAGCCATGATTCAGTCCTGGCCCGGACGCCGTGGGAAGAGGAGAGGTGTGCGCTGCCCGGCGTGGTCCCAGTGCAGAGGGCAGGGGTTTAGGGTCAAGTTACCCAGCGAAGGCTGCCCCGAGTCGGGCACGGGCACAGTGGGAGCCAAACCTCAAAGGAGGCAGAAGACAGACCAAAAAAGAAATGCAGAAGAGCCTTTTATCCACGGACAGGCTAACGGCTGCTTTCCCAGAAGGTCCTTTGACCAACACGTAGAGGAGCGGTGGATAATAACGTAGCAGTGAATTGCACTGCTCGTGATTTTCTGTTGGATAGAAAAAGCTCCTCTCATCAACTTTGCTGCATCCCTACCTAAACCATTACTTTGTATCTCTGATCCTAATGGTGCTTTCTAAAGCAAGGCTGAAAACTCCTGCCCTGGGTACTGAAGGGGAGGGAGCCCCGAGGCAGCTCTCCCCTCAGGCAGCACACGGCTTGGCTGGAGGCAGGGAGGATTGCGTAATTGTATTTAGGAGAAAACCCATATTTAAAATGTGCTGCCAGGAAAACTCAGGGGGGAGAGAAGCAGGAGAGAGCATCCTTCCCATGGAGCCTGCAGACCTTCATGAAGGGATTGAAAACAAACACCTTGAAAGTCCAGGAGCTGGTCACTTCAAAGCCTGGAAGTCCAGCGATGCAGTGTCCTGGGCCAAACAGCCCTGCTCTGACACAGCGATATGGGTCCTCTTCAACTGGGGGAGCGGTGGAACTGCCTTCTTGGCTGTGCCACCAGCAGACAGACATCTCCTTTGACGTGCTGGAGACGTTTCTTTAGTTCTAGCTTCAGACAAGGTGGCTTTGCCACCTGCCAAAGGAGCATCATGAGCTGTGGCTTGGGCTGCACAAGCCTTCCAGGTCCCTTTGCCATCAGTCAGTGCTGGAGGCTACGTTGCATGAAAAGATTGGTTCCCAGGTTTTAGCCTCAATGTCGGGGCTGGAATAATTGAGGAGACCGAAGGCTCTATTTCTTTCCTTGTATGGCCTTAACATGACCTGGAGATGATCCTAGAGTGGACAGGCTGCAGAGAACTGTTTGGCTGGGGAGAGCAGCCATTGAACCCCGCAGTTTCAAATGAAAGTGTGTCTCACATGAGACGAGCCTTGAGTGATGTCTCCCCACCGCAATCCTGCATTTTCTGCTGGACGTCTCTCTGCCCCCGTGTTGACCATGTGGTGCCAACGCTCCCAATGACATTAAACCCACGACCTCCACCTGTTGTGGGCCAGCTATTCCCAGCACTGTTTGCTCGTAGTCTGGGTAGGAAGGGCAAGGGGGGACTTGCACGATGAGAAAAAATAACTTTACTGTTGGTTGTGCTTGTCGCAGCCATCCTCTTCCCCTCTTTTCTTTCTGAAACCTAGACATATATACTGCCACCATCTTCTCCACCTGCTTCCTCTTGGTGACGGCCAAAGTTTGACGGTTTGGAGAAGGTGCGATGCCCTGGAGGAGGAGGAGGCAGGATGGTGTGCAGGGCGCAGCCAGCCCCAGTAACAAGGCTGCTTTGCCTCCTTGCCCCTCGGCAGCAAGCAGCAGCTCGGCCAGCTGCTGTGGGGTGGGGGAAGAGCTCCGCTGCAGCAGACACAGTCGCTGGTATGTAACCCACCCCCTTTCTGTGCCTCTCCCCAGCGCTCCCAGTTTCTCTCTCCCCCACTTTCCCCTTCGTGATCTCTTAGAAAAAGGTATTGGAAGTGCACCTGACTTGTGCTACATTTTGCTGTTGGTATTTTTTTACCTTTGGTCCTGGTCTAAGGCATATTTTGATTCCACTCATAGTTTCACCCACCCCTGCTTATACATGCTAGTGTTAAGTAAAGCTGACTGATATAGTTTCACTCAACTTTTTATATTAAAAATATTTTTTCAAGCAAAAATAACTTTTTACATAGAAAAAAAATCCATTTTTTCAATGAGTTCAATGAGTTTTCAAACTCATTTTCCTAGCAGTCAATGAAAAGGTGGACATGCAAGTTAAGCACATGTTTATACGCTGTCCAGCCCTGCAGTGTTAGTTTGTACTTAATTCGTGCTCCTTCCATTCACCCATTTATCTAAAAACGTAAAGTCTTGTCAGCGGTTCCCTGGGGTAAGAAGCCTGAGCTTCCCAGCTGGATTTACTCTGAATTGCTCAGCTAGGTCCCAGCTCGGTACAGAGCTTGAGCGTATGGCGTATCCCCTTTGCCAGTGGGATGTTTGCCTTCAACACCGGTTATACACAGCAGGACTGGGACCCTTGGGCAGGTTATATGTGGCTTATAAATCCTTCCTGAATGTGAGCCCGAGTTTTAAAACACTAAAAAACATCTGAAGCTATTTTGCTGAAGCTTTTTCTAAATAAGACAGATGTTAATCGGCAGGAGGAGCATCAGGGTCTGATGCTTTTGCCAGGGTCAGTCTGTGTTTTGGAGGATGGAGTCGAGGATCTGAGGGTTTGGAGATCAACTGGGAAGCTGAGCCCTGCTCCTCTTCCCTGAGGGCCTCTTTGGTTCGATTTTCATTTACTTCACCACCTCGCAGACAAACGTGTGGTTTATTGCAACATCCCACCCAGCCGGTATGAAGCATCGGCACACGGGAAGGGCGAGCGTGGCTCCAGGTGCAGCTGGCGGCGGTTGGTGGGGCCATGGCTGGACTGCTGAAAGATTTGGTTTCGAAGGCGCTGAGCACCCAAGCCCCAAGCAAACACGTGTCCGCTTAACACTGAGTGTGGAAATTGTTCCCCGAGACGCAGAAACCAGGGTAAATGAATTACTGAATTGCCAGGCAGGGAAATTCTCCCATTTGCCAGCACATTTTGGGGCGGGCTGGCCTGGCTCCAGCGAGTTCTCCTGCAGCCCCTCTGAAGATGGTCAGAGAGGTCACCTTGTCCTGTTGACATTGCCTCCAGCGCTTGCGCTATCCCTTTCCTTCAGCAGTGCTGATTTATTCCAGCCAAGGCTCTGGCCCATGATTCAAAGGGGTAGTTCTGTGAATTAATTTATTAGCAGAGTCTCAAAGGACCTCAGAAGGTTGTACATTGAATTTTGGTGGTGGGATGGAAATTGTCTCTTACTGTGACCAGGATGATTATTAGAGAACTTGGAGTATGATCGTTAGTGTAACCAGCAGTTGGATTCGTGTGTGTCTGCTCTGCCACAAAACTTCCTGGCTAGCCTTGACCGAGTCACTTAGTACCAGAGCTGGGGGTCACCGGGCGCTTGGACCCTCCTGCCTCGATGGAGCGTGATGTTCGGCTCTCTGTGCCCTGGACATCGTCTGCGGGATGGCAGGGGAAAGAGCATCTCCCCGCCGTTGGGTTGCTGTGAGGATGAGTAGCTCTGTGAGGCTCTTGGTGCAGGGGAGGCTGCAGCTGTCCAGCACACTGGGAAACGGCCCCACGTACAACCCCTTGTGCTTAGTCCGATTTGACCAAAGCCTTTGTGCAGACGTGGACTAGGTGCTGGGCATGCCTTGCTTTGGTGGGGGTGCGCGTAAGTTATGCGCCAGATGCTACGTTTGATGTCTAGTTGGCATTATTTATCCTAATTTTGATCTTGCAGCTAAATGAATTCATTTTTTAGGAGAGTTTTGGCCACCTAAAGGTCTAGTCTACTCGGGTTTTTATTATTTCGTCTGAATGCCCCCAAATGGAAGTCACTTTAAAAAAAACAATTAAAATGCAGGAAAACTTTTTGCATTTGTCATTATTTTAAAGCACCTCGAACTTGACCAGCAAGGCTTCACACGGCCATCGGGGAAGCTCTTGCTAATGAAACGAGTTGTTCATGCACGGGAAAAGTAATATCCAACAGCACCAGGTTCAAGGAAACACTTGGCAAAGAGTTTGCTGTCCCAAGCAAGCACGTCCTGATCCCCAGCTGAGCTGGACTGATGTACGCTGGTGCTCAGCTAATGAGGTCTGCTACCACTAACGGGGTCTGGCCCGGAGCCTGTGGAGAGATGCTGCGGGAACAGCACGAGAAAGACACCGTTGATGGAGTCAGGGCCAAGAGCTTACCTGTGACCTTAGCTGTCCCCCAGAGCTGGCAGGGATGCAGGAACCTGTGTCCTCCCACTGCCCGCAGCTCCAGAGGAGCATGTTTCCCGTGCTTCTTCATTTCACACCGTGCCCACCAAGATCACAGCCCTGCTCCACCACAGCCCTGCTCCACCAAGCCGCGAGGTGGCTTGTTCCAGCTCCGTCCCTGCTCACTGGCCGACCTTGGATAATCTCGGTCCGTGCCTCCATCCCCGCATCCCACGGAACGGGGGTCACGCTGCTTCTCTGGCTGGGTGATGTGTGGGGAGATGGGGGTGGAAGAGGCTGTTTAAAGGCAAATCATACTTCTGACCTCCCAACAGATTGTGGAACAGCTGAACTTGCGTTGTATTAAGAAGAAAATGCTGTGGGCTGGAAAAGATGCTAAAAGAAAAAAAGAAAACAACCCTAAACCCCTAAGTGCTACAGTCTGTCATTACTTCCAAAGCTTTGCTATGGATTTTAAGCCTTTAGGGATGGCGAGCACACATGTCCTGCACCGAACGCTGCCCTTCATCCCTGGAGGGGCTGTTCCCAAAGACGCACAATAGGATGCATCCAAATAATTACCCTGTTGTGTTAATGATGAGTGCGACAGCCCTGCTGGGGGGGCTGGCGGAGCTCCCTCCCTGCTTGTTCGGGAAGGCGCTTGCGATGGGCCGTGTTTGGCTTTGGCTTGCGTAAGCTTTAATCTAAAGTTGGAGATGTTTTTAGCTGATCTGTGTTAATGTTGGGTGGAATTAACATGCATACGGGGAGACCACGTGACTCCCTCCGACCTCCCCCCCCTTTTTTTTTTCCCTCTTTTTTTTTTTTTTCATCACTGTAGCGGATTCCTGCCAAATCAGAGTGGCTGGCGCCCAGCAGGGCTGGGCTGCCGCCGCCAGCAAGATGCCCACCGTCTCTGTCCTTTACAAGGGAGCCATCATCATCAGCAGGTAATCCCCCCCGCAGCCGGGGCAGGAATCGGGGAGGGGGCACAGGGCAGCCCTGGGTGTCCCGGTGGCCACCTCTAGCCATGCGTCATCTGCTGTGGCTTCTCCAGGACCAGGGTTAGGTGGCCGAGGCGGCTCGCGTGCAGCAGAAAGAGCTGAGGACACCATCACTAGTGCCTGTTGTTGGGTTTCTTGCGTCTCTAGCATTAGCGAAGCTCGGTTCTGCTCCGCCATTCATGCATCAAATTGGGTATAAAAGTTGATCGTATCAAGTAGGCATCTGCTTTACTGAAACCTCCATCCTTATGTCGCGTTTCAGCCTGGTTTGAGCTATTTCTGTTTACTCGTGGTAGAGTTTCCTCGGTGATTTACTCAAAATACTCTGAAAATCCTGGATGGTAAATTGAACCAGTCTGGGCCCAGGGCTGCTCTGGGACGCCTTCAGGCTCCATTTTCTGACAGCCAGATGTGGCCAGTTGTTTGCCCAGTCTCTTGAATACGTGAAACATTGCAAAAGTATCAAGGGGGGGCATATTTTTAATGAGGAGAAAAAGCTTCCAGTCCGAATGTTAGAGGTGGGTGTTACTGGCTTTGCAGATAGCTTGATATTTTGAGAGGTATTTTGGATGCCTGCAAAGAGTGGTCCCCGAGATTTATTCCTCTTCTACGTCCCGCTGGACTCGGAGAAGCCTGTTGTGCCCCACAGTGTTGTCCCTCCTCAGCCTTATCCAGATTTGGGATTAAATATTGATTCAGAAACTTCTTTTCTCTTGCGACTTAAATCCTGGGAAGTGGAGTGTTTTGGGAACCCCTCACCCCTAGTTTCCCACCTGCCACGCCTGGCTCTGGGTTTGTCAGATCAAGGTCCACCCATCCTCATGTCCACCCATCCTCACGGGGGTGACCACCACGGGCCACCCGAGGAGGAGAAATGCTGGTGGTCCCAGGTTTGGAGTCCAGGGTCCCCAGCTAGGGCAGAGTGGAGCTTTCGGTGTCATTTATTTGGGACACCCACCTTGCCAGCGGGTGTTCACGGGGAGACTGGGGCAGTTGGGAGAGTTACTTGGCACGGGGGAAACCCAGGTGTACGATGCTCTTCCACCCACTTTGGCTTGCGATGAGAAGCTCCCACCCTCGACCTGGTGAGGCAGGGACTTGAAACGGCTCAGCAGATCTTGCATCCACCTTTTCCAGACCCCCTGCCAGAGGGATGGAGACTGCCTGCGTTACAAAACCTTGGGAGCAGACCGTGCCCGGCTGTCTTCATTACAGGCTGTCTGCATTTGTGAAACTGGTTTATTCCCAGAACATTGGTCCAAGCTCTGATCTCATTTCCCGGGAGCTGGACAGCTGTCCAGCCCCGTTAATCTGGGGTAATGAATCACAGACAGGTCCATCAGATCTGCTGGGTGGGGAGGATGATGTCCAGCCCTGCACATATTCTCTCATTTATCTGTATAAATTTTGGGGGAGGTGGGAGGGTGTTGCTTTTTGCCAGCGTGGGCTTAATATGCGGGGTCGTGTCCCTCAACCTGCGTGTCTACATCGTTCTGGGGGCAACGTCCAGGGTGGTGGTAAGGATGTGCTTGTGCACATGTTGGTTGGGCGCCTGTGCATCTCTTTATTTTAGCCTGTGAGAGAAAGATGCTTCTCTTCTCTCTCCCAGGACGCTCATGGGACCATACGGGATGGATCGAACCGTGCACTGCTTTGATTTCCACGACTGTGCAAATGGGCTGGGTGAGTACTGAATCTCTGCAAGGGACATCGGGGTGGGCTGGGGCAGCTCGAACATCCCCCTGGTCCCCAGCACCCGTGTTGTGATGTGCCTCCCTGTGTGAAGTTTGATATCTCACAGAAATACTGGTTCTTGTGCCTGCCTGTGTCGAGCATCTGACAGCACCTTTTGCAGCTGGGAGGTTAAAATAAGGTCAAACCCCTGACTAATTCCCCACTGATGGTGAGCAGCCGCAGTGCTGAGAGTTGTGCAGGAGCCTGGGGCCAGAGCCCCTCCCCTGAGCAGGACGGGGGAAAAAGCCTTTTCAGAATTTTCTGCTGCATTAATTAAATTAAAATTTAAAATTAAAAAAATTAAAAATTAAAAAAAAAAAGGAATAAAATCCCAAGCACTTCCCAGCTGCCTGCCCCTGCCAGCTCTGCTTCTGCCCCGCTGCAGGCAGGCCCCCCCGGGACGCCACCCCAACGGGCGACGCAGGGCGTTGCAGCTCTCCTGGGGACTGGGCTGTATGAGTTGTTTTTGGAAAGTTTGGCCCGCGGGCAAGGGTATGAGCACCGAGCGAGTCAGACGTCCTTCCACGGTGCTCTGAACATCAAAGCATGGAAGAGAAGGGAAAAGAGATGGTCATATCCATCAGAACGTGAGAAATAGCCGCAGGTTCATGAAACTCAGCCCAAAAGGATCCGGTATAGCATCTCATCTGACCTCTGTGTATCCAGCAGCATAAATACTGGTGCTCTTTCGTGGACTTTATAAAAAATTGCAATCCTGCACCAGGATTTCTTGGGGTCCACCATGCAGTCTCCTCCATAATTTTTAATTGCAAGTGCAGCCCATCATCCCGCAGAGCAGCTGCGGGCCCCTTGGTAAGGTCCCTGGGTGACCATTTGGGGACCCCTCCTGAGAAGTCAAACTCACCAGAGAAACAAGGTCAGGTTTCCTGAGACCTGAGATTAATTAAGATTCATTATTGGCTGTTTCCAGCTCTTGGGTAATGGGACTTTCTGCTGAGGAAAGGCTTTGCTTGACTCTTCTCCTGGTCTTCTGTTCATCATGTTCACAGGAGCTCAGAGAAATGTCTTTGCTTGGTCAATATGGTATTTTAATCTCCAGAGGTGGATTTGGTTGAATTGATGGGATTTTAGTTATTGGGTTAGATTAGCTTGTTAAAGGAGGAGACCAAGAAAAGCCTGACTGGGCTGTCGCTGAGCTCAGGAAGAGGTGCACAGACGTTACAGCCCACTGCGAGCCACTTTGCTGGGTCCTTTCCCTCCAGTCTGTGGCCAGAGGGTCTTTGCAGGGTCTTGCAGACCCTCTACAGGGTCTTGCAATGTGCTGCAGGAATGATGTGGATTTTCTAATGCCGTCATCAGCTTTCTTCATCCTCTCTTGTGAGGCTTGAAACACTCAAGACCTTGTCTTGAGTCGTCCTCCAGAAATCACCCCTCTCTGCTGAGGACCTAGCAGTGCTCGCAGGAGCCCTGTGTCTGCCATAGGTGTAGCTGCTCAGAATAATGGTTTTTTGGGAAAAAAAAGGTGCCTCCATAGTTTCTTATGTTCAGACAAGGGTATTATTCCAGCAGAATTTCTTTAGGGCAGCATCAGCCCGCTCGGTTCCGGCGTGGCAGGTCAGCGTTTGGCCCCGGGTCTGCTGCTCTGTGGCTTTAGGTGGAAACCCACATGTGAACCTCAGCAGAAGTTCAAAGGGGTTACCTGGCGGCTCCTAAAACCTGAACTTTGAATTAAAGAATAGCCATCAAAGGGAAGTGCTGATTAAGAAGCATTTCTCAGAAACACTGAGATCCCATTATCTTGACCTTCATCTTCTTAGGACAGGGCAGTGAGTGATTCACCTCCAATCTGTCCCTTCCTCCAGACAGAAAAAGCTGGCCGGGGCTGCAAGATCAACAGAGGGATTAAGGGAAATGTAATTGAACATTGCTAGCTTAGGCACAAAGCGGGCAGCCTCTCTCCGTGTGGACCGCTGGGAGTGCGGCACAGCGGCTGGTGGGGTCGGGATGTGCCGGAGATGATTACAGTTGGGCTAAACAACCAGATTAGCCAGGACACCTCTTGACCCGTGGTATAGGGAGCCGGGAGCAGTTGAGATTATAGCCTGAGAAGTTGAGAGCTGTGACACTGGCATTAGTGGGAGCAGGATTAGAAGTGCCAGAGAAGCTCGAGGGTCTAGAATAAATTTATAGGATCACTAAGGAACTCAAGAAAACACCGTCTTGGTCAGTCTAACCTGTATGCCCACCTGGAGTTTCCCCATAAACATAAACATTTATTCCGCAAAAGAGAAAATACTGGGGACATGGGCATTGGCTCCAGGACCTTTGCCAGAAAGGAAAGATTAAAGAGAGAGATCCAAAATAGGCTAGATTATCTGGCCCTAAGTATGACTTAATAAGCGGGACTTTGATGCTGTGATAATTAAAGAGCCGTTATGTACCTACACTGGGTCCCAAATATAAATTTGATTGAAGTAAGTGTTTATAAAATATGAAGACTCCTAGGAATGCTACCACCACAGTCTTTGATGATTCGGGTTTGTTGCAATCAGTCCCAGGCTGTCCCACGGCTGGGTCCACGCCCTGGCAGGGGTGAGCCCTTCTTCCTCCTCCTCCTCCTCCTCCTCCCTGCCCTGGTGGGGACTCCCCGGTGCATCTTTCATGGGGCAGGACTGGCACCTGCAGTGCCTCCGCGGCAAGGCGATGGGTGGGAGGGCAGCGTGGGCAGAGCCTGCCAGCACCCAGCTGGTTTGCCAATAAGGGGGTTAAAAGTCAGGGTTTTTTCCTCCCCGCCGTCAAAGTTTGAGTGCGTCCGGGAGCAATACGGTGAGTAATCACCAATTTTAATAACAAGATCGGATTTTCTCCTGACATCGTTGGGGATAAAGGAGGATTTGTAGATACTTCAGCTATATTAAACCATTATTACAATTGATTTGTGGACACAAAAGGGAAATGAGTCATTATTGGTTTGATACCTCGGCAGAGGAGCCTGTCACAAGCAGGTCCTGTTGCGCTGCTGCGTGATGCAACAGCTGCGCCTCTTCCGAGATGCAGATTTTTACATGATTTGTCTAATGCGTTTTATCATTCCTAATTACTTCATGTGCCGGTGTGAAGAAAGACATATGACGACTTCTTGAGTCATCGCCTTGGCTTAAGCCAGACTTCCAGTGTCCGCCCGTCCAGGGGAACCGATGGGGCTTTCCTCCTGCAGGACCCCCCATGCCAGGGGTTTCCCAAACCCATCCCAAGTGTAAGCCTGCTCTCCGGGGTCTCTCTGCCAGCCGGTGGCAAAGCCCACCAGCAGCCACCCCAGCCCGGTCGGGAGCTGAGAAGCTTTCCAGCTGAGCATCCCTGGTGATGAGCAGGTTTTACCTTCTGTCAGCGGGCTTTGAGGCTGCAGCATCTCTTCCCCGCTTTGGTCCGCAGGCGCCTGACCTGTCTCCATGCCTTGGTGAGGCTCGCGCCGCTCGGAGATACCTCTTTTGGGCAGTATTTCCAATTCTAGTGAATTTCTTAAAAAATGCAATGGAGAACAACATTGGTGCCTTTTCCTGAGTTTTTTTGCCATGAGTTCCCACTGCCATCAGTAAAACAGCTCCTCCCAGGCACCCAGGGGATGGGTGGTTTAATGCATCAAGCCCAGGGAATAAACTCCAGCACTTGGATGGGGCCGGGGTTTTGTGCTTGGGAGAAGCAGCAATTGGTGCATATGGGAATGAAATGAAAAATGGTGATAAATCTGTTTGTAATCACAGTTTTAATGTAAGGTGACTTGAGAGACAAGGTCTTTCCCTGAAAGTAGCTGAAAACTGCAAGGGTCCTTAGAGCAGAGCTTGGGTTATAAAGGGAAGGGAACTAGGGATGGAAATAGTGCCGTTGTCCTGAGTAATCCCAGTCCAGGGTCCACTCCTCTTCCCTCCTGCTCGTTTCAGAAAGGGGTCTCGTGTTTTGGGGAAGAAGCTGTGCTCTGTTCCCCTGGAGGGAGGCGTTTCTCGCATGGTGTCATTTTGTGCATCCCAGGACCCCACCAAGGCTCAGAGCAGCTCATCACCCCAGGACAGCAGCCAGAGGATGAAGCTGGCTTCACGCTGGCAGTGCCTCTCTCTGCGGTGCCGCCTGTCCTCAGCATGCCCTCCTGTCTAGAGCGGCAAAATGCCTGACCAGTGGCTCTCGGGAGAGATTTGTTAATTAAGGCTGGGCTTTTTAATCCTTCTGTCCACAGCCTGGATCTTCGAAGCAGGACTTAATGAGCCCTGGACAAATAAGTCTCTTGGGCCTTTTCCTGCCAGCCAGCTTACACACGCCAACAAGAAGAGGTCCTGTGGCTGGAGAGGTGGCTGTGCAGCGTGAGAGCCCTTTGCCAAGGTGCTGCTACGGAGGGTTTCAGAGCCGCACCAAAGGTCATCTCTGCACCCTGGCTCCTGCCTCTGGGCTGCTCCTCCTGGGTTCAAACACTGATAAAAAGTGGCTGCTCCTGATGTGCAGCTCTGTCATCGGTGGCAGCTTCAAAGGCTGCGGTGGAGATGCTGCTGGAGCCTGGCAGGCGGGCGAGCTTGCAGCAGGGATGTTCTCATCACTGTATTGAACCTGGGGCTTGTCCAGATGTTGCACCTCGAAGGGGGTCTCTTGGGGGAAACGTTTGTCCCCAGTAATGTTTCCTATGACAAGTCTTATCAGAGACATGAGCACAGTCACCCATCAGTGACCGATTTAACTGCAAGCGATGAACTTTGGGTTGGGGAAGGTGGTCGCTCCTTGCCTATGCCTTTCTCGGAAGCTTTGTCTCCGTAGCTGTTGCTCTGAGCAAATGCTATCAGATGCCTTTAGCCTTTGTGTTGTGTCAGTGGCCGCATCCTGTTGCTTCTGCTGCTGCTTGTGTAGTGCAGGGGATACATGGGACTTTCCACAAACGGTTTTTAAAAGGGGTGCCAGGCAGTGCCGGGGTGCCTCGGAGCTGTGCCGGAGGCTGCGTCCCTCCAAGACGGCCCATGGAAACTGCGCTTCTTTGTGTCTTTGTGTGACGGGCACTTCTCTTCTTCCAGGTATTAAGGTAATTGGTGGCATCAAGGAACTCACCGGAGAAGAATATGGAGTTTATGTCAAGAGGATCCTTCCAGGGGGTGTTGCTTACGCGGACGGTGAGTTAAACGTGGTGCAGAGTGCCACAAAGTCTGAGACAAGCCAAAAGACTCTGTATTTATTTTATACGTTGCCTTGTCAGACATTTCAGGTGTTTCCTCCCATATTTTCCAGCAGTGGGGGTATTTTTTTACTGTGGCAATCATTGTAACATCCGACGGCAGCCTTGCCTTGGCTTCTCAGCATATGTATGATTGCCTCGTGTCTTTAAAGCAGGATCCATCCCTGCCGCACAAAGAACTTCACTTGGCTGCCTGTCCTTTCCCACGTGCCACTGACTGCCTGTAGCCCCAAAATGGCTGGAGATCCTTTGGCAAATTCAGCTCTGCTCTAGGCCACTGATTTCATTCTGAGCGTCTTCAAATAAGGAGGTGTTAGGCAGGGCTCTGCAGAGTTCACCTTTCATAACTTAAGCCAGAAAGATTTTTTTTTTTTCAAATGTTACAACATCATTTTTCCATCTAATAAAAATAAATCCAGAACAGGTGGACGTGCCACTCGTGGTTTTCTACCTGACCTCAAACTGAATTAAGTAAAAGCTTTATTGCACTTCTTGGCATTTACTTTTGTAACTTCCTCCAGCAGAGGAAGTGCTGCAACGCTGGCACGGGTTGTTCAGGGAGGTTGCAGAAACTTCATCTATGGACATCTTGAAAAACAGGTTGGATGAGCCTCTCAGGAACGACCTATGCATATTTCATCCTGTCTCTGGGCAAAGGGAGAAACTGTCCAACCTCTTCCAGTCCCTTCAAGCTGTATTTTCTGCAGTTTCTATCCATTAGTTTTCTTTTCCAGGGCGCCTGCAGCCAGGAGACCAGATCTTGGAGGTCAATGGAGATTCCTTAATTGGGGTTACAAGCGAGAGGTACCATATCCAAACGGAAATTTTGCATTTCTGTTGCTTTTGTATAATTCTGTGAAGTGGTTTAGGTTGCAGGTTGCATGGAAGACACCAGGGCTTCGCTTTGTCTGCACTCTGATGCAGCCAGTGCTGTTCCTGAGAGCCAACTCGGGAATTATCAAATGAAAAGTTTCTATATAAAAATAGACCAGTGAACCCAAAATGTATTTGTGAGAGATTCAGACATTTCCCCAAAATGCTGGGTTTTTAACAGCTCCGGGCACCCCGACTCCATCTGCTGCAGCTCTCCAGCAAGCCTCGCAGCTCCCAGCGCCAGAGATTAGCCAGGGAATTCCCTCTGGAGCTGCAATCCAGACCCTCAGCTCCCTGCCAAGAAAATAATTAACTGATCCAGAGCAGTACCGCATTTTTGAGGCACCCCTTTTCCATTAAACATGGTGCTAGCCCACTGCTGCCTTGCCCGGCTGCATGGCGTGCTTAGGCTGGATGGATGCTTGGGAAGCAGCACGAGAAGCTTCTCCTGCTCCCAAACCCCCAGAGCGGCCGGGTTTGATGAAGGAGGTCCCCGAGGACATCTCTGCAGCTGCAGGGAGGCTGCACCTGGCCCCACACACACTGCCCTGACTCCCACAGGGACGTGTGTATTTTCAACCAGAAAGCAGTCATCTCGGAGACAGAAACTTCCCGAGGGAGGAGATGTGCTGGGAGGTATTTGCTCACTGTCACGTGCATCTTCTGGGTCTGCTTTGTTATTGGGGATTTCTAATTCAGTGCAGAAGATTCATCAGGCTGCGACTTGGCTGCCCTCCAGCCCTGCTGCCAGGGCAGGGAATGGGGCCGCTCCATAGGCGTCCAGCCAAAAAAAAGTCACTTGGCTGCTGATGGGGTTTGCCCAGGCCATGGGTCTCTGCCCAGTTTGCTGTGAGCTTTGACATGCGGCCGGGCGAGCTCGGTGGAGCATCGCTGCAAGCTGGCGTTGACGTGTTGTGGTCCTTGTCTCGCAGGGCTGTGGACATCCTGAGGACGGCGTCAGCCACCAGCCACATGCGCCTTCTTATAACCCGCGATGACGACGCCAGGTAAGGGGTGTCATCTCGCGCCAGGAAGGGGGATCGCAGCACTCATCAGCACCGTAGCTGGGCTGCCTTTGAGCTAACAGGGCTCAAAGCCCATGGTGAAGACGGAGGTGGCCAAGGGTCTTTGATAACTGTACACTGGTGGGAACGCGCTGGAGCTGTAATGGGAAGGGAAGCAAAGCTGGTGGCTCCCCGCTGCAGACCTGGCTCCAGCCCAGCCTGTGCCAGGTCCGTTGGGCATCCCGGCATCGAGCAGACTTCTGCAGGCGTTTCCCCAGCAAGGACCAGGGCAGCTCCAGCCTCAGCTGTAGGGTGGCACAGGCTCCTTCAGCTCTGCTGTGTGGTGCTGAGCTGCCTATGGCTTATCATGTCCTGCACAGAGCTTTAGAAGAAGACATAGAAGGACAGCAGGATCTTCCCTTTCATTTCCAGTTAGACACGTCTTCCTTCACCAGAGGATTCCTCCTTCTCAGGGAGGACAAGCGGTTTCTTCCTGAAACCTCTCCCCTCACCGCTCCCTGGAAAATGCTTTCTCTAGAGAGGCTTGGAGGATTCAAAAGGAGAAGGAAAGAGTTCAGCTTTGTCTTGGCTGGATTTAAGCTGTGTGGGACAATGACGGTGTCATGAGAGAGGGCAGGGTTGTGGAAACCGAGGTATGGGATTAGTGGGGTCCTTTGCTCGCATCCCCTGGGAGATCTGGTGCAATGTGCTGCAGCATCCTCTCCCTGCTGAATAGAAACTTGAGGTGCACCAGGAACCACTGGTTTAGGCAGAGTGTGGTCGTGGGCAGGCAGGCTGGTGGCGCCGAGGCTTTGTACTGCATGTGGGTGGCTGAAGATCACAGAGTCGTTTGCTCAACGTACCCGCATCCCGTTAGCGTCAGAGATGATGGCTTCATTCCTTATCCATCAGCAGCTGTGGAGCGTTACTGCCTTAGCAGAATAGTGAGAGTGCTGTAATGACAGGGATGAGACTAATTTTGACACAGTAATATTCTGGCGGAAGAATTATTTGCTATTAATGATGGACTGCCTTTTACCTACCTCTATTCTGCTCTTCCAGTGAAAACAACACCTCAAATTATTACATTAACTGCAAGTCCTTCAGCAGCTGCTGAGGAAGCACTGGGCGAAGTGAGCAGGTCACCAGAGCTAGACTCAGGAGTTTGACCCTCTTTTGGTCCGAGTAAGGTTGCGCAAGATGCGCTCCTGTGCCGCAGTGGTCCCCTGTGTTGCCTTAGGGGTGGAAGCGGCAGTGGGCATCTCGTGCTGTCCCCTCTCTGGGTGGCTGTTGCCAGGGCTGGTTCCCAGCAGGAGGGATGGGTTTCCGCAGCTGAGCAGCTCCCTGCGCCCAGCAGCAGCAGGGTTTGCTCAGGGAAACGCTCTATTTCTCAGCCAGAGCCCCCAAAGCAGGTTTTCTGCCTTCACCCATGCCGATCTGTTCCAAGCTGTTCAGGCATCTCGATGTGCGTCCTAATATCTTAAATTGCACCTAATATCTTAAATTGCACCAGATGTTTCTTAAAATATATGCACACGTGGCTTTGTCGGCAGCTCCAGCTCCTTCGTGCATCTGTCCGCAGTCCCAAATCGCCCTGCGGAGGAGCTGCTTGTAAACCGGCTGAGGGAGACTGGGAGGGCAACGAAACTTTAAGCAATTTCTTTGGCCTCCATTTGCTATTGGTTATCTGTTAAATCTGCAAAAGGTTAGCCCGTGGGTGAGTGGGGAAGTAATCAGTTTATTTATTTTCTTTTTTTAAAAGATTTGCAGAGATTTCACTTACATAATCATCTCGCAAACTGTTTAATACACGAATACATATCTCCAGGATTAAGGGCTGTGGCAACAGGGGAAGGATTTTTCTGCTTTCTACTTTTTTTTTCTCCTTAGTTTTGTCTTTATTTTATTGATGCCCTATTATCTTTTAAATCTGTCCTTGAGCGTGGGCGAGCAGACAGCCCTCTGTCTGGGTTGAACCGGGCTCTCTGACTTCCCAGGGACTGTCAGCTCTGGAGGTGATACCCACGGCTCACGAGACATGAAAGCCAAGAGAATGACACAGGGAGGAGTGCAATTCAGAGTATTTGCAGATACTCGCATGCAGGTCGCCTTCATAAACCCTGAGCGCACAAGGCACGCTGGAGGAGGAAACATAACGACTCTGGGTTTGGAAGACGATTCAACCCGCCTGCCAATTTTCCCAATGACTCAGCTGAGTAGCATTTTGTTGTGGTTGCCCTTAGGTGAATTTGACTCATAAACGCTATTATTTGTCCCTGGAGTTAATTATAGGCCCTAATTACCTGTGCTCCTAATGGAACTCAGTCCTGGCGTGTATAAGATGCATGTTTTCAGCCTGTCGCATCAGACATGCTGCAGAGAGCGGCAGTAATGCTAGGGCTTAAAGCAGAAAATTCAGATTTAGAGCTGGACACGCTGGGTCTGGATGACGGTTGGATCTGATTTTCGTCTGTGCTCACCTTTAGCTAATGAGGATAATTTTATTGCATACACATAATTATTGTTTATTCATTCTCAACCTGAAAGTTACAATAGTTCCCTGTTTCTGTGCGTTGCACAGATATCATCCTGGTCTTTCAGGTTTATGACAGTGAGAAAGCCTGTCTGCACTGCACCTCCTAGTAATCGCATGATAAAATGCTAAATACATTGCATCTCCGCATGATATGCACAGTCATCTCGGTGAAAATGGGTTGGTGTATAAACAGGGCTTGCACAACAAGCAATAAGGAAAGTAGTCTGCTTTTCTGCAAATGCACAACCAATGTCAACCAATATCCAGGAATCAGCAGAGAGGCTGTTGCTGGAGTTCATGCCCAGCCTGGTGCAAATGCAAGGTAATCCCTTTTTTCCGGTGAGCCCTGCGTGTGACAGCGGCGGCTCAGCCCATGGGTTTGTTTGAGCACTTGGTGCTAAACTGGAAGGCAGCGGTGGGGTTGACTCCTGCAAGCCTGGGGTGTCCCAGGGTCACTGCGGAAAAACACACATCCTTTTACACAGAAGCCGAGATGCACCCGTGCATGTCACCGCTTCCTAGGCATTAATGAAAAAGCAAAGACAAGCAGCGGCGTGATGTGCTGCCCAGCACAGCCAGTGCGGGAGGGCTCACAGCTCGGGATGTGCTGGCTCTGCACAGCCCTGTCCCTGGCAGGTCTGTGCCGGGATGGATTTGGGCTTCGTGCCGGAGCTGCTGCTCCAGAGCATCATCCTGCCCGGACAGCGGTGGAAATGCTGCAGCTGCTGCGTGCTGGGTGCGAGAAAATCTGCTTTTGTGATGCTTTTGCAGTGCTTCGGGTTCACGGTTCCCACTGACCTGCAGGCTTTGTTTTTTTGAGACAAGCTATTAATTTACCTGGTGTCACAGGCTCCTCTTTCTCCCCCAGCTGCGGTGCAAAGCTGAGGTTTCCAGACGCTATGCTCTCACATAACCTTTGATGTAGGATTCACCCTTTGTTCTCCCAAGAACAAAAGGGCAGGGCAAAAAGGTATTATGAGATAAAACAACAATATTCTGCAGGAAGATTGACACCCCCCCCCCCGCTTAATCTGCAACAAAGTCGGCCTACAGCTGGCTGCTGCTGGCAAACCCCATTATCCCACTCCACCCCGTGGGGCTGGCTGAAGGCTGTGCGGGTGTGAGCTCTGTCACAGGGATCCTCCAGACCTCAGATGTCTGCATCTTAATGAAAAAGAGCTGGAGAAGGGATTGTAAAAATGAACTTTCCACTTAATAGTAACTAGTGACAGGACGAGAGGAAATGGCCTCAAGTTGCGCCAGGGGAGGTTTAGATTGGACATGAGGAAAAATTTCTTTACTGAAAGAGTGGTGAAACATTGGAACAGGCTGCCCAGGGAAGTGGTGGAGTCCCCATCCCTGGAAGTATTTAAAAGACGAGTAGATGAGGCACTTAGGGACATGGTTTAGTGGACATGGTGGTGTTGGGTTGACGGTTGGACTCGATGATCTTGGAGGTCTTTTCCAACCTCAATGATTCTGTGATTCTATGATTCTAATACAACCCCATGATTTTTTTTTTTTTTAAATAAAGCTGGGCATTTTAGTCCTGCAGGCACCTGACAATTCAGAAGGTTTTAGTAAGGGTCAAATTTTAAATATTAAAGACATCTTCTGAAATCTTTTGGTGTCTGAAAGCACAAAGCAAGACCTGTTGGCATTCCTTCAGCATACTTGTTCATTAATTGGCAAAGTTTGGGCATCGTCTGCCCGCTTGCAAATTCCTTCAAATACAGCACTGAGCACAAAATTAATTCTCGGGAGATTGACACCAGGAAGTGTATTGCTTGCTGCTGGGTATAAGCGTGTGCTTCAAGTTAGTCATGTGTTTATGTCCTTGGTGGAACCAGGGTTTGCAGTACTGACCAACAAGCAGGAGCCGGGACAGTCGCCCGTGACGTAGCATTTAGTCACACCGTCTCTACAGCAAAGCAACCCTGGGCTCGGAGCTCGTTGTTCAGGCTCCTGAGCAAATAATGATAAATACTGCTTTGTGGGTGAACCTGATGACATGAAATAAACAACAACAAAGTATGCCCAAGTCGTACCTGCTCTTGCTTATAACAGAGTTTGACAGCATGGATCAGTGATTGGGTTTGAGTTGCTCAGCAGGGCTTAAAGAGCATAAGAGCTGCCAGACTAGTTACATTTGCATTGACTAAGAGTTTTTTAGCCATTGTTTTAAGTTCATAACCTGTTCTGTGCTCTGATGGATTATTATCTGAGGAAAATGTAACAACAGATGACCACAGAAACACCCAGCCCAAAACAAAAACCCAGCTGCTGATGGCTTGGTAACCACTGGAAATAATACGTTAGCTTCCAGCAAGTTAGACCTGACATTGCAACAGGTCATGGAGGGATAAGGCCATCGCTGCATGAGTTACCAGTGCAACGGGAGTGTGAATCACCTATAGAAATGCAGAGGCTAATTGGAAAAATTCTGCTAAGGTAAGATCCATCCAAGGCTTAACCCAGGGAACCACAGAACAGCAAACCGCCGTCCTACTGCTATAGCATCTAAGTTATCCTTCCACTTTCTCAGTGCTTTTACATCTATTTCAGTGTCTAACGCTATGAAACTGCTAGTTAGAACAGTTTTGTGGAAGGTGGGGGTCTTTGAACAAAGTAGTTGTCTTTTTTTAAGGTCATGGGTTTAGTTGATAAGACAATAGTGTTGATGCAAAGTATTGGGATTCACCAAGGCATTCCACTAAGTATTGTGTGACACTTGGATTTAAAATTAGCATTAAATGGAATAAATAAGGCATACATTTGATGGCAATATTAGATAAGGCAGGCACTGGTCTTTGAAGTTTGTTAATGAGCAGGTTGTTAATGGGAAGATGTAAATTACTGAGAGCATTTCCAGCAGGAACCTAAGGAGCTGATGATTCATTCATCATTTAATATTGTTGACTCCAATCTAGCCAATGATATATAACATCTGTCCCGGAAAAGTACACAGATGACACAACGTCTGCTTGTGTGTAAGAGCAGTCTCCTCGCTGAGGAGACTTTGCTGTGGCTGGTTTCCTACAGATTTATGTCTTGAGCTTGTCTGACTGTCAAGTGTGAGAGCTAGCCACTCATAACCAGGCTTTTCCTGTGGCTATAGCATCAAGAAGGCACCTTCCCATGGGGATTCCTTCATGCCTTCAAAGTGGACATCTAATGTTGTTACTGTGGCCACAGAAACACTTTCAGGGTCTCTCCCCATTGCCTGGCTGCTGGTTTAATGACACCTGTAAGAAATTAGTCATCCTTGAGGCTTTTCTCTCTGCCAAAAGGTTGGATTGATCCAGAAGTGTTGGGTTATGAAGTGAGAAGACTGCACAGTCGCAGAGGGACAGCATGCTCCTGGGAGCCGTGTTGCCCAACAAGCCAATGTGGCAGGGAGGGGAACAGGAGGCTGATGCTTGAACATGGCATCCCCTTTCCGTGCCTCCTCATCCAAAAGGACGTGAGAGGCTCATGGCAGCTCAAAGAAGGATTACAGAAATGATGCAGGAGCTGGTAAACGTGGTTCTTAACGGTTTAAGAACTCAACATGTCACACCTGGGAAAAGGAAGGTCGCGAAGCAATCTGCCTGTTGTGTACAGGTAGTTACAGCTCATCAAGGACTCAGCACACTTGGGTAGTTACATGGTGGTCAAACGCAGCCTGGGAGCAAAGCATTAATGAAGGTACTCGGGCACCAGGCCAGCTTTCCAGGGGAGGTAGTGGATGAGATTGCTTTACAGAGAGGTAGTATAGGAAGCAGGGGGGTTACCTCAAGACAGAGGGATCATGCTAAATGTTTGTGGGTTGCCATTCCTCCCTGTTCTTGAATTCACCGACAAGCCCTTCTGATCTTAGGATCTGTAAATTTAGCATGTGCCTGCTGGTTCAGCATCTTCAGCCGTGAGCTGCTGGGAAGAGTACAGAAGCCTGCATTGCCCCAGCATGCTTTACAAGTGCAGGTCTTTGTTAAGGTCGTATGCTCCAAGAGTTTATCCTGCGATGTTCATGGAGGATATTACCATGGATGGATTCAGAGAGTGGGCTGCTGCTTCTGCATGTGCTCCAGAAGCCATCTCCCATCTTTACCCCAGCAAGAGCTAGCAGGATCTGCTTTCTGTCTAGGAAAGGAGGAGGAAAAACAGAGAATAATCTACATTTAACTATTCTGGAAGGAGTCACAAATAGGCCAAGCATTTTTGTTTTGTGTTTGCATAGTTACAGCTCCTTCTGACAGTCTGTTTAATTTGTGTGGTCTGTTAGCAAAACTTCTGAGCCTTATGGCTGGGGGTGAAATTATTCCAGCTGATTCCTGGGAGGGTCCAAGCGGTGGGGCGCAAGGCAGGGGTACAGGGCAGGGTGCAAGGCAGGGCTCCTGCATTCATTTGCCCTCTCTCAGGAAGGACAGTCCCCGTCACCAGTGCCTGTCCATACGTCCCTTCTCAGCTCCTCTTGCCCATGTTCACCTTCACTTTCCAGGGCAGTGAAGGAGCACACTGAAGTTCCAGCCCATCGCAGGAAAGCTGCACTGCCATGAGATTGATTATCGACCTTAAGTCTTGCACAACCTCTTGAAACTAGGGGGATTATACCCTTGTGCATGAGAAAGCTCTGTCTGCTCCCCATTGCTGGAGGGCATCGGCCCTATAGACTTGGTAGTGTCACTGCCATCAGAGGCACCGTTGTCATATAATCCGGTGGGGAATAGTTTTAAGCAGCAGCTGACTATACCATGTCTTTGTTTCCAGGAGAGAGTTCTCTGAGCTGCTGGAGAAGTTCGGCTCCCAGAGCAATACGGGCTCAGCGCGGAGCTCACCGATCCTGCACGGCGGCAGTGAGTAGCTCAGCATGCCTTTGGGGGGAAACCAAAAGCCCCTCTCTCTGCTGAGAGAGTTTTCTTTATCCCAGTGTTATTTTAAAGGAGGTTTGATTGGATTTGTGTAGGTGTTTGGGTGGAGGTTTGAAGGAAGAGGAGTCCTGCTCGTCCTTATTGCAAGCACTTAGTGCGTCCCCAGGCACAGAGCAGTGGGCATGGCCAGTCCTGCCTGCACAGAGCAAGCACAAAGCAAGACAGCAAGCACAAAGCGAGGCAGCAAGCTAGCCTCCTTGGGGTGAGCAAGGGAGAATTGAGTTAGGGTCGTAACAGCTTCCCAGATCCCCAGACTCTGCTTAACTGACGTGCTGGGCAGGTAACCCCAGCAATACCCATCTCTGCAGGTGCAGCTTTCTACTATGGATTTCAAAGCATTTCAGCAATCGATCATTCAATGATCATTATTTTTCATTTGCAAATGGGAAAAGTTTAATGAGATGGAAGGAGGTTAACCTAAGCCAGGTGCCAGCGCATCAAATCATGTGTGCATGGGGAAAGAATGTGTCACTCTGGCTTGGTATCCCACCAGAAGGCTGCCAACCCTTCCCCTGTGGCAGAGGTATGTAGGGCTGGCAGAGGGGTGACAGTCCCACGCTGGAATTGTGCTGAGGAGGCTGAACATTTCCTCCCCATGAGCGATATACTGATGTCTTTAACTACCATGTGGTTTTCCCCAAAAAGCTGGAAAAATGGTGTCAGCTCTCAGTGGTAGAGCTGGGGAGGAGGGTGATTCTGGAGTATTTGCATTCCCTGGACTGACTCTGACTTTGCTGTTCAGGTCGATACCTGGAAAGTACATCCTCGGGCTCCTCCTCGTGCTCTCAGAGCCCGCTGCTGCTGAGCCCCGCCAATTCCCACGGACCCTTCATCGGAAACCCGGCACACCCCCCTCACGCACAGTACGTATGGGTCGCACGGGGCCGGCCCCGCAAAGCCTGTCCCTTGGTCAGTCATGAAGATATCACCGAATGCCTAACACTGTCTTAGGGGTAGATCCAGTAAATACTTCCAGTGTTTGAAAACTGCTTTGTTCACCCTTATGTCTTCTATACCATTGTATCGCCACAATGGCTAAGAGACCACAGCATCTTCTAGAAGTCCTTGTCGTGCTGGCATCTTCACTGTTCCTGGGAAGCCTGTGCCCAAGAGCTGAAAAGCTTCCCTGTTGAGGCAGTCAGTATGTCTGGAATACGGTTAACAATGCAACTGCTCCTCTTCCTCCCCTCTGAAACCCGGGGAGAAGCCGTGGCTTACAGCCAGCTGAGAGGAGCCTGCACATCACCTTTATAAACCATGTCACGAGCAGAGTGTTTCTGCGAGGCCAGTGGTGCTTTTGGAATGTGTTTCAGGAGCTTGTTTTCTGTTGCCCTGCTTCTGGCACATTGACATCGTGCAACAAGAGCACAAGCACTGCCCTCTCGATGCAAACACTCCTGACGCCCTTTGCTTTGGTGTCAACAGCAGTTACCTACAGACACTGCATCCTTTTGTCTCCAGAGCATCTCCTGGAGCATGTGTTTTCATGTGGTCATCTGTCCCTTTCATATTTCACAGGGTCAGAGGTTTGGACAGGCAGAGCTTGTTTTTCTGTGGAGTCTCGTCTCCAGGGTGCTCGGGGTTGCCCTTCTCAAGAGGGACAGCTCGAAGGGTGTTAACCGTCGTGGAATTGGGACCATTTGTCCCCAGGGCTTGCAGCTTCCCTTCCTTTACCAGCGACTTGGCTTGTTTATGTTGGCAAAGAGAATCAGCCCTCACTGCAGAACCAGTAAATCCTCTTGCTAAATACCAGCTCTTTATTAGGGATTTGCAGAGGACAAATATCTGGCACCAGAGGTTTAAGCTGCTTGCATGGAGAGACCCTTACAGAGGAGAGGCCAGCTCATCTACTTGGCAGCTGGTTTGGACAAACTAGACATCCTTGCTCTGCTGTTAACCCACTCCAGGCTGCGATATAGGCTAGAGGGGACCTGAATTGGTGGCCTCCTCGCTCAGCGCTGCCACACTGTGCCATGTTCTGCTTGTCTCCATGCCAGTGCCGGGCCCCAGTGGTCTTCTCCTGGGAGCAGCATGAGCCGTTTGAAATCGCAGACCGTTGATTGCAGCTGAGCATCGGTGGTCAGCTGCAGAGTTGTAATTTGGGCCACGGGTCTTTTCATGCATGTGGCTGCCATCCCTTCCGCTCACCACAGGTTGTCCCCAGGCTGTGACCTCTCACTGCAGTGTCATCTGAGGTCCTGCCACCCCACTGAGCAACAGGACCCAGGTATGATTCAGTCTCGCCACAGATAGGGTCTGATATTTTGATTTGAACGGAGGGTTTAATGTTAAATTTCGTGACATCGTTTTCCTAAAATATTTCTTAGAGCGGTGTTTTTCCGTAAGACTAAGACGCATGCTGCATGAATGCAGCCCCTTTCCCACGTATAGCCAGCTGGCTCTCCTGGGGGCCCGCTGCCGGTTTGGGGGGTGCTGGCAGCACGCTGTTTTGTCACTGAGGTGTCTGACCACTGGGGATGGCACTGCTGAGGAGCACGTGGCAGTTACGCGCTGGTGTCACTGTGAGGCACGGGGTGCATAGCTGTCGTTGCGTCTTAAGTTATCAGATAACACAAGGAGGACCAGAAAGTGCAGACCATTTGGTGAGTGGCTGCTGTGGAAATAAACTGAAAAGGAGAAATGCCGGTTGCACCCAGGCCACTAGGAGGAAAGGGCTTACTGACTCTTAGATCCCACTGAATCCTTCCCCAAGACCTCCCTGTTGCGATGCTGCCCAGTCGTTCCCAACAGCCTGTGGGCGGTCAGTGAAATCTCTGGTCCCACAAACTCTTACTGCAATTGTTAAACCTCCTTCCCTGCACAGAGCCACCTGCCGTGTCCCGGTCTTGGTGGCCTGTCAGGTCCTGTTTAGCAGGCAGCTCTTTGAGGTTAGGGTCCAACCTTGTCACTGCTCCATTCGCAGTACATCCTTGACTGTACCACTGCCACAGAAGTAAATCACAGTGTGGTGGGTGTTGCTATAAAGGTGCTTAAGGGCTCATTTCTTAGGGCATTTCACAAGGTTTTGAGTCCAAACCTTGGTTAAGACATAGCTGTGTATCCTGAGCTTCACTTTGACATTTGCGAAGGGCTGCTTAATAGTTGACCAATCTGTAAATTGCTGTCTGGTGATTTAACTGGATTTGAACAATAACCACATTGATCCTTTATATGCTTTTGCCTATGAAAAACAGGAATGCCAAATATATTCTGGTTAAACCTTTAGTTTCTTCTCTCTTTATTTTCTAAATGCAAATGAGTATTCCCCAGCATTTGAGATTATGCAAGCCAGTCATCTTCATAATGCTGAACAACGTCTGCTAAGAAACGGGAGTCCTCACCTCCTCTTTCCAAGGTTGGGTGGAAGAAAAGGTGCAGAGACAGAAAAGGTTGGGAGAAGTTAGAAGGATCACGCATGGAAAGAAAGCCAGGCAGAGTTTGTTCAGCGGCATGGGAAAATAAACCAGATCACCTCGAGTCACCTGCTAACATCTCTCCCTTGCAGCTACTCCATTGAATCAGGAATCCAGAGCATTTCTATAGCAAAATCCTCCGGCTTAGGGCTGACAATCAGTGGTGGATCTAACAGGCCTGATGGCCCCATGATTTATGTTCAAGAGCTTCTGCCAGATGGTGACTGTTACAAGGTAAGTCAGTGCGGAGACCCTCAGCGACTTTGCAATGGGGACCTCTCCTAGAAGCTGTAGCTGTTCTGAAGCAGCTTTTCTGAGAATAGATGAATAATGCATTGCACGGACCAATGATCATTTGTGTGGCAGGAGAAGGCTTTGGGCAGAGGGACATTCCTTCCCAATGCTCTGACTTTCTCCTCCTTTGTTTAGGATGGTCGGCTCCGACCTGGTGACCAACTAATCGCTATCAATAAAGATTCTTTGGTGGGCAGCACACATGAAGAGGCCAGAAAAATAATTGCAAAAGCCAAATTCAGGTAAGCATGTAACATATTTCCCGTCATCATCATGGTGCTGTTGAGTCTTAGGCAAAAACCCTTCATGTCATACCAATGTTTGGCTTCAAGAAGCATAAGGATTATTAGTCTTAAATGATGCTTCAAGGTGGTCCTGATAGGTGATCGTGTAAGGAAATCTTGAATGCATGGATCATCCTGAAGTGTAATCCAGACCTTCCCAATGTTCTGGTCGTCATGAATATCCCCTATCACTGCCCAGCAGAGTTCTGCAACAGAACTGAAATTCAAACAAGCAACCCAGCTGGTGGAGATCCAACTACACTGGTGCAGGCTACATGGGCTTAAGTGAGATTATCCCGGAGAAAGAAGCATGGGCATGGAAGTTCTGCAAATTTAAGTTGTGCTTTTTTTTTGTTAATAAAATGTTCTGTATTTGTTGTTTGTTTAAGACATGAGGGAAACACAGAAGTGGCCTTTATTCCTGGAAGGGGACGGTTACATCCTGGACTGTCAGTTCATAACAACATCCCGTCACCACCTCCAAAGGCTGTGGGAAACGGTCTGAGTTCCTGCAGACTGAAGGTCCATGTGAGGTCCCCAGAGGTAGGTTGAAGTTCATATCTAAGACCACAGACATCGGTCCTGTGATCTTTCTTTGACCAGAAAACTCTTCTTTAGGGACTCCATGGTAGTCCTTCTGGAGAGTGGAAAGTCTGTAATGCTGATGTATGTAGCCCTGTTTTACAGCCTGGTATTTTATATCTGAAATATTGTTTTCTTCTGTCTTGGGTTTGAGATGGCGAAGGATCTGTGGAGGTAATGAGAAGAGTTTCATCTCCAGGGCCTGCATTCAGATCTGTTTCAGAAGTCTCAGGTTTTAAAAATAACAAAACCCTTCTGTGGATAGCAACCTGCATCTCATTCAATACCAGTCACAGAGCTGGAAGCGATCTCAGGAGTCGGTTTGATCTAGTCTCCTACCCAAAGGCAGGAACAACTCTTTGTTCTTAAAGACCTCTGATGAGGATGAATCCACGGCGTTCCTAAGCAGCCCATTTCTGTTCTTCACTAGTCTAATGATAAGCCAGGCTCATTCTTCCTGTGAAGCCTAGCTCCATGTTGTGTTTGCAGAGACAAGTGCTCGAGCTATGCGTGGTGAGACAGGGTTTAACCACACAACCCTCACAACAATTTAGGTCTGTGGCTGGATTCTGTGCATTTGTCACTCCTCTCCTGGACTGGTGCAACGCCGGGTGTATCTTCTGCCCTCTTCCACATAAACTTCCTTTAGAAAAGGCTGGCTGGATGTTCCTTTCATACAAGCATCATTCACAAAAGGTCTTTCTTTCCAGACCCTGTGGAGACATGGACTTGCAAGAATGTCATATATATGTTGCCTTTGGTGACATGCTTATGAAAGTCAGCCTTAGCCCATATACATAGAGCTGAGTAGTACAGTTAGATCCTTCATCATCCAGCAGAAGGTGTGCTTATGTAATGTTGAGCACCTATATAAAATTACATCGCTGGCTGGAATGAAATTCTTCCTTTCTTCACGTTACTGCTAAAAGATGGAATTTTTAATGAGGTCTAGGCTTCCACATTAGGGAAAGCGTGCTCAGGCGCCTGTGCTACCTGTCCATATGTCCTCAGCACCAGTCCTGTGCCCCTCTCTGCATGTAAGTTCCCAGCTGCAGAAGCACTGTCTTGGTGGTGCTCAGCATATCCACCCTGTGACTCTATTTTTCCCTCTTACTTGTGCTTTCAGCTGTGACCTGGCACTTAAGAAAGGGTGGGCAATGGTCTTGGCTTCCTGTCGTGCACACTGTGATAATTGTGAGTTTTGGGTAAATAGCACAACTGGCCGTGGTCAGAATCAGGACCTCACTGGTGTGTTGGATGCAGAGCTTTAGGGAGAACCTCTATGGAGAAAGCATGCAAGGTCAAATTCATCCTCAGCTCTCAGTTACAGTAATGACAAACTCTGTTTTCTGTGTGTGACCAGAGATTTTGAGATGGCTCAGGAAGGTGCCTCTGCCAAGTGCTCCTAGAGAAACCCCTGGAGTCTCTTTTGGCCCATCTGCACAAGAGGTGTATGTGGTGCCTTTGCTCTTTATGGGCCAGATGAATTGCTCTCTCTTAAACTCCTCTATCTTCTGCTCTTTATTTACACCAACAGATTCTGCTTAGCGATTGCCTGTGCCGTTTTGTCTTCTTTTTCTAGAATAGACATGAAAATCATTTTCCTGTGCCTTCTTTGTCACCGGACATTTGCCCACCAGAGCTTACTGTCTCAGGTAAGAGTCCTGCTAAATTATTTTCTTTGTGTGGGTCACAAGCACAGCCTTGGCTCCTCGGTGCTGAGGATGATGAAATTATTTTTGATCACTGTTTATACTGCTGTAGTGGAACCTAATGGTGTGATAATGAGTCTCAGCCCACTAGGAGAGAGGGAAGGTAGCAGCTACTCAACGGGTAGTAATTATGCCCATGTTTGTCCATAGTAGCAAAATTCTTTACTAAGGCATGCAGAGGACTGGAAATAGGAGACAACAACTTCTTCCACTCTCAGCCTGTTGCTCCTTTGCAGCAGTGTCTTTGCCCACATGCAAAGGTTATGTCGGACTTGCATCCAGCAGGTCCCACTGCAGGCAACATTCCCTTCTGATGGGAATGGGTGGTCCTCAGAGACACAGTATAAAAAGAGTCAATTAATGATAGTTGTAATGAACATGGCAACCCTGGGCATTATATAGACATTAAGGTTGCCCTCAGTTGGTCAAACTGGGAAATTGCTTATAGATGTGATTAAGTCAGATTTCTCTCTACATCCAAGCTTCACTTCTGGCTTACTGTTCCACGCTGTTTTCTCTCCGTGGTCTGAGTCCTGGGCTGAGCTCTTAACTTTTGTGGGAGAGACCTACTGTTCACCCGATAGAATGGCAGCAACAGGGGGTGAGCTCAAATCACCCTGCAGCTTCACAGGTCCCTTAGGAATCACAGGAAACCTCAACAACCTCCATGATCCAGTGTCCAGGGAGATGACCTCCAGCAAGATACCCCATATCCCTATGATATGAAGGTTGCTTCTGCCCAGAGGAAAAGCTGGGCTTTCCCTAGCGCGTCCCTAGCAAGCGCAGCCCATCATTCTCGTGGCCACAAGTCCAATGGCCCTTCCCCATGCGCTGCCAAGGCACTTGCTCCGCTTGCGAATCCCTGTGCCGTGTTGTAATTTCCATCTGGAAGGCTAAAAGTGAGCATTGCAAGCTAAATTGTGTTTAGTCTATACCTGGGATTAGTGGGAGAGATAGGGAGCAGATGGTGCTGGGCTGGGTGTGCGTCAGCACTCTGCTCCCAGGGATGCCTGTCTCACCTTGGGCAAGCTCAACAGGCTTCAGCCTTCACCTTCCGTGCTCTGCACTGCAGAGACCCTGGGACAGGGACTGCTCTTGGTCTGTCCTCCCTGCCCCGAGCATCCTGCAGCCTGTCCTGCTTTCAGCAGAGATAGAGTTAATTTCCTTCCTAGTAGCTGGTACAGTGCTGTGTTTTGGATTTAGGATGAGAACAATGTTGATAACACACCGATGTTTTAGTTGTTGCTGAGCAGTGCTTACACTAGTCAAGGACTTTTCAGCTTCCCGTGCTCTACTGACTGAGCAGGCTGGAGGTGCACAAGAAGCTGGGAGGGGGCACAGCCAGGACAGCTGACCCAAACTGGCCAAAGGGATATTCCATACCATGGGACGTCGTGCTCAGCATGTAAAGCTGGGGGAAGAAGAAGGAAGGGGGGGGACATTCGGAGTGATGGCATTTGTCTTCCCAAGTAACCATTACGCGTGATGGAGCCCTGCTTTCCTGGGGATGGCTGAACACCTGCCTGCCGATGGGAAGGAGTGAATGAATGCCTTGTTTTGCTTTGCTTGTGTGCGCAGCTTTTGCTTTACCTATTAAACTGTCTTTATCTCAACCCACAAGTTTTCTCACTTTTACCCTTCCGATTCTCTCCCCCATCCCACTGGGGGGGAGTGAGCGAGCGGCTCTGTGGGGCTTAGCTGCCGGCTGAGGTTAAACCACAACAAGCCTTGATTTCAGGTAGGCTCTTAGGTGGCCACCACCAACAGCCAGAGCTCCCAGTGATGGGGAGCAAAGCCCTGGGTCATGTAGGCAATCCAGCAAATAGCAATGACCTAATCACTTCCTGACTTAGCTATGGGATTTTATTACACATGGTTTTTTAATGTGAAATGCTGAGGAGTCTTTGTGTCAGTATCGCCATCCATGAAAACAGACAACTGGCTTTGAAAGAGCTGCAGCCAGGCTTGGAGCCTGCTGCTTCTCGCTGCCTTCTCCTTGCACCTGGTCTCTGCCCCGATGGTCGAGGAGGGTGCGGTGAGAAGTGCTCGAGAGGTTCAGGAGAAGCGGTGTTACTCGGCAAGAGAGGGCTTCCCGTGATGTTAATCAGATCCCTACCTCCCTGTGGGTGCCTGATGGATGCCCTGGATATCTCCGTGTCCAGAGCTGACAGCAAAGCCACGTGGAGCTAATCCTGATTAGCCACGCGTCAAGGGGTAACAGCTCTGCCCTTGATCTTGGAGAGTAAAATGTTGGTGGCCGATCCAGCAAATCCATTTATTACCTCTTGCTGCTTCCCAGCTCCTGGCATTAGCAGAGCGGATGAATACTGGGATTAGGAGTTGTGCAGCACCTCTGCTGCTTCTCGCTGCCTTCTCCTTGCGCCTGGTCTCTGCCCCAATGGTCAGGGAGGGTGTTGTGAGAAGTGCTCGAGAGGTTCAGGAGAAGCAGTGTTACTTGGCAAGAGAGGGCTTCCCGTGATGTTAATCAGATCCCAGGCAGGCAAAAGAAATTGCTCCCTGGACAAATCCTGTGCCACTGGCACGAGAAGGAATTTTGTCACCGACCTGGGCTGATGGCTTGAGGGTGAGCAGGGGCAGGCAGGCGGGCAGGCAGACAGGCAGCAGGGCTGCAGGCACAGCAGTTCTGCACCCTTCTGGAGTCTGGCAGGGGAGCTCCCGAGCAACGCCTTCTGCAGCCCTCTTCCCAGGGAATGTCACGGTTTCTTACAGGCAAGGGTTAATCGTAATGGAAAGGTGGGGTTCCTTCCAGGGATGGAGGAGCACAAGTGGCAGGGCATGGCAGCAGGGCTCGCGCTCTCTACCATTTCAGCTGTGAAGGCAGTGCCGGTAATGGCGAGCCAGCTGTCAGCAGCTGGTTCTGCTGATCTCATGACAGCTTTTCACCAGCAAAGCAGCTGCCGTTTCTGCCTCTTTCTCCCTCTGTGTCTGCCTCGCAATGCATGTGGGTCCTTCTACCCAAAAAAACCTGCCTGCCCAACTGAGGGAAAAGGGTTCAAGGCTTTTTGCGGTCTTGTGGAGGGAAAAAGTCTGGCACTGGTGTTTTTCCACATCGCTTTTAATCTGTCGATTCTCTTTTCCATGGGTGTTGTGAAAGCCAAGGCTGCATTTTATAAAATGTTAGGTTTCAGTTTTGCTTAATCAACTAGAGAAGACAAGACTCAGGCAGATTTTTTTTTGTTTCACAGATCACCATAACTACAGATCCCAAGACTCCACAAAGATTTGTGATTGGAAATTTCCAAAGTGCTATTTTTGCAGTCCTAGGTCCTTGGATGAAACATCCCATTTTAAACCGTGCAGAAGCCTAGTTTCAGTCAGGGCTTGCCCCAGTATCCAGTCTTTTCAATGGTGGCCTAGTTCAGCCTTCCAGGACCGGATTTAGTAAATCCTGCTCTTTGATTTTTGGCCTGCTGCACACACATTATATTTCATGCAACAAGAGTTCTGAATTTTGCTTTGCGGGCACCTCTTTCCTCTACCCAAGTGCTCTTCCATTAACATTTATTTTTGGCTTTTCAGCACCCACTTCAGCATCTAATCATAAAGCAGCTTCAGGCACCAAACCAAAAGTAGCGCTGGATCCCCACGTCCGGCTCAAGGATGGGAAACTGGAATTGGTAAGTGGAATGGGTCCCTCTCCCCAAAGCGAGGTCTCCTCTCAATCCTCTCCCAAGGTGTGCTATGCAGAAAATAGTCCACTAGCGTGATACCTCCTTGCTTCCAGCTGCCACGTTATCAGCAAACAAAATTAGCTTACGTGAATGGTCTCCTTGTATTGCTTTTCTGTGAAAGAACTGATCTAGACCTTTCAGCTTTGATTCTTGCATCAGTGTTGCACTCAGGCACGTGAGGACCGGGCCGGGTACTAGCATGAGGGTCACTGTCGCTTGTTTTTTGGGGGAATTAAAAAATGCAAGCCTGAATAGATACAGCCTAAGAGAACCAGCCTGCCTGTTTGCACAGAATAAAGCTGCTGCACTTGATCAGTGCTCTAATCTACACGTACACCACCCTCCGCTGAATAGCCTGCTCCAGCCTAATTCCCCTTCACCTCTCCAGGAGGCTGACTGGGCTGTGTTGGGAACAGCGATAGCACAGGCCAGCTGCAGTGCTCAGAACATTGCTTTCCTTGTTAGCATCACACCCCTCACATGCTACAACTAATCAATCTGATTTTTGAGACAGAGGCATAAGAGTCAGCCACCAAACTGTATTTATTACCAGGAGTCTGGAATAAAAAATGGGTCTCAACTCTTCAGTCGAGTTTGCTGGAGGTTGGGTCAAGCCTCTAAAGGCAAAAAGGGAGAAGAGGGCGTAGTGAAACATCCCGATTGTGTCCAAAGGGGCATTTAAACACACCTTGGCTCATCCTGGCTATTTCCCAATGCTCCGGGGAGCTCCAGAAGTCTCCTCCTGGCAGCTGCATCTCCCTTGGACGTAAGGCATTTGACTCAGGGCTGTAGGTGCAGGCAGCTGCCCTCCAAACTTTCCGGTGCTGCTGTCGCTGCTGGGGTGACCTCGGGCAGCCTGGTGTGGGCGAGGGAAGGCTGAAATACGAGATATCTCACCAAGGATCCAGCCAGAACCACTGCTCCTTTCATCATTTTATGGAAAATATATTCCGTGGGCACCATCAAAGGGCAGGGAGTGGAGCTGCCCATTTGCTGACCGAGACCCCAGTGAAAGGCAAAGTGCCCTTGGGGGGGCCGTGCCCCCAGTCTGGTTTTGGGGTGCATGTCCCCCCCGGGTACTGCTGGATTTTGGGGGGGTGGGGGGGTGGGAATGCAACCCCTCCCAGGGCCGGGGGACTGCCGGGAGGGCCCGATGTAACGAGTATCTGCTGCCACCCGACGGCCGATGCAGCGCTCGCCCTTCAGCCGCTCTCGCCTCCCGGGAGGGCAGCACGCAAGCAGGAACTTTTCTTCTAAGCCTGCATAATTCTCCTAAAGCGGGATTTAGGAATGCATTTTCGCAGCGACCTCTGCTCGTCACGCGTATAAAAGCAGCTCCTCTTTGGCGGGAGGAGTGGGGACGCTTGGCTTCCCCTTTTAAAAGCCAGTGTTATGAGCAGGCGGCTGCAGCGGTGCCAGGGTCAGGACATCCACACCGACCGGCACAACCTGAGATGGTTTTGGGGTTGCCCACGCCAGATGCCAACATCTGCAGACTGAGGATCAGGGCATCCCGAAGCCCAGGAGCCTGCAGCACTGCCTTGTGCAGGGGTGGCGGGCAGAGGAGTGGGAGGTGGGACTCAAATGGGCCTCGCAGGCAGCACGTGAGAGCGGACGGGTCCCATGGGCTTGCTGGTGACGGAAACGTGACAAAGGACTTGTCTCCAAACCCCTTCCAGGGGACCATGCGGGAGGTGCTGTACACGCGTGAGCCGGAGCTGCGGGTGCAGCCTGGGACAGGCGAGCGTTTAACTTGAGCTCTTTCCCAGCGTCTGCTGAGCTTGACTTTGTCTTTTAAAAGCTCTTACTTGCTGCTGCCAGCAGTGAAGTGGGGTTTGCACAGGTTTATCTGCTTCTGTGTGGTGGCCTGGGGTTGAATTGATAAATATCAGTAGAAGACAGGGCATCAGGCATAATGAGAAAGCAAAAGCTGCAGTGGAAAAGGAAAATGTTTGAATGTCTCCTGTTGCCACGGAGAACAGCTTTTATCTTCTCGCTCCCAAACACAATTCCTGGGCAGTAAGAAGGCGGAGAGGCTGAGCTCTTGGCAGCTGAGCCTTGCTACAGCTCCGCCGGCTTTTGATAAAGCTCCTGACAGTTTGTCATAGCTGCAAATCTGTATAAAATGTTCTTGGAGGGATGTGAACATGTCCCTGTCTTCAGGAACAGGCATTTCTGTACATGTGTAGGAAAGGAGAGACTGGAAATCCAGCCCAAGCCCTGCTCCTTTGGGAGATGCTGCCTGGAGAGCCACTTCCAGGAGAAAACCCAGCACCAAGTGTCTTCCCAGCACCTACTTCAAAGAGTTGCCTTTCCAGTATTTTTCTTCTTAAAGGCTTATTGTTTCTGCTCAAGGTTCTGCAGTATCTTGGTCTGGATGTGACTGAGGAGAAGAAGAGGCAGTTACGGCAAAGCCTGACCACAGACTCACAGGGGACAGTGGCCTACGGAGGTGAGCAGGCAGCTCTGCGCGTGACGGGCTTTTTCATTTTTGTGTAGCTTTGCTGGAAGCTGAGAAAGGAGAGAGGCATCTGCTGAAAGGTGGCAGGTAAGATACCTGGCTGGGTATTGATGTAGCCTCAAAACAGCTAAGAAAAGTTACAAATACAAAAGAAGGTGTTTGGTAGAAGTGTATGTAAAATGAAAATACAAGGAAGCTGGTGCGAGGGCTCACTTTCCTTAAACCCCTAGCTTGCCAAGCAAGAGCTGGCCAGAGGACATGCAGAAAATAAAAGCCTGCTCTGCTTTCTGTGACCTGCCAGAGCATATCTGGCCTGCAGGGTCTGCTCCCCAAAAGTTTTTTCACAAAAATTCAAAGCCATCAGCAATGTCCCCACCAGGCAGAACAGGCTTGCAAAGCGCAACGCCTCTTGGACAGATGTTCTTGTGCAGAGCGAGCGATGGCATACAGAACTGTGCGCCTCTCCTAAGAGCGACTGGCTTCGTAAGTTTGTGGCAATAGAAATAAGGATGATGAAGAGTATTTGGCAAATGTGCTGGCAGCGAAGATGCTGCTCTTGTGGAAAGGCTCCGGCTCCTGCTGTAGCCCAGGGGCTGAGGACTGGAGGGGCTGGGACCCCAGTGCCGCCTCCGCTTCGCTGCGCCGGCTCCCGTCTGTCCCACACAGCCCCTCGCACTGTGCTTTCCTCCATGTCGGACAGCAAAATGAATCTGGATTTTCAGACTTGTCAATTTAACACCTTTTCTAAGTGCCGAAGTCACTGAGTTTTTTTTTGTTTAAATCAGCAGCACGAGAAATGTCAGCAGGCAGGGGGGTGCCTTTTGTCAGAAAAATGTGGTTTTGGCTTAAAATTTTAAAACTCCGAGAACCACAATCGTGAAAACGCCGCTGTCAAAATATCTGGGGGTTTTGGTTTTTAAAAGTTTAATTTTTTTTCAATTGGATAAGAACTAGTCTGGTAAAGATTGTCAACAACTTATTTAAATTTGATGGGATTGCCAAAGAACCCAGGAGTGTTAGAGAAGACTGTTTGGCATCTCTAAACCTGCTCTGCTTGGCAGCCAGTGGATGTCCCCAAAATAGGTGCCATTTTCTCCTAACACACAGTGCTTTTCTCTTTTAGCCCGGTAAAAACTGATTCTTTCTCACAGATCTTCTCCAAGCACTCAGGGATCTGATGCAGGAGGAGCTGGACGAGGCTGGTCTGGATTCCAACTCCATGCTCTTCACGCAGCACGAAGTGGCCAGTTTGCTGGATATATCGGCTTTTCACTCTCCGGTCAGTCAGTCCAACACTTTTCTACATTGAATCCATGAATCTTCTATGTGAAATCCATGAAATTCTGAGACGCGAAAAGCTAAATTACCATTTTCTCGTTGTTCTAGAGTTATAAAGAGAAGGCAGAACTATGCATTAATCATTTTGATTATAGGAAATTCTATAAAAGACCTCAAACTTCTCATTTTTAATAAGGAAATAACAATATCTATGGGATGATAGGAAGGAAGCAGCCTGGCAGTGATGCAGAAGGAAAATAAGCCATAATGAATCAATTCCAACTAATTTCACCTGGTTCACAAAATGAAAATTCCATAGCTATTCCAGCTATGTCAGGGATCAGAGAGTGAAATCCCGTGGGGTGAAAAAAACTCCTGCAGTTGAATTACTTAATGTGCTTTTTGATCTGTTGCATAAAAATGCTGACTCCTTTTCCAAGTGATTTTGATTCATCGTTATTCTGGGTATGGAACACAATACGCCTGCCATATAGCTCCATGCTTTTGGTAAAGCATAAGCGGTGCGTGATGCTGTCTGTCCCTCTGCCTTGCAGACCTTCGACTCTCTCAGCTGTAATGACAATGAGGAGCTGGAGCAGCTGCAACTGGAAATGATGGATCTGCGGCAAGAAGTCCGAAGGCTAAAGGTGGAGCCTCTCCTGAGCAGATTTCTTGGCTGGTGCCTTCTGTAGCTCGCTGTAGTTGTGCTCGAGGGTAATGGTGTAGCCTGTCCCTCTTAAGAAGTCACCATCTTGCATTCTGCGCGTTCCTCGTTACAAAGGAGACTCTCACCCTCAGCTCTCCTTAATTGCCTCTTTCTCGCTCTCAACCTCAAATGAAAACTTATTTGTACTGAAAGTATGCGGTCACTTTTTAGCAGTAAGTAAATATATTTAAAAATACAAAAACGTGTCTCACAAATAATTCAAGTCCATGAATAACAGAAGCACCGCCTGTCCTCCCATCCTGACCTAGCTGCTGATTGCCGGCATGGCTGTTTCGCACCATGGCGGTGTCCAGGTGGATTTCTGCAGGCATGCAGGTCGCAGCCCAAAAAAGCACTGTGGTGGGGGACAGCACACATGACTGCTTCTGTAAAATGTTATTCTGGTGGGTAGGGGCTACAAGACCAGGGCATCTTCTAGAGAATGTCCTATCGCTTGTTGCTTCTAATCCGGTGAAAATATTTTCCATAGTCTCTCCTGAAAGAGGTGGAGACCAGCAAGAAGTCAATGGAAGATGAGCTTCAGAGACTGAACCAGGTTAGTGAAGAGATTGCTGGGGGCCTTGGGGTGGTTGGCGGCTGACGGGGACGTGGTGCATTCACCAGAACTTCTCGCTGCTTCCAGAAAGCACTGGGGTTCCTCTCCGAGAACCGGACGCTGCACAGCAAGCTGCAGATGGCAGAGGTCGTGCAGAGACAGGCACACAGTGCGGAGCAGGACTATGAGGAAGTGATCCACTTGCTGGAAGCTGAAATTGCAGAACTGAAGATGCAGTTGGTGGGGAAGAAAGCAAAACACGTCTCTGAAATAGAGGTAATGCAACCCCTCAGCCTGGGAAAAAACCCACAGCCCTCCTGACCCTTCTTCTGTGGGTTCCCCTCCTTCTATTTATAAAGGAGAAAATGAATGTAGCACATACATCATTTGTTGTGTATGACCACAAGGCCAGCATGGTCTCTGGGTCTGTGTGATAATCTGTATAATTTCCACTGTCCATTCCAAAAGGACAGTGGTTTTCTGTTGGTAGCAAACGTCATAAATTGGTGTTTCCAAAGGCCAAGGCTGGAGCGTCATCATCACCTTTCTCTTCTTCCTCTGGCCCCGTCCCAGGAGAACATCCTGCAACTGAAAAGACAGTTGTCCCTGGCTGACGGCCAGTTACGAAAATCAGAAGTCTCACGGAAGCGCCTGGAGATCTGCAATAGGAAACTGCTCCTGTTTGTGCAGGTGAAGTGCTGAACCACCCCCGGTGCTGGTGGCATCACTGTGGCCTCTTACCTTAAGGGTGATTTTGCAAGTCCAAATAACTTCCTGCTCCGTAAGCAAGAGAAGGGATTTTTAATTCTATCTTATCCTAAAAAGGCACTCTGTTGGTTAGGAGAAACTAGGGAATGAACTCATATATACTCATATACCTATGAGCTATGTAAACACTGTGGTGCAGGCTTTGCCTGGTGGCTCTGCTGTCCCCGGCTCACCGGTCCCCCCGTGATGCTCTGGTTGAGGCTGCTCCAGGAACTCTGTTGGACACGATGGTCAAAATCGTGTGTTTTAACCTTCCCTTTGTATAACTGACGGTTGCTTCTCTACACAACAAATGTGGACTCAGAGAGTGGTTTTGCTCTTCCGGTGCTTTTTTCCCCCAGATTTCCTGCAAAATCTCACACATAATTGCTTTAGTCTTTTAATTGACTGTTCTTCCACTTCACTACCTGTATCGGGAATACAAGCTTGTGTAATTAGTAAACTGGCCAGCATGGGAAGCACTAGTATTCAGTGTATCTGCTACAGCTACTAGTAGCTTGTCCCAAGAGCTCTTGAAATCAATAGGAAAGAGTGGAACGAAAGGAAGCATAGATGCTGTGTCCTCTGCTTCAGAGAAGGAAGAATTAAAATGCCTCTAGACCTGCAGCACTACATGCTGGTGCCTGTGCGGTTTGGGGCCGGACTTTGGAAATGGATTTGACTTGGCCCCAGGGTCAAACATCACAGGACTTTGACCACTGGGGAGCAAAACATCTTCCTTTTTTATACATCCCTCAGTAGTGTTTGAGAGCTCACTAACCATGCGTGGTAATGAGAGCTTATGCGTGCAGGTACAATCCAGAAACCAGGGATTGCTAGTAGCGATGACCAAGGCTCCCTGAAATGTAGCCTGAAAAATTGTTCTTTGGAAAGGTATTTTTATGTTGCATTTCGTATATTTTAGTGTTGGTATTAAAATGCATAATTTAGATGTGTCTGTATATTTGCATAGGCTGTGAATGTTGCTTGAATTGCAAAAGGCCTTGAGATATTTGCTTCAAGGGCAATGAATAAGCAGAAGCTGATTACTGTCATATTAAATCTGATCACCAGGAAAAACCCATGGGGTTTGTTCTCGGGAATTATTCATTCCAACAAGTTTGAAACATTTTTTTTTTTCTTTTTTTTTTTTTTTGTTGCATGGCAGAACGTCCACAAGGTCCTGAGCACACCCAGTCATTTACCAGATGAGAAAAGGTAGGAGGTGGCTTCTGGGAATCTTGAACAGCAACATGAAATGTCCTTTTCTGATCTTTCTCAGGGGAAGGTGATTCACACGTAACCTACCCAGAGTTTCTAAACATACTGTCGCTTTGGAAGTGAAAGCAGGGGAGAAAGATGATCTGGAGGCTGCTGGTGGATTGGTACTTGGCAGGGGAGGGGGGGTTGGCCTCTGTTCAGGTTTTTTTTTGGGAGCGAGTAGCTGAAATGCTCCTCTGGCTAAGTTGCTCTTGTCGGCAGAGACCCTAAGCAGGTTGTTTCAAAGAAGCAGAGTTTTGACCCACCTGCTTTTCCTAACATAAGTCAGGTTTTTGGCTTTAGGACCATGTCCTTTTTCATTAGCAGTTAGAGTAACTGATAGAGTGTAAGCAAAGAGCTAGCATGACTCTCAACTGCATGAATGGTTGCAGAAATAGACTTCAGGCTTCTGGACTCCCCTTCAACCCGAACCTATCTCCTATCACTTGGAAAAAAATGTATCACAACTCTATGTGTGTTTTTAACTGATTAAATCGTTGAAAGGTCACTGTCCCATTGATAATGATGAGCCCCTTTAAAAAAGCCAGTATTTAAGAATGACGGAAAACAATTTTTAAGTTTCCAAGATGGTTACTTCTAATATAATGAAGGAAAAATGTTTTTGAGAAATTCTGAAAATACTTTGCTATCTGTCTGTAACACAACAATGCAAGCACGTCTAAAAGAGAGTCTCCTGTGCTGCTGAGCGATTGAGATGCAATCCCCCCAGAATACACAGAACTTACATAGAATATCCTTCACAAGAGGCTGGCCAGGATTTTCAATAACTATTCTATGATAGAAGTATTGATGACACTTTCTGTATTTATAAGAATCAACAGTGAAACAGAAGAGGATAAAACAGACGCAGTCTCAGATACATCTCTTCCATCTTCAGATCTTGTTGACCTTTTGCTATCAGAAGCTAAAGAACTGTTAGCGCCAATCCTCTCCAACAAGGATGGTAAGCACTAAATTAACTGGAGAAACCTGAACCCAAACAAGTCTCAAGGCTGTCTGTTAGTGTTATTTACGGTTTCCACCACCTTCCATATTTTTTGCCATACCAGTTAAGCCTCCCATACATGTACCTGATTCTCTCATGCTAACTGAGATGTAATTGCCCTCCGTGTATCCATGTGACTCATCTTTGAATCTGAAACGCAGACTCACAGTGTAAGGAGTCCAAGGGTGTGACTTCTGCCCAGGGCCAGACGAAAGGCATTTATCCAGGGGAAAAAAAAAAAACTAACAAGCAGGAGGATGGTTTCACAGAATTGTAGAAATGCTGGTTGAAAGGGGCTGCTGGAGATCAGGAGTCAAATCTTCTGCTCCAGGTAGGACCATCACACTAGATCAGACCTGCAGTGGGTTTACCCAGCTGTGCTTTCAGCCTCCAAGGATGGAGATCCACAGCCTTTCTGGATAATATGTTCCCGCGCTGCATTATGCTCTGTGAAAAAGATTTTCCCAGCATCTGGTCTGAACTCCCCCAGGTGCAATGTGTGGCCACTGCCCACAGTTATATTGTCTGCCACTGCCAAGAAGAGCTTGGCTCCAACATCTTTCTAATTGCCCTTGAAGTAGGAGTGGGTGCTGCGAGATTGCCTCTCAGCCTCCTCTTTGCCAGGCTAAACAAGCCCAGCTCCCTCAGCCCTCCCCAGCCTCTCCCTGCAGGTTATGAGCCCTAGGGCTCCCTTTGCTGGACCCTGTCCAGTTTCTCAATAGCTTTGAACCAGGGATCCAAACCTTCGTTACGCCATCCAGGTACGACTACAGCAGTGCTGAGCAGAGGGGAAAAACAGCAATCTCCCTGTTTCCTTGGCATACAAATCAGCCTAGACTCCCTTCCCCTCACACGTCTGTGGATGGGAGAGAAATCAGATAAAAGGCATCTAGCTCCATGGGAGTCTGAATTAACTTTCCCAGTCTGGGACTCTGAGCTTAGTCCGTGAGCCATAAACATTTCTTGGCAGCAGTTATTTGACCCCGCTTGTCTCCTTCCATGCAAAGGGAGAGTTTCTGATATCCTCCGTGTCACGATCAGGTGAGTGTACAGCCCCAAATAGGGGCCCAGTCTTTACTCTTTGATGCTATTCACCAACTACCCATGGCCATGGTCCAGCATTGTCTTTGTCTCAAAGCACGAGACACAAGGAAAACAATCGTAGCCTTTAAGGAGCACCTCTGATATATCAGCGTGTCAGCATTTTCAGAGTTCCTGCATCATTTAAATGTGCATTATCATAATGTAGCAGTGCTACTTGCATTGGGCATGTTTTCTAACCCGTCACTTATACTTGGCTGTGTGCTTACATTTGCAGCTTTGCCATGTGACAGGGACCAGTGCCTGCCTGCTGAAGGAAACCCAGATTACCAGGAGTAGGTGTCAAAACTGCCGTGGTCTGTAATTTTGACAATACACATACTAAAAATTCCTGTTTGTTTTGTTGGGGTTTTTAATCAAAATTTTTGCTTGAAAACTTTTAACCAGATAATCTGGTCTAGAGGTCTCCAGATGGCCATCTCAGAGAAATACGTCCCTTCCTAGACAGCAAGAGACTTCCTGCCCCACACCGTGAAGTATGGTGTGAATTCCTGGATCTCTCTTTTGTTTTCTAAAATGTTCTTTTTCCTTCAGGCCAGGTGGGAATTTATGGTTCTACGGCTTGTCTAGCTGGCGCTTATAGACCACTGTGAGTTCTGAGTAAGGGAAAAATCCTCACTGAATGTGTTAATCTTTTATGTTGTGGTATCAAGATGCTGTGAAGTCCCAGCCAAGGAGAGCAGGACAACATGGCTTTGTTTGGACCTTCAGTATCTTAAGAATTTCCCTAAAACCTCTTAAATGGCTTATGTTTAGCAGAGCCATGTCCTGAAGTTATCTGCTGAAAGGGCACTCTGAGAACTAAATGTCTACTACCACTGTCTTAGCTGATCACCTTAACTCAACCTGAGTATCTGCCAGCACCGTTTTTTAGTTAGGTACGAAGCAGACATTTGCAAACCATGATTTCAAGATTATGAAAAGCATTTTCAGACAAAACAGACGGCCATTACAATCCACTAGCCATGCAAGATCCGTGGCCTCCTCTTTTCTTTCCTAAATAACCAGTGTTGTCTTCATGTTATCCTCTGTGTCCTTCTCCCAAACTATGTAAAACATATTTCTCATTTTCAGCCACCTTCATCAGAAGACCACGTGGCCCCCTCCTCCAAGCCCGAGCGAGAGTGATCAATCGCAGTCACCAAGTCCAACCAATGAACTGCCTAAGAAGCCTACATAAATCTCCCGTGGCTTGCTCGTGCCCCAAACTGTGACAGTCCATAACACAGCTGCTGCTGTGCTGGGAGATGGGAAGGACACACCATGGGTGCTTCAGCTTCCAGGCAAACCAGACTGAGAAACAAGCTTTCTAACACGAGAGTAATTCTTCCCAACTACCCAAGACTTTTTCAGCAACCTCCCCTGCGCGACTACCTCTGAGTTACCATACAAGGCTATTTGCTCACGGTTTTGCAGCTTTATAGGAAAAACATTCTCAAGAGGCTACAAGGGCCTGGATTTCACTGGCAGCCTTTTAGAGCTTGTATCCTGGGTAGTAAGAGGAGCATGAACTTACCCAAGGGACTCAGGGGTCTCCAACAGCTTCCTTTTGGTATTTCATATGAAAAACCAAAGTATATTTAGTGACTGTAATCAAAGCAGCTTAATCTGTAGCATCCTAGCTGTCTTGGGATAGGTACTTCTCTTTTTACTCTTTTTGTATAGCTTATCCCAGCTGCAATGCTTGAAATGGAAAGCACTGTCTCAGCTAGTTGGAGGAAGAGTGCAGAGATAGCCAGCCGTATGCTACTGGTGACAACGTATTGCTGAACACCAAGCACTCCCTGGAACGCAAGGGAGGACATAGTGAACATATTTCAATAAAGGCCCGCCGTGTCACTTGGAAATTAGATACACATGATGCAGGACTGTATGTGGTTAGCAACGAACGGGGTAGAGATCTGAGATGAACACAAGGTCCGGAAAATAAAATGGAAACACTGCTCACAAGGCATTTGCTTTCTGGGTTATGATTGCAGTTGTTGTGTTCAGCTTCTCTGAGACAAATAGCTTGCCTGGGTCCATTTTTTCCTCCCTCTTATTTTGGCAGCTGGTAGCAAGATGCATTGAGAAGTTGCAGGAAAATGGGGTGCATTTTGGCTTTTACACAAATTGTTACGATTACTTCAAATCTCCTTTGTGGGGGTTCAAAGCATGTGGATCCTTTATAGGCTAAAATAAAGGCTTAGGAAAAATCATGACCCTCACCAGTATCTGCTGTACTCGAAGAGATCACTGTACTGCTAAAACAGTAACTGTGTGGTGGAACTTCAGAGGCACATAAATAACCGGTCTGAAATTTTGGTTAAACTTAATTTCGTAGCTCAGGGTAAATTAAATCTTTTGAATGCATGCCTCAGAATATAAATTAAAGGACTTCTTTCAAAAAGAAACATAATTCTTTGGACCACTCGCAAGGAGTATTTCCAAGAAGGAGATAATTTCAAAAAATATTAATCTTGGGATACCCTATGGTTAATAGCTTGTTCCCCGGTGCTCTCTGTTTCAATGGAATGATAGTAAACACTGGTGTTACTTGTGGGTTTAGCCCTACGGCTTTGTTCTCATCTCGGGTGTTATATAGACAGGGCAAAGCTGCAAGAAGACAGGTAAGAGGTGCACACAGCAAAATCCAGTCTCACCAGTTTGGTCTACCCTGTCTCTGGAAAAACATCTCCAGTTCCCCTGGGGTTAGTATGGCAGATACCAACCTGCTCCTAGCAGCGTGTCTTCAAAAGCATTTGGCCAGAGGTTGCATCCTAGGGAGACGTCTCCAGCCACTGCTCGCCACGCTTGCCAGAGAACAGTACAAACAAGATTTTGGGAAGCGGCAGGTCTTCAGCTGTACTGTGTCATTCCGGATGCCCAACGGCACCTGAGAAACCTAGTAGAAAAGGGACAAGTTATGGGAGAAACAGAACTATTTAGGCCAAACTTTAATCTTGTGGAAGTCAACAGGAGTTTTGCTACCAACTCCAAGAATCATGGAATTTTCTCAAAATACGAGTATTGAACTCCACCTCCCTGAGGGCTGGAAGGGCACAGCCCAGTCCTGTCCCAGCAGGGATCAGTTACGTGGTCTGAAAGAGGATATACTTGATGCTGCTTCCATAGCCAAGTGATTTGTATTTTAATGTCCCAAGAAAGAAGATTTTGTATAAAAGTATCACAGTGGGTGAGGGCTTGGATGAGACAAGCCTGACAAAGCACAAACACTGTGCAGTTGATGCTAACACATGGCAAAGGGTGGAAACAGCGAGATGCTGACCCAGGGCCACTGTATTCTGTGTATCCTGAGCTGTCTGCTAGCCAAAGAGCTGTGAAGATACTAACCTTTTAAAAAGCCCAGACAGTTCTGTGCTCTCAGCTTACTGGCAACCTCTTTGGAAAAGAAATCCTCCAGGTTCCTACCAGCCACTGGAGATCCTTGCATCGAGCAAGGATCAAGCATTGTGTGCTTTTCAAAGCAGTCATATTTAACTTAACTGGTTTCCATTATTTTCTTTGAATTTATCATGTTCCTTTTGCCTTTGCTTCAAACACAGAAAAAGTTCCATTCTCTATTAATAGCTTTGTTACTAACTGCTGCCTTTTCAGAGCAATGTTGAAAGCCAAGATATGATGAGAGTTGTGCTCCTGGAGGTGATGTTGACCTCAGCGACCCAGCATAACAAACCTGTGTCATGCTTTACTCCCAGGCAAGTGGAATCTGGCAGAACTCAGCAAGTCACAGGGTGACGTCTCCTCACAGAGCTACCAAGAGGCAAAAAGGGAAAGGCATAAAGGAACAAAAAGCACAGAAGGAGAAGTCACAGAATATGTCATTTAAACAGGATGCATTTTATTTACGCAGGGCCTGTCTAGCACTCTTGCAAAAAGCTGAATTCTATCTTCATTTGCAATGTTACAACCTGCTTGTAAGGTTGTGCTGTGCTGCTGTCGCAACGTGCTGCGTCTGTCTAAGAGGGTCCCAGTACGACCAAACAGAAATGAGGAGGAGAAGGAGGAGTATTTCTGATAAAAAAAGAGTCCTGCCTGGTATCAGATCTTCCTGAGTGGAAAAGATAGAAAATGGCAAGTATTTTGTGAGCCACCGGGGAAAATGCAAATAGTCCCCGTAAATGGACATAATAGACCACGTTCAACGCATTGCATGTGTATAAACTCATAAAGATGCATTTAAAGAGCATCAGCGTGGTCAGCTGTTGACCTGGAAGCTTTGGGGGTTAAATATCACTGATGCGATTGGTTTTATTTTTTATTTTTCTTATGCAAAGCAGAAATTCAGTTCTTAACTGTTGGTGGGTCAGAGGTTGGGAGACCTATTTCCCTAATGAAATAAAACAAAACAAGATATGACTATCTAACTATTGGAACAGCTGCAGAAAAAGGGAAGGCTGGGCAGGTAGCCACCTAGGCATTATCTTGAAAGGTGAATGTAGCAGAGAGCCATTAGCACACTGTTTATCTGCAGTCTGATGGGTAAGGTAACTGAATCTGCTGTAAATGTGCTGGACTAGAGCTCATTAGATCTCCAGTTTTGTCTCTGCCAGTGATCTCTGCCATCTCACTGTGTGACCTTGGGCAGCACCTTTCATCTCAGTTCTGCACCAGAAAAAATGGGACGGACAGTATCAGCTTCTCTGAGTGGGATGGGGAAGGCAAAGCCCTAGGGACCCATAGGACATGGGGCACAACCTTCTGGCACAAAAGGATCTGGCGAACGGTCTGGCATGATGTACTGCTGATCTGCATCTTCCGTGAAAAAAGCCTCAATATTTTACCTTTTGCTGGCTCTCAAAACAACAGACCCAACTTTTGCTTAGCTTTCTTGAAAGAGAGCTAGGTTAAGTGCTAAAAGGTTTCTCTACAGAGATGTAGAGGTAGCAGAGGTGAAGGCTAGCCCTGAACACTGCTGTGGAGTAGACTGGCATGTCTGTTCCCAGCGCTGGAGGCTGCAGAGCCTCCTCTTTCTCCCAGCTCCACTCGGTGACACGGGCTGGACTGCTGCCCAGTTCCAGAGAGTGGAAATACACTTCCACGCTGCATTAAATATGGCTCTAAAAAGCAGGTGAACTTTGCTGCTGAATTTTTAAAGAGACTCTTTAATGTTTAAACAATGCTGATTTTCTAAGAGTTGTTGAACACGTGTGGAAGAGGGCTGGAAAGCACCTCAGTGTGACGATGCAGAAAGGGCTGGGCTGGCTGCGTGATGCTGCCTTTCCGCTACACCCTGACCTTTCTCCTGCGCAGGGCCGAGTCTACCCCAGCACCTCCAAGACAGACCACAGAATTTTCTGGCCTCGCTGACTACAGCATTGCCACAAACCTCCTTTGCAGCTTCTTCAGAGGTCAGCTGCTTTCGTAATAAGGTAAATAGGAGTAACGATGCCATGAACAATCCCTACAGGTTTTTTTCTGCACGTGATGCACCAGCTCACTTGAATTTCTGTTGAGTTTTTCAAATTTATGCCCACAGATGAGGCATGAAAGTTGAGAGGAAGAGCGAGTTTGCAGTGAAAAGCCCTCGGTAATGGGGGAAGTGGAGGCTGAATGGTATCTCCAGACCAGATGTCCTTCCTGACAGACGTTCTCCTTTCTAACTGCAGAGACTGGCAGCAGTTCCTGGGCTGGGCTGCTATGGGGTGAGAACTTCTTTCTGAGCAGCTCCCACGAGACATACTGAGGGCTGAATGCCAGCCCTTGAGGCAAGCCCCCAGGCCTTGTAGGTGGAAGGGTAGCAAGAGACTTCACGGCCCTTGGGAACGCCAGGGGAGAGTTGGCTGTGTGTCAGGGGAAAAGGCAGCCTACCGACACTGGAAAATGCCAAGGTGACCTTTTGGCAGCAGGAGAAAATGTATGTTGGAAAACGGGAATTACATTCGGGGCTGCCCAGCAGAGGAAAGGATGGGATGTTACTCACCAAAATCTCAACCACCTTTTACGACTAGAACAAAAGGAAAACTGCCGCTATTAGGTCACGAAGTAGTAATGGGCTGGTGTAAGCTTTGTAGCAAGAGGGTGGAAACAGTGTTTTATTTTTTCTTCTGTTTTCTCTGAGGAAATTTAACGGTGATCAAGGAATGGGAGAGAAATACCATTTCTCTGAAAAAAAAAGTTGCATCCTGAAAGGGAAAAGACAGCATTTATTTATAAAGTGGATGTAGATGCTGCAGGCCTTGGATAACTTCATGGCTTTCGATGCCCCGGCTGTTCTGCGAAGGCCTCTAGGAAAAGCTGTCTGCTCTGACTTCGCAGGCTGCAGCCTTGAGTGCTTTGACATTTGGCGGCTTTGTGGGTTCGTTGTTTACAGAGCAGTGTCAGGCTGGTCTCCTTGGTCTGAGATAGCCGAACATTTCAGGAAATACTGCTGATCAGAAATAGGACTGCAGCTTCCTGAAATGCCTGCCCAGATAAGGGGACGGTCTACAGCTAGAAATGATAAGGAGACAGGAAAAGAAAAAGCAGCAGTAAATGTGAGTGCGATGTTTTTCAATAACGTCACGCAAAGTGGCAGCTGGTCCCTAGGGAGATCTTGAAAGGAGGCTTTGAAGGTGCAAAACATTCCCAGGCTGGTCTCCCACATCCCTTCTTGGTGCTGGTCTCCCACCACTTCTTGGTGCCACATGCTCCTCCTGCCCCAGGACCATGCGCCTGCTCAGCAGCTGTCTCTTCCACCCCAAAGTGCCTGCAGCGTGGGCGTCTTTTCCTCTGGCAGAGCCATGTCCTCAAGGACCCTCACCAGATGGCAACAACTACCTGCTACAGCCTCATGGTTTGACGAACAGGGTCCGCTCTCACCATGCGCTCCAAAGCACAGGGCAAGTGCCATCTCCCCAAGGTTCATGAAACAACATTCAAAGACGGTGGGAGAAAAAAAAGGCCAAGAGGCAAGAATGCACCCCAGCGTCCTCCTCACCACCACTTAGCTGGATGGTCGCCTTTCACCTTGTCGGGAGAATTCAGTTACGGGAACGTTCGCTCAAAGTGTGAGTTTGTAGCTGCGTAGTAAGTCACGTAATAAATCAAACCTCCATGCAATGCAATGGTAGAGTTTAAGGACTGAGGTGAGTAGGCATCTCAGTTCACGAAGGCCTGATCCGCCCCGCCACAAGCGGGGTGAGGTCTTGTCTGGGAGCTGTGGCTCTGCCTCCTCCAGCCCAGACCCCGAGCAGGTTCCTCCTCCCCAAGGGCAGGTGCCAGCCTGGGAAGCTCAGCCCGCAGGCCGGGACGAGCTCACCTCCACGCACACCCCCTCTTTTAAGGCAGATAACAGTCTTAAGTTAAAGCCTTCTACAGATCATGAGTTACCCCGGTTCGGCCTGCTGCGCCAGGCCCGCGGCAGCAGCCTCACGGACGGCGAGTGGGAAACCCTGTGGTAAAACCTGTGGTAAAATCCCCAGCGCTCTGCCGGGCGCTCCCGCCCAGGCCCGCCCGCCGCCGGGGACCCGGCCCGCTCCGCCGCGGCCACCGGGGGCCCGGCCGCGCCTCAGCCCCGCGCGGCGACATGGCGGCCGGCGGCGCACGTGCGCGGGGGCGGGGCCAGTGTCCCCTCTGTCCCGCCCCCCCCCTCCCCCCCCCCCCGCAGCACAATGGACAGCGCTCTGCGGCGCCGCGCGGGGCGTGGCGGGGCTGGCGACGGGGCGGGGCCGGCGCGCGCGGCGGTTGAAGCGGCGCGTGGAGCCGGCGGCGCGGTGCAGCGCAGCCGGGGCCGGGTGGGGGCCGGGACCGGGGCCGCCGCGCTCGGTATGGGCCCGGCCGGGCTCCGCCGTGCCCGCGGTGAGGAGACGTGAGGCGGGGAGGGCAGGAGGGAGGCGGGAGGCGGCCGCGCTGGGCCCCCCCCCCCCGCCCCCCCTCGCTCCTTCTCCGAGGGTCCCTCGGGGCGGCCGTGTGAGGGAGGGGGCGCGAGGCTTTTCCCGGCGCGGGGGGCTGAGGGGCGGCCGCCGTGCCTCGCTGTCTGCCTGCGCCCTTCGTACGGAGCCGGGGGGGGCGCGGGGGGCCCGGTGAGTGGGTGTGTGGGGGCGCCGGGAGCCGTTATCCGTGCAGCTAGGGGAAGCCGAGAGGGAAATTTTAGTCATAATCCCGCGGGGATTAGGGGGGGAGCGGGTGGAAACCCGAGTGGCGGCGAGCGGCAGGCTCAAGCTGGCAGGCTGGCTGAGGATCGCTTCAGATTTACTTAAAAAAAAAAAAACCAAAAACCGGCTTTAAAGTTTGCTGATTTCTGTCCTACTTAGAGGAAGTTGGATAAACGTTGGCTCTCCGCTCGCTGAGGGCTGGCGGTGGCTTGCTTCAGGGTGGGCTCACCCGCAACGTGGAGGGAGCCACGAGTGGGACCCCAGCTCCTTTTGCGTGCGAGCATCAGCCTTGCTGCTGGTGTCGCTCCTAAGAGCGTGGCACTCTGTCTGCTGAGCTCTCTCTGGGTCTTAAAGTTTAAAAAAAAAAAAAAAAACAAACCAAAAAAAACCTGGCCCTGAAGTATTTGTTAAACCCAAAGGCTGACCCTGGTAAGTTGCTACTAAATGTATTGATGTATTTGGGTCAGCTTCTATATAAACCCCCACTGGCTTTAGGGCAGGGTTAAACCAAGCATGTGCAGTTCTCTGGGTCACTTGGCTTAACTCCTCCAAGTAGTAGAATCGGGTTGCGGACAGCGAGAAGGGGGTTGTGCTGATGGCACCGCTTGTCTGATTGGGCTAATGAGCGTGCCTGCGTACAGCATACCTGTGTTCAGAGAAAATATGACTGCGAACTTTATTCAGGGCAAGCCGAAACAGTTTTGTGCTGGTGCTTTGTTGCGCTGTCAAGGGACCTGGTGACTGGACCTACTCTGGTTTTACATGTTAAGCTGAAGCATGTTTCCATTCTTAAATTGAACTTGAGTATTGAATTATTGGCTGTAGTGTTGATGGATAAAATGGCATAGTATGACTTCCTATGGAGTAGGAAGGTGAGGAATGAGGAGCTTTCCTTCAAGAAACCTTATCTACTGCTGCAGGCTGGCAAATACCAGGGATTTAGTATGTGGCTGTGTGTAAAAGGTCAGCGGTGGTTCTTTAGCGAGAAAATTAACTTACGAGATGAAGGTGTGGAAGTATTAGGCATGAAGCTTATTTTGATACATACATGGAAGAAACTGCTAGCTTTACAAGGCTTTGAGAGCAGAATGCTGTACGCTGTTCCTTTTTCTTCTTCCCCTCTCAGCCAAAGAGACTGTTCCTTATTGTGTTGTAAAGAATGTGTGAATGTTGTTTGAATGTTTGCATTGCTTGTCTTTGATTATAATCCGCAACAGGACTCCGGGCATCTCTGCAAGGTGTACAGAGTGGTGGCCAGGCTCCACAGCAGTGTGCTGCCTTGCAGCCCTCCGTGCTGCTTCACCCCTCCACCAATTGTGTTTCTCGGGGGTAAAATCGAACAGGAAGATGAAGTCCTGCCTGGGAAGATGTCTGCTTCTGAAAGATAGTAAAGGCTTACGCTTGCAGCATTGCACTTTGAGGCTTCCTTACATCCAGCTACAAAAGACTTGAGAACAAGTTCTTATCTGAAAGAGCTCTAATAAACATTCTACAGCTTGGTACCATCGTATTATGTGTGTAAAGCATCAGCTACTGTGTCAACACCTACCTAAGTGAGAGGCATTTAAGGCAGAGGAAATGTCACACACCTTTCTCTCCACCTTGCTCTAGAAGAGGGGAGGAAAGACTACAGCCCTGCAGAGTCCACCTTTTTCTAACTGGAAATGTCAACTTAGCTGGGTGCCGCAGCTGGCTTTCACATGTTGTAATAGTATTTGAGGAAGTCTGGAACTCTGCTATTTTCAGCAGTTCTTTGTCAAAAACAAAACAAAAATAAATTACTCAGTTGTTCTCTTCCAGCTGAAAAGAAGCCACCACAGGTGGGGGAAGTTAATAAAGCCACTTGCTGCTGAGTTTCACCATCCAACAGGCAGCTTTAATGTGGAAAGAGCTGAATGAGTTCATACTAGCCTGGATGAGAAGCAGGGGTTGGGGGCTTTGATTCAGGGCTTTATGTATATTTAATATATAAACCAAACTTCTGATTTCCAACCATCTGGCTGTACTCTGTCAAGTAAGCCGCTTCTACAAATAGAATAAAAGTTAAGCCTATGGAAAATCCCTCAGGTACATAGTGGTGGATGATTCTAAATAAAATGGAAACATATAGTTAATATTGCTGCCTCTCTTCCCTCTGCCGTGTGTGTAGTGATGTGTATTCCTCATGGGAGCCCTCACAGTCTTCAAGCTTGGCTAATATGTGGAGGTAGCTTTGCATGCTGTGTGTACCCCAATTCTTGTTAAGAATTCGACATTTCTCTGAAATGCTACCAAAGTTACAGCAGGGAAATGCATGTGCCCTCAGGGGTTCATATCCTTCCATTTCATGCCCCCTTCCATGCCCTCCTTCCCCTGGTACAGTGCCAGCTGGTGTATCTCAAGCTTATAATTAACTCTGCCTTCTAGGGTTTGGTCGGTCTGTGAATTGCTGTATGGGTTGTAGCAAAAGGGGGTACGCAGGCCAGCTGGACTCTGCAGGAGCTGCAGGCTGCTGAGTCTCCGTGCTGTTGGCACTGCTGTCAGTGTGTCACGGGATGCTTTGTGAAATGTGGTAGCTGCTGCTGTTTTCTGTGTTCAGGTGCGCAATAATTGAAACACTTTTAATATCTTATTGGGATGGTTAAAGTGATTAACTAAGTATGTTGCTTCAATGCATTGACAGCTCCAGCCTCTCTGAATTTTTACAGGCACTGGGCTTGGTCAGCCTGAACTCATGCTCTTCCCTGGTGTTACCCAATGAATGGCTACAGGTCTGCCTCTAGCTGTGGATTGGGGTTTCTAAGTGATGGAGCTGCGGTTTAGTGAGTCACTGCTCTTCAGCTGAGCTGTGTTTCCTAATATGTGCTTTTAGCTAGGTGCAAATATGAAGTAGAGCAGGTAGCCTGGGCTACTGTAGAGGTTGGAGTGGTATGATGGATGTTTAAGGAGCAGACATATTCTCTAGTTGTGTAGTTTCTTTCTGGTTTTCTTTACAAGGTGGTTGAACATATCTGTTTATAATTTGAGTGGCATACATGAGATGACTTTAAAAACATGTCTGTCTTTTTGGTTCTGAAGCCCTATGAGGATGCACGTCTTTAGCTGATATGGCCCAGCTGCCCAGCGGTAACACCTGAAAACCTTACATCATTATCAGTGCTAATCATCCATCTGTATCTGTGTGCACTGAGTAGTTACCTTTCACTGCCTTTTCTGATTTTTTTTTTTTCCCAGGAGTTATAGCTGGAGTTCCTCTTGCTTTGAGAAGCAGAATGACTGCCTCACAGCTCTGTTTTGAGGAGAGGGCGTAGAAGGTCTGCCACTGCACTTTCCCTAAGGTATGAAAGCTTTCTAGGGCAGGTGTGAGTTATCAGCTGTCTTTCTTCCTCAGCTTCCCATGGGTATAACAGTCACTGGCTCTTTTTCTCAAACTTCACTCAACTAGAGAAGTATGGGACAGTAAGCCCGTGGCAATCGGGTATCGCAGCTGCTTGGGAGCAACAGATCTGTCCAAGCAGCATGATTAAGGCTGTTCAACTACAGCTTGTGCCATCCCGTTGTTCCGTTGCTGGTGACTTCGTTTCTGGGCTGTGGGTGATTCTAGACTGACTGGTCTGTCCTGAGCCTTCCTCCTGTGGAGGTCCCTGATCCCCTCCTAAGAGGTGCAGGAATTCCTGGTTTAGCAGGCGAGGTTAGAACAGGGAGCAAGATCACAGCTAAATACGTTTGATGAGGCTTCTCTTGCTATATTTGCACTTACTGGGAAGGTTCCCGCACAGCCTAGGTATCGCGCTTGCATAATCATATTACAGTGTTGCGTTACAAGGTGCCCCGTGCCTCTTGGCTCGGGTATCTGATACGTGATAGCAGCCCAGGCTTCCTGGGTGTTTGCTTGCCCCTGCTCCGCTCACTTCAGTTTGAGTTGGATGCTCTGCTGATGCATTCTCTCTGCGTTTACTTGTTCTGCGTGGACTGGCTTTTAGTACCAGTAAGACTCCTAGAGACCCAGCAAGTCCTGAACGTTGCTCCTTGGGTAACGTGATCCTCTGCAGAGTAACTGTCCGATTGTGAGATCCTTCTACAAACATTCCTCGTTCTCAGGTACTCAAACTTTTAAAAGTCTTTTTCCCCTCTCCTTTGCTTAGATTTTACTGTGTAATGGCATTTTGCAGCAGTCTTTCTGAGGGAGAATCTATTGCCGTTTGCCTTTTAATTCAAGTTTCACCTCCATTTGGGGGCTTAAAATGTCAGGGATAAGTTGTCTTAATGCTCTGACTGTTGAGTTCAGTGCTACACTGCGTCATGTTGCCGAGGGCTGTGTCTGCTCAGCAGTGGAATTTGAGTGGGGTGGAATCAGCGTAGTGTCTCAAACCAGCCGTCCAGTCTTTTGTGTTTCTGACGTTCGTAGATGGTATTAATGGGAGTGATATAAAGGAACCTAAAGGAATTGCAGAAAGCAGCCTAATAACCTTTTTTTTAATGGTTTCTGTACTTCCTTGAGATGCTGGTTATTGATGCATATTTGAGGGTTAAAACCCCAGCAAGAGAGTCTGAGGGAGGAATCCTGATGAGAACAGTGAGAGGTGGCTAGGAGAAATGAAATGCTGAGAACTGGATTGTTTCCACTGCATGCGGTTATTCCCTTAGTTCAGCTGGAAGCAGTGGGCATCCAGTCAGTGGGATGTGATTGCTAGCTTAGCGTCGGGCGTGTTCTTTAAGCATGCTGTTTCCTTTTCCTTTCTTTTAGTGGGTTAAAACAACTGACTGCTACTTTGTGCACAAAAGCATTTAAAACACCAAGATACGGGAAGCCGTGGAAGCTTTCAACAAGGGGGATTTTGCGTAATGATTACAAATGTAATGCAGAAAAGGGGAATGAGGGGAAAAGTCGCCTTTTAAGCTTTGCAAGGTTCCTAAGACAGACTCCTTCTCCAGAGCACAATTGATTCTGGCTTTACATCTCTGTTTTGTGCTTTAATTGTCGTGAGTTTTGTTGGAGCTCTAAGTTGAATTTACTGTAGTAGTGTTGGGAAGCAGCAAAGGACGCTACCGCGTGCTGGACACAGCACTGGACTGAGACTGCAGAGACCTGCCTTTTGTTCTGTCTCTGCCACTGGCTTGCTAAGCGATGCTGGGCAAGATATTCTACCTAATATGTCTCCTCCTCTCTATTTGTGAGAAAGAGTTAAGGCTTCTAGTAAGGTCTGTTTGTGAAAATTGCTAGAATGTGTTGTGGTGTCTGGTGTAAGGGATCTAAAATTTTCCAATTTCTTTCTATTACAGGTGTGTAGTAAAAATGGTGCAGAAATACCAGTCCCCAGTTCGAGTCTACAAATATCCTTTTGAGCTCGTGATGGCAGTGAGTAATACTCAGCACTTTTACTTCTCCAGCTGCTAAGGGCTGCAACCTCAGGCCAGCGGGAGGTGGGGGACTGCGGTTTTGGCTAGCATGTCTTTGTGGCAACCTTACGGGTACTTTGCAGGAACAGAGGTTTAGCTCTCATTATCTTTTTGGCCTTTCTTCAATTATCCATGAAAAATAAGAATCAACATCTCAGTATTTTAAGAGAGGCAGTTCAGTCATTAGAGGGAAGAAAACCAACAAAACCCAACCTTCTGTAATTACTCTTTTACAAGGAAGGAAAAAATTGTGACATTCAGGTAGGCAGGGTCAGTTTGTGGCCAGACACCGTCTTTGCCTTATCACCAAATGCCATTCAGTTTAGTATCTCTCTAGATCTGATCCCAATCAGTATTGTAGGATGTATGTATCTAGAACTTAATTCTAAATCATACTGAGCTTTTTGATTTGGTTAAAAGCTAGAAGTCTTTGGAAAAAATCTTCTGTATTGTTCTTCCCTGTTCACCCTGTGATTGAAACGTTTGGAGTTCTCTCTCCAAATTTTGTGATTTCCCCAAGGGGCTTGTGGGCTGTAATTGAAGTTCATTTGCTGGTGATGCAGAAAGCTAATGTGGCCATGGCAGCTTCCTTAGGTAGAGTTTAAAGACATTTGTGATATTCTGGTCTTAGTCACTGCTCTTCAAGGCGTGAGTTAAATTACCCTTCTGAAAGGTTTGCTGTTTGCATTTCAAGGGCAGCACTGAGCATTTGGGCACTTATCTGAGATGCTTGCTTACAGACTCTTGCAAGGCTTTGTTTTGTAATCTGTTGGGCATTTCAGTCTACTCTAGGGATCCCCAAGACGTAGCATTTGCCACTTTTAGTCTGCTGCTTTCTTCATTGTCTCTCTTCCCTGCTAAACAAGGACACTGGGTTTTTTGGTCTGTTAGGGATCAAGAATGAAGATGGAAAGCTATAGCCATTTCAGGTAGCTGAAATCATTCCCATGAATGGAAGGGAGAGCCTGACGTAATGCATTGTGTTCCTCTTGACAATGTTGCCTCTTCTGGATTCCTGGGAAATAAGTGCCATAAGATTTGTTTTATCCAAAACAGTCTCTGGTCTTCTATTTCCATCGTTAAAACTGGGGGAGAGATTCTTTGTTTGGTCCTAAATGAGAATAATGAACCCCAAAGGTAGCAGCAGTACCTCAGCTGAGAGCAGGTGCCATTCACTTTGATGCTCTCTAATTATCAAAATAAACACTTTCTTTTGGACAGTTGTCTCCCCCCCCTGCCAGTTTCCCACCCCCCCTCTTTTTCTCTTTCCAGTCTTACCCAAGTTTGCCATGTCTGTTAACAGCTAAGCCAGTAACATGCTGTAGAAGTGCCCCAACCAGTCTGGGGCTGATGTTTGTGATACTGAAACTTTTCTGGCCATGTTCTTTGGTCTCTCAGTGCATCCTATATTAGAACAAGACACCAGTACTTGTTATGAAGATACTGGTAGTCTTTGCTGTATGCATACCTCTCCACGTTCCTGTTGTCTATATTAGCAGGATAAACCTAACACCAGATGCCTGTCAATAGATTGGCTGCTAATATAGGAGGGCTGCCTCTAGACAAATCCTTTAAGCTTGTTAGCAGAATGCCTAAAGGCCAGGGTTTGATGGGTTTATTTTTCAAGTGGTTTAGTTTTATTTGCTTTCAGTTTTTCAACATGACAGAACTTAAAATTCCCTGGGATTTCAGGGCTGGGATTGTAAATGTCATCCTTTAGGTGTTCAGCAAACTCAAATTCCCATTACCTTAGCAAAATTATTAGTCCTCTTTCTTATGAAGATCAAGTTACTTGTCCAGCGTCACCCGAAGGACTGTGTAGTGGAGTAGGGAGCTGAATATAGACCCCTTAGTCCCACTCTAATATCCTGTGAAAATCATGTGTTTGCAGCAGGATCTACTTTATTATGAAGACTGGCATTATAAAGTAGTGTTTCAATCTAGTGGCAGTCCAGGCAGGCTGAGTTGGGTGCAGGCTTTGTTATTGCAATTGATATGTTCAGATGGAGTCTTCCATTTGTGTGGAGGCAGTGCAGATTTCACAGAGCTGTCAGGTGCTAGCTGTCAGTTGCTGGAAGTTTTGCAGGGGGAGTGGGCGTACAGTGAAGCTGTTTTGCTCCTCAGCACGTGGCATTGCTGTTAATCTGCTTCGACATAAATCTGACAGCAGCTTCCTCAGCACTGGGAACCTAATATTCAGCTGCTTTCATCTTTTCCCCTCAAATGCTTTGTGTGAACCTTTGGAGTGCCGAGGTCTCATACCGTGGTTAATGGTAGGAAAGCAGAGGTGATGTGGGTGACCTCAAGACAACTCCTTGTTTTACGGGTCTCCATGCACCCTTCAGCCTGATACACTTGTGCTTGATTCTTCATCTGCATAACAAGGAGGGTCATACTTCCTGTGGTCTGTTCAGGCTATGTCACGAGGTAAGTAGTGTCAGGAGAAGTCTTTTTCCCCCAGAACCTCAGACGTTTGGATCCCACTGTAGAAAATAGTGCGTGTGCTTCGTTCAGATATGAGGGTCTGAGAAATAGGGTTGTCATAGCCAAATGAGGCAAACAATTCATTGCTTCCTGGCCTTGTTCAAACACACAGCCTTTTGTTGAGCCCTACCACCAGGAACACAATTTATCTTCCTTGGAGTTGTACAGAGTGCGTGTGTGTGCAGCTCGTCCTCTAGACAGCACAGGGATCTGCTTGACAGATGAGCCGGTGCTTTTACTGCTAATACCTTTGTTATTGTGTGTCTCTGGATACTTGTCTATGAATTTACACTCTGCTGCTTACTAATACTTCTGCAGCTTGCGTTCCAGCATTTGTAGGCAGTAGATGTTACGTATCTTCCAAGTCCTTGGAAGGAGGACCACACCTTCTTGTTCTCTTTGCCAGTCCTGTGCACCTGAGGAAATAAAAAGGAATCAGCTTGCCAAGTCTCTTCAGGAGGTCATTCAGGAGTTTTGAATTTTTGTCTTTTTCTTGCTAGAAGAGTCCTCCCTTCTGAAAAGGTTTAAACAAAGGACCATCTTTCCACACCTGTCCAAATTCACAGTAGTCATTTTCACCTGCTTTGTTCCTAATCTGCACTCGCATTAAAGGGTCACAAATGTTATGGTCTTCAAATTATAACCAGTGTTTGACATCTTTTTCCCTTATACTCGGAAAGAACCTTGATGTTTGTTATGCTTTGCTATCTTGTCATGCTTTTCCTTTCCATTTTATCTCTTTCTTTTTGTTTTGTTTCGTTTCTCCTTTTAAATGGAGCTGTTCCCTCAAATGGGTTGTCCATGCCTCTCTGGGCCTGATGTCATCTTCCCTTCAATTAGGTCAGCAGGTCTGAGATTGCATGTGTCTCCTCATTTTATTTTACAGCTAAGAAAATCCCTAAGTGTAAACTTCTTGTTTGTGTAGTAGTTGTAGTTTTAAAGCTAAAAGTTTTTTACTAAAATGTTAGAAAGAGGGAAAAATCTGGAAGGAGAGATACTTCTGCCACGTAGCTCATGAGTGATAACTTACTCTGGATGATGTAAATCGTTGTGAGCCCTCTCTGACATGTGGAGATGAGAATGGGATTTGGGTGAGCAAGTCCAAAAGGCATAATTGTGCAGGAAACAGAGCTGAGAGAGACAGCATTTTTAATACTATTTGTCGCCAATGAATTATTAGGTTAGATGAGGTAGTTTTAGCTTTGAAAATAGTGGGGAGTTTTGTTCCCGTTAATTTTAGTAGTGTACTCAGCCCTTCACACTTGGATTTGACATCTGCCATTTTTGCATACTTCATAGTACACACTAATTTTGCTGAGGATGTTTCCTAATGCTACAGAACTGAAATACCCCCCCAGGGACTCTTGCGTGGTCTTCCGTACTTGATGTATAGTTTGTGTTGCTGCAGTGGTGGTGCAAATGAGAAACTTCCTGACGGCACTTCTGTCAATTGTTTGGTCCTCTTGCCACATTTACAGTGCACTTCACGTTCAGCTCTTATTGCTACTAACGGCAATTTATGGCTTCTGCTGCAAGCGAGGGGTCTTTCTGCACAGCCTGGTGCCAAGGGAATGGTAAAGGATGCAGATCCTGAAAAGGGGAATGTTCTGCTTGGAGGTTTTACACCTTGAACCAAATCAAACCTTCATCACTTTACTATCTGAGATTCTATCTTTTCTATGAAACGAAAGCTCTGCAAAACACAACACTAGTAGGTTAAAGGCTGGGTTTAGTTAAAAGCTAAAAAGCTATATGTCTATGTGAAAAAATTTATATACATAACTTGACATTTAAGCTTACTGCATACAGGATATCAGCTTTATGTTTGCAGCCTTTGAGTGGTTTGCTACTGTTATCTAAAAATGTTCTGTCTTTTCAAAACCATGACATAAAGATCAGGCATTTGGAAGTTTGCAGTAGCATCAGTTCTCATTGTGCGTACCAGTTGTACTCCGTGCTTAAGACCAAACTGCTCTTGAGCCCCACATGTGCACAATGTGAGTCAGTGCTTCTTTCTGCTTGACCTCGTTTCTTGGTGCTGCCCACGGCATGTGTTGACACACATATGAGCAGCTGAGAGCCCGATCTCTTGAAAGTGCATGCATGGACAGCAGTGGTGTATGTTTCTCGCTGCACTGGTTGAGTGGTACTCTTCAGTCTAGAGTGCTTCTGCTGTGTGCAGCATTAGTTTGGGACGGGGGACGGTTGTTCTTAGGGTGCATGTGTGGTATACGGGCATTTCTTACCTCGAGCATCACTCAGACCCTCTAATAGATCTGTTAGGCGGCAGCTCATGATTTCTCTGCCTGTGTCTGCAGGTGAAAGCTTGGTCATCTGAGGTCCTGGCTTGCCACCTGTACTTCCAAGCAGCTCTGTGACTCTCTTTTCTAGTTGTAGTGGTAATTCAGTGTTCTTTGCATTTAGTTGATCCAGAGTTCTTTATTTTTCAGGTAAGATAAAGTAGGAAATTAATGGTGTATACTTCTGTTTCTTCTCAGTATGGTTTGAGTGTCGGGGGCGCTAACAAGCTGGGTGGCAAATTTAGTTCAGGCTACAAATGTTGCAGGTTTATTTAGAGTCAGAAATTGCTTCGCGTGGAGTAAGCAGCAGAAAGTATTCCTTCTCAGTCATCTTTGTTCTCTCATCCTGTAACACAGGATCGTAGCCTGTCAAAAGCAAACATCCGTGGTCCTTGTGTGAGATGCCTTTCTCACATGCCTGACCCTGCTGAAGCAGTCTTGATGATAGTCAAGGATTTGGCAGGGGTCCTCACTGTTGCCCCTGAATAATCCACCAGCAGATCAGCCTTGACTACACTGGCTATTTGCACACTGGCAAAGCTGCTTTGCAGTCACTGAAGTTTTGCTCATTTACAGCAGTTGAGGATCTCGCCCACAGTTACATGCAAGAGTCAAACATCCAGTACCACTAAAATCAAAATGCATCACTTATTTCACAATTGTCCCAACATTCTTTTGTGCCAACAGTGTTGGGAGGCTTGTATATGCAGTCTAATTGAAAGCATTGCTATTTTAGCTGTCAGGTTTAGCTGCAGGAGAAGAAACTTTGAATACTGAAGTTCAGGTCCTGACAGCTAGAATTGCTTTGCGTACACCTTTTCAAAATTATTTTTATTTGTGCCTTTTCAGCATTAACATGCATTGTGTTAAAGATGTTAGATCTTTAAGTAGCGTTATTTAATGACTTCTTCCTGTTGCATTTAGCACATTGAGTATATAAAGAGACTGCTTAAATCCTGATATATCGTGCATGCTCTCCTCTCTAATGCTGCGGTGTCTCAGAGGATTCAATATTTCACTGACTGATGCAGTGATGCTTTTGCAACAGAACCTCTGAGCTCTCTTTTGCTGGGTAGGCACCACAGTGTGGCTGAAACAGCTTGCAGTACACGTTGGTAACAGATAAAATGGTGTGAGAAAGCAGTATAACGTACAAGCAGACTGATGTCTAGCAAGGATCACGTTAGTTCTGTGGGTTTGTTTAGAGTGACGAGTTCAATGTGTCTGTTCACAGCCCATCCAGGTCTCGGAAGGCTGCTGCTGTCTTGCTACATAAGATGTGCAGGTGGGCTGTCTAGGTCACTAGAGTGCAATATCTTACAGTGCCTACAGCACAGATGCACCACAGAATACCTTTTTGGGGGTTCCAATATACTTAATTGTAATTACAGGCTGGAATATCCCCATCTGGAGCTCCAAGTTGTTGTCGTTATTCTAGTATCATCACAGGCTGGTTTTAAATAAAGAAAAGTAGAATCTTAACTAAAATATTTGATGCTGGTTCATAGCCTCTGCTTTCAAGTGTGAACTCTGGAACCAGGAGTGCCAGAGAAGAGGTTCCTGCAGTGGCCTGCTACCCACTGTGTCCCTGGATAGCTGCAGATGACATGGGGTAGAGCTTTGCAGCATGTAGCCTGTATGCCCAGTTCTTGAAAGCTCCTTTGGAGCTGCTGTGATGTAGATAATGACACAGTTTTCAGATACTGTCTGAAATGGTATTTCTGGTTGGCAGTACCCTAGGGATTGAGAGAGAATCAATGTCCCAGGGGGAAAATGTTTTAAAATAGTTATTCTTTGGTGTTCAATCCATGTCACATATGACACGAAATGTCCCGATAGTAATCTGAGCAGTAGTTAAGAAATGGATACTCCCCTACAAAACAGAATCTACTGGATTTTCTCTGGCAGGATTGTTAGGTCTATAGAAGTTGCCTCTTGAGTGCAGACAAATCATCTTTTGGATGTGGATGGTCTGTCTGCAGCCACGGGCTGTGCCAGGTGTTCTAAAGGCGGCAGCTTCCCTTGTCTCTTCTTTTTGCCATGTTTTGAAGGGAACTTTGTTGTGACTGTCAGAAGCTACTGGGTTAACATTTTATGCACTTACAGAGGATCTAGTGTTGACTCAAGACATGATGCTTCAGTGTGACTTGATGGTTTGAAACCATGCTGTCAAGATACACTATAAATATCCCATCATCTTATTGCTGAGAAGCATTTGGCAACAAAAGTCTGAAAGTAATGATCTCTGTGTCAGCTGGGATGATTCTTCACAGCTGTATTCATGTGTTCAGCCCCTGTACCCTGTCACCACCTCCTCCTAGTATTAAACAGGTTGAGAGTGAGCAATAGTCAAGCTGAGCAAAGAGCTGACATTTCTCTTGAGATTATGGTGTGGGACGTTTCCCCTCAAGCGAGTAGAAAAGGTTTGGTGAGTGCTGTTTACCACAGCTGCTGGAAGGGGATGGAAGAACTGCTTATTCAGAGTTGTGGAGAACTGCTGGCAACATCTACACATCTGGCCTGCTTAGTGTGTCTTGTGGGGATCATACAAGTCTCTCTGATAGCTTTGCATTGCCACTGCTAAGACTCCATTTGCTGGGCAAGAATGGTTTAGGAACGGATGGCGCTGGCACCGTGTGTGGATTGGAAAGAAGATTTACAGTAATTCAAAGAGACTGTACAGGATAGTCCCTGTTTTCTTCTCTGGCTGCAACATGGAAGCTTACTTCCTTGAAGGATGAGTTGTGTCTCAAGCTTAATCTGATCAGTGCAATCTAGTGCTGGAACGGATGAGCTCTAAAGTAAGCCGTGGTTCAATGGCACTGCAGCATAGCACAAGGACACACAGCATAGCTGGAGGTATCGCTGTTATCTTGTATTCCAGTAGTGACTAAAAGACTCTTCTCTCTTCTACTGAATGTGTAGGTGCAGAAGACAAATAATAAGCTCTTGAGCAGGGACTAAAAGAGGTGAGAAAATTTAGAACCATCATCAATTTTTACATTTCAACCAGCACGGATTGTTTTAAACTGCTAAGCACAGTGACCTGCCCAAGTTTGACCCTGAATTATGGCCAATTTGTATAAATTCTCACAGCAGCTTCTGGCAACAACAGATTGTCCTTCCAACTAGGCATTACTTTGTAAGCCAGCCTTTTTGATTTTGGGGGTGATTCACTGAGCAGTAAGTGTGCGATGTGATGCTTGATTGCTGTGTTTTGCTCTTTAAGGTGTTAGTCACCCGAGATGTCTGCTTCCTTGCCTTCCTATTTCGGTGTATCTCTCTCTTTCCACAATGGGCTATGGCAGATGTGTCCAACCAGCTAGCAATGGTTCCTGGATAAGGCATCGCTTCCATAGCTATTTGTAAAGGCCAATGCATTGTGCTCTTTGGACTTGAACTGCTCCGCCACCAAGTTTCTTGTCTCCAATAAGCAGAGGAAAATGCTATAGCAGAATAGCTTGAATGGAGTATTGTTTCTCCTCAGACAGGAGGTCAGGCACGTTGGTAGTTTCCTGAGTTAGCTTTGTGCAGCTGCAGTGCATGTCCTGGTTTTAGTAGGTTTGCTGTGTCACTCAGTTGTGCCTGTATTGTAATAGGCAGCTGCTGCTCCCTGAATTGTTTCTTTCACCAAAATCTGAAGAAATGAGGCAAATTATTGGCTGTAGTCCAGGGAGAGATAACACTGGGTCAATGTTTGCAGCCTGGGTACTGTGGTCCAGTGGACTACTCACTGGCAAATCTTTTTCTTCTTTCCAGCAAAAGTGTTTTTTCTCAGGCCCCAAAGACTTTTTCCTGCTACTCTGCAGATGCTCTGCACCTCCTTAAAATGAAGTTCCCTTTTCCCTGACTTCAGTGCGTTTCTGCACCCCAAATATCCATTTGATCCCTCCCTGCTCCCAATTGTTCCACGTGTATTTTATTTTGCACTACTATGGCTAGCGAGAAGCAGGTGTCTGTTCTAGCGGTTTCAAAGCAAATGGATTATTGTGTCTGGTGAATAGGAGTGCAGACCCTGTGGTTCCCTTCAGCAGTTAGACTGAGTAGTAGGAGGGACTGCAAGATGAAATGATTACTTTTTCCTAGAAGGCCATAACCTGAAAACACCTAAATCTGGAGAGAGATATTTATGTATCATTAGAGCTGCTCAAAAGCTAATCCAAACGCATCCACTTCCTACTTAAAAGTGATGAAGGGTCTTATCTTGCTTCTCATCATCTCTTTTCGAAGTGATGATGATCTGGACATCTTTAGCTCAAAACTTGATGTCATGTCTCCTCCTCATTTCCCGTTCACCTGAACATAGATGTACATTTTCTTCCTTTATCCTGGCAAACTGCACATGGCTGTAACATGACCTTGAGGAATCTCGTTAATTAATATAGATTTAAACTCTGTGTTTGATCATGAAAGTTTGAAGTGGCTTACCTCTTAGCACAAGGATGAAGTCTTATCCTTGTAAGATATTCATGTAATATTGACTATAACAGTTTCTGTCTACATCAGGTGAGTAACAGTTTAGTTCCTTCACGTGTTCTACACAGTATCATTTTCCCCAATAGCTGAGCTTTTACACTCTTGAAGATCCCTTTCAAGTTCACCTTGGCATCACGCAGGAGTCAGTCCATAGTTTTTCCATTCCTGTGCTCTTGCTCAAATCTGAAATAGCAGATCTCCATGATGCCATCACTAAGGAAGCCCTACCAGTATTAAAAAACAAAACAAACAAAAAAACAAAATTAAAAAAAACCAACCAAGCAACCAAACCCTAAAGACATGATGGCCTAGCAGCCACTTCAGAGCCTCACTTATCAAGTAGAAGATGAATGTTTTCCTGCCAACCGCTGTTCCAAAATAGCTCGGTATGTTTCTGTGTGATTTCATGGGCAGCAGCATTTAGCACGCAAACTCTGTATATTTACTTTGCTAAAGGATCTGCAGGCTGATAGGGAGAATCCAAACCAGTTTGCCCATTTGCTGTGTATTAGTGAGAAGCTTGAAGAATCACCTCTCTTAGGTGACTGGTGTGGGGAGAAAGCCAGAACTGCTGCCCTGGGAGTCGGTTTGCAGCCCCAAGACTGAGAGGATAAGATTCCCTCTAGGATATTAAGGTATGAAACTAGATCATCTAACAAAAGCTGCCTCTTGTTGGAGCACATTGGAATCACTCAGGACCCAGCAGACACCGGGCTGGAAGAAACTGCCAGGAGCCTCGACGTGTGCAAGAGTTTGGTTTTTGAGGTGTTTTGTTTCATGCAGTAATTCAGTGCTTGGATGTCCCTGTTGTTTTGGATTCCTAAGGCCTCTGTTGTGTAATTGCTTTCAAGGTCACTTGCTAGAAAAGGATGTTGAAACCCGCAGAGGAGAAACAGGAGTAGCTGTTATAAAAGATCCTGCCCTCCGGCCATGTTCTCTGGATCATATGGGAAACAGCAGCGATACAGCTATTGTCAGTCTACAGGAGATTAAACTAGAGGGGGGAGGAGGAACACACTTGCGCTGTCAATATGTGTAACACCTTGGTACTAGGAAGGTGAAGGACTCGGAGAGGACCTCTGTGCTCTGGAGGGGAAGGCGTTAAGCAGGTGAAATAGAGGGCTTGTAGAGGAGGGTAGTTTCCCCTTTTCTCTGTGGTTGTGAGGCTTTAGAATGTCATTTTTTGTTTTTGACACTTGTATTCTTGTATAACTTATTCTTGTTTGGCATCTGACTGACCTTCAGGGCGATCTCTTCTCACAGATGCATTTCTTCGTACTGGTTATTGTGTATTTGACCAAAAATTTGGGACACTTAAGTGTGGCTTCCTTGCATTGTCCTCAAAGACTCTCTTCTCACAAGGTATTTTCGTCTATCACAGTGTTGGTCCCAGAAACTGTTTGGCCAGCATAGGTAAAACCACTCAGATGCATCTCCAAGGAGATTGCAGGGTAAAACTTTGGTCAAAGCACTCTTTACTGATTTCATAGTTGGCCGTATCAGTGTTGATTAATCATTGCTCGGTGTGATTAATCATTTGTCAGCTCCTGTGGCACTAAGGGGTCTTGGACTGGGATGCAGAGGTCACTGTGTAAGCAGTTTGAAATAGCCTTGCCTGTGCTACCACTAATCTGGGTTTATGCAGCAAGGCTGGAGAGCCCCCCTCTCCAGCACCCCGTGCCGTGGCAGTCCCCTGTGGCTGCTTGGCCACACGTGTGGCCGCACCACATTTGCTGAGGCGCTTTGGGATAGCGGAGCAGGTCGTGCCAGTGGCACGTTCGCACAAATACCCACACTGCAGCCTTGCACAAATTTCCCTTGTCTTCCCTTCAGCGTGAAAGGAAGATCTGACACTACTGAAACCTTGAGTATCTGTTACGACTTTCCTGCATGTTTTAAATTTTTTTAGCTAGAAATTCTCTCACTTGTAAATTTTTTTAATTTATTTTCTACTTTTTTGAATTTTTTAATTCCAATAGGCTGTCATCTGTATCTGAATGATTTTTTTTTTCTCCTTGGATGCACCCAAAACCAATTGGTTATATTTCCAAGCAAAGTATCTCAGAGTTCAAACATCCCAAATCCCTCTGTCTTCACCCAGCTCTCTTGTGAAATTTAATATGTAATTTCAGTCTGAGGCAGATAACTGCAAAGGTTTAAATGACATTTGTATGTTGGTCACGTTACATATATAGTCCACTACAAAAAAAAAAAATTGCACTGTTTTTTTGCAACAATTCTTTTGCAAGAAATCTGGGGAAAAAAAGAGCTTGATTTAGGGAAGGACACTGGTGGGCCTGAACCACCAGCTCTTGTGAAATGGTTGTTTTGGGTACAAAGAGAGCATGTTAATCTGAACCTTTAAGAAAATAACTAATGTAAACTGGGTTGTTGAGATAGTTTGCTTGGTAAATCAGGTGTATGCAGTCCTCTGGCTTGCCTAGACAGCTCCTGCTGCTGTGCAACTGCTTGGGGATTTTATTCAGTCTGATCTGGTGTGAAGTCAATACTAGAGACTGATCACGCTAGAAAAGGAGCCCAAGCTGGGATTCGGCATGACATGTTGGCTTGCTTGGGCTGGAGGATTTGCAGGAGGTGCGCAAAGTGTTAGCTGGTTCTGTCTGTCCACGTTAATCCCAGTGGGGTTTAGAAGAAGGGAGGGAAGTGGCTTCATGCAGCCATTCATTTTTTTTACATATATATATATATATATATATATTTGATCCTGTTCAAGACTTCGGTCATCGAGGTGGTTGTCTTAAAGCAATATTGTGGGTATGCACTTAAGAGAAAGTAGTGGCACAATACTGCTGCTGTTCCCTCTGGGGAAGGAGGGGCAGAGAAGGGAGAGATAAATCATAGTTCCTACATACTAGTCAGTGCAGAGTTACTGCAGCAAGGAGATGAAAGAGCAAATGCAGGCAGATTAGCAGCCAAAGTATTAAAACAAGCTAATATTAAGTACTCTGTGCCTTTCATTTGACTGGGATATTCTGTTGTTCACCTTGCACTCTGCAGAATTGTAGAGGAGGAGAAAATAACAGCTAGTTCTGGCAATGGCTTGCAAAAAAAATTTAGAATATTTGTCTTTGATTTCCCTTAGTTTCTCTGTTGGAGCAGAAAGGTACTGTTGTGTATAGATACTGATTTTGATAAGAGGATGCTGGGTGGAAAAGATGGATTGCTCTCCTGATAGCTCAGTTTCTTCAGCAACGAAAGATCAGGCATGTTAACAGCACAACTTTATTGTGACTGCAGCGTGGTGCTTCAGCTGTCCTTCATATGATCTCAGGCATCTTTGGCTGCTGTATTTTTAGAGTTGTGCAAAGAAGGTTAGCAAAGGACTTAATATCAATGTGCGACAGGGGTTCTTTCTCAAATATGGAAATGTTCCACCTATTTAGGTGATGGGTTTGGGCACTTATCTTAGTTATATCACCAGGGTTGTGCATAGACATGTGCCCCTCTGCCCTGTCCTTTCTTCATTCTCCAGATGTTGTTTAGCTGTCTGAAACAGTGACTGCACTCTGTTAGTAGTTGTCCTTGTCTTGGTTTTGCTAGATTTCATGACAGTTTATTAGGAAGTCTGTCTCCAGCTGGGTCAAGTGCATAGTTAAGAGGAGGAGAAAAAAACAGCTGTGTGTTGAGATCCAGTGGCTTGATCTTCAAATCGGAGCCAGAGGTACCTGGATTCTGTGGTGGTGTGGGGGGCTTCAGATTGGCCATTATAGTCTTTCAGTGGCGAGGAGGCATGTACAGCTCAGTACTCCTGGTGAAGCTGTTGAAGTGAGGCCTTTGGAGGGTATCTGTGCTTTGATCCTTCGCTGTACTAGTAGAACAGCTCTTGTTTCTCTGCAAACTCCCTCAAATGTTCATGGCGCAGCTGCTTTGCACCTCTTAAATTTGTGGGAAATCATGAGTACTCGGGGCAAGAAATCCTTGGCCAGCCCTAATCCTGACCCAGAGAAACAGATGGTGCTGGCTCAGCCTTTGCTTCCTACGGTTAGTCCTTGCTCGTTGAACGTGGAGCCTGGGGATGTACGGTGTTACCTGCTTGCCTGGAGCTGTGAGCCGAGGCGGTGGAGAGCATGCCTGAGATCAGGCAGCAAGGGATACGGTGCTGCGTAGCTGAGAGTGAGGAGGGTCTGGCACTCCTTGCAGGAACAGAGGTGTGGGATTTTAGGGGTATTTAGGTGGACTTGTGATTTGCTGTCAAGCCTATGGACAATCCTACTACTGTTCTCATGTAATCTTCTGACACTCAAGGTGTTGTCTAGCCTCTGCACTAGCTGCTGCTTTCTGAAGTCATGGGATTAACTGGGGTGGCCTTCGTTTAGGGTAGGGTTTTCAGTTACACTTTTTGCAAGTGTGATAAGGGCATGCGTAAGGAGTGGCATGGGACAAACAGCTGAAAAATAGGTGCTAAATGTTCAGGTATTCCAGTGGCCTACAAAGGTGTTCACAGCTTTCACTGCCTGAATGCTGAGCCTAGTAACTAAGTGGGTGGTCTGGGTGGCCTGGAGAGACTCTTGCTTGTGCATGCTAGAATAGAAAAGATTACCAAGGGAGAAGAGGGTAAAGGCTTTGACCTCAAGATAGCACTAGATGGTGGTTTGGAGTCTGGAGGATTGGGAGAGGGCAGGTGGAGGCACAAGTAGGAAGTATTAACTCTGCCTGAGGAGATTAATGTGCTGGCAACTGCAGATACCAGAGAGTGGGTAATAAGGGATGCACCCCTTATGTTCTGTGACCCTTGAGGAAAGCGTGGTATACCAGGAGTGGATAGCTGGAAGCATCCTGTGGCAGTGCCTGACAGCCATCTGTGAATTTCCATCATAACAAATTAAGTGTCTTAAAGCAATGAGTCTGCTTTTGTGGTATGGAGCCAGGTGGATGGGTGTTGGAAACAGTCACTTGCCATGGGAAGCTTTATATTTATCTAAAATGTTTTAGTTGTGATCAGGAGAGAAAAGCACAGGTAGAGGCCTCACAGATATGGGGAAAGTTCTCCAAGAAACGTGGCAAAGCAAGCAGAACATGACTCAGTGACTTGGAGAGGATGATTTAAAGACCTGTGCACTTCATTCATGGCCAGAACTCCAGCTGGTAGTCTGCTTGCGCTTTCCTCCTGATGCTAGAGCAATACGATAATCTGAAATAACTTCTGTTCCGTTTGGAGGCCTAGGAGCAGGAGATACGGAATGTGTCCTTAAGTGCCTGAGCTATTTTAGGAGCAGGTATGATTCACAGCACCAGCCTACATGAATACGTACAGGGGCAACCAGCCTTTGAACTGCTGTGGTAATGGAGAATGCAGCCACCCCTGAGCATGCCCATGGCGCTGTGCATGTGCTGACAACTGAGCTGATCTCAATTGTTATCACATTAATATTTTCTTCTGTGGTAGATAAAAATATAAATACTCGTGAGAGAACTATGTGCTGTGTAAAATGATTGTGTCTTATGGAAGACGGGAAGATGGCAGCAATTCATAGAGGTTAGGCTCGTCTGTGGGATGATAGCAAAAAAATCTTATGACCAAAACGGTGTAGCTCTCTGAGAGCACAGTGGGAAGAGCACAGGTTCTCCTCCTGTCACAGCTGTAGTTGAATCCTGAGCTTCTTGTGCAGCTTGTGCTAGTGTTGCTTCAGTTACATATTTACAATAGCATCCCAATGTGCAAGCCATTTTCCAGAAAATATTCCATCCTGCAAAGATCTTGCAATATAATGAGAGATGGAGAAGCTAGGGAAAGAGGAGCAACAGTAGGCAGCATTTATGCAAGTTAACTTTGTTTGCTGCAAGTGCCATGGAAAGCTGGATTTTTGCTAGAGCTGGTAAAGAAGCTTTGGATAAAAGGCTTTTCAGAGGGATGTGGGTTAATTAAAAGAGGGAAGATTTCGGAACCAGGAGAGAATTGTTTTAGAAATGGATAAATCAAGGCAAAGTGAGTAGCTAGTTATTTGTGGTCTTACCCTTGGTAGTCTAGGACAACCGGAACTGTTTGACACGTCACATTTTTAAGGCACAGGAGTATTCAATATTTTTAACTAGCTGCTTCATACAGGCAATATGTCTGACGAATTTTATTATCTCTGGGTCAAGTCTTTAGCTAGCAGAAATCAGCAGAGCTGTGCTTGCTTTTGCTAGCTAAAGATTAGGTTCCTGATGTTCAAGTTATTATGAGTCCCTTCCCAGTGCTCTTTAACAACAGGCTTTTATTTCTACTTCATGTGTTAAGACCTGCTTAGCTTGATGACTGACATGAGCGGATGCCAGCTCTGTTTATAATTATTTTGCTTTAACTTCAACCCCTGCGTTGGCTCCCCTTTTCTCAGAGGTGAAGGGCATCTGTTTTGTTCGACTCTTGCTGGAAGGAAAATAATTAATTCAGAAAGAGTTAAAGTTGATCTAGTCAGAAGCTGAAATTTGTTTTGTTTTCACTTCCAGGCATATGAAAAGCGCTTTCCTACATGTCCAGAGATCCCAGTCTTCCTGGGGAGTGAAATCCTGCATGAATCCCGGAGTGATGACGGAGCTGTACATATCATTGAACGGAGCTGCAAACTGAACGTGGATGCTCCCAGGCTGCTAAAGAAGGCAAGTGGAACCCAGGGCGCAGATGGTCCTGGATTTTGTTGGCTGGCTTAGATAGATAAAGGCTCCTAAAGTTACTCTTTCTCTCTCTCTTTTTCTGCACCTCCTTTTGGTTCGTCATCCTACTCAGATTGCAGGGGTAGAGTATGTTTTCTTCATCCAGAAAAACACGGTGAACTGGAAAGAGCGAACTCTCCGCATTGAAGCCCGCAATGAGACTTTTGCCAACCGTGTTGTCGTCCTTGAGACGTGTAGCTACTCAGTAAGTGCCTTGTTTCTACTTGTCTGTGAAGGAAGTGTTGAAAGCCATGTGCTAACATACAGGGTGAAGTTGCTTGAACGAATTTGGACACTGGACTGTCGCATAATATGATGAGATACTCTTAGACTGGAAGGCCGTTGGGTCTTAGGGTGCGGGCTTTTTCCAGTGCTTTCGTAGGGCTTGAAAAACTTTTTTCGGTTGACTGTGATTCTCTGATTGGAGTGTTAGGCCCTAGGGAGAGAGTAGAAAACACAGTTGGTGCTCCAGAACTGACAATATTCCCTGAGTTTCTTTTGGGTGGAAGTTCAAGTTAATAAAAACATCTGGAGCTTCGGCATATATTTAGATCTGGATATTTAGAAGGAAATCCTTAATGTCTATGATGATGAGGGCAGAGGAAAGTCTGGCAATTAATTTTGCCCACAAATAAGTGAAAGTTTTAGCATCTTGTCATGATCTTCATGCTCTAATATTTGGAGAAAGGTCTTGAGCCTTATTTGTGGCCTGGGATGTCTCATTTTGTGGCTGTGTCTTCAGCAACAGTGTGCCATTTCATTGTAATTGTGCCATTAGGGCTCAGTCACCATTAAATAGCTTCATCTGTTTCTGGAAGCAATCAGATACTGCTTTTTGTTCCCTAAACAAAAGTCGAGATCCTGTTACTTACCTGCCCTTTTGGCAGCTGGCCACAGCTCAGCTTCTTGGGAGTAAGCAAACTGTAAGTAGCTTCAGTTTCCAAGCAAGACAAAGAGTTGAAAATCTATTAACATTTTGGATCGTGAGGGTGTCTCCTGAGCCAGAGATCACTTGGTGGCTACGTGGGGCTTCTTAAAAACTGCAATAAACCAAACTTCCATCATTGTGAAAGGCATTGACAGATCTGAAACGCTCTCAGGTCAACTCTGCAATTGCTCAGACATTGTTACACTTGCTGATTTTGGCTGTGTTGCCTCCGGCTCGTGTCTTTCGGAAGGAAACGTCAGCAGCTGGGCTTTGAGGGGAACGCTTTTCCTGGAACAGAGCGGGAGCTAGTCTGCATCCTCAAGATGGTTCCCTGCTCTATTTTTACCAGTTCCCTTTTCCCTGCCAGAGTGCACCGGAAACAGGTTTATTCTCATCTTTCCTTTTCTGCAGTGTTCTCTGAAGCAACTTGGAGAAATATGATCCTGATCTTGCAGTTACTTAATATCTCCCCTGGGGGAATTTGTGCCCTTTATAGAGCTCGTATCTTTGTGTGTGGGCTGGAATTTTTTTCTTTCATGTCAGTTTGTGAACAGCAGCACCTACAGAGAAAAGGCGGAGCCCTCTCAGAAAAGGGTTAAGTTTAAAAGAGGAAAAGATGGTGTAGGTTTTTACCGTATAGAGAGTAACTATGAGGGGAAATGGCTAGAAAGGAAAGGTGGATATTGAACTGACAGCGGGAAAACTCCCTGCTCTGCCATGTCTCCTGTGTTTTGGGGGGAAGACTGACATTAGTGGCCGAGTTTCCTATCCAAAACTAGAAAAAAACCTGTTTTGCATTTTTCTTGCTTTGCAGATGTAGGGGTTTTTAATTGAGTGTTCTGAGAGGCCATCCCTGTCTTTCCGTAAGGAGATCTTGACATGATGGTTTCAAGTGGGCAGTCTCACCACTATTTTAGTGCAACTTCTGCTATGAGTATTACTGTTCAGGTCTGCTGGGGCAGAGATGGGTTTTAATCTTGATTTCCTTGTGCATGTGAAGAATGCTGGGTTAACCACAAACGTACATATGTCCAGTTCATGATGTGCTTCTATTACTCTGGGAGAATTAAACTGACTGTTAAATGTGGGTCTGTCGGTGCCTCATAGGAAGCCTCTTCTGCCCCCTTACTCTGTAGCTCTGGAGATTAAATAGCCAGTTTGGCACCAGGGGCAAGGGCCCTGCCATAATGTGAACTATCTGCTACCATCCAACTGTACTTGTATCTTTGGGCTTAGGTTCACCCTGAAAATGAAGAGTGGACTTGCTTTGAACAGTCTGCATCTCTCGACATCAAGTCATTTTTTGGCTTTGAAAGCACAGTGGAAAAAATTGCTATGAAGCAGTACACCTCAAACATCAAGCGGGTAAGATGGGCTTCCCTTTGGGCCGTAAAAATAAGAAAATCAAATGCCTGCTCTCAGTGTGCCTCTATTTTCTTTTCTGTAAAATAGACCCACTATAGTTTTATACACTCGCATATGTCTCTGAAATCCCTCAGTAGGGCAAAAGAAGAAAAAGCCAGTGTGCAATGAGCAAAAACAATCTGCTCACTGGAATGTGTGTGTGCAGGGGAGGGAGCAGGCTGTACCAGAGGAGGATCGCAGTAGATGCTGTGGGTGCCAGGCTCCTCAGACACTGAGGACACTGTTCTCATGCAGGAAGAGAAAGTTCTGGGTAAAAATCAGCACCCTGTCTCTCCAGTAGCTTGGGCAGAGGCACTTCCTTTTGGTGGCCTTTTCCCCTGGGCTGCAGAGGAACAGGGCAGCTAACTGATTGTTTGGGAGCAGGAGAATGGGATAAAAGCATTATAAAGGTAGCTGCATCCATAGCATTGGAATTTGCCTGGCCAGTGTTATGAAAGCACCATACAAATGGTGAATTATACTGAAATTTTTCCAACGGGGTCATGCAGATGGAAGGAGACAACTATTTCCCTTCTGTTTATCTCTAACACCATTAGTCATCTGTCCTGAGGAGAACTCTCTTCTGCACCTTTCTGGTTTTGGGGAGATGAGACTGTTTTTTCCTGATGAGAGTTTTCCCCTTCAGGGCAAGGAAGTGATTGAACACTACCTGAAGGAGTTGATCTCCCAAGGGATCACATTCATCCCCCGCTGGACACCTCCCCCAGTGTGCGGACAGAAGGATGAGCGAAGCCCAGCTGTTGGACACGATGCTGATGACGGACTGCTTGAGTCTGGGGCTCGTGGAACTACCAAAGAGCAAACTGGCAGCTCCTGCCCTCCAGCAGAGGCTGTCAGCCCTGATGGTATGCACTGTCCAGGCAGTAGCAGCTGCTGGCAATTTAAATGCCTTGAGTAGCACTGACTGAGTTTATTTTTATTTTTTTGGCATGAGGTTTTTCTTCTGGATTGTGGGTGGAGAGGTGGGAAAGTTATTTTCTTTCTTCAAGGAAAACACAAACAATGGAACTTTTTTTTCCCAAAACTGAAAAGCCAAGAAAAACTGTGCAGGCAGTATGTTTTTGTTTGAGCTTAGAAAAAAAACTTAGTTTTGATCTGACCTTTAAGGTATTTTATACTTTAAATTGGAGAAACTTAAAGGTATCTTGAGTACGCTATAACTGAATTATAATGAAATATTTTGGCTGTTTCAAAATTAATGTTCTTGGGGATGGGTTTGGATGGTTTTTGCCTCCATATCAAGCCAAGACAAACTTGCAGAATGTTACCTAATGCATTTCTCTCACAAAATGCCTGAATCGGACTTTATCTTTCTGCGTGTTGATCTGATGATATCTTCTAAACTACATAAAATTCTTCTCTGACAAAAAGAAATAGAAGGGGCCTTTTAATTTAGAGCTGTGGTATTAGAAATAGGAGTTGTCATTCCTCAGAAGGAGAGACAGCACTTGTTTTGCTGAGTGTAATTAGGGAAAAAGCTTGGAATTCGGAACTGTCAATGGTTCTGGTCTCACCAGACCTTCTCTGGTAGCTTCTCTGTGTTGGAATCCATCTGGAAAAAGGACCGAAATCCACAGAGGAGCTGATTATAAGAAATGTTCATGTGCTTTGAGATTAAAGTTAATCTAAGAGTGGCAGATCCCATCTAGCAGAAGAGGAGAGTAGCTCTTATTTTTCTGCTTATATTCATGTTTAGGAAGTGATTAGCTTCCCTGGGACTGCTCCCCAGCTTGCTAGCTCTGTGGATTCGGTGGGGGCGTAGCACTTATCAAATATAATTTCTGTATTATCAGTCAGCAAAAGCATATCCTGTGGGTGTCCAGGCCTTATTCTGTAGTTAATGGTATCTGCTGAAAAAAAAATCCTGCCTGATGAAGAGCTAGCTCAGAGGTCCTCCTCCCAGCCCTCCTCCTCGTGTGCCTGCCCGCCTCCAGCACAGCTACTGGCCTGTGCTGCTCCCCTTTGGGTACCACGTTCTCCTTGCTGGCACCTGCACATACAAGCCTCAGATGGCACATCTGCTTCTATCTCTGAATGCTGGCAGACTCAAGCCCCTTGTCCTTTGTCTCTGATCTGGAGGGACCTCGAGCTGCTGGTATGCACAGGACTTCTCATGCCAAAAATCTCCCTTGCTGTCAGAAATGGTAGTGTTATTCTCCCTTTCCCTCTGGTGTCCGTAAGCAGAATAACATTGCCGTTTTCAGCTATCTGCTTTTTAGCCTCTTGTGCGTGAGATCTTTAGGACACCAGAGGATTTAAGTACCCAGATCTTGGAGTGGTTAATGAGATGAGTGCCAGAGCTCCTGTTTTTGTGGTTTTTGTTTTTTTTTTTTTTAAAGCTCCTGCAGGAGCAGTTCAGGGTTGAATGAAATACTAGTGTTCTAAGAGGCAGGCAGAGTGATCTAGCTTTGATAGCTTACAAGCTGTCTGTGTCCTTATGCCCTAATCACCGTGAGAATATCACTCACTTTTTTCCCCCAGGCAGCTAAAATGAGGGCTTCTGCGCTCTTCCAGTGTAAATCGTAAGTAACCTGAGGTGTAGAAATAACTGCGCGTCTCCTTTCTGGCTATGCCAAGTCTCCTCTGAATTGTTCTTTTTTTTTTTCTCCAGCTGACAAATTGGATGCTGATTACATTGAGCGATATCTGGGCCAGCTGACTCCAATGCAAGAGAGTTGCTTGATCCGCCTTCGCCAGTGGCTTCAAGAAACGCACAAAGGCAAGGTGGGTAGGTGAGGCAGAGAGCACCCCTTTGCAAGCCTGAACGCAGTTGTTCTCATAGCTTGTGTGCCTTCAACCCCACAATAAAACTCAGGGTCACAGACAATTCGTGTGTTGAGACCCAACTGTTTTGGCAAGGTTAGGTAAAAGGCCAGGCACGGAGAATGGTCTGTGAGACCCCACAGCAGGATTCAACAGTATCGCAGGCTGCACCTGCATTGCCCAGTTCAGTCCTGTCAGTATTGAAAAGGCTACTCCGTGGTCCCCAAGCATAGTGCATTTGCTGCGTACTTAGAGTAGGCGTTGACCGGGGCTTGGTGGCCCAGACCGGCCTGTCTGGACGGGTTTTGTTTCCTGAGACCTGCAGGGTGGGGTGGGAGAAATGGTTAGCCGCACTGATGGTGCGTCCCCCATCTCTGGGCAGATGCTGCTCAGCAGAGAGGCAGTCGGTAGCACCAAGCTCTCAGCTGCTGTGCATCAGCAGTGTGCTGTGTGTGTTACGTCAGGCAGGTTGTGTAAGCTTGTACAGCCAAGGGCTGAATTCTTTTGACGAAAATTCATTCTGTTCTTGTTTTAATCTCCTTTATCAAAATGTATTATTTCAAAACCACGCAGGATTCGGGAAGTAGAGACAGTCTCACCTTATGGTGTGAGGTACATTGTGTAAGCCTCCAAAATAGAGGAGCTGAGGGCACTAGATCGGGGCAAGTACAGCTGGAGTTGGCCAGCTAGTATAGATGGAAACACTTTTCCCTGAAAAGCAACACGGGTACTGTGGGCTAGATGTATCTCTGCTCTGCTGTAGCATTCAGCACCTGCTTGGGCTCCTCCTGGTTGAAGGGGAGTCTCTATATTAGGCCAAGAGGGTAGGTGGTATGTGGCTGAGAAAATAGAAGACTCAGGGCAGCTTGAATGCCTCTAGAGGGATCCAACTCCAGATTTCCTGATGGAGAGAGATTGGGTGGGAAGGAAGGAAGGACCAAGGATAGCAACAGAGTAATTGGGTGGGCTGGGTAGATAAAGAGTGCTTAGGAAGAGGGGAGAACAGGAGAAAGATGGTTGGAGCAAGTGATCTCCCTTGAAAACAGAGTACAGCTAGATAAGGCTTCCTGGTTTAGAAACTAACTGCTCAGTCAGTCATACAGAATGAGTTAGGAGGTACTCCCTGCATTCATGGGCTTTGGAGGATTTTTTTTTTTTCTTTTAACTGGCCTTTCCAAAAGAGGCTGCTGTTTGCAAGGAGCTTTGCCAGTACTTTCTGCATGCCTTGCTGTATCTTTCTCAGAGCTGAGAGCGCGCATGTCTTGTCTGAGTATAAGGAGTTTAAAGATGATTTTTAAACCCCTATTTTTTTCTTGGAAAAACTAATGTGTATCACCCATGTAGAAATAAAATGTAACAAAGATTTAGTGCTATAGTTCTGTTGATACTGAACTTGTGAAGAAGTCCCCTTCTGTGCGAGTGTGCACGTGGGTTTTGTTGGTACCTATGAATGTGGATGGAGAAACAGTTACCAGAAAACCGCAGGCTGAAGAGAAGAACAGTATGTGTCGAGGTAGTGTGTGAAAGTCTCCCAGCAGCTGATAAGCTCCAGAGGCTAACAACACTGTTGAATCTGCAAGAGCTGATAAATTCGGAACACCAACCACCTGCCAAATCTGTCCAAGGCCACTGGGCATACGGTAGCATCAACAGGTTGTATAACTTGGACCGTGTCCAAGAGTGTGGTGGCTGCTAGAGGCAGGTAGAGACTACAGGAATATATATACCCCCGATGGAACAAAGGACCCCTTGAAGGACTGTCTGAACACCTACCTGCAAGCTGCTATCATGTCACTATGATGCTCTGCCTCCGAGTAAACAGCTGGGGCTGGCCTCCCAACTAACCAGGTAACTGAGTATGTGTGAGTGAACTGTGTGAATGGTTACCTGCTAATAACAACAGATTAACTAACAAAACTTGCTCTACTAAATATTGCTTGTGATCCCTGTCTCCCCTGATTCAACCTCCTGTCAGATAAAAGGGGCTTGGCAACAAGCAGACACAGAACAAAGGGGGCAGGGATGAATTCCCAGGTATAGTTATGCTCTGAAATACAGGACGTGAAGCTTTTCAGATCTGTCCAGTAAAACAGTGTGTACTTCTGTGTGGTAGGAGATATCTCAGCTATTGGGTATCCAGCTGAAAACGAGCCCTAGATGAGAGTAAAACAGTGAGACTGTATCCACGTGTGATCTGCAAGGGTCTCGGTTTCAGGTGGAAGAAGCACATTCCAAATGTTTGCTTGTTTTGTTCCATGGGTGGCTGTTTTCCCCCCTCCTAGTCAGAGGCTGGGGAATGGAAGCTGGAGAAGGTAAAAGTGCCAGCACATGAGAAAAAGTGAAACAAGTGCCTCTTGGGTGCTTGGAGCTCTGTGAGCGTGTGCAAGCCCTCGTGCTTCCTGACAGCTGCTTGCTGTGTCTAGGTACCTTGGCAAGGTAGAGCTGACTGCCGAGCGCTCTTAGTGACAGCTGGGAGCTGCCCTGGACCCTTTGTGTAGGCTTTGTGAGCTCTGTTCCCTACACGGTCTTGAACAAGTAGGAAGGATGGTGCTGGCTGTTGAAACTTCATCCTAAATCCCCTTACTATTCACCTGTTTGCTTCTCTTAATTGCCTGTCAGAATAATACAAAACCAGGAACTTGTCCTACACGACTTGAGTTTTCTCTGGTGAGGCTGTTACCTTGCTGTGACAGTCTGTTCTTCTAATTCGGAGCAGGGATGTCCTTATTCCTCTGTCAAAAAAATATTTGTAGATCTCCTGTTTCTTGGAAACTGTCCCTTCTTATTTTTGTCCTCTTCATCCTATTTCACTATCACAGGAATTTCACTATCCATTCCCTGTTCCTTCCAAACCAGACATTATTCTTTCTAATCAGATGTATCATTGCTTTAAAGAAAACTTCAAATGGTGTTAAAATTGCAGATACTTAAAGCTAGTAATCAATGGCTTTGCACCATGTAGAACAGTACATGTAGTTTCATTAATAAATAGAAAAACAGGCTGAAATTAAAACTTCATTTTCTTGCATATGGCAGTTACTGCTTTGGTTGGACAAAGATAATGAAGAGACTAATTCCACTCAGAGTGGAGTAAGTCCCCTTAGAGCTCCCCGCCTTTGGTCCAAACAGAAGCACTGAACTTGCCTCTTACCTGTAGCTATGTACAGCATAGCTTTGAAATATTAAAAGTAGCAAAACCTTCTAACAGCCATCCCCTCTCCCACAACTTACAGGAGATCCAGGGGCTGTTGTAGACGTTTGTGGGTTTTGTCTGTTGTCTTGTGAACAACAGCTTCCTCTGAGCAGCAGAAACGCAAATGTACATCATCTGATGAAAATTCTGCTGTCTTTAATCTTGCTACGACGCAGAAAATTTTGGTGGCATTCTTCTAAATACACCTGAGATCCTGTTTGGGAAGGCTGCCCTTTCCTTTCTGTGACATACAAATGCAGTATTTGCAAAGTGTCAGAATGTGCTGAACAGCATTAATCTCCCATCTCCTCTTCAGGTGCGTCTAGGCTTGGCTTTAGGCTGCCTGAACTCTTTCTTTATGTGGAATCAATTCTTAATATCTCTTGCAGCTTCACACCAGCTTGTGAAACTGAGATTGCTCCCAGCCTGACACTGCTGGCGGCTTTGCTTTCTTCCCTGCTTTCTGTTTTCATGAGCATGTCAGTGAACAAACAAAAGAGCTTTGACTCCTGAACATGTGCTTTTTTTGTCCTACAGCAGAGCTTAGATTGCTTGACTTGTGCTAAGCACAGTACAGACACTCTGGAGGAGACTATCCCTGCTCGACAGAACTTGAATTTTTAATGGAAGCTTGATGTAGCAAATGAGGTCGAAGGCTTTTGGGGGAGTTGGGGTGAAGGGACTGAGGAATCAACAGCATATGCAGCTGTCATCCAGTTGTTTTGGCAACTGACAGACTTTTAGTCAAATTTGGCACTTCTGTGGAATCTATCAGGGTTGTGGGTGATTCCTGCTGTTTAGTATTACTGGCAATTTTTCTTTGATTTTCAGCTAAAGGGAACATAGGAGATTTGGAAGGAGATTGGAATAAGCCATTCTACAGACTTGGTTTGAGAAGATTTTTGTGCCTGTGGTGCTAGAATTACTGATAGAAAGTGTTGGGATGAGTGAGAGAGAGAGGGTATATTATAGTTTTGGTTGATCTGTTTTGTCAAGAGCTAGTATGATGTGGTGGGGCAGGGAAGCCTGTGGAAGAACTCAAAAGCTTTCCTGTTCAAACACCACCAGGGGAACGTGGTCAACAGCAACGCAGAAGGGCCTGCGCACGAGCTGAAGTTGGTGCTAGTGGGTAATCATTCAAAGACTGTACAGTCATGATCCCCCTCCAAATAGCGAGTGCTTAACTTGGTTCATGTGTTACCTATGGATGCTTTCCATCCTTTGCTGATTTGCCCTACGGGGAGGTAAGCTTGCAGCTGTATTACTTTCATTCAGTATTTTGTTTGTCCTTGTGGATAGCTAGCTGAGGGAAACTTTAGCCAGCCCAGAGTTTGCTGGGGCTTCTGGCAATTGCATCAGTGAAAGGCTTCTCACAGGCTGTGCCTGTGCACGTGCAATACTCGGATAAATATCAAGCCCATATCTCTCAGAGGCATGAATTGGTCACTTCTTTTGTGCTCCTAGCACCATCTGCTGCATTCAGCTGGATTAGTTAAGGAGGGAGGGAGAAGGAATGTAGGTTTAATATTTGTTATCTTAGTTCTAAGAGATTAAGAACTGGTGCATGCTCTGCAGGCTTTATGGAGCAGTGGTACCGGTAACATTCCAGTCCTGATCCTCAGACTTTCTCTTCTCTCAGATCCCCAAAGACGAACATATCCTTCGATTTCTGCGGGCTCGTGACTTCAACATCGACAAAGCTCGAGAAATGCTCTGTCAGTCACTGTCTTGGCGAAAGCAGTACCAGGTGGATTACATCCTACAGTCATGGAGGCCCCCAGCCCTCTTAGACGAATACTACACTGGAGGATGGCATTATCAAGACAAAGGTTAGAAGCTGCCCCTTATATTGATGCTACAGCACGGTTTGCATTATAGGACCTCAAAAGTAACCTGGGTTTTTTGGAGAAAGTTGTATTGACACTTTAAACATTAACAAAGCAGTTCAGCACCTGTAAACAGCCACTCTGTTTTGCTGTAGTTTTGTTATTTTCTCTGCACAGGTCAGGCAGAGTGGAGCTAGTGCAAAGCAGCATCTGTTTGATAAGGTTGCCTTTGGGTATGATTTTTATCCTTTTCAAATACTTAATGTGGCTTTTATAAAAGGTACTAGTGATAGCCTGGGAGACTAGAGTACTTCCCTCTTTAAACCCTTATGTTTGTTTTGCAGATGGACGACCACTCTACATCCTTCGTCTTGGCCAGATGGACACAAAAGGTTTGGTGAAAGCTCTGGGAGAGGAATCACTGCTGCGACATGTAAGTTGTACTTTCATTTCTCACCTGAGGAACTCTATTTCCCTTGGGGTGTTTAGAAGTCTTGTTATAGTGCAGCAGGAATCTATCTGCCTGACATAAATAATTCCGGTGTTTCATGGCTGGCAACTCAAAGTTGGCTTAGTGACTTTGGCACGGCACAGCTTCTCTGTCTTCCTGCAGAGACAGAAGTGAAGCTTTTGCAATGGTATGAATTGGCCAGAAAGATGTCTTCTGATAATGTGCAGTCTAGCTGTAAGCTTTCCATGGCCTTTTCATGCAGCTCAGCTAGTAACATTTGATCATGAGATTCTTATATTTCATCTTAGATTTTCAGTATCTGTACCTTGTAATGTCAGCACAACTTTTCAGTAGAGAAGCCTTTTTTTTTTTTTCTTCTTCCACATAGACTCTTATTCTCTGTTTTGCACACTGCAAGTTCTCAAACCGATATATTTCTGGGTTCTGTATTTTTTGAAATAAGATCTCTGGGCTATCCTGGTTTCTCAGTCATACTCAGGCTAATCCTAGTCTGTACTGTCTTTGATTTCAGGTTCTGTCAATTAACGAGGAAGGACAAAAGAGATGTGAGGAAAATACCAACATCTTTGGCCGCCCCATCACGTTAGTATAGTTAGTTTTCTTGTATCCTTACAGAGTCTGAACTGACATGGTGAGAAGAATGCTTCTGTGAAGGTTTTAGATGATGTCTTTAGGGTTAAACTGCAGACAGCAGTGTGTCTCTGTTACGGGCTGTTCCTGGGCTTGGGGTACCGTATATAGTGGACTTACATGCAGATAAATTCTGCAGCTTCATATGAAAGCAAGTATTGGTCCTTCCTTACATCATTTTATGTCCCATTTCAGATGAATTTAATCTTCCTATCTTGGTGATTTTAATCCAGATCCTTGAAATTCTCTTTTTTTTTTTTTTTAATACAGGAAACTGTCTGCCAGATTCCACTTTCATTTAAAATGCATTTTTGAATTATTTTTAGCAATAGGCCTGCATACCTTCACCCTCTTCCACACTGACAGCATATGTTCTTGCCTTCAGGGTTGGGTGTCTGTTTTACCTGAAAGCTCAACTGGATTCAGGCTGTCTGCTGCCTGAGTGGAGATCTACTTTTTATTGGAACTGCTGGTCTCCCTTTTTGGCTTCACTAGATCCTGTACAGGCTGTGGTGTTACTGAAATATTTGGTGGATCGTAAACTGAGCAGCTACCTTGCAATGAAGTTCTGACAGGTCTTTTTCTGCATGTTTATTTTAGATCCTGGACATGTCTGGTGGACTTGGAAGGGCTAAATATGCGGCATCTTTGGCGGCCTGGAGTTAAGGCCCTGCTTCGGATAATTGAGGTTGTAGAGGACAACTACCCTGAAACTCTGGGGAGACTATTGATAGTGCGAGCGCCCAGGGTTTTTCCTGTGCTCTGGACTCTGGTGGGTGAAATCTGGACTGCAGGATCATAAGCACTCGTGCATGTACAAATAGCTAAATCATCCGGTCAGTGTAAGTTCTGCTTATTCGAAGAGTTAGGGAGGGAAAAACTTCCAGGTAACTTGTGGCTGAACTCCTGAAGAGGCCACAGCATTGCTACAGAGCAAGCCATAGCATGCCTGTAGCTCATTTGATTCTAGTGGCTGTCGTCCACCAGGGCAGGACAGGATGTCAGACCTAAACTACAAATCCTCATGCAGCAGTGGTAGCCCAAACTTGGTGGGTTTTCATATTGATGGGAAAAGACAAATATTTTTTTTAATCTCATGCTGGAGGACACTGAAGAGAAGAGTAATAAATATGGTTCTGCCTGGTGCCTGCTGACTGTTCTGGCAATGTAAGAACATGCTTGTTAAATTTCTTGTGAGGTTTGTATGTGGTGCAAACTTATATACGACTGCAAACTTATTTTACATGAAGTACAAAATGTGGTGAGCCGACGATATAGTACACTTTCCATTTGTTGCCCCTTTCTTTGGGGAAGTGCTTCAGGGTTGCGAAGCTCCGCACTACTGCTGGTCTGCATTCCTGCTGATGAGGCCTTCCTGTCTGGCGCCTAGAGCATCCATGTAAGATGGTATAAACATTGTCTCTAAGTTCACTCAGTGACAGTGATGTCTTCTGTCCACTTTTTATTTCAGGTCAGTCCCTTCATCAATGAGAACACAAGGCAGAAGTTCCTCATTTACAGTGGGAATAACTACCAGGGTCCAGGAGGGCTGGTAGACTACGTGAACAAAGACGTGATCCCAGACTTCCTGGGAGGAGACTGCATGGTGAGTTTTCCTTCCTGTTGTGCAGGTGGAATCTGCAGTGTGCCAGCTCCCTCAGTTCCCTCCTCCTCAACACCCTGGCCTCCCACTCCCTTCTGAAAGATGGTTAAACCTCTGTTCTGGCTGGGATACCACTGCTCTGAGCACGGCGCAGTTAATTTGTGCACAGGAGACTTCACCCTGAAGTGGTGATGCTGCCCTGGAGAAGGGGGTTAGAGGTCAGCTCTCTAAACGCAGCTTAGATAAATCGTCGTAGTTCAAGTAAACTCAGTCCCACTGTGAAATCTTATGCCAGCTGAGGGTGTCGTCCTCTGTCTGACAGCAGGCAAGTGTTCATGGTACTGATGACTTCATACTTTACCACTAGATGAGTATGAACCCTCATATTTGTTTGTCTGACTCTTCCAGTGTACTGTCCCAGAAGGTGGACTTGTTCCCAAGTCACTTTATCAAACAGAGGAAGAGCCAGAGAACTCAGATCACATCCGATTATGGACAGAAACTATCTATCATTCTGCGAGTGTCCTCAGAGGAGCTCCACATGAGGTACAAACCAGAACTTCATAAGGCTGAAGGAGGTGCTGAACTGGTATCACTGATGTGTTCCTTTTGTTAAGGCTGACTAGAACAACAAAGGGCTCCCAAAGCGTGAGCACAAGATGGTTCAGCAGCAGCACTGTGCCTTTCTTGGGAAGGCTAACGCTAGCTAGAAGTGTGGAAATAAAGAACTGCAATTTGAGAAATAAATTTGTCTCATCTCTACTACGGGCTGATCTTCTGGACCTCCTTCTTGGGGAAATAAATCTCCCTCAGTTTCCCTTCTGATAGTACAGCTTCCATTTTCAGTGGCATAGCTAGGACAGTAATGGTGGTGATATAAGAAGGTATGTACTGGGAACATCCTGATGGGGCTCATCAGAAAAGAGAATGTCTGAAAAAGGAGCACTTGAATGTCAAAACAGTCTACCAGCTTCGCTGGTGATGAGTAACTCTCTGGTTTGGCCTGCTTAGACTCCTGAAAAAGCAGCAGTGCCTTCTGGAGTTCACAGCCACTCGGAAGGTGCTCTTTGCTGTGTCCTGCATGCTTTGCTTCAGTTCCGCTGAGGTTTTCCTAGAACTAGCAAATGATTTACAAGCAACTCTGATACAGGGAAGAGATGAGGTAAAAATGCCTGAGCAGATCTACTGGGGCAGAGGAGTGGCAGTGGAAATCAGCCTATATCCTCCTTAGGAATCAAGACCAATAGCGTAACTGAAGGATTATAGAGAAAAGCGTGTTTGCAGAGTGGGGAGGAAGATGCTGGCTGCCATCTTGAAGACCTGACTCTTTACAATGTGCTCCTTCTGTTCCCTTCTTAGATAGTTGTGGAGATTTTGGAAGGGGAATCCGTCATCACCTGGGACTTTGACATCCTGAAGGGAGATGTGGTGTTCAGCCTCTTTCACTCCAAACGAGCTCCTGAAACAAGTCATAAAGAAGCCACGTTACCAAGTACCTCTGCTGCTGGGGACAATATGCAGCTAATTGATAAGACGTGGGTCCTTGGGGTGGATTACAGCCGTATGGAATCTCCACTGGTTTGCCGGGAAGGAGAGAGCATCCAGGTCAGATGTGTTTGAGTCCTGGCATGGATCTTACAGTCCTAGCAAACTCCAAAATGGTCTGGTGGTGGGGAGGAGAAGGAATTGATGGCATAGGAAATCATGTATTGCTTGGGAATAGTTGCTGCGGTCATCATTCTCTGGATTCCCTGTGAAAGTGGCTGCTATTGCAGTCCTAATTTAGACTGAGCCATTGGAAAGAGATTCCATAATCCACGTTGATAAGCTAATTGAAAATAACCATTTATTTTTTTTTTTAAGTAGCACTGCAGGGGCGTGTGACTCGGGCATGTAAAATAAGTGAATGATGTGTGCTCCCCAAAGTGGTCAGCTCAATAGTTTCTTTTGACTTTGCCAAGTCATTCATCTATTTCTTAAGACGCCTGGTAGTCACTTGATGGCACTCCCTTTCTCTTCCAGGGATCTCATGTGACTCGCTGGCCTGGCTTTTACATTCTCCAGTGGAAAATGCACGGCCCTCTGCCCTGTTCTGGCACTAGCCTCCCTCGGGTGGATGATGTTCTTGCCTCTCTGCAAGTTTCCAGTCACAAATGCAAGCTTATATACTACTATGAGGTGCTTGCATCCAAGGACTTCAGGTAGGAGATTTACTGGGGGGATTTACTATACGGTTTGCAACAGAAGCCAAATGAGAGGGACTGAGTGCGAGTTAAACATCCAGGTACCAATGACCTCCGCAGGGTGTGCGCTTCATTGATGAGACGTTAGACAGACACAAACTTGGTGGCATTTTGCGCAAAGAATCTCCTTTAGTGCTGTAGGTAATAAGGAACCCCTTGGCTGTATGTCCACCCGTGGAATTTGTGCTTCGGTTCTTGCTTTACAGCTACCTGAAGAGGGGGAGGTTTTTGACAGAGCAGTTTTTTGATCGTAGTTGGGAACATCTTGAGAAGTTACTTTTGGAGTAACTTAACGAATATCAGTTGGGCTATTTCATACGTGTTTCGTTTGGTACTTGAGAAGGATGTCGGTCGTGAGTTGGAGAGTGCTTTCTGAACAGGTGAATACATCAGCCTCAGCAGGATTTGTCTAGCCTCCTTTAATGCAAAAAGTACTTTTCAAATCACCCAGTAATTTGAATGCTTTGCAAGTACGTGACCTTTCAGTAGGAGTTGGAGGAAGTGTTAGGTAGACCAGACTGGCAGGTGGGCGGGTGACAACCTTGAGAATGTGACCTGGCCAGATCCTGCGGAGTCAGAGCAGCAGCAAATTCCTCACTCCCATCATCCAAACCTGTTCCTTGTTGCTCCTCCTGCATAAAATGTGTCAGGAGCAGTAGGCAGTCACAGCTAGGGTGAACCCAGTCTGCTTTGGCAGAAGGAGCTGAAGGCCATGGCTGGACATGCTGAAGCTGGGACACTCGTGCTTAGCAGGCTGGAGCTCTCGGGTTAGCAGTGGCAGCTGCATTCACTGAGCTGTGCTGCATTTGGAGTGCTCTTTAGTTTTCCGTTCTGCTCGGGGGCTGTGAATGCAGCCCTGCAGAGGCTCCAGCTGTGTCCCGCTCCCAGAATAACTGCAAGAGACAAGGTATAATATCTGTAGCTAAGAAAAAAGATGTCTATGACAATTTAATTTTTCATCGTGACACAAAGGAACGCAGAGATTCTTAGAGACAAACTTGAAAATGATGGGACAAAAAATAAAATACTTTTGCAAGCGTTACAGAGTATAAGTTGATCTCCTGTATAGAATTATCCATTAATAGCTGCCTTCCTAACAGATCCATCTGTTTTGTCCCTTCCCAGGGGATCCATGTCGAGCCTGGAATCCTGCAACAGCGGCTTTTCCCAGCTGAGTGGAGCCACGACATCTTCCAGCCAGTCCCAGAGCAGCTCCTATCTTTCTAGATAGCAGAGCCAAGGCTACAGCGGCAAGGAAAAATCGCTCAGGGCTTCCTGGCTGCCCCAGGGCTGCTCTGTGCACCAAACCAAAGAGCCTACGGGGGCTGAGCCTTGAGGCAGTCGTTCGTGTGACCGCTGGTAGCAGCCATTTGGACACAGAGAGGCTTCTAGGAGCTATTTTAAACACAAAAACTTAGAATTCAAATGGCAGGTTTAGAAATTTTCTATCAGATACCTACTTCTCAGTAGTCTTTTTCACAAATTGTGGTTTTGGATGAATGTCAGTTTGCATGAATCTGTGTATTACTCAACTGTAAAGGGCTCTTTCCAGTCAGTCCTTTTCCTACGCGTGGTAGAGGAGACTGATGTTGCCTTATCTGTTTGATCCGTAGGACTAGATTATTCATGTGTAGCAAAACTAATCTCGTTTTCTGGGCGCCCAGGGTACCAATTACACATCAGAAAGTAAAGCGGGCATTTCAGGTGCAGGGACTTGAAGCAAACTGTAAATACCTTAATAGAGATAGGATGCTTCAGTAATCAGCTCCAGGTCAAACCTAAAACCTCCTCTGATGTGACAGGATGCCGTTAGGAAACGTGTTGGATTTTTTTAACCCACTGAGAGGAAAAAGTCAAAATGGTTTTCTAGAAAGTACAGGCAGAGAACCTGCCTCCAGTAAGCAGCATCTTTCTTAGAGAGAGACTACTTCTCCTTATTCCTCAGGTTTACAAGCAATAATGAGTAGATCTGACCCATCTCATCAAAGTGGGTGGGAACTGAATCAAATTATAAAGGGCTAAGAAAAGCAATATTTTATTTCCTGTAGGCACAAAATTTTATGGCAGTATTATAGAACTTGCTTCTTTAAAACATGAGCTAACTTGAAGAGAAAACTTAAAAAAAAAAAAAGCATGTATGTATTTAAGCACTTACTGAAACGTATTTATTCAAATACTAGCTTATTTAAAATTAATTTTTAACTTATTTATAATTTCAAAAATGACTATTTATTAAATCCAGTCACCTTTTTCAATGGGACGAACTTTGTTTTAGAAAGGAGTAACTGATCCCAAGAAATCTTTCTACTTCGGTTCTAATCTTTTGTGATCACTGGATGTTCTTGCATAAAGGGCTGTATCGTACATAGCGCTTGGGGTAAGGGCTGTGTGTCATCTTTTCCTGCAAGGTAAGGTTAGAGTCCAGTGCTTTTTGGACTCCAGAGGGATGCTTCTTAGGATTAAGAAGCAAGGACTGAGTTCAGGAGTTGTAAGAAGATAGCGCATCTTTGTGACACACCAGAAATACCGAGTTTGTCCATAATCACTGATTATTCCAGAGAGTAGGTGTGTAGCAAAGGTGCTATAGTGGCCCGTTGGTCAGGTTGGGTAGCAAAGTTATACGCGTTCTTGTCCCGGTGGCAACAAAGCGAGAATAGAGGTCAAACGCTCAGTTGCCCTTAGGCAGTATTTGCAGCTAGCAGACATGCAGGACTTGTGATGTGGACGGATGTCTGCTTTCGGATCCAGCTGTGCTGCGTGAAGGCTCCCCCCCACCAGCTGGAGGTTACCTCTGCACGGATCTGCTGCCTACGGAAGGATCGTGAGGGTACTGCCCCCGCCATTGTTGAGGTTATCCCAGCCGAGTGGCTCATGTCGCGTAATATGGCGAGCGTGGTCTAAAACGAATGAGTTTCCAGTTCCCCGGCTGGGGAGCAGCACAAACAGCTCTGGGCTTGGGGCGGGGGGCAAGCGCAGGTGGTGGTGGAAGCGTGGTTTCTTCCTCCAGCACAGCAGTTCGTGTATCCATGGCCATCTTTCCCAGTAAAGACTTGGGGTGTCTTTCCCTCTCACCAAGTTCTCGTTAAGGTTGATGGAATCTGTGCAGCTAAGAGCAGCATACAGGTAAACTAGTTCCTTCTAACCCTGCGTTTTTAATTACTGGTTTTGAAGCACCACAAAGGAAAAGAGAGACCCAATATTTGGAACAATGGGAGGTGAAGAACTTGATGTGTTTATGTAAGTTGCTTGGGTTGGTTTTTTTTTTTTAAAGGATTAGAGTCAAGGAAATTGCTCTCCCACCTTGCGCATCTCGCTGGGAGAGCAGAACAGGTAACTTAGTCATGCAGGCCTCCGGGAAAGTTCTGATTTCAGAGAGTTCCCCAGTTGTTCTCTGGACTTTACCGTTTCTCCCAGATGAATGAAACTTCTGTCTCTGGCATTTCAGCATAATTGGAGTCTGATAGAGAGGGAGAAAGTACTACCTTTTGCTCCGGAAATTCAAGAGTTCCGGAATTAAAAGTGCACGTGTATCCCTAATGTAAAATCCTTTTCCCATAGTTAATTCTGATGCTAGAAACCGAGTTTCAACCTGACTCCCAAAGCATCAAAAGCAAACCCGGCCTCGTCCTCCCCGTGCTCTTTCAGGATTTCAGCTTCTTGTGGCTTGATTTTTAAGTGGTTGATCACGTCCCATGGCGGTAACGTTCCTGTTTCCTGTGTTTCCCTTGGTTTGCTCTTGTTAAGAATCTCTTCCATTGCACTGCATTTTATTTTTTTTTTTTAATTTATTTTAAAATGTGGCATGTGCTCTTCTCCTCCCACCGGTAAAAGTTTTGGGCGTTTAACTCTTGTCAGTGAGGCACCTGGAACTCGGCACCCTCTGGCAGCTCTGTGAACGAGCCAGGAAGAAGGGAAGGGCTGGTCCTACGGAGCGCTCCCTCCTCCTGGCGCCCGGGATGTCACAGCCCTAGTTCTCCCTCTTGTTCCTCGGTGGGTACCGCTCTTCTGCCCCACAAGCGACTGCTGCACACGTCTGTTTGGGAAGCAGCTTGCGATCTCTCCCTTATCAATTTTAAGCAAAATTGCCTGGGTTATTCCACCTACCAATTTACTTAGCTACCAGTTTAAATAATCCAATATGGATTTTTTTCCCTTTTTTCCCTGAATGTTAAGATAACGGGAGAAAGGGGGCAACAGCCTGGATGTTGTGGCTGATGCTGTGCTGTGCTTTTTAAACCTGACTTTGCTTCTCTTGTACCTGCAGTTCACAGAATCCTTCTAGAACACCTTCTTTCCCCTTAAAATGACATCAGTGTGCTTTAGAAAATAAAACACGCCGTTTACTTCACAGCAACCTCTTGTGAGTCGAGACCGGGAGGAGTTTTGGGTTCTGGCTCCCCGGGAGCCACTCATCTCTCATAGATCTTGTAAGCCAGAACCTTGAAAAATGGACTCCGGTTTTGGGTGCTGAGCTAGAGATGCAGCAAGGCCCTCCCTGCTCCCCAGCAGTATCCCGGCAGCTGCTCTTCAGTGAAGTCAGGGAGCTCGGGCTGTGTTCAGGTAACTAGCTGGGTACTTAAAAAATAGCTCCTCAGTAAATCGGGGCTTTCCCCTGTCTCAAATATTGCATATGCAAAACACAATACCTACCTCAAAGAGCTGTTGCCATGTTTGATGTGTGATACGAGATCTCAAGAGAAAGGACGCTGTGCCGTAGGTACAAAGTGCTGTGCCATTGTTTACAATTAAATATGGCCATATGCGAGACCTTTATTCTTAGCCATTTCTACGGATTTGCCCCATCCCGCCATTTACTGGCTTCTGTCCCAGTAGGACTGGGAGCGGCAAACACGGAGCACGGCACCAGTGGGCGCACACGGAAGGTGGATGTCAGACTGGACTCGGGGCAAAGCTGGAATGCAGTAACTGAGTCACTTCGGCTAAACGTTTTACTGTCTTTCAAGTTTGAAACGGGCTTTTTTAACTGCTGTGGACAGAACAGCCGAGCCTCGCGGAGGGACCGAGGGGGACTCTAGCCCGGGAAGGTGCAAAAGCAGCAGTGCGGGCTGCTTAACCCTTGGCACGTGGAAGTGGTAAAGCTGTAAACCGGCACCCTAACGCGCTCTTACACCGTCAGCAGGGAGGCACCGAGGGCACGTCCTGGTGGTTTCTCGGCTTCCTGTACTTGCTGTTGGGGGAAGAGCAGTCCCGATTGCCGTGTCGGGAGGGAATTCGGAGTGACCGCAGTCGCTTTGGCTGTGCGGATGTGTGTGCAGAGTTTCAGACGCAGCCTTGTTCACTTCAGGCTTACGGCTGGCCTGTTTGGTTGTATCAATTCCCTTTCAGTAATGGGGGAAAAAAAAACAACTTTTAATAAGAATTTATAATCCCAATTTGGTTTATTCATCAAAAGATTTTTGAAAATGCCATAATCCAGTCATCTTCAGTCTGTAACACTTACTGCGGCTCAGAATTCCTGGTAGGAAGTGGTGAGCCCAACTGTCCACTCAATTCGGGTGCGAAGCTGCTGTGTATTGACGCAGTAGCCAAGGCCGGCCATAGCAGAGTCAGAGGAATCCCGTACTTCGAAATGCGTTTTACTAGCTCACGCTTCTTTAACATCTGAAACGTTTATGCTGTGAGCCACGGAATGCAAGAAACAGAGCTGTTAGACTCCTTAATTAAGGACTAAAACTGACAAGCATTTGTCAAAGATTCCTGCACGCTATTAGTTTTAATATCCTACCAACATGTTTGTGATGATGGTTTATCTCTTGGAAGGCTGAATTGGAATCACGTGACATGCGTTGGCTTTTAATGACATCAACATCCACTTCCAAGCTATTAGTTACGTACATAAGTTAAATGGGCATTAATTTTTTTTAGCAAGCACTTCCTTTCTCTCCCTTGCAGCTGTCTTCATTTTTATATATATCGAAGTTCTGATTTTTCTCAGCCAAAAAACCCCAAACATTCTCTGAGAGCACACCAGCAAAATGCAGAGTGCTTCGTAACGTGTTCCTTGACAACAACTGTGCTTAGTTACAGTATTTGCAGGTTCTGGTAGGAGCCGTACACTTCTGTATGTTGGAAATAAAAAAGCATCTTTAAAGAGCGTCCGATTGTTTGGTGCAACTGTTCAAATTGTGGTAAACTCTGAAAATTTAAGCATGTGTGCCGCTCTCTTTACCTGCAGGAACGGAGGTAAGTCTTGCTTTATTCAGTTGTCCCTACTTTTTAACTAAAACGTCCTTTAATTTTTTCCTGTAGAACCAGCATTTTTTGTTTATTTTCATACCACAGGGCAGGCTGGTACACATCATCCTGCAGTGTAGTTGGCTATTTAAAATAAAAAGGGCCCACTGGGTTCGAATGGCCGACTGAGGTTAACTGGGAAAGGATCGCGTCTTCCTTCTGCAACTGAGTATTAAGAATGTGACCTTCAGGCAGTTACTACTAACGGACTTTATTCAAGTTTCAAATAGTCTCTGTAAATAATAGAAAAATAGAATCTTCTGTTTACAGGCTGATTTCACGCCAACAGCGGCACAGAAATTACATCTCCTTTTGCCCTGGTTTCGGCTGGGATGGAGTTAATTTCCTTCCTAGTAGCTGGTACAGTGCTGTGGTTTGGATTTGGGATGAGAACAATGTTGATAACGCACCGATGTTTGAGTCGTTGCTGAGCAGTGCTTACACTAGTCAAGGCCTTTTCTGCTCCTCACCCCACCCCACCCACGAGCAGGCTGGGGGGGCACAAGAAGCTGGGAGGGGACACGGCTGGCACAGCTGACCCCGACTGACCACAGGGATATCCCACACCGTATGATGTCACGCTGAACAAAAAAACTGGGGGGAGTTGGCTGGGGGGCGCAGCCGCTGCTCAGGGACTGGCTGGGCATCGGTCGGCGGGTGGTGAGCAACTGCGTTGTGTGTGACTTGTTTTGTATATTCTTTTATCATTATTATTATTATTACTATTATTATTTTCCCTTCCTTTTCTGTCCTATTCAACTGTCTTTATCTCAACCCACGAGTTTTACCTTTTTTTCCGATCCTCTCCCCCATCCCACCGGGGGGGAGTGAGCGCGCGGCTCTGTGGCGTTTAGCTGCCGGCTGGGGTTAAACCACGACAGTCCTTTTTGGCGCCCAACGCGGGGCTCAAAGGGTTGAGATAACAACAGATCTGACCGGAGTGTGCTAAAACAAATTTGTTATAGGCATTCATTATATTAAGTGAATAGTCGCCGGTCGCAGTGCGGATGTATTTGCTCTGAGTTGTGTTATGTCACACCTTACTGGCTGTATACGTTCCCTGTTGTGCTGTTTGTCACCTCTGGGGGCTGGATCAAGGACATCATTTTGCCGCACTGTGTAACACTGGCTTATGATGTGATAAAATTACTGGTCGCGAGACTAATCTGGTGTTTGCACTCAGCATTGCTGACACCTCTGTATGTCGGGAGCCATCTCTTGGAAACTATTAATAATTACACTCTTCACCTTTTCTCCTCGGAGAGCCAATTTATGGGGGAGACAAGGGGAGACACTTCCCCCCGCTCCTTCACCTTCCCTTTCTCCTCCAGGCTAGTTACAACAGCTCTTGAGGAATTTTGAATATCCTTGGGATGTTCAAGCCAGCATGCTCCTATTGCTGTCTCCTGAATGTGGTTCAGATCTTGTTTAAGGTTAAACAACTATTTAAGAATACCGCCCAGAGATGGGCCCCGAGGCTGGATAGCTATGAGTGGCAGGGTGTGGGGGATAGGATGGGCAAGTACCTAGGACAGTCGGCACCCCCAGTGTTTCGGAACTTCACCCCTGAACAAGTGGAGAATCCTGAAAAACTAGTAAAGTATTTGGAAAAAGTATTTGGAAAGGCAACTCCAGAGAGACACGGATCACTGCACCGTGCTGGGGCCTGGCCCATGCCGACCGAGCCCTGTTCAGCACCATTCAGTACCCTCAAGGGGAAGAGAAGGTCTCTGGATCTGACGACAAAACGACAGGCCCTGCGGCCACTCCAACCCTCGCGACAGGTCCTGTGGCCACTCCACCCCCAGTGACAAGGCACTGCGGCTGAACCAGAGAACCGGTATCAGCCGCCCCTGTACACAAGAAGAAATATTGGAAGCGAAAGTCAGCTCATTTAGTAAGGGAAGAAACTCCTAAGAAGGGGAAGGAGGAAGGAGTGGGCGAGACAGGCTACTCTAAAGCAGGGCCATCATGAGGAGGAGGAAGAGGAAGAACTCATAAACAAGGCAGTAACCACCTGATCCCTGCCCCTGAGTGAGCTGCGAGACGTGAAAAGATTTCAGCCATTGTCCAGGCGAGCACATTGTCACCTGGCTGCTCCGATGCTGGGATAATGGGGCCAGTAGCCTGGAATTAGAGGGCAGGGAAGCCAAGCAGCTGGGATCCCTTTCTAGGGAAGGGGGCATTGACAAAGCGATTGGAAAAGGGGCACAAGTCCTCAGCCTCTGGAGGCGACTCCCGTCAGGCGTGAAGGAAAAGCATCCCTTCAAGGAAGATGTTGTATGTCACCCAGGCAAGTGGGCCACCATGGAGAAGGGTATCCAGTACCTGAGGGAATTAGCTGTGCTGGAGGTGATTTATGGTGACCTGAGCAATGAACAGCTATCCAAAGATCCAGATGAAGTCAAGTGCACACGACCCATGTGGCGAAAGTTTGTACGGAGCGCACCATCTTCATAGGCCAACCCATTGGCAGTGATGACTTGGAAAGATGGAGAGGGACAAACGGTGGATGAATTGGCTGGTCAACTCCGGCAATACGAAGAAAGTCTCTCTTCCTCCCTACGGGCCTGTGTCTCGGCTGTGGAGAAACTGTCCTGGGAGGTCCAGCAATTCAAAGAGGTTATGTCCTACTCCCCACCTGTACGGACCAGTATCTCAGCTACTAGGAGTAAGCGTCCCTCTGCTCAAGAGAGAGGATATAAAGGGTACACACCACGGGCCACCCTGTGGTTTTACCTGCGTGACCACGGAGAGGACATGAGGAAGTGGGATGGAAAACCTACCTCGACCCTAGGGGCACGGGTACGTGAGTTGCAAGGGAAAACAATCACAAAAGGGGGTTCTTCAGGAAAATTGCTGCTCTGGTTTCCAGCGGGCAGTTCCCCAGAGTAGAAGGGCTGATCTTATTTCTGATCTTAATAAAGAGACTTCTGACTCGTACGTACAAGAAATGAGAAATGAGTACTGTGATGAGGATTAGAGGGGCCCTGCCTCCAGCCAGGGGGAGGAAAGGGACAACCGGGTTTACTGGACTGTGTGGATTCGGTGGCCTGGCACATCAGACCCACAGGAGTATGAGGCTCTAGTGGACACGGGTGCACAGTGCACCCTAATGCCATCAAGCTATAGAGGGGCAGAACCCATCTGTATTTCTGGGGTGACGGGGGGATCCCAAGCTATATGCCCTGTTCACGGATGGGTCCTGTTGTAGGAAAGCATCGGAGGTAGAAGGCCGCTGTGTGGAGTCCTATGCGACAAGTGGCAGAAACTGCTGACGGAGAAGGTGAATTGAGTCAGTTTGCAGCAGTAAAGGCCATCCAGCTGGCTTTAGACATTGCTGACCAAGAAAAGTGGCCAGCGCTCTATCTCTGTACTGACTCATGGATGGTGGCAAAGGCCCTGTGGGGATGGTTGCAGCAATGGAAGCAGAGCAACTGGCAGCGCAGAGGCAAACCCATCTGGGCTGCCGCATTGTGGCAAGATATTGCTGCCCGGGTGGAGAACCTGGTTGTAAAAGTCCGTCACGTAGATGCTCACGTACCCAAGAGTCGGGCCACTGAAGAACATCAAAACAACCAGCAGGTGGATCAGGCTGCTGAGATTGAAGTGGCTCAGGTAGGTCTGGACTGGCAACATAAGGGTGAATTATTTCTAGCTCGGTGGGCCCATGACACCTCAGGCCACCAAGGAAGAGATGCAACATACAGATGGGCTCGTGATCGAGGGGTGGACTTGACCATGGACACTATTGCTCAGGTTATCCATGAATGCGAAACATGCGCTGCGATCAAGCAAGCCAAGGGGTTAAAGCCTCTCTGATATGGAGGACGATGGCTGAAATATAAATATGGGGAGGCCTGGCAGATGGATTACATCACGCTCCCACAGACCCGCCAAGGCAGCCAGGACAGCTGACCCCAACTGACCAAAGGGATATTCCACACCACGTGACGTCATGCTGAACAAAAAAACTGGGGGGAGTCGGCCAGGGAGTGCTGCTGCTGCTCGGGGACTGGCTGGGCATCGGTCAGCAGGTGGTAAGCAATTGCATTGTGCATCACTTGCTTTGCATGTTCTTTTATCATTATTTTCCCTTCCTTTTCTGTCCTATTAAATTGTCTTTATCTCAACCCACAAGTTTTACCTTTTTTCTGATTCTCTCCCCCATCCCACCGGGGGGGAGTGAGTGAGTGAGTGGCTGTGTGGCATTTAGCTGCCGGCTGGGGGTTAAACCACACCTTTACTTGGAGAGATAAAAACAGAGTGCATAAAAATGTTAATACTCAGGCTCAGACAGGCTTTAAACACCCCGTTTGCAGCATTAAAGTGGCATATTAAGCTATTTTTCCCTCACATGGAAACAAACTCAGATACTTACTTTTTTTAAATGCATTGTGCAAGGATGTATTCTAGCAAAATGTCTGATTTCCAGCTGAGATGTTCGGGATCTTGGGTCACTTGAAGTACTTACTGATCGTGGTCCGAGCTCACTGCCAGCAGTCGTTCCCTCTGACGAGGGAAGGGCAGTTCTGGCAGCAGTGAGCAAGGGCCGCTGCACGGACTGTCCCGCCGGCTGAGGACAGCACAGGCTGATCAGGCCGGGGTAGGGCGAGCCCAGTCCCACGGCTCGGTCGTGTCATGCTGACCGTGCCAGGCTGCTGCTGTCTCTTCCCTTCCCCAGGTGGGAGAGTACCAAAAATGCAGTGCTCGTCAAACACCTGTTAGACTACTCCTAGGACTAAGGATTCAGTAAGAAAACACTCTGGCCCTGCAGTCAATGCAGGCCAGGTGAAGAGCCAGGTGCAAGAAAGCCCCAACCCTGTGTGTCAGCCTTTGAGCCTACCACTGTGGCCAGGAAGAGGAGTGTTGTGGTTTCACTGTGTGCTGCACCTGTTTTGGCATCTTAAAACAACTTTTTTCAGTTTTATGATAAAAGTCTGAGCTTACCAGGGAAGGGCAGAGAGTTATAGACTACAACATCCTTAAGCCAGCTTCCTTAAGCCTAAATTGCTACAGGCAATTTATCTTGCATCTTAAGAATACTTACCACTGCTCAGAGAGAAGGGACTTTTCTGAAGTGCCTATGGCTCACGTTCCTCACCTGTTTCCCTCAAGTACTGGAGGGAACCAGCCCATTTCCTTCCCTGCTGCAGCAGTGGAATTCCCTTATCCACCTGTGCGTGTGGAAGCTGGCCCCATAGCTTGCGCCCTGCATCCTCTCGTGGCAACTAGTTATGCAGTCTTGTTTGCTCCAGCCAGAGCAGCAGAGGAAGGGGGGGAAGCTAGCCATGTTCTCAGCAGGGCTGGGCCAGAAACAAGGGAGTTTCTTGGACCGAGGTATCTTGCTGCTGCTCTTGGGTTAGTCAGCAGTTTTGCACTCTGAATACAGTCTGAACAGCCGCTGTAACAGCCAGCGCCGAGTGGCGCAGTACAAGGTGCAGAGTAAAATACCTCATCTCTTCTCATCCGGGACTCTGAAGGAGTGCCTGGCTTTGGTCCTGAGTATCTTCTGTCTCGCAGGCAGCAGACGTGGAGGTATGACTGACTTCCCCATTCATCTCCCTCAGGGGGTGGTAGAGGTAGTCACCGCTCTCATGGCGCCTCTCTGACCTGGCCTTGAGAAAAAGGCCTATGTTTCCCATGGCGCTAATCACGAGAAGCAGAGCCAAGACAGAGGTCATGGAGATCCAGGTTTTTCTGTCAGACAGAAGAAAAATCCACGTAAGCAACATCTCTTGACCTGCTTTCACATGTTCCCAGCGTGCACGTGACTTCTCAAGGCTTGCGCTCCCTTCTCTGTCACCGTAAGCGTGTGGTTCTGCTCTCAGGCAGGCGAGAACACGCTCTGTGAAAGCCTCTGAAGGGCCGCTCTGGCAGCCAGAGCAAATGGCTGTTTTTAGCTTTCCACTCAGTTAACAAGTGACCAGCTGTGCCTGCAGAGCAACTGTAGCTTCACTAATACTACAGCAGCTGTGCTCTGGTGTGGAACTGTCCTTGTCTGTTTGTTGCACATACAGTGCACCAGCGGGAGAGGAAAGGCGGCTCTTGTTGAAGTGTAAGCTGCAGAGCGCTAGGCTCAGAGCACGAACGGACAGTGATGGGGGCTTCAGCTCAGCACTTGTCTTACGGTTGGGTTTCTATCACTTTGCCTTCCATATCCTCATCTTTCCCATCGCGAGAGCTGTAGGCGACATAAGGAAGCCAGAACACAGATGCTTTGGGCAATGAAGCAGCGGGTCTGACACGCTGCCCTGGCACTCGGGAGGTGGTGTGAACAACTCCATCTCGCAGTGAGCAACTGATGGCATGGACTCGGTGTGTATGTATACGCGTATATGACGAGTATTACACACTTACTCTGACAGAGAGAATTTTTCTTTGCTCCTTCCCTTATTCTGGGAAGCCAAACACCGCCCAGCTGGAAAACAAAGAATAGAGGGAGGAAAGGCAGTGTTGGGGGGAAGGTGTAAAATTCCACTGAAAAAGAGTAAGCTTAGGTAAGATGACAGCCAGCCAGAGCTGATAACTAAGCAAACAGAACATTATGCACCAAAGCTGCCCTTCCAACTTCTTTTTTTTTTTTAAAACACAACCACTGTAACCAGAGGTACCTTTGTTTAACTGGTCCTGTATTGCCAATTCGTAGGTGGTGTTGCAGCTGCCTGTCTCCCGGTCGCAGGGACACATGTGTTCACATGCACAGGGTTTCTGGCAGTTTGGCCCATACCAGCCCATGGGACACTCTAGGGAATTGATTACAAAGAAATCAGTCACTGGCAAAGCTCCACGTGCTTTGAAACCATCCAGTCTATCACTGCAGCTCCCCCTGCCCCCAGCTCAACTGTGCCTGTTTCCCCAGCTGCACCAGCTCAGTGCCAGGAAGGATGGGCACACTCAGAGCTTTTAGGAGAGGCTCAAACCTCACCTACATCTGACTGGGGTATTCGTGTTGCTTCTGTCACCACAGCAGTCTCTGGCCTTCTTGCTTCCCATGTGTTTTTCTCCCCGCCACGTCTGAGCTACGGCCTCGCTGTTTGGCTCAGAAGCAAAGGTGGAGGGGGGCATCAGCGGCCAATCCCTAAAGGGAAGCAAGTACTCGCGTTTGAGTACAAGCATCCAGTGGGCTCTTCGGCTGCGCTGAGCAGTCAGGGCCCCAGGTTTCCCGCAGCTTGCCAAAGCTGTTCTGCTTGCCCACCCTGCTCCCTCCAGCAGCCGGAAAGCACCAAACGGCGAGTCAACTGCTGTTATTTTGTTTACTTCAAGGAGAAGATTTTGTAAAATAGGGATGGGGCTGGCTGAGCATTCCTAGGCTGGGAACAAAGCATCGCTAGCGTAACCATGCACGCAAGACGTTTACACCCACGCTGTAATTAACTTGTCCTCTCACCAGAGCAGGCTGTTCAGTCAGATACACAGCGGGGCTCGAGCACTTCAGAAAAGCTGGAGTGGTTACACAATCGAGAACATCGCTCGCTCTGTTAGCACTAGCACCTGCACAGCTGGAGTTCGAAGGTTGTAAGCCAGAATGGCCCTTTGGAGCATTTCACACCCACTGACTTGGATCACCCGAAGCCCAGGCTACAGGCAGGGCCTGCTGCAACACCCTCAAGCGAAGGATATTCACGTACTCATGTTCTACACTCACGCGCTTAGGAAAGCAACACCATTCTTTGGGGCAGAGACTAAACAGGCATCCACAATTTTCTAATGATGAAGAAAACTCCTCTTTCCTCTCTGCTCCCTCCTTTTCTTTTTAGCCAGTTTGGGTAGGGCAGGCAAGCCCTTAAGAGCTGGGAGCTGGCAGGATACGCTCCAGCTGTGAAGTTCAGGCCTGAGCCCGCCTGGCAGACCTCACACTTGCTTTGCCTACAAGAGGTGGCTCAGATGTGACACAAAAACCTCTCCCCAGCCCAGGCTGTTATTCAGAGCAGCCCTTACCTTGCTCGCAGCTGGTGCCATAGTACCCAGCCGGGCAGGAGCAGGCTCCGTGCGTGGGGTCACACGAGCCACCGTTCTGGCACCGGCATTTCTGGGTGCAAGCGTCCCCATAGAAACCGCTAGCACAAGCTGCAGGAGACAAGCAGAGATCTCATCAGGACCCTCGTTACAAAGGCAGCAATCCCACCCCATGCCTCTACCCATGGAGTATTCAATGGCACAGGGTATTGACAGCTGCTCGGAGAACAGAAGCCGAGTCTGTGCCTTGAACAAGGAGCCAGGGCTTAAAGTGCTTCGCACCAAGCCAGTCTTAAGGTGTTCAGGCTGCAATTAAACTCACATTGACAAAAAAGAAGAGAACACTGTGTAGCCTTTCCCTTCATTGCTCCCTCTTGGAAAAGAATATTAGAGGGACCTCCCCACCACTGCAGGCAGCCAGCTGTTCGGAAGCGGTTCACACCATCCTTTTGCTGGCTATGAAGAAGTGGAGTGGAACTCAGTATTACCTTCACTGCAGTTGCTGCCAATCCAGCCAGCATCACACAGGCATCCAGCTGTGCAAACACACACAAACAGGCATTAACAACAACAGAGAAAGACTTAGAAATAGCAGGAACTCAAAATTAGGAGCCTCTCCTTCTTGGTGTGCCTGCTTAACCTTCCCTGCCTCTGCCAGGGAATATGCAGAAGAGGAATCCTGAGCTCACACACAGGTTAGGTTCAAATACGCACCCACTACAGCTGCCAAACACAGCAGAACCTCCTGCTGATTGGATTGAGAGATTAACTCTGGGTCAACTATTAGCAACACCTGTACCCACCGAGCTCTGCCCAGTCACTTCGCTGGTGCAAACTCGGCTGTGAATTGAATCAGGGAGGTAGTAAAGAAACAGGAAAACAGGATTGAGCAGGCACAGAAGAGCAGAAGCTGGGGGGTGTATGTTATGGCAGTCCCCAGATTCAAAACAAGCTGACAGAAGAGTAGCAATTGCTCACTTGTAAAAATCATGAAGCGGGAGAGCCAAATAAAGAAGCAACAATAAGGGGAGGGGGTAGAACTCAGCTGCTTTGTCATACAGCGTAATACATTGCCCTTCCCATCAGCAGGTTTACAAACAAACCAGGAGCACAACCCCGGGGGGCAGAAAGGGAAACTGAGACACAGAGTTTGAAGTCAAGTCCTACTACAGGTCCACTTTCCAGATCCGGGTCCCAGCCTAGCACTGCTGCTGTCTCCTAAAGGCAACGTGTTCTGACCATCTCTACCGCTGCTTCAGATGCTGGAGGGAAGGGGGAGAGCAGCTCCATGCACCCAGAAGGTAAGACAAGAGGTGAGGCACACGGCACCGGCTGGCTTCCAGAGTCAGGGAACGGGCTGGCGAGACAATCAGCACCTGCGGCCCTAAAAGGCTGGGCTCCCGGGGCTGGAAGCCTCTCCAAAGGGCGCTGCTCCCTGCAGCGAAGGAAGCGGCTACTGCCGGTGCCAGTTCACGTGACCTACGCTCCTTCACGCCAGGGTGGGAAAGGACCCTATGGACCAGCCAGGACTGCACGCAGTGATGCACTGAGGCCCCACCGTGGTGCCTCGCAGGCAGGTAAGCGATATTCCCCATGTATATACTGCCCAGGTCCGTGCTTCCCCTAGAGCTACCACAGGCACCCACTGGCATCTCCGTGTTAGAAGCCTTTGCGCACCACAGTGACTCACCGTCGGTGCAGATGCCATGCAGGCTGCAGTTGGAAGGGCCACAGTCCAAGATGTCACAGGCTGGGCCTCTCCAGAAGTCCCCAGTGCAGTGGCACTCCCCTTGCACGCAGTCCCCGTGACCGCTGCAGTCTGCAGGCTCACAGGTGGGCTCGTGGATACACACGATGGTCGAGATGCTCCGAGGGCAACGCCACATGCTGTCAAAGGGGCTGGGGACAGAAGATGGGTCCCGTAAGGCGTGCAAGCGCTGTGCTGCTCCCAGCCCTACGTGAAACCGGTTGATATAATCCACAAATTTTCATCCTGATTCACTTTGGCAAACAAGAACATTAATAATGGGAAAATATAAACATAAAACTAGATTTGAGTCAATGTGTTAACTCCTATTGGATAGGAGTCATTTCAAACATGGAATTGTTTGACAAGACACAGAAAGCAACGTGCAAGCAAAGTCTCCCTTTAAGCAGTCCCAGCTTCCCTAACTTTGGCGTTCAACACGCCTTTTCTTGATTATTATTTGCTTTGATATAAGTGACGTCAGTTATAGCAACGCTTGGCTTTCAACTGTCAGACTGCAAACTGAATTTTAAATCCCGTCATGTTTACAGTCAGAAATGACTAAAAAGCTAAATTTAAAGTAAAATATTCTTTAGGTTCCCTCATGGGCAGGGCAGAGTCTCCCAGTCAGTGTTTCTCTTCCATAATAATAAGCTGTTGACAGATCTGTGCTAATTCCTGTGAACGTGCAGCTCTGAATCCCCCAGTCTAAGAGATGCTTCCATATCTGATTCCCACATCAGGCCACCCAGTCATGCCCAACAGCTTTGCTGCATGTGTGAAAACAGCTAAACTTTAATCCCGGGTGACTAAGCGGAGAAAATATGCAGTCACTAAATCGCTTTAAATTTTAGTCACTCTCCCTCAAAACCTGTCATTTGCCTTTACACTGTGACCTCCCAGCAGGGCAGACTGACTCCCTTGCAGAGCAGAGGGGTAGGATTGAGCTCTGCACGCTCACGGGAGCTGCGTGGTTACTTGTGCAGCCCTGGGCACGTGCAGCCAGCACCTACCAGTGCTCAGACGGGTAGCTTGCGAGGGTCCCATTTAAGACCAGCGTTGCAGACCCTCCACCATCCAGGTTGATAGCGTTGATGATTCCCTGCTGCTTCAGAAATTCAGCCATTTCCCAGAGGTTGACCCTGCAAAAGCAAACAGTTGTTCGTTTCCCGTTCATGCTGTTTGACGTCAATGAAACTGCTCTACCAGAAACTTGGACCCTCTCCTCGGCGGAAAGGGGGAAGCTCTCCCATCCCAGGTATGCTGACTCGCTGCCTGGAGGCTGCCTTAGCTTTTTTCTGGCTCTGCCCTTCTACCACCATAAACTGTTAAGCACTGTCTTCAACTGACCTCTTTAGCTCTGTGAGTCTCTGCCTTAAAACATATTACTGGCAGCCGCAGAGTCCCTCCGGTTCCGGTGACAGAATTTAAAGACCAATTTTGCACTTGCCCCAAGGGCTTACCACAACCCTGGCCTTACCCTCTGGATTCTGTCTGTCCATCCACGTGAACCAAGACCAGCTGCCCCTGATTGTCATGTCCAACTGCAGTCCTGGCTGATATCACGTTGATGAACTTGTCGAAGGTTCCTGTGCAGGAGAGGGAATAATTCACGCACCAGCTGGGTGACAGCACTGGCTGTTTAGACACATCTGTCTGCAAAACAGCTCCCAGCAAGGAGCTCATCTGAACTGAAACACAATGAGAACAGAGCCCAGGTTCCTTTTGTTCATCCAAGCCCATCTAGGAATAACATTTCCAGAAGCGCTCTTGTTAAGTTTTTGTCTGGCACAGGGACAAAGAAAGGGATTCACAAGCCCTCAGTTTTAAACTCCTGTAAGAGGCATCTGCTTTGAGTTTCTCTGAACAAGTATCAATACCAATCATGCCACCACTATTTACAGTCCTCAGCAAATTCTATTCAACAACCCTGAACAGGCGAGCGCAGCCTCATCTTGCAGGCAGCCTATTTCTTGTACTGCGCTTGCCGCAGACTCAGGGTAAAGTAGCACAGAAGAAATTTGGACCTCTTAAGTGAGCAGCAAACTGCAACTAGACAACATAGATTCCACTGCTACCCCCTCCTTCCAACAGCCCCGTCAGAAGGACAAGCTATACCCAGGCTGAAGCTAGGCTGTACAATATTTACCTGTGGTTTGAATTTCATCACACTCAGCCATTTGACTCTGACTGATGTACACTTCTCCGTCTCTTAGGAGCCAAACTACCCCACTCACAAGCTGCACAAAAGGGTTTGCTTGATCCAAGACATCTTCCTCAGACAGGTAACTAGGAAAGAGAGAGCAGGAGGGGTTACCCACAGTCACAGCAGCGTCATGTAAAAGCCTCTTCTGCTGCCAGCAGGCTCCAGAAGCAGGGAGAAGGTGGCTGAATGAAGGCTAGCTACATCCAAAACTAGAAGCCAAGCAGTGTGAAACATCACTTTAGCAGCCAGAGTAGACCCTGTTCTCCACTGTTCTGCACAAACCCACTGTTAATGACGGTCCCAGGCCACTGTGCGTGAAACAACTCCTGCCAACAATGTGGCCAGTGGACCCGAGCCAGGATAATAAGGGCAGAAAGCATCTGGCGGAACATGAGGGCAGAGCCATTGCCAAATACTCAGGGATCTGTGGAAGCAGCTGTAACATCTTGCTGTCTGTCAGCTTCCATTCTGCAAAACAGTGACACCAAACAGCTTTTGAGAGGGTTTTCAGCAACGGCATCCAGTCTGCCTACAGCTGCACCGAGGGGAAGACACTGCTGGATGCTACCTGCTCCCCTCCGTCAGGGAAGGAGCTTCCTCTACTCTTCCAGACGGCAAAACCTTTCACCGAACAGCCAGCTACCATTTCCATGATCGGGCGTTGTGTGTCACTCTGGGGTGCTTCCCAAGGAATATTCTTCTCTCAAGAATTAGGGTGCTGACTAACACCCGCCTCATCAGAACCTGACGCTAGGTGATGTTTGCAGCTGACAGGAGAGGACAGCAGCAAAGGTTGGGGCTGAACAGCTGTGTTTTCGCTGTAAGCTCTGCCTGTGGTTTTTGGTTTAAAACTGATTGCTCTGCGTGCTCCAGACATGTCTTGGGGCTGGATGCTCAACTTTTAGTTTTTTAGTATCCGTGACTGCAGCTGAACAAAGCTTCACGCTTTGTAGAAAAGTGTAATTGAAAATACCTGAATGGAAAACATGCAAAAAGAAATCCCTTTACCCAAGGGAAGGGAACACAAAGATGAAATGAACGCAGCTGAAAATGGATCAAATTGCACAACAGCTTGAGCATGGACGAATCAACTGTCAGCTTTTAAAGCCTGCAATTATCCATGGCCAGTCTAGGTGGCAGAGGCAGCATCTTTGTTAGGTGGGGGGTAACAATGTGCCCTGGAGCACCGTCCTGCTGATCATGATATAGTGTGAAAGGGTCAAGTGCAAATCACTTTCCCCACTGCCCTGACAGACCAAATTATTTACACCAAAACTATTTCTAGTGTCATGTTTTGGAAGCCACAAGGACACCAAGCAGACAACTCGCACAGTGCCATGACTGCATTTAACACGGGAAATCCTGCCAGAGGAGGAGAGAAGCTGGGCAGAGCTGAGATTAAGGACTCAACAGTGACCTTGCAGTTGCTGTTGGTCCCCTCGGCAGAAGCCCCCTCGCTAAAGTGGACACGTCACCAACTCTGCCAGCCCCTCCGCCACGTAAATTAAGGCTGTGGTTCTCAGGGCTGTCAGAGAATGGCTGCACACTAAAGCCCCGGCTTGGTACAGTCAGTTTGGCTTTGCAGGGACCCTTGCTGAGGTCTGAGGGCACATGGGAGCGGGCTAAGAGAAGGGTGGAGAATGCAGCAGCTTCCAGACTGCTTCTCAGTCTTCTGAGACCATCAGAAGGACCTCTGGGAACCCTTCTAGGACCTTTAGGGTACCTGCTGCTGCTGGGGAAGGGTAGCTACCAGGGGCCTTTACTTCCAGCAAGCGCTAACAGTCCCTCTGTCAGCTATTCCCCATCGAAGGGTGCTTTGAGCTTTTGCCTCCAGCCGATTAGGGAGTGTCACACGCCCTTTCCCCTGGTGCCAGGAAGAGGCCTATATGTAACGGCCAGGCTGAGACCACAGCTCCCAGCAGCCAAGAGATGCTGCAGCTCGTGCAGCAGGGAGCTGGAAACTCTGCAGAGGGCAGTGTCTGTGGTCAGCTGTGGTGACACACCACAGGGCACAGCCTCCAGCACCAACTTCTACAACTACTCCCAGCACAGCAGACACCTCGATTCAGCCCGAGCTGTGGAGGGAGAAGGCAGCGCTCCAGCGCTCGAGCTGCAGGGATACCTGGTGCCTCTTGCTGAAGCTGGGGCCAAGGGAAACAGTGTCCTAGTGTGCACTGGCTGAGGAGCTGTGCTGCCAAGACGAGGAGCTACAGGAGGAGGTCTGCATGCTGCACAGCAGCAGGGATGATGAGAAAGAGATGGACAGATCTTCCCTAATAGCCGCAGAAACAAAACCCTGAACCCCGCAGTGCCCAGAAGGAACACCCAGGATCTGCTCACTGGGGTGGCAAATCCTGTGATGATGAAGGCTGGAAGTCTGTGAGCTCTGGCACCAGGAGGGAGCTCTTCCTCCACCCAGGTTCAGTGCCCTGGCAGCAGGCAAGGGGCTGGGAGCTCTGTGAAACGATGCGTCTGTGCCAGCTGAGCCTGAACCGCACAGCAGCACCAGAGGAGGTGGGTGAGTGATGGGGGGAAGCTCCCTGCAGCAGGGGACAGAGCCCCCACCTGCTAACCTGTCTAGGGAGGTGTGCTGGGGCCTCAGATCTAGGATGGTGTGGGGAGACTGCTGAGGCTTCTCCAGCCCCAAGACTATTACCCCGTGCTGCTCTTCCGCACAGGCAACAACAGCACTGCCAGGGGAAACCAGGAGTGTATCAAGAGCAACTGCATGGCTCTGGGGTTGATAGCCAAGGGTGGCCCAGGTGGTCCTCTCCTCAATCCTGCTGGTGAGGAGGAAGGGCTTGAGAAGCAGTGGATGGATTCTGTGGGTCAATATGCAGTAGCACAGCTGGTGTTGACAACAGGAATTTGGCTTTTACAAGGACAGAACCCTCTCTGAGGAATGAGAACCTGACCAAATGAGGCAAAAGTAACTTCTGTAAATAGGCGATCTGTTGAGGAGAGCTTTAGACCAGGAATGACACAGGAGGGAGATGATCACCCACAGTCAAGTGAGGAAGTGGTAGACCAGGCTGGCAAGCGAAGGTTGCAGGGTGACATGGGCATAAGAACTCCAAACAACAAAGTATAAACAAAAGGGGACCTCAGCCATATGCACACAAACAAGGAAATGGTGAGAGGTCTTACGAGGAAGCTCTCACCCTCTTCCTGGAAACTCGGAGCGGGTGCCTGTGTGAAGTTGTACACTAACGCAAGCAGTATAGGCACAAACAGGAGGAATCGGAGGTCTGTGCAGCTGCAGGGCTACAACCTCACTGGGATCACGCAGACATGGCAGGATAGCGCATGTGACTGGAGTGCTGCAATGGACGGACACAGGCTCTTTAGGGACAGCCTGTACCCAGGGAATGCGGTGGGAGAAGTGGGGAGCAGTTGCCCTTTACATGAGAGAGCAGCGGGAACGCCTGGAGCTCTGCCTAGGCACTGACCACAAGCTAGCTGAGGGCTTACAGGTTAGGATTAGAGCTCTGGCAGATCAACATGGGTGACATCATGGTGGGTGTCTGCCACAGACTGCCTGGTCGGGAAATAGTAGATAAGACCTTCTTCAGAAAACTGGAAAAAGCCTCATGTTCACAGGCCCTGGCACTTATGGGGGACTTTACCCATCTGCTGAAAGGGCAACACAGCGGAGCACAGGCAATCCAGGAGGTGCCTAGATTTCTACTTAACAGCAAGTAACTTAAGACAAACTTTTTTTACTGTAAAGGGTGGCCAATCACAGGAACAAGTTTGCCCAGAGAGGTTGTGGAGTCTCCATCCTCGGAGATGTTCAAAGCCCAACTGGACATGACCCTGAGCAACCTGCTCCAGGCTAACCCTGCGCTGAGCAGGGCATTGGACGAGGCACCTCCAGAGGTCTCTTCCAACCCCAGCATTTCTGTGCTGTAGCCAGAGCAGTTATGTAGTCCACTCTGCCTCTCCTCTGTGGGGAGGACAGAGACCTCTTGCCCTTCTACCATAATCAAGTGTACCTGCTGCATGTTGGGAGAGGAGACACAGGAACCTAAGCAGAGTAACTTATCCAGCTTCTCTTCATCCTAGGAAAAAAAGCCAATGGCCAGATACAGCTCAATGGGGTACAGGTAGGACAGCCCTAATTTAAGTGTTCAAAGCATCCTCATGCTGAATCAGGCAGAGGCCAAGGATGCAGTGCCTGGGCAGTGCTTCCAGCCTCAGTGATTCCTACCAGTCTTCAGGGAGGAGAGAGCGCTCTCCAAACATCCCCCAAGTTCTTACCCAAACACCATGGTGCCATCCTTCCGGATGCCGAACTGAGCGTTTTGCAGGCCTCCAGAGTTTCTCACCAGCTTTCCATCGCTCACAACGTTCCCAAGGCACTCCCCGGTTCCCATGTCGAAGTACCCACCGTTCTGGGCCACCAGACACTTCCCGAGCTTTGCGGTCTCTTCCACGGGGGCTCTGCGGTAAGCCTGGCAGCCTCCCGCGCCGCCCGGCTCTAGCACAGAGACGGTCCTCAGGGGGTTCCTCACAAAAGTGAAGTGGCCGTAGACAGCCTTGCGGTCCTTGCCCTCTGGGGGGATGTAAGAAACAAACGTTCTGGTGGTAGCCACTGGGCCGCCCGTCCTGTTGTCGCTGGGCCAAGCTTCGTATGTTACGTTGCCGTACTTGACGGGCTGGCAGTCTCTGACGTGCCTGTGGTGGTGCCGAGGGCCGTGCCGGGAGGGGAAATACGGCCGCAGCAGAGGGTCGCTGGGGGGGCTCCTGCAATGAGAAGATCCGGTTGCCCCAAGGCTGCCCTGGCAGAGCGCGTCTGCAGCCCTACGCGGTGGGACGAGAGCTGCTGGGCTCGGGGCGGTGGGCGGGGAAGGCCCCACCGACATCCCGGGCCCGGCTTCTCCCCTGCCCCCGGGGAGTCGCCGGTACCGCTGTAACCCACCCCGGCTTAAGGGGAGCTGTCCCGCTGAATACCCGCACCACCAAGCCGACCTCGGGGCACCGGGTCGGCGGCGCCCGGCGGAGCCTCAGGAGAGGAGCGGCGCTACCGGCGGGGAAGAGACCCCCGGGACCCTCCCGTGCCGCCCGTACCGGGACGGCAAGGCTGGCACCGCCCCGGGCAGCCGCGCGGACACTCACCCGGCGCCGCGCGCCGCCTGCAGCCAGCCGAGCGCCGCCAACGCGGCGGCCGCCACCACCGCCCGCCCCGCCGGCACCGGCGGCCGCCGCCGGCCCCCGCCCGCTGCCCCCGCCGCCCTGGAGGCCGCCATCTTGGCGGGCGCGCAGCGGGCGGGCCCCGGTAGCGCGCCCTCTGCCGCCCGGCGGCGGCGCAGCCCCAGCGCCCGCGGGCCGTTTCCCGCCGCTCCCCAGTCAGGGGAGGCCGGCGGAGCCGGGCGGTGCCCGCCGCCCCCGGCCGGCCGTTTGTGCCGCGGGTACGGTCTGTGCTCTGAACAGTGAGCGAAGAATCATAGAATCATAGAATCACTGAGGTTGGAAAAGACCTCCAAGATCATCGAGTCCAACCGTCGACCCAACACCACCATGCCCACTAAACCATGTCCCTAAGTGCCTCATCTACTCGTCTTTTAAATACTTCCAGGGATGGGGACTCAACCACTTCCCTGGGCAGCCTGTTCCAATGTTTCACCACTCTTTCAGTAAAGAAATTTTTCCTTACATCCAACCTAAACCTCCCCTGGCACAACTTGAGGCCGTTTCCTCTCGTCCTATCACTTGTTACTTGGGAGAAGAGACCGACACCCACCTCGCTACAACCTCCTTTCAGGGAGTTGTAGAGAGCGATGAGGTCTCCCCTCAGCCTCCTCTTCTCCAGGCTAAACAACCCCAGTTCCCTCAGCCGCTCCTCATAAGACTTGTTCTCCAGACCCCTCACCAGCCTCGTTGCCCTTCTCTGGACACGCTCCAGCACCTCGACGTCCTTCTTGTAGTGAGGGGCCCAAAACTGAACACAGTGTTCGAGGTGCGGCCTCACCAGTGCCGAGTACAGGGGCACGATCACTTCCCTGCTCCTGCTGGCCACACTATTTCTGATACAGGCCAGGATGCCATTGGCCTTCTTGGCCACCTGGGCAAGAAGACATTTACGACTAGAAAGATGGAAAGAAATACTTCTAAAGTCTGTTGTTTCACTGATGAGCTGTGGCCTGTCTCTGTACGGTTGATGCAGGCATGTCTGGATTAGCTTTAGCCTCAGGGAGGACGCGCTCTCCGTTCTTCAGGGTCTGGCATTTTCTCATCACCATCTCCGACAGATTCTCACACGTGTCTCACAGACGATGAAGGAAATGCGGCCTTTACAGCCACTACAGCTTCATCATCCTCATCTGGAGGATTAGGATTTTGTCCATTTTCCAGAAGGGAAAAATAACTAAACTGGGGGGATTGATGATCTATTCAGTCAGCTCTAGGTTTTCCTAACTGTAACTTCAGTGGCTTGGATTCTGTGACAGACCTTGGCTAACAGAGTTAGGACGAAAACACTCGGAAAGCCTTAGTTTACAAATCTGGGAATTTTCTCTTTCAAGAAATATCCACGTCAAATCCATGATTAAAAAAAGCAAATCCTCCATTCCTGCATCTGCCTACAAGGCAATTATTTTTTCTAACCAAGAACTATATGCCAGACCCCTCATTTTCAGTAAAAATGTTTCTCTTTCTAATCTCCATAGTTCTATTTTTGAATCAAAGAACTATTTTGTTAACAGTGATAAGGGCACCTACTTTATTCACTGTGTTTCACCTTTATCAAGCGCTTGGTCCTGCCACCTCCTCAAGCCGTACTGACTGCTCCTAACACTTGTTATGTCTCGTATTTCTTTCCCTTGAACTCAGTAGCTTGCTCTTGGCATTTTCAGCCAAGTTTCAGCTCTAGCACTGACCAAGCAAAAGAGACTGTTTGGAAAGCCAGAACCACCCAAAGAGCAACGGTAAAAGCAGGCACCCTTCAGTTTTCTACTAAATTCTAACAGTTGAAATAGCAGAGGAAATTAATTGGAGAGGTTTTGCCAGGGTTTGGGGGCTAGTTGCTAGGGGGATGTAAATGCTAACTTCAGGACGTTGTTTTAGTGTTTCATTGCCGTACCCATCACTGAGGAAAATACTGCCAGTATGTCATTATATCGGAAATGAAATTTCAAAATGTTTATCTTGGGAATAAAATACATCTTTTAGGCGTGCAGTCAGCTCCCAGGCTCGTGGGGCTAGTCTTAAAATCCAAGCCTCTGTTGCCCCTGGAGGCATGGCTCTGGCACGGATTTTGACATCTGTGAATGCAGAGGGCAGGCCTGCTGCTGCTGTCTGGCAGCAGATGCTCCTGTCTTAGGATGGGGGATGCAATTAAATTCTTTCTTTTCTTTCCCTGAGCGCAAATTAGCAGCTTGATAGAGGAGTTTCATATTTTTATTGCAAAAAAATCAAGCCTACTGCTGAGTTGCATTGCACACAATTTCCTTGAGCTACTCAGCGAGTGGTGGAGAGGGGAATTCAAGGAGGAAGCATTGGGAAAGCCCCATCCTCACTGTAGAATGGTTCATTACGTTTGCCTGACGTGTTTATGGCTGTTCAGCCTGCGTGAGGCTGATGATGAGCTCGGTTAGTTGTCTCCTTACTTTCAGGCGTTTGGTTCTGTAAATGATGTGCGATACGAGGGCAGGTATCACCCCTGCGGATGGGGCGAGTGGGGCTGTGGAGCCGCATGCCCAAGGCTGTATTGCAGGTGGCAGAAGCCGGTGTTTCCATGGTCAGTGCTAAAGGGTGGGGGGGTAACGCCTCAGCTCTCCCAGGATAAGTATACCTGGTATAGGTAAGCGTGCTGCTGTCTCAGGTACCTCGCAGGTGGAAAAATATACTTTTATTTCAGAAATAAACTGGAAAACTCCCTTAGCACAAACCAGTGCATGAAAAGATCTTAGCAAACGCGTTACTGTGCCTCCATTTGCATTCAGCAGAGGAGAGCTGCACGTGTCCCGCTTGTGTTTTGAGCTGGAAACAAGGCTGTCCAGTTGAAACTCCAGGGTGGACTAACAATGTGGTTTTAATGCTGTAACTCAGCTCTACATAAAGCAGTGAGTAGAGTACTCTGGGAGTTCATTCAGGATCGTGCTTTGTCTTTTGCTCAAACACCTTAAACTTTTCACAGGGAACATCCTGTACTAAGGGCTTCATCAGAAAACTTCCACCCAGTTCCCAAACTCACCCTGTCTTTTCCGTAGCTTACAAGAGAGGCCAGGAGCACAATGTGGGGTGTAGAATCCACAGGCCAAAAGCTGCCTTCGGGCATCCATAGGGAACCGAAACCTCATGCAAACCGGAATGAAAAAAAACCCAAACCAAAACCAAAACAGTAACTGAAAACTGAATAGTCTTTCCTCTCTACACAGTGCATTTACTTTGCAATTTACTTTCCTCTCTAAAGCAGCCCCTCCCACTGCACTAATATTAAGTACTGCATGGAGTATAAGTAACTTGTTTTTCTAGACTTTTCAAAGAAGGAAGGGTGGGCATTGTCAGAATTTCAGTGTTTGTTTGCGGTGACACAAGATTTCCCCATTAATGGAAATAACTACCTGTGGTTAAAGATAAGCAGTCTCAATTTCAAGCGTGTCACAAACACACTTACCTCCTCAAAATACAGGTTCTAAAGCAGATGTATGTGCAGGTGCTGGCAAACCACCTTATGACCGCACTGGGCTGAATGAATCTCAGAAGTTAAGCTGTCCTGGGCTTTGGTACGAAGACGCAGCTCCAAACCTAACCTAGGTTTTAGCATAGGTCAGGTTCTAAATCAGAATATCTCTGTTTTCTCCACTCAGTGGAGGTCAGCCAAGCTTGCCATTCTTTTTTTTCTGTTATCACAGTGACTATGACGAAAGGAACGTGCATGCTGATGTCTAGATCTAATACTAGCTCCACCTCTGTCTTGAACCTGAAGTTCAGCCCAGCTCTGAAAATCATGGTGTGAATGCAATTATCAAGTACTTGATGCTCTTCCTGTAATTCCAAAATTTTTAGTTGTGGAAAAACATGTCTAATGGCTACCAATTTGAATTTGCCTGTTTTCAGCCAAGTTTCAGCTCTAGCACTGACCAAGCAAGGTCAAGTTGATTCACTGGAGCTTGATTCAAGCTTGATTCATTACCAGGAATCAAGCTGTATATACTGGCTCTTCTCTTTCTGATTAACTTTTATCCCTTCTTCCTCTTCTATGCCCATATCTGTAAAACTGGATGGAAGTAAAAATTTTATTTCTATAATGTATACCTGTACCTGTCTGAAAAGATGTCTAAGCCAATACAAATCAGTCAGGAGAAACTGTCTTTGGGAATTTGTGTAAAAATTTCCTCTTCTTTTTACCTTCACACGTCCTTTAGGGATTTCTTGGGTGGGAAGAAAATGAATAAAGCGGATAAAAAGCAGCTAGTGAGATTAAAAGGCAGCAACTGAAAGAAGGGTACAGTGTCTGGAGTGGTAGAGGGTGCTATCATCAGTGGAAAAAGGGGCATTTTTAAAAGGGTCTTTCTGCTCCATTTTCCCTTCAGGAGAGAAGGTTGAGGTCAGAAAGCTTGGTGAAAAAGTAGCGTGCTATGGTTCTGTCTAGTGCTGGCTGTAGTCTTAGCATAAAGGGGAGAACGGCTCACGTGAGATGAGGTTAGGCAGGTGTACAGTTCACATGTCACAGCGCGTACTAAACAGAAAAAAATTAGTTTCGTGTTCTAGAGCATGGAGGAGCATTTAGCTTGGGGGCAGGGAGTCCTACCTTTGAAACACCACAGTCTTGTCATGTTCAGTGCAGCGAGCAATGCACAGAAGATTCTCAGCAGTGTCAAAACAGGCTGCGGGTTCAGCGCTAGGCTACCTGCAGTAGCATTTCAGGCTACCTAGAATTGCTTCCAAATTGAGCTTATTCTGTGGCCGACTCCTTTCATCTCCACTGTAGCAGGGGTTGCGCTTTAGAAATTGAGCAAATGGGAGAACGAACACAAGAAGCAAACTACCTTGCTGTTAAAAATGGCAGTAATTTATCACACGGTGATATAGCACAGCTTCAGCAGCCTGAGCCCTTTGAAGTCATGCTGGGTTTATGACTGCTGTTAGTCCGTACCCCCGCAGTGCAGGTCTGATTGGTGCAAATGCTTATTACTGAGATCGTTCATTTTTTCAGTGCAAATGAAAAAAAAAACCATAATGCAGTTTTAAAAGGTTTGTACTACTTACGTTATGTGGCAATAAGAGTAGTCAAGGTAGCAGCAGGTTTTTGTGCGGTTAGCGTGAGACAGTTGGGTTGGTGACTTCTGGGATTAGTGAAGTTCCACTAGTCAGAAGGATTTAGGCTTCTGCGTCTCTATTTATCGCACTTGCAGCAATCTGTCACGGGGAGGAAGACTTGAGATGGATCCTAAGTGCTACACGAGCGTGGACTGTGTATCTGTCAGGGAGAACAAGTTTGGTGATGGTCACAGGAACAGACACGACTCAAAAGCTCTGCAGCACTTTGGGTTTTTTAAGCGCTCTGCGGTGTAACCCAATGAATAATGTAGTCGCTAACTGGTTGGTCTGTTTTGGCAAACACCCTGAGATGTTAACAGGCATGACAAAGGAATTAAAAACGAAAGCGACTCAGAACAAAAATCTGCTAACTCAGCACCGCTCCTGAGAGCAAATATTGCTGGGGTGCATACAAAGTGACCACTTAAGCCAAACGGTCTTAGGAAAACTGGTGCTGGGGCTGGATTTTTGACTCACTGAGCTGAAGTAGACCATTTCCAGAATAAACTGCAAACAGCATTTCCAAACTTTCTGAAACGTCAGAGGAAGAAAAGAGGGGAAAAACCTTTTGAAAAACATAACTGTTATTCAATAAATATGAAAAATTTTACAAGCAGAAATAAGTTCTCTCACAAAATACATTTCTCATAAATGCATTCATCTCTCTTCCTATTTTCAGAACTTCAGATATCAGTGATGACTACACCATATTTATCTTTCTCCAACTAAGCGCTCCGAAGACTAGATAGGGCAAAAGAACATTTATTGCGACTCTACCTTTATAAACTCAAGTCACTGTACCTATAAAGCTAATACACTTGTAAGTAATTTTAAGTAGTTTGATAACCTGCCAGAAAATAGGGGTATATGGAATTCGTGGCGTTACGCCTGATCGCCTGCAGGAATCAGTCGGTCACTCGTTCCATCACAGGACGTGATATTTGCGCTCTATTCAAGGAAGTAAATAGGAAAAGCAATTTGCATTTGGCATCGAAGTGATGCGCAGCAAGTGGCTGTCAGGTGAGCTAGGTGAGAAGGAAATGAGAGATTGCCAAAAGCGCGGATCTCCCACAGGTTTGTATGGACGTGCGACTGCCCGTGCCAGGGGCATATGTGTAAAAGTAGGCTAGGGACGTGGGACAGCGGGTCTTCTCTTGAAGAGACCTTGACTGCTTTCCCAGTTAGAAAAAGAGGCATTCTGAACAGGATCTTTGAGCAAATATTCCAGGCTTTATTACCTTGTTGAACCAGTCTGCCCACACTTGTAATTAGTTATATGCTTTAAGAGGGAACAATGGTCTCATTGTTGCCACGTACCTGCCGGTAGGCAATACGGAGAATTACAGTGGAAACATGATACCTGACATCAGTTTTTGTCATAGGGGTAGAAGAAACATAACCAGAACACCAGCATAGCATTCAGACTGGGTGGCCATTAGGGTCTGCAGAAGAGCATCCTTTATTTGTGTCTTTATTCCTCTTTGTAGTGAAGAAATACCATTCGTTCTCTGCATTGTGAGACACATCTGATTTGATTCCTGGTCAGTACATCTAACCGTTTTAAACTTTCGAACAAGGCTCTAACTTAATGATTTTTCACCGTGGGGTTCAGTTACTTCCACAGGGCCTTGGCAAGATAACATGGCAAATGTTTCCGTCAGGAGGCTTCTATTTGCTCTTGGCATTTCCACCAGAAAACAGGGAGCAGTAAGCTGAAAATAGCTGAAAATTGTTTATTACATACATCTATTAGAACCCACTGGAATGCAGATGTTGAAGGTATTTAGTACCTGGAAGGATCAGGACTTGAGATAGCAAATTGAGAGGTATGACAGAAATATCCAGGATATTAATTCAGATCCAGTGAAGTTGAAGATCTCTTTAGAATTCAGTAGAATTTGAGCTAAAGAAAAACGTATGCATTCAGTGGTAATGGGGCTGCACTGAAATCATCCTGACTCTCTGGGATACTCTAAAACTTACCAGGAAAATACACACATGTGGACGACTATCCAATATTGCTGTAATTAAAAACTAGCTCCCAAGGTGGAGCTCCTCTTTGCACTGCAAGACAAGATCGTGATTTAAAAGGTCTAACCCTATTTCACTGTGGAATGAGCACTAGTATTGCTCAAGGACCTCTCTGCAAGTGGCATTCCCCATTGTCAGTCTGCAACTGTCAACTGTCCTCGTATTGCACGAGGTCACACGGCTTGCATAGGTGATGGTCTGTACTGATTTTAAAACCACACCCGTTTGGAAGGCTGCAGCGGAGTTTAGTCAGGGAGATCAAACGGTAAAATTGAACTGCAAGTTAGAACTTCAGTTGGACTTTATAGCCGTCTCTGCCCCACGATTTGTGTGTGACCCTGGGCCCAGCGTCTGAGCTTGGATAAAATATTCTCTGTGCTCTACCATACTCAGCTGTTGAGATAAGTGTAATCCTATTTTTTTACCTAGCAGGGATATTGTCAGTCTTTACTATGATACCCACTGAAGAAAAAAAACTATCCTTTATATAATGAAAAACATTTTATTTCATTATATGAATTCGTATCACAGTACGAATAGCTTCAGCTGATATCCGTATGTGCAGGACTTCTGGCGTTCCAAAGATCAGAAACATGGACAGACAAATAGATTAATACTGGAGTTTCCACATGAGATGAAAATCTAAGAATTTAAGATTTCTGAATTTCCTAGTGCTGGGCATCCTGCAGTATAACTCAGGGAGATATTTGACTCATTTTATGGATGATATGAACATTAGCTCTCTGACTACTCTAAACACTCTGCCTTAGGTAACATGTAGCGTTTGTTTGAGTGTTTTATTTTACGAATGCTGTATCCGTCGTGTCTTTCAAGAGCACGTGGGTTTTTTTTAAACTATACTGATACATGGTAAAAGGATAATATGGCTGAACTGGTGAATGTGAAATTTAGCCAACTTTGCCCACAAGTCACCTGCAAATGGACTTGCTGTTCCCAAGTACTAGTTTGTCAGGGCCCTGAGTGCGGCAGCAGGCCCCAATTGCCCTGACCAGACTCACCTGGAGCCTCCATCCACACCCTCTGCCCATGGGCCTAGAAGCCTCATTTAAGCTCAGGCCTGGCCTTCAATCCTTCCCTGAGCTATGGTGTAGATGTACCTGTTTCCAGTCCTGTTCCTGAATAGTTGTTTCGATTTAGTGGCTTGACCTTGGCCTCGTTACCTTGCTTTTGTCTGATGATCAATGGACTGTCAAGGGGACCTGTTGCTGTCATCACCCGGCTGGGGTTGCGGTGGGACTGTGCCCTGATGGTGAGATCACTGCCGCTGCGGTCACCCTTGGCTTGGCTTCTCTTAGGAAACAGCTGGCTCTTGCTGCTCCCTTTGTTGTTCAGAGTGTTTTTCCTAAACCTGTTTCAGGCTCTGATTACAGCGCCTTATTCGGTACGGGTGCAGACTGGAGTTCTCATTCTGCATTCGTGCTGTGAGATCTGTCTCCAAGCTGTCATTTAATAAAAGGATTCCTCCCTGACAAAAATCTTGGGATAATCAGGATCATCTTTCTTATTTATGCAAGCATTTGTGATGCCTTCTTTCTGCAAACATTCTTAGGGAGACAAGAAAGCCGCTCCTACGTGTAAGAAAGGGAAGTTAGAATTACCTTGGAAACAACTGTGTTGATTTATATTATTGAATAATTTATGCACAGTTGTTCAGCAGTTACTGGAACAAAGCTTTCTAAAAGATACACCTTCCTTCAAACACATCAATTATTTACCTGCGAACAACTTTTCCCTTCTCTTAACTCTCCTCAGCAGCTGCTTTTGGTGTGCTCCAGACGTGTGTTCAAAAAAAGAAGGAATAAGGGGAAATGGGTTGCTCCACAATGCTGAGGTTTCATGCCCAGTGAAGACTCTTGTTAAGACCTCTCTCTCTCTCTGAAGCTTCCGCTTTCTCGAAGCAGAGGAGACGGCCTTATCTTACAGCTGATGAAACGGGCTTCAACAGAGGAAACTTACTACAAATGGCTAAGGTTCCGCCGATCTGTATGACCAGGCACGTTCTTTGTGCTGAAGGTTGTGTAGCATTTGTGAAAGATTTTGGACATGAAAAACATTAATGATTGTTCCTCTTCCAGTGGAGACACGGGGGCACCCTTTGAATTGGAGTTGTCAATAAGACTTGACAGAAATGCTGTAAAACAGCCCTTTGATTTGCAGTCTATATCATATATGTTTAGACAAGGTATCACAGCACCTCACCCCTGTGGGGTAAGGCTTGCTCGCTAGGTTCTCCAAGGCATCCTCCCTTAGGCTTCTGCCAAGTGAGAATCTTCTCCAGCCATCATCTGAGTTTGTAGAAGTCCGAGAAACCAGACGTGTCACGTAACATAACCAGGGGGAACAAAATGGGACACAAAAACACAGCTTTTTTTTGTCATTACTGCTTTATATGCTTAATCTCCAGCAAAAAAAAACCCAAAAGATGCTCATAAAGCTTAACCAAAATTATACCACATTAATCCTTGCAATCTATTTTAACAACAGATTTAGGCAAAAAAAATCCAGGTTTGGAAATGATGGTATCAGTATCGCTAATGTATGTAACAATCATAAACTTTACTTTATACATCTTGCTTAAGTTGGGATAAAGATTCAGGTTGTAAAATTTGAGATAAATTATCTGACACTGATGTTTTAAACGTTGTATAATTCATTACTTTAACATAGCAAATATATCTTTTGTTAGATGATTCATTGCTGCTAAAGAAAAAGCTTTGCTTTTACTATTTCACAATAACGTTTACCACGTTGTTGGTTAAGTGCGAATAGATAACATGCTGTTTCCCATGAAGACGTCCCGAGAAGAAAACTCGAGTCCATTGCTTTCAATCTCCAAGTTTATTTTCGTCATGCTAGCACAGAAAATACTCTTGTAATACTCAGGAACAGGTGATCGGAGCATCTTCTCTAGATACAGCAAAGAACTGAGTGTTGCACGGCATTTTATTAGACTTTTTCTTTTCCTCCAATCTGGAGTAGGGAAGAGAGGATCTGAGAGCTGTGGATTGCAATTGAAAGTCTTACCTTGGATTCAAATATTCTGCAATAAGTCAATCTAATAACATTATTTTTTAGCAGGATGCATCTTCATGGACCATAGGCTCCCCACAAATATAATGTGTCCTTCTAAACAAGCCTGGAGGGAATGGAAGAGAACATCAGTAGATGGTATACCTACACAGCAAGCAGGGACCCTCATCATCAGTCTGTTTCAAGTCTAACAGTATATGCAATAATATTTTCAACCAGCTTGTTTGGCTCTCGACACATAGAGTTGTCCCAATAAACACATATGTTGCCTGGTGCCTAAGAACTAATTAGGTACAGGTATCATACTGTTGGTTATGGTAATGTGTCACGTGACTAATGTGCATGTTATCCTTTGCAACCAGAATGTCTGTTCTTTAGATTTTTGGGATGAAGTACACAGATCAAATATTGGTGTTAGTCAGGAGGGAAAAGAGTGGCCCTAAAATTAAGTTGAGAAGTTGGGGAAAACATGACCAATAAAATTACAAATACGTTCCTAGCTATCTAAGGTGTATCACCGCAGTTCAGGGTATTTGCAAGTGGAATCAAGGAACCACAGGCTCTTTGCTCTGTCTAAACCTAGCTTAGGAACGGTGTTCAGAGAAACCTGTCTTATGCCAGAGGCTAGGTTCATTTCCCCTTGCTGTGGCCCTTTTTCCCAGCCAAAGAAGAAAGCCTGTGGAGGGAGTCCCCAGGTCCTGCTTGATTTCTTAGGTGTCTGTGTATACCCAAAGGTACTCCCACATGCATGTGCATGCAGCTATTTTGAAGAAACATCCATTTAGACAGGTTTTTTTTGAGGCTCAGCTATCTTGCTGACATACCACAGAATAAGGCACTTTATTTCTGCCCAAAATGACAGAAGAAAGAGAGTCCCTTTAAAGTTAATGGTAGTGCCACAGAATGATAGGCTATCATTTGCAAATAACCTGTATGCCAGAAAAAATCATTTTTGTCTCTCAACAGATGTTGGCCAAGTGCATCACTGCAACTTCACTGCCAGCCACCAGACAGCTTGGAGGGACCAAACAGGGAAGCTGTGGAAGGGACCAGGGGTTTAGTTCCAGTGACTTGAAAACAAGCACTAGGCAGGTGATGCAAGGGTGAGCACGCCTGAGGCTGATCTTGCCTCTCTGTGGCTGTCGGAGCTAAATATCCCTGCTGTGCAGACCTGCCCTCAGTGCATTTCTCCAGGCCACCCAAAAAATCAGCAGCAGATTCTTAACTCCGAAGAGCCCTTCTTGCCTAAGCTCGCTCAGGATGGATACCAGATGTTGCCCTCGCTCTAAAACTCTTTTGTTTACTTTAGCATCTTCGTTGTTTCATACCTCAAGAACATAAAGGCAGAACGCTGCAATACAAATAATATCTTGAGCTTCAACAAGAACCGTTTTTCACCACCACAGGTACAAGTTATTTTCTACCTTTGAAATATTTGGGGTCATTCTGCGCTAGCGAATGTGTCACTTTTTCAGTCAGAGAAGACAACTCCTTCACCAAGCTTTCAACTCAGGCACACTAAGCAAGGAATTAACGTTCCGAGGGCCGCTCTTCCAGGGCTCCTTTCAAGCACCCTGCACAAAGAAAATTCATGTTGCATACACCATAAACACATTTTAAAATACGGAGTTTTGGAGCCTCCTCTAGTGACCGCTATTCCCCACCTCAACCGTTTTTTAAAATGAGACCTATCCCCGCGCCGCCCGCCGCTCTGCTCACCGCCCCCCGCCCTACCGCCGCAGAACCGCCGAGCCCGCGCGAGGGGGCGCCCTGCCGCCCTTCCCGCCGCCGGCGCCACAAAATGGCGGCGGGCGGCGCGGCGCTGGCGCTGGCGGCGGGCGCGCTGGTGCTTGCGGCGCTGCTGTGGCGGCGGCGGGCAGCGGCGGGCGGCGCGGGGCGGGTGTGCGTGGCGGTGCTGGGCGACCTGGGCCGCAGCCCGCGGATGCAGTACCACGCGCTCTCGCTGGCCCGGCACGGACGCGGCGTCGCGCTGCTGGGCTACCTCCGTGAGTGAGGGCGGGCGGCTCCTTCTCGCCCCCCGCCCCAGGGTACGGCGCTCGCGCGGCCCGGTTTGAGCTACGCTGAGGCGGCGGCTGGGCTGGGGTCGGGGCGGTGTGCGGGGGTCGCTCCTCTGACCGGCTTCTCCCATCTGGCAGAGAGCAGGCCGCACGGCGACGTGCTGCGGAGCGGGAACATACGGCTGGTGCCCGTGGCGGACCTGCGGGGGCTGCGAGGTGGGTGCGGGACGGCTCCGGCTCCCGGCCCCGCCCGGCGTCCCCCGCCCGGGGCTGCGGGGGAGCGAGTCGCCGGGCTGGGATCCGGAGCGTGGCTGCGGCGGGTGCTTGTGTTGGGGGGCCGGGAGGAGCAGAGGAAAGGGGTAAGCGAGGTTTACGTGGAAAAACAAACCACCGGAAGGGGGCTGGGGCCTCGCTGCCGCCGGGCGCTGCTCCAGGTGGGTGTGCTGGCCCAGCCCAGCCGCCCGCAGAGGCTGCGCATCCTTGGTGCCTCCCTACCTGCTCTAAACACTTGCCTCTGTGGTACTGGAGCACATTAATGCAGTTCCGATGCAAGCTGAAGCAGGGACGCTTTTTAATTTTTTTTTTTTTTTTTTTTTTTTTTTTTACCTTGTGTGTATGTTTATCCATACCTACCCCGATTTCTTTCTATACAAAACACAGAACAGGAGCTTGTAGGGATTGCGAGATGTTTGTCTAAAAACAGGTTTCCATTTTTACAGCGTACCGTTACTTTAAACCTTTCTCTGCAGAGATGGCTGGTTATGTATGAGGTGCACGTTTCTGGAGAGCTGTAATATCTTTACCAGGTTTTCTCTTGTTTTGCAGTTGGGCCGAAGCTTCTCCAGTATGTCATAAAAGTTATTGTGCAGGCAATACAGTTACTGTACACAATGCTGAAGATAGATCAGCCATCCTATATTCTTCTTCAGGTATGTTTTGTGTTGGGACTAATTTTAGTAAAATAAATAGTACTACATTACAGGGCATTTTTGGCAGTCTCAGACATTGTTCTAATTATTTGAGAGCTAAAACTGGCCTAATCAATGGTGTAAACCTATATCAAACTGTTTTTTTGGCTCTAAACTTTGATTTTTCTGTTAGCAGCTCACGTTTGTTCTTCCTGTTAATTGTTGAGCTTTCAAACTTCATTGGCATGGATAGTAGTAAAGAATAAATCTTAACAGAAATGTTTGTGTGTTTATTGGAGGGGAATTTTGATCCTGATCCAACGGTAAAATTTGAAGTGCCTCCCAATCTTCATGGGTGAAACGGGCAGTTCTGTAGTTGGTGAATACAAAATTGTCTCTGTTCATTAAGATCCTTTAAAGCGATGTAATTTCAATCATTTGATTTTATTTTTCTGGTAATTACTTAGCGTTTGTCACTTAACCACAGTCTTACGCTATTTTTACTTGTTTTATTTATTAAACAGAATCCTCCAGGCTTACCTAGTATAGCTGTTGCCTGGGTAGCATGTCTTTTCTGGAGAAGCAAACTGATAATTGATTGGCACAACTATGGATATACTGTAATGAGTCTGAGTCATGGAAGAAATCACCCGCTAGTGCAAATTGCAAAATGGTTTGTACAGTAATTTCTTCTCCTCTTTATGAATTATGTACCTTTGTAGAATTCAGAAGAAAGGAAACCAGTGGGGAGGATATAATTAGCGAAGGGCTGTTTCCATGAAGGATTTCTGGATTTTGCTGTGTGGAACTGCTTTCTGTTTCAGAAAGCACGTTCTATAAAACGCCTTTGTTAAACACGTAGGAAGGCGACTGATGAAGTAGGCAGGTTGCTTTTGTGTGCATATGCAAACTTTGATCTTGTTATTAAAATTTCTTTATATGTACTGGGCTTTTTTATTCTCTAATGCTGCTTTACACTCCAACTCATCTTTAAAGGTCTATTTCTTGCTGAATCTAATTGGTTACAAAAGGCTTTAAAGGCTTTCGAGTGTGGTGTTCTTAGGTCTTAGAGGATAAGGGAGTCATGCTGTATCCCTTCTCATAAACTGATACTGCTTCGGTATAAGGAGTCAGTCAATAATTGATAATTAAATTTCAGTTGCTGGAGGCAGTTGGGTTTCTTTTGGTTTTGTTTGGCTTTTAATTAGCGTTGGCACCGGTGGGCAGTAACTATTTGGCTATTGCAATTGCCTGCCTGTGGTTTCTAACTAAGAATTAATTTTTGCCAGGTATGAAAAGCTTTTTGGGCGTTTGTCTGACTATAACTTGTGTGTCACTAATGCAATGAAAGAAGATCTGTGGGTGAATTGCAACATAAAGTAAGTCACGTACCTCTGACAAATTAGTATGTGTGTATGCAAAGTAAAATGAAATAACATAGCTCTGATGATTCTGGATTCAGAGGAATCTTACAAAAGCAACTTTCCCAAGCCCTTTCATTACCACTGAAACACGTTAGCTCAGTTTTGTGATGAGCTAGCAGAGTGTGGGCACTCAAGAATCTTCATTACCCTTCATAATTAACGCCCCATTGACTAGAAGGTGGCAGTCCAGGTGTTACGGAAGTTTACTACCAAGCTGCCTATAGAATCGGAATGAGGCAGACGTCACTGCATTTATTAACAGCTAGTCTGCCCTGCAAGTTTTTCTTTTGCAATCAGAGGGCTTTAAGATCAAAGTTGCTCAGGGACGGTTATGAAGTAAGTAAGTTTAAAAATCAGGACAATGATGCTGCCGTTTTTACGGTTGTATTACACCCCTTGAATATGCACACAAGAAAGGCGTCCTTTGTTACGGGATTAATATGTCCATCTTGGTGTATTCCAGCAAACTTCAGGAATACAGAAAGTTGTAAGCATTGAAAAAGTCATTATTTTGCTGCATTAATTCACTTAATTACTTTCTGCATTACATTGTTGTAGCCCATCACTGTACCATATGCATTTTGTTACATCTGTGTTTTATTTAGCTTGTGAATTTATTCCATTACAGGGCAGTAACGCTGTATGACAAGCCAGCTTCTTATTTTAAGGAAACACCGTTAGAACTTCAACATCAGTTGTACATGAAACTTGCCAAAGACTACGAGCCTTTTAAACCACGGTATGTGTAAGTAAAGCATGCAGTTACAGTCCTTAATCTGAATGACATAAAGTTATTGCACCTAGTAATGAGAAATATGTTTGTGTGGGGTCACAACTTACTGAACATCAGCAGGCAGAGTGGTCTCTGTGCTCTGAGCAGCAGCAGATGCTGTGCAAATTAGCTTAATTGTCACTAGGAGGGGCCAGAATAAGTGAAATCATTGAACTGTGATAACACAATGGTTGGTGCGTGAAATAATAGAAGTGTTTTATTTTTAAAGAAGGTGGCATAAGTATTGAGGGAATCTGTAATAGAATGTCTCTAGGGTGAAACTCAACAGTTGTTCCCGCTGAACTAGATGACAGTGATTGGATGCTTCGTTTATAGCATCCCTTCCTTTTGCTTACTGTGGAGAGCTTTCAAGATCTTGCTCCAAGTGTTAAACGTTCCTCTCTGGCTATGTGCAGGATGTCTCCTGTAGTAGATTTAACAGGGCGTTACTTTACCAAACTAATGCTTGAAAAAGGAGTGAAAGCCATAGTGTATAGCAGTTTCTTTTTGGAAGTGCCCACCACAGAATGTATAGGTTCTGGGTTTAATTATACAAACGTACTGTTGGCCTCCATGCTTTACCATATGTTTGAGACAGAGCTAGAAAGAGAGGCTGACTATTTTCTCCACTTGTCAAGGAAAACACTTTGTTAGAAGATGGAATCGTGCCTATAGCAGTAGTGTCACTAGGCTCTTGGTAGCAATAGGAAAGATGAAAAATGGTCTCTCTTATGATCAGGTATCTCTCTGCAGCTCAGTGCCGTGATGACTGTGTCTCCAGAGAAGTTGAGCAGCAAATCTGAAACAGCATGTTTGGAAATCCGTGCTGGTTAAGCATAGTATTTCCTTCTGTGTTGATGGCCTGTGTTTGTGTAGTCCATACTCAGAAAATTCTGTTTCCGTAGTACAGAGTCTGTCAGTTCGAATGCTGAGATGTCTGCCTTTACAGAAATGGATGAAAAAAATGGCCACGTGATAAAAACTAGAGGACGGCCAGCTCTTCTAATCAGCAGCACAAGCTGGACAGGTTTGGAAACAAATAGCTTTTTTTTAATATTTAACCACTGTTTAACAAAAGATGGCTATTTATACTTCCCCATGCTTGACGTGTTATAGAGGCATGTTTACATCATCAGTGGCGAAGTTACTTTTTTCCTTCATTTGGCTAGAAGAATTGGAAGACAACTTGTATATAATATACCTCAGTGGCTAAAAATGAACGATTTAAAAATGAAATTACATTTTAGTTATAGAGCTACAGCCTAGAGGCTCAGCTTCAGGAATGATTAAAAGAGATTTCCTACTTCTGTTTTTAACTTTCATTCTGGACATACTATCTTGTATGGTGGCGTAAAATGGATTAATAAACTAAAATATTTACTCCTTTATTTCTGATAATGTGTACTACATACTTTTCTCACTTTTTTTCTCTATGAAAAAGGGAGCAGAGAGTAGAAACAAATCCGTTGCTGGTAACCATGGGCAGAATTGCGTATGCCTTTGAATCAACAGGGCAATTTCTACACTTGGTTCTCTAGCTTTAGAAACTAGAAATTTCAAACTTGATAGCTTTGAAAATGTGCAGTATTTGTGGCTTATTTGTCTACCATATTGCCAAGAAGGGGAGCAAATAAGCATTGTATATGGTTATAGACTTTTATTTATGAAAACAGAGCAGATTTTTAATAGGAAAAGCATGTTCCAAACTTAAATCATTTAGTTGAAGGTGAGGAACATCTTGATTGTTGTTATTTAAAGACAGTAATTCATTATAAACGATAGAAATCTGAATGTCACTAATAAAGCTCTCTCTTTCAGAGGATGAAGACTTTTCAGTCCTTTTAAAAGCTTTAGAAGGTAGGTATGAAGGAATTAATCTCACCTATTCAAAGGGAAACGGTGGTTTTCTGGACAGTTATGAGGGGCTTCTCTAAAGAACAATGCCTCCATATTCAAGTGGAAATGCAAGTGTATTTGATTAATTAGCAGTGGTTTAAGAGTAGTAGTTGAAATACAGAAGTGCAACATCTGGATTCAATTAGAGTAGTTGTCAGGGAGAATTATATTTCTAACTAGCTTGTAAATTGCAATTTTATTTTCTAAGCTATTACGTGTAGTCTCCATAGGCATCTGATAATAGGAAAGAAGGGAATATGCATTGTCTTATTTTATAGACTTTGCAGCTGCAGTTTCTAAATTAGTATGTTGAAACAGACAATATGGTGTAGTAGAACAAATGCTGAATAGTGCATTTTAAACAGACCATAGTTTATTTCTGTAGAAGTTTGACAATTTTGTATTGCTAAACTTACTACTATTTTACTGGGTATATGCTTGGAAAGAAATTACTGGAAGTAGGAAGCTAAACACTTAATACACCGTGACCATTCTTAAACCAGGCATCCGCATATTTGCTGACTCTAAACAGTTTTTTATCTTCTCCAGATTATGAGCGGTATATCAATGAGGGAGTCAACCTTCCATCTTTAGTATGTGTGATAACAGGTAATAGTTTATTTGCGTTACAATTCTTTCAGTGCTAACAGAAGACTTTATTTTCACTTTTCTTCTATGCTGACTCTCCTGTTGATGGTGAAGAGAGAGAAGGGACTGCTGTCTTTATGGCTGGTTATAAGAGTAGTGATTTATAGTTGGACTGTTACAGCCACGTAATCATGGCACATCTTTAAAGAGGAGAGAAGCTCAGCCTGCCTGTCTAGTACAGCTGCGCATTACTCCATGTTCAAAAGAATTTAAGCTCAACATTGAGATGATGCTGCAAAAGAAACTTAAAATCTGATGTTTGGAGTGTTAAGCAGAAAGGTTTTTATTTAGTGCTGGAAAAGAGAACCTACTCATCAAACGAGGTTTTACCAAAAAGTTGTGCAGGCAGAATGAATGCTGTTTGGTTAACTTTCTCATTAAGAGCAAACTAAAATTTAGTGTCATTTTTATGAAGGGCCAATTGTGCTGATTAAATTTGTCATTAGTTACTTGGTTATCTTATGGCTGTAGACGAAATGCAGGTCAAGGCTGGGGGATATTGATGGCAGGCTCTTCTAAATGTTGAGTAGACAAGAAGTCTAGGTTCACGTTGCTTTCAAGGGGACTTAGTCTTTTACGTGTCTCTTTGGGGATTGTGAGTGGTGTCTGTCTTGATGTACCTGATATGACAGGAGCTTGTCAGCTGTACAGTAAGATGCACAGACCATGCTATTTTCAGTCATTTTGATAAAAAGCTATTATATATTTTTTTGTCTGTTTCAAACAGGCAAAGGACCTCTAAAAGACTACTACAACAGACTGATAAATAAACTGCACTTTAAACATATCCAGATCTGTACGCCGTGGCTTGAAGCTGAGGATTACCCTCTTTTGCTTGGTAAATAATGGATTATGAAATAGGCTTGAGAATGTGTGGAAAAACAACTTAGCAAATTTGCAGAGGGCTGATACAGTAAGGGAATGAAGTTGCTGGTTAGTGACGCTGTACACGTATACTATTCGTGGTTTTTGACTCATGCCAGCAAAATTGTTACATTTCTCTAACTACGGTTTTCACTGTTATCCTGAGAAGTAGGCATAGTACCCGCACTGCTTTTTTTTTTAGCCTGTTCTTTGTACTCTTCATTTCTTCTAACTATGCTGAAATACAGTGTGCCTGTGCTTACTCCAGTTTACTTTCAGGGTCACTTCAGTAAATGAAATCATAAAGTTTTCGACTGAGCAACCAAAAGTAGCTTAAATTCTAAATTAACATGTCCTTGGAGTGGTATTCCCTCAGCGTGTTCATTGTATTAACATAGAGTGTGAGTAAGCTTAATGAAGTAGTAAAATACATATTCAACTTGATCTACATTCTGCAGGGTTAGAGCCTGCCGATTTATATGGCTGTAAAACACTGTTTATTTGGTACTTTTTAACTAATGAATATAACGTCTATAAAATGATGCTGTGATTTCTCTACTTTGAAATCGCTTGAACTGGAAGAGGTCGCTAGTGAGCCATGCAGCATATCATGTCTGGATTGTGATGGAGTTTTCCTGTGCATTTACCCATTCTTAGCAGATTAAGAGGCAGAAAGGCTGTTTCAAGATACGTGAAATTTTAAAATTCCCTTTAATTTAATATGCACTCGCCTGGTATGTTTCTAAAGCCTGACTAATTTTAGTAACAAAATATATCGTGCTTTTTTTTTTCCCCCCTGAGTGCTTGAAATTGGGTCAGTCTGGATGGTGTTGAAGGTAGCTCATGTTTAGCTTGCATCACTCAAAGTAGTACGTAAATAGAAAGGTTTGCAGTAAGACTAGAAGAGCAGCTTTCGGAGAATTCAGACTCTTGTCTGTTTGCTTTTCAGGCTCGGCGGATCTGGGGGTGTGTCTCCATAAATCCTCTAGCGGTTTGGATTTACCCATGAAGGTGGTAGATATGTTTGGCTGTTGTTTACCTGTGTGTGCAATACATTTTGAATGGTAAGAGCTTGCTTACTCTGATACAGTTTAAGTGGCTCATGTAAAGCAGTATTCTTAAAAGCAAGAGTTCAGCAGCTTCTGCATGTATCAAATGAGATTCCAGTTCTGTGCCATAGTAACTTTTTTTTTAATTCCATAGGATAAATTAGAAATCAAGGTTGTTTTATTTAAGGTCAGTTAAAAAATTAACACTAGTTTCTACAAAGTTGGGAGCATTTAATGCAACCAATTGCCTTAAAAACCTACCCTGTAATCCTTTGTTTCCATACGCTTCACGTAAAAAAAAAAAAGCTTCCTTCTGCATAGACATGTCTGTGTTCTGTGAAGGGGTGAGTGTATGCGTAGTCAGCCTTACAATTTACAGTCCTTTGGGGAAACAGTAGCTTTTATAAATAAAGCCACATTCTTTGTGAAGGTCTCATGAACTGGATCATGGACAGATTTTCCTTGTAGGTTAATTGTAAAGTAGATTATTGCCCTGATTTTTAACGTATGTCCAGGTGAATGGCACAGAGACAGAGTGAGGGCCCTTTCGTACTGTAATGGTAGATTTAGGTAGCCTGACGTAGAAGGGAGAAACAATCTTTAAATTTAAACCTTTAAAACTACCTTCTTCATTCCATTTTGTCAGGTATGAAGCTCATATCTAGACATCCAGGATCATCATGTTACAGATACCCTAGCACGGTCTCTTCGGATGTCACTATGCAACTTTTTAAACGTGTATGTCCCACCTGCTGCTTTTTGCCTCATGTTTTCCTCTATGACTTTTGTTCACAGTTTACATGAACTTGTGAAACACAATGAAAATGGTCTGATATTCAGGGACTCAAATGAACTTGCAGAACAACTAAAGGTAAAGGCTTGACTGATTCCCCCCCCCCCCCCCCCCCCCACTAGCTATAACTGCAAAGGTGCTACCATGTGAGCCGCCTTTTCATATCTGACTATCATCTGTGTATTTTGCATTCTCAGAAGATACTGCTTTGCCTGGTGAATGTTACTGGCCTGACTTCTATTTGAATATAAATCTGAAGCTGGCAAGAACATTTTAAATATTATCGTTCACTATTTATAGGGTCAGACCAAAGAGTGTGCTCTTACTGCAGCATTGTAGCTGAGGGTTAACACTGGGGAGGCTAGAATGAGCCTAAAATGTAATATGATGGTATTTTTCTATGTTTTTCCTTTTTAACTTACAGATGCTTTTCTTGGGATTTCCTAAACTGGAAGGCAAACTTCACAACTTCAGAAAAAACCTTCGTGCGTCCAAGCAGCTGCGCTGGGATGAGAGTTGGGACCAGACTGTTCTTCCTTTGCTTGGGCGGAATGACTGACTCTGTGGGGGAGGAGGGTGTCAAAAAAGCGAATACGTTCCTGGAGATGCATAGATTTGATAAAGAGTGAATAAATGCTTTCCATTGTCTATAGTTGTAGTGTTTAACTACTTCATCTTGGAACAAGTGCTTGGACACGCCTCTTCCTTTACAGTTTGAGCTTCTCATGTGAGTAAGAACAGTGCTGAAGGTGCAGCCGAGGCTATTTGTTGTGTGGTAACAGCGTAAGTCTTGAGGGAAGACGTGGTTCCTGTGCTGAAGAGCTTGAGCCTTGCCATCTGGACTGCCTTTCCTTCCTTATCACTTGGGACGAATCTTCAGAAAGTGGGAGGGCGGCTTAGTTACTCTAGGAACTCATATGTGCAAAATCTGTTACCTGTGCTGCTTAAAGGTCACTTTTTGGTGAAGATACTTGAATACATATGTAAACTATTGCCGGTTATACCTATTGTACAGTAAGGACAATACCTGTTGTAGTAGGTGATGTGGGTATGTTTTTTCTTGCAAATGGTAGATGCCTTTTATTTGAATTGTTTTAGTTGAACTGAGGATACAGTGGGGTTTTTGTTTTTTTCAACCAGTTAATGTTCTTGGCTAGTCTTTCCTAGACAAGCGCTGAATATCCTCTTGTATGATTTTATTGAGACAGAACCATTTTGTTTCAAAGTTGCTTTCCTTTTTACAGTGTGTGCAAGAATGTGAAAGCACAGCCACTGGTATGTGACAGCTTTACTGAACACTTAGAGGAAAATAGACCTTTCAGTGGGCGTTGTCCTTGTACGCTGAAGTGAATGTGCCCATTTACCTTGAGAAAGAACGTAAAATTTACGCCTTTTTGAACAGATGAGTAGAAAAGGAAAAAAATAAAACCAAAACGTTATTAAAATATGTTTAACTTAATAAAAGGGCACCTCACTTTCCGAGTGCTCACTCAGGTATACCCTTCATCTTTTTATTGTTAATATCGGTATTCATACGCAGACCTAATGCTTACAAGATGGTTTTTCCATCACCTTTTTGATTATAAAATAGATGTCAGTCATTTAAGGAATAAATGTGCGTGGTTTTATCATGTGGTTACTGCTCTTCAGAGTTCCTAGTTCAGTGGTGGTAGATGACTACAATGGGTTCTGCACCAGCATTTTTAAACCCGCTTACTGAGTAACCATTTAATACCTGCTTTTGTCAAGCTAGACAGCCGTTTGCTAATCTCGCCTTTCCCCTTCTGCGCCGTGGTTACAGTAGACATTCTCTCTTGTGAAAAAAGATTGGTGACAGTGATTTGGTTCCACTGGTGGGAAGGTGAAAATAAGAGTCCAAGCTGCTTACTGCAGGAGTCTGGCAATTTCACTAGTTCATTGGCTGAAGAATGTTCCATAGAAATTTATCTGGCGATTCTTCTCCCCCCCCCCCCCCCCCCCGCCCCGTTTTCAAACAAGATCCGGTGGTTTGGCTGTTCCCTTTTAGCCATTGATGTGCACGTAGAGGTAAATTAGGCACTTCTCTAATTAAACAGTGATGCCAAAAGCTTTAGAGAGGTTTCATCTTCCTATAATAAATTTTTTTAGATCCAAAATGAGCCGTCTGTACAGAACTTTTGAGTGACTTGAAGGATTTTGTGTAAGGGGAGATAAAGGAGCTCCTGTTTGGGCTGCTAGCATGCATTTAATCTAGAAATTTTAGAACCTCTGAATTCTTCCTTCTTGGGCAGAGGTAGCTAAAACCTGGGGTGGGGTTACTTCTGTATGTCCAACTTAATACTAGCAGTCGTGCCCTCCTTCAGCTTGAAGAATAAGATGATTTTTCAAGTTTCCCGTTACCTATCGTCCATTTTCTCTCCATTACTACAGAAGGAGGAGGAGGCTGAAGTATTTGTTCATTTTCTTTTAAGTAGCTTTTAAAACAGGGTACAGAAAAGGAAGTCAAAAGAGGAGAAAGAGCAGCACATTTGATTTTGCGCTTCGGGACCGATACTGTCCAACAGGAACATGATTCATGGATTACGGAAAGTTTGAAAGAAGGTGAGCTCAGTTCTTCCTCCTCGCAGTACGCGTAGAGCATTGCTAGAGAGTACGATTCTTTTTTTGTTTTTCTGGCCGGCCTGAGAGGATGGCTTCCCAATAGCTAGTTGTGAAAGTGACCGTCCTTACGTGAGAGAAGTGTAAATCAAGTTCTGATTTTTGTCATCGCTCCAGAGTGAAGATGCACCTGACTTACAGCAGAGTCCATTACCTCCCCTTACAGCATCGTGTAAGCTTGTGACGTTATCTACTACGTTCACTGTAGGTATTACTCATTTTTAAGATGACCCCTACTGCAAGTATGTGAGTATATACAAGTATAAAAAAGCAGAGTAGACAATTACAGCTGGTTTTAATATTAAAGAGTGTTTATTACTATGAAACGTTGTTTTGCTCCCTTGTCAGTGTGAGATGCTCACCCTGTGATCCTGCAGATGTGCCTCCATTATTTACAAATCAAAACACAGTTTGGGGAAAAAAAACCCAAACAAACCAGTTCAATTCTGTTGCCTTCTACAGAATCGCAGCGCAGTACGATTAGGGCTTTTTTTTTTTTTCCTTCTGTTGCCTGAGGTTCACAGATACTTCTCAGGGGCAGCAGCTTGCTTGCGTGCATGCTGACAATTACAGGAAGAAAGGTAACTCACTTTGACAACAGTCCGTGCATATAGCTGTATCCTCAGTGCCTCTCATGTACGTTTCTAGAATTCAAGATAATCCTGTTGCAAGGATGAGATCGCTCCTGTTGAAAATTCTAAGTATGTCATATTTGCCAAGACTATATAAATAGCTGTAGAATAGTTACGTTTGGCTGCACGTCATAGAGGAAAATACCGTTGCTGTGGGCTGGAATAATCTGCCATCCGATCCCAACTTTACCTGTAAAGAGAAACACTGGGAATCACATTTCTGCTTCATAAAATGAAGAGCAAAAGTTGCATGTTGAGTTCTGTCAGAAGAGATCGTTAGCATGCTGTTAAAGCAAGCTACAGGCAATGCCTGTAGTATGTATTTTTAAAAATGAACAGTAGTGCTGCTGCTATGCACTCAGCATAATTCTGGGAATCAACCAATTGCTGCAGACCAGCTGTACAGCTAGTAGACTGCAAAAGACAGGCTTTTGAAGAGTATATGAAGAAAAATCAAAAATCCCTATTTTTTTTATCTTGAATGTTATCACTGTGACAGCGCAGCACAGATGGTTTTCCTCCTTCAAGCTTAACCCTTTTTTAGTTTCCTGTTGCCACCACGCTTGCAGTTCATCTCAAGCTGGCGCTAACAGATGTGAGTTGTGATAGACGGGATGTAGCAAAGAGCCAAGTTCCAATCTCCTGATCAAATCCATGTGGAAAAGTTACTGCTCTCAGGCAGACCGCTCTTAAATCCAGCTCTAGGATAAGAATCTCACTCTTGGACAATACCCATCACCAAAAAACGCTCCTGTTCATCTCTACTACAGATTAAGTAATGGGGAAAGGCCGTAACTATTGATACACTTCATGAAAAAGTGACCTACCAAGTTCAGTCTGGAACAAGTGATACGTGTCTGGATTACGAATTGTGAAAGCAATGTAGACCTCGGGACGTTTTCTATCTGCTCTGAAAGTGGAGAGTTTTTGTAGCATACCAATAAGGGCTAAAATTATCTCTGGATCGTATACCACATCTGCACAAAAAGGAAAACATTCAATATTTATTGAGAATTGAGCAAAAAGCAGAATGAAAACTACAAAAAAAAACCCGTAAAATGCCTTGCAGGAGAATGTTTTTTGTATTCAGGGTTAAAAATTCCCAAGAAGAGATCTTAGAAAATGCCTCTATTTTACGTGCTATGTCAAGTTGCCCTCATCTCTAACATTGGTCCAAAATCACTAAAAATCCGTGCTCCTTTTTGTAAACGGATTGTCAGATACTGTATTTAAGCCCATCTTAAGGGAGACAGCAAAAACATTGAGCACTGGTACTCCCTGTTACGACTGTCCTTAGCAGAACGAAACCGCATTGTTCAAAAATCTGTATTTTAGAGGCTGATTGCAAAAGACTTGACTGGACCTGCAGTAGTTTTCACCTTGAATAGTTTCCTCGACAGCAGAAATAGCGACGAAGGTAAAACTGATCGCTAAGGGGTACAAAATGTCAGCCTTACTCATCAGCACTGTGAGTCTGTTCATAGAATAGAATCATAGAATCACTGAGGTTGGAAAAGACCTCTAAGATCATCGAGTCCAACCGTCGAGTCTGGAATGTCTCGGCCTCGTGTTCAGGGCTGATGTTCAAGAGGTGGTGGTTTACTACACAGAAGTGCCGAGGCGCGTACGCGTTCCAGTGACAGACACCCCAGTTACTCTTGATGCAGTGTAATAAGGGAACGTCCTGCGGTAACTAGTAACAGCAGATAGTGGACACACACAAATCGCCTTCGGTTTTGAACTGCCTCGCCTTCACGAGTCCAGCTTGGGCTGGCTTGTGCATTCTCTGAAGAGTATGGTTGGCATTAGGTAACGGACATGCAGTGACTTCGTTTTACAGAAGTCACATATTTAATGCATCATGTGATACTTCAATGACAAAGGCAGTATATTTTGTCATTTTTTTCACCTAAATTCTTAAGTAATTTTTGCTTTGCAAAGCCCCAAATCGGGAGTAAAATCCTGTAGCTACAGCTACAAGATCTTACTATTGCTAGATTTTACATTATTAGATTTTTATAAACTCCCTCCAGATTTCTACATAGGCAAGTTCCAAAAAAGCTACTTTCTTTTAAAATATGTGTTATCCGTCAAGAGAATGCCAAGACTGCCAGTTATTGATGGGGCTCTTGAAAGTGGCAGATTTATCATCTTCTCTTTCTGGACTTTTTAAAAAAATACGGAAGGGAAAAATAATTTACTTTTCAGTCTTACGTAAACAACTGCCGAGTATCTGAAAAAGACGGAATGGCGAAACGAGCGGGGAGAAGATCTGTCACACGCTTCCAGGTACGGTTAACTGGAGTAGGGCTGAATGAATCCCACCCACAACTACCTTTGCGTTTCTCTCTCTAACCTGCTTGTTCCTGCACGACAGCACGCAGCGAGGCATAATCGGAAGTGTAAAGCACCTGCTGCAACGATGACGTCGGGCTGAAGATCCAACAGTTGTTTTTCTGTAACTGAGCCCCAGTCAAGTTCTGCAACGATTAGTTTTGGGGTTTGGCAATTCCTTGCTTCTGCCTCCTGGCCTTGGGACTCCGTTTGGATATGACAAGTAGTGTCCGGCTCCAAGACAAAGCCATTCAAACGGATGTTTTCTGTCAGCTCCCTGAGAACACGGGGGTGGCAGTCACTAAATATGTATGTCTTGGGACTGCAGGTTTTACAGATTGCAATTCCAGTGAAGCCGATCCCACTTCCTAGTTCCAAGACTGTCCTGAAGGGTAACGGAGTAAAAAAAGTACTTATTAGGACTCTAAATTGAGTTAGGAAATCCAAACATTCTAAGTGTATCTAAAGGTAAAATCAGTTACATATTATTTCAATAATTTTTGAGTAAACCATCTACAATCTAATCTTTGTTTCAAATAACTGGTAAGAGTTGGTAAACACTGAAGATGCAATTACAAGCATAAAAATGAAGTACTTGAAATACTGCTGCTGTGTGTGGTAAAAAGCATTTTCACTGCTGGGGAGAGATATATTCCACCTGCTTTTAGGCTTCTGCAGCATGGTCGTCTCCACCTAAACTGGTTGTCCAGTTCTTTTCATAGTCAGTGGAGAGAAACAGACGCTTCAGCAGCACAGTTCCTTTCCTTGCGAGGTCGATATTTAAAATCAACTTAGCTGAATCTTTCCCCAAAAGTGCTTATTCCTCTCGACTGCTTATAAACAACGTCTAGACTATGGAGTTAGGTGTGCTCACATCAAAAATTAGGTGAGATGAGTCCCGTCATAGTGAAGCGCGCTAGGTAAAGGTACTGGCTAGACAGCGGGGTAGCTGAAGTTTAACAGCCTACTTTACAGAGCATGTCTGACTGCGTGGTGTAATGGTTTTGATCCTAAAACCTGTCTTAAAATAACTACAAGGTCCTCTCCTGGGTTAAAGTTTGACTGTTGCAGAGCAGACAAGAGCAGCAGTTGCCAGTAGCAAAAGGGTGTAGTCATTTCAGTTATTTGGGGGGGTAAATACTGTATATTATTAAATTACAGCTGCATAGCTCGCTCACGATACGAACGGAAATACCTTGGCTTCTTTCCCCATCTTTCCGTCCGTGCTGCTGTCGTTACCTGTTACTGAAAACCGTAGAGTTCTCTATTGCCCATTCAGCGAGATGAAGAGCAGCGTCCCACGTGACGAGCCCCGTGGTTCCTCCAGAGATAATCGCTACGCTCTCGGAAAGGGTAACAGGCTCTCCCGTGGGCTGGAGGACACACACGTGAAGAGAGGGAGGGATCAGCACAGACAATGGATTTCACAGTTTACAATCGGTATGAGCACCTGGATAAAAGGTAGGAAGCGCTTCGGGTTTCTGGGGGGCTACTTCTAAAGCCAATTATCGCTTAGCTCAGATGATTAAAAGTGATTTATAACAACGCAGCGCTGGTTCTTACCAGTAAGTAGTTTTTGTAACAGTGAGTAGATTCTTCTTCATTTAAAATACCTGCCAGTGTATCGTACAGTTCATCCAGGGGTTCAGCTGCTGTGGATTCATGCTGTGCGAAAGAGAACAGGGCAGCGGCAGGTATCAAATTGTTTGTCGTGAAACAGAAAACGTACACGCGTTAAGTACCAGTTTAATACATCATTGGCCACAGTATTTACACTGAATGCTATTTTTTGTTAATACAAATAATTCAGCTTGGCCCATAATGTAAAACTGGCATATTTTCAAGGGGGGAAAAAAAAAAAAAGAGTTGCAACCAACATGAAAAGCAAGCACTACCTTTTTGATGAGTTCGGTCAGAAAGCATCTTCTGTACTTGGTGGAAGGGGGATATTTTACACACAGCGGGTGGAGAACGGTCTAGAACAAGAACAGCAATTGAAGCCAGTTAGCAAGTGAAGATTTTATGAAAGGCAGTAAGGGGCCGGAGGAAGACACGGGAGCCGTTAACTGGCTCTTTGTGTCATGAAATGCATTGCGATTCAGTCTGTAGCTAAAAGAAGCGATGCTGAGCCAGAAAATGAAATTTGGTGACTTCTGATCCGTTTGTTAGCTTACAGATCTGCGGCAGCAAATGCGTTTTTCACTTTTCAGAAAATAAATAGCAAAACTGAGTGGAAAGAGAGTCCAATTATTTTGCTTTTCTCTTCTCTCTTTTTCGGTTTGCTGCCTTATCTGCGCTCTCCTGTCCCCATGCAAAGTTTAAGCGCTACAAGGGCTGCTGGATCCCACGCTGCCTTGGATCACCTCCTCCGTGACCGCCCGGGTGCAGGGCCAGCTGGGCTGCCTTGCTTGTGGCATTAAAGACGTCTGTGCTCCGGCACGCGGGGCTTAATTTTGATGCCAAGAACAGCTAAATAACAGGAAGAGACGGAAATCCGCTCTTGTGCTGGGCCCAAAGAAAGCCTGTGACACAAAACCTTTGTAACCGTGAGCAAAACCCGTTACAGGGATGCAATCGCTTTGGTCCCGCGAGGCGGCCTCGCGCGCTCGCGGCAGCCCGGGCCCGCTGCCGGGGGTACGGCCCTGACACCACCTCACCCCACCTCACCTTCTGCAGGATATCCACCAGCAGGGAGGAGCCCGGCGAAGTCCGTAGGTTTTCTTCAAGTTCCTAAAACAGGGGAAACAAAGCCGAGGCTTCCCGCTCCGCTCCCCTCCCCTCCCCGCCGGAGGCCACCAGCCGAGGGCGGCCGCCCGCTCCCCGCCGTACCGGCCAGGGGAAGGAGCGGAGCTGCCGGGCCGCCAGGAAGCGGCGCTGGAAGCGGAGCCCCAGCCCCGGCTCGGCCATGGCTCCCCCCCCTCCCCCCCCGCAGCTAGGCCGCGCGTCCCCGGCCTCGCCTGACGGCCGCCGCGGGGCGGGGCGGCAGAGGAGGAGCCGCCAAGAAAGAAGGCGGCTCCCGCCTGAACAGGGGCTCGAACCCTGGACCCTCAGATTAAAAGTCTGATGCTCTCCCGGCTGAGCTATCCAGGCCCGCAGGGGGCACCGCCCAGCCCCTCCCCCCCCGCCCCTCACGCACCCGCCGGGCTCGGCCTGCTCTCGTGCCCGCCCTTGCGCGCCGTGATGACGCCTCGGTGCGCGCCCCGAGGGCGTCACCGCCGCGCGCCGCGGCGAAGGACACGGCGCCCGCTCCGCCGCGCAGAGCCGGGCCAGGCCGGGGCCGGGGCCGGGGCCGGGGCCGCCATGGGCGGCTACAGCGAGGACGAGAAGCTGCGGCTGCAGCAGCTCCGCGCCCTGCGGCGCCGCTGGCTGCGGGACCAGGAGCTGAGCGAGCGGGAGCCCGTCCTGCCGCCGCGGCGGCTGGGGCCCGTGGCCGCCTTCTGGGAGCGCTTCCTGCAGCCCGGGGGGCTCTGGCGGCACCAGGTGAGCGGGGGGACGGGACGCGGGCCTGGCCCCGCCGCCCCGGGCCTGGCGCCCCCGGGCCGGGCGCCCCCCCCCCGGGCCTGACGCCCCCGGGCCTGGCGCCCCCCCCCCCCCCGGGCCTGACGCGCGTCCCTGTGCCCCGCAGGTGTTCAAGGTCTGCGAGACCGGCGGCTATGTCCTGACGCGGGTCCTGGTCCCCGCCTGGATCATCCTCTACTACCTGAAGTACCACGTCATGGTGCGTGCGGCCCCTCTGTGCGGCCTCCGAAGGAAAAGGGGGTTCAGGGGGAGCGGGGGACGTCCGTGTTAAACCCCGGAGGAAGCTCTGCCCTAGAGAGGGGGGCCGACGCGACGAGCAGTCGTGTAAGGGGTCGTGCGGACGCGCTGGTTAAGCGGCTGCCGCCGGGTAAGGTGACTTCCCGTGGCCTGTTCGCCGCTTGTTTTTCCTTCCTTGGGTGGCACAAATATATATATATTTTTTGCGATCTCTTCTGGTAGCGACCAGCTTTGACCGGGCTGCCTCCTGCGAGCCGGAAAGCTGTGTCTTAATTGTTGCCTTCCCGGAGGAACAGTGACCCTGGGGATAACCAGGCTGCAGCTGCTGGTGTGGGGAAGGGCAGCTGACGGTGGGACAGACCGCCTGCTTCTACAGTCTAGTCTTGCCTGGGAGGCGTAATTTTATTAGCCTGAGGTATTTCTTTAACTGGCAGAAAGTGCCCGGCCTAACGAGCCTTGTACTCAGTAGAGCTTGTGTTTTAGAAGGGTTGATGTCCCTGTTTTGGAAATCCTTTATGCTTCACCTGGGTAACGCTCCTTTTTCCTTACCCCCTCCTCCTCTTCTCTCCCCTTCCAGAAAATGCCGCACGGTGTTGTTATGTCAAATCCACGGGTATTCCCAGTAAGTCTATTAATACTTGTTTTATCTTCCAGCTTGGTAAAACAGGCCGAAAAGGGGTGACTTGGGGAGAAGTACAGGTCTGTGCAGTAGCCGTGCAGGGAGGATCTCTAGAAGGATGAGCTTGATACTGAGGGCAGGCTGCCCTGGAGCAGCACAGTATTTCTGAGCAGTTTTCATCTTGTCCTCGGGGCAGACAGTCCCTGTTTCAGCGGTACCTCCCTCCGTAGCAGCAAACTTCCGAGTACCTGGCTGACAGCGCCGCCCCTCCTGGGCGGAAAACACAAACGTTCCCGTACGGGAATGGGAGCGTTAGTTACTGCGCAGTAACGGCATCTTTGCGGAGGGGTTTGGGTGTTCAGAGCCTCTGTGAAAGCGTGATTATTAACGCGTGGAATGACAGCGAGGAGCGGTTCTGCTTCTCGCTGACAGGAGCGGCGATTGTCAGGAGTCGGGAGGGGTTCGGCGCTGAGCGTGTCGGTTCTGGCCGCACGAGCTTGGTCCCGGGCGCCCCTGAAGGTCCCCCAGGCTCAGGTGTCCCCAGAGAGAGAGGGTCATGCCACCCTCAGCTTGGGCTTAGGGTTGCGATGTGGAGAGTGTCGGATTGTTTGGTCTTTACCGGTTTTCGGACTGCTCCAAGACATTGCTCGTTGCTTGGTGTAGCGAGTCGGTGGGCAGATATTCTCGTATAAGTTTAGCTTTGCTATTTCTGCCAGTTGCACGGTTTTTTTGCATAAAATCTGCCTAATTGTGCCTTATCTGAAATAAAATAAAGCTCCATCCCTGACAACTACACAGCGACATACCGAAGGTCAAGCCGTGGGCCTCTGACTTCAGCCTGATTACTCGCCCAGGTTAGGTCAGCTCAGCAGGCCAAGACGGTCCCTGAAGCTGTAACAAACAGCAGCTGGGCATCAGGTTGATTTCTGAGGGATTACGTAGCTCCTCCTGGGCTGCAAGGCCGTGGGTTTGGAGACTCCCTCACAGCCGTGCTGTGGCGAAGGTGGTTACGCAGCGCTGTAAGTCCCATATGCATTTTTTAAAACAATACAGTCTCGAAATGTTTGGCTCCGGTTCTGTAGCTGAAAAGAAAGGGGTGAAGCAAGTACAGATTTCAGGTAATTTGGCTGTGATGTTATTTCAGTGTCCTGGGGAATGCTGAGTGAATTGAGGGTGGTCTGAGTAAGTTGTACTAAGATTTTTTTTTTGTCTGGAAGTGGGGACAGCTGCAGCTTAGTTGAGAGACTGTGCTGTGTGAAGGGAGAGGCTGGGCGTAGGAGAAAACACTCACCATCCTCTCTCGTTCCGTCAGGGGGACAGAATTTTAGAGACGGGAGAAATTATTCCACCCCTGAAAGAAGAACCCGATGAGCACCACTGATGGCTACAGGCTGATTTCCTCCTTCAGCGAACAAGGCGAGCACTGCAGCTGCTTTCTCTCTTCTATAAAAGAGTCTTTATTCCGCATTGCCTCAGCTTTTCTGTCATTTACTTTCTCCTTAGTCCAATTTGTTCAGTTGCTACTCATACGGGAGTTTCTCTTTTGCCTTCATTGAGCGTCGTTGCTAAGCCCCGGTGATCTCCGACCCCCTTTCCTGAACTTTTTCTCTGACCTGCCGAGATCTGGCGGCAGGACAACGTGGGCCTTATAGTAACAGGAGAGATGCTATAGATCCCGGGGGACTGTGGAACAGTCTGCTCAAAGGACGGGTGTCGCGGCGAGCTCCTGCACACGCGCACAACGGCGGTCCTCTGTGCCAGTCTAGCAAGCCCTTTTCTACCAACCAGTTCTGACAGAGGCTTCCAGTGAAAATTAAGCTTCCACCTGCGTCATCCCACTTCTCTGCCAAGAGAGGGTAGCAGAAGTGGCGCTGCTGCCAAAAATTCTTTATTCTTTACCCTTTGCCCTTTCTGAGTTGGAGTCTCCCTGCCCGCACTGGCCCCACGTACCCGCGGCACTTCGTACTGGGGAAGACTGGCCCCTAATCGAGTGCTAAATCTGCAAGTATTTTGGTGGCTACTTTGGGGATAGAAATGACTAAACCAGCAATCCAAAGGGTAAGCTGAGGCACATAAGGGGAGGGGCTGGGACAGAAGCCCCTCATGACCTCATGGAACCACGTGTGACCAGTACCGCCAGTGTTTGTGAGGTCAAGGTGACAGGCAGGAGCCCCCCTGCTGTCCCTGGGGGCAGCCAGACCTCTCGTAACCCCTCCAGTACGGACCAGCACCAGCAGGGCCATGGCCAACGCAGGGGTGAAAACCCTCCTGCAGTCGAAGGAGATCAGGGAGGCTATGGACCCCACGTCGGGCACCCATGCTCAGCCCGCAGCCCCCAGGCCCCTGCTGGGTGCCCCCCAGGCCCTCACCAAGCCCGCGGCCGTCTCTTTCCTCGGGTAAAAGGCAGCTCGGGGTGGGACGGCAACTGGGGAACAAAGCGGAGGGGCCCAGTGGTGGGCTGTGAGACGGCAGTAGGATCCTGTGGGTCGTCACTGGGAGGCTCTGGAGGGGGGCACTGGGGAAGCTCGAGGGTCCCTGGGGGGGGCTAGAGAGTCAGCAGGGGCTGTTGGGGGGCACCGGGGAAGGTAGAGAATCAAGGGGGAGACTGGGGAGTTAATGGGGGCTGTTGAGGGTTATCAGTGGCAATAGGGGGGCAGTGGGGCTAGTAGAGGGGTTGTGGGGGCTGCAGGGGGGCTGAGACCTGTTCTTCCTTCCCATGGCCATAGGGGTCGCTGCCCCATGGCCACGGGGGTCCCTGTCACTACCTCTGCCCCACGGTGTGTCAGTCCCCCCAGTGCGGAGTTCCCCAGGAGTTCTCCTCCCTCAAACTGCTGCAGCCTGAAGCGAACCTTGGCCTGCACCAACTTGCTGCTGCTCAGCCTGGCCGACGCCGATGATGCCGCAGACAAGGAGGCTTCCCCCGGCCCCCGCCTGCACACGCCGTGCCCCAAGGATAGCACCCAGCCCACCGCCCCGCCGGTGAGTGACCGCTGGGGATGCCCCACCTCCCTGGGGTCCCCTGACACCCCCCCACCCCGCTAATGAGGGACTGGTTGGGGTGCCCCACATCTGCAAGGTCCCCCTGCATGCTTCTGCAAGGCTTGCGAGGGTCTGGGGACCCTGACATCTCCTTAGGACACCCCCACACCCATGGGGATGCCTGATACCCCCAGGGCTCCCAGATTCCCCCAAGGGAGCCCTGACACCTCTCCCCCTCTAGTGAGAGACCCCCCCCCAGGACTACAGGGTAGTACCCCCAGAGTCCCACGGACATCCCCACAGATCTAGCACCCCCAGAGCCACCCCTGATCCCCCACGTCCCTAGGTTTGGGGCCCAGGTGGCTGTTCTAGGCCACAGACTGAGTCCCAAGTCTCAAGGACCGGTGCGGGTCGGCTTGTAGAGCCCCGGTGTGGGGCCCTGGGCTCGCCTGGGCATTTTGGAACAGATAACCCTCCCTGGGTAGAGGGAATGGATCTCCCTCCCTCAATCAGGGAGGGGTTTGACTGTCACAACCTCACCAAAAAAGATAATACAGGACACGGAACATGTCCCGGCACAGTCCCGGCGGGAGCATTCATCAGCACCGCCTCGCCGGTCCCACTGAAGAAGACGGCACGTGGCACTCGGCGAGCGGGAGGACCACCCACCCGTTGGAAGATACCATACTGCTGGCAGCGTGCTGGACTCTGCAATGAATGTGCTTCTCTGCAAATACAGTGTGGGTCTTCCCTTGGGGCCTCCGGGCCTCCGTCACACCTCTCCAGCTCCTTGAGTCTTATTTCCCTCTTGCGCTAAATGTGGGTGATGCATTATCTTGACAAATCAACACTCTTCTGTGTTCGTACGATATTGTTCCCTGAAATGTCCTCTGTGTTACACAGACGCACCCCCCATAGACATATGTACACACAGGAGCGAGGGGAGTACACACAGGTACATCTTCTACATAACTTCCTTTTGAGATCCCTACTAGCTAAAAAAATTCTAGGACCACCGATCAGTGATAGATACACACGTATATATAATATATATTATATATTTAGTCAAGAGGTATATTTCTTTGCACGTGTCTTGTTGCAAAAAGCCTTCCGTTACAACAGCTCAAGGGCACACGGAAGGAGACCTCCTCCCAAATAGGCGATGGACCATATGCTCTGGGCCGTGACTTTCTGTCCAGCTCTTTGCAGAGCCACCAGGACCTCCGCCTTCCTCAGGCTGCAGATGAGAAGGTTGAAGGCAGGCACCAGAAAAGAGCCACTTGCCAGTCCCAAGCTAGGGTAAACCGGAGGCTGAGCAGGAGGTGAACACTCATTAAAAGCTCGGTGTCTTGGGAAACAAGGACTGGAAGATCCCTGAGTGGTTGAAGATGCTAGCCCTTCCTCTCTCTTGCCCGATGCGCCCTAAGCAGGAGCTGCTGGTTCCAGCACTGGCTGCAAGAACTCGGCCAAGAAGCCTCCCTGTGCATCCCCCCGTCCTTGTCAGCGCTGGGTGTGCCATCCTTCGTGCTTGGCTAGCTGGGTCTGCTCCAGGTCAGCTCCCAATTTCTCCCACCCCGCAGGGTACCCTTTTGCGTACCAGCTCACGGTCAGTGCCAGGCAAGCTCGTTTACCGGAGGAGACGCTGAGGATACGGAGCCATCTCGGCGCCTGCGTCTACGCTGACATACAGCGGAACCCGTGAGGATTCATACGGCGTTTGCTTCTTGGATCTCGACTGTGCAAGTCCACGGGGCCGGACAGGCTGCAGCCCAGGGCGCTGGGAGAGCCGGCTGATGCTCTTGCAGAGCTGCTGTCAGCTTTGAGAAGTCGTGGTGACTGGGGAAGAGCCTTCGCGACTGGAGGAAAGCGAGTTTTGCACCATCGTCAAAAAAGGATCGGATGACCGGGGCAGCTGCAGGCCAGCCAGCTTCACTTCAGTCCCCCGGAAAAAAACAGGGAATGAGTCCTTTTAGAAGGCACGGCAGGTGGAGGAGAGGATGGAAAACGGTCATCGTGGAGTTACAGTGCCTGAAAAGTGTGATTGCTTTCTGTGATAAGATGACGAGGTTTGATCAGGGCAGAGCAGTGGAGGACATTTACCGTGCCCTCAGCGAGGCCTTCAGTGCTACGAAGGCATTCGTTTCCAGGAATGCAGTCCACTGAAATATTGATGCCTCTGCTGCGTCGGCCGAATGTTTGATTCTCTTTATAATCGCTGACAGAAATAGGAACTTACCTGGAATAACTGGAACCCTCTGTCTTTCTCCATTGCTCATAGACGAAGACGTGATGGCCAGGACAATTTACGTGCCTCAGTTTATACATCTAAAATCAGGTGATGTGAACCCCAGTTCATGTGACCTCCTAACAGAGCGCGCTGGCATTCATCCACTACTTGAAACCGCTTTGTAACTGGGCAACATTAGTTTTATATGTTTATTTTCCAAATACAGAGGGCCAAGCTGATAACGTAATTTCAGCCAGGAACTCCCCCCTCACGCCAGAAGAGCTGGATGTCAGCAGCTGGTTTTTTCGTGCCGTGTAGATACGATGTTGAAGCCCACACCGAGTACGCGGTGACTCCACCACTCCTTTCTTCACTCGGTACTATGCTTCTCATGTCTCAGTTAATAATCATAGGCATAACAAAAGGGGCTTAATTCAATTGCCCAGACATAAGCGTGCAGAGACATTTTAGGTGCTTTGAGGATCCTTCCTTGTCTCCACCTGCTACTCAGTCGGGTTGAAGATATCAAGGACGAAGACATCCAATAGGTCTCGTGTGACGCGCGGCAGACTTGCGTGGACGTCTCGGACACCCTGGGGTACCTCACGTGGCCCAAGATGCCAATGTGCAGGCACTGAATGGTGTCCAAATGTGTCCCTGTGAGCTGAGCGCCCAAGCTCCCGTTACAGCTAACGCTCAGTAGTTTAGATGACGATAGGTCTTGCTCGAAATAGCCGCCGTGGTGTAGCCAGCAGGTTCTTTCCAAGCCCGACTTCACCCTTTCCCCAGGGGATCCCGATAGGTTTTGCCCTACAACAGGCGGGGGAGCCCCACCGACCGTTTTGGGGTGCTGATGCCGCACGCCCATGCAGGGCTGTGTGCTGGGATACCTGCCCTGTGCTTTCCTCGGGCGCAGGCTGGGCGCGGGGGGAGCACCGAGCCCTGCCATTTCCCCAGTGCAGGAAACCCGCCTGTGAGTGAGGGCAGCGGGGGACTGCTCTTCCTCGGTCCACCCCCGAAGAACAAAGGGGGGAGCTGCTTCTGCAGCCTCTAGAAAAGATCTGTCTACAAATAAATGCATCGGTACGACTAGCAGTTACATCTTACAGAGAGGTGAACAGAAGCGAAAGCTATCCACTTGGCTTTTGGTCCCTGCATCATCTTTACAGGAGACTGACAGGTCTCCCGAACGTGTTGCTATCACAGCTCCCCTCAACTCCCCACACAGAAAGCCTCGGGTCCCCTTTGGGGAGGGTCCAACAGCCTAAAGATAACATTTCCCCTATTAAGCAGCTGTCCTTTTTCATTTAGCAGCCATTAATCCCCCCTCCAAGCGCGGTGGCATGAACGACGCTGCTTTTGCTGGAACGACGACCGTTTATTTCACATCTGTGTGTGCCGGACCGGCTTGGCCGATTCACATCTGGGATCCCCCTCCCCGTTTTCACTTGTGACTCCGGGAGGGGAGCACCCCTGCGCCCCGAGCTCAGCAGGTGCTGCACGAACTGCTCCCACCTCTCACCTCAGCGGGGCGGGAGGGTTTGAAGGTGCTTCTTAAACGGGCGAGTCTGGCAGGGGGCTGGGTTGGGACGTCCGTGAACTCGAAGCGGGGGGGATTTAGATGTGCAGCGGGATGGAAGAGCAGGCCCCAGCTGCACCTACCTGGCAGCGCAGCAGCACCTCAGGCGCTGGCGTGGCAGCACCCGAGGGCTGCGGTTCCCGGGGGAGAGCTTTTGGGAGGGCCGTCGAGGCTCCCGCCGCCGAGCACCCACGCTCTCCACCTCCCCGGCGGCACGGCTCCTCGCGATCCGAAGCTGAAGCGTGGCTGCGCATCGCCCGGAGGGCTGAGGCAACCCCGTGCCAGTTTCAGGTTCGCTTCATGTGCCGCCAGGTCATTAGGAGCTGTAATTAGCCAGCGTTCGGCGGCTCCCGCCAAGGCGGCTGGGCTGGCCGTGCAGCGGGAAGGCCGGGAAGCCCGGCTTTGCTCAGCCCCAGGCTTCTCGTCTCTCCGCCCGAGCCCTCGTCCTCCATCTCCTAACGCTGGCGCCTGCCCTGGGAGCGGACGGGGACCGCTCGCCCCGCGGCGATGGGAGGCGCTCGGGGGCTCCCGTGGCCTCAGAAGAGGAGGTGTTCTCCGCGTGAGAGCTCGGGACCGTGCGCCCTGCCTCCCGTACTCAAGGCCCCGAGCGGCTGGAGACCCGGGGCCCGCAGGCCTCGGGCCGGGCCTGGCCCCGACGCCCCCCGCACCCCGCCGGAGCCTCTGGGGGAAGCGCCGCCTCCGGTACCGACCCCCCCCGGCCGGGGGCGGTGCTCTCCCCCGGCGGCCGCAAAGCACCCTGGGAGTTGTAGTCCTCACCCTCGACGCAGGGCCCCCGCTACCGGCCGCGCCTCGCCGCCTCCCTTCCCCGCTCCCGCCGGCCCCTCGCCCGCCGGGCGATCCCGCCGGCCGCCCCCCGGCCCCGAACCACCGCTCCCGGCGCGCCCCGCTCGGCCACCGCCTTCCGCTTCCTCCGCGCGGCGCCTCTCGGGGCTTGTAGTCCCCCCGCGCTATTCACGACGGCCTCTGCGCTGTTTCCGCGCCGTAGCGCCCGGAGGCCGGGATGGGGCGCTACGCCACGGCGGCGGCGTAAGGGCGGGCTCGGGGACTCCGGGGCAGGCCGGGCCGGCGGCGGAGCGGGAGGAAGGCGCCGGCGGAGCGGCCGGGCGCCGCGGCGGGCGGGAGGGGGTGGAAGTTGCTCTGCCCGGGGGAAAGTGCGGGGCCGGGGGGGGGGACGCGAGCAGCAGCGCCGCCGCCTCCATCCCCAGGTAAGCGGCGGCGGGGGGCGGCGGGGGCCTCCGGGAGCGCGGGGGAGGCGGGGACGGGCCGCCCGGGGCCTCCCGCCGCAGCCCCGCGGGCCGCGGCTCCCACCAGCGCCGCCGGGTCGGCGCTCTCCCGGCCGGAGCCTCCGGCTGGGCCCCGGCCTCCCCCGGGCCGCCCCGCACCACCTGTTGCCGGTGGGCCCGAGCCCGGCTGGCCGGGGGGGGCACGGCGGGATCCGGGCCTGGAGGGCGGGGGGGGGGGGGAGGGGGCCGGCGTCGGGGTCCCGCTGCTGGGGCAAGCCGGGGAGCCGGGAATCCCGCCTCGGGGGTCTGCGGCTGTTGGGGTGCCTTACCCGGGGTTTGTGAGGTGACCCGAGGGTTGCGGCTGCCCTCCGGGTACCTCAGCCCGGCCGCACGCCCCGGCGGGGTTTTAACGAACTTGGGAGTCGTGCAGCAGCGGCGGGGAGACGGGGGAGGCTTCGTGAATCCCCGCGCTTCAATGCCTTACCTGCCCGCGCCGAGCCCTTGCAGCGCGCTCCGGCCTCGGTACGGGGAGATCGAACCTCCCGGTTCTCCTCTCCGGCAGGTAAGCCTCGCTTAAGGCAGTTAACGGGCACGGTACTGCTGAGTGCCGGCTCCGGGGCTGGACCACGGCAGAGGCCACAAGAGAACCGGGGACGCCTGTCCTTCAGGTCTGCACTCTAACCTCTTTCTAACCAGGTTAGAAATCCGTCTGCTGGGGGCTAAGCAGGGTTTTGTGCGGAGTTTCTAAAGCCTTTGCGAGTTTGCCCTTTAGAATCGGTTGGCTGGCTCTTATGCTTGGGTCTTTGAAGCATCCTAAGGCTGCTTGGGCCCCGATGCCTCATCAAAACCCCTGGATTTTACTGCACGTCAGCTCAGCTGCAGTTGTAAGCACGTCAGCCTCCAGATCCTGGATGCAGAAGTCTGTTACAGTGGATGGAAAAGGCTCTGTACGCTGGCTAGCCTCTCCATTTTCTGAGCAGCTCTCCTCTCCCCTCCCTGCGCTTGCTTCTGGGGTACATCCCTTCCCTCCCAAGCATCAAGAAGCAAACGTTTTGGGGTGGTCATCTGGTGAGCTGTTGCGGGAGATCGAATAATGTGCACGTTGTGTTTGAAATGTCATACTGTTTTCTCCAAGCGTTTTTTCAGATCGAAATCTCAGCTGGCGCTCAGTGCTCCATAGGCCTTCAGGCCCGGGATGCGGATGGGTGATTTTTCATGGTCGGACAGAAGGTTATCTGAGAAGTGCTTACTGTACGTGGCCTGGGGCGTTCATGCACGGATGGTGGTGTGCTGCTGCGGGTCGGTCAGGAGGTACTGGAGACCAGGAGATGCGTTTAGAGGGAGCCGAGGTGGAGATGAGCCGTACAGATCACAGCCGCTGGCTGATGGAGATAGGCTGCAGACCCCAGACTGTAGCCCTTGTCGACCTGAACACAGAGATCTTGCCGTACTTTGCACATTGTCACCTGGGAGTCGCAGGGACTTGTGCTTCAGGGCTGTACTCTGTGCGAGCTGCCACCTTTCCTAAACTGGAGCAGACCTGTGGTGCGAGGGCTGCCCAGTGGCAGACCGGCCTCCTGCGACGCTGCAAGTCTGCCGGTGGCTTTTGCGTGGCCGTTTCTTGAGACCCGCTGCCGAACAGACTGACTTGTGCTCGTGAGTGAACCAGAGCAGGACTCAGCTCTGCCTGAGGAATGAGCTGCGGTAGCATAACGTGTGTCAGAGAGGCAGGATTCAAATTACCATGATTTTATGTACGTGGGGATATTAACTCGTTTAAAATTGCATCAGCTTCTGTTTGTGTCCAGGGCTTTAACAGTTGAAGGCAGAAGGCAAGACCCAACATTGCTCCCTTCCCCGGGTGGGGTTGGAGGGCTGGAGAGGCCTTTGAAGGTTTGATGTAACTTGCTGTGTTTGCTAAGCCGTATTGCTTTGGCAGGAAGGAAAGCAGCCTCCTTTAGCCTGATGACTTGGTGCGTAAGGGAACTCGGGGCGTGGGCCAGGCATAATGTCTTTTGAATCGGAATAAATATTGAAAAACAAACCAAAACTGCTAAAGCTGCATATAAAAAAAGGTCGGGCGTCCTGCCCAGACTCGGAGCTGTCTCACGGTAACGGAAGGGCTGGGTGACCCTGTGGAGGGGCCTGGATGCCCTCGTGAGATGCACCGATTACCCCGCCGCCCTCCTGGGCTGTCCCTTTATCTCTGCTCTGAATACTGCTGGCTTTGGGGAGGGAAGTGGCCTGAGCCCTGATGGTGCCTCAGCCAGCTGAGCGCCATTGGCTTTATCTTGTGGAAAATACACTGCTTTCATCCATCCCAGAGGTTTTGTGGGAGCTTGCCGGGCTTGCAGCGGTTGCACGTGAGACCTAGAGAGAGACACAGCCAGCCCCCAGGCCGGCGTGCGCGGACGTGGCTGTGCTGATCTCCGCTGGCGGGGACGTCATCTGCTCTCAGGTGAGATGCGCGTGGGAGAAATGCTTTTTCCTCCCATCTCCCCGCTTCGTCTGAAGCCAGGCTTTTGTTTGTTTCTGGGTTTGTACTGACCCTTTCGGTGAGCAGAGGGGCCTGGGAAGGAATGGATCCTGTGGCGTTTCTCCAAGTGAGGGCCTTTGCGAAGCAGGAGGAGGCTGGAGTGAAGGGCTGTGGATGCCTGCGGTCAGACCCGGGGGCAGGGAGAGAGGAGGCTGATGCGGAAAGCACGTGTCAGAGCCCAGTGTCCTGCCGAGATGGCGCTCTCCTAGCACGCAGTGCTGGGAGGAAACTTGTGAACAGCCGATTTGCTGGAACCTGGGGCTCTGAGAAAGGTCATATACAGTGCAGCCTTGGGAAAGCTGCCTATGCGGGTGGGACAGGTGAGTCGGTGGCTCCCTCCTCATTTTCCGTCGTAATCCCACTCTTCAGAGCGAGACGTGCTGTCTGCCTGCTCCCCGCAAGCCTCCTGGATCTGCGTGCGTTTGCCTCAACCTTGCTAGTGGCTGTTGGACCCTGCCTGAGTATGCAGCCCTTTCCAGGCCACCGTCACCGAGCCGGGCAGGGAGGAGCAGGCTACTACCGAATTTCTGTCACGCTCGTTGCTATTTCAAGTGTTGTCGCTTGCCTTGTGTTTAGCAATGGCAGCTGAGGAAGCCAACGGAGGCAGAAGGGCTGTTGCCTGTGCACGAGAAACATTTAACTCTTGCCTTCGCAGCTCCCTTCCCCGTGCGTTGGTGGCTCTCAGGTTGGCTGATAGGAAATGCCGGTGGCGTTCCCGAAATTTGCTCGTGTTCGGTCGCTTAAAAAATGAGGAGGGTTTTTGTGTGCCGTTTCCTCTGGCTCTGGAAAAAATGCTGCTGCCCTGGTGCCTGGGCAGAAGGGAGAAGGGGGAGCCCTGGAAAGGAAATAAGATCTGAAGAAATGTGTCACCAGCAGAAAGAGCAATTGTTTTCCTGCATTTACATTGCAGAGCGTTGTCCTGTTCAGGCAGCCGAGGTTTGACAGCCAAGATAATACATTTATATTGATGTAATTAGTGGGACGTGGAGTTTGCTGAATGGCTTGGGGGCAGCATGCTTTTCAGTCTAACTCCGGCAAATAGATCGGGGAGGATTGGAAAGCTGCTGTGGGTTGCTAGAATTGGCCCTTTGGGTTTCTGGAGGTTGAGTACATAACTGCTGATATTTCCTATTGTGCTGTACCCTGCCTAGCTGAAAAGAAAATAACTTGAGGGAACATGGGGCTATTTTTGCCAGCTTGAGATGATCAAGTTTGATTTCTAAAAACTGAAGCCGAGTCTTTAGGCTTGCACATTAAAAACAGTATTGGAACCATATCTCTGTTCCTCTACAAATGCATGCCTCTGCACTTTGCCAATGGTGTAAACTCTAATGTGTGTTCATAAAAAAGAAATAGCTTTTCTGTTCCTGCAATGCAGCCCCTTTTGTGGCAAGCCAGGCCGCTAACTAAATGCTGTGGGCCTGAACAGCGTCAGCATTAGAGGAGGGTGGCGATTACCATGTCAGGGAGGCCAAGCTGGTGTCTCGCCCCAGTCCTGGGATTAGCAGCCCTTACCAAAGCTGCAGGGTTATCAATGCACGTTCGCTTTGGTAACATAGAGACTGAGACCTAACAAAAAGCTGTCGTCCCCCTCCAGCGATATCGCCCAGCCGCATTTCTAACGTGGCACTTCCTGCGGCACCGAAGTTTCCCCTTCGGCATCTTGTTCCCAGCGCCAGCCCAGATGATTTTGGTTTACTGAGGATATCACAGGCAGCTTCCCAACTTGCGTTGTGTTGCATTCCTCTGACAGCAGAAGGTCCTTCTGCTCCTGTAACAAAAAGGTTTGCAGAGAAGCTAACTCTCAGACAGCTTTTCCAGTTAACAAGTTAACTCCCCTGTATTTGTGCTGGTCCATGGAAGTGGGAACATGGCACGAGGATCCTTGCGTGCTGGGCTGTATCCTCCCCTCCGCGGCAGCTCTGCTCTCCAGAGAGGCTGGAGCACTGATGTGGTCAAGGTCTTGCTCTCCAGCTTGTCTGTATCAGTCACCTGCCTGCAAGACTCAGGCCAGCAGGCAGAGCTCGGGCAGTCCTTGGAATCTCAGCACAGCCAAAAGGTTTTATTTTAAGCTGCTGGGTGTTAAGCGGTTTCTCTTCCTAGCCCATGCGTATGCAAACACTCCTCCTGCAAGAAAAATGACGTGGTGTCACGTAGACTGATGTAGGCATTCATGGGGTACTCCATCCTCTGGTGTTTGTCTTGCTCTCTCTTTAGCTCTCGTAAGTCTTAAGCCCTTCCAGTGAGCAGGGGCGGCTCGACTGCCTGAGTGCCTCGGAGATGCCGTGGGCCAGGAGTTCCCTGTGTAGCCAGCGCTGTACAGACCCTTGGGTTTAAAAGGATCAGGATGGTCCTTTTGAACCTTAATCAGTCCTTTATTTATTTTTTACTGGTTCCCGAGTGGTGTCTCTTGCCCTCTCCATAACGTTCTCCATTTGCTGGTTTGATTTCATTAGCGGCACGTGTCCAGGTGTTCACCACAGGTCGTCTTTTCCCCACTGCCTGGAAATCTCAGTGGTGCAGAGCACTGGAAGAGAAAATCTCTTTGTGAATTTGCCATAACCTGCCCCAGGGGCATCATGCTGCACCCGATGGCATGGCTGTGGGGAGAGTGGGCAAGGTGGTGGGGGCAGAACCAGGTCTGTCGCTCTTGCGTGCTTCTGCCGTGCTCCCAAAGACGCTCAGTGATCACATTGTGTGGGCTGAATCCTTATTTGATTTTTCGCTCCCTCCCCAGTCTAAAATAGAGCCAAGCAGTTATGGACAAGGGTTCTTGTTGCCTCCATCTTATAAAAGCCCATCCCAAAGGAGACAGCGCTTTCACAGAGTATGAATTTCATTTAAAAAGGTTGTTTTGAGAGCAGAGAATATGAAGGGGGAGGGAGGTTTGCTGAGGCAAGTATTCAAACGTCATACCTTCTGGGGGTGGGATGGGCACGTTTGACATAATCAGAGAAATTTGTACTTTTGAATTTCCAGTAGATGTAACTGCTAACGATGTCCTGGCCATGCGGAGTAATTAACATCTGTTTCTGTGTTTGAACATTCAGGCAGTGTGCCCCTCCAGACATCCCTGCGTTCACATCCAGGCCCCTTGGGAGATCCTGCCCTGTTGCTAATTGTCGAGAGCTGTCCAGAATCCTTATCGTTAAGATCCTGCTGTGCTCGTGAGGTGTTGTGTTACCCGGTACGACGACAGCTTTCACCAGAATGCTAAGCAGCAGCCGCCATCAGAGAGAGTAAGGCCAGCGGTGGGAAGAGAACTGGAAAGTCACAGCCAAAGGTGCTGAAACCACGAGTGAAGAACCTGAGTTGACCCAAAAGCAGACCGGTTCCTGTCTCCAGGCGGGACCGAGCTCCAGCCCGTCGCCAGCCGGATGCCACGGGAAGCACAAAGCCTTCTGAGAGCTGTAGCTCGAGTGGATGCTGACTGAGTGACCTAAAATGTGAGGTTGGTTGCGTGTGCTGGTGCGATGCTGATCAGCCTGGAGTCTCAGCAGCCGTTTATTCTTACGTGCCTTTCTTTCCTCTCTGTTCACCAGCTTGGTGCAGCAGCCGGTCCTTCTAGCAGGCTTGGTGTGCTACCGGCGGCTCTGTGCAGAGACCATCTAGCATGCTCCTCAAACCGGGCCGCTCAGCTGGTGTCAACAGCAGCCGTTCGATTCCAGGGACGCCAGGCTGACTTCACACCAACTGGGCATTGGACGTGCAGAGCAGAAACCGTGTTGGGTGAGAGGCTTTTCTGACTGCGCTTGGCTCTGTGCAGGGCTGGGAGGGGCTGAAAGGAAAAAGACCTTTTCTCCTCCGGTTTGTAAGCACGGTTACCCCGCTTCTTGTCGCCCGTGCCTCTCATTTTTGTCTTTCTTCCTTGTTTTGATTCCTTCTTTGAGTGTTCCCCTCTCCTTGCTGTCTGTGTGAAGGCCACGTGCTCTTATGGGTGGGGATACTGGCGTCCTCTGGTTTTCTCGTGAAGAAGAAACTCTAAGAGTGGAAGAGAAAATGTGAGGTCTTCCAGGACCTCGCAGTCTTAAGCCTTGGAAACTGCATGACTGTCCCAGGGTGTGTTTGAGGCAGTGCAAGGGCAGGGAAATAAATTAATCTAAGAAACTCTGCATTGCTTTGCCTGCAATAACCACAGTGCCGTGGCAGTTCCCAGCCCAGGACTGGGACGGAGAGATGACTGTGTTGTACCTTATGTGGCTGGGCCGCTTTTAGCCTGGCGGTTCAGAGCCTGCTCTGCAGAGACAGGATGAGGTGGCGAGAAGCCAGTCTGAGCTTATACCTTCAGGATATGCTTGTGGTGTCCACTGCAGGAGAGCCTCTGATGGTGGTGTCCTTGTGTTTGAATGAGCAAGGCTGATGTGGCCTTATCCCAGGCCAGGGCTTTGGATTAATCGAATGGACGCTAGCGTGCCCTGTGTTGGCTGATCTGGTCTGCCTGGATGCTTATGGGCTATCTGGAGTCTCCGTCTGACTTCGGTGTCCAGCCTCAGCAGAAGGTCTGAAGGAATCTCTTAGGGTTTGGGGTCAGTGAAGCCAGGCCACGAGCGCTCTGGTCTTTGAGTGGTGGCTGTCACCAGCCAGGTGTCGGCTGAGATCTGCGCCATGGCTAGTTCTCAACTGTGGGAGGGATGAAGTAACGTTCCTGCTCTTGGATCGGTTTTGATGCAGCCTTGGAGTGTCTTGTGAATGCTACTGCAGGTGTGCAAAGCCCTTGTTCCCGTTGCCTGACTTTGCCATGCAAGGTGCTTCAGCCAGCAGAGCCTGGTGGAGGGAAGGTTGGGGGTCTGTAGCACTGCGTGAGGCTAAGGCAGCTGGATATGTCTTGCCAAGGCATTTGAGAGTGGCTCCTGTAACATGATCTCCTCTCCATCTGCCTGTTTGGGTTAACATGGGTTCAGGATGCAGCCAGCTGGTCTTGGTTAAGAGGCCAGCTCCATCACTGCGCTGGGAGGTATGTTGCATGGCCCGTTAGGGCCGGCTTTGCTGTAGCAAGGGCAGCTTCTTACTCAAAGCATCTGCATTATGTTTCAGCCCTCTCATCTTAGAGTACGGCATTTTACTCATGTGATCATTATATTTGTTTAAATAACTGCTCTCGTGGGCAAATACTGCTTAAGGCGTTGTGTAATTGAACACATCCTACAGTTTCAGCTGTATTGGTGGAGCTGAAGGGGAGCCGCTTGTGACGGAGACAGTAAGCCACTGTAGCTACTCCGGTGAGGAAAGGGCAGTGTCGTAGTGGTGTCAGGCACTGTTATATCTGTATCACTTTAGTTGTACCAGGTGTTACTCCAGTCATATAATTTCAGTTACGATATCATCTCCTAACAGAAATAACGGCATGGCTACGACATCAGTGTGCAGAAGGATTCACATGTTTTTCAGGATGGTCCAGGACGGAGTACAGGTGTAATCTGGAGGTGGAGAGGGGTAAGCAGTACTGTGGTGCTTCTCCATTAGGTTATCGCACTGAGCTGTGCTAGAAGAGGAATTACCTTCTTGTCCCCCCCTCCGGGTTTCACTCTCCCTGTCCCACCTCCCCTGTGCTCTCCTGGTTCCCTGGGCTCACGGGGAAGGCGGCAGCCTCTTGTGCAGTTCTCAGCGATTCTTATGCTTTTTATCTCCTGGTTGTTTGTGATGGAAATGCCCAATGCCACTGTTGTCTGTCAGGCTTATCCTACCTCTGCGCTTGCCTGAGGCACAGCCAGAGACGTGATGGTTTAAATCTAGGCCAGTTGGTTGGAAATTGGGACGTGGTGCCTGACTAAAGCCAGGGAAGGCCAAATCGCATAAAAATGTGCGATTACGTTACATATTTACCGTCTGTCTAACCTGTGTTAGAATTAAAGCTGTAGCTGGAGTGTCTGGGGACAGTGTGCTCAGGGGACATTTCCTCCTCCTCCTCCTGTCTCTGAAACTTTGCTTCCCAAGTCCGTGCCCTGGGTTTTCGCTGGCTGTGAGACTCTGCTGCTTGCTGCAACTCTCTTCCCCTCCCGTCTGCAGTGGCCAGCTCTTCATCTGCTTATCTGTCAGCTTAGCATGATCTGAAGATACAATCCCTGATGTCCTTTTGGGTATGACCTCGTGTTTGTGCTGTGCCTGGGCACCTATGGCCCTCTACTAATTCAGCGGGCTGAGGAACTTCATGGGTCATCAAGTCCAGTTCCCTACTGCTGAAGACAGTCATCCTGTGCAGGTCATGAACTTGTCTGGGAACTAATTGTTGGAACTAACTCTGTGCTTTTTTCCCCAGCGCTTCTGGAGCAGCTGGTCCAGAGATCTGCTCTTTGAAAGGTTAGAAACCCTCCTCTGACTTCCAGTATCCAGTTTTCCTGGGCTGGTTTATTGTACTTGTGCCATTGCAGAGTGTCATCGTGCAGATGAGAGATGACTTGCAAATTTTTTTTCCTTCCCTGGTTCACTGTAACCTTTATGTCCTGCACCAGTCATGGCTCTCGATGCAGATTTGTCCTGAGAAATGTGTTGAAAGCTACTTTGTTTTTCCATTGCTTCTTTTTGGGAGGTTGGTTTTGCTGGGCCCGTTTATTTCTGTGTTGTGCTTTTGAGTGTTTTAAGTGCAGGTGGAGTTCTGAGCTGCACAGTTTGCGAATGTTAGCGAATACAGAAGAGCACTTTTTGCACTACTGTCACTTCTGTCTTCTTTTTTAATGTTTGTCCTTGCTACTTTTGCCATCTTGCCCCTTCAGGAGGGATAGATCTTGTCAGAAACAGTCGAATCAAGGTGAACCTGATAAAGCAATGTATTGAAGAGCCAGTGCCTGGCTCTTACTCGTGGCTCTTATTCATGTTTATCTCTAGCTGTGAATGTGCAATAACAACAGTTCTGTTCTGCACAGGCTGGCACAGCCTCAGACAGGAAGATCTGCTGTTTACCAATCAACACTCTGCTGTAAGTGAGAAAGGGGGAAAAAAAAATGTTTTATTGCTGCTGGGTAACCCAGAGTGTAGTTAAACCTTTCTGAAAAAAAGAGGAAACTAAGAGCACATGTGTTACGCAAGATGCATTTTTCCTGGCAAGAGTCCTGTGTGTGTGTTCTTCATGCAAAGCATCCCTGCTTATGCTACTTCCCATTAAATTTATAGCATATTGGTAGCGGGCAAGTAAAAGCTTCCTGTTTTATAATGCAACTGGTCTCAGCAGGCAGTCTGTCGAGGTGATTTTTCAGCCTGGCACGTTTTGTAGCTGGGGCAGTCTGTGGGGTGAGTAGGATGACAGAACTCTGCTACAAGGATTATAAACACAGAGAGGAAAGGATCTGGAAATTAAATCTGCTGGCAAAGCTTCCCAAGATTGGATGCTGTGGCTTGTCTTGTTTTGTTTCTTCCCCTTGCCTTTCTTTCTGTGGCATTACCGCGATGTTGCTAATGAGACAAACCATGCCAGCCCACACACGCTTCTGTCAACACTGCGCTCAAAAGCCATCCACAATTGGCTAGTAAACTGGAGGATGTAAGTGGCTCATTGCACTTCATTGAAGCAACGTTAATTGACTTAATAGAGCACTAGGGTTTTACAGATTTGGTTGTGTGTGTTTTGTTGTTTTTTCTTTTTTAAATGTGTGTACATTCAGACCCTGCTTCAGCAGTGCCTTTGTTGCCATTTTCACGCTTATTCAGAAAAGGACCTTCCTGCTCTTCAGCTGTCAATGGAGATGGGTTTTGAAGTTAACCCTTATTTTGAAGAAACCTTCCTGCTTCTTCCTCTTCTTCTCCCCATAGCTTGTAATTAAGATGTTGATGCCTTTTCAAATCTGTATAATCCCCTCTCTCAAAGTGACCGTGGATAGATTTCCAGTAGCTCACTGGATAATCTATCACTGGTTTACAGTGTCCCATGCAAGGGAGAAGAGGAAACTTTTTTCAGACTTTGACGCTAGTTGCTGTGTGGCTAAGCTGGCTCTACAATAAATCTACTTTTCCTATCAGTCTTTCACTTCAGGCTTTGGACACCTCTTCCTCTGCCTGCATACTTACGAAGAGTCAGTGCTGGGCATTAAATGCAGCTCAGCCCAACTCAGCTGCTGTGTATGAGTTTCTTCTGTGTTAAAGTTGGGCCAGAACCAGTTTCAAGGCAGCTGAAAGAAGGTAAAGATCCTCAAGCTTGCCTTTGCATGTTAACATCCGTGGCTAGAAAGATGTGCTGCTGTTCTGGACTTTGCTAAAGTGTAGCATGAAGCGTGAGGTCCTGTTCTGTGCTGGTCTAGGAGTCCAGGTTAAATTATCTTGTTACCTCATTAATAGCCCATCTGGAAATCCAGGCAGCTAATTTCATCTAATGATATCTCTGCAAGTACCGCACCAATCTTGTTTCTCACCGTGATTTGGAAAATACTGCAGCTTCCAGTCCCCTAGATTTCCTCTAAGGCCAGAACATCTGACTCGCCTCTCTTCTCTCAGCCCTGCTGCCCCATACCAAACATTTAGGTGGGTAAGTTTTACCCTTCTCTCCGTTTTCCCTGTCCTCCCATTTGCGGTGCTTGCGCACTGCCTGTCATCCTAGTGCCTTTCGAATGTGAATACTTCTTGGCCCTGGGAGGTTGGGCAGTGCTTTCTGAGTCACAGGACTATGCCCCGACTCACACGGGAAGCTCTGTGGTAGAGCATGAGGGCTGAAAAAGTCTTCCACGTCCCAGTTGAGTGTGCCAACCGCTGGCCTGTCCCTCCTGTTATACCTATGCCTCAGTCTGACCTTGGAGGTACCTTCCCACCCCTCCCTGCCAGAAGCTTTGCAAGGAACTGGAACTTGCTGACACCTTAATTTCCTGCCAAGACTGCAGCACTCGGGCTGCCTCGTAGTGCTGGCTTGGCAGGTGAGGACAGGAAGAAAGAGCAGCAAAACTTTGTTTCTTGTCACCAAGACACCAGCTTTGTGCAAGACAGCTGCTCAGCATGGAGCAGCATGGAGCATTCCAGTTTGCTTGTCTGCTTTGCAGCAGCGGTCTCACAGGTGACCATGGGTTCTCTTGCTGCGCTTGAGCCGTAGAGCTCTCACTGGGTCAGTGTTTAGCATCTTGGATTTCAATCTGTCCTGCATCTGTCTGAGGTGGAGGTCTTGTTGCTTGTCTCCTCTTTTCCCTCCTGCCTTTTGGAAAAAGAGGGATTGTTCACCCTTCCTCCCCTGGGGTTACTTCTTTTATCAGGGTCATCTCAGCCTGGTGAATACAAGTCATGCTCTGCTTGGTGCCGGTACCTGGCTTTGCACGTCCTCAGGTTCTGCCACCCTGCCTTGTGGAGCTGGGAGCACGGCTGTCTATCACTTGCTGTGCACACAAATGCTTGAGCTTCTTTTCCTTGCTTGATTGGCATGACACACCATCAGGCCTCCACTCTGCATCCTTCTTTAGTTATTCTGTGCCTGACCTCCTCTGTGACTTTTTAGCCTTCTTACGCTGACATGTCTCATGCTGTGTACCTTACCCATCCCTGCACACTCTTCCCTGCTTACCCTGGACCCCTGTGAGCATGTGTCTCCTTCGGTGGTAGGTGGGGAGATGTCCTCCTGTGCATGGTGACAGGCTTGGTGGAGGGCCATGTCTTCATGATATATGAAGTGGTCTCCTCCAGCTTGATGCCCCAAGCCAACCACAGCTCCTCCAGCTGCACTCATCTGCCCCGAACTACTTTGTGTTTAGGATGGGTGAGTTATGTCCTGCAGTCCCTAGAGAGGAGGCTGCTCCTGCCAGGGCTGCGTGTGGGGACTGGACATCCCAAGCTCTTCAGGAACCCTTGTTTCTCTGTGCAAGCAGCAGGCTGCATGTGAGTGAGCGTAGAGAGCTCCTCCTTTGCTGTTGAGGGTGGTATCAGGTCCCAGCCTGTCTTAGCCCCCAGGCAGGGGAGTTCTCACAGCAGAGGGAAGAGGAGGGCTGGTGCTTGCAGCTTCAATCCTAGAATTAAGCCTCCTCTTACGTGGCTCCCTCTGGGCAGAGCTTTGAGGGATGTTTTTCCCCCAGGTACATGGTGTGCCCTCTCCTGGGCCAGCTGCTGGCCCGGCACCTCAGACTAGAGCTGTCTGGTGTGGGGGGTGGCTGTGTTTTCATTCCTGGATCTTCCCTGGAGCAAGGGAGTAGCTCAGAGGTGACTTTATTTATAGGTTGGGGGAGTGGAGGAGTTAATGAAGTGACGAAGTCGTGTCCCTGAGTCTGGGAGGCTGAGAACCAAAAGAGGTTGGAAAACTCAGGCAGGAGCTGAGCTGGCTTGTGCTGCATGGACGAATAAATGAATTGGAAAAGGAGTGTGGGGGATATCCCATCACAAGGAGGGGGCTTCTGCGCATGGGAGCAGCTGGGGTCAGTCTGCCTCGCTGGTTTCCTCAGTGGGCTGGAGCAGCTCCAGGGACCTCTGTCTCTTCTTCCTGCTGCGTGCCAAAGGGAAGAGCTTCGGGCTGATCCTAGGAGGATGGTAGGAAAAGTTGATCTTCCAACTTCCTAGATACATTGAACCACGTGGGCTAGTTCCTTTTTTTTTTTTTTTTTCTTTTTTTGCTCTCTTCAGAGCCAAAACCTACTTTGGAGACAGAGGGAAGGAAAGGGGGTTGGGTAGACCTGTATCCCCACCCTTCCTGCCTGCTTTGCTGTGGGTGGTGTGACAGAGGAGCTGGGGCCCAAAGGGTCAGCACTGCTGACTGGTGTTGAGGAATAGGGCTTATGTGGAAGCATCCAGGCGGCTGCTCTGCTGTCCTGGCAGCAGGAGGAACCTCCATGGGAAAGCTCTGCTGTCCTGAACTCGCTCTAAGTGCCTGCTGCTCAGGGTGCTGGTGGGGCAATCTGAGGAAGGGTCTGCATCGAGTACAACAGATCAGGGTAAGTGGGTGCGAGTGGCTTGGGGGTGGAAAGTCCAAATCTGGTTTTATTTTGGAAGCAATATTTTGGGAGCAGTTAAACAGCGTCAGCTGAAACCTGGTAATTATTGCAGCTGCAAGGGGCAAAAAACCAAAATCCAAACTCAGCACTAAGGTGCTTAACTATTAATTTCCATGAGTGAGATCCACCCTTCTCAAGACACTTCAATCTGTTCACATTGTTGCTTCCTCTCCTGTTTAGGTAGGTGGAAGCAGTGCTTTATTAACTAGGAGGAAAATCCTGCTCCCTCCTGCCAAGGCAGAGGAGGTCTTGGCAGTTTGCTCCCCTTCCACGGCTGCAGCCTCCCCTGTTCAGCACGGGCGATGTGCCCGCAGGGCATCTCCTGGGGCATCTCCCTGCCCGGTGGGAGAAGTTCCTCAAAAATAAGGCTGGGTGCTTCCAGAGGGGCTTTCTTCTTTGTAGGCTTCTTTAATTGACCCCTTCCCTTACTAGAGTGTAGTTTTCATTCTCGCCTTTACTTCTTGCAGGCTCTTCATTTGCTTAGTGTTGGCCAAAGGCGTTTTCTGGCTCAGCATGGCGAGCACGTACATGCTTAACGTTGAGCTGTAATGCTGCCACTCCTCCTGTTTTCGAACAGGTTCACCCTCTCCCCTCCTTGGGCCAGCGTTCCCCCCCCAAACGCTGTTCATTGGCTGCTCTCACCTGGCATGAGGGGTGACCCTGAAGAAAAGGATTTACTGCTTTGCCCAGAGAAATCCGATTTCACGCAGCGCTCGCAGCCAAGCAGCCCGCTTAGACTAGACACTCTTGGAGATCACTACGACTTAGCTAGGTTATCCTCCACCTATTTATAGATCCCTTCCTCTCCCCAGCTCCACCCACCGTGGGGTTTTACCGCACCGCCTTAAAGCAGGACTCCCAGCCTCTCCTCTCCCTGCAAAGCGTTTGCGTTGAGCTGCCTGCTCAGACTCCCTGGTGCAGACCTGGCGGAGGAGGACGGGCCAAGACACGAGCAACACGTTGGGAGCCAGCAGTAATGCGGGCAGCAGGCATGTCTCTCGCCTGTTGTGGTGAGCTAAAACTGGCGTTTCCATGTGTAGGAGGAGGAAGCAAAGGGTTCTGCTTCTCTAGCTTGAGAGTCAGCTGAGGAAGTGGTCTTGAACCAGCCTTTGGAATTGCTTTGTTTGGCAGTTTAGCTCTGCTCGAGAGGGGGAAAAAGGCTATTAACTGACCGAGCATCCTGCCTTCTGTTTTGCTCAGGCTGCGGTGAACTGTACGGGGCCGCGTTTCTACCCATCTTGCCTTTATATGGTGGTAGAAACCAAGTCTTGAGGTGAGAGACGGAGTTCGTTCTTCTAGCAGGTCTCTTAGTTGAACCCCCCATGCCTTTGGTGCCGCTGCGCAGCGCGGCTGCTGGGGCCCGTACAGCGCTCGCTATGGGGGAGCCGTCGAGGGTGCGGCAGAAAAGCCGGAGATGCCGTAGGTGTGGGACAACTGATCTCCGCAGTTAGACTTGAGCTGATGATACTTGGAAATACTCTTCCTTCGCATCACATGGCTTTCATTTAGCCAGAAAGTTGCATTTGTTACAAATTAACTGCTTGAATAGCAGGAAATGAGAGGAGAAGCGCCAGGGACCCATTTTGGCTGGATCTGCAAAAATCAGTGAAATCTTGCTGTTGGGCAGGTAGCAGGAAGCAAAGTGTGGAGATGTGTTGGCTGATGCACAGCAGTTAGGCAGACCAATTAAAACGAGGAGTTCGAGGTAGGGAAAACTGTGTTCTTGGGCTTTTTTTTCAGTTTTATTTTGTTAGTCCAGGCTTTGCAGGTTGCAGAGAAGAGACCACGACAGAGCGGTTAACATTCTCCAGCTAATGGCCTAATGCTGGCACATTCCGGTATTAAGCTCGTAGCAAAACCGCACCTGCTCCTTGAGCTGCCGCATCCGAGAGTCTGTTATCTATCAAGGCCTTTCTTGATCCCTTAGAACAATCCTGGGATTGAAAAACTGTATTTTAGGAGCCTTTGTTTTAGCCTTTTAACTGCACAAAGTAGTTTCTTCGCAAAGGTCCTTCTACAGTTCATTCATCTCTATAAATCCTGGTGGGTAATTGAATAAGCTCAGCTGGGCTAATTTTTTTTTTCTTCCTCGTTTCTTCTTTTTTCCTCTGTTAAATGTTCCCTTGATCCGTTCCTCCTGACACGCATTCAGATTGCCGTGCCTTTTTCCTTTAAGGAGAGACGTGTGTATGTTTAAACTTCTTTGTATACTAGAAGACATGAAATGTTTCTGTGGTTTAACTGTGAGGATGCTCAAAGAATAAATTCTAAAAAGTAGGAAAGAGAGAAGGAGAAAAGGAAGAACAGTCAAAGCCCCAAACTTGCTTCTATGGGTAGGGGGATGCTCAGTATCAGCTAAAAATTGGCGTGAGCTGAAAGAAAGTATTTCATTGCACTGTGTGAAATAGTCACAGAAAATGTACTTGTGCAGATACCCAGTCTGTCTGTTTTCAGCCTTACTGTGGTGTTAGTGGGGAACAGGAAAAGAGGGATATTTTAAAAAAATATTACATAGAAGGAAAAAAAAAAAAATCTCCTCACTGCATACAAGCCATCGAGTCGTACTCCTCGTAGTTGAGGTAACTAAAAACCTGGTGTGCCAGTCAGAGCCTGGAGCTTTCAGAATAACCTTTTGTGCGTGTGACTCCCAAGGGCTGCTGGTTTGGGCTCTAAAGTGACACTTGCTTGCCCCCTTTTCTGCTGCTTTACTGTGGTGGCAAGGGCTTTCTGCTGGGCTCTGGCATGCTTTCCTCCGCTAGTCAGGCTGCTTCCCCGTGCCTGGGAACTCCTGGTGCTTAACTGGGGAGAGCCTCTTCTAGAGCCCCCGTACTCCCCATCTCCAGGCAGTAAAAGCTGTATTCAGTGAAATGGCCCTTCCCATCCCAATAAGTGCTGGGATGGGGGATCCTGGTCAGAGCATGCATTAATAGGCTTCTAAAAATGGAGGGTTGTTGCTTAAATCATACCTTACCTTTCTCTCTTTTTCTTTCCTTTTTTTCCCCTGTCTCTTTTTTTTTTTTTTCTTTTTTTGTTTTTAACTCTTGATCAGAACCGACCTTCCTTTCTCCAGTGTGTTGGGATCTTTACAGCAGCCCATGCCGCAGCGCCTCGCCTATTCCACCCGAACTGCCCATGCCACTGGCTTGGACCTAACCTAGGATAAATCTCAGCGTGGCCTGGGTAGGGGGGAACCATGGGGAGCTCTGCCTCATCGCTGGCCGCAGAGACGGAGTCGGACCATGGCTTCACTAGCGCACCCTACCCGGGGCACCCAGCCGTGAGCTGGTATAGGAGTAGTCACAGTGGGCCTGTTTGGGAAAGTGCCCTTATAACGCGGCAGCATCAGCATTTACACCACCGGGTGCGAAGGTAAGGAGGAGGGGAAGGAGCCTGCTTACCTGCTTACCTCTCAGCTTGAATCCGGGGCGGTGCATTTGGGAGATGAGTTGCTTTGCATCCCGTTGGGTGTCGGGTCCTTTCATTCAGAGGTTCAGTTCAATTCCTCGTGAAAGCTAGAGCCGAATTTCCACCCATTTGAGTGATGCCAAGCCATGTCCTTTTTACAGGGCTGCTGATGTCTCCTGCAAAGTAGACTGCAGGTCTCATCCCAGCTCTTCCTCACTCACCTAAATTGTGAAGGTGGCTGCCTGGGAATGGGATCTCAGTTCCTTTAACGAGTTCGCCATGTTCTTGTGGCTCCTTTTCTTTCTGACCTCCCAGCTACACTGTGGGTGTCACAGATGGAGGATTGTGACTCCAGGTTGGGTGGCGACAAGTAGCAAGAGTTTCTGAACTCAAAAGAGCTCAAAAGCTGTTTTCATGCAAAGGCAGTAAAACGCTTTGAACACCAGGTCCAGGGGAACGAAACACACCAAACCAGAATTACTCTGAAAAAGAGCTCAGTGTTTTCAACCCTCAATTTCTATCCCTCCTCGATGAAATCAGCACCTCAAATGCATCTCTGAGTCATTGCCTCTGCCCCTTCCCCATCAGCCACTTGCAGTGAGGAATTTTTCTTCACATTGAAGGGCTGGTGTCCTGCATTCAGTCTCTGACAGGCTGAGAGGTATGTCAAAAGCATCTAAAAATCCTCTACCCGGGGGCTTGGCTACAGAGGCTGCCATGTTTTGTGCTAATAATATTTGAGCCTTTGCCTAATGCCTGCTTTGTGTAGATTCCAGCCTGGTTGGGTGTTTGTACTTGCTTGAGTCTGTTTGGAGCCGCTAGTCTTTTAGGAATAGCTGCTTGCTTCTGAGTGTCCCCGAGCTGTTGTGGCTTTCCACTGGAGGCGTTTGCTGCGATGGTCATGTAGTATCTGTTGTGTAGTCCTTGTTTTCTTGCCTTTCTGCTGCTGCGAGTCCCGGAATCTGCTTCACAGTGTCTGGCGCGCAACTCCGGGAGACTGAGGCAAGCGACGTCACGCTTTGCTCCTTCGTAGCCTTGTCTTGGGTTTCCTTGTTGAGCTGGTAACAGTGTGAAACCAATTAGCTGTTGTCTTTGCTCTCAGTCGTGGGCTTGAGTTCCTAGCAATGCCCAAGAGGCCTTTAAAAAGGCCATTTTGTGCAGTTCCCAACATCTGTTGCTGGGTGTACCAACCTTCGTGGCTGGCCCACAGTTCTGCTCGGCGGTCTGTGCTGTGTAGGTTTGTCCCCTCTAGTTTAGAGGGATCCTGCGAACAGAGCTGGGTCCTTCCTGCAAGATTATTCCTTCCAGACTGCTGCTCTTTCCCCTGTTGCCTTGAAGAGTTGGGGAAGATGTCGACGGCTCACAGATTAATACCCCGGTATGCCTGTGCACAGCCAGCACTGAGATTTAGGAGCGTCCAGTGCAAAGCTGGCACCGGGCACTGAAAAGGCGGTGTCTCTGCAGCCTCATGTATGCCAGCTGAGACTGCTCGTGATTCGAAGTCTGTAGCTTGGAGGAGCTTGAGAAACTAAGTGAAATCTTGACACATGGAAATGAATTTCCTGAACAACCAGCCTTCGTGGTGGAGCGGATGTTGGGGCAAGAACAGGAACTGCCGGTCTCGGTGCAGATAAAGCCAATGTCCTGTTAGGACAGGAGTGGTTTTTCTGATAATTATGTATTTCCCCTGCTAAAGGGAGAAGAGAACTCATCCCGGCTAAGTGCTGCATGGTTCCCGGAGACAGGAAAATCACTGGCCATGATTCACTGAGCAGTGAATTGCGTGGGAAGAACCTGCTTTAGGCAGTGATTATGGAAGTGGGTTCAAAAGACCTGCTGAGATCAGCCAGGCTGTCAGGCATCAAAGTACCCGCGGTTCCCATGGCGAGACGGGTGAAACAACAGGGTGAAGAAGCAGAGGATGATTGGTTTCCAGAGAGCAACAGATAAATATATTCCTTTAAAAATTAAGTAAGTAAATAGAACAAGTCAGGGTAGGTAGCACTGCCTCTGAATGTCCTCATCCATGGGAGTCCTGTAGCGCAGGAAGGAAGTGGAGTACTGGGGAGTCAGTTTGGGGCTGGACAGGAGTTCTGGGATAGACTTTGCTTTTCCTGCTGATTTCCTGTCCCTGCCTGTGGCTGCCTTCAGAGCTGATAACGCTTTGGCTGCTCTAGAGCAGCACAGAGCCAAGCCTGCTCTGGTCTGTCTCAGGGATGAACGCAGACCCTCCTTGGCAGGGAAACAGGGACGCAACTACTTCACGAGTGACTTTGGTCTGTACTTGGTGGGGGAATTGGGGGAGGCTTCTCTCACGGTGGGGTGGAATAAGGGAAGAAAATCAGTGCTGTTTGGCTTTCGAGATTTTAGAAGCTGGGAGGAGGCTGCAGTGTCTCCTGTTGCCTGGGTGAGGCTGGGTGATCTGGAGTACCCTGTGTGCTTGAAGACAGGTGGACACAGGGGAGAAGAAGGGCCTTAACGGTAGAAGCAGTAGATGTGTGACATGCAGATTTGAGTCCCTGGTCTCTTCTGGACCAGACTGCACAGTCTCTTTCTACATGTCGGCATCCCATCTTTTAAACAGGAGCATGCCCCTGCCTTCCCCAGCGTGCCAGGAGGACGTAGCTACTTAAAGATTAGAGGTACCAAGTGTTATATGCACATTAGTTAGAGGGATCTCATTGCTGAAATCTCTGCTTAGGGCAAAGGTGTTAAATACATCCTTGATACCTGCGTGTAGCCAGACAAATTCTGGCTTAGTTACAAGTCCCCTTGGGCTCCTCCTTGCTCGTACGCTTAAAGGTGTTTGGCCTGGGCTGTTGTTGGATGAGAGCGTTCAGCTGAGCCTGCAGACCCACCACGGCCGAGCTTCCTGACGTGCCAAACCCTTCATGAAGCTGAGAGCAGCAAGGTGCAGTGCCGCAAGCCTGGGTGCTGGCAGCAAGACATAGCTCCGTTGCTGCTGCTGCAATTGAATGGTTTGGGAGCCGTGGGCTCGTGGTGGCTTTTCCTGCTGCTGCTGCTGGAATTGGCAGTGGCAGCTCTTCAGCGTGCAGCCTTCCACATCTGTAAGGTGTTAGGAGGAAATTAGGGCACTGAACTGTCTCCCAAATGAGATTTAAGGGAGTGTTTCTGTTCACCTAGTCTTCATTCCCCAGCATTCATAAAGAGGGACAACAGGGTCCTGTCCTGGTCAAATTCTTGATGGGACCCAGAGATGAATGGGATCTTGATGGGACCGTCAGAGAGATGGGGCTGTTCCCCGCTGGACCTGCTGGGTTGCTGTGGCCCTTTCAGTGAGGTCTCTGCCGGAGCTGGGTACACGTTAGCACCAGGCTGGTGGGCTGGGGGGTCTCCTGGGTTGCAGAGCGCTTTGGATGTCTTGTGAAGGGTTTATAGCACTGAGAATTGCTTGAGTTCGTTCTGCTCAGGAGAGGCTTTTTGGGAAAAGTGTTGCAAGATCTGTGTGGCTGAATCTAAGCGTCTCTGCTCAGCACTCAGTTTGGCTGAAGCTCTCCGAGCTCCTTCCTTTTACAGAAAACATGCATTTTCTGGGGTTTCCCGCAGCATTCTGCAAAGGCTTTGTATTTTTATATAAAAGCCTCTTCAGAATGAAGTACCTCTGGGCCTCAATGGCTGTGGAGGGAGGAACAGACTCTTTTATTTTTATTTTTTTTAAATGCTAAAAATATATAAATCCCTCTGCTTTTAGAGGGAAGTGAGGAGACCTGCTTTTGTTGTTGGCAGCTGGTGGGAGGGCACTTGCTGTACCCCGCTCCCCAGAAGCACCACTTAATTCTAGAGAGAAACCCAGAGTGAGGTGTCCGTGACCTTGGTGTTAGTGAGCCCCATGGCTTAAATGTGTGAAAAGAAGCAAGTCAAAACTGCTGGGTAGTGCCACACAGTCCTGTCTCGGGGGCTTTGAGCCATCTTGAGGCTGGTGGAGGTGTTAATAAGGGGACACTGGCATATCGATGCATGGCAGGGAGCCATATGGAGGGGGAATGCGGTTGTGTGCAGCTCCTTCCCTCCCTCCTGCGTTGTGGCACTTCATCTCCATGTGCGGCATAAGCAGAACTGGTATCTAGAGGACGTCTTTCTTGTTGGGGAAAGCAAGGCCCAGAGGAGAAATGAGATGTCTGGGAAGAAAAGCTAGCGGTAAAGCATCAGGTGACTCTGCACGGTTTCCCTGCTTCTGTTTTCTGTCATCGGACCACGGGTCAGGCATCAGCCTCAGGAGGTCCGACAGCCTCGGCGGGCCAGTGTCTGTGCTCTTTGGAGTACAGTTACCCCGACAGAGCTGGGGTTGGGGCTGTGGGTCGGGGCAAGAATAGTTCCCTGGTTTTTATCAGCAACGTGCTTGGTTTTGGGTGTGCTCAGAGAGTTGATTTTTGCACCTTGCAAAAATCACAGACTGGTTGAGGTTGGAAGGGAACTCTGGGGTCCAGCTGGTCCAACTCCCCTTCCAAGCCTCCATGCGAAGAACAGGGACGTGCGTGGCTGTGAAAAAGCTGGGGATAGCCAAAATCTGCTCTGACTCTATATCCACAGAGGAGGGATGAGGAGGGAAAAAGAGACCACTCTTCCAAACCACAGGGGTACTAACATCAGCTCTGATATTCAGGACATGCCTGTTCATCACACCAGAGTGGAGCCCGTGTTCCCCAGGTGCTGGGGTGAGGTGGATGCATCCCTGTGCGGGTTGTGCTCCCTCTGGAAATTGTTGTGGCATCAAAGTTCAACTGGGATTTGGTAGAGCAATGATGCTGCAGGTTGTCGTGGATACCTGCTTGATGGGAACACTGGGCTTGTAACTGTTTGCTTGCCAGTTCTCACCAAAGCACGTGGCAGCTGGAATAATGTCTTGCTCAAGAAAGTGTGCAGTGCCAAGGAGTTGGCAGCGTGGTATGCTGTTTCATCTGCCTGAGGCTTCCAGTCCTGCCCATCCGCTTTCCATGCTGGCGGCTCCAGCAGTCCGCTCGCTGACAAAGCCTCTTAGTTGTTTAAATTGAGGCTATTTATAGCTCTGGAGCTGTGAAGAACGTGGAGGATGGCGCAGAGTAGCGGAGACCGAAGTTCTCAATAGGTACCCAAACAAACTCTCCCTTTGCTCCCCATCTGCCCCCCAACCTTCCCCATTTCCATTTCCCACAAGTGCAGGTAACAGGGCTGTCGTGCCCGCTTACCCTCTCCAAAGAGAGGGCAAAATCCAGGGCAGGGAGTCAATCAGAGCTCATGTGTTTGTCTTACCCAGCGGGGTTGGCTAAAATCTGAACAGAAATGCCTGAACCCCTTGCCTGGAGTGTTGCTGTCACAGCATGGAGAGCACAGTGGACCTGTCTCTTTGATAGTGCCAACCTTAAGAAAGGAGAGCAGCACCTTTACCTGGTTTTGGGGTGCTCCTGACACTGCAGTAGCCGAGCACCCTTGCTCCCAGGGATATAGGTTTAGGTCCTTCTCCCAAGTGCAGGCGTTGGGTAATTTTGCTTTGGTGCTCTCAGGATGCCACGCTGCACGAAGGGGGATAGCATCCAACTTTGGCTTTGCCTAGATCCATGGTCCTCTCCTCTTCATCTCTTTTGGGAAGAGATTCTGGAGATGTGATTTTGCTGTGAAGGAAGCCGGCCTCTTGTACTCTGTGCTGCAGCCATGTGTGGTAGGAGGGCCTGGTAGAGCCCTTTGGCGCTCTATTTGGAGCAGGCTTGTTTCTAGATGCAGGTATGTTGAGGGTGGGGTGGGAAAGGGATTGGTAGGTGGTGAATATTTTTGTTGTTTTATATTTTTTAAGATCAGAGAATAGTAAGAGGAGCCAGAGCAGGGATTTTTCCAGAGCAACCCTTCTGCATTGCTCCCTTGGCTTTTTTTGGCTGCAGAGGCAGGAGCTTGGTCTAGTGCTTCATGGCAAATCACTTGCACCCCTGAGAGGTGTCACGCATGTAGCCTGGAGCTGTGAAGCGGTTTCAGCCCTCCAGAAGAAGCTGATGGATGGATGTGATGACAGCAGGAAGCTCAGGAGCCTGGCTCAGCTGCTGCGAGGAAGGAGAAATGTAGGAAAGTGCGCGTGGGGTTATTTGTTTTTGTCCCACGCGAAAGAGCTAGGGTGGGAACCACAAGCCCATCCACCTAACATATGCAGCATCTGTCCTGGAGGGAGATGTACCTGCATTAACCTCATGCTCCTGCTGTCGTGGGCTTGTGGAGGGGGGGTGAGGGCAAGAACAGCCTCCTGCTTTCTGCCCGTGGGGCGGGCAGGGAGCTGCCTTCCCCTCTGAGCTGTTCGGTGCTGCCAAGTGGCCAGCCGTTTCCTGGGTTCGTTCCGGACCTCATTGCTTTCCTCCAAAATTGTCAGCTGCTGGTTGCTGCAAAAGGCACATGCTGGATTTCTCTGACCGGTAACTTAATCCAGTTTGACATCGGTGGCTCTGGGCTCGGGTCTCTGACTAACGTGATTCAGAAATGGAGAGGGGAAGACACGCAGAGCTGCAGTCTCCCTTCGCCCGCCTCCACCCCCCGCTGCAGGCGCCTGGCCTCAAGCTGGCCGTGGCACTGAAAGGCCGCGTTGATCCCATCTCGGCTGGAGACTGGTGCTCGTGCGTGGAGGAGATGGAGGGGAGCATGTACTGAACGAACCCTCTGCAGGCCTTTGTTCCCTCGGATGAAACAGCCCCCCCCCGGTGCGGGGCTACCGTGAACAGAAGGGCAGTTGTTCAAGGGACACAGAGAGGAAAGATAAGCTGTGGTTGGACGCTGTTTGCATTTGGCAAGCTGGGGCTGCATCTGTCTGTTCCTGCCCAGGGATCCACAACCCGCCCAGGTAGCTGTGCCTTATCAGCCGCTCCCCTCAACAAACTGCCCTGGGCTTTTATTTGAATTGGGTACCTTCCTGTGCTTCCCGCCCTGCCGCGCCTGCCAGCCTTCCCGCTCTGCCTGGTGCTGGCAAGGCACTGGTACTGCAGCCGGCAGCCCGTGCCAGCAGGTGCATCTCGCAGCACCCCTGCCCACAAGCATCACTGAATCCCTGCGAGGGGTAGGTGCTGAAGGTCACCGTGAGGAGGTGTGAAGAGCTGATCTGAAGAGAAAGAAGCTGCTCCCGTGTTACAGATGGCATTTATGAGGCTGCAGCAGGACATTCGAACCAGAAGGAAACTTGGAAGTGAAGTGTGAACGCAGCCCGCAGCCCTTCTGGATGGCGGTGGGACAATCAGCAGGAGAGTCGGGGCAGCGCATGGGGTGAGGATGAGAGTTTGGGCTGCAGGTGCTCAAAGGCTGCCAAGTCGGCAGCTTGCTGGGAGCTGGAGGGGCCTCGCCTGCCCTTGCCCAGAGCAGTACAGAGCTCAGCTTTGTCTCCAGACGCACGGGTTCAAGCCCTGCTGCTCCCAGCGCTCAGAGTGGTATCGCATGCTGGGGCTTCTAGTTACATAGAGCTGGGCTCCTGCGTTTGGAGCGTGGCAGATTCACTAGAGCAAAATGTTGGGAGGCTGGCTCTTGCCACCTTTTGGCAGGGAGAGGAAAGGGTGTCCATACCCCCTGGCCTTCAGTAGCATTCCCCAACTGTGGAGTGGGGAGAAGGTGGACACAAGCAGGACCTTTTGTCTTCCTGAAAACCTGATTTTAACCTGCATACCTTAGAAAGGTGAAACTATAGATAGGTAGGTGGATAGATGTGTGTGTGTATGTATGTATATGTATTTTTCTGCCTGATTCCTTGGGACACCTAGGAGGAGACCGCTTTTATTCAGAGCCCTGGTGTTGGCTGGCACGTGCCCCGTGCGGCACTGGGACTTCCCGTCAGACCTGTGCCACCAACTGTAGCAAATGGGTCCTCTTTAACCTTCCCTGCTGAGGAGCTGAGGCTTCTCCTGCTGCCTTACCCCACAGCTGTTGTGCCTATCTGCGGGGAGGGACAAATGTGGATACACTTGGTGCTTCTGAAATGTGGAAAAGAATTTGCTGCAGGGTTGCAGCCCGTGGCACAGAATGGACTGATCATTGACGCTGCTGCTGTCTTGCCCAGCAGCTTCCATGGCAGATACAGTGATGTGCATTGGGCACATCATTGCTTTACACACCCCCTAGAGAATCTCCTAGCAAAGCTTGGCACAATGGCCTGTTTTCCTTGGGTTGTCTTTTCCTACAGCAAATGTTTAGATGCTTTGTGTCTTCTGGGCATGCTGGTGTGGGCACTGCAGCCCCTGGCTCGCTCAGTGCGTGTGTGAGTGGCTGTTGGAGGGACTGCTGTTGGTGGTGATGTGGTGGGGAGGGCACAGCAGCTGACAAGACCCATCTGTCTTGTGCAGCGCTTAAGTCTGGTGCAGGCACGGCACGCATGCGCTTTCTCTCCTCTCTGTCCCATGTCCGTAGGTTGACAGTGATGTCCTTCAGGTTGTCCTTGAGGAGCATGCGTGCTGAGCTTACCCAAGACCTGTTTGTGAGAGTGTGTGTGACTTGAAGAGGTTCAGGAGCTTTAAACGAGAGCGGGAGCTGCCCTCCTTGGTAGGAAGCACTATGTCCTGCTGCAGGGAAGGGATGCTGAGCTGTTAGAGGAGCCCCAGCACGGCCTCTGGATTGGCCCAGCTGGATTGCTGCGATGGCAGGATGCTTCTCTGTGGCACGTGGACACATGAGGGTTAGTTGCATGTGCTCAAGCCAGGAGCATCCTCTAGATTCCAGCTGTCAAAGCACTAACTTAAGTATGTGTCATCTTTACAAGGCAGTAAACAGTACTATGGTCTGAATTACCGAGTCCGGAGGCCTCCAGGGTACAGTATAACGTGTAGGGGCTTCCCTGGTAATTACTGCCTGCCTGACTGCTCGAGGAGTCGGTCAGACGTGATGCTGGCTCAGTTAAGGTGGCAGTAGCTCTAGAGCATGGGGCATGAACAGAAGGAGCTGGTTGGGGTGCTGGGTGGTCGTGTGGCTCAGCGTGCCCCAGCACAGTGTTGTTCTGCTCTGCTCCTGGCCCTTCCAGCTCCACATAACCCACCCAATCCTCCTCGCTGCCTCTGAGAAGTCAGAGAAACCAAACAGCCACTGTTTTCAAAGTGCACAGCGATGCCAAACTGAATCTGAGGCCAAGTGTGGGTTCCTGTGTTGAACCTTTGCTTGATGGGGTGGTGGGAGCATGGTGGGGTTCTGATGTGGTGCAATGCTCTTGTATCCTCCTGGAGCTCCTTGGTTTGCCGATGGTATCCTGGTGGGTGATCTCCTCTGACATGGCAACTGCCCTGGGTGGCCTTGAGGCACTGTTGACTGCCACATTTTATTTGGTGCCCGTGGGGCAGGAAGGTGCGGGGGGGTGTTTCAGGCTGGTGGGGATCACAACATGCTGAAGGAGCCCATCTCGCTGTCCGCGCTGGATGCTGTGCCACAGAGGGCACAGGTCTGGGTCTGCTCTGCGCATCCAGGGGTATTTTATATGCACACGCTGGTACTGAAGATTGGCCCAGGACTGTCCTAGAAGCCATCAGTGCAAGGAAATGAAAATGGCAAGTAGGCTGTGCAAGGGGAAGCATTCACAGCCAAACCGCAATAAGATCAGCATGTTTTATCCCACTGAGCTTCTTGGAAACTTTTGATAATTGTCCCCTCTAAAGTTCAGGCACATGAGAAAGAGAAGTAAGTGACCTTTATAGGTCAGCTGCACATGTGCAAACAGATCCATTGCTGTTGGTGGCACTCAGCCTGTGCACAGGATCCCATCTGATCCCATCTCCCTTGCAAGAAGGAACTGGACTGAGCTGCTGGCTGGAGCACCACGAGAAGGTACTTCAGCAGCAGGGCTTGAGAGCTCACCGATGCCTGTATGGTCAGTGTTGGATTGATATTTTGGCCTCTCAATAAATTGTCCTGCGGTGGTCTCTGTAATGAGGTGTGAATCCTCGAGGCTGGCCTGGCTCTGTCGGTAAAGAGCAGGGATGCTGAGGTGGTGAAAGGCCAAAGTCTCCTTGGAGGTAATTCTGAATTTCCTCCATGGTTTCAGCAGTATGGGACAGAGCAGCTGGCTCAGGGCAGGGTGAGTTTCCCTGATGTCAAGAGGAAGCTGTTCTGTTAAAGTTCACTAAAGAGGTTTTGCTTTTCATTTTTTTGAAGGTTATGTGTCAGCATCCAGTCCTGCAGAGTGGAGCCAGGATTCCTTGAGAGCTGCAACACACTCTGAGCTTTCCTTGGCTTCTTCTCAGAGGAGGGGTCAGTGGGGGCATCCTGTGGCTCTTCGTACATGCAAGGATATTGATCCATGACTTCAGCCTTTTTCCTGCAGATCTAGTGTGCAGAGCTGGCAAGCTCCTGGAGGTACAGGTCAGCTCACCTCTGACCTCGGCGGGTAGGAATGGTGTTTAACCAGTGCTGGGATGAGAAGGTAGAAGGCAGAGGGTGACATCTGGGATGGGGGTGTCCCTCTCCTGTCCTCTGGAGCCTTGGAGGCTGCAGTTTGGAAGTCCTGGGAGCAGCCGTCAGCCTGCGGGTGCCCTGGACCCTTCATGCCATTCTCTGCCTGCTGTATTTATGGATCTTGATGCTTCAGCTGCTGTGGAGATGGACGGATTTCTATTAACCGTACCCTGCATGTGCCCCGCTGTGAAGTGAGCCCAGGTATTAGCGTTGCAGGAACTGAAGGCTGGAGCACAGCAGCTGGAAATGCAGGGTGATTTATTCAATGGAGATGTGAGAGATGGGAACAGACAGCTTTGGAGATGTGTTGTTGCTCCTGATCCATTTCCCTTTCCTCCTCTCTCTTTCATTCTCTCTTTCTCTTCCCCCACCAGTCTTCCAATTTTATTTTAACAGCACTACAAATTGCAGCATAAATCTTAGCTGAGCAGCAATTTGGGTTGGCGGCCACCAGTAAATTTCCTCTTCCAGCCTCCCCACACGAGAGGGAAGTTGCCCTGGAAGTAAGGGGCTAAGGGTGAGTCCTGAGTGTGTCTGGTTTATAGTCCCATCAGGTTTCCCTGGCTCATTCCAGTTATGGGCCCCTAGCATCTTTAGCCTTAGTCCCACATCTCTCTAGTCTATGGGAACAGGAAAATTCTTCTCCCACTCCAGCCTCCAGTACTAACACCTGGTGTGTTGGAAAGTGGTGTGAAACAGCCTCAAACATGGGGTAGGAGGGATGCGTAAGTTGCAAATGGTGGCATTCAGGTGTATGACATCTAAAGCTGTTTGCTATTCTTAAAGATAATAGAAGGTGGCCTTCATCTGGGGAAATGGACCTGTGCTTCCAAACTCCCCTGCACATGCAGGTGCTTTTGTTTCCTGATGCAGAATGCATGTATCCTCTACAGGCTGTGCTGGGAAGAATGGCAGAAAATAGCCCTGTGCGGTGTGTGAAGGGCAAAGTCTTTGCCCTTTAGCTCACACGAGGGATCTATCTGCACAGTCCCACACCAGGAGCTGTTTGTCCTGGCAAACGTGTTTCCCAGCTGCCTGTACTGTCTCCTTGGATGTGTTTGTAGCCCCCTCCCCACCATGCCTGAGCTTGACACCCTGCATTGAGGCCAGGTATTATGAGGGCAGAATAAAAGTACAGACCGTGCCTTCCTCAGCCTCTTCTTGTCTGGCTGTGAGGCTTCAAAGGCATTTTCCGTGTGGGGGTCTTAAAACACTGGGCAAGTGTTGAAAGATGCAAGGATAGGTCTGCCTGATGTCAACAAGACTTGCTTTTTGTTTGGTGTACTGGTGAGGAAACCAAGGTGCAAAGCGGGGAGGCATCTGCTGCAGAAGTGTGTTAGAAAATGGTGAGATTCTGGGGGTTTGGAGTAGCTGGGATTTTTGCAGAGGAGAAGCACAGGGCCAGCAGTCCCTGCGGTGTCTAGGGACTGCAGGGCTCTGGCTCCAGCTGGCCACCTCGTCCTTGCCCTGCTCTGTTCTCCAGGGAGCGCAGGCTCTTTTGAGGGAGACCACAGACCCTCACTTAAAAAAGAATTTCTTAATTGGCTTAAAGACAGAGAAACAAAAACAACAAGTAGAGCTTCCTCTTCATCCAGCTTTCTTTCCTCTGCAGGGGTTGCTTTTGAAGCGATTGCTCAAACATACCTCAGGTGCAGGTAGCTAAATGGGGGAAATCAAGTGTCCTTTGGTCCCAAGAGTCCACCCTCCTTGCTGAAGCTATCCCAGCTCCTCAGGTGAGAGAGCAGCTTAATGAGTTCAGGTTCTTGCTCCTTTCCTTGCCTCCTTCCCTTCCTCCTGAGAGCAGGTAAGTCTTTATTGTAAAATGTAACTGTAGAAATCAGCCCTGTTGGTGCTTTCTTTCCTTCCCACTCAGATTCATATCACTGAAGGGCTCCTTCCCTTTCTGTGCCTCTATGCTTAGATCCTCCTTCAAAGAGCAGCCTGTGCTCCGCTTCTCCAGGGCCTGTTTCAAATTGGACCTGGAGAGATGTGATCAAGACTGTTATTTGAAGGATTGCCATGCCCAGGTCTCTGAGCTCCTCCAGTGGTACCACGGCTGCTTCTTCTGCAGCTGGGGTGAAGGACACATCAGCAGGCTTCTGGAACAGCTTTCCCTGTTGGGATCCTTTCTTCCTCCAAGAGAAGTACTGCCCAGCTGGGCTGCTATGTTGCAGGATATCTTTTCTGAGCTGGGCTCACCCAGCTCATGCACAGAGCCTGCTGTGACGTGTTAGTGAAATTGGGGTAGCGGAGACCCTCTTCCTAAGGCCTGTTGCACCTACCCCTGAGGGGCTTCCTAGGTAGCACAGGGCATGGAGCTCACTGCCTGCCTGCCTCGGTCCTTGCGCGCAGGCAGTGCCTGCCGTGCTGAGTCTGTCCTTAGCCAGGGCTCCCCTGGTTGTAAAGGGAGCAGCCGCAGCTCGATTCAGCATGAATACTCTGCTTCCAAGGGCAGCGTGTAGCTGCTTCAGCTCCTGGTTAGATCCTGTTTAACCTGATCTCTGGCTCTGGCCTTGTCCTGGAGATTGGACCTTCATCCTCTTCAGGGGGTGGCAGCTGTTCTAGAAAGGGAACAGGAGTCCTGATGATCTCCCGGGCTGGTATAAATCTCCTCGCTAGCACTGAAGGACCTAGTGTGATGTAGGTGAGGAGCTAGAAATTCATTCACAGCCCTTGGCCTGATGTTTGCAGACAGAGGTGGTTCTCTGCTCCTCTGTGGCCAGGCGCTGGCGTCTAGTGTCTGGGTGCTCAGAGGTCCTGGTAGCTCTCTGAATCCCAGGCTCAGATGCATGTTTTGTTCTCTTAAGATTCCCCCCACATACATACACAAACCCTTTAATAGCTGTAATAAACCATATGCCCCTGTTATTTAAATAGAATAAAGTAAGTTGGAAGAGCCTCCCAGGAGCATCTGGAGCTTCACCACCTGTGGAAAATCGGCAGTTAAAGGAGCTGTATATGTGGTGGAGAGTGGGGAGAAGAGCCCATAAAGACAGTGTCAGCAGAAAAAGAGGAGTGTCTGAAAGTCTTTCATCTTCCCGTTGGCAGCGCTTAGATGCGACTCCAGCTGCTTTCTATTCTGGGTTGCAGGCAAGTGTGTGCTCCCACACTTGGTTATTACTGCTTGCAAAGAGCAGGTCTGGATTGACCCAAAGGTTTGGAAATCATTATGCTATCGAGTAAGAATAATTTAGAGGATGGTGAAGGAGCATTGCCAGGACTCGAGAAATTCGTGTTTGGTTTCTGGACTCGTCTTAGACTTAGTGGTTGGGCAGGACCCGTGGTCTGTCAGTGCCTTGGTTGCTGACTAGATAACAGGCCCCATGGAAGGAGAATTTAAGGCTCTCCAAAACACCACTGTCTACTGCAGGCACAGGGCTGCAGAGATACATACGTAGAAGTGTGTACAGGCGTCAAGCCTTAGTTTTTTCAGGTGCTGACGGTGTTTTTTAGGCTGCAGTGGGAAAGTCATTCCCAGTTCTGTCCAGAACCTCTCCAGTTGCTTTGTGGAAAGAGGGAATCTGGCAGCCAGCCAGGTGTTGCAGGCTAAGGAGGACACAGTCATATCTGTGCATTCACTGGAGACCAAATGGGCACTGGAATGACGTCGCTTCAAGAGGGGGCTTCTGTGCTGCTGCCTGTTCTCTCTTGGCTAATCCAGACACCTAGTTAAGAGCTTTTATTTCCTGGCCTCCTGGACTGTGAAGACTCCACAGCCAACTCAAACTTCGCTTGTAAGCTCAAGATGCAAATATGAACATCCCACCTGTGCCACGTTGCTGGATGCTCCTTAACACTGTGTCTCATCCCAGAGGCACTTGTGCCCAAACGTTCAACCTCTTTCAAGGCTGAAGGGTTGAGACATGAACCCTCTAGAGAGGGGTATGCTGAGAGGTGCCGTGGTGTGTGTCCGAGTGCCGTGTTGAGCCCCTGCTGCTCGCTGGCAGCCCCGGGTGCGGAGGACAAGCAGTGATGGCTGGCTAGCACACACGGTGCTTGCCTGCCACCAGAATCCCAGGTGGGTAGGCAGGTATCTTTTGCAGCCTGGTTCTTCTGAGTTGCTGATCGTCTCCCTCTGTGAGTGATGCATATATCACTTGACTGCCGGTACCCTCCCCTCTCTGCTCCAGCACGTAAGCCTCTGTGTGGTACACCAGCTTTGACAGAAAGGGCCAACCCCACTGCAGGCTTTCACCGTTTGTCAGAATAAATTGCTTCTTCCTCCTATTGCGTGGAGGAGATGCTGGTTCATTTGCCCTGAGTCTGAACAGCACCTGAGGTGACTTCTCCCCCCGCCTTGTTCTTCCTCCCCCCGAGCCTGCAAGGAGAGCAGAGCTTGCTGGCTGCAGCATGGCAACAGCCTCCTGAAACCACAGCTGATGCAGCAACAAATTTTGTGCGGTCTGGCATTTGTCTGCTTGACCTGACATAACCTGGGAAGGGGAACAGAGCTGGAGAAGGTGTGGATGATCCAGGAGCAGGAAAGGCTGGAGCCATCTGTGAGGTTGGTGGGGTTTACTGCTGTTGGAAGCCTCTGCTCTCCATGGTGGCCCAGGCAGCCGAGCTGACCAAGCAAGCCCTCGGCCCCGCTTCACCCCAGGTCAGTAAAGCGTGGAGGGACGTGGCTGCAGTGCAGCAGGCTGCACCAAGCCTTTGTGCATGTTTTGTCCAGGACGTGGTAGTGAATGTGAGTGTGCTTGAAAGTTGCATGTGGAGCCAAGGACTCGGTGGAAAGAGTGAGTGTGTGCATATGTGTGCGAACTCCAATACCTAGTTCATCTGGGACATCACCCTGGGCTTCTGCTCTGTGCGTTGAGGTCCTCCTCTGGGATCGGTGTTCTTTGGAGGGGTTGCAGATGTGGTTCCTGAAGTAGAAGAGAGGACATTCAAATTTGCTCTCTGCCTTCTGATCTCCTGTCATCAAAGAAGCTGCTCAAGCACGTTGAGAGATAGCAGGGCTTGCTAGTTTGTGGCACTGGGTCTGGGAGGAACCGCCATCCTCGCCTTTCCCCTCGCTGCCAGATGACATTTGTAGCATGGCTGCGGTGCTTGATTACTGTGCCCTGATCCGACCATAGGCTGAACCCCGGGGATGTCGGGAGTTGCCAGAGTTCCTCTCTTCCTCTGTCCCTTGGCAATCTTTCTTTCTTTCTGCAGATCAGTGCAAAGCTTGTTGGCTGGGTTATTAAGCATGGGCTGCTTTCCTGAGGCACAGGCTTAGCTTTTCATTAAGGCCTGTTAATCATCCTGGAGAGAGCCTGACAGCCGCTGGCGATGGACCACAGTGCCCTGCTGCCTTCCGTCTCGCCGGTGGGCGCGAGGTCCTGTTCGCGGTGCCCCGAGCCTGGCTGGCAGCTGTGGGAAAGGGCGCTGTGTGATCTGGCATGGGACAGTGCCGCTGCAGAGCTTGGCAGCGGGGGCTTGGGCCCCGAGAAGTTTCCTCGTTTGCAGGAAGAGCGACCGGCAGCAGGTCTGCCAGGAGCCAGGATGATGGCCAAGTTAAAGCCCCAGGAGAGGAGGAGGAGGTTGGAGGCTCTGCTCCCCCGACTCTGCCAGGCTGCAGCCCCGCTCTCCTTAGTCTCAGACCTCACGGAAAGACGAGTCTTTCTCTCTCCCTCCATCCCAAATGGTACCGAGCTCTTGATTACTGCTGTTCTTTTCTTAATTGTACCTTGGAGCTATGCCTTGATTTATTGCTTTTTCAGGGAGAATTCAGGAAAAAAGATGGTTGTTTCTCACGGAAATAGCGGCCTGCCCCGTGCAGCTGATTATGGGCAGGCTGGGAACTGGTGTGACAAAAGGAGAGAGGGGCTTTGCAGGGTCCTCCCACCTCCTTCCCTGCGGTTGTGCCTGTGTTGCGATAGCTCCCACCGCCCCGCAACCCCTGCAGGGCCACGCGAGGGGGCAGGCAGCCCTCTCCAGCCTTGTATGGCTTCCTCTGACAGCAGTATTTTGCCTTTCAGGCCTCAAAGGCAGCAAATAGCTTTGAATTTCCTTTTCATCCTGGGAAGAAGGGATTTAATTTACTCTGTGAAAGTACAGGGCGGTGTTTTGGAGCTGAGCTGGTGGCGCTGGCTGTGAGAGTGATGTGGGGGTGTGGAGTTGCTCACAGAGCATCACCTGCAGCTCCTCAATCCTGTCCTGTGCCATGCTCTCCACACATGAGATGTCCTAAGAGGTGTCCTCTAGTCCATTCCCTCCTGCATTTCATCTGAAATCCTTACACTTTGAGCTCTTCTGGCCACCCTTCCCACTCTTCCCGACCCGAGCATCCTAGATAATCATTGAGATGAAGCTGTTGCCATCCTGCCATCTCTGGGCAAGGCACCACGTGGGCAGGCAGGCATTCCCATGGCCGGTCTGCTGGGGTGGATAGCAGATGACTCCCCCTGCCTTGGTGAGAAGTGTTGATGGCAGGGCCTGGGGCAGAGCCAGCCTGGCAGTTCTGCAGTGGAGACGGCCAAGAGGCAGTAACAGAGGAGGAAGGTCAGAGGAAGGCCCCTCGACCAGCGGATCTGAGGGAGTGGCACATATCCTTGATGGAGCAAAAAAGGACGTCCCTCCTTGGTATGTCAGTCTCGTTGAGGTCTCAGCGGTGCGTTGAAGACAGCAAAGTCTTGCCTGTCTTCCTCTCTGGGCAAAAGACATGGTGAAGGGGATGTTCTGTGGCCTCCCTGGATGCCACTTATTGGCTGCTGTTAATGCTCTGAGAGAGGCATTAACCCTGTGCTGCTCTTCCCTGGGATCTTCTCCTGGCTCACTGCTGTTACCAACTTTTCTGTTGGCTTTTTAAATTAAAACCTGCCGTGATTTGAAATTAATTGGTGTAATAGTAGTAGTAAAGAACATCATCTTCCCAGCTGTTCTTCCCCAGCATCTTCCTAGTCCTCCTAGATCTGGCATGTTGGTGACAAATCCTCTCCCTGTTGTTCCTGATATCCCCTGATTTCTATACATCTTGTGCTAGCCTAACTTCAGTGGAGGCTTGGAGGTCTGTGCTCCTGATGGGAGTGGTACCTGTATGATGTGTCCTGCTCACATGTTCAGCATTAAACTGCTCACCAGTTTGTCCGGATCAGCAGGGAGCCCTCATGACTGCAAGAGGAGAGGCTGCCTCTAGGGTGTGATTTGGCTTCATATTGCTCTGGGTGTGTTTGTCCTCGGGTTCCTGCGGGCACAGGAGGCCATTAGGTGCTCCTGGTATCTCCCACCCTCTTCCCGGCACACCTTGAGGTTTAAAGGACATTGCTCCATGGAGGGTTGTGCTACAGCTCATCCCAGAGGATTCGGTGTCCTCACTGGTCCCTGCTGGGTGTGTGATGGGATCAATGGTATTCTGTCAGTCCTGATGTTGCCAGGGCCTTGTTTGCTCTGTAATAATCTCTTCTCCTGCCGTGTTCAAAGGGCCAGAGTTTTTTGGGCTGAGAGTCAAGGCTGGACACTGCAGCCAGGTCAGCAGGCATCACCCCTTTTCTGCCAGATCTGAACCTGTTTGGCCTTTGACTGTAGCCTGTCTTGCTGCTTGGCAGCTGAACCGCTCTCCCCTCACCTTGATTCACCTTTTTTCAGTTCATCTGTATTACCGACCAGGGAAGGTGTCTACCAGAATTGACCCTTCATAGGCTCTTGAGAAGTTTTCCGAGCTGCCTCAAGGCAGGGAAGGATTTATGGGCCAGTCAGGGAATGATTAGATATGTTTTTGGAGCCCCTGTCCCTCCTTCAAAGTCTTTCTTCCTAACCAAGGCGATCTTCTCAGAGTTTGAAGTTTTTCGTTCTTTTCTGCAGAAGCGTTCAGGCTTCTCCACATGTGAATAATTGCAAACTCCCTCCTGCTGGGGCCGTTGAAGTAAAACTGCAATGCACGTTTGTACTAAACCTGTTCTCAACATCAGCGAGTGAGCGGGGCTCCAGGGCATACACAGCGAGCACCTCGCACAGCAAGGAGCACCCCTGATGCCGGCATTTTGAGTCTTGCCGGGGTGTGGGATCAGCCCTCTTCCTCGGTGACTGATGTTGAGTTTTTTGTCTTGTCATCTCGGCGTGGAGAGTCAAAGGGCCAGGAGGTTTGTTTGATGTTTGCGTGCATTGCACCCGCTGGATGCTGGCTGGAGATTGCTGTGGGATTTGGGTTGGCAGCAGGATCATGAGCAGTCATTCTCATGAAAACCTCTCAAGAAAATATAATTCCCAAATTCCCTTTTGCTGCTTCCAGAAAAACTTTCCCCTGGCGTCGCTGTAAAAGATGACTCTGAAGGGCCAAAAGCTGAGTTACGGCAGCTCTCATAATCTTTGTGTTTCCCCATAATGTTGGCAAGATCCTACCCTGTTTGGGCTGTGGATCACGTTGGCTTTCAGTTTTTTAGCATGGAGGCCTCAGTTTGATGGCTGGGTGTGAAAGTCTGTTTCTTTCAAACCTTTCTATACAAGCCATCTTGCAAACAGGTAATCACTTTATTTAGCAGCAGATCCGCAAGATGCATCATCCTGGTCTGTGGGATTGATTTCAATGGAGTCTAAATCCTCCTCCATTTCAGGTGCTCATGAATTTTGCTGGACGACTTTATTTTACGTGGGAAACTTTCTGGGACACTGCTCAGACCAAAGATGGAGTATAAGTATAAAAAACGTGCAAGATAGCTGAACCAATTTTTACCAGGCTTTCTAAAGAACAAATCTACTGTTCTCTAAGAGCCTTCTTGCTCCAAGTGCACAAGAAGCTGAAGCTACAAGTATCCAACGTAACTTGGGTCTGTCAGTCTTCTAGGGTTCAGGCCTTTCTGGTCTGTTGTTTTTTTAACAAAAAAAATTGAATTCTTGAATTCTTGCGTTGCGCTTGCTGGAGGACCGTGGGCCTTTTTCCCCTGAAAGAGCAGCTTTTGTGGGAGCTGCAGGCATGCTGAGGCGCTCCCAAATATTTTAGCGGAACCAGGGCATCTGCAGAGATCCTTTGCGTGTTCTACACCCAAATTACACCAATTTCATGCAACTGTGATAAAAACCTATAAAACTGGTGTACCTCCTTTGTGTATTTGCTCTTAAGTGGGTTCAAATATCTACTGTATGTGGATTTTAGCCAAAGTCAGTGTAGTGTAGTCAAGTAAGGCAAGATACGGATTGAGGCCATTCAATTCATCACCACCTTGAGCGAAATCAATGTATTAAGACATTATTGAACCTGTTTAAGCATATACGTAGTACGGTGCTGGGCTGAGTTAGTGACACAAATTTTCCTCACCTAGTACAATACTTAGGTGCAATTGGAGCTTGATATTGTTTGCTCTTAATTTCCCCAGATACCCAAAAGACCAGGGAAATTAGGTACAGAAAAGGTAAATAAAGTAGTTGAGTCCAGGAATGATGGCAGTAGTAGTGCTGTGCTAAATTGGTTTCTTTGAAGTGAACTGTGATTGCAACTGCAGAAATTTCCCATGCTTGCGTGCAGGGAGGCAAAATGAGGTTATTAATTATAACAACAGGCTGGAATTGATCTTAATGAGAAACAGTGAAGCTTGAGAGGAGCTGAGGATGTGCTGGTGGCTGTCCCCAGGGCTGGGGCTCCAGAGAGACCTTCCCGGACTGTTCTCCTGCCAGCTTTGCTGCAGCAAAGCCTGTCGCGTGATGATCCGGTGTGACTGAGTGCCAGCGTAGCACGTTCCCCATGCCTCCATCCTGAGTTTTGAAGAGGTCACATTGCCATTGGCCATCTCCTCTGGGCCCTGTATCCCGATAACCTTGGGTAGGTGCAGGAGGCCTTCTTTAGGGTGAGACAGCTGGTCCCTCATCAAAAGCTTGTGAACCCAGAGCTTGCAAAAGCTCATGACATTTGAGCAAAGCTAGAACTGGGGCTTTGCTGGCCTCCTTGAAATACTCAGTCTGCCTCTTCCTTTCGTATCCCCAGGGATTCTTCTTGTTGCCCTGGCAGAGATTTGGGTAACCTGTTCATTAGCAAAGTAGCCTTTGAGAATGGTCTTGTCTCAGCGTGCCTGTACCACACAGCGCTCTGCCAGCCAAACTGGTTTTCTTCTGAAAACTAGTATCTTACAACACCGAAGCAATTAAGGTATATTAAAGGCTAATGATGCACGTCCTGTTTTTCTCACAAGGCAAGCCTTCCAGATTCTGATTCTGCTTTGATGATTTTGCATGAAGAACGATAAAAGTCTCTTGTCTCCAGTCCATCAGTTTAGGATAACACTGCCTGTATGTCCTTAGCCTTGGAGGAAAGCTAGTGTGAGGCATGCTCCTTCCAGACGTGTGTCGCTTTGCATTCTTGCAGCGGCATTGGGCCTGCAACTCCAGTGACCATGTGTTCAGATGGGCAGATCCCTTGAAAGACTCTGTTCCTTCTCTCCTTTTCCTGGGCCAAACCCAGCCAGGGATTTCAGCCATGAAGAGGACTTTCCAAGTGATGATGATCTCCTCAACTTCCTTCCTTCATCAAAGCCAGACTTTGGCGCGTGTTACAGCAGCTTTCAGGGTGCTCCTGTCCTAGCTGTGCCTCTGTCCTCCTCCCGTTTCCCACGCCGCTCTTGACAGGTTCTTGGGGCCCCTTCATGGCTGGCAAAGGGTAGAGGAGCGTGTTCTCTGTTCTACTTGCATCCTTTCCAAGCAGTTGTACTTGCAGAGTGTTGCCTTGGAAGTCCTTTCTTCCCTGTCCTACAGCAAAATGTCCCCTCTCACCCACCCTTAACATCTGTCTTCCTTAAGACAGGCAAGCCCTGTTTTTGGGGAGGTGACAGCAAAGTAAATTTCAGGGAAAACTGCAGTTTGAGAGGATGTTCTGTGGTTTTGTTGGCTGCCACAAAAATATACTGCTGAATGAACTCCATACATTTGGGGCCAGTGGTTTTTTTTTTTCCTCAGACTTCTCATTAGCAGAGTTCGGTTTTCCCCTGGGAACTCCTCATTAAAACTCACAGCCTCTTCTCTCCCTGGCTGGTGGAGCACATCTGAGCTGGCGGAGCTATGTCCGTTGTGGGAAAAGCAGAAGCTAAACAGAAACTGTGCAAGAACCCTCTTGAGGTTTGGTGCAATGGGACCAAGAAATTCCCAGGAACTGGAGTGCGTCATCAGCTCGGAAAACTCTTAGTGTCTGTCTGAGCCTCTCAGCACCTTCTGGGGAGGGTTGTGTGGTGGTGTTGGGTCTTTAATGGCCCCGTTCACCGTCAAGTGCTCACCCTTGCACGGTTTCCTGCTGCAAAATTAGGCTTTTTTTTTTTTCTCCCTTCTGCTTTGATGAGTGACTTTCATCTGCCATCATTGCTTTATTAAACAGAACAAATCCAGTTGTCCTGCTTCAATTCATTGCAAGTTACTACCAGTGGAAAATGCTATTTTCTGCATAAATGTAATTGTCCTGCCCCAGTGAATGGTCAGGAGCACTGATACTGTGCTGGGCCTGGGAGGAGGTAACCTCCAGAAAGAAAGGATGTCCTGGCCAGAGGAGAGTTTGCCATGGAAGCGGAACGGGCTGGTCCCTCGGCTGTTTTTCCTTCTCCTATCTAAGCTGTGTTTCTGGGAACTAGCTGACAGTTTGTCCTGGACTGACTCTAAAGAGTGAGAGCAGATATAAATATATGATAAAGCTCTGGAGCACTCAAAAATTAATATTTCAGGATCAAGAAGTCTTTATTTCATCAACTGCTTCAACAAGAGGAGGAATTTGTGTAGTTGTAGTCGTTGTGGTTCCTTTCCACCAGACTGAAGGAGCAAAGAGAACAGTGCAGCCAGGAGCTCAGACCAAGGCCCCGGCTCCAGTCCTGGCTGAAGGAGCCAACTGGTATGAGAGGACTAATTAATTTCCCTCCTCCTCGAGGAGGATGCGAGCCACCGGCCCCATTCTGCAGGGTTGCTCAGACCCATACAGTACCAAACACTTCCCCGGTGCTGTGCAAGGGGAGCAGGAGTGCAACCCAGAAAGGTGTAGTGACACTGCAGCTTGAACTCCTTAATGTACATCCAGTTTCGGGCTTCCCGGTACAGCAAAGATCTCGGCAAACTGGAGCAAGTTCACTGGAGGGGCACTAAGATGGTCAGGGTGCTGGAGCACGTGCCCTGCAAGGAGAGGATGAGGGAGCTGGGCTCGTTCAGGCTGGAGAAGAGAAGGCTTTGGAGGAGGTCTACCAATACCTACAGGGACATCATCCAGAAGACAGAGCTGGGCTCTTCACAGCAGCGCGTGGTGGGAGGACGGGGAAACAACAGGCATACGATGAGACAGGAGAGGGTCAGGCCGGCTATAAGGAGAAGCGTTTTTGCCTCAAGGAGAGTCAGCAGAGTTCACTGCCCAGAGAGGTTGTGTAGTCTCCATGCTTGGAAGTTTTCAAGACCAGACTGTATAAACCTGAACGACCTGCTGTGATCTCTTAAAAGATGCAGCTTGGAGCAGGAGTTTGGGCTGGAGACCCCCCCCGAGGTCCCTTCTGACCTGAGTTATCCTGGGATCCTCCATGCTTCCTCTTGTGGAAGGGGGGTGCTGCTTTCGCTCACAGGTGGAGAGGTCCAGCAAGGGCCCCCGTTTTATGGGCACATTTGTGCCATTCAGTGGGCCTGCCTGGCACTGCCCGACTTGGTTGCTTTGATATGAGCCTCCAAGAAAGCATGGGTGAGCGTAGGGGAGGTTTTCTTTGCTGTCTCTGCCCTTGCTCAGTAGAACTGTGCTGGTGCGAAGTGGGAGAAGAGGGCAAAGGGACAGGTCACTTCTGGTGCTTTGGTTTTGCCTGCACCTCTCTGAAACTGGGTGAAGGTCACTGGTACTGAAGCCTGTGTTATTTTCTTGTCTCACTTTGGTGGAGTGGGAGAGGCGGGATTTGGAAATACTTATGCAACCTGCCCTGTTTGTATGATGCTAGCACAGTGCTGGTGGCAGTTTTATAGCCTTCAGGGTTTAGAAGTGTGAATCAGAGACTATTTTTCTCCTATAGAAACTTGTAAAAGTGGAAAGTCCCTGTTCATAGTCTTTCTGTGTTGCTCTGCCAGTATATCTGCTGCAACCTTCCCCTGGTCCAGCCTACCACCCCTTGCCTGGCTCTGCAAGAGCGAGTCAGCTCAGCCAACAGCATCTCCTTGCCTGGGCTTCATGACGTGCAGGCCATGATCCCAACCCACGTGCCCTTCTAACAGTTCAGCTGCCAGAGCGATGCCGCATGGTTCCTGACCCCCCTCACCCCCTTCTTGCACAGGTACGGATGTCTCCTGTTCTGGCTGTGGCTCTGGAGACGTGGTAGATCCGCGCAGGAGACGGCCCAGCAGTCCTCTCTTGGTCAGAGCATGCTGTGCCGTTGAAAGGAGTTAAATAGAAAACAGCTGGATGGGGAGGAGGGGGATTGATTCACAGCTCACAGACAATCAAGGCAGGATTTTGTTTGGGTTTTTTGTGGTTTTTCTTTTTCTTCCACAAAGTTCTAGTGCTTTTTCTTGTATTTGTTGAACAAGAGGATTTTGCTACAATGCGTTCTGTTTCAGAGAGCTCGGGGTTTGTACATTACTAGAACAATTGATTTTTATTTTTTTGTTTATTTACTGCAGGAGAGAACTGAAGGAGTAAGTTTTAAGGCTTTAGCTGTTCTGGAAGATTTTTTTTTTTTAGAGAAACAGCCTGATTCTGTTGCTGCATGCGATTGACACAAGCTCATATAATCCTGTTACCAGTGTGGGCTCTGCAGTGGAGCCCTGGGATCTCTCGCTCCAGTGCCCAGGTCACCTCGAGCCACTCGCTCTGGCAGTCCAAGGTGCTTCTGTCCAGGGCTGGTTGCCATCTCTTGCCCTGGAGCTCAGCTGCACATCACACAGGCCTGGCACACCACCAGCTCCCTGCTAGCAGGAAAGACGCAGACTGCAGGTTTTTGGGCACTTCCTCGTCTCACACCCTGCCCTGTTCCTTCCTGTCTTGCCCTGCTCTGGTGAGGCTCCAGAAAAGCCTTTGGTCCCAGATAACACCCAAAGGTAGCGGAGACCCCTGGCTTGTTCGATGGCTGTGTAGGAGCCGGGGCTCTGTAGCAACAGGACACGCAAGCTCAGCAGAGACTCCTAAACTCATCGCTGAGCAGAGCCCTAGGAGGGGGACATCGCTATCCCAAGGTGGGTTTGGAAGGTGACCAGCTGGTGTCTTCTTAATCCCTTCCCTGTCTTGTCCTAACAGTTCTACCCCACTCTGGTTAGAGGAAAGTTCCTGCACATCAGAGGGAAGCAAAGGGCCACGATGTCCCTGCAGTGACTGTCCCTTCCCTCCTAGTGACAGCCTTCCCCCGCCGCCTCTGCACGCTCAGAAACGGTGTCCAGAGGGTAGGAGCCACACACCCGTCAGGCAGCTCTGCTGCCAGATTCTGCCTGCGAATGCTGCCTAGGCGTCCCAGCCAGCATCCCTCTCTGGAGGCTGTCACCTTGGCAGTGGGCTGTCTTTGGCACTTCTAACTCCGCAAAACAGAGTGAGCAGTAAGGTTCCCTGGGACCTGATTAGCATGCTGAAAACTGTCTACTTGGTTGAGTACCTTCTATATTCTTTTTTAAGTATTATAATTATACTGTTGTGATTGCCAAGGTAGGTGCAGTCCTGCCAATGTGGTGATGTCTCCCGCCAGCTGATGTGCACCCTGTCTTGGCTGGGTAGAGCTACTGTGGTGGGAAGCATGGCCCTGTGGGGCCAGCCTTGTCCATGCTGCTGGAGGTGCGGGGTGGTACAGCTGTTGCCCTTTCCTTGCCGTGTGCACCCAAAAAGAGCCTCTAGCAGATCCCTGCTGCCAGCCCGACGGGCTCCTGAGAGCTTGTGTCATTGTGCTCCCTGTAAAGTGTCCCCTTCCCAAGAAAAAGCCCTTCTGTGGGTGGGTGACTTTGCCAGGTCGCTGTGGAGCGGCTGTTTTTGAGAGGAGCTCCTCTCCTGCACAGGCGCCTGGGAAGGTGGCAGGCGATGTTTATCTCAGTTGCGTTTTTTGGGGCTGGAGAGCATGTCTGTTATCATACAGCAGATGGGCCTGGTGAATAGATGGTGGCGACAACTGTGTTTCCTCACGCAGGCTCGTTGCCTGCTGGGAAAGGAGCCAGCCAGGCTTTGTAGGGAAAAGTACAGAGCTTGGACAGGCTGCAGTTGGGTTTCTCCTTCAGCCAGTTCATTTTTGAGAGGTAGGTGTTGGTGTGGGACAGAGGCTGCTGCTACGATCCACCGTGTGCTGGTATGGGGTGTACCGTATAAGGACGGGTTCCAGCCTTGTGCCCTCTGTGATCTTTGGACCCTTAAATTTAAGTCTGGTGCTCCAGGCAGGGACTTGAATTGTCCATCAGTCCTAGGCAGGAGTCTGGTGGGAGCAGGCTGCAGTCTGGTGTACTGCCAGTCGTCAAGGCTGGGGAACCGGTGGCTTGTGGGGGACAGGCGAAGATGCCTGTCCCGTGTCCTCTCCCATTTCTGTGTGTCTCCCACTAGCTTGCAGAGAAAGCTGTGTGGCTGCCAGGCACCACGACATGGTGCAACAGCCATCCTGGGGAGAAGCAGGCAGGAAAGTCTCCTGCCAGAGCTTTGCCACACTGGTGGCCCTGCCACTGCAAGGGGAGCTACAGACCTTTGAGGGAAGAGCTGATGGCCTTTCTGGGAGGCTTTTTGGTTTTCCTGAGAGCTGTCAGTGGAGAAAGTCAAGCACGTGGAAAACCTAGCAGCAGGCGGGATGGTGTCCCTGGAACAGACAGTGTTGGGAGCTGACCTCTGTGGCGTGGGGGAGAGGAGGGGACCAGGAAGGGGACAGCGTGGCTGGGGAGCGATCGCAGCTCCCCAAGGCCAGTATCAGAGCTCCGGGGAGAGCACGTGCAGTGGCAGGGCAGAGCACTGCAGCGTCCTGGCTTCTGCCTCCCTTCTTGCTGCCTGGAGCTTGGATCTCCTGCCCGGCCAAGTGAAATGGTGCTGCCTTCCCCGAGCCCGCAGCTTGTCACAGATAGCACATCAGGCAGGTCTGGCGATGCGGTGTGTCCCACTGTCCCCTCGTGTGGTACTTCTGTCTTTTAGGTTATCCTGGTTTTTCCCTTCTCGCTATTGGTATGGGAAGGGATTTCTTTCCATGGTCCTGTGGTTGCATGGCCAGAAGCCTTTGCCTGCTGGGTAGGACCGTGGGTGCGAGAGTGATGTGTGCAGCAGGAAGATTGGTGGCTGGAGGGTCCCGCTCTGCGGTAAGCAGCACAGCATCTGCGTTTAGGGGTGGATTTTTTGGAGCCGGTGCTTTCCAGCACATTGTGCAGTGGGTAACAGCATGGGACGCTGCAGGAGGACGGATGTGGATGGCGCAGGTTGCTGACAGCCTTTGCTTGCCTTTTGCTGATGCCTGTGGTTTGATGAACCTCATCCAGTAAGACGAATGGATGTGACAGGATCATGGTGCCCTTCATGGCCCTGTTTGCTTCCCCGTCTCTGCTGGAGCCAGGCACACAGCTCCTTCCCTTTCTCTGTTTGAAGAATGATCTCCCTTTCAGACGGTTGTGGGCATGGTGCTGCCACAGGGGAGAGGACTGTACAGTGGCTCACAGCTGTAGGACTTCAGGCAGAAAAATCAATGTTTATATTTCTCTTAGCTGGGAAAGATTCCTTAAATAACTCCAGTAAATAAATACCTTGTAAAGTTCCAACTATGAAGGCATGGTATATGAACCAGAATGAATTTTCAAGCTCTCTCTTGCAATAAAATGGATTTCTTGTGTTCAGGCTTTATTTAGAGACACATTTGATTTAAGAAGGGAGTTGAAGGTTTTATCTGATCTCTTTGTGAGGGGGAGCTGCTCTTCTGATGGCTGCGGGGCATGGTCTGAAAATGTGGTCGGATTGCTGCTGCTGCTGGAGTATTCCCAGGAGAGTTTCTTGTGTACCCAGCCAAAAGGAGGGTCACTCTCCTCCTCCCCAGGGTGGTTCTTGCTGCATCCTCTGTCCCCTCAAGACCCCGCTGCTGCAATGCAGTCTGCTCAGCCTCCTTGGGAAGCTGGTTGTGCAGGTGCTGCTGCTTGGGATGCTGGAGGCCAGCCAGGACCCAGTTCCCTCCGTGGACAGCACCGGCATCTCATAGCTTTCTGTGCTTGCCCTCTGTGGCTTAAAACGTCTTCTCTCCCTTCTTTGTTCCAGCCTGCGTTGTGGTTGAGCCTGGTCCTTGAAGGGATGCTAGAGAGGGAGCCAGTGGTGAGCCTGCTGGGGTGCAGCCCCCGTGATTTAGGCTGTTGGTTCCTTGGTCTGGGATGGCCTGAATTTGCTGTTCCTGGGAAGAGCTGAGGGCATGGGGTGAACTTGGAGGCTTCTCCTGCAGAGTTGGCCCTGCCTGGGGTCTCAGGCAAGCAGGGCAGGGCGGAAGGGATTGGAAGGGGACCAGCTCAGCTGGAGAGAGGCTCAGCTGGCCTGGAGCTTGGGTTCAAGGTTGGGGCTTTAGACTTGGCTGTGTTATCTGGGAGCAAGAGTGCATGGAGGTAGGGCTCTGGGCTCGTGCTGCACGTTTACCTGAAGGAGAACTGTTTTGTCCTTGTGCAAAGGAGGAGGAAGCAGAAAGCTCTGTTTCAGCCCCACCTTTGCTCGAAGCTCCAGGAAATGACACCACCAGGGGACAAAGGGCACCGTGCAGGGCTGGGGTTCTTTCTGCTGTTCGTCAGCATGTGTGCAAGCGTGGCATTGCCTTCCTGAGAGCACCAGGAGGACCGCAGTGAGGGAGAGCTGCTCCCTGCAAGCCCAGAGGTTGCTGTGGCCTGTGGAGCTGGTGCTGCTGCTGCGCTTTGCTTTCTGAAAATTGAACCTGCCTGGAAAACGTTGTTACGACTTTCTGCCCTGGAGTGAGGTGGCTGCGGTGTTGGACCTGTTCCCCCATCAGGGTTTCAGGCATTCCCAGGCAACACTGGAGGTTGAAACCAAGGGCTGGTGCTGACAGCAGGGCTCTATGGCTTCTCCGCTTCCCAGGTAAGCGGGGCAGGAGCTGGAGCTGGGATCCGGTGCCCCACAAAGCCTGCTGGTCAGAAATGCCTTGCCTCTGCTGGAGGCTGGGGAGAGTCAGGAGCTGCTGCTGAGCTCAGAACCTGCTGGTGAGCTGTCCTGGCGCCGGCTCGCCACAACTCACCTCGGTTCCGGCATGGAGCTACCGCTGGCAGGCTGGCCGGGCCAGGCTTCTGGCCCTGAAGCCTATAGCCAGGTAAAAGCACCACCGTACACCACAACCTGCTTTTCTGTGCTTGGTGGTGCCTGGTGTGGGATAACACAGTTATCCCAGTGTGGATAAGTGGTGTGTCCATGGTGGCGAGCCAGAAGGAGAGGAGAGAGACAGGAACAGAAAGTGAAACAGAGGTGGGCTGGAGTGACACCGAAGGAGGAAAGAATTGACCCTGGGAACAGCAAGAAGGCAGAGCAGGGTGTCACCCCCTCCAGAGAGTTACAAACAAGCTGCAGACGTACAAAATTGTCGAAGTTGGGTGCAGAGGCGGTGTGCTTGCTTGCCGGGGCGCATCCCTGCAATGGGAGAGGGGTCAGCAGGGTTGCAAGGCTGTTTCTTGTGCCCTTCCTGAAGTGTTTTGGGTGGAAGCCAGTGCATTGCCGTGCACTGGGAAAAACTGTCAGTGCCAGAGGAACGAGTGCCTGGAGAGCAATGACTGGATTGATGGTTGTCCCCTTCCTGGAAGCAAGGTCGTGACTATGCCAGCCCAGGAAACGCATGGTACCCCCACATACCGGGTGGCCTTGGCCTCATGCTGTCTTCTGCTTTCTTCCAGCCACTCCCACTCTCCCGGCTCCATGGCTGCCACCCACGAGTGGTCCTGCACCCGCTGCACCTTTCTGAACCCCGTCGGCCAGCGGCAGTGCTCCATATGCGAAGCCCCCCGCCAGAAGCCCGACCTCAACCACATCCTACGGCTCAGTGTGGAGGAACAGAAATGGGCTTGTGCCCGCTGCACCTTCAGGAACTTTCTGGGCAAGGAAACCTGCGAGGTATGTGGGTTCACCCCAGAGCCAGGGCCCAGCGGCTCCCCCTTGCCTGTCATCAATGGCATCTTGCCCAAGCCCGCCGTGCTTGTGGAGCCCAAGGGCACGTCCAAGGAGGAGGCTGCCAAGGCAGAAAGCAGCAGCGAGGACTCGGAGGGGAAGAGCCCTGATGAAGCGGAGCTGGAGAGTGGCTGGGCTTGCCAGCGCTGCACGCTGCACAACACGCCAGTGGCCAATTCCTGCTCTGCCTGTGGTGGCCCACGCAAGCTCTCCCTGCCCAAGATCCCACCAGAGGCGCTGGTCGTCCCTGAAGTCATCACCCCTGCCGGATTTCACATGACCCCCTCTACCCCACAGCCTTTAGTCTCTGCAGAGATCTCTGATGGTGACGCTGTGGCCACCCAGGGCCCGGTGGCTATGGAACAAGAGGCCCAGAAGATACCAGCCTTCAGTCCCTTCTCCCCGGGCCTCCAGAACAACCCTGTGCCCCGAAGCCGCCGGGAGGTGCCCCCCCAGCTGCAGATGCCAGGGCCTGAAGCCTCCCAGCCCGCGGCTCAGAGCGCAGCGGGGCAGAAGGGCTCTCCGCAGGGTCAGGCCAGGGCTGCCCCGGCTGCCCGTCTCCAGGAGCTGCTGTCCAACAAGCGGCTGAGCGTGCTGGAGGAGGAGATGGAGGTCAGTCCGTCCCACTGGAAGTGCAGCTCCTGCTCCCTGCTTAACTCTGCCGGGGCTGGCAAATGCGAGGCTTGCAGCGCCCAGAAAGGCAGTGACACCATCAATCTGGTGGGGGACTCGGTGAGATTCACCCCGTGCAGCCCCTCCAGCCCTGACTTCACCACCTGGTCCTGTTCCAAGTGCACCCTCAAGAACCCCACCCTGGCCCAGAAGTGCAAAGTCTGCGGCTCCTCCAAGCTGCATGGCTTCCAGGAGCACGGGACACAGGGCGAGCCGTCCCCCCGCTGCCCCGACTGCGGGGCTTGTGACAAGGGCGGCTGCTCCTCCTGCAGCAGCAGGGCCCCATCCGCCCGCAAGGTCGCCCGCCTCTTCCCATCCCAGCTGCCCAGCGGCCAGGAGAGGCCGGGCCAGTGGGCTTGTCCCGCTTGCACCTTGCTCAACGAGCTCAAGGCCAAGCACTGCGTGGCCTGCCATACCCCGCAGCAGTACGTGGCCCAGCGCAAGGGCCTCAAGCCCCTGAAGAGACGGGAGAGCATGCACGTGGAAAAGAGGCGGCAGACAGACGAGGGAGAGGCCAAAGCCCTGTGGGAAAACATCGTGACCTTCTGCCGGGAGGTGAGTGCTTGCTGAACTAGTCTTGCCCCTGGTTTCACTTGGAGGGAGGCCATCTTCACGCCTCCCCCGTGGGTCTAGGGCATCGCTTGGCACAGGCAAGCTGCCTTCTGTGTCTTGGGTCCCAGAGAAGATCTTCACCTGCAACAGCTGGACGCTGGTTGTTAACACTGAAATGTAATATTTTAAATTGGTGCAAAATAATCTCTAGGGTGAAGGTGACCCATCCAGTTCACTCCCAGTCCGAGGGTGAGGAAGTCTGAGTGTTAACTCTGAAACCTAGTGACACTTTAAATCAGCGAGAGAGAATATCTCTCTGGGTTGGAGGGGACATTCTTAGGTGGTCAATACAGCTCCTTCCCTGTCCAAGGGTGGGGAAGGCTGGCAAAGATTGTGTCCAGGTTTGCTGGTGGCACTGCTCTCTGTGGGCAGCAACTACGACATGTGTGGGTGCAGGAAGTCTGGGGATGCAGCAGGCAGAGGCTCAGAGCACCGGCAGGGGTGCAGGCAGAGGAACTGCTGCCGCTGCCAGCAACCGCAAGTGTTCAAGAACCGTGAGCTGGGCCTTGGCGTTCTTTGGTTTTGGTGTTTGTGAATGCACAGCTGCAGCCGCAAATGGCTCGCCCCTGTTTTGGGAAGGACAGCTGAGGTTTAGGTGTACCCTGGCTCCAGGTGAGGGTCTCAGGAGTGCATGCTAGCACCCTCCCCTCCCACTGTGAAGTATCTGGCTCAATCTGTTGGGTTTCAGTCTCAAAACACCGCTCTGATGGCCCCATTTTTTTCCCTGAGTGGCATAAGACGCTCCTGTGAATGCTGCTCTTTCTCTGCCCTCCTTCTGGGGGAAGCCTCCAGCTCTTCTGGACCAGATGGGGAGGGAGTTGCAGTCCCATTGCAGTCCCATTTTGACATACAGACATACAGACATGGCTTTCTTTTTCTGCCTGCTCCGAGGAGTTAATGCGAGGCACGTGCCTGTGCCTCCGCTGTGCAGACTGGGGACCACAGAGATGTTTGGCCTGGGAGGGAAGCTGTTGAGAATGATCCCGTTTTGGGGTTGTGGGTTTTCTTAATTACTACATGTCCATCCTAACAGACATGGGTGTCTTTATAGCAGAGAGACCCTGATTCTGCTTATCCCCCTCTTTTAAGCAAGTGAATAGCCTCTTTTGTAGGCAGGGAACATCTGTTACATCCAGTGGAATCAGGCCTGAAGGATGAATTATGAGAGACGGCCAAGTTGAATTAGCAGCTTGCCAATGCCAAGAAGGGGAGTCTGCCTTGCCCCATCCAGCACAGCTCTCGGTCGGAGCCTTGGCCGAGCCTGTTCAGCTCGCTAAGCCGGCAGTAATGGGCTATTAGGTCAGCGTGGGCCATCTCCTGAAAATCCCCTTAAAACTAAATCACTGCGATGTTCTGACACTGTTTGTGGTAAGTCGAGGGCTCTGCAGGTCTGAGGGAAGGACTGGCAGCGGTGGTAGGACAGTGCTGCTCCCATACACATGCTCGCTCTGCTCTTGGTGTGCCTGCAGCCTCCCACCAATGCCCCTGTTCAGGCTGGCATGTAAGGCCTCCAAGCTTCCTTCTGTCCGCGGTGTTTCACAGGCTGTTCAGCCTTCCCCTGAGGGAGAGTGTCAGGCTGGCCAAGTTCTCCTCCGCCTGTTGTCCCCCTGCCCCAAGTCGCGTGGAGCAGCCCGCCTTGCTGCGCTGCTCACTGCAGGGATTTCTGCTCAAGCTCCTGCTGTGGGCGCTCCTTCCTTCGCTATTCCAGGGGTGTCTTTTCCAGCACTTCTCGGTGTGTGGCCCCCGCTTTTAGCTTTACCCTTTCTCTTCCGTCTGGGAGGAGAGCAGAGCTGACCTCTTCTACTAGCTGCCTCTGCACTGGGCATCTGCTTCCCTGTCTTGTGCTGTCCCCTCTCTTGCTTATCCTGCTGTCTCACACTTCTTCTTTCCTCTGATTAACCATCCTTCCCCCTTTCCAAATAACAACACGCATCAGCACATTCTGCAGAGCTAGAAAGACAACCCAGGACTCTTGCTGTCTGTGCCATGCTCTGGCACCTCTGCCTGCAGAGCCTTTCTGTGTGCTGGGGGAGGCCCCATCTTTGTTTTCCTTCTTCTCTACCCGTCAGACAGTTCAGTACCGGCAGCAAGGCCATGCGGGGCAAGGCAGCAGCCTTCCTCGGCCTGTGCGGTCCCGGGGAGGTGGCCACAGAGAAGGTCACGTCTCTGGTCCAGAACAGCATGAAGAGTGTTGTTGGCAGAGCAGGAGGAGTGAAGGAGGTCTGATGCCCGGATTTATCCCCTTGCAGGAGAAATAAGCAGGGCTCCTCGTCTGGCACCATCTGTGAGCAGGCTCATCACTGCCCGGGCACAAGAGGAGTTACCTGCGCTTCTTCCCGCTGCTCTGATGCTGCCCCTGCAGCTCTCGTGCCTCTCTTTCCCTCCATCTCCAGGGATATTAGTAGTGACAACTTCTCTAGCATTTAGAAATATATGAAGGGAGACATCATGGTATAAAGGTAATTAGGTTGTTAGGCAGGCTTTCCTGAAGCTGCTGGGGAATTACACTGCTGTGGCTCTTGCATTGCCTCCATCGTCAGTGCTGGTGGGCTCGCGTTCAGGCTCCTGCGCTCCTGCTGAGTGCTGTCCTGACCCTGGAGAGGCCCTGGCCACGATACCGGGGAGGCTGAAGGCTTCTTCCACCTCTGCTGCTTGGAAAAGCACCGCTGCGACTCCACAGGGGACAGAAAGCTCGCGATGCCCACAGGCTCTGACTCACGGACTGCTGCCTTGCTCTGTGTCTGCACTGCCCTGCACGGTGGGTTCCTGGGGAGCCCTGGCTACACCCCGAGAGGCGAGTGTGTGAGGTTGGGATGTGGCAAGATGAGGTTGCTGGCTGATAGGGCAGAGGCAGCTGCTTGTCAGCTGCACAGAGCAGGTGCTCCCCTTGAGAAAGCCAGCAAGCCCTGGGACGTGTCCTTTTTGGCCTGCATTGGTATCTGAACAGTGACGTCTATTAGCTGAAAAACACCCTTCTGCAAAAGAGAAGCTGGAAGTGCTAATTGAGGCACCACGTAGAAAGCATTCATGTAGGATTGCAACAAAAGAGGAAGGACAACTACTAGTTTGGTGTGCATAAAAGCTAATTTAAATCGGAGCCGGCTTTTGCTGAAAGGATTTAATTTCATTTAATTAACAATAACAAAGAAATCCTGGTTCTTATTTCACCCTGTGTTAAACTGTCTGAAAAAGCCGCCCTTCTCCCCTTGGTGAATGCTTCCATCCTGCCTCTGTGGCTAATACCTGTGGGATTATCTGCCCTTCAGTCCATCCTATTTTATTTAATGCGAGCAGCTATTGCAGGTGGGCTCGGACATGGGATACCCTCACTCTGGAATTGCTTTCCTGTTTGTGGTCGGGTTGAATCCAATTGCGAAAGGTGCCCCTAATATCCTCCGCCGCTGTGCCTCGGGGGTGGCACAGGACTGCCAAGCCCAGCCTGTCCTCTCCGGAGCAGGGGCAGCTCAGCCCTTAGCGCAGGGCTTGGGTTGAGGAGCATTTGCTTGCCAGGTGGCTCCTCGCAGGCTTTGCCACTTATAGAGGCAGCCAAGGTCCCCCACGGTCCAGCTTTTAGCACCAGCACGAAGTGCGAGACGGTCCCTGCCCAGGGAGGTTCCGGTGAAACAGAAAAAGGCAGATTTGAGTTGCAGGCTGGAGCTTGGGGGCCGGAGAGGTGAGTCGGCTCTTGGCAGGGCTGAACTCTGGACCTGATGCACAAAATGCATCTGTGCCGTTGTCAGCAGACACCCGGTCCCAGACCTGCTCCCCAGCACGGCACTGGAAGTGGCTGCCCAGACCAGGCAGGAGGGCTAGGGGCTCCGCTCTCGCTCCTGGGGGTGCAGTGGGAGGCTTTCCAGGCCAGCCCCATCCCAGGAGGCCCTGGGGAGCTGTGTGCCGCACAGCTGCACACTGATGCTCTCCTTGCCTTTCACTCTCGCAGAACAAAGTCAATTTTGTGGATGACAGTTTCCACCCTGGGCCCAAGTCTGTGGGATTCCCGGAAGGCGACAGCGTGCAGCAGAGGGTGAAACAGTGGCTGCGACCCCACGAAATCAACTGTAGCATCTTCAAAGACCGATCGGTGAAGTGGTCGGTGTTTCGGACACCTAGGCCCTCGGACATCCTGCAGGGACTGCTGGGAAACTGCTGGTAAGGGGGAGCGAGCCAGGCTGACACCCTCCTACCCCTTCCTCCTTTCCCCGCCTTCATCCAGCTCCAGATCAGACCCCTCAGCCCTGCTCAAACCCATTTATACCCCCAGGCATGTACCCCATCCTCTGACTCACCCCTTACCAAGCGGCTGCGGACTGCGGTCCCCTGCGCTGCACGGCTGGCAGCTGCCTGCTGCCTGCCTGTGCCCCGCTGAGACCGTCCCACGTCCCGTCCCACCGGCAGGTTCCTGAGCGCCCTGGCCGTGCTGGCCGAGCGGCCGGAGCTGGTGGAGAGGGTGATGATCACGAGGACGCTGTGCCCCGAGGGTGCCTACCAGGTGCGGCTGTGCAAGGACGGCACGTGGACCACGGTGCTGGTGGATGACATGCTGCCGTGCGATGAGTGCGGATACCTCCTCTTCTCGCAGGTCAGCGGCCCTCGGGGGGAGAGAGATGCTGGGAGGGGGGTGGGCAGTGCTCCAGGGGCAGGGGGAGGCTCGTCCCTGGCTCTCCCAGGAGAGAGGACTGATGGAAGCAGTGGGAAGGGGTACTGCTGTGGTTCGCGTGAGGCCCCTACTCTGTGCTGCATGGGGCGTTTGCAGCTCAGGACCCTGCTTTTTGCTGCGCCTTCAGGACAGCTGAACTCTTTGAGGCCATAATATAAATCTATTTAGGCCCCCTTTGGCATTTTCCAGGCTGTGATGGAGAAGTTTCATTTGCAGTTGCTTTTCCCCTCACTCCTCCCTGCACCACAGCCACTTCACTTGCAGGGGAAGCCATCCTTATTCTTCACAGCAAAAGGAAAATATTTTAACCTGTGTGTTTTGCACTGCGAGGGGCTGAGAGAAAGCTGTTTCTTTCCTCTGCGGGGAGGTCTGGCAGCTTGGCTTTGCCAGGGAGGGACCGTGGAGAGGGAGACAAATCAGCCTGTTTCGAGCCAGTGCCTGGTTGCTCTGAGCACGCTCGAGTGGCATCTGCTAGGATTAGCGAAGCTCCCTCAGCCACTTTGGGACGTCACTGTGCGTTACGCCCTGCCCTGCCTGCCAGCCCCAGGGGCGCTTGCTGGGATCACGTCCATGAAGGAGATTGAGAACGTCTTTATTGAAACTCAGGCGGCAAAATCTGCCAAACCAAAGAAAGTGCTGCTGTCAGGAGGAGACAGGGACCCGGGACCGCTGGGTTGGACTTCTTTCTGCAAATCCCAATCCTCTGTTTTAAAGTACACGCAGCCCCAAACCACATTGTGTGTGAGCTGTAGATGTCAGGACAGGACTCTGGCTGGGGAAACGGGGCCCAAAGATGAGTATTTGAGGAACTTTAATGTCAGTACAGCTTGCACAGCCCCCAGCCTGTGTGGGCTCGGTGGCCTGAGCCCTCCGCAGCGTGGAGGTGGCCCAGTCCTGGGGCAATTGCTAATTGCATCGGAGCTAACGGGCCTCGTGGGGCAGCTTACCCCTGGCTCTGGGCAGAGGGGCAGGGGTCCGGGCAGGGGCTTTGTGCTGTGCAGGCACAGGTACGGGACTGCCAAGCCTGCGCTGCCTGGCTGCTTTGTCAGCAGAGTGGGTGATCCCCACAGGGACACTGAGTGGGGCAAAATGATTGCCAGCACTGCTGGAAGCCGGTCCCGTTGAGGAGAAACTTTGGAGAGGGGAAGAAGAAGGAGTCTGTGTCTACATTTTGCCTCACAGTAGACAGAGGGGATCCAGTCAGACACGTTATTTTCAGCATAAGATTTGCCTGTCTTGGTTTTTTTCTTTTCCATCCATCTTTCCTCTCTTAAAATTTCAAGTCTGCTTTTTTTTTTTTTTTTTGAAGATTGAAGGTTTTCACATGGGCTGGGCTTCTCTTGCCTTTGTTTCCAGGGGCATCTGAATCGTGACGAGATTTTTGTGCCGAGCGTTTAGCTGTGTGAACTGAGTGTGGGGGCTAAAAATGGAAAAATGGAGAGTTTTAAAAATAAAGGAAAATCAGGCTCTTAATCAGAGCTTCCTGGCTGCAGCTCAGGCAGAAATAAACATGGATTTTGTTGAGTGAGGGACTCAAAAAACAGTGAAAAGCACTTGTAAGCTTTCTTTATCCATTGGAAAGAAATCTTCACTGCCTTCCTTTCCTCTCCTAGCTCTTGGCTGCCACCTGTGAGTTGCACACAGTCACAGTGTGCCGGTGCTTTTCCCCTGCTGCCCTGCAAGCACCGGGCACTGAACACGATTTGTTGGGGACCTGGAGGCCAGCAAATGTCTCTTTGCCTTCTGTTCTCGTACGCCTTCCTCTTCGTGTCCCCACTGCAGTCAGGGGCTGGAGCGGAGGTGTCTCCCCCCAGCCTGAACATGCCCAGGAGCAAAGCACGGCTGGTGACTGCACCCTGCGGCACGCTGAGGGACCCGCAATGGTGGCTTGGACATAGCGCTGAAGGCTGCGCCCTGAGCCCGCATTGACGTGGCCGATGGAGGCTTTGCAGACCCCTGGGTGCATTCATGCAGCTTCTGCATTTCTTTCTGGACCCATAATCAGCCTAGCGATGCCAAGAGCAATAGCCTGGCACCAGAGCAAAGCGACTCCAGGGAGAGTTTCTCCCCTGCAAAACTTGCATCTTCTGGTTACATCTTGTCACTGTCCCTGTGCTGGAGTAGAGGACTTTGTCCATCTGCCTGGGAGTTTTTGGAGCTTGTCCTTGAAACAACATCTGCGTTCTGTGGTTGAAATCTAATTGCTCCCACGGCCGTGTGTGCTCTGGGCAGCCTCCTCCACCAAAGAAGTGTTGGTTTTGCTTTGCAACGGTGTGCGAGTGAAAGGCAGCTGTTCCAGATGTGCTCGATATCCTCTTCCATTATTAAACATTTTTAAATCCAGGTTGAAACAGAAGGAAGGGGCCATTAGCTTACAAGGTGGACACCCACCCCTGCCAGCCTGACTGCCTGGGCACCCCAGGGTGCAGCTGTGTCAGCATCCGGGCCTCTTGGGCGCTCACGCCAGGACATTTTCCCAAGGGGAATTAAACTGTGCAAACAAAACACTGAGCAGGCAGCGAACGGGGTCACCCTTGGCCTCATGCAGACAAGCTCCTGGGCGCTTGGCCTTGCTGCTCCTGCCTCTCCCATCTCCCATCTCCCATCACAGGGCTGGCAGGGGTGGGCGAGCAGGGCTTTGCCTTGTCTGCGCGCGCTGCCTTTGCTTTCCCATCTCCTGCCCAGGGCGGCTCGTGACGCGTTTCTCCCTCTTTCCGCAGGCCCAGAGGAAGCAGTTGTGGGTCGCCCTCATTGAGAAGGCGCTGGCCAAGCTTCATGGTTCGTACTTTGCCCTCCAGGCGGGGCGTGCTATTGAAGGCCTGGCTACACTAACGGGTGCCCCCTGCGAGAGCCTGATGCTGCAGGTCAGCTCCACTAACCCTCGCGAGGAGCCCATTGACACTGACCTCATCTGGGCCAAAATGCTGAGTTCTAAGGAGGCTGGGTAAGAGGAGGCAGGAGGGCGCCGTGGCAGGAGCATGGACGCTCGGAGCGGGGGGAGAGGGGGGCCACTCTCATTTGTAGAGGGTCAGAGGAGAGGGGCTAGTGCATTACCTAGGGTGCAGTCCACCACCCTTGGCATTCATCTGGAGTGTTGATGGAGCTCCCCCTCTAAGCTCTAAGAAATTATTTCTCCTTTGTTTAATTTTCATATGAAATTAAAATCCTGGTGAATTCCCTGTGCATGTTTACTGCTGTCTTCCGGGAGTTTTGAAGTGGCTGGCATTGAGCCTGCTTGCTTTGCTTTGAGGTTTTTTTGTATTGTTAAGTGTTTGACCCTGCACGTGTCTCCCACCCATATGTGGCATCTTTGCTGGCCACACCTGGGCATGACTACAGGCAGTCTATAAGGAGACAAAGCAAAAGCAATGTCCTCTTCCTCATCGCTCTGGCAGGAGGAGCGGGAGGGCAGTTAGGTTGACTGAAGGCAGGGTTGCTCCTGCCAGCCTGCAGTACGGGGCCACATGGGAGTCTGATAGGTCCCAGCACGTGGTGTCCCCCCAAGCCTGGCTGGTGCAGACCTCCCGCCCCGAATAGCCTGTCCTCACCTCTGCAGAATGGGCTGGCTGCCTGCGAAGTGGAGGCAGACATACCGCTTGCCTTTCTGTGTGGCTGAGCCCTGCCAGCCATCAGAGACGGGCAGGACCCCAGGGCCTGGCAGAAGACGGGTGAGGTTTAGACAAAGCTCCGCTGTGTGTGGACAGAGCTTTCAGCCCTGCAGGTGAGGGCACTGCTCAGAGAAGCTTGCCACAGAGCCTGGGCTCAAGCATGCACATGAGCGGGTGGAGGGAGCTCACTGCTGCCCAGGCAGAGCTCTGGCTGGCGAGGCCAGGGCGCTGCTCCTGGGAGGTTTACGGTGTGATTGCAGAGAGGGAATATCCAGGAACCTCCTGGGGGGGAAATCTGTCCTGTGCCTCGAGCGGTGGGGACGAGCTTCCGCCCCCGTGCCAGGCCTGGCAGGACACCAAGGGTTTTGTTGTCCCCCATGCAGGTTCCTCATGGGTGCATCCTGTGGTGGAGGCAACATGAAAGTGGATGATGTGGCCTACGAGAGTATGGGTCTGCGTCCACGTCACGCCTACTCCATCCTGGACGTGCGGGATGTCCAAGGCTTCAGGTGAGTTCAGGGTGGAGGCTGGCGTGGTACAGCAGACGTTCCTGCCAACCCTGGGGACAGATAATTGAGTGCATGCTGGGTAAGACCTTGGGGACTCTTCGGTGTCTGATCCTCATGGCCAGCAAGGGCTGTTTCTCCATCCCAGGGTGTCACATAAATGCTGTTGTCATATAAGCCGTCCTCGCCTGGCACAGGCTCCACGTCCAGGGCCGCTCTGCTCCAGGATGTCCTGTGGTGCAGAATGGTTCACCTGGTCTTCTCACAAGAGGCAGAGGGTTGAGCTGAGCTCTTTGAACTCAATGAGGCAATCAGAGCACCCTTCTCACCTTTGGAGGGTGGGGGGATAGGAAGGGGTGCTGCCCCCGACAGCCTGGGTGCTGTATGAAGCCCCATTTTCATCCGTGTCACTCCTGGGCTTGTGCAGCTCCGGGCACATGCTTGGCAGCCCCTTCCCGGCTGAGCCCCTTCCCCACAGCACCTGGCTGGAGGCCCTTTGGGCAGGGAAGGGCAGAGGGAGCTGCAGCAGGTCCAAAGCTGCAGGACGTGGGCATCTGGGGCCGCGGTGCGGGTGGCACATTGTCTGGGATGCTGTGAGGGCTTTGAAAGGCGGGAGCAGGAGCGGCTGGCTGAGTCTGCAGAGCTGGGAAAGCATCTCAGAGGTGATCTTCCTTGTGCACTCCTTCCTCCTGGGCCTCTGACACCATTTTTCCCTTTCTCCCAGGTTACTGCGGCTCCGAAACCCGTGGGGCCGCTTCTCCTGGAACGGCAGCTGGTCCGACGAGTGGCCGCACTGGCCAGCTCCCTTGCGTCACGACCTGATGCCCCATGGCAGCAGCGAGGGCGTCTTCTGGATGGAGTACAGCGATTTCATTAAGTACGGTAGTGCCCAGGAGGCAGAGGCTGTGGGGTGGGAAGCCAGGCAGGGGACAGAAAATGGGACATGGGGGTCAAGATGGGGCAGGCAGGACCAGGCATCCCCAGGGGGGTGCGGGTGACCTGCCGGCGCCTGCTGCTCCCGGCTGTGTGAGCTGCAGCATGCTGGGGCGTGGGGGCAGAGCAGTATACCTGCAGAGGACCCCGCCGGGGCTGAGCCCAGCTTCCCCACAGGTATTTTGACTCCGTGGATATCTGCAAGCTCCATTCGGACTGGCACGAGGTGCGTGTGCAGGGCATGTTCCCCAACAAGGCCAATGGGCCGGTGACGGTGACGTCGCTGACGGTGTTGGAGCGTGCTGCCCTGGAGTTTGCCCTCTTCCAGGAGGGCAGCAGGTGAGCTGGGCAGCACACGGGCTGCAGGCAGTGACCCGGACCCAGGAGAAATCCCAAACACATCGCCCTCTCACCCCGTGCCATCCCGCGGGGTGGCAGACCTCGGGGATGGGCCCCCACTGCCGTTTCTCCAGTTCTCCGGGGTCTGCTCATATTTTAGCTGAAACCCAAGCCCTGAACGCGTGCTGGTTCCTGGGGCTGGGTACTTGGGGCAGCGGGAGGACTCTTCCTCTGGATCCGCTGTCCTGCCCGTGGCCTCCACGTGCTCTGCAGGGCGGCGCTCGGGTGACGTGTGACCCTTCTACCCCTCCTGGTGCAGGCGGTCGGACACGGTGGACAGCCACTTGCTGGATCTGTGCATCATGGTTTTCCGGGCCACCTTCACCAGCGGGAACAAGCTGAGCCTGGGCCGGCTGATGGCTCACAGCAAACGAGCCGTCAAGAAGTTCGTCAACTGCGACGTCATGCTGGAGCCGGGCGAGTACGCCGTCGTGTGCTGTGCCTTCAACCACTGGAGCGCCGCCCTGGCAGGCCCCTCTGCCGCCCAGGGTAAGGGGCTGGGCTGCCGTCCCCGCGGCGATGCTGGCGGAGACCTTGGGGGAGGCAGAGATGACAAAAGCCCTTGATTTTCACCGTGGGGACCTTGCTGGGGGTGGAGGTCGCCTGCACGTGCAGCAACCTGGCAGCACCTTGCTCCTGGGGGTTGTGGGCTTGGTGACAGTCTCACTGATCCCCCCCTTCCTCCGTGTGTCTCCGCAGCATCCAGCCCCACCAGCAGCCGACCGGCCACCGATTATTCCAGCTATATCCTGGCCATCTACAGCTCTCGCCTGGTGATGGTGGAGCAGGTGGAGGCGCAGCCCACCACGTTGGCAGACGCCATCATCCTGCTGACCGAGAACAAGGGCGAGCGCCACGAGGTGGGTGCAGGTGGCACAGGGCAGGGTCTGGAGGGGGGTGATGCTGCCAGCGGGAGCCTGGACCCTGCCTCTGCCGTGTCCTCAGGCTGGCAGGAGTCAGGCAGGGCTGTGCCAGCGCTGGCTGCCACCTGGTCCCCTCCTACCCCATGGATGCCCACCCCCTTTGCTCCCTGGGGCAGCATGGGGTTCCCCAGCAGATGGGCAGCCCTTGGCTGGAGGTGGAAGATGCTGGTCCAGGGGCTGACATTCGGAGGCAGAGGTGCCCAGAGGCTTCACACCCCTGACCCTGCTGTTCGCCCCAGGGCCGCGAGGGGATGACCTGCTACTATTTGACGCACGGCTGGGCAGGGCTCATTGTGGTGGTGGAGAACCGGCACCCCAAGTCCTACCTGCACGTCCAGTGCGACTGCACCGACAGCTTCAACGTTGTCTCCACGCGCGGCAGCCTGAAAACGCAGGACAGCGTCCCCCCCCTGCACAGGTCTGGGGTAGGCAGGGGTGGGTCAGCGGGGGGCTGCCCGGCGAGGGCAGGCGGGTGCTGTTGGGCCCTGGGAGCAGAGCCTGGGGCTGGCGGGGAGGTATGGGAAGAGGGTGGGCACTGGGGTGACAGGCAGGGGGTGGGATTGCCGGGGCAGAGGCAGCTGCCTGGCCCTGAGCCCGTCACTCTCTTCGCAGGCAGGTGTTGGTGATCCTCTCCCAGCTGGAGGGTAACGCCGGCTTCTCCATCACCCACCGCCTGGCTCACCGCAAAGCCACCCAGGCCTTCCTCAATGACTGGATGTCGACGAAGGGCACCCACAACCCGCTGCTCACGCCCGAGGTCGCCGGGCTCCACGGCCCCCGGCCTCTATGACGAAGCGCCTCCCCGCTCCGCTCCCCCGTTATTTTCACCGAGCCTCTGGCCTGGGGTCGTCCCCCGAGCTGTCAGCGCTGAGCCGTGGGGCAGAGCCGGAGCATCACACCCAGCACTTTGCCCTGCGCCGCGGGGCCGGGGCGAGCTCTCAGGGCCAGGACCAGCTCTGCCTGCCGCCCCCCGCCCCGGCACCGCCGGCCCCCCATGCACTTTATGAGGAGCGGCTGGGGGCACGGGGCCATCTCAGGATCCCACCTGCCCCATACCCGCGCTGGGGCCCGGTGCCCTCAGCCTCCACCGGGCACGCAGTGGGGGGCTGGGGGGGGGGGGGAGGGGGGCTGGAGGTTGCTGTCAAGGCCCTTCCCAGGCACCACGCTCAGGACTCTGCCCCCTCCTGCGGCGCCAGGGCCCTGGCGCCGCAAAAAAAAGAATATACCTCTGACATCTGTCCGTCTGTGTGACCCTCCGTCTGTCCCCGGGCCCTTCCCACTGTCTTGTTCCCCCCATCGTCCGCTGCCAGGACCAACGTGGCACTGAGGTACCGTAGCTGGGCCGGGGGCTACCGGGGTCGCCCTGCAGTGGTGCCGCCCGTGCTGGCTGCTCGTGGCGGGCATCCGCTGTGGTGCCCGGACCCCCCCATCCACCTCGCCCGTCCCGGGTGCGGAGGCTGCCCCCTGCGCCATGCCGGCGCTGGGGAGGAGAGGGCGCTGGGTTGTTTTAGAAAGCTGCCGCTGCCGGGTTTTCACCGCACCTCAGGGTGAAATGCAGAGGTGCCCTCCTCTGCTGCCGCTCCAGAGCGGGGAGCGGGGCCACGGGGCGATGCTCGGGGGGGGGGGCTGCGGCAGCAGGGGCCCCCCCTCAACTCGTCACACAAGTGTTACTATGCAAAGGCGGCCGCTGAAAGCAGTGCCTGGAGAGAAGCCATGCGTCCTGAGCTGGGCTCAGCCCCCCGGGCACTGCCCTGCAGGGGCCTCCCCTCCCCTCCCCTGCCCTGCGGAGGTGAGGGGTGAAGGGCACAGGTACAGACCCAGGGTTCGGGGAGCAGCTCCCTGTGGCTTTACCATGTTGCCATGTGCCAGGGAGGGGAGGAGTGATTTTGGGAGGGGGGGAAGCAGAGAGCCCCATCCTTCAGAGGCCAAGTCCCGTGGAAGGTAGTGAGCACGAGGCGAAGGCTTGCAAGAGCCTCGGGGTGCCGCTGGCCCCGGCGAGTGCTCCGTGGCGGGGGCTGACCCCACGGTTTCAGGGCATCGTGGCTTGGCGCAGGCGTGGGGGGGTGTGTATCTGTGTGTGTGTTTTTTGGGGGTCCCCTGGTGTTAACCCTCTCCTTCCCGGGTTGCTTGGAGGGGGGCAGTGGGAGATGCTGGGCCCTGCTCCGGCGGGGACCGTGCTGGGGGGCAGCTTGCACCCCACATCCTGCGCCCAGCCAGCCTGGGCAGGGGGATGTGAGGGCTGTGGGGTTTGCCCAGCGTGTCCCTCCCTCCCTCCCACCCCGGGGAGCTGAGGGGTGGGCAGGGGGGGTGGGCTGCCCTGGCACCCTCCTGGCCCCCCCGGCCGGGGCTGCTGAGCCAAGCTCTGTCCTTATTTTTGTTTGTTGATCTGTTTTCTCTCTTCCCTGCTCCCTCCTCCTCAAGATGATTTGTCCTTCACTTTTTTCTCTCTCTCTCTGTCTTTCTGAGCTGTGAATATTTTTAACCCTGTAAATACTGTCCAGCTCTTAAGAAACATAGGATATTTTATCAATTGTAAATCAGATCAGTAATCCCTGTATGATACGAATTATCCATGGGTGGTTTTCAAACTCAGGTTCTGATGGACCAAATAAAGTTTTGTTTTTTACTGAAGCTGCCTGGTTTTGCTGTGCTCGGCTGCGGCACCGGGAGGGACGGTGGGGAAGGGGTGCCGGCCGGCCCTTGGCCGTGAGATTTTTTGGGGTCCAAGCAAAGAGTCTTGAAGCCGTTTCTGTGGAGCGGTGGGCGTCCGTCAGTGCCCTGAAAGTAGAGCTGAGCACGCAAAAAAGGGGTGAAGTTGAGTTTCGGGTTTCTTTGGCTGCGCTCCGGGGCGCGGGGGCCGGGAAGGGCCGCGCGGGGGAGCAGAAAGGGGCGAAAACAAAGCGAAATCCGGGAGCTCCCGTAAACCGAGCGGCAGCTCCCCCTTCCCCGGGCCGAGCAGGGCTGCGCCGCGGCCGGGAGAGGGCAGCCGCTGCCCGCCCGCTGCCGCCGCCGCCCGGCCGGCGCAGGGGCTCCGGCTCGCCGGGAGCGGCCGGGGCCGGGGCCGACGCGGGGCTCCAGGTCCCGGCCGGGGTCAGGCACCAGCCGGTGGGCAGGGCACCTCCTGCCTCAGTTTCCCCGTAAGCATCACGACGGGCTGCGGGACGGCCGAGGGGTGCGATGGTGCCAGGGCCGCGCCCGGTGCATCGCCGGCACCGCGCCCGGGTTGGGGATGAAGGAGCGGCTTCTTCATCCTCACCACCACCCAGGGCAGCACCCATCCTCCCTCCCGCCTCCCCGTTGGGGCCGGAGGCGAGGCAGGCTGGCGCCGGGGAGAGCTTTCCGGCTGAGCGGAGGCGGCCGGCTGCGCGCCAGCCCGCTCTCGCCCGGGGTGGGCACCTTGAGACCAGTAGGGAGAGACAGAAGGAGAAGGTTTCGGTCTTTCTTACAGCAACTTGTAATAGATTTTTCCGGGCGAAACATCTTTGCATTCAGGAGGCCCTGTCACAAGCCATCAGCCTCAGCCGGGGAGAAACAGATGGAGAGTTAATTTTGGCGGGGAGGGCACTGCCGTGCTCCCCTCCTCTCCCCTCAGTCTGTTCAGGGAGAGGAGCCGTGTCGGCAGAGGCAGGGTTTAACCCTCGCGGCCGCGCAGCCCCTTGCCCTCGCCTCTGCGGGCAGGCTGCCTGCGTGGGCCCTGCTCCCTCCTGCCCGCTCCCTCCCAGGGATGCCGGCTGGGTTGCGTGGCTAAAACCGCTGCCTGTCACCAACCACGGGGCTGCCCCACGCGTGAACGGGGTCCCCCCCACCCGGCTCTGTGCTGCTCAACGCCAAGGACGCACTCGGACATCTCAGCCCAGTGACCTGGTGGTGGCCCTTGTCGTGATGGTGGGCTGCGTGGCCAGCCCAGGCGGGCAACTGCGTCCTGCCTTCCCCACGGGCCACGGCTCTCCGGAGCCACGTCGTGGCGAGCCCTGCACCAGCCAACGTGCTGGGGGCAAATCCCACCATGCCAGGAGCTCGGCAAGGCGGCGCCCGGTGCAGCCGGGGACACTCGGGCACCGGGTGGGCTGGTGCGTGGAGGGGACAGCATCTCCCAGGAGCGGGCACGTGGCTGGTAGCGGACGGCAGCAATGCTGCCCACGGCCCTGAGCCACCGAGAGCCCTCAGGACACCCCCAGGGTCACCAACTTGGCAATGGACAAGAGCAGGGGCCATGGAGGAGAGGGAGGTGAAATCAAGCCGTAATTGCGCGTGATTCACAAGGGTTGAGCCAGCACTAACTGCTTTATAATTACATATAATTGTGTGTCAAAAGATCTGATTGTATTTGACACATCAGCTTCGGTGTAGTGTGTTGCTTCATCAGTAAATTTGTCATCCCTTGACTCTGTCATGTCTTAAGCCTGAGGTCTGAAGGGGGAGATGGGGACAGGCAGTGAGAGCGGTGGGTCGGAAGGGAAGGACAGACGGAAGGATGGACAGCAGGACGGGGGAAGAGGGAGCAAGAGTGCTGTTGTACCGACCCATATGAACAGCAGAGAGGCTGGAGCACGTGTGTGACGATGAAGGCAGCAAGCAGGCAGGGGCTGTCCCACCGGGCCCTGCCCTGGCATGGCGGTAAGACCCTAATCAAGAGGCTGTGGCTACAAAAAGCCAAGTGACGGCACAAGTCACCCCGAGGACGCCAGGTCGCACTTGGCGGGAGAGGGCGAGAGGGCAGGCTGCTGTGGGCATGTGAGCCCACCGCGCTGCCGGCTGCTCCTGTGCCCATAGCGCTGGTCCCCTCCATGCACAGGGTTGATGCTGCTTCTTCCTGGGCGGCCATGAGGATGCTCAGGCGGGCGAAGGTGTTTGCTATCCCATCGGCACGGTCACCACCCCTCGACCCGCCGAGCCCAGGGGTGTCTCCCAGGGCTGGAGGTGGAAACGTGGGTCCTTGCTGTAGGATCCAGGCGGGCGCTGGCCACTCGTCAGGCCCTGGCACCACCACTGCCGGGGCCCTGCGGCCGCGCCAGGGCTGCGTGGGGAGGGGGCACATCAGGGAGCGAGGGCTTGAGCGCTCTCTGTGATTCACTCTGACTATAATGGGAGCTGCTGGTGAATATTTTATGGCTCCCACAGGGCAGATAGAACATATTGTGCATTTTACGCCACAAATCTCCGCCTAGAGACAGAGGGAGGCTTAAAAAAGAGCAGCACCAGCGCTGCGTCGGGCTGGAGGGGGGCAGAGCTGCAGTGCCAGAGTGGGGTTTGCGAGGGCACAGCTGCCCGCCCATGCCACCCTCCCTGGGGTGCCCCAAGCCCGGTATCGTCCCGGGCAAGGAAGATGTTTTGCAGCCGCGGGAACAGGCCGCTGCCAAAGCGTTCTGCGGTGGCTGCGGCTGCCGCGGGCCAGGCCTGGCTGCTCTGCGGCTCTGCGGCACAGGCAAAGTGCTTTGCCCGGGGCTGAGTGCTGCAGGAGGGGGCCCTGCCTGCACCGCCGCTGCCTGCGCCCGGGTCTGCCTTTCCCTTCGTCAATAATGCAGTCCCTGCCCCGGACCGCCCGCCGGCACTGCCGGCAATAATGGATCGGGGATGTGAGCAACCGCCCCGGCTCAGTCGAGCAGGAGGGTCTGCACCCCCCCCCCCCCGGCCCCCTCCTCATCCTCGGCTGAGTCTGATGCTCTGCCAGGAGCTGGCGATTGATGGAGGAGCCCACCGCTGCCTTCGCCCTCGCACGCGGCAGCTGCTGCCTGCTGCTGCCCAACTTGCAGACACCAGCGTGGGGTTTTGGGGGGGCTGCCTACAAGGTAACCCCACGCCAACCCCAGCACCCCTGGAGGGAGCGGTTGCTGCTGGGGCCAGGGCTCCTGGCCGGTCCCACTCACCAAGGATGCGTGGCCCGGCTGGCTCCGGCACCGTGTGCCAGGACGGTGGCTCAGGCTGGGACTCCCAGCCCTGCTGCAGTGCCGTGTTTGCATGGGTGAGCTCTGGGTGCCGGGGTGCTTGCCCCACTCCCCTCGAGCATGCCCCGCTGCCTGGCAGGCAGGCAGCCATTAGAGAGATTGCTGGCAGCTGCCTGCACCAACTTGGTCTGGGCTGGAGCTGGGGGGGGGCCGCTCAGAGCCCGGCAGCGAGGAGGAGGAGGAGGAGGAGGATGTAAGCATAGGAACCACTGGGTTAGGGCCAGACCACAGGTGCTACTGTGGGTGCTCAGCAGCCCCTCGCCCCCCCACTCTGGAGACCCCTGGCTCCCCACACAGCCACCATCGGGCAGGGTGAGGACCTGATGGTGGGGGGCAGCTGGACCTTCAGATGGGGGAGAATCCCCCGAGGTCTGGGTCAGCCCTGGGCACCCCCCCACTGCCCTGGGGGCAGCCCCCAGCCCCCCGACATGGCCATGCAGGCAGCGGGGCAGATACATGCAGCCACCACAGATGCCCCCACTGCATCACGGACCCCCACTGTGTCCCCAGCTCTGATGGGTAAGCGGAGCCCTCTGACATCTCCCCCCACCCTGAAGGGGGGGGTACTGCACCCTGAGAGTGGTGGTGGGGCTGCTGTGGGGTCCTCAGCCGGGGTTCACAGTGGCACACGGCCGAGTGGCTTCACAGCAGGGCTGCGATGGCATCCCGGGGGGGCTGTGCTGTCCCCTGGGTGGGTTTCCCCAGGGACGAGGCTCAGGCACCCACCCCGTCTGGACCACGAGCACGGGCGGGCCATGGAGAAGGCTTCGCTGGGATGAAAAGGAAAGCCCCAATCCAGGGCGGCTCCTCTCCTCCTCCTGCCCATCCTCTCCATCCAAAGGCAGCTGGGCGAGGGGCTATGCCGGGGTCCAGGGCCGGCTGGCACAGCTGGGGCTGCGGCGGCCGCACCGCCCGGGCTGTCACGGGCTGGGCTATCGAATCTGAAAGCAATTAAAGCCATCATCAGCGCTCGCTCGGGGCTGGCTCCAGGCTGCAGGGAAGCTGCCACAACAGATCATGTGCTCAATGCTGCTGGCCCGAGGACCCGGCTCAGCCCCGCGCCGGCTCCCACCCGTGCCCCGACACGCACCGGTGCCAGCCCTGGCCAGCACCCACGCAGGGGAGGATGGGGCAGGGCGAGAGGTCGCGGTGAGGAGCCACGTGGCATCCCCGGCAGGCAGCCACTCACTCTCGGTGCATCTGCGAGGCAGGATGGGGTCTTGCTTGGCAGAGGGGGCTTGGCCACCAGCTTTGGCCACCGCTGCGATTGCCACATGCTTGCTGTGACGAGGAGCCGGCAGTGCCGGGCAGCAGGACGGGATGGCTCAGGGGTGTTCCCATGGGTGCTGAGGAGGGCTCGGCACCCCGGTGCTCTCCCTTGGGGCACAGTGGGGCTGGGCTGGGCACGGCTGGGAGCTGCCTGCATTGGCGGCTGCCTGCACGGGCAGCTTTTCCCAGCAGGATGGCTGGAGCCCGTGGCCCACGGCTCATCCCACGTGGTGACGATGGGGACAGCCCTGGCAGGTCATACCCTGGGGCGGGGGGGGGGGGGGCAAGAAGGAGCACACCCCGACCCGGGGAGCTGCTGAAAGCAGGGTGGCGATGGAGGGGTGCTGCAAAGGGCCCGTCCCCGGGGCGAGGAGAGGGCTGCCACCGAGCCCCTTCCCCCCCGACAGCCCCTTCCCTGCTGATGGGGAGCAGTGCCTGGACCTCCCGCCCCCCCCCCCCCCATTTTGGTGAGGCCGCAGCCGCCTGCCCGCGGTCCCCCGGCTTAGGGCCTGATCCAGCCGCTCCAGGAGCAGCTCCCGGGGCTAAAACCATCCCCACGCTCCCGCCGGGGCGTGTCGGGGCGGGGGGTGCCCCCTCCTCGGGCACCGCACAGTTAAGCAGAAGTTTGCTGGTACGGAAGTTGCACATTGTCTTGAGGCACATTTTCTGTTTTTTCACTTGTGAAATATTTCTGTCAGAACCAGTTAATGTACAAATTAGCAGCGGTGGTCTCTCTTACGTCTTCTGACTCACTAATTTGACAGGGGGTGTTTCGGTGGTGGAGCTCGCTCTTGACAGGCAAACAGGAGGTCAGGGACCCGCAGGGGGAGGAGGCACCGAGCCGCAGCTTCCCGGGGGTCTTCTCCTTCCTAACCCACCCCACCGCTCCCGTCTAGTCATCCCTGGCTGGAGGAGTTGAGCTTGGGTTTGAGGGTTTTTTTTTTTCCCCAAAATCATTTTTTTCCCCAAAATCGGCTCCTGTGCTAGGTAAGGAAATGGGAAGGGAGCCTGGGGGTGGGGGTTACACTTTTGGGGTCCTGCAGGCAAACCCAAGGTGCACGGCTAGAGGGAGCCAGCACGAGGAGGGGACATGGGCATGGAGAGGGCTCCCCGCATCACAGCCGCATCCTTCACCTCCCTCAAGCCAGGTCACTCCTGGGGCTCCAGCTCTGCATTTGCAGGATGACACACCACACTACACCCCCCCCCCCCGAACAGTCCCCATCCTCCTCCTGCCCTTAGAGAGAAACTAATTGATGCTCACATTATCTGTGCACATCATCCCTCCACCCTGGGTTATCGATGAGCCAAGGGGCTGCACAACCCCCTTTTATTTCTCAATCTGCATAATTGGGATGATGTTAGTCAGCAGGGAGGGGGGATGCACCGCTGCTGGGGGGGCTGGAGGCACTGGCTGGGCATCGCAGCAGCAGAGGGGAGCGGCCGGAGCCGGCCGTGCCCGGGAGACGCGGCCCCAGCATTGAGCAATGCTCAGGACCATGTCGTGCAATCTGTCCCCGGGCTAGAGGCTCACGCGACAGATGGACCGCACGCCGTGCCCGGGAGGTCAGCGGTTTTTTGGGCCGTTGAGGGATGCGTGTTAAAAACCACCAGCCTCTGCTCGTGCCACCTTCCTCTGATGTCCGGGGACCGATAGGCACTGCAGCGAGTTGGCCCAGGACTGAACTGGACAAACACGGGCACCTCCTGACCACGCTCCTGCTGGAGGAGGGGAAGGAGCTTGGTGGCTGCTCTCTCCAGCCGTGGCGTCCTGGCTGTATGGCTGCCAGGGGCTGGAAACGAACCCAGGAAGGTGATCACCACTGCGGGAAGGGCAGCTCCAGAGCACAGTCATGCAGCCCCACGTTTTCCCCATTTCCCCTCTTTCTACTGATGTTTGCTGAGGGCTTTGTTGGGGGTTGAGCTCTCCCTGCTCATCGAGTTTACTCCTGAAGACATAAAACCCCCTGGGACGCTGGGGTTGCATCCTGTGGCCAGCACCCACCCGTGTGTACCACACCCCCACAAAATCCTCCCTTTTCGGTACCTGGGTGACCAGAGCTGGTGTTTCACAACGTCAGGGCAGCAGCCTGAAGATTTTTGAGCTGTTGCATCCTGCAAAGGTCTCAAACCAACCAGACTGAATGGTCCTTTCCTCCCCAGAGATTCAACTCCATTTTCAAACACTCTGTCTCAAGCTGGAGCCCCGAGATGTTGCCCTGTAAGAGTGAGACACCAGGCTCCAAAACCAATAGTCGAGAAAACCAGTTTCACATCATGCTGCGTAGAAACAGCGGCTCAGTCCAGCCTCTCCCAAGAGCCCCTTGGCAGCAGCATCGGGTCTGGAAAGGAACTGGGAACTCCCGATTCCCCTTTCTAAATGAAAAATGGGAGTTTGCTTTCCAGGGATGAATCTGTGCCCAGTTGGCAGGCGTGACCAGTCTCTGGTTATGCTGGCGAGGATGCTCAGGCAGCTGCTGGCACAGCCCCGCACCGCAACGCATAATGGCTCCTGTGGCTCACGACCCTTGAAGAAACTCCGCTGCGGCACTGGTACCCTCCTTTCCCTGACGTGGCCAAATTCACCACGAACCTGCCCACGCCAGAGGGCACGCAGCCACCCTAACGCCTCTTGGCAGCTTCATAGAGATGTTGCACTTCATCCCATACCTGAAAAGTCCCCACTGGTAATAAGGTGGGATGAAAACCACCATGCTTAAACCAAGGAAAGTTGCCTGCTACATCTACCATTGCTTTTAGCGAGACTATTTGGACTAGACAGATGAATGGGGGAGAGCTCTGGATTAACACAGCGGCTTTCCCTCTCCGCCAGATCCAGGCCTCCTTGGGGCCACCTGAGACGCCACGTCATGGCAGGGTATCACTGCAGTGGAGAGACCCTGATGAACTGCTGCCCATGGCACAGCGCAGCAGCTCGGGGAGGGCTCTGCCTAGGACTTGTAGTGTCTTTTAGGGGCTGCAGTGGAGCTCCGGTGGGGAGCAACGCACCTGCAGGAGACAGCGCAGAGCTGATGGATACTCCAGGGCCGCGGGAGAGATCTCCCCAAACCCAGCCCTGTGCCGGGGTGGGTGTCAGGCTCCAGCCAGGGGTCCTCAGGTCCTCTGCACCCCAAGGTGCCCTTTTAACCATGTGGCTGCAGATGCATCCACCACACCACCCCAGGCACCCACCCCACACACGGTCCAGCTCCCCACCCACCGCCCCAGCACTGTGCCGGCCACGTACCACCAGGGACAGGGAGCAGGACTGCGGCTGGTTGCACCCCACGGAGTTGCCGGCCGGCTTCCCCGGCACAAGGGGCTGCGGGAGCAGCGAGCACCAGCCTCGCCGCTGCCTGGGAGGGAGCTGCCGGATGCAGAGGCGGCTGGGGCGAAACAGCTCAGGCAGCACAAATCGACTGTGACAGCCCCAGAAAGGCTGAGCCCGGGGGTGCGGAAAAATACAAGTTCGTTTCCTTTTCCTTACCATATGCTCCCCTTCAGCTGTGGGCGGCACGATAATTACTGCCATCCACCATGCTGGTCTGGCTTGTCACACAGGCTGCCGGCTGCTCCGCAGCAAGGGCTGAGCACAGCACCGGGTCTGCGGGCAGAGCCTGCCCCGGCCCCACTCGCGCTGGGGAGTGGGATTTGGGTCCCTGGTTCCCAGGTTTGGTCCTCCCTGGCACAAGGGACATCAGCCTGAAGGCAGCAGAGGTGGGGAGCAAGCTGCAGACCCCTTTTTCCCCAGCAGTGTCTCCTGGGGGACACATGCCACCTTGCTGTTCACTTTGGCTTAGGTGCCACTTCTCCCCCAGCTGCATCGGAGCTGGGTGTGAACACCTCTGTTCCACTTAGCAGGACACTGCCAGGGAGGTCCTGTGCTAGGTCCCATGCCTGGCTGCCAGGAGACTCTGAGGCCAGCTACTCCTTGGGCAGATTAGAAGAGGAGCTCTGGTGGAGTGCCCTAAAGGTCAGGGAGGGGGTAGGCTTTGAGCAGGGGGTTGGACCAGACCACCTCCAGAGGCCCCTTCCAGTCCCAAGTGTGCTGCGGCTCTGTAAGGATGCAGTTGGTGCCGTGCAGGTAGGAGCACCATGCCCCGAAGAACATGCAGTCACTCTGGCATGCACAAAGCACGAGCCAGGGCACCATTCCCCGAGGAAGGAGCAGGCTGGGGGCTGGCAAGGGGGTAGCTTGGACAGCCTCAGGTCCATAAGGTCCATACACAATAGGATAGAGATCTGCCCTATTCAGCCCTACAGTCCCTTCCAAAATACAAGAGTGACTCTTCAGGCTTCCTGGTGCCCCACCAGTGCTGTCACTATAACAAGCACCCATGCCGGCGTCTTCCTGGACTGCGTAGACCAGAAAGGTTGAAGCATGACTGGTTCTCATTACCTTCAATGAGAGATGTCATGCTGGGGAAGGGACAGGTTTGTCTTGGTCAACCCATGAGTTCCCTTCCCGTGCATGGGTCAAAGTGGATCTTCTTTTCCCAGATTATACTTGGCATGAACACGAGCTTCCTCAGTCCCTTTATTTAGCAAGGGAAAGATAATCCCAGTGACCGCGTCACCTCAGTGTCCCTTTGTACCAGAGCTGGACCACATGCCCAGTGTAGATGGCTGCTGGTGGTGAGGAGGTGGGTCTGTCACCAAAACAGCCCCTCATTCCCCCTGTCTTCGCCGGCCCAGCCTCCCAGGCGCAAGGTGGGAGAAGGGCCTTGGCGCGCACGCCCTGCATCTTGCACCACTCGCTCCTCACCATGGGAGTGGGGTGGGGACACGGTGCCACAAATTGGTGTAGTCCTCTCCTCCCAGACTGTCACAGCAGCGTGTGTCCAGCCATGGGCCTTGCTCCCCATTGCCACAGCAGCTCCTTCTGTGGTTTCTCTGGTGCAAACAAAGCCAACAGCTTCATGACAGTCCTAAAAGCCATCCATCATGCCTTTGGATAGCATATGTGCTCAAGCATCTAGCCCCTGCCTCATTTTCCCCATCACATCAGATCACTCCCTCTGGCCTCAGCAGCGTCCTGCAGGTGCAGGGAGGTGGGATGCAGAGGGGACAGCTCCAGCTGGAGCACTGGAAGATGCAACAGCTGAAAAAATAATCCAGACTCTGGCAACTTCCCCAGGATCCCCTCAGAGGCTGTGACGGAGAGAGGAACGGATCCAACCCCTGGCCGAGCCATCCTTCCCCAGCCCTGCCCCGAGGGCTCGGCTTTGCAGGGCGTACACATGGTAAAGCAAAATTTAGGAGCTCTGTGGTGCCACGGGCTCAGCACCACCTCGAGGGGTTATTTGGAAGATGAACTTTCCCACACGCCGAGCAGGGATCTCGCTTTCCCTTCCGCATTTCAAAAGGAAAAAAACCCTAAACCCCATCTTTCCTCCTCCACCCCATCCCTGGGAGGTCCCCGTGCCCAGCGGTGCCCGCGCCACCCCTGGCTCTGCCCAGACGGTTGAGTGAGTCGCTGACTCTTTAACTGGTTCTGCGGCGAAGGACCTTAATCGAGTCACCGCGCCGGAGCCGGGATGCTGATGTGATCTGACAGCCGCCCCACACACCTCCCCGAACACGGCCGCTTGGGGCAACGGCCAGCGTGGCACCCCAGTGCCGGGGCACGGGTGGCAGCAGGGCTTTCAGCAGCACGGGGGTGGGGGGCACCCACCCGGGGAGGGCTGGGGGGCGTGGGGCCAAGGGGGGGGCTGGGGAATCCTTCGCCATCACCCAAGCGACCCCTGACGTCACTGGAAGGCGGTTTAATATCCGTCAATGGCACGGAAAATCGCATGTTTGGCCCCAGAGCCCTCCTCCCCACCCCCCCCCAGCCGCCTGTCCTATTTTGAAGGGCTCATTTTCTCAGCGCTAATGAAAGCGACAGCCGTGCAGGGCTGGTATTTGGGGTTATCAGTGAGAATATTAATGGCTGGTGCTCGGCGTTAACTCTTTGAGAGGCCAGCCAGAGGCCAGAGCTGGGCTGCCGTCGCCGCAGAGCCCAGCCACGGTGGAGCCTGGTCTCCCCAGCGCCGTGTCCGGGACTGAAGGTGGGATGGTGACCCCGTTTCCAGGAGGTTTTAATAGCCAGTTTTCAGCCCCAGGGGAGGCTACTGAGCCAGCCGCCTCCTGCTGAGGAGGCTGGGGAAGCAGAGAGGTGGAGGCTGAAGGGATGGTGGCGGATGCTGCTACCTGGTGCAGCAGTGAGGGAAGGACTTGGGGCAGTGGTGGAGAATGGGTGCCTCCAAAGGACCTCCCTTTGGACCTCCTCAGAGACCTGAGGGATAGGCAGGTGCCAGAGGTGACCTGTCATAGCCAGGACATGTGTAGGGAGAAGGGACAAACTCACCTTGTAGCCAGGAAGGCTCTGGCAGTCTGAGTGTGTTCATGTTTGGCTGGAGATGTTCATGGCCAACTGGGATGCAGAGTTCCCCACAAGGGCTTTGCAAACACCTGCATACAGCTGTCAAAGAACAAACCTCTCAGGCTCTCCTGTAACACTCATGGTTTTTACCTCCCCTGCTCCACCATTGAAACCAAATGAGATGCCAAGATAACTAAGGTCACTTCAATGCCAACGGGGTTGCCCACGTGAAATCAGCCAGCCACTGCCTCTCGGTGGGACCTCAGGCTGCCTTCTAGTTGTTGATCCTGTTGGGCATGGGCTTGTCGCAGTGGTGAGCGGGTGCTTGTGGCGGACAGCCCACAGCGCACAGCCTGCAGAGGACGTTCATGTTCGCTCCTTAGGAAGAAAGTATCTCCTTGGGCTGCATCTCAGCAACAGATGATTGTGGTCATGAAGAAACCAGCCGAGAAGTTGGCACATCAGCCTGTCATCACACAGGCTAATCCTGCCAGTGAAGAAGGGACAGGAGAGTTGTACTCTGTCCAGAGACACCAGGCAGCAGTTACAGCAGTTCCTTTGGAGATCCAGGACTGGTGCAAATGGGCCAGAGAAAACACAGACTGATTTTATATCAACATCTATCCAAGCTTTGAGTACGCTAGGATTCGCTTGCAGGTTTCTTGGTTCTGCCATCATTTGTGCTGGTGTAAAATCAGGAGCGATGCCGTGAAGGCCAGCAGAGCAAGAGCAGTGACAGGTCATGCTGAAGGGAGGATTGTGTTTACCAGGGGAAGAACAACTCGCCATCAGTCTCCAGTTAGGACATGAGGTTTTTTGGCAGGGGCCCCTGCCCGTTCGGGAGCTGACTGCTTGTCTCTAAAGCCCCCTCTAATTGGATGTGTTTAAAGATGCCTCCTGAGCTGTCTTTGTCTCCTTGCAGCCAGCAGGACACATGTCCCTAAAATGACACCAGCTAATTAAGGCCGTGGAAGCCCAAGAACTCTTCTGTGCCTTGTTTGTTATCTGAGAGCCTGAGGCAACGCTGAGGCCAGTAGGACCCTGACAGGCAGCTGGGGAAACCTGGTAATGACAGGGCCACCAAACCAGTCAGGGAGAAAGAGGCAGAAGAGCACAGAAATCAGCAACGACAATAACAACCAGCCACTCTAATGGTGCCCAGGCGCCTACTGTGCCTTGGAGAGATGGGATCAATGAACCAGAGAGCTTCCTCCCTGCTCCTCACCTTTTTCCAGGCACCTCCAGGCTAAATGGGATGGAGGGTGGGGGTGGCAGTGGGAGGGCACTGGGGATGGAGTCCGCTGCATGAAGGTCAAGAGATGAGGGGTCTCTTATCAGACTGTTTTATGCTTGCTGGGAAAACGTAGCAGCGTATCTCTGGTTTGGCTAGAGAACTGTCCCACTCACCAGCTGCCTGGGATGCTATCCTGGCAACCCCTTTCTGTTTGCCTTCAGGAACTAGAAGCCAGGGCAGAAGCTATGTGTTTAATATGCACAAATGCAAGGCTGGACCTGGGAGAACAGTTCATGAGAGGACACCCCCTTCCTCCCATCCCTTCAGTATCTCCTCCTGCTATTCTCCACCCTCTGCTTTTGCCTTCTGAGAAGAAACACCTCCTGCAGCATCCCTGAGCCCATTCCCACCTCCCTCACCCTGCACTGTTTGCAAGTCCTCAAGAGCTGCCTCTGCACCTCTTCAGTGTGGTGGGACACACGTGACTGCATGGGTTAGCATCAGCTGCTCTTCACAAAGGCCACACTGCTGGGAGTCCCCTGTCCGTTGGGAAGGAGGAAGGCAACTGGTGCCCAGGGACGTTGAAGCACATGCACTAACACCAGAGCTGCTCCTCATCAAGGCCTGGGACAACTGCTCTCACCTCTCCCAGGCCCTCAGTACCCCCACCCAGACTGACCCTCACTAACACGCTTCCTCTAACACCAGCCCCAGCAGAGCAGCCAGCAGAGCAGCCACCCATACCAGCACCCATCAGAGAGCCAGACACCTTGACCCTCTCTTCCCAGCAGCTCCTGTCCTGTCCTGGTTTTGGCAGGGATAGAGTTAATTTCCTTCCTAGTAGCTGGTACAGTGCTGTGGTTTGGATTTAGGGTGAGAACAATGTTGATAACACACTGATGTTTTAGTCGTTGCTGAGCAGTGCTTACACTAGTCAAGGACTTTTCAGCTTCCCGTGCTCTACCGACTGAGCAGGCTGGGGGTGCACAAGAAGCTGGGAGGGGGCACAGCCAGGACAGCTGCCCCAAACTGGCCAAAGGGACATTCCATACCATGGGACGTCATGCTCAGTACAGAAACGGGGGAAAGCTGGCCGGGGGGGGCCACTGCTCGGGGACTGGCTGGGCATCGGTCAGTGGGTGGTGAGCAATTGCACTGTGCATCACTTGCTTTGTATACTATTATTATTATTTTTATTATTTTATTTCAATTATTAAACTGTTTTTATCTCAACCCACGAGTTTTCTCACTTTTACTCTTCTAATTCTCTCCCCCATCCCACCGGGGGTGGGGAGTGAGCGAGCGGCTGTGTGGGGCTCAGTTGCCGGCTGAGGTTAAACCACGACACGTCCACAGCCTTGTCCCCAGAAATCGCCGTCCTGACTTGCTGCCAGCTCTTCAGCCTCCAGAGAAGAGATAGGACCACCGGAGAAGATGGAGCATGCCCTGATGCTGAGGGCTGAGTTTATACTGACTTCCCGAGTGGAAACACCTGAGAGTTCATGAACCACCATGATCTCCATAGGTTCACAGGAGACATGCACCTGCTGGAGATCTCCTTTACAGCATGTGTGTCCAGCCTGTCATTCCTTTTTCTCTGACAACACCATATTAGAGAGAAAAAGAGATGTTTCTTGTGTCTTGTGCCATGTCTGCACCATCTGAACAAAGACTAGTAGTGCAGTAACTCACCATGGTTAATGATGAGTGTCATGGTCTGCTTGTCCCTTCAGCCATGCTCTGGTGATGGAGGAGCATGCTGGGGAGTTTCTAGCTTTTGTTTTGAATTGTTCTGAAACAAAGCCAAGGAGAGGTGTCTGGAGAGGTGAGGGCATTCAGGCTTTCTAAAAAGGTTTCCCCAGCGGTATCTCACAGTCAAGAGAAGCTGGTCTGCAGAGACATCCAGGACCATAAGAACAGAAATATCATCCCTCCACCGATCACTTGAGCTCCACATCTCAGGTCTCATTTGTGCAGAGGTTGGATGAGATGGTGGATGAGATGGTGGCCTGCTGCTAACAGTGGTAGTAACCGGCTGGAACGAAGGTACTTGATGAGCTTCTTGGGTGACAAGACAGCTTCATGTCCGAAGGTGGAAGGAGGCGCAGGCACCTGTGTGTAGCACATCTGTGGCCAGTGCAAGGAGCATCCCTGTGCTTGGCGTTGCTTGCAAGAACTGTTTTCAGTGATGGTTGTCCGTCCCAGTTTCACTGGCATGAATTGTTACTTGTACCCATGGGGGGACCATTAAATTCAGCGCTGGCCAGAGCAAGAAATACCCAGACTGTACCCAAGTGGCGTGACCTCCAGGCTCATGAAAGGCACCACCAGCACCAAACCCAGGTGACCTGGCCCGTTGACATGCCCTTACCTGACCCACTTAGCTCACAAGTGCTCTGGGGCTGGATTGGTCCCTCGGGGAGCATTGCAGGGCACCGAGCGTAACGGGGGCCTGACCTCGGCCAGCTGATCATGCTGCTCACTCATCGGAAAAGGGGCCAGTACCGCTTGCTGAGTGCCATCCCAGTCTGGGGAGGGACATGGCGTCAGGCTGATCCGAGTGGCCAGAGCAGACCAACGGACTCCAGGGGATCAGGATCTGCAGAGACCTGTTTTGCCATGAAATCTGTCCATTTGTTATAATTAAAAAACAATAAATAAATTTCGGCTGTTAATCATGACTTTTTTTTTCCTAACAATAAACAAGTGGGGGAAAACTGTGCGGTCAAGAGGAGGAGGTAAAGAAGGGTCAGTGCTGCAGCAGGGCGATTGCCTCAGCTTTGCGTGTGAGCGCCGTGTTCCTGGAGATGCTCTGTGGAGCCTGCAGCTCTCCTAGGGACCATGTTACATTTTGCTTTTCTCCTTGCAGTTACTTATTATTCTCTGAGCATCCAAACCCTGGAGTTTACATTATATGACAGAACAAAAATGTCCTGTGGGCAGGGGTCTAGGAAATCACACAAATAGCAATTTACTAATTTCATGCTGCCCATAGAAATTCTGAAGGCCTGGGGGTCTAGGGATGGCACATGGAGCTTTTCTCTTTTGGGGCAATTAGTTTCAATCCAGCCTTTCTAATGACTGAAGGTTCTTGCTCGCCTGAAGGCACTTCAGTGGCCTGCAGGAAAAGGGTCAGGGTCTCTGTGTCACTCAGGTCTCTGGATCATCAAACCCATCTCTACAAGTTGGGCTGTCATGGGCCAGCTCAACAGAGTTTCACCCTTTAAGCTGGTGAAAAGATTCATGATAAAGATGGAGCAGGTAGACAGAGGTATGGAGAAGCCTCAACGTCCAAACTTTCCATGGAAATTGTGGTCCCAAGTGAGACTATAAAGGCTGCTCATGGGCTTGGCTGCAGGGTCTCTACAAATAATTTTCATCCAGGCTTGGCCAGACACAACCAGAACCCACAGCCCATCCAGCAACCACAGCGTCAGCAATTCACCCAGATAAACGAGGACGTTTCTCTTCTGAGCTGGTGTCCCCAAGCTGCTGAGCTTCCCTGGTAGGAGCCTCAGAGCGCAAGTCCTCAGCCTGCTTTCCCTGCATGGAGCAGGACCTTGTTGCTTCCCTGGATTACTAGGACTATTTTGCTGAGGAAGGCAAGCAGCAGGAGTCAGCATGCCATTTATTTTGGTCTTACGGAGGTGAAATTCATGGGGCATCGTTGGGAGTCTAAATTTCCTCTGGTGCCAGGGAGGGTTGAACATTTGCCTGAGTGAAGACACAATAAAGACTCCAGGATCCTCAGAAAATATTCGGTGGCCTTTTGGGGGGTTGTCTGACATGTGCGTGACCTGGGACTTTTGACCAGACCTGCTTGGGAACCATCCCCATGTGAGGCTGAGAGCAGACCCTTGGGAGAGGCAGTTGGGAGGGGTACGCAGATGCTTTTATGGAGAAGAGATGGGGTGGACTTTCTTTCCCTTGAGTCCACCCCTCCCTGAGCAGCAGCTCTTGTTCCTTGCCACACGAGTCCCAGCAGAAAAGGCCATCGGGGGTCATTTCAACTGGCACATGAACGACAGGCAGTGCCCTGATACAGGACTTTTCCCCAGGGCAGCAGGAGGTACAGCGTTCCTGCAGCAGAGCTACAGGATGCTCCAACAGCCCCGGTCACTTACCTTCAGCAGCCAAATCTGAGAGCCTCCATGCTCCATGGTTGCAATTTCACTGTACTGCCTCCTCCAGGCATTTTTCCTGTGGCTTTTGCCAGGGGGACTGTCATGCTGGAAGGATGCTCTGAGTGGCCCAGCTCAGCTCCAGTTGCAGAAACCCAGCTCCAGCTCCAGCTCGCAGCTGCAGAAAGGTGTTCCCATCTGTTGCTTTCTCCAGACGTTGGCTACAGCGGCTGTTGAAACAAACTCCTCCGCACTGTCATAGCATTGTCACTGAGCTGGGGGCAAGAGGGCAGGATCTCACCCACTGATACGTGGTTTTTTTCTTCTTTTCTTTGCTTGGATTGCTAGGAGGCTGAGCCATGCCTTTAGCTAATTTGTTGACCAGCGTGCTTGTCTTCTTACAGCTGGAAGCATCTTCTCTTCTGGAGCGCTTGCCCTGTACAAAGCAGGTTGTTTAAATGAGAAGCAAAGAGAAACGGTGTGTTTGTGCCTCATTGCGATGGGACCCCGCACGGGTTTTGACCCAAAGACTTCCAAGGGGTCCGGCTTTCTGGGAGGGACCCAGGCTACGTGGTCCTGTGGTTAGCAACAGGATGGGAGCATCCAGCCAGGCAAGGCTGCTGCCCTCCCCACACCCCCATGGACACGGGACACCCGGGCAGACCCCACTGGCTTTGCCTCACCCTCCTCCTCCTCCTCCTCCCCAAAGCCACTCTTGTCTTACCTCTTACGAGCTTCATTTGTCCAAGTGTGAGAACAGCCACCGGTGTGGCACGCTGCGGGAAATGCAAACCCAGGGCACGTCCCCAGCCCTCGGGGACCTTGCCCTGTCCCCACGCATGGTGGGGAGCCACGGCCATCCCCCTCCAGCCCTGCCTCTCACCGCCACTGCTGCCGCACACACTCCTGCCGTCCCGGCTCCCCACGCTGCCGCTTCCCCCGTGGCCGTCAGCGCCGGGACGGCTGATGGACCCTGACAGCGCTGCTCTTTTTCTCACGACCCGTCGGCTGGCTGTGAGCGGGGGGACCCAGCCCGCGCGGATACGACGCTGCCCCCCCCCCCCCGCCCCCCGCGGGAGGTTGTGTTGCACCGAGCAGCTGTTCCACATCACATCGCGTCACGCTGCCCATGCCGATGGGCCGCGGCACTCGCACCGCCGACGTGGTGCCGGGAGCCGTAGAGTCTGGCGGGATAGGGACGTGCCCGGGGAGGACAGCCAGCACGGTGATGGATCCGGCTGATGGAGGCTGGGGGTGTGAAAGTGCTGCAGAAGGGGTGACAGGAGCGGGCAGGTCTCTGCACAGCGCGGCAGCCCTCGCCCAGCCGCTGTGTGGGCCCAAAACGCTGGTTCCAGCCTGCCTGCCAACCCTCATCCCTGCCCCCCAAAACTCTGCCTCCCTCCTCTTCATCCTCCACCTCCAAAGCTGCATCCAAGCACGCTGTACCTTTTCTTTGCTATTCTTGGCTCATCCAGCCTACGGCCAGTTCTGGCCTGCAGCATCTTGCTGCTGAAGACGGAGGGTGTCCAGTGCTCCTCCACTTTGCGTCCAAGCCTACTCCTTTTTTTGCACGCCAGCTCTCTCCTGCAGGGAGCGGGCAGCTTTGCAGAGCTGGCAGCGGGTTCACCCTGGACGCAGTACCCCCTCAAGATGGGTGGGACATGAGCCTGGTGTCAGGAGCAACTCCAGCTCCTGGAGAAAGGAGCCGGAAGACGATTTCCCTTTCAATCCGGATCCTGAGCGGGACTAAACCAGCACAACGGGGGCAGCGCAGGTCCCGCAGCCCGCCGGGGGCTGCACAGAAGCAAGGACACGATGTGCACGCTGCTTCCCCAAGCACAGGCTCACTCGTCCTGGCCTTCCTTGGGCAGCAAAGCTTCCCGTCCCTGGCGCTTGCAGTAGTTCTGCAGTCTTATCCATTTTTAAAGAGCACACCTCATAAATACTTCGTAAAGTACCTTCTAGCCAACGTGCTTTTTTTGATTATTTTTTTTCTTCCCTGGCTGCTTGGAAGGGATGCTCACTCTCCCATTCCTCTCCGGTCTGCGGCTCTTGCCGTTATCTTGTACATGTTTGTTGATTTGAAGTTGCCGGGGCTCTGCCTTCAAGTTGAGCTCTGTGCGGTGCAGCGTGTTGTCCCCCACGGTGGGTCACAGAGAAGGATGACAGCTTTCCCCTTCGCTCCATGCACCCTTCCCAGCACTCTGCAGATGCTGTTGGTGCCTCCATCGGCCCCACCGAGTGCTGAGAGCAGCCCAGGTGAGCGGATGCGGGATCCTCCGGACCTTCACCTGGACCCTCCTCACCCTTTCCCTCCCAAGGGACCTCCTTCCCTGCTGTCCATCTTGGGCACCTTGCAGTACCAGGAGAGTGGGACCTACCCTCTTCCCTCGCCGCTGCTCTCACATCTCCACATTTGCCTCCAACTCTGCCGTTTGGTTGGAATCAAATCAATTGATTTCCACGTTCAGTTTAAAAAGCAGGTGAGTGGTGGAGCAGGCGAAGATGACAACCCAGACACAACTTGCCAAGGCTGACTCCCTGCTTGGGAGATGTTCCCAAGCCAGGGTTTGGCTTGTTCAACATGCAGCAGGTTATTCTTATCTTTCCCTCTTTTCTGAATCAATACATTGCACGGTACCAGACCAGGCGTTTCCAAAGCAGCTTGCCACAGAGCTATTCTCATCATCGGCCAAACTTCATCCTCTCCAAAAATGTGTCAGATGAGCTGAAGGAAGCCTGTTCGCCCCAGATATGTCAGCTGGCACGGACTTTTCTCTAATTCCTCATTGTACAGCTCCAGCAACCCTGGACTTTGCCAGGTCCTGATGTCCGATGAGCAACCCAACAGCTCCTGCCAGTTCATCCCTGTTCCCTGCTCCCAGCTCCTGCTTATCCACTGGCACCTCCTCCAGTTTAAATGCAGTGCCGTGGGTTTAGCTTGCTGCCATAAAGGAGCAAGGTTCACGTGGTGACACTGGCTGTCCCAGCCTTCAGCTTCCCAAGTGCCTGGTCCCGTTTCAACCAATTCGGACAAAATAGTCAAAATCTCAAAAGTGGTAAGAGGTTTTGTGAAGCTTCTTGGCTTAGTCCGAGAGAAAGACCCAAAGTGCTGCCCCACATTTCCAAAGAAATGCTGCTGTGTGAAGGCAGCAGTATCTTCCAGAACCACCACCAGGCCAACCAGCGTGTGCACGGCCAGCCAAGCAGCATCAATGCCCCAGGAGATGCTGCCTCAGGTCCCACGGGCAGAGGATAGGACAGGGGACCCGGGGATGGGAAGGTCCTGCTGAGAGCTGGGGGAGGTGGGATGAATGGGTCTGGAGGACGGGAGTGTGTCCCAAGGGACAGAGGCTGGGGAGTGAAAGTGAGGTGGGAGGAGAGTGGGACATGAACCCAGGAGAGCAGCCACATGGCTGCAGCTGCTCATGCTGCAGCTTTTTCCATCCTTTATAACCACCATCACTGGCCTCTGAGCCTGGTTGCTGCTTCTTCTTACCCGGGTGGTAAAACCATCCCGGGTAGGTTGTAAGGGCTCTTGCCATTTTTCTGTTTCTGATTTCATTTTTTTTTGTTCTTATTTTTCAGCCGTAAGAGTCTCACCCTTGTGCAGAGCTTCACCTCTGCAGGCTTTGGCACCCCCAGCCCAGGGAGGACTTTCCCAGGCACGAAAGGGACGGCTTTAGAGCCTTTTGTTGTTGCTTTCTCCCTGCTGTGGTGTTAATGGCTCTTGAAGGCAGCCTGACTCCATAAGGCAGCGCAGAGCAACCTGTGCATCGAGCGGACACCCTGCCCCCGGGCAGGACCCGCCTGCGTGCAGGGTCAGCTTTGCGGCTGTCACTGCGAGACATTGCAAGGGTCTGTCCCGGTGACCGAGGCTGTTCGTGGCAGCAGGTAAGCTGGGGAGGATGGGGTCTGTGGCGGGTGCACAGGGCTCGGAGCTTTGTTTCTGCCTTGCTGTTGGCCAGGGAGCCATCTGCTGCGCCTTCGGTTGGGCTGTTGAGTTTTGGCTGGAGATCCTGCATGTGGTAGGTGCTAGCCATCCCCTGAAAACTGGGTGTGGGGCAGAAGACAGGAGCAAGGGGAGCACACTTGAGCCCGCAGCTGACAGGAGATGTTGCAGAGCTTCCTGACTACACTGGAGGGAAGCGGCTCTGGAAAGGAAACAGAAGTGCAAGCCTTCATTCTGCTCCTCTTGCAGATTTGGGACTGATAAGGAGACCCCTGGAAGAAGGGGCTGGAAATGAGCATGTGGAGTAGGTCCCTGCTGTGCGACTCTAGGATCCAGCCAGGGATGTCCCCCAGGAAGGGCACTTCTTTGCAAGGAAGGGAGGCGAGACCCCAACTCGGTCCCTCATTAGAAAACCAAGCTGTGTGAGATCCATACACTCAGAGAGGGGAGGCAGGGCGAAGGAGGCCGTGCCCTGCCACACGCTCAGTTTTGAAAGGAGTCTGGGTATTTACTAGGCTAGTGAAAAGCACCTTCCCAAAAAGCACATGTGGCAAGATCCGGAAGGCTGGGGTGCGCCTGCGAAGGCTGTGCTTCGATGCAAGCGTTGGGAGCATCCCAACAGGCAGACAGCAGGATCAGCTCTGTCTGCAGTGAGAGTCCTGCAGACTGGAGGCTCCATCTCTCCCAGCTGCCAAGAAAATGGCCAGGCCACCAAAGACAGACCAAAGCTCAGTCCTGGGAGAGTTTTGAGGAGAAAGGAAGAGCAAGCAGTTAAAAGACCTGCCAAGAGGAGCGTTATTCATACGCAAGTCACATGCCCATGTGAAACCCTGCTAAAGACCTGTGGCAACCAGGACATCTATGAAAGCATTTAACAGTGATGAAACAGAAGATCAGATGGGTAAAAATGCTTGAGATGTCTCTGTCCAGCCTCATCTTTTGGAAGACGAGGTACAAATGACAATGCGACCAGGTGAGCTGAACCGGGAAGGCGCAGACTGGGTGCAGAGCCTCTCACAGCTCCTGTACTCCTGGAGGGGTTTGAAGAGACCAACCCCTGAACAGAAAAGCAAAGCCAACAGCTCCTCTCCCCGAGTCGCTGGGCATGTCTGCACCCACCCTGTTGATGCGCTTTCTGGGCAGGTGCGTATTATCGGGTCATCTTCGTTGCCCAGATTTATTATGAAATAACTGGCTACATCTTTGATATAGGTACAAGATAGAGCAGCTTCACACAAACACAATGAAGACTTCAGCTGTCAATTTTTTTATTACTCAGATCATTAGCTATGCCATCTTTGCTCAATTTTCTCCCTGAGACCGTTGATTAGAGCAGTTCTTACTTTATTGCATTTGTGGGCATGCTTTCCTCTTGAATGCTGCTACACTGTCCTCATTCTTCCAGTCTGTTCTTCAGCTTTCCACACCCAAATTAAGGTGCCACTCACTGCTGTTTTGGAAGTCCCTTGAAGATCTGCACATCTATTCTTTGAAATGTCTTTGGGAGCCGACTGAAGAGTGAGCAGCATCCCGCTGATCTGATCCAGCCCGACTCTCCTGTGTTTTGTCCCTAACGCGATCATTTGTACATGTTCAAAACGAATACAGGATGGGGATGAAGCACTCCAGCACCTGAATGTCAGCGAGGCAATCAGAGAAGCTGCAATTTTAATGATATGGAAGAAGTCACTTGTTTAGAGCCTGATGTGTGATGCTCTATTACCTGTGACAGCTTATGCTGGGACTATATTTGCTTCTGCTCTCACCTTCCCACGTTTCCTTGGATAATTTTTATTCCACAGCTCTCTTTAACTCATCTGCCCTGATTTCCAACTGTCCTTAGTTGGCTAAGAAATACAGAATTAACTCTTCTGTAAACTGTTTTGTTTTTTCAATGCTTTTGTCCCCTCCCCTCCTAAGCAGAGACTCACCTCTGCCAGACAAACATGGCTTTTGGTAGCTCAGTCACTGAACTTACTGATTTATCGTCATGTGCAACTCTCCTTCCAACCAACCTGGGTGTTGGAAACCAGATGGGAATAACCTGAGTGTCTTTGCTGTGTTTTCCCTATGGAAACACCTTCCACTAGCTTGGTCGGTTGACAGGTCCTTGTCTCCTGGACAAGTGGCTATAGCTACGTTTACTGCTTGGTTGGGTGTTATAAATAAGCACTACTAGAGGGATTATTGTTCAAATCCAACAGGAGGAGTGTTGCATTGCTTATTCTGGCATTTAAATTGAACCGTAACTAGCTGTAATTAGCTCCAATTGCATTGAGTTTTCAGCATCTCATATGACTTTGCATAAACCATTGAGATCACCGATCTTCATCGCGGTGCTCCCTTTTCCCAGCTGGTGGGCTCCTCTCCCCAGGCAGCCTGGTGGCCTCCTGTCCGGCCGCTGCCCCACCGGCTGTGCTCCTCTGCTCCCATGTGCATCCCCAGCCCGCTGCATGGGGCTGCCAACATGGAAATGTCACTGCCTGCGCTTCGGGGGCTTCCTCGCCAGTGCCGTAGCGGTGAGGGAGATGTCCAGCTTGTCACCTAACTGGTGCCAGGGATTTCATGCCTCCTTTGTTGGAAAGTTTTCCCTGAAACTCCAGTGAATTCAGAGGAAAAAGGAGCTTTGCCTTGCTGTAATTCCCAGCTCCTGACGTTGAATGTTTGAAAGGACTGCAGTTGGACTAGATGGTCGTCATGGGTCCCTTCCAACTGAACTGTTCTTTTCTACTTCTATTCTATTCTATTCTATTCTATTCTATTCTATTCTATTCTATTCTATTCTATTCCGTTCTGTTCTGTTCTGTTCTATGCTGGAGAATGGACAAAGTGCTTTATAGTCATTGTGGCAGCACTCAGAGCCAGGAAATCCCCTCAGGTTTCAGGAGATGTCTGGCCTGAGTTTGAGACCTGGGGTGGGAAACTGATATTTTTATCGTTACACAACCCGTGGCCTGGTGTTGGTGAAGTTTCCTCTCTGCAGCGTGCGCGTCATGCTGGAAAACTTAAGGCTGGAAATTAAATTGTTCCTGTGCTCCCATCCATGACCAGGAACAACCCAGTTACCATTGTCAACTGAAATTTAGAGTCCATAGCTGAGACCATAATGTAGAGGTATCTACAGAGAAAGACCCATAGCTTGATCTGCTATGCACCTTTCTTCTAATTCTGGCCTCCTACCTCCACCGGAAAGAAGTCAGTCTTCTGCCCCCTGCCAAACAGCCCTGAAGGTGCCCACAGATAGTTTTTGTCCAAAAATGAAGACTGGGCTTTCAACTGCAGAAAGACTCAGGTTGTTGCTGATTCTCAAGGCCGAGTTGTTGATGAGACGCGTGTCTCTGCCGGGGTAGCTATGACTGGTGGCCTGGGGATTCCAGTTCCTTGGTTTCTGGGATTGCATGGGTAATACTCCAAGGAGCTTTCCATCAGGAAGACTCCGGTTCATGCATAATTTAGTAGGTAGCTCCCCAAAGTTGGTACAACAATCCCAAGGTTGTTTGGTGCCCGTGGTAAATTTGTGATAGAGGATCTCAATAGGTATTATTGGAAAAGCATCAAAAACGCATGCCAAGTGAGGCAAACTGACGTTCTTAGTATCATCTAAAGAGTGAGTGGTCTATAAGTACCAAATTTGTTCCAGCCCAAGAAATCACCTCTTCAAGCACAATTGAATGGGATGAGTGGAGAAAGCCAAGGGAAGCAGTGACTTCTTCCTGTTAACCATACGGTACCTGCTTCAGAAGAACGGTAAAACAGCAGCAGTTCCCATGGCTGCGATTTCCCATCAGCACCAAATCCACCCAGGACAAAGAATTCAGTGTGATGGAAAGGACAAGACGAGAAGAGAGGAGAAAAGAGGAAGATGATGTCCATAGGGGAACAAGGAACAGCTACGCCGTGTCACTGTGTCCTCAATGCCTGACCCGTTCCTCGGCCCTGAGTGGCAGTGAGCAGCGGGGGTGGCATCAGGACCGCTGCATCCTCTTCCCAGCTCTGCTGCACCTGCAGCCATGGTCTTGGACAAGTCCTTTTGTCCTCTTCCCTCCACTGTGGTACTGTTACTGAGAATACCACCTTTTGGGACAGCTTTATGGCATCGTTAATGTTTATGGAGACCTTTGAGGTTCTTGGATTGGGAGGACAAAGAGCTGTTATTTAGTGGGCATCTCCACGGAGCAGTGGAGGTGCCCATCACACAACAGCCCTTTGCTCCTCTCTTCCAAGGCCATTTAGGACCCTTGGCCTTGCTGAGTTACGTGTTGCTGGTCTTCGCCCCTGTTGCTGCTGCTTTTTTCCCTCTCTCTCTCACTCCCCCTTTCTCTCTCCTCCTCCTCCTCCTCCTCCCCGACTCTGTAGCAGTTTCCTCGGGAGTGTTCAGCTAGCTGACACATTTGCCACAGATGGATGGTGCACACGGAGACAGCTGTCACTCCCGATTTGTGGTCCACTGCGTGACAGCAGGACTGATGCCTTCTGAAAGGCCGTCTCGCGGAGCACATGCACTCTGACATTCCTCGAGATGAGCCCTACAGACACCTCTCAGTGGACCTCGGGAGAAGCTGGCAAGCTAACCCTTCCCGCTCCCCCTCCCCGAAGCAGCCTGCAGGCTGGAAGAAAGCAAGCACTCTGGTGCGCACAAACACACACACACACACACAGGGCCAACCTCCTTGGGTAGTTCCGTGCCACTACCGGTCTGCCAGGTCCCAGCCCGGCTGTTTGCTCCTGATGCTGGTGTATGAAGTGAGGCGGGTTGAGATTTGCAAGAGGGAAAGGTCACCAGTGAAGCTGCTCCTTTCCCCTTTTCCGCCTTTTTAATTGCAGGAGGGAGGGATATGGGCTCCGGTTTCATTCTGTCAGAGCAGCTGCCTCCAGCCTCTTGAGCTCCTCTGTCACAGCAAAAGCCGATAGACTTTGCAGCACCAGCCCCTTCAGGCGTCTCCCTTCTCCATCACTTATGGTGGTCTCCATCACCGATGATGGTTTCCATCACCTATGACCCACACAGCAACATGGAAATTCCCCCTCGTGGCAGGGGGTTCCCCCCCACCTCTTCACCCCAGCATTGCACACTGAGGTGGGACACGCTGCCGTAACAGGACTCTGACATTTCCCGTGGAGGTTCCTCTCACCAGCTTGAGGCCAGCTGCAAAGGTAAGGCTGACTTAGGCAAGGCGGCTCCTTTGAGAACAAAGCCCTCTGCCCTTAGCCAGTCTGAGGCTCGTAGTTTCAGGTCCCAACCACCCACACCTCTCCTACACGCTGACACGTAGACACCTGAGTATTCAACTCTGAGGCCTTCAACAAAACCCTTCTGGTGGGTCTTTCAGTTGGACAGACAAAGCAAAACAGTGGAAACAGTCTTCAGCTCTGGGCAGAAGAACAAAAATCTTCCAGATGCTAGACTCCATGGGAACTCGTCCTGCCTTCGGTCCTCAGAGAAAAATCTTCTTTCCAAAAAATGGCTATGCACAGCTGTTAGTTGTCCATCTGACTTGAGGGAGGTTGTGGTCAAGGGAATAGGTCTTCCCAAAAGGATTGGGAAGGATCCAGCAAGTTTGAACTAGATCTAGAGAATATCATCTGGGCCCTTCTGGAAGTGACCTGAGACTTCCCCGTCTTGCTCAGTGTCTGCGCCCTATCCCACGTTACACAAGAACCCAGTGGCTGCACAAGGTCATGCCAAAAGTCCTTCTAATAAGGTTCCTGGGTGGCATTCAACAGTAGAAACCCAGAGAAGAGGACAAAAGCAGAGGAAACATATATGAGCCTTCTCTTGGCTACTCTCCAAGCCTTCAACCAGTCATAGCTGAGGGACTTTCTGAACCAGACATAATTTCTCTGTATTTAATAACTCCTGGTGGAATTCCTATCCTAGCAGTGCCTGGCTAGGTCTGCTCACCCATCCCCTTCCAAAGTCTTTATGAGCCGTTTGTAGGTACAGGAAGATTTACAAAGCTGCAGGGACATTAGTTATCCCGGTCGCTTTGACCCCTTGACTCCTGTTCCCAACCCCTCGGAGCAGGCTGAGTCTGTTGGGTCGGAGCCAGCTCAGCAAGACACAGAGAAAGTGTGAGTTTGCACCAGGACTCGGCTTTCGTGGGTCCTTCAGCAACAGGAACGGTGTCTCCCATCAAGCTAGTCATGAAGGCTGTGTAGTGGTTCCAAGTGGGCAGCAGGTTACAGGCACGGAGGATTTGCACAGCAAGTGTGTCGCCTTTGAGCTTTAAGGCTGAATGCAGCTCTGTTATCTGGGCAAGGACACCTCCAGCTTAGTGGGAGGTCACGCCAAGCTGGCATCAGCATGAGATGAAGGTTTCTATTCAGGCAGGGTGGTGATCCATGGGAGGGAAGAGGGGACACTTACCCAGTGCGAAAGCTGGCAGAGCATTTCCAGATGTGGCAAAATATTAGGAAAAGTATGGATCCAGCAAGAAACTCCAGCACCAGAACTGCACGGTCAAGAGTGCTGAAAGAGTCATTGAAAACCTTAAGAAGAGGCTGAAATGGACCCCAGTGCAGTTGAAACTAAGGAGGAAAGAGCAGTGCCATTTCCCTCTTGATGAGAGCTCCCCAGAAAGGCAAAGACCTACTCTGCCTCCGGAATAATTCACCTGTACCTTTCCATCAAGCCATCTCTAAATGGAGCTCTCTGACCCTCGAAGATGGGCCCTCCCAGGTCATAAGCTACCAGCAGCAGCCGTGAGAAAGGGTCCTGAGAGGGGACTGTGCTCCTCTGCTGGAGAGAAGGAACTATGGGCTCTTACAAGGTCTCAGGAGGTTCTGGTCTCAGCTGGTAGCCTTCAGCCCGGTCTGCCACACAGCAGCGAGTCCCTAGAGACTGGTGGTCCAGGGTCACATCCTTTGCTCTGACACAGCTATTTTAAATGAGGTTGGGAAGACCAGACATTTTGGCATTGCCATAGGCCCCTCTGCAGTGGCGTTGCAAGGCTCCAGAACGTGCAGGGGCACGAGAAGCAATTATGTTGTGAGAACACAGGTCTCTGGGGAAACCACGGTCTGTCCGGACAAAGCATGGTCAGACCAGGCACTGGCCTCTTCAGGACTTTCCCTCCGAGATCCTCGGAAAGATGAGAACTGGTGAGGCTGGGTCGCCTGAGGAAGAGCTCTCTGAGCTTTAGCAGGATGGACGCACGAGCTCCAAGGTAGGAGACCTCAACTCAGTCTCTCTCTGACGAGCCGAAGGCAGCAGACACAACCCCTGCTAGACACCTTCTGCCCAGACAGACCCTTCTGGGCAGGCACGTTACCAGCCTGACCCTTGGCCTTTCAACTCCTAAGATGGTTATAGGGAAATCTTTGCTCATGACCTCATGGGGCTCAGTCCCAGATGCCATGTGATTAGATGGTCCTATTAGATGCCACCTCAAAGCCAAATTCCCCCAAGTTTGTGTCAGCTGGAGATGGAGGATCCCTCCCCCATACTCAGCTGTGAGCGTACCCAAGGTTCCAGAACTGTTTCAATTAAGTAGTGTAGCACAATGCTATTTTTTTTTTCCAAATATTTTTGAAGGAGGTGGAAATGCAGGTCAGAAAAAGATACAGGTTTGCAGGCAGGGTCTCGGACCTTGTGCGCACATTGACAGTCCAGCCAATCCAGGCTGGGATGTTTTGGGAAGGGAGCAAAACAAGTTTTGAATGAAAAATTCTTAGTTTTTGAACCTTAACAAAATACAAATAAAAACATTTGAAAAAAGAAACCCCACATTCATAAGAAAAACAGGAACCCGTAATTATGGACAGAGAAACGATTCATCTGTGCTGTACATGACCAAGTCCACCAGAAGACGGCATGCTCCGAGGAGGACTCTGGGTTTGGGAGGAATATCATTTCCTCGGTGTCCCCTTTCTGAGGACAGGCTTGCTCGGCAGGGAGGCCAAGCCACCCGCACGGCTGCTGGGAGCACCAAGCCACAGTGCTGGGGTGACAATTCCCATGCCGACCCGGAGACGTCGCTTGGGGCATGCTTTCCCAGAGGAGCTCCAGCTGGGAATGCCCTACTCAAAACGGGAGACAGATGCGCCCCGCTTGGCTCGCAGCCGAGAGGCACAGAAGGTAAGCCGAGAAGCAGGACTGGCGCTTTGCCATGGGGAGCTGGTGGGATGGTGGCAGCAGTACCAAGGGCGGGGAAGCCACCAGGTAAAATTTGGTGGAGAAGGCGGTGAAACAGGGATTTCTGCCCACAATCTGCAGTCCCTGCTCTGCACAACCAGGTATGCACCCCGGCTGCTGGGGAGGCTGGAGATGGAGAAAAGGGAGGAAACTTCACGGCTACTGCTGGAGAAATGTCCTCAAACCATCAGGGACCTCTGGCAGGACAGTAGGTGCAGCAGCTTCCTGCCTGTCCTCGCTGTCCCCTCCACGGTGGTGGCCGGGACACCCACGCACGCCTGACTGTGCCAGCAGCTCCCCACCATCCCCTTTCCCTTGGACGGGTGAAGGGGGCTGCCCCGGTCCCAAGCACCACACAGAGCTCTTCCTGGCCGGCACCCCACTCCAGGAGATGCCATCTCAGGAGCTTTGCACCAGCGTGGTGGCCCTGACGCCCCAGGACCTGGTCTCCGGTTGTGCTTGGGGAAGGATGGTTGGAAAGCCCTGGGAGCACTCCATCCCTGCCCAGCCTGGCAGCACCAGGGGCATTACTGGGGAGGGATAAATATTTTGCACTCAGAGAGCTGCAGATGGATGGCGGCATTTGGAAGCGAAGCCGTAGCCCCTCACCTGCTCGGCGGCGAGGCAGGCGTGGGATCAAGGCAAAGGCGCCTTCACATCTCGCCAGCCTTGAACAGCAGATGAAAGGGGGCCGCTGGGAGCCAGGGATAACAAAAGGAGAGCGGGGAAAGTTCGGGTCAGGCAGGGATTTCTGGCTGGTGGGTTTTCCACTGAGAAATTCTCTCTGCCTCTTTCATGATGATGAAGATCCTTTTAATTTTTTTCTTCCCCCTTTCTCCTCTCCTTCTTCTTTTCCCCTTTCGCCAGGCTGATAGCTGGGAGCCGCGGAGCATGTGATGCATCTTCCATATAGGGGCAGGAGCAAAGCAAGACCAACTGATGGACGCCCTAGGGCCAGACTTGCAGACAATATATAACCTACTGCATGATCTAAAACGCTTCCCACTTTCACAGAGTGAACATCAGGCAGAGTGGAGCCGCAGCGAGGGAAGAGGAGTCCTGCGTGCAGGTAAGTCCTCATCGTCTCCTTCCCCAGGAGGCTGTCCCGGGGAGGGGGAAGGTGCGAGGCACCCGCTCCGCTCCCGCGGCGAGCGGCAGCGCCCAGCTGTTGTGGAGGCAGGCGGGATGGGGCAGTTATTAGTGTTATTAGTGGGGGTTTTTTAACCCTTTTCGGCTCCAGCAGTGCCTGTGTAAGTCGGAGTTCAGGACGGCGGTTGGGTGCGTGGGAGACTGGGTCCGGCAGAGCCCAGCCTCAGCCTCTCTCCCTGCAAACACCGACGCTGTGAGCTGGAGAGCATCCCAAACCAGCCGTGGGTTCGTTTGCTCGTATTTCTTGCTGTCAACGTCTGCCTGGGCTGCGGGCAGCGCACGGCTCCTGCCTGGCTGCTCTGAGCCATCTCCCACCCAGGCACCGTCCTGTCCCACCCGCCCACGTTGGGGCTCCCCTTGCCTTTTACAAAAGACCAAAAGAATTATCAAACAACTTTAAAAAACACTTTTGCTCAGCCCGCCGCCTCCAGCGCCTGCCTGGCTGCCTCCACCTCCCTGTGCTGGAATCTCCTTTGCAAAGGAAACTGTTCCCGGCCGGGGCTGAACAGGGGACGTGGGCTGGGGGCAACGCGGCGGCAAAATGCAAAACAAAGCGCGCCGGGCGAGTGTCTCTCTGTGCGTGCATGTGTGTATGTGTGTATGGGGGGGTCTGTACAGCCCACCTGCTGCCGCTTTCCCTATACCCGTCCTCACGGTGGGGGAACAGACTTCGTGCCTGAGATAGTTTGTGTCCTGCTGAATGGGAAATAATCCTAGCAACAGCTACGTGGTCTCCGCGGCCCCGCAGAGTTTATAGCTGGGGGGGAGGCGCGGGTCTGGTTTTCTTTGGGGTATCAACTGTGTCTGAAGGTGATGTGGGGACCGAGGAGCCCAGGCTGTGTTTGGGGCTGGGAACCTCCGTGAACTCCCAGACTGGAGCAAGCCCCCCGCGGTCCCAGGCGAAACAGACGGCTGTAATTGTAAACGGGTTAAAGAGGGACAAAATCATTAAAATGAATGTTCTGGGGCATTTCTGCTTATACACCCCCAGTGAGTGCACAGATGATAAAATTGCTCTGTGTGTGCAAGGGGGAGGCCAGGCTGAGGATGTTCCGTGCCTCAGTTTCCCTGCCTGTGCACTTCACCTTCCCGTGGTCCTGCCCGCCAGCCCTGTGCAATGCTAGCATTTGCTGCGGTCCCCCTGTGCACGTACAAAGGGGTCTGCCCAGGGGAGCAGCTTTTCATTGGGGCATCAGAATCCAGCCACAGATCTTAATTAAGACTGTAATTAAATGAGGGGACTCAGAGGACCTGCAACATTAAGTCAGAGGCACCTCTGCGAGCAGAGCCAGCTCTGCAGGGTGGTGTGGGTGGGAGAGGGACGGCTGCGTCCCCACCACACCGGACCAGGACGGGGGGATGCCCGGGCAGCACCCTGCACCCTGCCCATGGGTGCCGGGGCTCCGGGCACAGCTGGAGCTGCCGATCCTGAAGGCAATCGCGTGTGACCCCTTCTCTCCCCTGCCAAGCTGTTTGCACTGAGCTTCCCCACTGCAAAATCTCAGCTGCGAGCAGGGCACCGAGCCGTACCCCCAAGCCGGGAGGTGCACGCGTCGCACGAGCGGAGCAAGATCAGGCAAAGGGGTGGCAAGGCAGGTACCACCGGGGTGCCCCCGTCCCGGTGCCTGCTGGCAAAGCCGGGGGTGCCCAGCGCCGTACGCTAGTGCCCAGCCAGAGGGAGAAGCAAAGATGTCAGGGATTTTTTTCCTCTCGTGGAATCAGATCGTCCCCATCTCCCACGGCTTTTCTCCTCACCGCTTTTCTCTTCTCCCACCCTTCCCAAATTTCAAATTTGGGACAAATTTCAGGGCACTTTCGGCCAAGCTGGAGCCTGAAGTCAGCCCTGCCCCTTCTCCCAGCCCCCAGACTGGTTTCGGCTAGCAGTGTTGTTTTCGGTGGCGGGGACATCAATAGCACAAAGCATCCACTCCAGCACCATCCCTTGATGTTCCCACTCTTGATGAGCACCATCTGGAGAAGGTTTTACCCCTGCAGCGCCTTGCCCTGCTCCAGGGATCGTACCGCGGGTTTCTCGGTGGCACCTACAGCCCCCGCGCAGCTGCGAGGGCACTGCCTGTATGGGAACACCAGCCCTGCAGGGACCAGACCAAGTGCAGCTCCAGACCTGAGAGCAGGACCTGTGTCCCTGGTCTCCTGTCAGCACCAGCGCTTGCTGGGCCCGGAGATGCCCTCAGCTTGCTCTTCTCATGCCGGGAGGTGGGCTTGGTCACCCACCTTGGCGCTTGGGCTGCCGTCTGTGTTTGCATCGGGCTTGGGCTTGTTATTATTTGCAATTATTATTATTTCCAATCTGCCGGAACGGAGCGATACAGAAGTATGGGGCTGGCAGGTGGGTTGATGGGCACAGAGGGCAGAGCCATTGCTGTTGTCATGTCCTCACCATGGTTCCGCAGAGCTTGGGAGAAGCATCCTTCAGATCTGGGGAGAAAAGGGACCGACCCCATTTCTGACGTGCCGTATTGCAAAGAGAAAGCTGCAAGCCCGGCCGGAGGGTGCTGCAGACAGGGCAGGGATAGCAGAGGCATCTGATTGCTCTCCAGCGTGGGCTCCTCTCCGGGATGCGGGGTGGTTTCCTGGGCACAACATTAGCCACCCCAGCCCAAACCCAGGGCGGGCACCGAGCCCGGCACTGGGAGCGCCGGGAAGGGCTGGCAGAGGCAGCAGGGCTGGCACAGCTGTGTGGCTTTCAGAGATACTTGATCGATAGCTTCTTCCTAACGCTCCCCCATTCCCCCAATCCCCACATGCATTTTTCATGCTAACCCCTCCTAGGCAAAGGCTGTCTACGCAGGAAAAGAAAAAGAAAAAAATACAAAACACAACAAACCACAACCAAAATCTACTTTTGTTTCTCTGGTCCCCGGAGGTTGTTTTAGTTTAAGGGCCAATCTATAGATTCAGGGCTGGGAATATCTTTGCTCCACGAAAAGAGAGGCATGAAAAAGCTCCCTGGGGCTTTTCTTAAGCCTCTTCAGGTTGGCCCAGAGCTGGAAAAGGCTGGGCTCTGTACAGCGAGGCCGGGTCTAATGGTACAACACCGTTTGGGCGAGCTGGGAGGCTGGAAATGGGAGCTGGGCTTCTCTGCAGCTCTTCTTGGGTTCACAACCCTCCCAAGACATGCCGGGATGAAGTGGTTAGCAATGGGGGTCCACAGCTGCCCTCCCCGGGGTGCAAAGGGTCTCCGGGGCTCCTCGTACGGCTGCAAGTCGATCTATGCATGCAGAGCTGGGTCCGGGGTGATCCCAGGCCACTGCAGCCGGGAAGCCCGGTGGATCCCTGGGCTGGTCCTGCCTGGCTCCCCAGGAGAGAAGAGCTCAGCTGAAGGCTTGGTTATTTCCCAGAATTAGGAAAAAACCTGCAGGGTTTGGGCAAAGGGCAATTTTCAGGGCAAATCCCCTTTTTCTGTCTCCTGTTGTCTGTGAGGGGTGTTCCCTTTTTGCTCCCCGTTTTTGGGTGGCACCAGTAAGTTTTTGGGTGGCACCAGTAAGACCCAGGAGCATCCCACAGCCCGTGCTTTGCCAGTGCTCCCGTGACTCTCGCTCCCATCACCAGCACCAGCCCAGCCTGTGCAGGGATGCCGAGAGCCCCTGGCAGCTGCCTGCCTGCCAGCGTGTGTGTGCTGAAGGACCGATCCTCTGGGCGAGGGCTCGATGCTTCCCAGGGTCCCTCCAGACCCACACTCCCCACTGCACCCCTATCACCCCCCAGCAGGCACGGCGTGGGCTGCTTCAGCCCCATTACCTTGGGAGCACGTCTGTGCCCTCAACACCTGGGGCCAGACCCTTCTCCCACGGGTTTTGCAGCAAGGAGACTCCTGCAGCATCACACGCGCTGCCTGCATCCCAAAATTCCCATTATTTCCCTGCGCCAGGGCTGAAGCTGCGGGCGCCGAGCCTGCACACAGCTCTCATCGCCCTGCAGCAGTTTTTCTGGTCCGTAAAGAGCCCAGCCGGCGTGGGCAGTGCACGGGCAGCCGGAAAGCATCCTCCCCACAGCCCTCCCATGCGCCTCCAGGGCCGAGGTGTCAGGGATGCGGCCGCACCGAGACGGCGTGTCTGGGGTCCAGCGGACGGGAGCGCTTCCCCGCTCCGATGGCGAAAAGGGCACAGGCCAGAAATAGAAGGGGGAGGAGGACACTGTGACCTTTCCAGCAGCCGGTGATGAATAAAACTTTCCGGCTACCTGTAGGAAGGCGCAGGGCAAGCTTCGTTATCGTCTCATCAAAGGATGACGTCCCCTGTGAGCAGGACAGCGATTGCCGCAGCGCCTGTGGGGATTCCTGGAATGAACCTGCCGGTGCCTGGCTCTGGCGGTTGTACAGCGCCGGGCGCACGGCGGGCTCCGGCTGCGTCCGGGAGCTCTCGGGATGCTCCTGGAGCTGAGCAGGGAGGGAGGAGGGGATGGCAGCTGCCTCCAGCATGAGCAGGAGGGCAGATCGGAGCCGTCCCCAGCTCCCCCGCCTGCTAACAGGCTCCCGGGGCTGCTTGGGGCTGCTCCCCTCAGGACAGCCCTGTGCCAGCCCCGGGGCAGTCCCAGGCAGGAGGGGATGGGACCCCCCTGTGCTCAGCCATGTGCACAGCGTGGAGGTGTGCGGATCTGAGAGACCCCCAAAAACACACCTCAGACAGGGTCCACCCCTGCTCCCATGCACAAGGGGACATCCAGAGGCAGCAGGGAGTGTGGCGCTGCAGCCGTCCGGGGGGACCGGGGTGCAGCATGGCCCCACCCAGGCACCCCACCGAAGGGCTCAGAACCCCTCCTGCCCCGCAGCAGCAGACCCCGGGAGAAACCTGCGTGGGGGCTGCCCCCATCCTCTCCTCTTCCTCCCGCCGGGTGCGGGTGGCAGTGCCAGCACCCTCGGATGGAGCGAGTCAGCCGTGCCCCCTCCAGCTGTCCCCCTGCTCGCTGACCCGGGCGGGGGGACGGCAGCCGGCTCCCCCCGACCTCCCCCCTCGCAGATGGCGTGGGCAGCCAGCACAGGTGGCCCTGCGCCACGGCAGATTGGGGCCGGCTGCCTGCAACGCGCCCGGGAAAGGCCGCGTCCCCGCCACAGCTCGGGGACAAGAGCAAAGCCAGGGCCCCCCGCATGGCGCAGGGGGTGCAGAGCCGAGGGGGGCACCAGAGACAGCTCTGGATCCCCACGCTGCCGTGGCCGGTGCCAGATCCAGCGCTTCGGCACTGGCACCAGAGCCCTGTAAAATACTAAACTGAGGATGCAGCCAGGCAACAGGGAGCCGGTGGGTCAACAGCGAGGGGGGGACACAGGGTCCCCTCGTTTGGCCCCAAAGAGATGAGCCGGGCCAGAGCATCAGGCAGTTTTGGGAGGGTCCGACTGTAAGGAATTGCATTAAACAACGCCATGCAGGGTCAGCCTGACGTGGATGGCTGGGCCAGATCCAGCATCTTGCAAGGGGTTTCTCAGGCTACAGCTGCCCCTGGTCCTTCCAGCCAGGGCCAACGCTTAGGTGGGTACCAGACACCAAAACTGGGTGGCCCGACACTCACTATTGTAGGAGAAGGGGACCTGCAAGGGGAGAAGGGGGGCACCCAAGGTCTGAATCACACCCATGGGGGGCTTCTGTCTCTGTCCACGGGTGATGGTGCTCAGGGATCCCAGGGCACGAGCTCCAGGGTGGGCACAGGGTGGGGACAATGGCGGGGCTGTCCCAGCCCAAGGGGACCCATCACGTCACGCAAAGGGGGGCATCTTGCGCTGGAGATGTGGTGCAGGAGCTGTCAGGGTGCGGGTTGCCGGCTGGAGCAGGTAAATGATTAATGCCGGAGAAAACTAGGCTGGCATCCTGCCCATCACCTGTCGATAGGAAAAGTTGATGTTGGGAGGGGAATTTTCACATCTAACCTTCCCCTCCCGCCTCTGCCTCCCCCCCACCGGGGGCAGAAGGCTGGAGCAAGGAGCCAGCCCTGAGCCACGCACGCACCCAGCCCCGAACCAGCCTCTCTCCGAGCACGTTCTCCTCCAGCCCAGCTGGTTTTGCTCCCAGCCTGCTCCGTCTGTGCACATTAAAGCTTTTTCTAGGTCTGAACTGCTTTTGGCAAGCCAGGCTCCTGTTGGCCTATCCCTCTCCCCACCACCCTCCCCATGGCTGGCTCCCCCCCATCCGCTCCCCGTCTGGCTCCCACTCCCCCTCCCCGGTCGAAGCCCTGCCAGGGACATGGCAAATCAGCGAGAAGCCTGCGGGGCAAATCGGTACAAATGAGACCAAGCAAGAGGGTGGGGAGGGACGGCAGGGGTGGGGGGGGGGAATGACTCCTGGGTTGGCGTTTCTGTTCCCGAGTTTGATGTTTCCTGCAAACAACCCTGTAAATGCTCAGGAGCAGCTTTGGAAGTCACCTACCCCCCGCCTCGGCGGGGTTTGGGAACGCCGAGTCCCAGCCGGGGGGACAGCCCTCGCCCCGCTCCCCCAGCCTCCCTGCAGCATCCCGGCCCCGAGCAGGGACCCAGCTGGGACGGGAAAGGGGGCCGAGCTGTAAGTCCTGACATTTCAATCTGTTCCGGGGCTGGACGGGGTGGGCAGGAGGTGGAAGGCACTGGGGGCGGCCGAGGGTCTCACTGCGGGTCGGGGCAGGGGAACAAAAACCCACCGAGGACCTGGAGGGAGAAACTTTCCCCCTGTTAAAAGCTGCCTTCTCCCGTCGGTTTTGTACTCTCCCAAAAAAGCGCCCAGCCATCCCATGGTGCCCGGGGAAGCCCGGTGCCGTGCCACAGCCGGGGGCTCAGCTGGGGGGCAGGAGCTGGTACCCGGACAGGGGATGTGCAAACTGCGGGAACGGGCAGAGAAAAACCGCTGGGTGCAGGGACGCGATCATTTCCAAGGGATGCTCTTTGATCCAACTCGCCGCTCTCTTTGCAAGCGTTGTAACTCCTTCTTATTAAAGGCGCTCGGAACTGGGGAGGTCATATGGGGCCTTTCTGCTTGGGTTGCTCTCCTAATGACATGTCCGATTGCCTTCGCTGGGAATTTGCTCACACGAGTCTCTGACAATAGAAAGTTTGTGGCGGATTTTGGACCGTTTCCCCGCGACCGTGTGGTGGATTGCAGAGGTCTGACTTTTCTTCTCACTGAAAAATGAAGCAATGTGTCGGGAACCAGCCTGGGCGGGCACAGAGCACAGATTAATTTTAATGTATTTACCTCTCCATCTTCGTATAACAATCAAGAAGAGCAATGGTTTTCTGCAGGCTTGGAGACATGATAAGTATTTGCAGTTGTGAAAAAGAAATACAAATGGAGGGGAAGGGTGAGATTTAGCAGTAAGACAATAATATCCATATTATCCATAATTTTTTTTCCTCTAAATCCTTCTTAATGGAAGCGAAAACTAAACTGAGCTGCTGAATTGTTGGAGGAAGCTAGTTACTGAAATGCTTAATGGTGTTGACTAAGAATATACCTCCTCACACCAGAGAGTGCGTGTTTACAGTAATTTTGGCAATTAAATCAAGAGGTCACGTAATGAGGAACAGTTCACAGCAGTCAGAGCCTTTTTAGGCCCTTAGAAAAAAAAAAAAGGCAAGGAAATCAGGTCAGTAAGTCCCAAATGTGTATCGCAGTGGTGGCAAACCCTGGGACCAGGACGGGGAGAGGTTTCGGGCATCTGTCGGGTTCTGCCTGCACTTTTGGGCATCTGTCGGGTTCTGCCTGCACGGCTGCACGGGGTCACCCTGCGCTCACCCCGCGCTCACCCCGTCTCGTTCCCCAGCCTCCACGGGGAGGATTTGGGTTCCCCTCTGTGAAAATCCGGGACAGGAGGTTGTGAATGTGTCACCCCCCATCCCCTTGGGTCTTCTCACCCTTTCCTGGAGGCCCCCAGGCATTTCAGAGCCCTGCCCGACCCAGAGACAGTTTGGGGGGGGACCCAGGTTTGAAGGGGGAAGGCAGAAAGTCACCCCCCTTCCTGCGCAGGCACCTCGGGGACTGTCATAGCAGCTGCTCCCAACATCCCTAGCCCAGCACCCTCCGGTGCTGCCGACGCACGGTGCCAGGCAGCCCGGGACTCGCAGAAACGCGGCTGCATGGCTATTTCGCGTGGTCTCGCGGCACAGCACAGGTTAATGAGCTGCCTTCCCCGCTTTATGCACCAGCTAATAACATCCCGGCATGTAAAGTCCCGGTGGCTTTGCCTCAGGCCGTTACTACTCCTCCTGGTCATTCCTTGGCCAGTACCGACCTCGCTGGGTGATTTCGTGGCCAAGTGCTACCTGCCCGCTCGGGATCTCGGCCTCTGCCTTCAGCGACATCCCTCGGCTCCCGTCCCCACGCTGCAGCCCAAACACTGCCCACGGTGCGGGGCCAGGGGCTGAGCTGCTCTGCTCTTTTTTGGGGGGGAAGTAGCTGGAAACGCAGGGAGCAAGACCACCAGGCAGCATCACCCTGGGAGCCGCCTTGATCTGCATTAAAAAAAAAACCCAGCCAAACACCCTTATCAAGAAACAGGCAGAAGGCAGAGAGGCGTCTGCTGCCTGCAGGTGAGCCCACAGCGTCCCAAATGTTCCTGCCCGAGACTAAATGCATGTTTCGGGCGGGGGAAATCTGCCTGCAAAGCAGCTGCAAAGAGGAGTGCTGCCTGGCGTGCTCGGGGTCCCCGCTGGCCAGCCTCCTCCCAGGGCAGTGTCCCTCCTGCTTCCCTCCTCTCTGCCGGGAGCATCTTATCCCCCAGGAAAAATCAGAGTTTCTCTCCTGCAGACGTTGTGGGTCTCCCTGCCTGCTGGCCTGGAGTCAGGGCGATCCCATCCCTGCAAGAGGTCTTCTGGCTGATTCAGCTCCTGCACCTTCACTGGAGTCGATCCCAACCATCTCTCCTGCTCTGCAATTTCCCTCGCTGTTCGCAAGCTCTCCCAACCAGCAGCAAACCATTTCCCCTTTTTGTTTTTTATTTCGCAGCTGGAGTTGCTTGTGCTTACCTAAGGATGGGGAGGGAGAAGCAGGGGAGGTTCCTAATTGGGACCATTTTGAAATGGGTTTTACAACGAGCTGGATTTCATAGATGTGGTCTCCAGAGCGCACCGGTGCTGCAGTCTGCACTGCACGCACTGCTGCCGGATTGGCGCATCAACCCCCCCACCAGTTTAGTTTATCAGCTTTTACCTTAAATATACCCAGTCCTTTGCGGGGGGCAGTTCCTTGGTGGCTGGTTAGACCTTGTCACAATTTAAACATTTCCCTCGCTGGCTGCATCCTAAAATCGCTGGCTGGAGCCAGTGTCGGGAGCTGGCAGGAGGGAGCAGGGACAAGCCTGCGTACTCCCAGGTGTGAAATGGGGACGGCTGCCAGCTCCTGCCGTGGGATCCCGCCTGGCTCTGCAAACCCACATGGGCTAGGGACACAAAGAGGGACATGGCGCTGTTTCGGGTGCACGGTTTAGCACTGCCGGTGTTTGCCCTGGGAGTAGAAAAATTAATGCCGTTGCAGCAGCATCCTGTGCCGCTGCAGTGTGGGAGCAGCATTGCAACAGCCCCCCTTTTCTAGGGGTGGTTGAAATCACTGACCCATCTTGGCCGTGTTTTGGCTAAAAAGAGATCTGTCCTCTAGCTTAGGGGAGGGGGGATCTTTTGGGGATTGCCCTGGGCAAGCCAGGATCCCAGCCAAGCAGAAGGAGGGGTGTACTCTTTCTGTGCCAAGGTCTGTCCCCCGCGACCTGCGGTCCGCTCTCCTGCCCTGCCCTGCCTTCCCCTGCCCACCCCTGCCCTCCTGGGCTGGCAGGAGGGTCCAGCAAGAGGGAGGGAGTGAATGAGTGTCTCTGCTAGCGGGTTCATGTCCCAAGGATGCACTGAGGAAGGCTGCATGGGGCGATCCCAAATGAGGGCTGCCACCAGCAGGGCTCTGCTTGGGAAGCCCCCGTGGACGCTGACCCATCTCAGAAAGTCCCAGGAGGGTGAGCTGTGGGACAGCCAAGCAATCCCCCAAGCACTGCTTGCTCCATCCCACGCTCTGCTGAGATGCGCAGAGGTCCCTACAGGGACGAGATGGCCCCTGGCTCGACGTGCCCCGCGGCACGGGTGGCCCAGACCTGTCAGGGAGCGCCCAGGGTGGACCAGCCTCATCTCGGGCTCTGGGAATGCTGTGAAGCAAATCCTCCTCAAAGTCCTTTCCAGCCTCATGAATGACGAGAAGGTGCCAGGGTGAATTTACCAGGGGCAAAGCGTGCCGGAGCAGCATGACTGCCTTCTGCGAGGAGTCGACTGGCTGCCTGGATAAGGGGAGAGAAAGGGGTGTTGTTTATGTGACCTTAGCAGGGCCCCTGACATGGTCTCCTCCAGTATCCTCATGGCCGAATTGGAGACATAAGGACAAGGTGGGTCAAAAAACTGGTTGGACTGCCAGGCTCAATGGGTTGTGCTGAGCAATGCAAAGTGCAGCTCCTGGCTTGGAGACATGGGCTGGAAGTGGCCTGCCAGAGCTCAGCGAAGGGAAATGCAAAGTCCCGCGTCTGGGATGGAGAAACCCCGTGAAGCAGGACACATCGGAGGCCAACTGGCTAAAAGGCAGCTTTGCAGGAAAGGAGCCACATCCATCACACGAGCAGAGCCAGAACATTGTCTGCCGGGAGCTGGACCAAGAGAGGAGAGGGTGGGAAAGACCCTGAAGAAAGCAGGAAGTGTTGAATGGGGACGTGAAGATATGGATGGGGAAAGTTGAGGGAAGTGCTTGTGATGTCCATGCGAGCAGATCCTCTCCTGTAGCAAAGGCAACGAGGTCAGTGAGGATACAGCAATGGACACATACAAGAGCAGAAGAGGGTTGGACTGCAAGGGAGGAGGTGGGCAGGCAGAGGAAGAGTGAAGGCTCTCTACCCCCGTCCTCAAAGGAGATTGGGTGGATTAGAACTGGAATAAGGTGAATTTTCTGGCTGCAAGATGGAGACCGATTCGGTGGAGCAGGACACCTGAGCAGCTAGTACAAGCACAGCGGGTACGTCATGGGAGAGAGCTCAGGATGTGAGAAAGGTTATATCAAGACAGGAACCCTTGGCCACCTTTGGGGTGTCTTAGGAGACACAACAAGAGCTGGGCTCTGCTAGGCCAGCAAAAGCAAAGTGGAGAGGAGATCTCCTTCCTTTCTTATCATTGCCATCCCCAGCGCATTTAAGGAGCGTGAACTGTCCAAGGATAAATGGAAAGTGAAAAGGAAGAGAACGTTTCTAAGTATTGGTGCTGAGGAACAGAAGTTTCGGAAACCCATGGAGCCTTCTGAGGGGACAAGGGGTGACGAAATGCACCTCGTTGTGCGACAGAGCTCATTGCTTTGCAGGGGAGGTGGCAGGGTGCATCATGTCTGTACCCAGCCTGGGGACCCGTGCTTGCAATGGGGCAGAAGAGATGATCTAATGACTATGTCCACACTGAGGACCGTCACATGGCTTGGTCTGTGGTGGGAGAAAGAGGTGGATTTTGGGAATCGGTGCAGAGCTGAGCCCCGCATTGCCCTGCTCGGACTGGTGCCTGTGTGCCACAGCACGTGGGAGGGGACAGGCCCAGGTGACCAGGAGGAAGGGGCTTCTGGAGATGAGCCACCATCTCCAAAGGTCTGCCAGGTGGAAGGCTGAGAGGGCATCTCCCAGGGCAGGTGGTCACAGGCAGTGGGATGCCACCCTGGGCTGTCAGACCAGCAAGAGAAGGAGAAACCTGTAAGTGGGGAAAGAAACTTCAGAGGTCATAGAAACTGGAAGAAGTTATGGAAATTTTTCATGTGCAGCGTATCATGTCCAGCATGAAGGTGACTACATCAAGCACCCTTCCAGCCCCTGGGAACAGGAAAGATAACACTCTGGACCTCCAGGAGCCCTGCACATCACAGGCGTGACACGGACTTTACCACGTAGAGAGCTGGACTGTACCTTCCTATTCCAGCTGCATGCACTTCTTAAACCTCCCCCCCAGTTCTCTCCAGATGTTCGTCCTCTTCCCCTGCTCACCATGCCAGCCTTGGACACCACCTCCTCCAATACCTTTAGGTTCCAGCCACACTGCTGAGCCTCCTGGCTTGCACCCAGCTACCTTCCCCTCTATTCAGCTGCACATTTTCATTTGGAGACTGATGTTGTCTTCACAGATTTGGAAGTCTGCTTGCCATTGAGCCACTGACTCCATGGCTGGGAGCCTGTGGTCTCCTGGGGCTCCATTAGCAGGTACAAGTGGAGGTGGAGGAAGATGTAGAAAACTCCTGTAGTGGGGCCCAGGTACAAGCTTGTGCGGGGGGTTGATATAATGTGGAGAGACAGTCTTACATCTCCTCACCAGGATAGCCTCTTCCCCTGGAGGGCTTGCAGCAGGAAAGGCTGTGGGAGGAAAGCCTTTCACGGTGGAGGACCCTCGCATCTCTGGAGAGTAGCCTGGAGGCTGTGACGGCCTGATCTCATCTCTCAAGGAGCCTGTGAGTTGTGTTGTGTGTGTCACAGGCAGAAGACAATGACTCCAGCCCATTGTCACTTGGTGGAACGCTTGCCACCACACATGCTTTTCATAGGATGCTGGGGTTGCCCCAGGGAGTCTTCAGGCTAACTGAGATTCAGGGACAGACAGCTGCTTTTTGGTGATGGAGGCTAGAGGCAGAGGTGCTCAGGAGAGGGCAGAGACATAGAAATGCTTCTTGAACAAGTGCACAGATAGGAGAAGATTTTGACCCCAAATTAGGGAAGACTTGTGTGCGTGAAGGCGCTGTGGCTCCAGCACACAGCGGGGAGTAAGTTCATCATCTGGCCTGAAGGGCACTCCAAGGCTGGGCAGGTGATCCCAGACAGCCCGCACTTCGAAAGGCAGCAGTGCTCACAAAGACGGAGCCACCTCATGTCGGGGCTGGTGTTTGGGAAGGGCTACAGACTGGCTTTGGGTCTGCAGGTGGCCCTCACCAAAAGCTGCCTGTGAAGGGAATGTGAGCTTTCCCAACCAGAAACTCCAGATCCCTCCAAATGCTGGAAAACTAAAGGTTGGGAACCCAAATGCTTTCTGATTTTTAGACCACGACTGTGACTTTGGCTTGCCCCCAGGATCTGAAGCACATGGTTTGGTGACCCCACGCATGGAGACATGCAACTGTTGATGAAGAACCCTCTGGGTGGCGGAGCCACGCTGAGCTACGGCACATGGGTAACAGCCTCTGGGCCTCACACGCAAAGGCGTGGTGGGTGGGCAGACGTGGAAGAATTGGCAATTTGGGGCAGATGGGAAATCCCAGGCCTTTCTGAAGACATTATGTGGCTCTGGGAAGAGAAGAGCTTTTGGTGCAACAGTTGAGACCAAGCCAGAGGAAGACACATCTCGAGGTGGGAATAGTTTCAAAGCTGCTGATGTAGGGGACCCCCAAAGGCGGAGGTAGCAGGATGCCCTCACACGGTCACTTTACAAGAGCAGTTTTCAGCACGCAGCCGCCGTTATGGGGTGAGGTTCGGGAGTTGCAGAGCTCCCAGGCCCCACCAGCCAGGCTTCCCTCCTCTTGCTGAGTGCCTGCTGCTTTGCCATGGCCAATTGCCCTCGTCCCAGCCTCTGATAAATGCTTAAAAGCTCAAATCACACAACCCCAGGCTATGAAAACAAAAAGGGACCCGATATCCGCTAATAGCCAAGCAGCCCCTGCAGCAAAAGCATGTAGCGTAGGGAAAGTGGTTTGCATTGATCGGTGGCTCCCCGCTGCCACCCGCTCCCCTCCCCACAATGCCTGTCTGGCTGCTCCAGCCTCTGCGCTGGTGAAAAAGGGATAAAACCCGATGGGAAGCACCAGAACGGGAGAGTCTGGGTGACGGCAGGAAAGGGATGGTTTGTGGGGTTAGTGTGAGATCCCATAGAAAAGCCACCCTGCCCCTGTTCCCCGCTGTACCATCTTGGCTAGCACGGTCATCAGGGCAGCGGGTTCCCTGGGATGGCCATTTCTCCCGACAAATAGCAATGCCGGGACCACACAGATTGGTGTGATTCTGAGCCCCGGGAGCATAAGTGACCTGGACAGCCCAGAAGGAAGCAGCTGGGTGGATGTAGGTGCAGGGAAGAGTTGTCCCTGCAGTTGGTGCTGGGCATGCAGGGGACTGCAAATGAATTCCTGTCTGTGCAGGCTAGGACCAGCTCATGAGAGACTGCGGGAGCCTGCAGCTGCAGGATGAGGTGCGAGGCAGGAGGTTCATCCCAGCATCACTGAGTGGAGAAGAACTTCAGTGCCTCTCTTGAGCCCCTTCCTCCATATGATGTTCTATGGCCATCTGGGAAAGGTTGAGGGCAGCCAATTTCCATGGGAGCGTTGTGGCTCCCTGGCAGCCTACAGGCAGTGTTGGAGGACTCAGAGAACAGCAGCAAAGAAGGGAGGACATCAGTTTGAAAGATGGGGTCTTTGTCCCAGCTAGAAAAGCTCTTGAGGGTCTGCAAAAACAGGCATCAGGACAGGTCCACAGTGGCAGAGCTTCTCCAATGGACGCATGCGCTGCAGACCTGTCTTTGAACCAGACTGCTGCACTTCAGCAGAGTCTTTTTGTCTCTCCCTCCCCTGAGCGGTGGGCGTGGGTATGCCTACATACAGGTGGAGAGGGTTGTAGTGTGGGTTTGTATTGATAGAGGAAACCTGCCAGCCCCAGCCCCTGCCTGCAAATGGCTGCCGCAGACCGGGAGGAGGCTCAGGGAAGGGGAAGAGGTCTGGCAGGGTTTGGCCCTGTGTCTGGCTTCAGCCTGGAAAGGAGATGGTGAAGCAGGGATGTGATGGTGAACCATGTGGCTGGAGGGTGGACAGGGACTGTGGTCACTGCCTCCTCTAGCCAAAAAGTTGGGGGACATCAAAAGAACTTGTGGGGACCAACAGGCTCGGGAAGCTGAAGGATGAAGCTCTGTACAGTGTGCTGAGAACTCCCCGCTGCAGGACGCTTTGGGGGCTGAACATTTCCACGGCTTCAAGAGAAGCCCGCACAGATTCACGGCAGGGCAAGTCACTGCCGTGTGCTGCACGCAGAGGCACCCGGTCTGCTGTAGGACTGAGCTGTGATGGCTGAGGGTTTAGGAGAATTGGAGCAGTACCATAGATGGCTGCCCCACATCCTGGGCATCTGCTTTTGATTGTTATTAGAGACACAAGCTAGACGGACCTTTGATGCGATGCAGTTCAGCTGCCTCGATGGTTGTATGCACTTCCCTGCATCTCTGTGTCTGGAGCTCAGGCTGAGACTGGGATTTTTTAAGTACTGGAGCACCAGGGAGTGCAGATCTCTTTTCTGGGCATCTCTTCCTTCTTCCTTCCCTTTGTCTTTCCCTCTCTTTCTTCTCCCCTTGCCACTCTGCTCCCTCCATCTGACCGTGCCCCCCCTCCCCTTGACGGTCCCGGGGAGGAGAGCAGAGATGCTGCAATTCCCAGGCACAGGTGCACGGTCCCCGCCGCGCGCTGCCCCCAGGCACGGCCCCCACCGCCGCAGCTGACAGCCCACTGGAAATAATGTGTTGTGGCAGAGAGAGACTCAGCAGACCACGAAGATCTGCTGGTGCGGGAACTGCTCAGCAACCAGGAGCCGCAACGCCTGTCTCCCGGCTCCACAGGGCCTGATCCAGCTCTGGGGATGCCTCCGCTCTACCGGAGCCTGCCTGGCTCACACACGGGGCAATTTCCCACCCTCTCCCCTTCTTTTTCTTTGCTCTTTCCTATTCTCCTCCCTTGCTGTTCCTCTCTGCAGCATTAGGGAGGTGGAAGCAGCCAAGCTGCCTGTCCCCTGCGCGGGATGGCTCCCTGCCGTCCCCCGCACCACCAGGCAGAGGAGGGGAACGAACAGCTTTTGCAGCAGCATTGGAGGAGGAGGATCAGGTGTGCAGGAATGGAACAACCAGTTCCAGTCTCCCAGCAAAGATTTAATCTGCCTCTGGCATATAAACAGCAAATGTTTGCTCAACTGACCTGCAAACAGGCGGCGTGCATCGCAGCGGGGCTGAGGCACCTGGCTCCCCACTCAGCCGCTCTTTGTTTCTTGCCCTCTAGCAGGTTGGGTGTATGGGGAGATGGGGCAGGGGATCAGGGCACAGCCACGTCCAGGATGCTCGGGGCACCTCAGGCTCGGTGGCTGGAGCCAGGGAGCGATGCTCAGAGGGACCCCATCCTGCACAGCTGCTGCTGCATCCCTTCTGCTCCCCTGAGCATCGCAGCGTGTGTGCAGAGCTCTCACAGCTCACAGGCGTGACGCACACAGAAAGTGTCTGAGGGCTCAAGGACAAGCATGTCCCTCCGGTCAGGCGGTCAGGCTGTCGCTCGCTGCGGTGAACCTGCAGGCAGGAGGCCCCGAGCTCTGCCTGCGCATCCCACTGCGATGGGAGAAATCAGCCTTGGCTGCTGCAGGTCAGGTCTGCACCCCTGGGGCTCCCCTCAAAATCCCAGGGGACATGGGTTCATTACAAGGGGACGTTTTTGCCTATTTTCTGCTAGACCAGATCTTAGCGGCAGGGTCAGCTTCCAGCTCAACCGACATGTGGGCATGCAGAGGACTGTCCCCAAACCCTGCCTGCAGCTCAGCCTGCTCCACAGGCTCCTGCGCCGCACTGGGGAAGCCACAGCATGGCTTGTTCCCTGTCCCCATCGCAGGCAGGAGATACTCTCTGCTGTTTGACGACAAACCTCAGGAAGAAAGTGGAAAGGGTCCTACACAGGTAATTCCCTCTCCCGTCATGCAAATGCTCTCACCATGCTCCCAGAGGAGGGTGATGCCCCTTGGTGCCGGTGGTGAGGAGAGTGGGTAGCAGAGCACGGAGCATCCTCCAGTCCAGCACAGCCACCGCCTGGGCATGGGGCTGGTGGGACTGTCCGCGGGGCCACCGCTCCTGCAGGGCACGCGGTATTCCAGGCTGTGGCCAGAGCAGCGATGTGTACCCGGAGCGGGATGCTTGGGGGAGGAAGCACAGGGCCATGGGGCGAGCAGCCAGCCCCAAGGACGTGGGCTCACCGAGAGGAGCCATCTGCAGCAGCCATGCCACCCAGCCCTGGCAGGTGGGGAGCACTGTGGGGCCACACAGCAACCCGGCTCCCGGTGCTGCTGCCACGCCAGCCCCTTCTCTGCCCATTCCACTCTGATCCCAGCTCTTCGGGCCTGCTGTGCCGGTCTCCCCCAGGAGCTGCAATGCTCCTCCCCAGCCCCACGGGGAAACCCCCCCAGGCCATGTGCAGAAGGATGAGGGCTACGGCTGGGCTGGGCACGCTCCAGTCCAGTGGGGAGCAACGCCCGTTGCGGGGGCTGTCAGCTCCTTGAGCCACCGCCTCGACCTGCCCAAAGCCGCAGCGTGCCCCAGTGCGCAGAGACGCGCTCTTTCCCTTCCCATCCTGCAAAACGCGTCTCCTTCTCCCCAAAAGCCGGGGAGCAGATTGTTTCCCCGAATGGCTCCAACTGCCACATCAGTGGCAATCTGGAGATGCCGCTGCCCCCTTCTCCTTCCCGGGCTGTGCAATCCCACACCAGCCTGGCTGCGGGGTCTCCCGGGGTATAGCTCTGCCCTGGGACCTGCCACGTGGGGGAAGGATTTGGCCCTTGAGAAATGAGCCCCACCCACGCAGAATGAGCCCTCAAATTCGCTGCCCTCCCCAGGAGAAATGCAGGTTTTTGTTCTAACGGGGAGGAAGCCGGCAAGTGCCTCCAGGGCAAAGCGGTGTCTGGAGGGGTGACGCAGACGTGTGCATTGGTGTCGGGTGCTCTGCGACTGCACGAGATCGCTGCTTGGCCATCTGTGGAGGAGCCCAGTTTCATGAGCGTGGAGCCTCTGCAGATCCGGCTCCTCTGGGAGGCGAGGAGCCGGGGTGCTGTGCTCCCCTGCCTGCTCCCGGGGCAGGCGGGGTGACGGGCTGTGGGACAGGCGTGACCCCGCCGTCCCCAGGGAGGCTGTGGTGGGAAGCACACAAAGGCCAGCCCTGTGTCGGGGGGCTGTGGGGGACATTCCCCAGACAGTTTGATCGCAGGGAAGACGCCTGGAAGTGGGGAGGTGTGTTTGGATTGGTTTTCCAGGCCGGATTACCCCTGTCCTGGCACAGGACAGGGTCAGCCCCGCGTAGGGGGGCAGGACCGCCTTTCCAGCAGCAACGCCAGGTTAAAGGCAGGCAGTCCGCCGCCTCTCCCCGTCCAGTCTGTCCATCCGACTGTCCTCTTTGCACCACGACTACACATTCACGTGCAGGGTTGTATCTGCATTTAGCCCAGCTCTGCACCAGCTTTGGTGCATGAGCTTTGGAACACCTCGGTTGGCTCTGGCACTGCAGCACCCCAGGAGACGGCAAAGCCGCACGGGTCTGTGCCCAGCGCAGCACGCGGGGCTGTGGGCAGGTTTCTCCTCCGTTCCCTGCCCTCAGCAGGGGAATCATCCCTGGGCTGGCCTGGGGCTGCCCCAGGGAGGCTCCGGCTGGGCGGGCAGGTCACCTGGGAGCTTCAAAGTCAGCTCGAGGTGGTTTAGCTTCAACGCCTTTAACAGCGTTTGGTTTCCTTTTTCTCTGGGGTGATTTGACAGAAGAGGGTTAAAAATGGGGCCAGCATTTACGGGCACACCAATAGTGTTTGGGCAAAAATTCCATCACTGGCCTGGGTTTAAATCCTAAACACGGAAGCTCTAGACCGAGGTCCCAGCAGCTCCGCTCCCTGGGGCCAGGAGGTGCCCATGGAGCAGAGCCATCATCCCGGGGAGCCACAGGCACAGCTCACCAGCTCCATGCTGTCCTTCTTCCAGGGCACACAGTGGTTCCCGGAGAGGTGTGGGAAGATTCACGTGCTGTGCCCCTCCATTCCCACAAGGAGCCGTCCCCAGGCACTTGCCACCATGTCCAAAGATGACGTGAGCTGCAAGCTGACCTCCGTCTACAAGCACAAGGAGAGGAAGCCGAAAAAGCCCCACTACATCCCGAGGCCATGGGGCAAGCCGTACAACTACAAATGTTTCCAGTGCCCCTTCACCTGCATGGAGAAGTCCCATCTCTACAACCACATGAAGTACAGCCTGTGCAAGAACTCCCTCTCCCTCCTCATCGAGTCCGACTGGCCCTACAAGAAGGGCAATCTGCTCCACCCAGAGCTGCGGCTCCTGCACGCAACGGAGACCTCCCGCCTGCATGGGCAGCGGGACAAGCAGGAGACCTGCGACTCCTCAGCCACGTTGGGAGGGTCAGTTAGGACCAAGCAGGCCTCCGGCAGGGACGGCCATGAGGACAAGCTGATGTCAGGGGTGGAGATCCTGCCTGCTGAAGGGGCTGGTGAAGAAGGTGGCCCATTCCCAGAGGAGGAGGAGGATGTTGCTGGCCTGTTGAGGGAGATGGATGCGGGGGAGAAGAAAGAGAAAAATGAAGAGGCAGGTTGCCAAGGTGACCCAGCTGAACCAGAAGTGAACACTTTGGTCTTCGGTTTCAAGAACAAGAGGGACAAGCCTTGCAAGGAGGTGGAGCCCGACTTCATCATCACAGACGTCTTCTCCCTCAAGAACCACGTCATGAAAAGCAGGGAAATGGCCTCCCCAGACCTAGATGCTAAGCCAAAGCATTGCAAAGTGCCAAAGAAATGCCTGGCCAGCAGCGGGATCCTCATGGAGCAGTGGAAGCTGGTGGCAAATGGGCAAAGGAGGAACACACCTGAGGTCTCCTCACCTTGTACCGACAGCAACATCATCCCGTGCTACCCGCCTCCAGCCTACAGTGACTACCATGAACCTCAGGGCCTCAACCTCTCACTGCTGGGTATTAACTACCCGTTAAACCCCAGTCTTTTCTCCTACCTGAGCCCCACCATGGCCAACAGTGCTACGACACACCCGCACTTGGCTCAGCTGCCCTTCCTGGCCTCCACGGCCCAGCTGATGCACCCACATGCCTCCCACTTCCAGCCTCTGCAGAGCCCCGAGCGCTCAGCCTTCCTTCCCCGCTTCTACTACCCCTTGCTCTTCGAGCACACCTTCAGCTCCACTGAAAGCAAGATGTCCTCCAGCAAGCCAGAAGCCCAGCAGCTGGTGGGCTCTGTCATGCCCACGCCGCCCCAAGCCAAACCTCCCAGTGAGCCAACCAAACCAGGGCTGCTGAAGGTACCGGTTCTGAAGACAGGTTTTCCTTGGTCCAAAGGTGTCAGAGAGGAGCCAGCCTCCGAGCTCAGCCACCCTGCCATGCTGGGGCAGGAAGAAGAGGAGAAATGGCTGTCCCAAGAGAAGGACAGCAACTCAACTTTGGGCCTCAACAACCTACGCAAAAAGCCAGCCACTGACATCTATCAAAACATGGTGGGGATGAAGGACGGTACTTTTGCCCACAGCAGCGTCCAGAAGACAGAGTTACCGGTGGTGGCCTGTCTGGAGACCAGCAGCCCTCCAGGCAACTCCCTGAAGAGGAAGTTCACTGCCAATGGGCTGGATTTGATAGGACCTGAAAGGCTGATGCCGGGAAAACTCAGCTACCAGAGCAGGTAAGGTGCCTGTGTTCTCTCTGCCTCTTCCTCACATCTGGTTGGCCCTAAACATCACCTTCATACCCCATTGTATTACTGACCCCCCACTTGCCTCTAAACCATGACATGAGTCTCCAAGGGCTGAGCACACTCCAGGCTGGTGGTCCATACCAATGCCCGCTCAGAGCAGGGCTTTCTGCCCTCCAGGAACAAAGGACTTGAATAGCCTTCAGGTGCATCCAAGCACCCGGGCTATGTCACCACTTGCTGTCCCGTGCTTTCCCCTGTTTTATACAGAGCCAGAAGCGATGTGGTGTCTGTGCGGTGTGGACCTGTGCTCCCCAGGCACCAGGAAATCTCCTCTTGGGTCCCCAGATATCCCAGGGTTGCTGGAACAATCGTTGCCTGTTTTTAAACATACGCATTTGCATTCCTTTGATTTGCCTTCTGGTTTCAAAGCCCAGAGGGACGGTCACGTTTCCAAACAATTCCTTTTTCCTGGGGCTAGAAATGTGCACAGCTCCTTTTAACAAAATTTCAGTTCCTCCCCTGGTTGTGCAAGTCCAGCTGTGGCTCCAAGAAAAATGTCACTGTAAACCCCACCACTCTTGGCACCTGGAGGAGCTTTCTCTGGAGAAGCTCTCCATGGTTTTCTATCTCCACCTGCCTCTTCTCTGCTCTCAGGCTGGCTGGAGAGATCCCCTCCAAGTGGGCCTTCAGGACTGTGGGATGGTCATTTCCATCAATGTTCTCCAGTGCTCCAAGAAGGAGAATCCAGGTTTGGCTAGCTGAGGTGGGATCACTTATCAGCACCATCTCCACAGACTGGCCCCTCCCCAAAATAGCCTGTGGCAGGGTCCATCCACCTCCTGGGAGAACGATGCCAGGAGCAGGTCCAGCCAGGGCTCTGCATGCTCAGATCAAAGCCCTTCCTGGAAGGGTCTCACGCTGGCAGCAGACAGTGGAGGAACCCTGGCTGAACCTGGCAATGCTGGCCCTGGACATATGCCCAAGGATTTTCCTCTCTCTTTCCCTACTGATTGTATCCACTTCTTCTCTGCAGTGGTTCAAGGGCCAACCCTGGCCACATCCCCAAGGCCCTAGACCACTGGCACACAGAGGTCCTCGCAGGCCGGCCTGAGGAACTGGAGAGGGGCAATGACGCTGAAGTTCTTCCCTCTGTGGGTGCTGGCCTGGACCATGGCCTCTGCAAGCAGAGCAGACCCCAAGAGACTTCTGCCACCATGACAGACTCTGAGGCCACAACCGTGCTTATTGGGGACCTGTCCAAAACCTTAGAGGAGTACCAAGAGGTGGAGAAGAAACTGTCTGATCTGGCAAAGGAGGACACCCCTGGGCAAAAAGAGCTGAGGGACCAGCTGGTCAAAATCCAAAGGGAGCTCTACCACATCCACCAGGCACTGGAGAAAGCCACCAAACCCCACGAGGGGCCTCTGGACCTCTCGGTGAAGAGATCCTCTGAAGGTCTGGAGAAGGTCCAGCAGGCCAAGAAGGAGCCCTGCAACATGAGCCTGGGAAGTGAGAAGCTCCACGGCAAAGACCAAGGGGCCCTCAACAAATGTACGGCCACCGGGGAGGCTGGAGATGGGGAGGGGCTGCCAAACTGCCTCCTCGAGGCCGAGAACAAAACCATCGACCTGCTGATCAAGATGAGCCGCTCCGAGAGCCTCCGGACATCCTCCTCCGAGGCCCACCTGGGCGCTGTAATCAAGGCTGAGGTCCTGCCGCTCACCATGCCCCTGGAGCTCCGGCACGTGATGGAGCCCTACTACAGTCGTACCACCAAGTGCGAGGCAGACTCCAGCGTCCTGCTCTGCTCCGACGGCAGATCCAGCACCACGCAGGGCCCTCAGCTCCCGGTCACCACTGAGGATGGGCCCCTGGGCTGCCGGGCCATGCAGCGCTCCCTGTCCTGCAGCCTTCCCAGCGAGACAGACGCAGTGTGTGTCCACAGCCCTCTGCATGCCGACCCCTAAGTCCACCTTGCTCGAAAGCTCCTGGATCTCACTGACCACCTCATGCTTCACCTTCCTAGTGTCCCACCTCTCTGCTCCCCCTCTTCCCCATGGATGAAAGCTTAACCACTGCCTGGCTGGGGCCACGTTGCGTGGGGTCCCAGCTAGCTCCCCCGGCTGACTCCACAAGGTGTAAAAAAACAGTCCCTGTCCTACCCCAGTGTCAAGGACGGTGCTCCTGGGCTCTGCATACTCCAGAGCTTCAGCTCCCTGGTCCTGGAGCTCCCTTTGAAAGGGAAGTCACTAGCAGGCAAAAAAAAGGGAACTGCTAAAAGCACCAAGCTTTCAGCAGAAGGCTCATCCAGCCCTCTCATCAGAGACACTCAGGGACTTTTGCAACCCGGCTCCCATGATCTGTGGACAGGGGAGGGACCACAGACAGGGTATCTGCAAGGCCAAGCCTCGGTCCAGCCATGGTTGTGCTCAAACAGACTGTGGCTGCCACCTTGTACAGAGCAAAGACACGGTGGCTTTGCCCCATGGTGGCTTGAGGGTCACAGCAGGGAATCAGATGCCCAGCCGGACTGACCCAGACGCCAAGTACTTTCCACACTGTGGAGACAAGAACATCTTCCCAGCCATAATGACAAGACGACACAGGAGCCACCTTGCCACAGCTCCACACCTGGGTCCTGAGCTCTCCTGCCAAGGGCACTTGCCACATGTGGGGACTGCTGGGCCATGGGGACTTGTTCCTGCCCACCAGTCCTCCAGTGTCTGGCTCCTTCTTTTGCCTTTACACAGGAAGGACCTTCCCTCCCTCTGCCATGATGGCCTCTCCCCCTGCAGACATGATGCATGTTCCTCACAAAGTCCCTGATCCTGCAGAGCACAGCTCCCCTGAGCTCCTGCCCGCTAGTCCTAATCCCCCAAATGATGATACATGGGACAGCAAAATGGGTGAGACGATGCTGCGACGAACCCCACTGCGCAAGGGGCAAAGACCCTAAAAACAACTGTGAAGGGACAAACTTGGCCTGTTCCAAGATGGAACGGTGCTGAGCGGCCACCCCTCAGCCAGAGCACCGGAGAGCCAACCACCCAGGCAGGTGCCTGCTGCTTGCGGGATGAGCACTGGCCTTCCCAAAAGGCCACCTTCTCCCCGTGCTTGCTGGGGGCTCTTGCCTCTGTTGGGCAGCCCGGTACCCACCATAGGGCAGTCACACCTCCCTGTCCCCTGCCACCCCACTGAGCAGCATCTCCTCTGGCTCAGGATGTCCCCATGCTTGGGCCAGGATTTCTTGGACTCCCTCCCACTGTGGCAGGTATAATGGGCTCTCCTCAGCTTGGAAAAGCCAGGCACCCTTTCCTCTCCCATCCACACTCCCTGTTCAGGAGATGGTGGGGTCCCCTGTTAGCACCCAGGGGTCAAGCCGACTTGACCTGGTGGCTTGTTCTTTGCAATGAGAAGAGCCGGGATGGGGGGGCAGGAGGGCAGGACAAAAAGGACAGCAAGCAAAGCCACAAATAAGGGACCTACACAGCACAGCAAGGGAGCTTTAGATGCTGGCTCTTCTCTGGGCACAAAGTGGACAATCCTACTGCGGGTGGCTGGAGAAGGCAAGCCCGCACGTGGGACCTGGGACTCCCAAGTACTGTGATGGACCCAGACAACAGGAAGAGTTGACTCTTCTCACCTGATTGCTCTCTGGACAAAGCTTCCACCTCATCAAAGGGGTTTATTTCTCACTCAAGGACTTTGCTTAGGGCACACAGGCCTGTGGAGTTATTGGTCTCTTCTCTCTGGGGAAAAGTGTGGGGTGGGGGGGCATTCAAAAGGAGAGATGCTCAGCTCAGCACCGTGGCCCTTTTGAGCCAGCTCCAGATCTTCCTGATGGGCCATGTCCTGCTGCTTCCCAGCATGGCCCTGGCCCTACAAGGCCCAAGTGAAGGTCATGAGACCCCACCAGAAGAGACCCCAGAGCTTGGGTGCAGGATCCTCGATCCCAGAGCCCAGGGGAGGTGGCGTTGGGCCTTTCTTTCTGGGTTTGAATAGTGCTGTCATCTTTGGATGCCGTAACACCATCAGCTCAGCAGCCCCCTCCATACCAAGCACCTTGCTCACATTACCCACTCCCAACAGCCTGCCAGTCTCTCCAGCCTCTTCTGCCACCCTGTGCCCCTCTGTCACCCCGTGCCCCTCTGTCACCCACCCCCTCCCAGCTCCCTTGCTCACAGAGCCCTGGCAGCCGCTGTCCCCCACGCCAGCACCAGCCCGTTCCCATATCTCAGGGCTCCCTACTCTCCCCCACACCAGCTTCTCTGTGCACCTTTCATGCCAGGACCCTCATCCAGCGCACAGCAGGGCATCCACAGGCACAGCCAAGAAGCTGGATCCCCATTTTCCCGTGACGTCCTTCCCTGCCCACCCAGCCTTTACCTCCTCTGAGGAACAACAAGACGTGTAGGTCCCTTCGCCCACCCGGGAGCCCCATCTCCTCCCAGCCCCAAGCATCGCACTGTTTTTCTTAGCAGATCCCCATCTGAACTTGGGTACCTTGGAGGCCCAAGACACCAGAGGGGTAGCTGAACTCTGTGACCAGCACCCCTGGGCTTCAGCGGGAGATCTGTGCCCAGACCACCAGGCAGTGCTGCCTTTCACCCCTTTTTAGCTAAGATATTGCCTGCACACAAGTCACCTCTCCCTCCCCAGCCCCGACTCCATCCTACCACCCCGAGCTGGGATGCTGCCCTGCTCCGTGGTGCCCACGCTGCGAGCTGGCACCTCTCTCACGAGCGGAGCTGGCGCCAGCAGCACTTGCCACATCGCTCACGGTCTCCCTTGCCTCTGCAGAAAGCCGGGGGGGCAAAGTGGGAGGTGGAGGCCGATCACACAGTATTTATCGTTCACAGTTTTACGAATGTACAAAATAAAAACCAAACCATTAAAGGGAAAACCTTCGAGCGGGAGTTGCTGCTGTCTGCTTTGTTCTCCTCTCCGGGGAGCCCTGCCTGCTCTGGTCAGATCCTGCAGCGGCCCCACGCCATGGCTCTCCATCACAGAGCCACGCACTCCCCGGGTTTCGGAGGCTCAGGGTTAGCCACCAGCAGGATGTGGCCAGATGTTGACGCTGGCTGCACATGGTCAGTATTTACATGGGTGGGTTTTGACTGTTTTCTGCTGCTGGATCAGCACTGGGACCCCACCGGCTTGTCCCGTGCTGGGGAGAGGGGCAGCCCACTATGTCTGAAGGCAGTCATCAGGATGAGAATTGCCCTCACAAGAGCCATGAGGGTCCTAATTCCTCCTTCAGAAATCCCTGCGCACACACACAGCCTTTTCCTTCGGAAAGGGGCAGCCCAGCTCCCTTGACAAGCTACCACAGCTGGGGCATGGGACCACAGCACTAGAGCCTGGGTCCTGGTCCAGGGAAGAGCAGAGAGGAGGGTTCAGGGTCAAGTCCCATGTCCCCAGTGCCACCCTGCCGCTCAGCCTTTGCACCTTGTCCCCAGGTGCTGGTGGCACCCCCGCAGAGAGGATGGCTCCCCTCTCTGCCCTGCCGTGGCTGTCCAGGGCAGTCCCCTGCCCAGGAACTCCTGCCTGCGGGCCACCAGGATGGGACCTTCAGGAGGTGGCCCAGCTGGTGGCACCATTCCAGTTGTAAAGATGAAAGCATTTACCTTTGCATTTAAATAATGGATGGGAGTTGAACTACCAGGGTGGCTTATCCAGTCTGCAATCTGCACCCCCAGGGCCCTCAGCCCACTCCAGCACAGAGCCCATTACACGGCTATTTGGTCACCCTAAAGGCATCTGATAGCGAGCCATTACCTGCCCTTTATGGCAGGCCCACCCGATAGCCATCTTTCTTGGTCATGGTTGACCAAAGTCTCCCTACTTGCATGTTCCCCCCACTTCCCTGCCAAGCCAAGACCAGTCCCAATCGACAGCTGGAGGACCCAGCCAAATCCCTCCCCTGCCCTGCCCAGGCCAGCAGCCCCCCTTCTCCTGGGGCTGGGGGGACGTGAGGTCACAGCAGGTCCCGGGCACAGCTCGGAGCCCAGCAGCTCCTGGTCAATGGAGCTGCACAACTTTTATGGGTTTCTAACCCCAGGTGGGTACAGCTGCTCCTGCTCAAGTATTCCTTCTCCTCCGGGTTCAAGAGCAAAGGAGAGCTCAGGGATTGGGAGGGGGGGAAGTTTCCTAATAAACAAACCCTCAGGGAAGGCTTATCTTGGGCAAGGCAGTGGAAGGAATGAGATTTCAAGGTTCCTTGTAATAGAGGAGGTTGTTGCTCTCCCCATCCCATCGGCACAAGGACATGGCCCCAGGGAGGCTGAGAGCGGAGGACGACGAGAGTGGGTTTGCTGTATCCGCAACCAGTTTTCCAGCTACGTTGGCATGGCTGTGAGCTCTGGCTCGACGCGCTGCGAGGGTCAACAGCAAGGGGAGACAGCACAGGGGCAACCCAGGCACCCCGGGACATGGGGATGGGGCCATGGTTTGTGGGGAAGAGTGGAAGGACATCAAGTCAAGCTGCTTCTTGTGAGCAGGGCAGCCCCAAGCACAAGGTGGGAGCATCCCACAGACCCCACGAAAATGCCGTGTCCCTCAGTTTCCCTGGCTTGGTGGCAAAGGGCCAGCGGCAAATTTGGGGGATGGATTCGATGCTGGAACAGGACAGTCACTGCAGAGGCACAGTCCCCAGGCTGCACGGAGGACAGCGGGGGCTGCGGTGGGCATCACCTCCTTCCACCACACCCCAGCCTGGCAGGGGAAACCACGGTCCAAGGGACAGAGCTGCAAACGCCCTTGGGTTTGCCCACAAGTAAAGGATGGGGTAGACACAACCCTGTGTTCAGGGAAAGCGGGTGCTGCCATGCACTGGCAGGGTGCTTGCTGTGGCACCAAGAAATGGGGACATGTTTGATGCCAGGGTGAGTTAACCCCTTGCACACACCGATCGACAGCTGGGTGGGGGATATCCAAGTGATCTGGGACTACGCGAATCCAGAGGCCATGGCTGAAACGACAGGGGGAAGGCAAGCGCTGAGGTGCCCTGCCTGCTGCTTCTTGCCCGGCCAGCCATGTCGAGGCATCCCGCGACCCACCTGCGGCAGGGCCGGGGAGCTGGGCGCTCACTCGTTAACAGTGGGCTACCAGGTGGAACCAGCTGGGGACGAGAAGTGGTTCCTGCCCAGCACAACCAGTTTTCTCTTACCCCAACGCGGGCAGGCCAGAGCTCGGAGCAGTGGAAAGTTACCAAACGTGGACTAAAGAAGGGCCAAGGTCGGCCAGGAGATTTCTGAGCAGACCTGTGAAGCTGCAAAGACAACCTGGAGCAGAATTGCTCTGTCTCGGGCAGGAGGGAGGTAATGAACCGGCTTTGCAGTGGCAGCAGGGCCGAGTGCAGCGCGCGCTCTTTAACTGTGAGCCGAGGGCAGGTGCAGATACCAGGTTGGGAGGACTCTGGAGCTGGGAAGACAAATCAGGAACTGCCCCCAAAGGGTCCCCAGCGTCCCAGGGAGCCTGTCCCAGCCCACCTTGCACTTCCCACCTGGGGAAAGGCATGCAAGGTTTACTTTCTGCCAAATGACTGCACGCCAGGGGGAGTTTCCCCATGACCTTAGTAAGGAGCAGTGGTGTTTTCAGAAGCTCCAAGCAAAGTGTCCTAGAAGATACTAGCAGGGCCAGGAGGAACACCATTCTCTTTGCCTCTTCCTCAGTCCTCTTCTCAGCCTTGTCCCCCCCTTTGCTTGGAAGCGTCCGCGCACTAGGAGCAAGCAGGGGAGATGCTGACTCCCCTCGAGGCAGAAATGTCATCCCCAGGGCTGGTGGCGCACCAGGGAAGCAGCACAGATGTGCTGAGACCTGGCAGGGGGCTGATCTGCAAGGGCAATGCAGCCGCATGGATGGACAGCCCAGCCTGCGACGCCGCCTGCTCTCGTCCAAACTGCAGCTCTTGTGGAAGAATCACGAGTCCTCCTCATCCTCCTGGGATCATCTCTGTGGGAGGAAGAGGAGCACAGCTCAGACAGCCCAGGAGGCATCACCCCACACATTGCCTGCTGCTCATCTTGGATCTGCTGGTCCCAGCTCTTTGCGGCAGCAGCACTACTGCTCCTCACCGCTCTCACCATCACAACCACCGTGGTGGCATCACTGCCTCCAGCTGTGCCCTGGTGACTGTCCCCTGGCTCTGCCGGGACACTGCTCCAGCGGTTCAAATCTGCCGCAAACCCTTCAACCCCCAGCAGGCAGCAATGGACACTGAACTGCAGGGCAGTCCCGGGGGACTGCAGCTCCGGAGCTGCCCAGGTAGCGGTTGTATTCTCCATCCCTCCAAGGCATGCAGCCAGCGTGGGCGAGCGCGAGGAGCAGCTGTCCCATCTCCTCAGCTTTAAGTGAGGAAAAAGAGCACAAAAAGCTGTAAAATTTCCCTGCTGCGTTTTCCCCCTGCCCATCTGTTGTTGCAATTGGAGGTTTCCTTTCCCTGCTCCTGGATGCCTCTGAACGGACCGTTTCCCTGGGTATTTGCCCAGGGCAGAACCATTCTGGCTTTGGAGTTGGATCAAAGGCCCACGGAGGGATGCACTGAGGGTTTAAGTACTTAAAAGAGCTGGGGCGGGTGAGAACAGCGCTCTGACTCTCACTGGGGCTGATGCTCCCCGAAGGCAGCCAAGCCGAGCAGGGAGAGAGTTTCCCTCAGGCACCGCGGGCTACGGCGGGGTGAGATCCCAGCTAAGGATGATGTTTGATCAGCTCCTGCCTTGCCTGCCCACTCCCCTGCCTGGAGGGTGCATGCAAGGGGGCCCGCACTTGCTGGGACCGAGGCGATGCGGGAGATGCCGAGTAGTGCCGAGGCACCAGGGCGGGGTGCTCCCCACTGCTGCACCCTTGTGGTGCGGGGAAGATGCTGAGGGTCAAAGGGTTGAGAGGGAAGGAGGAAATGTTCCTGCAAGGCAGAAGCTGATTGAAGACCCGGGAGCGCCCGTGTGGCCAGGTGTGGTGCCTGGTACAGTGCCTGGGCAGCCCTGGCTCCCCCAGCCCAGGCACCGACCACTGCAAAGCCAAAACCCCACATCATTTTCCTGGATCTGGGGTTGCAGGGGGTCAAACCCCCACAGCCACTGTTATTTCCTCCGTAATTTTAGGTGTGGAGTACCCAATGGTGTAGACAGTTTGTGTTTTGGGTGGGAAGGGGGAGCAGAAAGTACAGTTGCTTCCTTGTCCGTCTGTAGCTGGTGCCCCCCAGCCTGCTGCATGCCAGCACGCCAGCCTGCACGCTTCCTCGCTGGGAGCCGGAGCAACCCTTCCTGGAAGCCCCAATGGCCCAGTACTGTCTGTAAGAGGATGCTTCTGGCACGTAGCTTTGCACAGGGACCCCCAGGAGCCCTCCCCACTGGGATGAGAACGGGGCTGTGTTTGCGGAAAGCGTCTGTCCCTCTCCCACTTCCCATATGGCCTCAGGACATTGTCCCCTGCCAGGACATGAGGATGCTTTGCTTTCCTCCCACCAGCCTCCTGGAGCTGGTGTGGAGAGGCTGCAGGAGCCGGGCCAGCGTGGGATGGAGGGAGCCAGCCTGGTGGGACCACTGCCCGGCTCCCACAGCCCCGGGGACAGGCTGGTGCCTGGGGCAGGTGGGGAAGGGGCTGGCAATGGGGATGCTGCCACCAGGGCCGGCTGGGGCTCGCCCATGGGGCTGCTCCCCACAGGAAAGGGGCTTCGTGCCAGTGCCCCGCTATGCTTCACAGCTTTTGGCCCTCTCGGTCAGGCTCAACAGGGAGCTTGATGTCTCAAAGAGGATTAACTTCCTAATTCTGTTGTGAGCCTTGCGAGAGCGGGAGACTGCGGAAGAGGAACAGAGCAAGGGAGAAGCCGAGGCATCAGCTCAGCCCTTATCAGACCCTGGAGAATCTTCTCCGTGGGTTAGGTGACCAGCAACAGGGATTCTGGGGTGCCCATGCCGGCATGGGCTGGAGGACAGTGCCAGGGCAGTTTTGGGGACCAGAGTAGTTACAACTTTCCTTCCTGGAGGGGTTTCTGCGACGCCTGAAGAGGAGTTGAATGCCTGCTCCCTCCTCCATGTAACTGGGTTTAGGAAGCCCCAGCCCCGAGAGCACCGTCCCCCAGCATCCCCCCGAGCCCCTGCGTGTCCCCAGCTGGGCACTGAGGGCCTTTTGGGGACAGTGAGGGAGCGCAGCCGGGACGAGGGCTCTGCTCAGGCTAGAGATCATGTTTTCTGCATGTGGCTGTGCAGGCAGATGCTCCAGCTTCCCACTGAAAGCTCTCGCACGGTCCTGGGACACCACTTTCTGTTGCGCGCGCGCGCACACACACACACACACTAAATTGCATCTTTTTGATAATTAATGCCAATCATCCCCCCGGTTGTTCGGACAGACGGAGCCGCCTGGCGTCTGCACAAAGAAACGACAAGCCCATGTCCAGCCCCAGCCAGCCGGACACCCGCCCACCGCCCCGTTTCATCCCCGCAACCTCCCGCTCCTGCTCTCAGCAAACAATCACAGCCCTCGGCCAGAATCTCCCCGTGCTGACAGTGGTCCGGAGCAGTTTGGGGCCTGCTGGGACCCTCAGGGCTGGAGTGCTCCAGCGTCCGGCGTGGACCTGAGCTACAGGGGGGGGGGTTGTTGCACCACAACAATTAACCTCCACGGACGCCGTGGCCATCCATGTCCCCCTGACCCTCTCTCCAGCCACGGAGGTGTGATCTAGACGGGGAAATATTCTCAATGGATGGGTTTGGGTTTTTTTTCCACAAGTCTGTGACTAGGTAGCAGTGACATCGGCTCCTCCCATGGGATCTCCTGCTGGCTCCCTGCACGCATGCATAGTGTCGGGCGGGTGCTGTGCCCATCTCCCTGGGCACAGGGACTGGCAGAGACCCGGGGCTTGCACGTTTCTTGTGGACACTCAAACAAGAGCTGCTGTCCCTGGGCCAGGGGAGGAAAAGCCCCAAGGGGAGAAGTTCACCGCTAACACCTGCAAGTAACGTGCTCCAGGAAAGCCTGAACTGGACCCAAACTCTCTTCCCCCTGGTCCATCTCCAGCGCCAGCAGCCAGACCATGCCCACATCCTTGAACCCTGCAGCTCCCGGTGTCGGCGTGGGCAAGGGCTCTGCCAGGGCCCTGCCATGACACAGGCATCTCCTGGGGTCCAGGGGTGGCTGTCAAACAGGTTGTGACAGAGCCACGGTCCTGGAAAGGTGAATGGGAGCCCCAGGGCCAGGCTGTGTTTGTTTATCCTGGTGATGGAGCAAACAGCAAAACAAAAGGTCAGACCCTGTTGCCCTGGGAGATGGTTTTTGAAGCTGCCTACCGTCCTGCTGGGGCTCGGATGGAGCAGCCCTGGCGCTTGTCACGTCAAGTTATTTTTGTGATTTTGGCTGGTAATAGGTCTGAAGCAGCCTCCCAGATGCTGTGAGCTTTGGGGATACACTGAGACAGGACCAGAAGCGCCCTAAACACACTGAGAGAGGAGCACCCAGCCCCAGGGCTTCGGAGGCAGATCCCTGTCCCGCAGCTCCTGCAGCCAGTCGGACCCCAACCCGCGTCCTTCATCCGAAGGGCCAGGCACACACGGCTCCTCCAAGCATCCCGAAAGCTGGGGGGCGTCTGATCCGAACTTCATTTGCCTTTGGCCGATCTGAGTAATGAACAGACACAAACTTCTTCAAGCCTTGGCCAGGTTTAAGGCGGATGCTTTCAGCTCACTGCAGGCAAGGGTGGACCGAGCACTGTCAGCAAGCGCTGCCAGGGAGGGATGGCAGGCTCTGACCGGCCCCTTGCTGCCTGGTCCTGGCTGACTCTGCTTTTACTCCTGACCCTCTTTGCTTGAGCTGAACTGATAAATGCCACCGTCAACTCCAAACACGGCCTTGCCCAGCTGGGGGGAGCCAGGGTTGAGCGGCGTGGAGGTGGAGAGCGGGGCTGTTCCCAGGAGTCCCGGCTGATCTGCCTCTTCCATCACTGGACCTCAAAGCCTGACATGGCAAAAATGACCAGTCTCCTTTTTGCGAGTGGGGAGACTGAGGCACGCAACCACACAGTGCCCAGGCTGGGAGCACACAGGGAGCCAGCAAAGAAGCAGTGAGACAAGCCAGGAGCCCTGATTCAAGGCATCCCTGTCCCACCCCAGCAGCTGTGTCTCACGCTAAGGGTCGGGTGCAGCTTACCAGTGCCTTTGCCTCTACATGAAAGCCTCAAATCGTCCCTACAGCTGGGTACCATGGGGCTTCTCCTCCCTCTAGCAGGTAGATGGGACATAGCCTGATCCTGGAGGAAAGGCACCTTCTCTCTAGGCATGAAACCAGCAGGGAATAAAAACTGCGCCTATCAGCCCTTGTCTTGCTGCTTCTGGTTGTCAGCACAAGGAGCTTTTGTGTTTACCCAGACTCAAGGGCAATCGCCCGTCACTAACAACACAATATCCCTCAGCCCCGCTGCCCTGAGCCTGGCGAGGAAGCAGGACGGAGCCGGTGGGAGGGCGGCGCTGCCAGGGAAGGACGAGCAGCCCCCCAGGACATCGGGACAGAGGTACAAGATCTGTTGAGCTGGGCTTGTGGTCACATGTGGTTGTTGGCCTGAGCTGTGCTGGGCACAGCATCGGGGCCCTCTTTCTGGGCTTAGACCTGTGATTGAGCAGCTCAGGCTTGGCTCAGGACACACCGTCAAGGGTCTGATGGCAGCTTTGGGTGCCCAGTGCCTGGGAAACGAGGTGGACACTCCTGGTGCTGGGTGTGTGGTGGCTGGCACGTCTGCTCCCTGGTGGTGACTCAGTTTCCCCATCTGTAAAATCCAGTTTCTTGGATTTTTAGCTGTCCAGCTCTGAAGGAGGACCCTGACAAGCAGTCATGGGGCGGGGGGCGGCGGAGGGCTTGCTTCCACCGAGCGGGTCTCTGCTGCGGGAGACACAAAGCACAACCACTTCGGGGAAGAAGGTGGCAAAGCTGTTCCCAGGCCCCAGAACCAGCAGAAATTGGATTCCCTCCGTATTCACACTCATCCTCACAATCACGTATTTGCGTCCGATAGCTCTGCAAGTATTCAGGGGATGATTTTTAGACAATTGTGGTATTTGCACATGGGAAGGACAATTTGCACCCAGTATGCCTCAGCCCAGCACAGCTTCCTTCAGCTGTGGTTTGGGGAAGCGTTACTTTTGCAGGCAGTACAGAGCACATGATACCAGGCAATCATGAGACACAGGGCGATAAAGGTGGAGCGGTGGCTTGCAAACAACTCAGAACAGCCAAGTGTGTCCATTATAATATTAATTATAATCACATTTAAAGCAAAGTTAACTTCTGCCTCTCCAGGAACTTTAATGAGGCCGCATTTATCTTAACACTTCTCTTACCAGCTCCTGGCTGTGTGCTACGAGCCGTGCTCCAGCCAGCCGCTGGAGAGCACACAGCAGAGCCGGGCTGTCATTTCTGCCCTTTGGGGGACTCATTCCTTATGGTTTTAAAACAGAGGGAGAGGGGGGAAAAGAGAAATTGTGGTTCTCATGGTGGCTTTTGTGTCTGAAAAAATTGTGTAGGTTGAACGTGTCCTTCAAAGCAGTACCTCCCTTCTTCTTCCTGACAAGTTGTTGGCTGTTTCAGGAATAACTTAATTTATTTGGATGGGAAGGGGGCTGCCCTTAGCAAAGACACGTGCTGGCCAAGTGTGCCATCTGACCCATGTGAGAGTGGAGCCATCCTCAGTGTCTCGAGTGTTAGCATGGACTGAGCATGGTTTGGAGAGATGAGGCTTACAGACAATAGGGTTAAGAAGTGTTAAAGGCCTGAGAGAAGCCACTAATCTCAGGAACCGGAGAAGTGGAGATCCCATTCAATGTGCTCACACACAGGGCTCTCCTTTACATGTAAATCCTCAGGCCAGATCTGGCACCAGCCAAGCTGCCATTGAAGCCGATGGACCTTTTTGGCTGGTTCCTCCAGCTGCAGATCCAGCTCGCCAACTCTTTCATTTTTGTGCCATGGTCTCTGTTTGTCTTTATATCCTGAGCACGTAATTAGCTGGCAGGGCTATGATCTGGTCTCTGTTGCATCGGAGTGAATCCAGACTAGCACCAACACCTTGACCCTGGGTAGACAGCAAGCACCTGAGCTCAGAGCACGTCCCCAGAGATGACATCAGGCAGGGACAGTAACGGTCCTGCTGCTTCCCCCAAACAGGGACGAGAGATTTGTCATGGACTACACTCTGGAGACCAGCCAGCAAAAGGAGAAGCTTCTGAAAACCATCTACACCCTCCAGCTGAAGTCAATCGCCACGCTCCAGACAGCCAGCCCGCTACTGAGCAGCCAGCGTGGCATGGGCATGGTGACACAGCACCAAGTCCACCAGCTGGCAGATAAGGCCAAAAGCCTGTGCGGAGATCTGGACAACATTAAGAACCTCCTCCACTATTGCCAGGACGACCTGGTCCGGCGGATCCCCAACCCCACCGGCAGCCGCTATGGGGGAGTAAGTGGAATCCATTGCTCCCTGGATGGCTCCATCTATGTGACAGCCGAGAGTGCTCCCTGGGTCCACGTCCTCAGCAGCACAGGCCAAACGCTGCAGTCCCTGCCCTGCCAGCCAATGGGGAAGGAAAGTGGCACTTTCTTGCCAGAAGATGTGACTGTGACTCGGATGGGAATGGTGGCTGTAGCCGACATGATGAATGGAGCCATCTGGGTCTTCAACCCTCACACCAGCCTCTCCAAGGGGGAATGGGTAAAGATCAGAAAGGTTGGTTCCCCCCGGGGTATTGGAGTAGACTCCATGGGCAAGATCTTGGTAGCAGACTATGCACAAGGCCAAGTCCACAGCTTTGCCCTGGACCATGCCTTCAAGACACTCAATATCCACTCAGTCCCCAACCTGCAGGGACCTCGCTACATCAGTCCAGCGCCCAACGGAGGCTTTGTGGTAAGCGAGGAGTGCGGAGACGTCAAGGTCTTCACGAGCAGCCGTAAGCTCCTCTGCTCCCTCAGCAGCAAATACGGACACCGGTTTGGCAACCCAGCTGGGGTCTGCGTTGACGTGGATGGCAGCATCCTGGTGGCAGACGAGCAGCGCCGTACAGTCCACTTGTTCCCAGAGCATGGGGCTCCCATCTGCCTGGTGTCCGCAGGGCTGCGGAGGCCAAACGGCGTGGCTTGCTCCTCCTTCGGGCACCTCTTTGTGGCAGACGCAGGGGAGAACTGTGTCAAAGTTTTTAAGTACTGCGTGAGACCCCCTTACAGCCCCGCCAACCCTGGGGCACCATGTGGTGACCCCAGCCTAACACCCAGGCGGGGAGTGGGGTTGGTTCCACTGCAACCCCGCTGAGCTTTGGGTCTGCTGGTGGGCTGTGAGCTCCACTGCTCCCACAGCTGGGCATTGTCCCCATACTTGACTGCCTTATTGCCCTCCAGCTTCGCCAGATAGCAGAAGCAAGGACTAGACCAGCTCTGAGTTTCTCGGACCCACCAGAGTAGCTAAAGGAGGACCGAGCTACTCAGAACTGGCCACGCGTTGGTGCCTTGGCAAACTTGTTATCACCACGCCCTCGAATCCTCGTGTGTTTTTGCAAAGATAATAGAAATATTTCTCTTCCCTGCACACCGTTTTTATGTGGCCATGGTTCCACCTTCCTGATGCCAGAGTATGGCTGGAGGGGCAAGGCCAGGCCGGAGCTGGCAGCCATGGTCTATCTGGCACGCTGGGTTTGCAGCAGACTTCAGGAGAACGGTAGGATGAAGGTAACTCATTCTGTGCTGCATTCCTGACCTCTATAGGGAAGCAACAACTACTGCATAGAGTAAATTGCATATAGGCGTGTAGAACCGCTCACACCAACGAGCCTGCCCTGCCGTCCTGTCCTCCCCCCGGAGAGGAGGGCTCAGGGAGCCACAGCCGCTGCCTTTATCAGCAGAGGCCAGGGGAAAGCGGGCAGGGTGTGGTGGCAGAGGGAAGGATGTTTTCCTCTTCCCCCCTCCAACCCTCGGCACGGGCACAGTGCTACACAACTCCTCGGCCTCTGCCGATGTCTGAGACCCGAGTCCAGTCACCACCTCTCATCCCAAACGAACCCCCGAGAGGACCCTTTCTCCTTCCTGGCCCTGGAACATAGAATCATAGAATCATTAAGGTTGGAAAAGACCTCTAAGATCATCAAGTCCAACCATCGACCCAACACCACCATGCCCACTAAACATGTCCCTAAGCACCTCATCTACACATCTGTTAAATACTTCCAGGGATGGGGACTCAACCACTTCCCTGGGCAGCCTGTTCCAATGTTTAACCACTCTTTCAGTGAAGAAATTTTGCATATAGGCATGTAGAACCGCTCACACCAACGAGCCTGCCCTGCCGTCCTGTCCTCCCCCTGGAGAGGAGGGCTCAGGGAGCCACAGCTGCTGCCTTTATCAGCAGAGGCCAGGGGCTAAACAAGCACTAAAGACGATGGACACCCTGTGGTGCCCTCCCAGTCCCCCTCTCCCTGCAGAGCGAGGCAGCCCCGGGAGCGAGCCCAGCAGCAGGGAGGGAGGCTGCGTGGTTTGCAGGAACAGGGATAAGCCTGTCCCATCCCCTCCCTTCACATGAGCTCCCAGAAAACCAATCTTCGCCCACCTTATTTCCAATTCTGTGGCACCCAACAAAAACAAAACAAAACAAAACAAAAAACCCCAAACCTTTTCTCTAGCCCACCCCTGCGGGGCCTGCACCCCCCACCTCTGCACCCGCTCTCCCTTCCCACGCGGGACCCCCTCAAGTTGCCCAGCATCCTCCCAAGCTCGCTGGCACCCTCGTGGCCCCAGCCCACCGCTGGGTCACAGGAGGGAAGCTCCCGGGCACCGGCGTCTGCACCCATGGGCCTCTGCCAGGCGGGGGGGCCCGCTGAGGTGGTGGGGATGGGGGACAACCGTGAGGAAAGGCGAGTCCCTGGACTTTGGGGATGGGGGACAGTGGGGTCCCACGAGGAAAGGCGAGGCCCTGCCCTTGCCCCAGGCCCGGGTGATGGCATGCCTGAGGGCTGGGCGAGCTGGCGTTCCTTATCGGCCAGCTCAGCCGGCAGCCCCGCCGCCTCGCTCCCGGCCCCGCGGGAAGGCGTCGGGGCGAGCCTCTGGCGAGCAGCGCTGCCGGGTAAGCCGAGGCAGACCGCCACCGCCGCCGCCGCCGCGGCAGCTGCAGGCCCGTGAGCTGCTCCGGGCCCTCTCCAGGCTGCTGGGCGACGCGGCCTTAAAAACCAGGGAAGAGCGCCGGGCGGGAGAGGGGCACCGGCACCGGGCAGCCCCGCAGCGCGGGCGGAACGCGGGAGCCCGGTTCCCGGCGCCGGCCGGGCCCGCCGCGGTGCGCAGCCCGGCGCCGGCGGCGTCTCCGAGCAACCGGCCCCCGGAAGCGGCCGGCGTGGCGGAGCGGGCGGTAGGCGGCGGGGGCGGCGGGCAGGGCCGGGCCGGGGCGGCGGGGGGAAGCGGGGCGCGCGGGCTTGCCCGGCCGCGGGGGTCTCGCCGGCCCCGCCTGCCCTCAGCGGCCCGGCCCCGGGGCTCCCTCCCCGCCGAGGCCTGGCTGGGGGTGTTAGCCCTTACCGGCTGCTTCAGCCCGGGGATAGCCGGGGCTGGGGGCGGCAGCGCAGCGTCCCGTAGGCGTTGTAGGGGCAGCCCGAGGGCCAGGGGGTGGTGATTAAATCTGCCTTAGACTCGAACGAGGGGTGTCGGGGAGGAGGCATTTCATTGCTGCTGTCTTTCAGCCCGCCCGCGCCCTAAGATCACATTTAAAAACCACAAAAAAAAAAAAAAAACAAACCCAAAACCCAAAAGAATGAGGAAGAAGTCGGTGGGCTTTGCAGGGAGAGAGCCCCGCTCCTGCTCCCCCGGGACAGCCGTGGCCAGCTTGTCAGTGCTTTCTGTATCTATCTCCGGGCCTGGTGGCCCTAAACCCCGTGGAAAGACCTCGGGGTGCTCAGGCGTGGGTTTGCCAAGGGGGCAGCACCCCTTGGCATGGCCGGTGGCGATGGGGCAGCTTGCATGGTGAGGCCGGGACCAGGTCCCGCTGTTCACCTTTGCTTTTCTGTCTAAAATTCTGTGATGAATCAGTCCTGGGGTCCTTTCTTCATTTGTTGGTGGCGTTGATGCATTTTAGGCGGTGTCCACTGTTGGTTTTGCTGCGCCCGAGATCGTGGCGTTGATGCTGTGTGGCATCTCGGGGAAAAGCTGGGGCTTTCCGGCAGAAATGGGCAGATCTGGAAGACTTTAGGCACTTTATGAGCACGGACTAAGCATATTGGCAGGGTATTTCTGTTAAAATTAGCAGCAGTGAAACAGTTGACTGTGATGACATTTAAAATGTCAACTTTAGACTTCAAACGGTCTGTTGAAATGATTAAGGTAGGATGCACGACCAGTCGTGCATTTGGGAATACAAGCCCTGCCGCCTGAGCTTCCCAGGCCGGCTCCCTGGTTGCCACCATATGCCGCATTAACATATGAATAGTTGATAGTTTTCAACTATCGAGATATTTTGTACAGCCTGAAAATTGTATCAGAGTCTTCTCTGCCGTATCTGCAGCAGCCAAAGGACAGATGACGTGCTTAGGTATTATTTAACCTGAGCTATAGCCAAAGTAGTTAACTGCCTAAAACTAAGTTAATTTAAAAGGTTGGGGAAGGTGTAAGAGGAAAAACTCACAAACTAGGGAGGATAAGGATGAGAAGTGTTTCTCCTCCATGAGAAGTTTTCCCGGATGACTGTGGCTATCTTTAAAAAAAAATCTCAGTGAAAAATAAATGTTTGAATTAAGAGTCAGTTGATAATTCTTCTCTGAAATGTCCAATGGATGGACAAACCTTTAAGAAGGACAGTCGTGCAGGGACACTGGAAGTCTCTTGTAGCAATATTCTCAAACAACTGTGACATCCCTTGAGGAAAAAGAAGAATAAAAATTCAACTTTAAGAAGTTATCTGTCCAATATTACTGGTGGTAGCCTTGGTAATTAAAATAGAAATACTGAAAAACCCCATTCAATAACTTATTTTCTTCATTTTTCTCTGGGTTCTTTAAAATATCGAGCTCAATTTCTATTTTTAGAGTATTCAGTTATTGGTAAACTTCACTTGTAAGGTTTTGGTACTGCGATATAGCTAGAATGTTATCACTCTAGCTAAATTTATATTATTTTAAATAATTTCTGAGCATATGCATGTATGTACATTCCCGACACGTTCAATCTGTTATTTTTCCTTTCAGAGCCCCTGTATTGATATGACTTATTTCTTTTTCCTGGGAAGATGTCTGTGGGTCTTACGAGGAAAAAAAAAAGAAAATCCTTTTTCAAACCTAAAGCTAAATCATGAAGCAAATCTCATCTCACCTGATAATGTTTCTTTAACAATCCGAGTTAGGGAAGGAGGTAGGAGAGGCAGTGCAGGGGAGACCGTTTTGGCCAGTGTCCTTGGACAAACTAGAGTCTTTCTAAAAGAAAAGCAAAATGTAGGGGATGGTGTTTATTTCAAACTTTAAGAGCCAACCTAATTAATTGTGTCTGTTAGCTGATTTTCACCAAGGTTTCCTATGTGTGTCAGGAACAGCTCTTTCAAATAGGATATGTGTGCTTTGTCGCCTTCATGGTCTTCCAAAAAAAAAAAAAAACCAACCCACCAAAAAATACCAGGTCTTAGCTATTTCAATAGAAGTGAAAAGGAAGCTTGGATGTCTTGGGTTTCAGTCCATTTGGGTCTAATAGTCATTAACCTTTGTCTGGTGAAAGATGACGTTTTTCAGTTGTACTGCAAGTCTTTGGCCTTTCCCACGCCTGGTGTCCTGCACCCTCACAGTCTCGAGGTGTCACATCTGCCATTTTTCTACCCTTCCTTTGATACATCTTTCTGCTTCCCTCTCCCTTCTGCTGGAGGCTTGCAATCCTTCGGAAACACACGTATTATTTGAGGTTCTTCTGAGATCCTGCTTCCTCACAGACTCCACGTCTCTGAGGTTATCCCCCTGGTCAAGGAGTGAGAGGAGTAAGTCCCTCTGTGGCTTCCAGCTCTCGCTGTGGGCTGGAGGGTCTGTGGGGCAGCGAGGGACAGCGCTCTCTGCCCTCAGCACCTGTGAACGCTGTCTGCTTCCAGCGGCACGCTGCGAGCAGAATCCCTCACGAGCGCCCTTAACGCCTCTTTGGGGGGAAGTGTTGGGGTGTGCTTTGCAGTTTTGCAGTAAAAGGGAAAATTCGGTCCCAGGAAAAAAAACATTACTCCTTGCAAACGCAGCAACTGTGGTGCTTTTCCCGTCGGAGGAGCAAGCTGTGCGCCAAGGAAACTTCACCTTGCTGCCTCGAGGGGCTGACAACTCATCCGTGAGCAGGCATTTCCTACTGCTGAACTTGGCAGCGCTGTGGGGCTGGGAGTAGGTTAATCACTCGCCTTTGCTGCTTCCCCATCGCTGCCTCCATGCCGTAGCAAATTGCCAGGTGCTGAGGTTTACTAGATCAATTGTCCTGTATTAAAAAGAGAGAAAGCCAAAACCACCAGGGACCTCCACGTTGCGCATCCTCTCTACGTGTTATAAATACATTCTGTGTTCCTCTTTCCGATTGACTGGGTCCCTCGCAGAGGAGCCAGCCTCGGGGGCCTGCGGAGTTTTCACATCTCTAACAAAGCACTGAAGGACGGGAAAGGACAACAGGCGCTGGATGCCGACTGTTCTGCGCCAGCGCCCTCCTTACTGCAATTATATTTCTGTTAGAAACCTCCACCTTATTTAAAGAGACATTGTCAACTGCCTCAAAGCTTCCTTTTTGTAAAAGTTACAAAGCCGTTGAGATGTTTTCTTAATGACACAAAGAAAAATATTGTAGATGAAGAACACTGATAAAGCAGAGATGTTTCTCCTTTTTTAGGATCTTGTATCTAACAAATTACTACGTAAACTTCAATCAGTTAATCACTGTAGTCCCTTTTGACAAAATTACCGCTTCTGTTTCCAGATGAGGGGAGTGAGACAAGAGGAGATGAGTGATCTGACCAAGGTTGTTCAGTGAGTTTGTTGCACAGCACAGCTCTGGGTTCCTAGATGGTAAAGGAGACTCTGAAATTACCTGGCTTTATAGCATAAACCACTATTTGATTGTCAGTAATAGGAGGAAATACTCCCCAGAGGCATCACAGTGTGCTACGATGTAGTCCCTTCTCTAGGAAGCGCTCAAGCGCATCCAGTGTCAGATCCAAGATCCGAGGCTGGATGGATTCCTGATCTTGGCTGGTCCGACGGGCTGTGCTTATCAGTGTACCGTCATGAAAGACTGCTCCAGGACTCGGAGAAGGGCTTTGCTGAGAAACTCCAGGCTTGCCACCCCTCACTTCAAAGACTGTAGATTATCAGGAACCTCCTAAATACTTCTCTGATGGCGTTAATGCGAGTGGTTGGACTTATTAAAACTTGTTTGGTCCTCCTCCCCGGTGACTTTGGTCAGCTCAGATTTTCCTTGCATTTAGTCGCCATTCTCAAGTTTTATTTCTGTGTTTATTGGCAGGTGTACCGTTCTTCCAGGATTGCTGCCATGGTACTTAAGGTCTTCTTTCCGTCATGCTGCTCCTCGGCAGAAAGTGGCATTTTGATCGGCCGCTGGATCTCGGAACAGAGCTCTGCTGTTATCCTTGCCGTGGTCCATTTCCCTTTTATTCCTGTCCAGGTGAAGCAGTATCTCAGTGAAGTCCAACGGGTGACTAAAGTCAGTGTTTCTGTGCTTGGCTCATGGAGCAACAGCAAACAGGAGAAAGAAGAGAGTCTGAGTGAGTTCTTGGAAGACCTTGGAACAATATTCTCCCATGAGCCATGGATTCAGATAAGCAAAGAGGGAGGCAGCAAATTCTGGAGCTGTTCTACCCTTCAGAAACACTCTAACAACCCGAAGGAGGAAGAAATCATCTTAGTATACTATGACCAGCGCAAAGTCATGCTTTCCCACCTACATCCCCCTTTGGACACAGCTACCTCCGCTGACCACAAGGCAGACGACGCTTCAAAGCTCTCTGCCATCTTTGACACAGTTGCGAAGAGTAAGATACTGTTCATGACGGACAGATATGATGATGGGCCCATCAAGTTGACCCACTGGCAGTCAGATGGCGTTGAAGCTAGTATCATCGTGGAGCTGATGAAGCAGGCCTCTGTGCCTGCGTGCATGCTGCTGACATTCCTGCTTTCACTTATCTCTGGGATCTGCAGGAGCAGGTGAGTGATGCGACATCGGCCAGCTTACGTTTTGCATGGAAATGTAATTCATGTTTAGGTATTTGCAGGGTTCCTGCTCAACCCCAGTGAGAAATACAGCTGATATGAAATCGTTCTGTTGGAAACAGGCTGCTGCAGAGCTGCTATTGAAGTTTGGGGAGCTCCATTGAAAACGCAAGGCTAAAGGCTCCCTCAAATACGGTAGAGCTCTTCAAGGAGCTGGGAGGTTTTCTGGGGAGGCACCGATCTCCTCCCCATCTGCAGCGGGGGTAGCTCAGCCCCACTTCGGTTTCATCACAGCTGAAACACTGGTTTTCCAGCTATTCCATGGCTGACAGAATGACATGAGGATCTTCTTAATGGCTCGATAGCTGTGACTCCCTACTCCCTGTTTGCTATGAATCCCTCCACGGCTGTGAAACATCAGCAAATCGTGTGTCTAAATCCATCATCTCTCTAACAGAGGGTGGTGCTGCAACCTTGGCACCTTGTAGCAGGTTACAGGGATTGCTGGTCTACATGAATCCGTGGTGAAATCCCGTTGTCACAACCATGAAACCAAATAGGATGCTTCAAATGTAATGTGTGGCAAGTGCTTGCACTAAAGAGGAATTCTGAGCAGATTTGAAGGGGAGAAGCTTCTGCGTATAAAGCTTAATAACACATCTGGTCAGCCTGTCTAGAGAGGTTGTGACAGAGGAGTGTGGAGTTCAGGTTCCAAGCTGCAAGGGGACACTTTGATTGATGAAATTTGGATAACAGCTACTACTGTATTCATGGATAAATCTTCTCAAGTACAGCCTAAGGGTATAGGGAACAGAGTCTTTTAACAGGTTTCCAGTTGTATGATACTGTCATAAAAAAATTACAGTGAAACTCTTCATACGCAAAGATTTTCTGAACAGTTGGGTTACGCATTTTGGTACACAAAGGGAAAACTGTCTGGTTTTGGACTACTCTATTGGAAGAGATTTAGGGTCAAACCCAAACCTGATATCATCGGGGACCACTGGTTCCTGGGACTGCTCTGTAGACACTGACTGTGCGTTAATGGTTGTTAATGGTAACTAAGTCAGAACTTTGTGGTTGGGTAGAAGATTGGGAATCAGCTCTGAAGGTCCTTTTTCTGCCTGTCCGTGGACTGTGTGTGACTACTAACAAACAGAGTGACCCTTTTCTGCGTAGGCACTTGGTCTCAAGGTCAGACTTGCCCACCTTGATCGGCGCTTAGGACTCAGACCAGGCTTAGAGTCAGGTTAAGCTCGAGCCTCGCAGGTCTCCAGAATGCCACAGTCTAAGCATAACTTGGGAGCTCAAGCTCAGTCTGACAGGTTGGGCACAGATAGCTGCTACCCAGCCTATCAGGAGCTATTCTGATTTCAGCTTTTCCTAAGCCCAGTACGGACATTTTGAGCCAGGGCAGCCGCCAGGCTAGCAGCCAGCTGCACGTACCAGCAGGCAGAATGCGAGGCTTGCTGTGCGTAAACCTCGGTTGAACTTGTTCTTAACCTTGGGAGGTAGATACAGGTTTCTTTCTGCTTTGTTTTATTCACCTGTAGTATCAGCATTCTATTTACTGATCTTACGGGTGTTTTTAAAACATCAGTCTTGGAGAACAGAGATTAGTGCCTAGCTTTATAACAAACCTGCGTGACCTTCTAAGTCATTTAATGTAATTTGGTTCAGTTTAGCACGTGATGTGTGGTACAACCTCCTTTGTGCCAGCATACACAAGGCAGGGAGGGTTCAAGATGTCACGTGCAGGTGTCCTTCCAGTCCCCTCCTCCCTGTGCTGGGGCAGGACGTCCCATAAAATAAGATCTAGCAGGTTCTTGCTCCTTCTGGTCACAGGACTTCTTTCTTTCCCAGGTTTTTGTGATGTTAAGGGATAGTCAGCTTTGAAAAGCTAAAGAAAACATCAGTGATGTCCTCCCAGGCTGCGGAGGCTTGGGGCTTTTTTGGATATGCCACTGTTGTGTTTTTGCGCTGGGGAAGCAGGGCAGCAGTGTTAGAAATCTCAGAAAGTGAGCGCTGACATCCGTCCAAGCTTACGGAGCGCTCTCAAGTCCTGTACATCTCAAATTAAGGCATTTCTTCAGCACCACCTTGCGCTAAGGGGTGGCCATTGCAATCCTCCCTTCAGAGGCACTTGCGTGCAGGATTTCCATTACCGCTGAAGGTCTCTAGTGTGCTGTTGGGGCCATGGGGATGATTTAGTATTGAGGCCATAAACTCTGTGTGCTCCTCCTCCTAAAAAAAAAAAAAAAAAGTCCATTTACAAACACCATGACCTCTGATTCCTCATCCAGAAGGGAGGCACTGTTCCTGTAGTTTCTAGCAAGGAGCAAAAAGACAGCCGGGGGTTCTGGTTAACAGAGCTTTAATATTTGCACGTGATCCAGGTTCGGAAAGATTGCTTTTCATCTGGTATCTGAAAAATCCACTCTCACTCCTGGAAAAAAAAATTGAATTGGAAAATCAAGATTTACTCATGCAGGCTATGCTAATTTATTGCTAAGATTCCTTATATTTGGAAATACCCCAAAGATCTCCTGCTTAAATAATGCAATGACACAAAGTCACTGTTTTGGGGGTGGTTTTTTTGGTTTTGGGGTTTTTTTTGTTTTTTAATTTGGTTGGTTTTCCATTGCACTTCTGAAAAATCATTCTGTATACTGTGTGGTAAACAAGTGGGAGCATTTATGGCAACGCACAGTAGATATGCATAGGGGTAGGAGACCACGCAAGAAATATTTTTGGCTTTCTTCCTCAGTACCCCTAGAGATGAGAGTTACCGTAGCACACCTTGCAACTATTATATTGAGCTTTTTGCAGTATGTTTGTATTTTTATTTAAATAAGTATCTGTATGTATTTACTTTCCAAAGGAAGTACGTAAGTGGAATAGAGGTTGTCCTCGTGATGTTAAGTGGAAAGAGAGTCAGTCGTAGCACAGACAAGCACAGACCTCTGACGTGTCTTTTGGGCCCATCCTGTTCAGTCAAGGAGATGCGTTTACCCGTCGCAGGCTGCAGCGGGTGCACATGTTGGGGGGTGCTCCTGGGGGTGAGGCTGCTTTGGAAATCATTCTCGCTTGTGCAAGACGTTCCTCAGGCAGAAGAGAGCAGCAGCCTGTCCTTTCCTTTGACCAGGGGTGTCTGGTAGGTTGGTGACCCACAAGCTAGCTGCCTCTAGCTTGGGGAGTTGTGGAGCAGCAAGGGATGGTGAGAGACACACGTTGCTGGGAGAGGATGGGGAGACTGTCAGCCCAGCGAGTGTTTAGCACAGAGCCCCAGAGCCGTTGCTTTCTACTTGAACTGAGATGGTCTGGCAGCTGTTGGTTTGACCAGTAATTTTTCACCTTCAGCTGTCTGTACATAACCATACAGGCAGAGCATTTCTCCTTCCCCCTTCTTTGCATTTCAACTGCAATTCTCTGCTCTAGCAAAGGTTTGCCACACCAGAATTTGTAACCATTGGGCTAGGATATAATTGGAAGAGAAAACTCATCTGCACTTGCGCCTTGGTGAATCTGTGACCCCAGGTCTTTGAGATCAGTGGCCAGTGCAGTCGCCCCCCGTGTCTTCCCCCCCCGCACAGCGCTCTTTCCTCCGCCGCTTTAGATATCACCTCCTGACAAGTCAGCTGAAGAACAGTGCGCTCATTTGTCTCTAAGGTGGGAGGCTGTAACGAAGAGCTGAGTAACTCGGAGGCCTCAAATTAAGAAGAATGATTCACAGTACACTGCATGTATTTCAAAACCAATGTGTCTGAAATTTGGATGGGGAGGGGAAAGGGGGGGACTTCAGCACTCTGTTTTTTAAGCTGACAAACCCTGCACGAAGGATGGTTGAAAGGGCTCAGGAGGATGGGGGAAGAAGGGGATAGCAACCACAGTGAACCGAGCAGGATTTTGAACCAGCCATACCCTTGCGATTTGTGTAAAATGTATAAATAGCAGCCGGAGCCCCAGCCTGCCCGTCCTGTGTTTTATCCTGGCCAGTCCTGAAGGCACTCCGCTGCTGGCCAACAGGCTGAAATCCTCCAGATGAAATCTGGGGGAGGCACGCACACTGTGCAGGGAGGTCTCCAGGCCACGCTCATTAATGATCCAAACAGCTGTACAATTTCAAAAGTGAAGCAGGATACCAGGATTAATTTTAGGGTTTGGAATGAATGTAAACTGAAGGAACATGCCAAAGCAGTAAGAGAGAGTAGGTGAAGGAAGTGACTAAAAGTGAACGTAGATTCCTGGACCCTTAATAAGAAACAGTGAAACACTGTGAAAATAGTGAAACAGCCATTGTGTACAGGAAAGAAGTGATCCAAATTATGTCCACATCAGAATTTATTCCCCACGACAAACATGGTGCTTTGTGTTGCTCTACCGCTACTGTGCATTTTTTGACCAGCCTGCATCCAGTGGTGTCATTTTTAGACTACACAAATCACCATTGTTCCTTTCTTTATATGTTGTGTGGTAATAAAAGTAACTCCCAAAAATAATTGAGCACCATTTAGTACTTTTCTTCTGAGTCATAAAAAAAGAACTGTGTGAATATTTCCTCCCCTACAAGCCTAATGTGGAAGTTAACTTTGAAACCTAATTAAATGCTAAATGTCGTGTTATCTACATGATGCTGGTCACCCTTGGCAAGGTGGTGGAGAGAAGACAGAAATGAAGACCCTGGGAAAGGAATTTGGAAGTAATAAAGAAAAATGTCAAGTGGAAGAAAAAGAAAAGAAGGGCAAAGGGGCAGAAACTGCAGGGAGAACACAACTGTTTGTTATACCAAGCTCACACTAAATAGAGACTTGTGATTAGTAATATTGAGATTTGTGAAGCAGTTGCACCATGTTGTGTTGTTGCGCTGTACGCACAACTGCCTTGACTCCAGTCTCCTGGAGACTTAGAGCAGTGTGCAATCCCAGTGATGTATCCCAAAGCACAGGGCAGAGTCGGGATTGCGTTCTGGCTTCCTTGGAAGAGCGAGGCACGTGGTTTTACAGAATGGAAAGGAGAGGTTGCGTTGTTTGCTTTAGGTGTCTTGATCTGGAAAGGCTGCCTTAATTCTGTTAACCTTTAAGAGAGTAGTTAACATCTAATATTCCTTAATGATAATATGTTGACACCGTCTCTGGTTGCACAACCTTAATTTTACACTGAATGTTTTGCATGGAGTTTGTACGCTGGACAGCCTGCTACATGGCGAAAGAAAAAGGGGACATTCCCATGTTTCTGCAGGGTGCTGAAGTTTTGGCCTTTGTCTTTCTTATGGAGCAAACTCTCCACTTGTGAGCAGCTGGGACATCGCCTGCAGCACCTCCAGGTCATCAGCAGCAACAAGAAGGCTCAAACCCAGACTCAACTAATGAGGTATGGAGTACTCATAAAGTCATGCACGCCTTTGCTCTAGCCCTGTCTCCTCTGGGCAACCCAAGCCATGGATCCTGTGCCCGCACAGCGCTACGGGGTCCTCACTGCACCATGTCATGTTGCCTCACTTGCTCTACTCCCTGCTAGTTTGCAGATCTTTACTCTGCGCTCTGTTTATATTAATTATGCCTTTTGCCAGAGATATGCCTTTTTCCCTAGCCTGGGAAAGGCAACCGGGATATTGCCCACAGAAAGCTTGTACTGCACCCATATGTGTAGTGCTTTGCTATCAGTACTCCCACAAGCTCATTGCTCTCACACATGCTGTGGTTAACCAAAAGCTGCAATCGGTATTCAGTGGCACTTTCCATAAGAGCAGAAAGGTTTAAATGCTCCCCTCTTTCACCCACTCTTTTGGGGAATCTTTCTTGCAGTAACTGGAGACCAGAGACTCCCAACAGCAGTAACAAAGTCAATGTAACAGAAAAAGCGAACATGCAGCACAGTGAGCGGAACAGGGGGAGGCAGAGATCTGAGACAGATATTGAATGCCCTACGGCCATTACACAGCGAGTCTTGTTCTGTGTGGTTCTCTGATCCTGCAGTAATAGACTCCCAGGGAACACTTAAAATAGATTAGCAGATTTGAAGGCCAAAAGTAACTGTGATTGTTTAATCTGATTTCCCGAATAACTCACGTCATGGAATTTCATTCAGAAACTCTAGCAGTGAGGGGGCAGTTCAGCAGCCCTTCTGGGTATGTTTATAAACCCAGAAACACTGTTTATGGCATCGACTAGTGGTTCAACTAAAGTATACTTCTTGGAAAGCCATCTGATCTCGACGTGGCTACTCCGAGTGCTGGTGCCCTTAGTATTGGTAAATCTCCCCCTGAGTATATTTACATACACACACTTTGTCTAACATTCCTCTTTGTAGCTTCAATCCCACTCTTCGCTCCCCTTATTAAGAAAGGTTTTGTGGTGTGGCAGGCTCCGAGTGGCTCCGTGTTTGGCCACAGAAGTAGCAGCACGCCAGTGAAAGTCAAAAGATGTCTACACCGCGTCTCTTCAGTAAATTGTCCTGGTGTCCCTAGGACATTAAAAATGCTATGTAAGTGAAGCCGACAAGTGTCATTGAAACATTAAACGCCATCCCTCCTTTTGCTCTAACTCTGTTTCTCTTTATCCTGCATGCAGGAAAGCCAACATCTTTGTCTCTCTGCTGATTGATGTGGCTCTGGGGATACTGCTAATGTCCTGGCTGTACAGAAAGAACCGAATTGGTCACCTTGCTGACACTCTGATCCCCGTGGCTGATGTAAGTCTGGCCAGAGATGTTCCTCTTTCACCTGCTGCGGGTACTAACCAGCTGTTGATGCCTGGGGTAGTTGTAAGGAGGCGATGCCTTACGCATAAGGATTTCAGAGAGAGTCCTGTCTGAAGCCATTGCAAATTAGGTCTCCTCAAGAGCAGTGAAATCTTCAAATCAAGCCTGCTGGGACTGCTCAAAAGGAACACAGCTCTGCTTTGCATGTGCAGTGAATAGTAATTAGATCTGTTTACCGGAGGGCTGCTCCAGCTCCTAAAGTAACAATTATGGCTTGGACAGAGCTCTGCAGCTGCAGGTTGAGTGATTATCAAGCCAGAATACTTTTATTCTGGAGTCGACAGGAAATGTCCTCAAGTTGTTGCAATATGGGGTGTTTGGGGGGGGGGAAAAAAAAAAGCTATAACCTGGGTTGAATCTGATAAACTACTGAAAAGTCAAACTTGATAAGCAGTGCAGCTGTGCTTGTGAAGAAGAATTTCATGGGGAAACCCAAAGGCGTTAGCTAGTCAGGATACAAACACCTGAAATCCTGTCTAAGAGCTCTGGTCTACAGATGGTAAACTAGGAAAACTTGCTGTGTCCTGTGATTTTCTCAAACATAACTCCTCTTGCCCACTAAGATCCCTCGGCATCAGCATAAATTCATGAAGAGCAAGTATGACTCATACTATCCTGCTTTTCTGGTGGCTCATTTTAGGTGCAGTACTCCAATATATCTGTTTAGTGGCAGTAAGGAACATATAATGTAATTCAGAGGCTGGACACCAGACCACTAATCTGAAGTTAGCTCCATTTTAAGAGCTTCTGTGTCTTGGGAATACGTGTGCAGCCAATGTTGAGCACTGTCATGCAGCTGCACAGCCTAATCCTTTCTCTGCCCGCTTTCCTTTCATTTCTGGGAGAGAAGGTGGATCTTTCCATTGGTTTCTTTCTAGCAGCTGGAGAATGTCCTCTCTTTGCTCTTTCTCCAGCTTCTTGGTCGGGAGGAATTTTATTCTGATTAAAGAATTCCAGCAGCAATTTATTTTCCCTACTTATTCTGTCTTTCTTGGGAAGAGCCCACGTTTCCCTTGATGATGATCTGCTTGGTCCACGTCTAACCTTTTAATTGTTATAAGCCATAGGTCTCTGATCATTCTTGTCCATGCTGTGCTTTCAGAAAGTGTGTATGGAGTGTCCAGCATAGCTGTGGCTCATTACTATTGCTATTTTTTTTATCTTTCATGGTCAAACTTTTAAGGATTGCATGTTTTAAGGATTGCTGCAGACACTACTCAGCAGCAGTGGTGGGGTAGAAAGGACCACAATTCTTGCAATACACTTGCTCTTGTATTTGAGCTATACACTAAAAATATTTTTCTAAGTCTTATTCCTAAGTCTTTTCTCTTACAGATATTTCAGCTGGAGAAGTTTAAGTTCTCTAGAGCTCTCCCTGTGGGACTACTGTAAGAGTCCAGCTCTCAGAAATCTGGTTTCTTAACAAGTCTGCAAGGAAGTGGCTTTTGGCTGCGTTCCTGTTTGCACAGGTGGCTCCAGGAGGGGTTCCATCTGCCCAGTGTCTTTGGCAGATGGACGCTCTCCGTGCTCAAGGTGTATCCGATCCTAGCACCTGTCCTGGAGAGGCTTGCTTGTGAGAGTTGCTCGTTCGTTCCTCTTTCAGTAACTTAGCTCATCTGTCACTCAACTTACGCACCATAGTGTCAGTTATTTTCACCATGTCTCCTACGTGTGCGGACTTCATTACCTTGGTATCACGAAGAGCTGTTTACTTACTTTCCTGGAAGTGTTAACTCCTTCATGTGTGGGTGGCCTCGTAGTCAGTTGGTGCCTGCCTTCTCTGCAATATCTCCAAGCTTATCAGTTCAGGCCACTTACAACTCTTCTTACTTTCCAGCCTTACTTTCTTCTTTCAAGTGTATTAGATTGTGGACGTAAAATCATTTGGAGTCCTTTTACTGCCTTCGGTGGGCATTGATTTATATGCATTATGTGCAAGCCTTAAAAAATGCAGATCTGAGCGATCCCAAAATATACCAATGACTTCAGCATTTGGTGTGCAAGCCAGCACCGCTTCTTTTCCAGTATGACAGCAAAATCTCCCCTTAGCCATTCAGCAGTAGGTTTCCTCTTTGCTGCTGAGTGTCCATCTGGTACGCATTATTCCCATCACTTGGGCTTTCTCAAGTGCTTATGTGTTGCCAAGTTCAGTAACGCAAACTTTCCCATGTGCAGAATGAGTTACTCTTCCTTCCCTACTGCCCCTTGCTGTTTTGCTTTTGATGTGTCCCCCAGATCTGACGACGGCATTGACCTTACATCTCTGCATCTGTTAGTAAATAGAATATTATATATATTATAATAAGATTATTATATATTATAAGGTTATATGCATAACCTTATTTTAACCTTATTGATTTGATTGATTTTAATATTGACAAACTAACCTTATATAACGTATAACCTTATTGGTTTGATTGATCGATTTTAATATTGACAAAATCATAGCTGGGGGGGAGGGGGCTGGATGCAGTGCTTTTTTTTTTTTTTTTTTTTTTTTTCTTCCTAGCAAACATCTCTCTGGAAGGAAGCAGATGCAGGTAGGTTATTTTGGCTCTCAATGACTGCCAGGGTCACAAGCTCAGCCTGCTGACGTGAGGATCGAGCCGTGTTCCCTATCCATCATTCGTCATCCCCTGATATAATGGATCTCAAATCAGCACTTAGCTAGCAATTGTTGATGATGCACAAGACATCATTGACTGCAGCTCCCACTTTCACAGCTTGATGAGCTGTGCTGTGCTGACTGTAATAACAAGTTGCTTTTGTCAGTAAATGAGGCAGATGTGATTCAGAGACACCTAGGGAGTAACTGGCGAGTAGCTGTATGCGATACGAAGGGCTGATTTTTGTGACAGGCTTTCAAATCCAAGAATGGAAAATGTGAATAATCTTCTCTCTGTAGGTGCCCTCACAACTCCTACCCTCCTCCTTCTTCTTGCTCCCACCAGGCTTCCCAATGGTTGTCCTTGTTTTTGCCTTCCACAAGACAGCCTTCTTTCAAAAATACCTGATTCAAAGTGCTACATTTGTCTGTTTTAAAAAGAACTGTTTCTAAACCATCTTCTTTTTTTTTTTTTTTTTTCCCTCCTTCACCTCTTTCATCCTTGCTGATGTCTCTTTTTCTTAAGCTGTAATCTCTTTGAAACAGTTAAATATTTATCATAGATCATGCCTCCAAAAATGTTACTGGGGCTTAGAGATAATTGGATATAAGTTCCTCTTCAGTCATGTTCTGCTAATCCATAAGCAAAGCAAGCAGAGAGGACACTTCCTGGAAAATATTCTTAGATGTTAATTTGTAAAATAGTATAACTTAAGAGCCCTAAACACCTGCAACAGACACAGGGCAAATGCATATGGAGACTAGAAAGAAGAGCATGACAGTAAAGAAAATATTTCCACAGTGATCTCATCTAAACCGTGTCAGCTTTAGTCTCCAGTTTGGTAATGTCCCTACACCCCTTTTTGAAACACTCCCAATTCACTGTATCTTATTTATTAATACTGGCCACATTCAGTATTCATGACTGCAACAGGAGAATTGGACTCCCAGTCACCTTTTCTGATTCTGCTTGCTATTGATCAGTCCTAAAATATCTGGCTGGAAAACAACCTGCAAGGTTATGCCTTAGGACTGTGTTTTGAAATGCCTTGCCCAGCTAAATAACGGCAAGCTAGGGCACCTTCCCAGAGCTACGTGCCCCTGTCAGAATTTAGTAGCACCTCTGGGACTGGCAGCCTCCAGAAGTATTCAGTGCTGAAAAACAGCCTTGCTGAAGGACTGCTTTCAAGCATTTAAATATTTCATTAAAATCCCTGAATGCTTTTTCTAAGTTACCAGTCCAACACTTTAAATATTAAAAACAGTCTATTTATAAAGTAGCTAACACTTCTCAGCCACAGAGGTAAGAACCGTGGGTTCAAATCGCTTCTGACTTGCAGTGAGACAGAGGGAAAATGAATGAAATAAAAAGGCAATCCTTTTGGATAAGTTGAAGATGGAGCCCTTAATTTTGCCACTACACTAAAAGTAAATGTTTACAAACTCATTTTGCAAGGATCCTGTCAGTTAATAAATAAAACGGAATCACTCCTCAGAAATAATTTCCCCTTAGGGAAATTATCCATATGAATGATGGGGAAAGTAGGCTACAGTGCAGCAGCTTCGGGTAGCATGTCTTGATCCTTCTACACGTGCACAGTTTGCAGTGCAATTCACTTGCATGGACTTGACTACAAGTGGGATTTTCAGAGGTAGAAGGCTTTTACTCACAATCTCTGTTCATACGGGACAGTGTGAGAGGTCGCTTCTTCCAGGTGTGTTCCCCCCCTGTTTGCTGGAGGTTACTACTCTCCGCTACCTCAATTCACAGCCTGGTAAATAGACTTCACCGCTGATTTCAGCTTAGGTGAGTAGGTCAGGTGCAAACTGCTGAGGAGCAGAGCATCCCCTTCTTCTGCCCTGCCGACTGCAAGGGGGACCTCTGGCAGAGTAGTGGGGTGGAGAGAGAAAATCAGTAAGTAATATCAGCCTGGGATTAAATCACCAGAAATTGTGAGCCAAAGCCTTCAGTGATTTGGGGACGAGCTCCATTAGGCTTTTTTTCCTCAGTGTTTCAGAGGGCTTCTTTTTTACTGGGATGCCATGGATATCTCTCTGTGACGCCTGCAGAGAGGCAAGATAGTGGTAGGCAAGATCAGTGCTAAACAGCATGGTTAATCTTGCCTAGTACACCACAGAGTGTCAAGAAAGTTTGTTTGTGTATGAAATACATTTATGTATTTGTGTTTTCTACCCTGCTGTAAACACATACAGGTTATTTGTAAAAATGCACTTTTTTTGCCCATGAGCGCACTGCCATCTTGCCCCTTTTAAAATCCTGACAGCCTTCCCCATAGTTAGATTACTTGCTCAATTCAGACTTTTCAGTTGACTGTCCAAAGAAGTCGATTTGCGCACCAGCATTTGCCGCCTATTTCAAGAACTCTCGTTACACCAAGAAATCATACCGTGCAAGTCTACCCGAGATGGCCATGAACAAACGCTAGGTTTGTGTTCCCAGCACTGTTCCACGTTTAAGCAATTCGGCTTCCTCTCTGCTGTTATGTTTGGGTTCAGTAAAGAGACACTTGTCAATAAAGGTGCATTTCTGATTTAACTAGTTGTCTGTAAAGTAGTAGTTTGGATGGGGGTTTTTTCCCATTGGTTTGAAGGGTGTGGTAAGGTAAGAATACTTTGCGGGGGGGCATCTTGTACAGTACACTGGACCTGTTCAGTGTGGTAGCAGTCTTTTATCTCAGGTGTCTTGCTTCCATGTGTTTATAGCACGTAGCTGAAGAGCTCCAGGACCTGCTCCAGTGGCTAATGGGAGCGCCAGCTGGACTGAAAATGAACCGAGCTTTGGATCAGGTTTTGGGCCGCTTCTTCCTCTACCACATCCATCTTTGGATTAGTAAGTGCAACTGTTTAACTTTTCAGCCTCCCTTTTCATCTCTTCCCTCCCGAGTGTTTAATGTTTGCCTAGAGGTGAATAATGAATCAAAATGCGCTACTGCAAGTACAAACTTGTCTGTGAGTCTTCCCGCTGTGGGAACCCAAGCCAAAGTTGGATTCCCACACAAGGAAGTCATGCATATTAAATAAAGTGCTTGTACTGATGCTTTGCAAGAAGTGCAAATCACGACAGAGCTTACTTCTTGGTGCCATTAGTGGTGAGTGTCCAAGGGAAGGCTTTAGGTCTTGCGTAGGCTTTCACAGTCTTTGCCCTGTAAGAGGCAGCTGATAGGACAGGGATGAGAAGCATGCTCTCGGGATGCAAATGCAAACTCCGTCTTGTCACTGACTTCAGCTTAGTGCAATTTTGTTATTTCAACACACCCCTGTTATCCTTGATAAGTGTCTTGATGAAGGAGCATAGTCATGATGGACGTGAACTCCTCAGTTATTATACTGATTTAGTGGGCTCAGCAATCAAGTATGGTCTCGTTTCTGTGACTTTGCTCCACCTTAGTGATGAAAGAGACTGTGTGCCTCCACACCATTTTATTTTACAAAAGCCATATGGGATGGCTTTTGTGGGAATAGCAAGAAGAGGAGAATGGTTGTAGTAAAGGTTGATGTGTGCAGTTAAAAATGTAATTAGGAACCTGGACACAAATCTAGAAAAGCAAATCACATGTGGAGCAAGGTGATTGCTCTGTTTAAGCTGAGCATGTCCTCCCCTTCCTCACAGAGCTGCCACACCTGGAGAGAAACCTAGGGGGAAAGAGAGTTTTTGTTGGCCCTCCTAAACAGAAGACAGCATCTAAAGGAGTTTTCCAGTTTTACTTCCATGTTTTTGTGGCTATGATTTCTGGAGCAATGTTCTAAGGCATGGATAATCAGTCTTTTGAGAGTGTCAGCAGGAAGACATCTCAGTCAAATGCTGACACTCTGCAATGTCCACTAGGCTACATTCACCTGATGTCCCCATTCATTGAGATGATCCTCTGGTACGTCGGTCTGTCGGCTTGTCTGGGCCTGACCGTGGCTCTCTGCATCCTCTCTGACATCATTGCGCTTCTGACTTTCCACATCTACTGTTTCTATGTCTACGGAGCCAGGTGAGTTGATCTCTCTTGATTACGTCTTGGGTATGTTTGGAGAGAAGGGCCACTGAACACTCAGGGCACATGTTTAATTTGTGGAGCATTCAGTCCTGGCATAGTTCTCTTGAATTCACAGTTTAGCCAGCAGTTAATGCATTGCATTCTTTTATGCACGTGGAAGTGATGGCTGCAGCAGTACAAGCAACCTGTCTTTCAGTTCTCCTGCATTTAAACATTTATTTATTGTGGTAGTGACCTTGAAAAATAAAACTACATGATAGGCAGAGGACAAGAAAGCAGTTCACCCTATCCCTTTGATTCAACCTTCTAGTACTCTCTTCAGTTGCACTCTACCCAGTAGTTTTGAGGGGAACTGGAGGAGAGGAGGAGGAAGGGGAACCCTTGTACTTCTGGAAAAACCCCGAAGTCCCTGCCTCTGCCCTACTTCAGAGGTTCTTGTCTGCACTGTGGAGCACAGATGCCAGGTTTGGGGTTAAGCATGGCTGTGACACCATCCTGGTGTCATTGTCTGGACCTACTGGAGGGCCCCACAGGCTGAGAGCCAGGCGGAGACTCTGAGGGAGTGTGTGGGAGTGCAGAGGGCTTTGGAGCACGTCCAGGGCATGTCGGGGTTACTGTGCAAATGGTGCCCACCAACGTGCTCTGTTCCTGCCCTCCATTAACACGTCCTGCAGCAAGGCGTCACACAGGCCACTGGAGGATAGCTGCTCTTGCCAAGGAGATGAGAGACAAGGTAATAAATAAAGAAACTTTTGGCTTATAAAGTACAGAATGGTCATTGTTCCTCCCCAGGCTGTGAGCAGAGGGCTTTACATTGCAAACAACAGAAGAAATAGTAGAACTTTAGTTATGGGTAGCTTAGGGGATGGTTAGAAATGTTGAGATACGGTTTATGAATCAGTTCTGTTGTGAGCATAGGGCTTACGCCCGAAATCAGTAATGTCAGTAATGGGGAGTCTCTTCCCAACACCTCTAATTACTGGAATTTCTGTTTTGGGCTGTGAGGAGTGGCCTTGCTCCTCCTAATTGTGCAGAGAGTGGAAACAAGAAAAGCATTTTCTCAGCTGATTGGTTTTCCCTTGTGAGCTGCAGGGAGCCAGTCTACCTGCCTTGGCTGTTTGTTAGAAGTATAGAGCAGCTATATGTTATCTTGCCGCTGGCACCAAATTGCCCCTGCTGTGCCAGGTGCCCCCCGTGGAGAGTCAGAAAGGGATAGCAGTCACCCACATCAACACGGCCACCACAACACCTTGCGTTCCTGCAGCTGGCGGAAGAATTTGCTGGTTCAGGTGCTGGTGAAGCCTGAGATCCCCTTCTGAAACAAACCGCACGGTGAAACGAGAACGGGCATGTGTGTGCAGGCAGCCAGGGAAGGTGGGGCAGGTGCTACAGCAGGAACACCCGCTTGGTGCCACGTCAGGGTGCGTGGGGAGTGTGTGGCCTTAGTCAGAGCCACGGGGCAGGTATGTACCAGCAACCTGGAGGAGTTGTCCTGGGCACTCTCCTGCCTAGGGATTAGTGCACCGAGCTGTGCCTGCCAGTCTGGGGGCACCCTGCCAATTCCTTGAAGCAGTTGGTGTTCCTCAAACCAGATTCTTCTCTTGGATAAGACTCCTTGCCTCTGCTTTCACAACACTACCTTGAAATCTGAGCAGCCTCTGCGCCTTAACTAGGCTGGTTAACCAGTCTGGCTTTTGTAGCTCAGGCTTTCTCAGGGTCTGTTCTGCCCCACAGATTGGCTGTGTCCCCCTTCTTTACATCCCTGTATGTTGGACGCTGCTGCCCAGGGCTCTTTGTGCCTCTTCTCCATCCCAGGGGCTGTTTCTTCCTCTATGTTATTCCATAGAGGTGTCTATTTCCCACCCCTTATCGCCCCAAGCTTCTCGCACTGTTGCCATTTTTCTGGGAGGGAAGTAGCTCCAAGTGTCATAGCACCAAGTTACGAAAGCCTGAGGAAAGGATGCAGCAGGGGTGCCACCAGCCATTTAGTTGATCTCTTCCCACCCTTAATGGATGTTTGAAGCTGTGGTTTACTAAAGAAGGTGCAGGGGCTCCAGTCCTCTCCCCTGCCTCTCTGTGCTGCGAAGGCAAAATTGAATTGTATTGACTCAAGTGTAAGGGGTAAGACCTTGGCCACTCCTGACGTGGAAGGGGTGTGAAGCAAGGGGAACAGAGCAGATCTAAACTGGAGAGACAGAGGTGAGCTCAGGGGAATAAGCTTGCTGCTTCTTTTGCCGCAGAAAAGGCGGTGGCATGGGGCTGGCCATTTGCTGCTGCTCATAAGGGCCACCCTCCAGCATCACTTGCCACTTCCCATATGCCAGCCTCTTCATCAACAGGAGCAGAAATCAAGAGCCTTGCCGCAGCCCCGGGCCATGGCATGGCCATTGCCCTCCAGTGGTCCAGAGCTGTCTGCGGTAGCCTGCTTTGCCCGTGCCACAGGCCAGCCCGAATACAGTTGACTGAGCAATTAGTATTTTATCTGCGTCATTCTCAGGCTGATTTCTTTTGCTGCCCTGAGTTCTGTGGCGTCGGTAAGTGAGTGGGTGCAGGGGTGTAATGATGACAGCTGTTTTGTGTTGAAGCTCAGGAACTCGCAGCTCTGATGCACAGCGTCTTCTCTTTGCTCAGGCTCTACTGCCTGAAGATTTACGGCCTGTCATCTCTCTGGCGCTTGTTCCGTGGGAAGAAGTGGAATGTCCTCCGGCAGCGGGTGGATTCCTGCTCCTATGACTTGGACCAGGTAGTGCTGCAGCACCCGGGGCTCGCTGCAGGACGCTGCCCACGGGCAATACGATTCTATCCTGCTTCGACTAATACTGAGACAGAAGCCACGGGAGGCTTTGTGGTGCCCAGAACAAGCGCCTGCCTGGCACTCTGCATCCGTGGCTCTTCGAACAAATGCTCGGACTCTGCTGCTCTGCAGCACCCCTTCACTTCTCTGCATGTTCAGGGGGCCTAATTCTGGCAAGCGCTGAGCACCTGCAAGGCACCCTGGTGAACTCTGATGGGTGCTGCAGATGCTCGCAGCTCCTGGAGCATGGGAGTGGGTATGGGGGAGGGAGGCAATTTAAGAAGTGGTGCCCAGCAGTGTTGCCACAGTAACAGACGTGCCAGCGTTTCTATTAAAAGGCCCTGTTTCATTCACGCTGGGCTGGAGCCTGGCCCACACGTTCTCACTCAGGCAGCAGAGGCAGTTTTTTGTCAAACGCTGTAGCCTCTTTTTCTGAAATGCCATGCAAAAGTTCAGCAGAGCCTGAACTGCTCCACGCTGGCAGTTGCAAACATCACTAAAATAATAGAATAATATTTGGTAACTTCCAGGGCCAGTGCCTCTCTCTCCATTGCAACAGAGAACCTTGAGCTTCTTACATCCCAGCGGAGGAGCTATTTTTCTCTTTCTTTGGTGATGGAAAAGTAAGAGCCTCCGTGCCAGGAAGGCCGTTTGCGTCAGGGCTCAGTCCCTGTGTGCTTTGAGGAGAATTGGTTTGGCACTTCAGGCTTCGTCCTGCTGCTCCGGAGGCCAGTGGGAATTATGTCGTTGGCCTGGGTGGGAAGAGACATTCAAAGCAGACCTTAAAAGACTTTTGGAGATGTTAAGCAACGGCAGTGGAGTGACAGAGGAGGGGAGAAACAACTGCTGTGAAGAGAATGGGTTGGGTTATGGTCTATTTCTGGTTATGTGCATAAAGCTGGGATGTTGATCCACCTCTGTGACAGGACTGGGTTATTTTCTCTCATAATATACCACGGCCATGATCTCTTTTTGCAGAAATGGCAGTGCCCTGTGTTCCTGTGGCCTCTCTGTTCTGGAAGTGGTGACTGAAAATGGAAGAGTCAGATCCCTATTTGTCATAAATCTGCATTTCTCCCAGTTGGAATTAGTTAGACTTACGCCAGCTGGGCTGGCCCAGAATAAAAATAACTTTTTCTGTGGGCAGTGGAGCTAATGACACCTGCTTTCCTATGGATTTTTGTCCTTCATCCTCTGAATATTGCTCCCCCCGCCCCAGTAACTCCAGCTTCTTTCTCTTTCCCAGTTTCCCACTGAGCAAGAGGCAGAAGTTCTGTGGCTGGACTGACCAGCTGACTGCTGCTGCTGGGAATGTCTATTAACCAAATTTTGTCAGCTTTTCCCCAGCTGCTTGTTCTGCTAAAACAAGGAGGAACAAAAATACCTCTCAATTCTCTACAAAATTCCCTACCAAATTTCTACTTCTTTGTACCCTTCCACCTTTTCCTGGTAAAAACTGACCAAGGGCTTTAAAACTTGCAGGGGTAGGGGGTGGACAAACAGCATGATCATGTAAGTCTTGTTTCATAAGGAAGCTGGCCGGAAATAGGAGATCTTGGCTATTGTCTATAAAGGAAAAATTGCTGTCAGGATCCAGCTTATTTGTCTTTCCAAACATAGTCCTATTATAGGGAGCTTTCTAAAAAGGCCCAGTGAGAAAAACAGTACTGAAAATATTCAAGGTAACAGCATTATTCACACAGGGAGTAAAAAAAAAACCACGTTAAGGAGTCTTGTGAACTTCCATTGTCTCACAGTTTCCTATTTTATTTTTATTTTATTTTATTTTGCCATTGCTCTGCTAATGATTGTTTGTGTTTCTTTTTCCCCTAGTTATTTATTGGAACTTTGCTATTTACAATCCTGCTGTTCCTCCTGCCTACCACTGCACTGTATTATTTGGTTTTCACCCTGGTAAGATTTAACCCTTGAAGCTAGTCATATACTGTCTTCTGAGATATTAAAAAAGGTTTCCTGGTCATTTACTGTCATCCGCAAAGAAAATATAAGACTTGTCTAAGTGTCCCAGGAAGGGTTCTCACACAGCCCATGTAGGCCAAGCAAGCGGAATTCAGGATATGTGTTTGTGTTTCTCCAAAGGGAATTCCCAGCAAATCCCAGTCAGCAGGACAAGCTGTTCCCCTCTCTTTCACTTGGAAGTCATTTTTTATCTTTCCATCCCACGTCTGGGGTGACGGCCCTTCTAGTTTGATCTAGAACTTGTTTTTTTCAGGAAATTAACTTGCTGCGTTAAATGCTTTCAGGCAGGCTTTGCTCTGAGGGTTGGACTTCTTTATTTTTCTTTTCTTCCCCCAGTATGACCAGTCGTCTCTGAGGCCTGCCTGGAGCAAAATTTTCCGCAGACAGTGGCCATCACATGGTTTCAACATCTTTTTTGAGCCCTCTCTTTTCAGATGAGCTTGACAGCAAAAATAAATGCAGTCTGACAAAAAGAGGTGCTTTAATCAGGGGACAGAAAACACGGAGCAGGAAGCTCATTTCTGACTGCTTTGTTCTTGCTTAGATGCTCTACATGCAGTTTCTTCAGGCAGAAATAAGCTACTTCAGCTCACTGTTGGAGAGAGAAAAATTTACATTCACTGATACACAGTGATGGAGTTTACTAGAAATGGAAGCCTGAATTCTCCCTTTTAGACTGCGACTGTTGAAAGTGGAATAGCTCTCATGTCCTTGCAGGTCACGGCCTCTACAACTGTAGGGGCTTCATTTCGGTTACACCCTTAAGCTAAGATTGTCAAGGAACCTCAGACAGGGTCTGGATGCCCAGCACTTCTAGACATCAAACCCGCTTTGGGAGGCTTTAGCTTAGCACATGACAATGCCAGATTGCAGATCAGCTCATGAATTTGCATCTCCTGTTTCTCCGAGATTTTCTTATTAAACTGTTTCTCTGTAGCTCCGTTTGCTGGTGGTGATTGTGCAAGGCCTGATACACTTGCTAGTTGACCTGATTGACTCTCTGCCTCTTTACTCAATCATCCTTCGGCTCTGCAGGTCCTACAGACTCGCAGGTAAGTCCTTCAGGACTGCACATGCAGAAGTTCAAGGATTTTGCATTATGCATTTAATTTTGATGCGATGGGTAGCTTCTGAATAGAAAGATGCAGCAGGGGCAGGAAAGAACCTAAGGCTCGAGTCACGCAGTCGTCCGTACCGTTAACCAATTACTGCAGGATGAGGATGTTAATGGAAAGGAACTTGGTGCTGAAGCAGAATCAGAAGCACCTTTACAAAGCCTGTGGCAACTACAAGTGACATCCAAACAAGCACCTTCTAAATAAGTTCATCTTTTGATTCCCGTTCTAGTGTACCAGGTCAGGTAAAACTTCTGAGAGTTAAACAAGCTGTTAACCTTGGGGGTTTGGGCTCTGAAACAAGCCAAATTACAAAAATTACAAAAATACTCGGAACGTCTGCTGTTTCAAAGGGCTGGATCTACAGTGGCTGTAGATGCTTCAGCATCAATGAAGCTGCTTCAGTTCTGTGCTGACTTGACTAACGGAAGTCCTGAGCAGAGGTGTTTGGATTAATTTCAGAGCTCTGGGCAGATTTCAGATAATCGTTCTCTTTTTTGAGACTAATCTGTCACCATTTTGAAACTAGTCATTGTTTTTCCACTTTTGGTAACCATCAGCTATGGTTGCTGTCAGAGTAAAGGGTCATTCTGAAATGGGTTTAACTGTCAACAGCTATGGTTAATCTAGTTAAAATCAAGCAGATCTAAATTATTATATCCCATCCATTTAAAGAGCGTGCAGCAGGAATTTTAAATACAAGAAGGAGCTTGATCATCGCTAAACGAAGGCTAGTCATCAAATGCAAAGGAAGCTTGAGGCAACCGATAACAGCTTTGTCTGTTGGAGCAGCGCCAGGCTCGATTTTTGGGAAGGTAAAGCTGAGCCATGTTACCAACTCAGTTGCTTTTCCGTGTGTGCCTTCAGCAGGTTCCTATGAATTTCCTGGCAGAAGCCCTTCAGGGCTGTCTTTGGAGAACAGGAGATGCTGCTGAAGAAAACTGACCCAGTAAACAGCAGGTCATAGGGTAGAAGGAAATCTTGTTGCCACTGAGAGACAAGGCCATATATTCCCATCAGTCTTAGGTTACTTCTCCTCAGTTTTGTTTAGTCAGCTACCTTCTGCAGGGTAATAAGCCTCCACCCAGGCAGAGGATTGTCTTCTCAGTTGAGTTTGTTACCTGACTTACTTTCTTTGTTGGCTATTTGTTTGCTCCTCTTAAACATTTTAAGAAAGAGAACACTGCAGTGCCATGCTGCCTGCGAGATGAAGAGGCATCTCTGAGAATTTCTGCAGCCTGTGTTCCTGCCCCAGCACAAAAACACGTCATTGGAGTGGTAACAGATGGAGCAGTTGAATCCAATTCAAAGGACTATAGGGAGTACACATCACTTGATGTCCTCACTGCTTAGGTTTTGCCTCCCTTTCAGACTCAGATCTTGGATAAGACATCCTCTGGCATATATTACGGCAGCTAATTTTACAGGCACCATAAAGATGGCTCTACCAACGTGAATGGATAGCTGTTCCTGTCGGCAAGGGTTTAGTGCAGTGGTTAAGTTCAATTCAGTTCAGTCGTGGCATCTGGCCTCCAAGTTTGTCGACTCAGTTTCTGAATTGACAAAGTATTGTATCGGTGAAGCCTGGGCCAGGATAGATGAACGATCCTTCCACACACCAGAAACAAAATCCATATTTTCTTTCCACATATCAGAAGTGAAATACTTCAGACTTTAAAAAGCCTTTTGCAAATATATCAAAGCTGGTGTCCTCTCTGCAAGAGTTCTGTCCGCCCAGTGTGAGCTCGAGGGATACCACCTTGGTTGGGATGGGTACACCGTGCTGTTGATTTAGAGTGTGAAGTGAAGCGTAGCAGTGAGGTTCAGGGGTCTCGGACTCTGCCCACGCCCAAGTTACCAACGTACTGTTTGATTGTGCACAGGTCAGTTCATTTTCTCTGTACTTCTCTTTCCCTCTTGCCCAATACGTAGATATTCACATCACAAACTTTGGGGCAAGTTTTGTCATGATTCTGTAGGACCTGTCATGGTGGTGTCTCCATGATTACTGGAATACAAACAAGCAGTGAGCTTGCTCTAGTGAGCTGTCATGTGAAACCAAGCAAATGGGTTTGTGTCCCGACCTCTCTTGTGTCATCGATGATGCCGGTGTACACAGAAAGCAGAACCCTGAGCTCTGGAGTTGGCTGGCAATCACAGAATAGTTTAGGGTTCTCCTCTTCTAGAGTGATCTGCAGTAGACCGAGCCTTCCTGCTTCTTCTGTGAAATGAATTGCTTAGGCCCCTGAGCATTGTAGTAATCTATAGGTCATTCTAAAATAAATTTGTAGCCTTTTTGTGCATATATTTTCTTAGAAGTTTAAGACTCTTGAACAATTAAATAATCTAGTTAAGAGATTGTTGGCTTGCAGCTGTGGAAGGGAAGTGTGTGGCCATGACCTACAGAAACGGCATTTTCTGGTCTAATAGACCGTTCCTAGGATAAGGCTCCAGAGTGCTCGACCATGTACCTGAAACTTGAGTGCCACTTGTTTCTGTCTCTCTCTGACAAATTGCCTGCCTGAAAAGCAGTTCCTGGAATGGTTTAGACACTTCCTCGTAGCCAAAACTCAATGAATCATATTGAACACTTTTTGTCATCCAGCACGTTTGCTTATTGAGACCCCGGGTACTCAAAGATCTTTCTGAAGCCATTGGGGAAGCCCATGTTTCAATATAACCCAGCCAAACACAGATAAATCCTTCCTGTCTTATACAAAAAAGGCTTTAGGATTTGGGGAGACACTTTAAACCAGAGCTGTCCGCTAGACAAGAGCGTTCTCTCCCAGACGGAGTAAACTGTAATTTTAAATAATTCAAATTACTTCAAAGAGAAAATGTTTTGGTTTTTTAAATGTGTAAGAGTCACATAGATACTATAGTGATGGGGCTTACACAGATGAAGAGTTTTATTTCTGTTTGTACTCCTCAGTCACTGTTTGATCTGTGGCAGATCACTTCATTACGTTTGCCTCATCTTCTTACCTGTAGAAAGGAATAATAGGGGCACACTTGGCTGGTACAGGTTTGCAGAAGATGGATTGGTTTTATTTCTGTGAAGTGATTCGAGATCTTTCACAGAAAAATGCCTCTCTAGTCCTAGTTGTTACCTTTGTTTGAAACATTGCATTAAATGTTCATGTGCAGTATGTCACCAGTGGAATCCAAAATCTTTCCTATTTATCTTTAAAGTATTGGGAATGTAGCAAGTCCAAGAGGAAATATAAAAGTGGCAGGTGTGATGGGGTTAGTAGTGTGTTAAAAACATATGAATGCTGGGATTAATAGGCAGCGATTGCTTTGAAATGTCTTTAATGCCTCCAGGCCAGCCGCTTTCCTCCCTTAGTCTGAAAGAGGGAGAGATTTGCACACGTGCTGTATCCACATGAGCACAAGTTAAAGGTGAGTTCTCTGCCTGCTGTTAACGTGGAGTTCCCATTCTGATGGAAGTTTGGGAAAAGAGAAAGACTTTTCCAGTCCCATTGTCACCATCAGGCCTGGCTGCCTGATTTCTAGGGTTTGTACTTTCTTTAGGACTGCGTTTTCAAGCTGGAAGTCAGAGGGCTGCTTTTAATGGAGCTAAGAGAAGTGCATCGTTTGTCATTACGCTTAAAACCACTATAGAGAGAATCTGTGCTTCTTGTTGAAAATGTGTAAGGGTTCATAAATCAAGAAAGGTTGAAGACTCCATTTCTAGGAAATCGGTGCTCAGCCAACAGAGCTGAACAGCAAACGGCACGGGCTTTTCTCCAGCATGGATTTGGTTTCCTTGTTCTGTTTCTTTTCAGCTGGTGTGAAGTTCAGAGTCCTTGAGCAGCAGGATGGAAAACCTCTTCGACTCCTTATGCAGGTAAGCCACTTGTGCCCTCCGTGACATCTTCTGCTGCAGGCTTCGCCTCAGACTGACCCCAAGGTCCTTCTCTCTTCTGTAGCAGTTCTGAGACTGGTCCCACTGAAAGGCCCCACTTGAAAAATTTCAGCTGTGAAATGCTGAAACAAGGGAAATACATTTCACATTGCAATGACTGGCTGCTGCTTTCTCTTCCTTTTAATACCCTGCTTGAGTCCTCCATTTAGAGAAAACACAGTGTCTTGTATGGTATGAAATGAAATGTGAAAGATGGGAGAAACGTGGAGCTCTGTTACTTCTGAAATTAAGACTTCACGTCATTATCACCTCGCTTCCTGGCTCTGTGCAGCTTCACCTTAATAATTGCTGAACACCGAGAGAAGCAAAAGGTGGCAGCTAAACCATCCAGAATGACAGACAGTGAAGGGCTTGTAAAAGGTCTTCCCTCCAGACGTGCTGAAAAGCCTTAGCTGCTCCACGATGCCGGCAGGATGCGTGCGTGGGCGAGACGAGAGGGGAAGGGCCTCCTGTTACTCCTGAGTTGCTCTGGCAAGGTGCATTGAAAAAGGTTACCTGTGCTTTTGTAACCTCGCATTTCCATGCTCTGTCGTCAGAGATACTAAAGGAATTTTTTTTTCTGAAAAGAAATGATGTGATGGTAGCAGTGAGGTTCTCATTACGCTTTCAGGAGTGATTGTGAAATTTCCATTTCCTGACTTTGCGGGAGTACTGCCATATCACAGGGGCGCTTCTCTTGCTCTTGACATCCTAGGAGGACAGTCTGCAAGTAGCGTGTAGAATTTATAAAAGACACTTGGGCGCTGCAGGGGTGTGTGGGAAGAAATTAACTGCGGCTTTCCAGTTCTTTTGCTTTTTCCATCACCAGTCCAGCCCCAGCCCTGTTTCAGCAGAGATCAGATTAGCACGGAACCAGCACACCAGCTAGCAGCAATTCGAAAGGGAATCCCTTCAACAGATGTCTTCTAGGGCAAAACTAGCATTTCCTAAGCATGCTGTCTACCCAGTTCCTGTGTTTCAGTAGGGTAGTGGTGTAAGAACCAAAATCTGTCATTCTCCGTGGCCAGAACACTCCATAAAAAGGAAACCGAACACCAAAGATGAGGCACAGGAGCTGCTGAGCAGAGAGTTTGGCATCAGTGTGTTTGTGAGATGAGATGGATAGCTTCTCCAGAGGAAAAAGATCATGACTTGGAGAGCAAAGGCAGTGAGTCATATGAATACGATGAATTTTCCTTGGACCGCTGCAGAAAGATCCTTCTGCTATCTAGAATATAGCATAAGTCATCATATCAAGAGGTGGAAGTGCTTTAGTGGATTCTCTCTTGGCCTTCTGTTCAAATAACAATGAGCAGAGAGTCAGTAAAGGCACTTTTTTGCTCTCTTTGTGCTGGTGGAAATGAAAAATGGGCTTGTGTCAGAAATCCTGCTGAATATATCACTTTCTGATAGGTCTTTTGAGAGGACAATCTAAAAAGCCTATTTTTAAGTCACATGCTAAAATTCTTATTTATGGTACATGATGATGTTCCTTTCTAGAAATTTCACAGTGGCTTGGTCCCCTCCCCGTATGGTAGCCCTCCAGAGCCGTGCTTGATGGAAGTAAGGCTGTATGCATGTAACTATGCCCAAAACAATTCAAGCTATAGCTGACTGATACATTCACAGCTATCCTTTGGGGTGCTGGTAATGGATTAGAAATCAATAATGCTGGTTTTGAGCATTCACACTCGGCTTGCAGTTCAGCCGAGTGATTATTTTTTATTTTTAAGATAGTGTCACTGGAATGCAAAGACCAGACACAGGCAGGCGGAGGGTGGGGGATGATATTTCCATTCCAAATGCTCCTTAATTTTCTCCAGGAAGTCTTGCATAGTTCAGTGTTTTCATTAGTGTTTAAAATCATTTATTTTGGTGTATGAGAAGAAATATTTCTGACAGTGTGGCTCAGCTGAACTGATAGCCCAGTGAGAAGACACGATGAGTTTGATTCATCTGTATACCTTCTGCTAGAAGTGTCATCTTCCACAGCAATTGCTTTGAAAAGGGTTAAGCAAAAGAGGAAGGGAGAAGGGAACAGCTCAATTATGAAACAAAGGATATATATTAGGGTATATTATAGCTTTGGACTACAGAAATTGCATAAAAGGAACTCATATTGCCACTTCCCTAATAAACGGTTGCTTTTGTTTTGCTTGTTTCCATTTGTAATGGGAGAGGCAGACGCATATATTGCGCTGGGCATAAAACCATCGCTTGTTATTTCTCAGTAAGCAAGTGTTACCGCTCGGTATCACCACTCTGCCTAGGGATGATTTTCAGCGAGAAATGTTGTGTCCAAACCTTCCAGCCCACGTAGCTAATAGTCAGAGGAACATACACTGTGTATCTCCCTTGTGTAGCAGCAGTTCCTATCCTCCCCCAGCGTGTTTTCACTTAAAATATACTGGTTTGCCTACAGCTGAGGAAATAGGCAGAAATAGTTACTCAGGTTTTACTGTTGTTTGTTTTGGGGGCAGGTTTCTTTGGTCTTTTTTTTTTTTAATTATTTTTTCTTTTTTTTTTTTTGGCTCACTGTCTATGACCGCAATGCGGTGAGGTTGGCTGTAGTCATGCAGAATGCCCCATAAATGCTGTGGTCGATCCTTGGCCTGTAGGCTGTAGAATGGGTTCGAAGTATGAGCCGCATGAGTTTGGGTTAGACATACCTCAGGTGGTACGAGCGCCGCTCTTCCGTTTCTGGTACAAATGTTCGTTTTGATCGCATTCGGAACTAGCCTCCTGTGAATCTGTCTGGGACCCATTTAATGTCTGCTAAAGAGTCAGTGTCCCGCAGCCGGACCGCGCTGGGTCCAGCTGTTCTTTGGCTTCCCTCAGCCTGCGCGAGCTGCTGCCCTGGCCTTTTTCCTAAACTTCATAGGGATGCTTCTGTGTACAGGCATTTTCTCCTTCTGCTTCAGCAATGGTGTATTTTGAAACTAATTTGACAAAGGTCTCCAGGATTAATTCTAATGAACTCTTTGCTTTATCACCCTTTCCCAGAGCTCCATCTCTGTAGGCGCCCTGAGTTCATCCTCCCCCTCTCCATGACCACCAGACAGCTGAAGCAAACTGGTGGTACGGGCAAACCCCCAGAAAACTGGTTGCTCTTCAGTGGACAAAAGAAATATTCAGCTTTTGACAAAGTAGTGACTGTCTGTGTGGTTTTTGCTGTCTCTCTTTCCTTTTTGTGGCTGGATTTTCTACTGTGAATTATAGTCTCCTTTCACGCAGCTGCTTGGTTGGACCCTTTCACTAGAGGAGGATGTCCTTCCATTTCTCCCCACTGTCCAAGCTTCCTCTAGCTCTGTAAGTCTCCTCACCTTGGCATCTCTCATGGTCTGTTTTCTGAGATCCACCGTTTCTGTGTAATCTGTTTACTCTTTTGGAGACAACCTATTGCTGTGCATCCTTCTCATGCATCAGATCTTGGCCAGACTGGATCAATCCTCTGGACTTCCCCTATCTCTCTACCCTGAAATGCTTCACTGGAATGAGATTTTTCCAAGGTCTAATGTGCTTCTGTCGCCCCTTGTCCAGCTAACATGTCTGTCTGCCTCCCCCACCTTCCAAAAGACCAATACGGCAACTTTGTGACCACCATCAGAGGCCACGAGCTTTCGTAGGCAGAGACTCCAGACGTGGTCATTCTTGGGAGGGTGATTGAAATCAAACTGAAAAAGATGAACTCAGCCAAGGAGACTTAATTTAAAATGGTAATGAGCAGCCCTGGCATTGTGGCATTGTGTGGTATGCATCCTGTTCTGCTAGGACTCGATTCCACTGGGTGGATATCAGGTGATACCAGGTTTAGCTTAAAGCATAGCTGTGGGCTGAGAGCCTAGCACATTAAAGCAGTAGGCCCGTAAAAGATACGGCTTAACTGGCACATTATAGGGGAGTTCCCAAGAGTCGTAGTGCACCCCCAACAGAGTACTGCTGTCTGCGGTGGGAGGCCCCCGTCTCTCCAGCCACTGCAACCTCCTGACGCAACGAGGCGACAGTTCCACACCCTTGTGTAATGAGCATCACTCTCAAATCCTGCTGGTGTTTGCGTCTGCTGCTCTGCTTGAAAATGATTCTAATAATACTCCTTGCCAAGCTCGATTTGTTAATGTTTTGGGATGTTGTAGAAGGCTAAACAGCTTTAGCTAGCCAGAGAGGGATTTTGGCGCTTTGTGAGTAGCAGTATTGATGTTTTAACAGAGGCCAGTGCCATGCAAAAGTTGCACTTGCCCTCCTCAGCTGCCTGTGTTTCTTACTACAACATGTTTTCATTGCTGCTATCCCTCCTTCTTCTCCTCATAGATCAACCCGCTATCATATGGCAGCGTGGTACAGACGTACAGGCTGCCGACCTACAGCTGTTACCCTAAGGATTCCTGGACATCTCTCTGCAAGAAGCTGTTCCTTGGAGAGCTAATCTACCCTTGGAAACACAAAGGAGAGAAGCAGGACTAAAGACAGCAAAAGAGCTTGAAAGACTTGGTCAGAAAAACATATTGAATCCTAATGCTTTTGGACCAAAGGCATCTCAGAGCCAGCAACTGCTGGATCCCTTTAATTAGATTTTGGTAACATGGGAGGGGCTGAATTTTTAAAGGCAAGTATTTTTAAACATTATTTTTCAACTTTCCTCTTCCCCTACACTGTGTTTGTGTAATACGCTAATGATTATTTTCGAAGCAAAAGGTTAAACGCATCAGTGCCTCATGGAACCAGCATTTAGTGTCATCGAGGAAGTACCTCCCGAATGGTTTGATGTTGCATATATCCTTCCATGTAAGCTCACAGGGCCGTATTAAAACAGTCCTTCGGGTGGTTCAAAGCCACAATGCTGAAGTGCGTTCTGCCAAAGGGTATTTTGGACCTTTTATGCTTCGGCCTTCAAGCCAGCTGATCAAAACCAAGATGAAGGATCAGCTTGTAGAGTCATACACTGAAAACTGTACAGCGGGGTTGTCTGGGTTCATAGGATATTTATTCTCTTCCTTTTGGGTGGGCTTGGATTCGCCCCCACTGCAGCACCAGAGGGGAGGTTAAGCATAGAAGCAGCGGGGCTGGAGGCCCAGAAACACAGACCGCTGTACGTTTGTGCCTATATGGTCTCATCTACATTTTTTTCAAAAGCAAATCGTGTTTTGGGGAGAGCTGAGCCCTGAGCTGACACCAGAACTGAAGTGCAGAGCGCACAGCCCCAGACCCCAGACTGCTCAGGTTTACATGGCAGCGAGCCATGGTAGCTGAGAGCTCTGGGCTCTGCCAAGGCTCAGGGCTTCTTCGCTTAGTCGCAGCGTAAGGCAAACGTAGCTTTGCCGAGTCCAGCTCCGGCTGGTGTGTCTGCCAGAGGACTGCAGCAGCCCGGCTTGTTACGCAGCTCCTCCAGCTCAGGGAAGCGTGTGCTGCGCTCCCTTACAGGGTCAGTACATCCCCCTGTTTTCTCAGGGCCCAGGTGAGAGCCTCGTCATGTGGTGCCTCATCATCTTTTGCACTTTCTGATAAGCAAGGAGCTTTTAAAGTTATCTCAGATAGGAGGCATTTAAAGCCACTTCTTTCCCTGAAACTGTAGACATGTTTTTTTTAGGAGAGTTTTCCTGCTTTGGATACTACCTCCACAGTGCAGCAGTGCTCAGCTTTTTGGGTGTCCCGGTCTGAATGTGTGCCCATATTGATGCCAGTCTTCTATTCCTTGTCTTGGGGAGAGTCCCTCTGTGCACAAGAGTGTGATGTCCCGCTGAGTACTTTGTTGTTGTGTAGACATTTACATGCAATCGTTACCCAAAAGTATGCTTTCTCCAGGTCTGCTAGCTCCTCTTGCCCCAGCCGAAACAAGGATGTGGTATCACTGTACCCTGCTGCCACTTTGCGCGCCCGAAGCGACTGCATTAACTGGCAGGTGGGAGGTGTGCTGGATCATGCCCTCTTTTCCTCTGTCTGTTCAAGGAACCAAGGATGGAGGAGGAAGAGGAGGATGTGTTGTGGCTGCATTGCTCAGCCCTTCTCTGGAAGGCTGCCTGCATATTCTGGTAGGAGTAGGTGGAGGCGAGGCAAGGAGCCACGGCAAGGTGCCCTGGGCTTTAGTAGCCTTCAGTCAGCACCTCCGCTGGCAGGGTAAGAGTTTCCTACACCAGCCCCATGTCTCATCCGTGTACTTGAAGCTGTCACAGAAGAGAAGGGGTTACGGCCCCAGGAATGTAGGCTGCTTTAAGACGTCCCTGGCCAGATATATTTGGTTTGTCTGTAGCTGCTAAAGCCTCTTGTGGTGCAGCCACTGCCTTTTCAGTTGTAGCTTGATCAGGAGAAAATGAAGCTCTGTAGGCAGGTGCTTGGTCCAGACATTCCTTAGCAGGCAAACACAGGAGCTGCCAAGGTCTTAGGGTTTTCTTAAGGACATCATGAAGGGAGGCAGTATTACATGGGCACTGCTACCCAAAGAGGATGTCCTGTTACCTCGATCCAGGGAAGAAGGGCGCATCACTGAAGAAAGCCAGCGTGGCAAAAGCCCCCCCCCCCCCGTCTGCCACCGCAGGCTCTGGGTGGGACATCACTGGCTGCAGAAACTGGAGAGATCTTTGTTGTTCTTTAATGGTCAGTGCTTAAAACATAGGCATTCTTCTCTTGGAATATCGATGCCCAAGTATTTCTCTCTACTCCAGGTGTGAATAACTCCAGGTTGTGATCCATTTAGTGGATGAATGGTCTGAATAATGTTTCTCACCTCAGCTTAAGTCAGAGTCATGGACACCCATCCTTACCTGGCACTCAGCGGAACAGATTTACACTTTACCTCCCTCTCATGTTTCCACTTGAGCTACTAAACGATATTCCCCCTGCTTCCTCCCATGCCTGCATAGTTTGGTTTACTAACTGTTGCGAGAAACTTTATTTTTGGTCTTGTGAAAATAATGTTCCTAATATCCTGGCTTTTAAAATCTTTCTGTGAGACCAAACAGCTCACAACGGTCCTAATCGTGGCTGTCCTTTGGGACCAAGTGACCTGAAAGCCCCAGAGACAGCACAGAGCCATGAAAACCAGCAAATGTGACTTTCCTATTGGGAACCTGCCAAACATATTAGATGTTCCAGTGTTGGGTCTGTTTACTAAAGGTTGATACTGACTCCGGGGATGGTGAAATATCGAACGGAGAAAAAGCTCCTCCTCAAACCCTGAATCTTCTGCGACACAGAGGACCTTGAGTAGCCCAGCTGGGAAATGACAGCCCCTTGTGGGTGCAGTTCTGCTGTGTCAGGCAGAACTGCTGCCTGAGCTGTCTTACTGTTTCTCATCCTCGGTGTTCTCCTTGCCCGTGATGGTATCTGAGCCTACGAGTTTCTTCTGCTGGATATTTGCCGTGTCTCTCCTCTTCCCTTCCAGTCACTGCTGTGAAATAGTCTTCCCCCACCCTTTTCCGATTCTGCGCGGAGACATTACAACAACTTAGCAGACATCCTGCTCAGGAACATTTGACCTTATGTCATCTCTCTAATTACAAGTTGGGATCAGCATCATCTTCCACAGCAGCACAGACTGGCCTAGCACTGACATTTCCTCAGGGAAGAGACTGCTGGTGAGGTTATGGCTCTAATTTATCCTCAGATCCGTATTATCCGTATCAGTCCTTGGATGAGAAGTAGTTAAAGATTTCAGCTCTTCTCTGATTCCTACCACACACCCCTTATAGCAGGCAACAAGCAGCCTTTGCCAACCATCATTCAAAGACTGTAATCTTGCAGACTCTTTTTAATCCTGCATTTCCTCCTTATTTCTTCCACTTTATGGTTCCCAGGGCTGGCACAACACGCGATATGCCTCTGCATAGGCATGGTTTTTGTGAAGGAAAACATGATTCACTGCATGCAAAACTCCATCCTAGATAGAAATTCTGTCTTTGAGAAATACTTTCCTTTCCTAACCAGAATTGCATGTGACGATGCTGAAAGGAAATCTCAGTAATTACACTGCACTGAAGGCTGGTTACAGTTTTGGGAGTTTTCCCTGGTCCTGCAGCTGGACTGTGCCTTGTTCTGCTGGCGCATGTGAATATACCATCAGGCCCACAGAAAGAGCGTTGCACGTATGTATAATCCATATGTTGACTTCCACTCTCAGGAGGGTAAGGCAGGAAAATCTCCTGCTTGGTCATCGTGCAGATAATGAGTTGCTTTCCTTCTGCCCTGTGCTGCCTGATCCTGCTGCCACACCACCATCTTCTTGCTTAACTCAAGCCCTTACTCTTTGTGCTTAGACCTGCTGATTACACCATCACAGAATCACAAACTGGTGGAGGTTGGAAGGGGCCTCTTAAGGTCACCTGGTCCAACCCCCCTGCTCAAGCAGGGCCACCCAAAGCCGGTTGCCCAGGACCATGTCCAGATGGCTTTTGAATATCGCCAAGGATGGAGACTCCGCCGCCTCCCTGAACAACCTGTGCCAGTGCTCGGTCACCCTCACAGTAAAAAAGTGTTTCCTGATCTTCAGACAGAATTTGATGTGTTTCAATTCATGCCCACTGCCTCTGGTCCTGTCGTTGTCTTATGCTGAGCTAGGAGATGCGATAACTCAAATCTCTTCAGCGAATTTGAAGATTTGCGGTCCCATGTTGTCTCTGTTCCTGAGCGGTCGTGTTCAGGGACTATTCAGCAGTCCCTTTGCCTTTTGGGTGTATCTAAGCCCTCTGCAGTCAGAGAGGGTAGCCTGCTCATTGAGCCAGTTACCTGACCTGCTCTTTGCCAGCTTTTCTGGACCTGGTAGCAGAGAGAGTGCTTGCTCTCCAGCCAGAGTCGCTGCCTGCGTTGAGCATGGGGTGGAAACTCTGGGAAATGTGGAGCAGAAACCCCTGAGCTGGCAGCATGCAGGTCTGCTTGGATCGGGGAGCCGCCTTTGTGCGGTGCTCTCAGGCTCTGCATGGGTAATCGGTGGCAGCGCGCTGTGAATACAGATGGGATGTGTCTGGATCTCAGCTGGTCCATCCACATGACGTGAGGCCACAGGGCTTACCAGCTAGTTCAGGAGCTTTTGGGTTGTGTTCCACTGTGCAGGATAAACGTGCTCAGAGCAATCCAAACCTTATGTGGGCAGCTGATCTGCCTTCCTGGATGAGAAGAGCGTGCCCATCACCTTTGCATCTGGCTCACCATTTTGCACTGGGAGCGGAACGTCTGCTTCCAAGAGTCTGTCCCTTCTGACTCTCAGCTGGCAGCCTCACCTCCAGTCCTTATCCACATCTGGGCCTGGACCTCAAACCAAGAATGCTCCAGTTCCCCATTTATTGTCTCAGCAAGCCAAATATGAGGAGGGTACATGCGATTGTGAATGCTGCCGGTGACAGAACGTCAAGCCTTCGTTTCCAGATGGGTGATGAGGCTCAGGAGCAGGTGGAAGTGCTGGGTGGCTGCTTGCCCGGGGACGCACCAGAGCCAGGGCCCTGCTCTGCACTCACTGCCGGGGGAGGGGGCTGCACACACGTCTCCCGTCCATAGTATTTAAGCACCTGGCATTGGGGAAATTCGTGAGAACTCTACAACTATGGTAGTCAATCCTCCTACTGATAATGTTTTCAGTTTTTAAATGAAGTATTATAAAAGAGCGCTGACACATTTGCAGTTTAACTAGCAGTGTGTGTGTGTGTGTGTTTGCGTGTGCACATAAAAGATGATGAGGAAATTTGATATGCTGATTAAAAAGCACCGGTCTGTTTTCTCTTTGCATTCACATAAGCTACCAAGTGTTAAGCAGGAGCAAAGTGCTCACATAGTAGTGACACACTGTTTTAAAATGTCACCGTTGACACCATTTGAAGGTGACTTCCTTCCCACCACAGCCCTGATTTAAAACGCAGCAGTCCGGCTTACCAGTGCAGGGAACAACCCCTGCCTTAGTAAACAGACTTGCTTCGTGTGCATCGCAGTACCGTTTCTGCAGACAGAAGTGCCTGGCAGAGCGATGGCGATGCCAGCAGGGCTTGTGTCGGCAGGTCCCTGCCCAGTCGGGACCAGCGAGGCGCTGCGTGTACCTGTTGCAGGTGCCTGTGTTTGAGAGTTTAGGGATGGAGATCTTTGTTCTGCTGACAGGTGTGGATTTTTTGGTTAATTAAACCTTTTAATCAGAACTTAAATGGATTTTGATTACACTAGAATAAAGATGTTGGGAGAAAAATCGAGCTCTTGCCTCTTGTTTAACTTGCCGCTGAGCACCTGTGTGGGGCTGCCCGCAGCAGCATCTGCCACCGCCACGGGGACTGGGCAGGGAGGCTGCTGGAGGCTCGGCTTGTCCGAGCGGGCTGCTCGTCCCAGTCCTGAGGCCCGGCCGGGCGGTTACTTGATCTCTGCTCTCCACACACAGGAGGTATTTCGCCGCTCGTCTGGCAGAGGGTGTTCTGCTAAGGCCAAATCATGAAGCCCTTGCAAGGAGGAGCGCTGGTCTGGTGGATCCTGCCTCAGGCCTGGGAGATGGTCGAGGTGATGCTCCTCCAGCCCTGTTTTTCCCTGTGACGCAGTGAGGAGCTCCTTTGTTTTCCGTGAGCCTGCCCGTGCAATGTGTTGCTGTTCAGCGTGAGGGGCAGGACGGAGGGGGACAAACCTCTGCAGCACTTACAGCGCAGTCTGAGCAGGAGCACAAGCCGTGCCTGGGAATGATGGGTGCCTCGTGGCCACTCCTCTCCTTCTCACATCAGAGCAGTCACACCCTTGAATCCCTCTCCCTTTCCTTTTCCCTTTCCTTTTCCTCCTTCTCCTTTTTCTTCCTCTTCTTCTTCCTCAGCAGTTTGCACCCGGCTGCCTCTTGCCCAGCCAGCAGCACCCAGCCCGCCTGCCTTCTGCAGCGTGCCATCATCCAAGCAGGCCCAGGGCACCACCGCTTGCGGGTGGTTGTCTGAGGCCATGCAGAGCCGGTGTGCAAGGGCAACCAGAGCGCTGTCACCAGCAGAGCCCCGGGGGGCTGTTCCTCGGCAGCCGGCGGATGGGGAAGGAGCGGCTTCCCCAGGCGCTCGGGCTCGCGCTCGGGCTCCCTCGCGGCTGCCGTGTGCCGTGCTGCGGGAGCCCAGCGGTGAAGCAGCGTTGCTCCAGGCCGGCTGAGCGTCAAGCACGGCTGCTGTCTCCTGCAGCGTGCTGCTGTCAGCCCCTTAAGCAACCCCACCGCCTTCTCCACGGTGCTCCTCTCTCATGATGATTCCCATGGGTCTGGGCTCTAGTTTGGTTTCCACCATCCCACCAAGGAGGTGAGAAATCACTTGAAAGAGCCATAAACCAGGGCTCCGGGGCTGGCCCTGCAGGAGTGGCAGGACTGAGAACCAGAGGCTAAGAAAAGAGAAACAAAATCAAGGAGATTCCTGCCCATTCTCTGCCCATTCCCCACCGCTTTGGATCTGATGGGCTGATGGACAGAAACGAGAGGAATGGCTTTTCTCTCCTCCTGGACTTTTCTCCCCGCTCCGCTTCCTCTGCTCCACCATCCCGGGCTCTGTCCTGGGGTAAGAGTTTCTCTGCAGGCTTTACCCTCCGAGCCTCCGCTCCCCAGGGAATGCTGTTGGCAGCGGCTGGGGGCGGCAGCTCCAGACAGAGTCAGCAGGACATCTGCTCTTTCATTTTGCTTTTATCTGCTATTTCATTTTGCTTTTGCAGAGGCTGGATGAGCTGGGCTGTTTGGGAGGCAGGGGCGGGGGGACGGTGGGGGCTGTCTTTGGCCCCTGCCGTGCAGACAAGCCAAACTGAGCAGCGCTGAGCGTGAGGATACCTTCACCCCGTGGGGATACAAACCCCTCATCAAAACAAGCCCCCCCAAAGGAGTTTACACCGTGTAGCTCCAAGGCAGCAAATGAGCTCAAGCCCTCAGGCCGCAGGAGGGGAGAGGGAGGCTGGGACCACCGAAGCGGGGGGCAGCCCCTCACCCCAGAGCTCTGCCATCTCCCCTCACCCTGTGAGCACGGAGGGAAAGGCTTTACCGTCTGCCTTCCCCAGGCTGGGCAGGTTCAGAGCATTGCCCTCCTGCAAGTGGCACAGAACCCAAGGGGAAGAGACGCTGCACGCAGCTCGCCGGAGCACAGGAGGGTCCCTTGTCCCCCGAGCCGTGGGGCGGCGGGGTCCTGCCACCCGCGGGGTGCTCAGACAAGGCATCTTGGTGCCCAGACTTTATGTCTGGACAGATGCACCCATCACTGGCCGGTCCCCAGCGCTGCACGTTGCCAGTCCATCACCTCCGAGGGTGGAAAGTTCCCTTCCTTGGCTGCCCGGCCAGCGTGGTGGAGCCGGTTGGGCTTTGCCAGCTGCCGTTTGCCTGGTCTCGGTCCACCCCACTTCAACCGATTTTACAGATTCCCCTTTGCCAGCCCCACTTTTGGAGGATCTTTGGCAGAGTCGTCAGTGATGGGGGTTATCCACGTGCCCATGGCCGCAGCTGTCCCGGCCCGTTGCTTGATGCAGAGCAATCCCCAAGAGAGGACGGTGAATCAGCCACTCAGTAAAAGACAGGTTTGGGCAGCAATTAATATTTTATAAAAGCAAGAAGTCTTGCTGTTGCTGCAACTGGAGGAGCGCAGGCCAGGGAGCAGAGCAGGAGGAGGAGGAGCGGAGGCTGGAGGAGAGCGGAGCAGAGGAGCTGACTCACCAGCCCGAGGGAGGGCTGCCATCAGCCCCGCGGAGCCGAGAGCCGCGGGCTTCCATGCCACTGGGCATGGCAAGAGCCCTGATCCTGCGCTGACGGGCTACAGCACTGGTTACACCGAGGCTGGGGGGGGTCTCACGCAGGATCGGGCTCCCAGGAGCGTAGAAACCGGGGAGAGAGAAGGGCTGGGAAGAGGCAGGGGATCAGGGAACAAGGCAGGAGGAGCAGAGGGACCCGGGGCGCTGGGGCTGCATGGGGGCACCTTCGTAGCAGGCAGCGGGGGAAGATACAATGGATGCTGGTGTCCTCCCAGCGTGAGGCAGATGGGAAGGGTTTCAAAACTGGGGCAGGAGCAGAGAGGAGGGAGGTGGGACCACCATGCCCGGAGCTGGGGGCTGCAGCCTGAAAGCTGAAAGAGGAACAAAGCAACAGCTGAGAGTGCTGGAGCACGATGGGGCTGGGTGGTGGGTCCCATCCTGTCCCCCCATCACCGCTTTCACCCTGTGCTGGCCCATCAGGATGGAGCTGAACCGCTCGCTGGCATCTGCGAGGGCCCTGCACGTCCCAGGTGCTTCCTTGCCCGGAGACCTGCGGTGACACCAGTTTCCACTATGGCACAAAGCTGATCCTGGCAGAGCGGAGGCTCGTGCCCTTCCCCAGCAGTGCCCCAGCACTGGGGCAATGCTCAGCCATTGCCACCAGCACTGGGAGGGACCCACCACCCCACGGTGGGACAGGACCATCTCCAGCCCTCCTGTGGGACCTCCTCCGCCCCAGGGGAGCCATTTCCAGGGCGGTTTGGCAGAGAGGTCAAGGGGAAAAGCCTGAAGCTGGGGGGGCCACTGCCTCCACCGTGTGCTGGGGAGAAGCCCAGCCCTGCCGCAGCGGGGTGCTGAGCTGCACGGCCCTTTGTAATCCCTCCTGCTTTGGGCTGACGTGACACAATCTCTTGCTATGTCCATGTTTCTGGAGACTTGGAGGGACCAGCTGGGCTGGGCGGGAGTGCTGCAGCTCCGGCAGCGGGGCTTCACGGGTGCTGGTGGGTTTGGGGTGGTTTTCCCCTCTCTCCATCCCTCTCGGACAATGCCGGGTGTCCGCAGTGGTGCAGGCAGCCCGGCTCCAGCAGCGTTTGCCCAGCCGGTTGTCAGTGCCAGCACTCCTGGTCCAGCCGGCTCGCGGGCACCAGGCTGCTGGGGACCTCGCCCTGTGGCTGGGACAGTCTTCTTCCCCGACCATCTTCCTCTTCACCTGATTGCCAAATCTGCCCCCAGAAGCTGTGGCCAAACCACCCCCCACTTGCTGTCCCAGCCCTCCCACCCTCCATCACCAGCCCCAGCCATCCCCTCTCCTCCTCCATCCACCCGCTCTCCCCCTCCGTCCCCTCCCATCCATCCATCCATCCATCCATCCATCCATCCATCCATCCATCCCCTTTTGTCCTCCCTCCATCCCTTCTCCCTCCTCCATCCCTCCCTTCTCCATCCATCCCCTCTCCCCCTCCATCCACGAGTGACACCAGCCTGGGCAGCAGCACCTGGGTGAATTGGGGTCCGTGGGGTTTTGCCCCCTCCCTGGCGCTAAACTCCTTGGGGAGGAGGGAGCAGGGAACCCGTGTGCAGGCGCGGGCACGCGTGCGGGTGGGAAGAGGCCCTTGGCACCCCGTAACACTGCAGCGGAGCTGGGAACCCGCAGCCCCAGTGGTCCCGGCCAAAGATGCCAACCCCAACCCACCTCCTGCTCCTCCAGCACATCTATAGGGCTGACCCCGAATCTTAATTTGGCTTAATGCAGAGGCTCTGCCACGCTCCTCGGTCCTTTCCGGAGCTCTCTGGCACATGCAGCCACTGGAAACTTCCCAGAGGAGCCGGGGGAGCTGCAGCATCCCTGCGTGCTGATGAACATCCCCAGCGCTCACTGGGCTGGGGGCCCCTCGCTCCTGGGGTTGAGGGGGGGACATACTGGTTTAAATGGGACTAACTGGAGGCAGCCAGGCTGGGAACTTAATTAGTGGGTGCCCGGCTCTAAAAAGATTAGCCAAGATGCTTTGTTTGGCACAGGGATTTGTCAGCGATGACGGCAGGGAGGGCACCCTCACCCAGCCGGGCACCGGCACCTTCCCATGGGAATCCCGTGGGATCGGGCCTGGGAGTGGCTCCTCGTGGAGCCGGGGCCTCCCAGAGGCCACTGCCAGGCCGACGCCGAGGGTTTTGGAGGGAGGTTGGCCGGTCCCGGTGAGGTGCCGCTGAAGCAGCGGGGGCGGTTATCGGTGCCGCAGCCCTTGGTGGGTAAGGGCTCAGCCTGGCGTCCACGGCTCCGGCCGTCACTGTCCCCCGGGGACACGCTGGACGCCAGCCCTCCGGCCCCAGCCCTCACTAGGTGCTGGCTGCCCCGTCAGCCCTCCCCAGGCCTGCCCCACGAACAGCAGGACGCGTGCACCTCCCACCCCCTGTAACCCACAGCTGGGTGCCCCCCACACCCGGATGCCCACCCTACACCTGGACGCCCCCGATGCCTGCATGCCCCCCACACCTGGTGGGCCCCCATAGTACCTGGATGCCCCCCACACCTGGGTGCCCCCCCAATCCTGGGTGCCCACCTCACACCTGGGTGCCCCCCAATCCTGGGTGCCCCCCAATCCTGGGTGCCCACCCCACACCTGGGTGCCCCCCATACGCCGGCCGGCCCCACGCCGGCCGGGCCCCGCCGCGACCCTCCCCCAGACTCGCTGTCCCATCATGCTCTGCTCCGGCGCGCCCCGCGCGGCCGGGGCCGTCCCCCGCAGGGCACGCCGGGACCTGTAGTCTGCAGCTCCCACCGCCCGGCCCTCCGCCGGCCCCGCCCCTCGAGAGCCCGGAGGGGCGCCCCGGGGCGGGGCCGGCTTTGACGGACGCGTCGCCGAGCCTATGGGAGCGGCGGTGCCCGGGCGGGGGGCGGGCCCTGCCGCCGCCTCTCCCTCGGCCCGAGCGGGCGCTGCGCGGCGGCGCCAGGCGGAGGCTGTGGCCGTGGTGGCGGCGGCGGCTGCGCGGCCCGGCCCGGCCCCGGGCGCCCCGGCCGTGAGGTGGGTGAGTCCGGCCCGGCCCGGGGCGGGGGATCGGCGGGGCGGGTTCGGGCCGCGGGGCCTGGCGGGGCGGCGGCGCATTGTGCGGGCGGGCGCGGGGGCTTTGTCAGCGGCGGGGGGCGCTGAGGAGCCGGCGGGGCGGCGGGGCCGGGCCGGGCTGTTTTCCTCCTCCTCCTCCTCCTCCTCCCGCCGCAGGTCCCCAGCGCGTCCCTCGGCGGAAGATGCGAGGCGAGGCGGAGGGCCGGCTGTGAGCTGCGGCGGGGGCAGAGGCCCGGCGGCGTCCCCGGAGCGGGGCCGGAGCCGCCCCTCAGGCCGGCGGCCGGCGGAGGATGCGGACTGGGCCTCCTCGCCGATGAGAGGGAGGATGGGAACCCAGGGCAGCCCGGTGAAGAGCTACGATTACCTCCTCAAGTTCCTGCTGGTGGGGGACAGCGACGTGGGGAAGGGCGAGATCCTGGAGAGCCTGCAGGACGGGGCCTCCGAGTCCCCCTATGCCTACAGCAACGGTGAGGGGGGCGGGGGGGCAGGATCCGTCCCGCGGCCCCGCGGGGGGAGCCCGAGCCGCAGGGCGGCGGGGACCCGCGGGGAGGTCAGCGGCGGGGGGGGGGGGGGGGGGGCTTGTGTTGCTTTTTTCTTTGTGGTTTTGGGGTTTTTTTTTTTAATGAACTGGAAGCGTAGCGCGGTGTATCAGGGCTCGCGCTGCCGGCGGCAGAAAGGCCACGGCTGTTCCTTGAGATCGTGAAGATCTGCAGGAGAATTTGGCCAGAGAGGTGGCAGAGGGGTCGGTGTCTGATGTAATCCCTGGATGCGCGAATCCCGCAGCGCAGCTGGACGTTCCCAAGCGGAGCTCTGCCTCGGCACCCCGCTCGACGAGCCGAGCCGATTTCCCATGGCCTCCCATGGCCACCGCAGGGGTTAACGCAAGGACCGAGCTGTACCCAGAGGAAGCGGGTCCGTAACAAAAGAACAGGAGTGTTATTTCCAGGCCAGACCTGCTCTCCCTCGGTAGCTGGCTACCGCGAGCGCAGCTTGGTTGGTCTGCCTCCTGCAAACATCAAGGTTTCTAATGGAGCCCATGACAGACCATTAACTACAGTGTCACAAGACCGTAATTAAGAGCCAAGGAGTGGTGCTGTGCTATTTCCTGCGTCCCCTCGCTGCAGTTAAAGCGTAACACGGCCTGGCGGGGTGTGGGTCCTGGGGTGGTTTTCAATCTGTCATCCTTCCCCCCTCCCCCCCCAGCCTCCGTGCAAAATAATGTCCCCAAGGGCTCGACAGAAGCAATCCACTTCAGACCCTGCATCATCGCCGCAACCAACCCCAGGGCTGGAGCAGGTGGTGCTTAGTTTTGCCTGTAAGCAGGAGTCTGAGGGAATCGGGTGCTTCTCGATGCTCTGTGTTGAAGTTGGCTGAATTTAGAGCATAAACGAGCGGCACGGCTCGGCTCCTGGCTGTGTGCTTGGTCCTCAGAGCTACTACCGGCTTCGTAGGAGCTGATGCAAGCACGCACCTGCTCCGCAGAGATTTACAGGGAGGTGGTGACTCAGAAGTCAGGATGCTTGTGAAATGAGAGCAGCAAATTCTGGAACTAGAAGGTTGTGGTATCATTCATCTCCTTGGGTGTCTGGCTGAGCTGGTGCGGTTTGCCTTCGAGGAGATGCTTGGTGCTTTTAAGCTTCCCTGAAGAGAGTTTGTGTCTCTGAAGAGCCTGCCTCGTCTGGGAGCTGTAGAGCCGCTCCTAGGAGTTAGCGTTACTAAGCAGAAAGGGATGAAGAGTGTAACAGGGTGGTTGTTTGAAGTGAAGTGTTGAAGTTGGAATTGTCTTCTGGTAGAAGTGGTTTTGACCGCTGTTTTGAAGCAGGCGATGCAGGAGTAATAAGTACGATTGCAAAGTGAGTGTGCAGTGGGTTCTTTGATATATGCATAAAACCCAAAGAACGGTGAGTTGGGCTATCGCTGTAAAAGCTTTGTCTCTGTACCCGCTATTTTATAACAACAAAATACTACCTTCTTTCTTCTAGGAAAAGAAGTCTCGGTGAACTAATATTTTCAGAACCTTCCCTCATCTTCTGTGGGCAGTCGAACCCGTTCCTAATTAGAAAATTAGGTCACATGCTGTTTTTTCACAGTAATACATGCTCTGATAGTCTCTGCTTCTGTTGCTTCTCCGAATCTACGTGCCTTTTGGGTAATCAGATGGAGTAGCTTTGAAATCTGAGTGAATTTGATACTGCTGCTATTCCTGACAGCCTTGGCAATCAAACTCCCTCCGTCTCTGGCGCAGCTGGGATGTGCGTACTGACAGGGCACGCTTCTCCGCCAGCGTGCTTTCACTCTGCCCTGACAGGGACCATCCCCTGACGTGAAGGCACTTAGATTTTGTGAACAGGTAGTGCCTGGCCCCCTTTTTGACATGGGCCTAATGCTGTCCCAAAACTGCAACGGTGGAACGTTATGTGGAGGCTCTTTTTGTAAATCTTTTACTTGTCAGTGCGTCGTCCTCCTCCTCATCCCCTCCCAGGCCCTACATCCCAATTTGAAACAAGTATTGTATCGTCTACTACTTGTTTGATCTGTCCAGAAAACAGAACTTGCCATTATCGATGTGAAATGGAGTATGCTGTAGGTTGATCTTGTGATTGGGACATCTCGTGTCAAGCTCTGGTGGGGAGGGGTAAAGCCGTTGTGCCCTCTCTGTCGTGTTGGGGTCTGCTGCTTTTACTGTGTTGGCCAATGTTTTGACACGGGTTTTTTGAAATGCGGTGTGAAATGGATTGTCCTTCCAGCTCTGGGAAGGCATACCTTTAAAAGTGACGCTCTGCAAATGAAGCTCTGGTTTCGCTGCTGCTCATCTGCCGTACAGCTGGCCTCTTGAAAAGGGTTTGAGGGATTCCTCTCTTCTCCATGAGCGGCTGGGTGTCGGAAGAGCAGGCAACCAAGAGATAGCCCTTTTTCTATCAGTACTGCTTTTGCGAGCAGTCAGCAGCAGGCATCCTCTGCTTGCTTATGTCCAGTTTCTGAAAGCCTTGGGTGCAGTATGAGCTGTGTCTTTCTTAAAGCATCGTAGTCGCTTCTGTCCGTCCTTGTTCAGGATCCCTGAGCCAAAGCATCGCTTCTCAACTTAGTCTTATAGCTTGGCACCTCATACTAAATCAGGCACGTCTTAAATTAGACACTGCGGTTCCTATTGTGTATAGCAAGACCTTAGCAATGTCCTTTATTTAAATTGCTGTCAGAAATGAGTCTGGTCCATGTAAGCAGAGGTGGTTGTTACTCCCTGGATGCTGATGGCCTTTGCAGCAAGAGGTGTGAGTGATGCCCCTGACCATTGCTGCGCCCGAGCTGCAAGGACACTGGGTATAAAACTTCTGGTGACTTAAAACCAACATTTTGAAGAGGGATTTGAGGTCCAGTAGTCACCTGCGTGTTTCTTAGCAGGTTCATGCTGAAGTTACCGAGTGTATCAGTCTCCAGGAGCATCAGGCCAAGCGCTCCCTGTGCAGAGCAGGATCTGCCCCCAGGAGTGTTGTTTGTGTCGTGTGGCTGGATACTGTCACCTCCCATCCCCAGGAGGGTTTGTAACCGAGGTGGACTTTTACTTTTTCTTGGCGAGCCGCAAAAGGCCCTGAATTAAGCCATCTTACTAGTACTTTGGCGAAAATTTGGGCTTTTGGGAGAACATTATGGTTCTTTCTTCTGGGCTTCCAATGTTGTCCTCCTTCCCAACTTTCACCCACCCCACTCCCCAAATCTGCAGTTGTGGAGGCAGGGTGCCATTCGCGGAGCCCCACCGCTGCTCTTGACAGCCGGAGGACCTCACCTGGGAACCAAAAATCCTGCCTTTGCCCCGAATGCCCTCTCCTCTCAGCACTCGCTCCTTCTCCTGAGGTACAGGGGTGGGCTGCTCTGGCCCCTGTGCTGTGAGCTGCCGTGTTACGGCTGACTCGGAGCAAAACTGTGTGCCTTACTCTAAGGTACGAGTCAACTACACAGATCGCTTTTCACTTTGGTGCTTAAGTTGCCCACTTGAGGTCTGTCCTTATCCTTCCCCAAGTACTGAAGCAGGACAGAAACGTCTCTGGTTGCAGGGTGGTTTTGGATAACGAGATGTGGTGGAGCTGCGTGTGAAAGTGGGGGCAGCGTATGTGCCCTGCAGAAGGAAGACAAGGCTATTCCTCACCTGAAGGACCCATGGCTTTGTCACTACTGTGTCATACATCCACTCTCGAATATCTAGTTATTCATGTGCTTGTGCTGAAACGGATCTTGCCTAGCTGGTTTGTTGGCTTGCTTGTGAAGCCAGCCCTGCTCGGGCTGCATCAACACCGGGTGAGTCAGGGGAGGGCTCCTTGCACGGGGGCGCTCGGCAGGCACGAGTGCCGTTGCTGCCGTATGAGATGGTGCCCTGCATGCACCAGAAATAGGGCCGGGCTGGTCTCACCACGCAGACGTGAATGTGATGTGCTCCATCCTCACGTGATGGAGGGCTTTTTCTGCGGCAGAGCCTTCCCCCTCACCTGCTGCTGTTCCCATAGGAAAGGAGAAATGTGTGTTAGGGAAAGAGTAGAGCATGTTTCTGAGCAGATGGCTTTGATTGGAAGGGGGATGGATTTTTTTTTTTTTTTTTTTCCCCTCTCCTCAGCTTCTATTAAGAAAGCGATGAGAAGGAAGCCTTATGTCCGCACTCTGATCTCCTTTCAAAAAGCATGTGAAAGCTGAAGTGAAAGCATTGCCCTGCAGCGGGGATGGTGCTGTGACCAGCCTAAAGCAGTGAGCCCCGATGCCTTGTTTCGACCCCATCCCTTAGCTGGGGCTTAGTGCCTTTATTTGAGCACCATCCTTAGGTGCTCTGTTACCCCACTGCTACCCAAAGGCCCAAGGAAATGTTAGGAAAAAGGCAACTTAAGTGCTCAATTGCAATAGCTACCGACAGGTTTTATGGTTCAGATAAAAACTGGATCTTTCCCAAGAGCTCTTCCCCCGTAGCAGAAGCGCAAGGAATTCAGCTTCGGGCAGGGGCGGTGAGCCCACCGCAGCTCGGTGTCTGTTCAAGGAGCAAGGTCTGGGGCAGTGTAGCTTCGTGCCCTTTCCCTGGCCGGGAGGGCAGGGAGAGGCAGCGTTAACAAAGAGCGGCTGAAGACACTGCTCGGCCCTAGGAGGTGGTCAGGCCCCTCCCAGCTGGTGCTGTTTGCCTGGGGACCTCACCACTGCTGTTTAATTATCAGGTTGTTTATTTGAGTGACCCACATCTTTGGATGTCTTTTCCCTCTGGTTGTTTTTGTGCAGCTGTCTAAATTTGTAGGTCCCTAAGCTGTCCCTTTCAAGTCTTTCTCTACAGCAGTTACTCTCTCGGTATGTCCTGTGACCCCTCAGGTGCATCCAGAAACATCATCTGTAAAACTGCTCTGCTTTGCTTCGTAGCAGTCTTCAAGTTAGTCACTTGCCAACCAGATCGCCTGTACCACAACCAGCGTACGCGGGGATGGAGGAAAGGGGACGCCTTGTCTCGTCTTCCTCGCTGCCAAGGAGGGTGTGCAAGGGGATGCTTCTCGATGCTTCTGCTCCTTGCCTGTTGAGTTTCCAAGGCTGATGGGGGAGGTGGTCTCTTGCTTCTCGTCTGCAGCCTCTCTGTTTGCTGCAGTGTTTGGCTGGAGGTCCTGCTGCGCTGCTGCAGTTTGCCATCGTTGGTTCGGCCGAGCAGTTCTGCTTTAAACTTCTGCAGCTTCTGTAAGGACAGGACCTCTGTAAATACCCGACAGCATCTAACCTTCCCTTCTTGAGCGTACAAGAAACAGTTGCTGGGTGTACCTGTGTTCGGTAAAACCTCGGGGGGAGCAGCACTGATGTGGTGGCACCTTCTGAGCATAGACACGGGAGCTACAGATGTTCAGCACAGCCTTGAGATTGCAGCTGAGTGCTCATCCCGGCATTGCTGCAGTGTGTCAGGGCTCTCTTTGGCATCAGTGGGGAGGGAAACGCTGATCCTGGTGCTGCTTTGCTGCTGCCTCCTCCGCCCTGCCGGTCCATGTGCTGCCGGGTGTGTTCCTGCTGTCTGCCGGAGCAGCGTTGTCCCTGTCGGTGGTAGACACGAGCTGTCCGGCTGGGCTGGCCTGCTGTTTCAGAGGCTGCACGCCAGTGGAAACTGCTGTTTATTTTCTGGCATGACTGTATTAATTGGAATAATGTTTTCTTTTGAGGCTTTAGCACTCTGATGCGAGGGGGATTGAAGCAAAATGTTCTAAGTGCAGCCTTGCCATCACGTCCCTGTAGTGACTGCAGAATTGATCTGCAGGGAATGCTTCAGCTGGACCACACTGGTCGTGCTGCTAGAAATCTCTTTCGATGGCTTGCAGAGTGGAGAGTGGTTGTTGCAGCAGTTCCCCGTGTCTGCCAGCACTTGCATCAGTGTACTTTAGGGATGCTCGCTTCCCTGTCATCAGGGATGCAAAACTGATCTCATCAGAGCAGGCTTTGGCTGAGAAACAACTCCAGCATCTCTTATTTCTCCGTTGTTTACTCCTTTGTGTGAAAAACATTTCCAAATGTACAGTGTTGTACCTCCATCTCTGCTTGATGTGGGACTAACTAGCTGTGGCTTAAACTTAAAACCCAAAACAAAGCAAACAAACAAACAAACCCCATCAAAACAAAAAACAAACCCCAAACTGAGCGCCTAGCAGGTTTTGATGTCTTCAGCGCTCTCTCAAGTCAGGATTAATGCACAGCACCGTAGGAGGGTCGTTTCAGGACGGTTGTGTTTTTGTTGTGTTTTTATAAAGCTGGGGAGTTATTCTGCAAAGTTCTTGATGGCACTGGGCAGTTCTCGCCGCCTCTAATCCCCTGTATAAAAGCTTTGCTTTTACATGGCTGTTAATATGTTTCTGACCCCTAAATGCATGAAGGTGATATGACTGAGCAGTATAAATCTGAAATGGGTGGAATGTTCTTCTAATAACTGGGATTAAAAGTTTCTCTGTATTTTTTTATCTTTAAAAAGCGAGTAGATTTTGTGCTATCCAGCTCCCGCGCTGGCATTGTCCACTTCTCTTGGTGTGTGGGGTTTTCTGTTTGGTTGTTTCGGTATATAAGCCGCACAGGAAAGCCCATGGAAAATGTCTCCTCCTCCTCCGCCCCGTCTCCTTCAGCTTTTGTTTCCAGCTGTTCCCTGGCATGTTTTCCTCCGGTGGCTTCCCTCTCTCAGAAGAGCAGAGGATTGCACTTGCACATAGCTACGCTCCAAGCTTAGGTTTTGGAGCTGAGGTTTTATAACCCTGCTTTTTATCTCGTTTTCTTTCCCTTTACCCCTCACCTTCCTCTGGCAGCCCAGGCTCGGCACGGAACGAGCAGCGATACAGAAGCATTATGTCATAGCGGTTTCTATTTGATTGCAGGCAGAGGATGAGGAAGGAAGCTCTGATGTGAAAACCTCCAGCCCCGTTTTGCTAAACGGTTTGCTGTGAGTTGGCACTCACCTGAAGGAAAATTTCCCTGGGGCGCAGAGGATCGTGGCTCAGGGCTAGGGCCCTCCATTGAAGAGGTCTGTTTGTTTCTGCAAAAGTTGTAGTAATAGTAAGGTTGCAACATCAGCTCAGAGACTATTTGTTCCTATAGGGCTTCTGTTTGCTGAGAGCATTTTTACGTAGCCATAGCTTTTTATATTTTTTTTCCTCTTTTCCAGCTCCTCTCTGTCTCATTTCCATTACCCCATTGGGAAATTAGACAATGTTATCTCACTTTAAAACTTCGACACCTGTTCTGCACATATAACCCCTGAGGTGATTAATGTCCTGTATGTGCTGTGCAGTGCTGCGGGCATTTCAATATCAATAATCAATATCAATAATCCTCACGCTATTCAAACAAAATATTTGCTGTTTAAACCATCAGTGGTTAAGGAGGAGACGGGCAGAAGGGGACACTGAAAGGCTGTATTTAACTGGCAGTTTAATAGAAGGTGCTGTGCATCTCTGGAATAATCTCCTTTTGAAGAAAATACAGATTTATTTATTTATTTATTTCTTTTTAGAGATGTCATTTGAACTTATTTTCCAGCCCAGCTTCTGAGTTCCCTGGCCTATTTGGGGGTTTTATTGTACCACTTTCCTGTCTTTGCAAATGATTGCTCTCTGCACACACACCCAGTCATGTACACAGAAATCACCCTGTCTTCTGTTTGCTTCTGTACCGGTTTTAATAGCAACAGGCCGTTAAATTTTGCCTGTGGTTCTGGAGGCCGAGTGGACAGGAGACCTAACTAGACGAAAACAAACAAACAAAAAACCTCAAAAAACCCCACCCCGCTATTTTGCCTGTGCTGTTTACTTAATCTTAAATCATCTCTTGTCCTGAGAGCTGTTCTTTTCCTTATGCTGAGAATCTGCTTAAGTAACTTGATGGTAAAATCCCTATAGGAAACAGTGTGCGGGTCTGTGCTACGGCACAAGGAGATGAAACTCTGTGGGGTTGATCTTACCTAACCTGAGAGCCTTGTCTGTGCTGCTCGCCATGCTAGCAAACATATGTTTACCGTGAAATGCCTCCTTAGGTTGAGACACGCTTGTGTTCTTGTAGGTGTCATCTGTATTATAAGGTTAAAATTCAATATTGTTCTCCTGTTTTTAAAAATGCAAAATGCTGGCTTTCTCCTGGTAGCAGCAAAAGTCGTGCTTCGGAGTTGCAGCCAGGGTAGCTGGGGTGAGATCTTTGTTCTGCAACAGCTGTAGGTCAGGAGGAGGAGAGGACCTGGGAGGCTCCAATTTGGGCTGAGAACGGAGGGTTTGAAAACGTGATTTCAGGCTGTTGAGAGCTGCTGTGGAGCCGCTGCGATGTGGCACGCTTCGTGCAGCACTCTACGTAGTGTAGAGGGGTGCTTGCTCTGCTAGCAGGGCCAGCCGATCCTTTAAGGGCAAGGAGGGACTGTTGGGTGTACGCAGCGATGTATTGTAGGTCAAGTCCCTGGAGACTTGTTATCGCTGGAAGCAGCACACCGAAATGTGAAACCAGTGTTAGCAGGCGTCCTGGTGCTTCCAGCGTGGAGCAGTCCTTTTTCCGGCATGGGGCTGGTGGTTGGTGCAGCGAGACCAAATTTGAGAGCCAGTGAAATTCATGGTGAGTGGTCTCTCTGTAGCTGCTCCAGGAGCTCTGTGAGTGCGTGTGCTCGGCAGGCATGCGGTGCTCAACCCGACTACGCCCAGCTGAAATGCTGTAGCCTTCTTTCTGGGCGTTTGGGTGTATAGCGTCAGTCTGGAGACGGCTGCGTCATTGCTGGCTGCCCCTGTTGCGGTGTTGCAATGTGACCCTCTAAATGGCAAAAGCTGGAGATGCCAACTGGCGTTGAGCAGCGGGGTGTGGATGGCAGGAGGGACTGCGGACGCGTGTCCCGCCGATTGGAAACTGCCGCCGTGTGCGTCCGGATCCGTGTGCGGGATCCCCGAGCAGGTGTGCAGCCGTACGTGTGAGCCCAGCACCTCGTGCAGGATGGCACGCACGTCAGCCTGGTGGTGATGCCACGAAGGTCTGGTGGTGTAGAGCAGCATTTCCCATGTATTAACGTGCACAGTGTTGAGAGGTGTAAATGTGGAAGGTGAACCTCTTCAATAGCCTGATATTGAAGGTATTTTGGACAAATACTTAGATTTTTTTGAGTGTTGTGGGGCTTTTTTTGTCTCCAAGTGTATCTTGGTGTTTGTATGGTAATCCAGCAACAATGAAGATTGTTATGGTGCCCTCTGATTTTCCTCATAGGCTGTCTTTGTTTCTGTGTGCAGCTGTATAGTTTTTATGGAGATGTGAACTGTAAAGCATGAAGAAACTCTTTTGTTTGTTGTTGCTTCTGTGCATAAAATCGTTCTTGATTTTCTTCTAAAGCACAAATCCACTTAACATCCCCAATTCTGGACTGACTTTTGACTGTTTCTGTGGCTTCCCGGGTGTCTGCTGAAATTGTTCGAGCTTTAGGAACAGATTTACTTCTGGCTCCAAATGCCGTTTTCGGATGCAGTTGTCATCCTTAAATGAGCCCAGAACAGAGTTCCTCTGTGCGAGGACCACGTAGCTGCTGAAACGCTGCTGGGCTGTGGAGCAGGCAGCGGAGAAGTGAAGTCTTCTGCAAATCTGGGCTTCCTAGAGGTCTCCGAAATAAGTGTTTTGCTTTTGGCTGGTTATAAAACCAAACAAGCAATTACTTGTCCGAGATCCCCACCTACGAGCCCTCAGCTGTAGATGACAACGCCTGGGAACAAACTCTGACACGAGCAGCCTTTTTGTGAAAGGCTTCCAGTCTAAATCAAAAGCACTCTCAGTTGAAATGAGATGGATGTGAGTGGAAAACGGAGTACGTTTTCGGGAGAAAATCCACAAATTTGGGTAACTTTAAATAATTGAAAGGTGTTTGTTCTCTCTCTGTTTCTGCATGTGTCTTTGTACGAGGTGCTTGGCAGCTTGTTGGATGTATCACACAGAGCTGCCAAGTGCCGCAGCAGCTCCCTTGAGTTGGCTGGAGCTTGCGTGATGTGCTGAGCTTCGTGCGGGGACGTGGGCTCCTGGCCGTGCGCGTGGGGCTGAGCTCCTCGGCTCAAAACAGCTCATCAAACTCATCTGCTGCACAGTTAAACAATCAGAAGCTCCTCGTTACCCCCCAGTGAGTTGTGCAGCGAGAGTGGATTCTGTATTTGCTGCTGCGAGCAGGCGATGATGAAGGCTTGAGCAGATGGCTTCCATCTACCCCTGTCCCCCGGCCAGCACCATGCAGGAGCAGCACTGGTCTCCTGCGTGCCCGGTGAGAACTGAGACCTCTTGATCCTGTTCCCAAGGCGGCTGCTTAGCTACAGTGCAGGACAGGAGTGCAACATCTGCGTAGAAGCAAATGCTTCCTGACCCTCAGCTCCAGCTCTGCAGGCACGAGCTGGGGGTGTTTTGCAGTGATGCTGTTCGGAAACTTTTATCACCCTGAATAAAACAAAGAAGTAATACTGCCAAGGTAAATGCTAACAGCAAAAGACACAGACCTGGGGTGAATCCACCTTTGTTTTAAAGCATATGTTTTGTTGTCCCCTGTTGTTGGAGATAATTTGTTGTTTGTCTATCTAAAGAGTAGGTAATTGAATGCATGACTCAAACTGATGAGCTCATGTGTTGTTTGGAAGGGATTTTTTCTGCGGCTCACAGCTCTGAGCTGACTAGCTAAATTGCTGCTGTTAATGTGCTGTTGTACACACTTTTTAAGGTCAGATGACTTCATCAGTTGTTATTTGAATAGCTTGAATTCACTTTTTTCATCAGCTAGTGTTTATGTGCTCATACCACATTTTTTCTGAATGATTTAGTATCACTTACAGATGATGGAGAAAATAACTACTCTAAGTTAATAGTAGGAGCTGCAGTGGAAGGTAATGCCCTGGTAGTATCTTCTACGTACAGATGCTACTGCCTGTCCTTTAAATTACTTGAGTCAGAGGATCTAGATACCTGCGTCTTTGGTGCACGCGTTACTTGGGTGCTGGCCCCAGCAGCTGCCCTCTGCCTAGGAGCAGATTTTGGTGTTGGACTAATACATTCAGGTGTTGCACACTGCAGTGCAAAACCTGTTTGCTTTGAACGTGCATTCAACAGCTGGCAACTCCTGGCCTGCTGGCATTTCTGTACCCATCTGCCTCGCTGACTAGAAATGAAACAAGTCTTTCTGTATCGACTTCTGCTCACAAGCGAACAATTCTGATATGAGTCTTCAGCCCTGGCTGCTCTTTTACTCATAGGCTGGTGAAGGCACAAAAAAAAAAAAAAAAACAGAACCCGAAAAACCCCCAAATAAGGCATTTTGAACTGCGCTCATAATGCATCCTAGCTTCGTATTCTGCTTCTTGGAGCAACTTGGCTGCTGGACTCAGTTGCTGCTGTAAGTTGAACATCTCACTATAAACTCTTCTTAAATGAAAAGGTGCAGGGTGTGGGATGCAATAAGAGGGAATGTGTGAACATGGTGACGGGGGCTCTGTGTGTGTGTTTTGGGGGTGTGTGTGGATAATAACTGCTGTCGTCTTGTGGAATACAGTTGTTCTGCAGGAAGATGAGTCCCAGGAGGCCAGTGCCCACTCTGGTTTTAGCAAAGAGTCTGTGGAGAAGCTGGTGAGTTTGTACGGTGCTGTCTGTGTTGCAGGAATGTGCTATGAAACTTCTGGAGTAGCTCTGTCCCTCTTGGCCTGACCTAGCTCCCGGTACACCCCCAAAGCCGGGCACTGGAGAGGGATGCTGCCGGGAACGCTGCTTGTGGATGACACCCTGCGGGTGGGGGGTTATTTCACTCTGAAATAACCTAACAGGGAGGGTCTCTGTTCAGACGGTGGTGTTAGCTGCTGTCCAAATTCCAGCTGTCAGCCCCACGAGTGAGCGCGGTTCGGTTATGGGGGTGGTAGTGGTCTGTGGGGTTTTGCCTTGGTTTTGGGGTGGGGTTTTTAGCATGCCGAGGCTTGGAAGTGGGAATGATGCTCTTATTCTGGAGCTGGTCTGCTGTCATGTCCCAACACAGACCTGGAGCTACTGCACCCATCTTTTGGCCTCAATTTTGTGACCTCCCATCATTTCTCTTCCCTCGTTTGTTCTCTTCGGCTTGTTGATAAGGACGGGACTGGCTGGATGTCTCTGCTTCTGCCCTTTCTCTGCACTCAGCAGGGACGGGGGCATCCCTCCTAATTTGTTTTGGGGGAAACCAAGCGGCACGCTATCCCAGATGTCAGGTGCGGCGCGGTGTTGCTGCTCCATTGGGAATGATTATTGCTTTTTCATCGTTAACTTGACCCTACGAAAACGTTGGCCGTGGTCAGTTTGCCGGCCGCTCTCCCCGCATGCATGGCACGCCGCGGTCGCTCCGGCTTTCTGAAGGAGCCGGGCAGCCTTGCTTGGTGCCTGTGCACACAGGGGCGAGGCTTTCCATTTTAAAACCCAGCTGCGAGAGTCATGGCTGAGAAAGGTCTAGTTAGCATCTGTGACACCCAGGGACTTGGTAGAATAAACAGTCGTCTTTGGACACTGCTCAATTATTGCTGGCATTTGGGATAAATTAATTTCTGCAGTAATGGCTTTAGGTTGAACTTACCGGAGCACAGAAAGGCTCTGTTGTACAGTCACTGCACTGGTTTTTGCACAGATTAATGGCTTGGTTGGTTTTTCCTCTTTTAGTCCAGCTGGAAGGTTTGCCCAAGCCCTTTGGAGGGAGAGGGAGGGACCTTTCAGCAGCTTGCGTTTTGCACACACAACTAAGACGGCTGCTAGCTTATGTGATTAAAAAAACCTGCCTGCGTATCCCCAGAGGTGTGCCGAGGGACGGTGGCAGGTTGGGGAGCCCAAGCGATACCCAACCAGGCTCTACCAGCCCTGCAGGAGCGTCTCGGAGGAGGGGACACCCTGCCCAGACCCCTCCCGGGGCCGTCCCGGGGAGCCTGGCCTGGCTGCCCGTGAGCAGTTGTCTGGCCGGTCAGGGACTGCCAGGGAGGGGACAGGGCTCATGTGTATAGTTTATGTCTTCCCAAAAATTCACAGTTGGTTATGGTGTTCTTGCTGGCATCCACAGCATTGTCTGTACTGGTGATAAAGGTTTTAAACTAAATTTACCTGTCTCTGCTTAGCCGCAGCTCTTGGAGTCCTTGCTGTTGAGAAGCTTTATTGGAGACTCATTCTTAACTTTTTCCTTTTGCAAAAGGGAAGGAAAAAATTATTTATATCCCATTGACCCACTCTAAAGCATTTCTTGGTGTTTATCTACTTTTAAATGAATGTTTTCACTGCCACAAGACCAGCTGCACACTGGATGATTACGGCTTCTGATCCTTCCTTGTGTATTAAGTAAGGATTTCCACGACACTTGGGTTACAAATTCATTGCAATTTGTCTGTAAAGTCCGCCACGCTGATTGGGAGGTATTCTCAGTGCTGCCCCAGGAGAAACAGGGTTTGCTCGATACTCTTGATGGTGTTTGCCTGTTTTATAATCACGACATGTCTTTAAATTTTTCAGTTATTAATTTGCCAGTTGCTCACAAAGACCTACATCAATTTCTCCTGAGGATCCTCTTGAAGGCGATGCAGCGTGACCAGCCCTTCATAGCTGGCTACTCGAGTTCACTGTGATATTGCAGCAAGTTAAATATTTGATGTGTATTCTCTCTTTTTTTTAATTTTTTTATTTTTATTCCAGCCCCGCGCTCTTCCCTCCTCCCAGCAGTCACTGGTCAGTGTGGCATTAGACCTGCAAATTTTTAAGACGACCTTTTAAGAAGTCCTAGACCTTTTTCTGGACTCGGCGGAGTTGATGACCTGTAGGAAAACAGAAGCATCTGGGGGGTGCTTTGGGGGAAAATGCAGCATTTTCAGTTAGACAATTGTGGCGTGGTGGCTTTGGCTGTACTAATGACAGTCACAAATGAAAGTCCGTCACCGGGCTTGCTGGGTGAGGCACTGCGGTGGCGCGACGAGTGTTTCTGGTGGCTTGAGAGCCAGTGTTAGAATTTCCCGGTAGAGCAGAGCGTTCCTCTAGAGGTGCCAACAGATCAGGCATATCTCGCTCATCAGTCCGCCTCTGAGGACTCAAATGCCATCATTATTAGGAGAGTTGCAGAATGGAGCCACTCTGGCTTAATTATGTCTATAGATGAAATAACAATCTGCCAAAAAGCAGCATTAGTCAGATAAGTAACAAAAGTCTACTCAATTTATCTTATTTTCTTATTTATATAATGCATTGAGTGAAGGATTGGCCTTGGCTCGTCATCATTGTGCACCTCAAGTTTTGACTATTGACCTTATATATCACTTTGCAAATGGGTTGGTTGACTTCTTTTGAATTATAAATAAACTGAACCCAATTTAATTTAACTTAAAAAAAAAAAAAAAAAAAGAGAAAAGCTGAGGTGGCATTATACAGCGCATGTCTGTAAGCTGGGGGAACTGATTATATTTTTAATGTAGCTCAAATAATGTGCATTGGTTTTTGTTGTGGGTAGACTAACAGAAAGTGAGGTGGTGGATTCCGAGCTCCCACAAGCAGAAAACCTCATTTAAGAAATGAGGTGGCAAAAGCATCTTTGGCCAATCTGATTCACGCAAACTGTAAATGGCTTCAAGTGATAAGTAGAGTGTCCCTCGGAAGGGAAGCAAACTTGTCGTAAAAATGTGTCAGTCTCACTTGAGTACATTGATTTTTTTTTTTTTAAATTATTATTATTATTTATTTAATTTTTTTCCCCTTTGGGAAGAGATTTTTGAGTGTCACCTGGAATGTCTTCTGCCCCAGATGTGTGAATAAATTATGTTCTTCTCAAAGACACTGCAGATGCAAACTGGAGATGTTGCTGCCAGCCTGCTGCAGCCTAGCCTTCGAGGAAGGTCACAGGAAAACTTGCTGATGGCTTGCTTTAATGTGGGGCGAGTCCCTTCGTCCCTCTGTCACGGGGCGAATCCCGGTTGTACCTTTTTGATACTTGTATAGGTGCAGTGAAGCTGTTAGTTGGGGGTTGGATCGTTAGAGCATCTCTGGAGGAGGACACTAGATTTGGACCAATAACCTAAAATGCAGTATTGGCTCTAGCATCACACTGAGAGCTGGAATCGCTCTCACCCCAGCACTAAGGGAGGATCGCCTTGGAAAGCTAAAGGAGGAAAAAGGCACGTGCTGCTCTTACTGCTGTAAGGTTTTGCTCAAATCTGCCGTTTTAAGGGGAGGCGACCCTTCTGGTCCCCCGCCCAGGTGTTAGGGCAGAGTCATCTTGAGAGTCTGCCACTGCAAAGTTGTCTCCTTTTCTCTAAGACAAAGACCTACACAAAGCCAAGAAGCTGCTGTGCTCACAGCAGTAAATCTTTATAGAGCCTTGTTCACTTGAGCTATTTAAAGCAATTTTCCTGAAATATTAATCTGTTTAAAGGGAAAGCCCAAGAGTAGCGTGAAATACATATCTCCCTTGTCTTTCTACCTTTTCCAGTGTGGCTTCCAGTTCCGTGCATCTGCTTGCCTGCTGCCTCCTCCATTGTGTTTTCGGTGTGCTGCTGCTTGTGCAGATGCCGTGCAGGGGCTTGGCGGAGCGGAGGGACGCCTTTCTCCGAGCAGTGAATTCCCACGGGGAAGGGGGACTGACAGCCTGATACAAAGTAGTATCAAGTGCTGGAAGCAAATTGTCATTTCTCTTGGAGGGGTTTTACTCTTGCTGGTCACATCAGGTGTAATCTTTCAGGTGAAAGTCTGTAAGTTTGAACTAAGCTAAGATTGGGTGCGGGTTTTTTTCAGGTCACACTGACGCGAAGTGTGCTGTGCTCTGCGTGAGTAATTTGGAAGAGGTCAGAGTTTCCTATAACGCATCCTGCCTATTCCCATGGGAAAATGGCTTGCTTTCTTAGGTTTTCCTTATACCAATTGGCAAAAGAAATAAAGGTTTGAAATTCCCTGGAGTGTTGCCCGGGAGTGTGAAACCTGGCTCTGCGGAGGGGAATCGGGTGTCTGACATCAGGCTTGGTGACAGCAGATCGCTTTGCAGAGCGCCCTGTGCCAGGTCAGCTTGCCGCTCGAGAAGTGGGGTTGAGATGGCGTCAGCGTAAGTAGGAGTCTAAAGCAGGACTGGAAAAATAGCAGAGGAGTCGGCCTGAATGCTAAATTAGAGAGAACAGCCCAGACTTGTTTTCCAAGCCTCATTCATTTTGTTGCATCATGCTAGATATTGGTCAGGAAAGAGATCAGTTGATATAAAATAAGCTTTAAACAAGACTGTTTCCTTTTCCCCCGGTGCTGCGTGCCCCGAGGGCCAGGCGGGGTTGTGGAGGCAGCTGCTGGTGGCGAGTCGGCTGGTTTGCTGATGCTGCGTGTGCCGCAGGAGCATTGCGTGGGGTTTGTAGCAGCGCATCCCTTCCGGGGGATCAAAGCATGTTCTGGTGGAGAATAAATGTCAGTCTCGAAATGAGCTGTACTTGGTTGCAAGCAGAGGTGATGCTCAGGTGGGGGAAACCCTGTCAGCTACAGAAATTAAATTTTAAAAACTTCCCTTAACTTACTGGCGTCTGAGCTGCCTGAAATGAAAAGGCAGAGGAGCAGCCCTGGAGCAGCACGGCCAGGGCACGCTCTGCCAGCGGCTGTCACGCTGCCAGCAGCCTCTGTGCAATGGTGGCATCTAGTGGCTGCTGCGGCCGGCAGGGCTGTGGCCCTCTGTCCCCGGGTCCCTGGGACGAGGGGGAAGCCAAGGCTGAGCTTGAGCTGTAGGCTGAGCCTAGGAAAGCAAGCTGGGCTGCTCGGCTTCCTTGCCTGCTGTAAATTGGGGGAGTGTGTATTGGGCTACAGCTCAGGAAACTGCTGTGTGGTGCTGGGACTGAAATAGTAAGGTGCCAGCTGTGAGGTGGCCAGCACCAGCGTTAGCTGCTGTGGCGAGTCCCGCGATTTTAAGGGCATTTGTGATTGATGCAAGTTTTCTAGCCTCAGCGAGCCATGGCTGTCCTGCACAGCCATGGGAGAGCTGCGCTTGTGAGCGGCATCCTGCTCCGAGTACTAATCAGCTTAAAAAAACAGACACGCACAAAAAAAAAATGATGTTGCGTGCAAGCTTTAAAGGGAGTCCGTTTGAGCTGTCCTGATGCACTGTGTATGGAAGAGGGAAGCTGACATTTTCTCCAGAATGTTGCAGTTGCGTGGGTTTTGTCCTTATCCGTGAGCTTGTAGGTAGATTTTTTTTTTTTTGCTCAAAAACCTTTTGTAAATTTAGCCCCTCATCCTAATTTGGATGTATGCAAGTTAAAAAGTGCATCGCTTTCCTCCAACCCATATTACCAGATACTGCTTAAATGCTGACGGTAGCCTAGAATAAAGAGTCAAAACAGCTTTGCTTTTAACTCAAGTGTATGTGAATTCCTCAGGCCGGTTTCACGGCAGTACCGCAGGTGTGCAGTCCTCAGAAAGGCCTTCACCTCCAGCACTCTGATGCCAAGGAGAGAAGTTCTGCGCAAAGGCACAGGCTGCCCTGAGGCCAGGCAGCAAAACCAGTTGACTGGCAGCTGTCTGGAAACGTGAAGAGAGAGATTTGGTACTTTCATTTCTCGGTGATCTTTGCCTTCGGTGTTTGACGTCAAGTGTGGCGGGCGGCAGGTGCCTGGAGAGTCTGCCAGAACCGCTCCATCGTGGTGAGCTCTGTTAATTTCCCGCACAAGCGATGGGCTGCCATCCCTGCCTGTCCCCTGGGAAGGGATATCTGCAGGGGCAGGTACAACCATGCACCTCATGCTTCCTCCCTCCATCTCGCATGCCTTCTCTTCTGAGCATAGGCATCGCTGTGAAGGACGTGAAGAACTTCTACTTTGCCTATTTATTTTCCCTGAGCATCTTTGGAGCGAGGAGCAGTTGCAGCAGGAGCTCAGGAAGTTTTCCAGTGCTGTTTTCTGGTGGTTTCCCACTTTGGTCATAGCCATATTGTTCTGCCCAAAGGCTGGCGTTGCTCTGATTTAAAGTATGTGGTGTAGTTTCAGATGGGCATGGAGGGAACGGGTATTAGAAGCATTGCTCTGGTGACTGAGTCATGTATGTTTGTGACAGGGAACGCATGTTCCCTCTGTAGGGGGTGTAGGCTGGGCAGTTCCTGAGCGTGGAGCCTAACAAGGGCATTTCTGGGTTTGTGTGTTTGGCGTTTCCATTAATGCGTTTTCTTCTCTTTCCAGTCCAGCTGAACCTCTCTCGCTTTTAAGAGCTGATAGTCGGGCAGCTTGTTTCACCCCATGGCGGCATTTATGGAAGCGTGTGGCCTCTGTGCCCCGAAAAGGGTGTCGTTATTCCCCTCCTTGGTGCTTGCACACAACTGCTCCATCCATGCGCCTGGGCTGCTGGCACAGAGGATGCTGAGGACTTTCTGCTTGCAGGGAGCTCTTGTGCCTAACGAGAAATGGGGCAGTTCTGCGTGGAGCAGAGTCTCTGGGGATTTTGCATCTGAAACAGGGCAGTGGGCTTAATTAGCCCCTTCCCTAAGGGCCCGTCAGCCTGTGCCAGGGGATGATCCTGGTTCAGGAACTTGGGGGGGGAGATGTTTGGATGCTCCCTCCTGGTTGCGGAGCAGGCTTGCTCCCACTACTGCTCGCCATCCCTGGGGACGAGGGAGACTTATATCCACCTGAAAATAAATACAGATCATTCACTTGGCTCTGGAGGAAGATAAAATGTAAACCGCCTATTTTCTGTGATAAAGCAGTGGAAATAGTTGGAATTTAAGATAATTATCTTTATTGCTTTTTATAGCACCCTGTGAAGGCTGAAATCTAATTTGTTTTTCGCTAACAGGGAGCTCCTGCTGATGACTTAGAAAAATCCATTTGCTTTATTGGCAAACTTGTCTGTTTGGTTATCAGGGCAGTATTCTCCTTGCAGGAAAGGGGAAATACAGGTCGTAACACAATGGTGGGTTTTTAATATAGATTCAAAGTTTGATATCTATTGGCAAGAGGAAAACCTAAAGTTGATCTAATCGGAGTGAAGCGACTCTGCTTTATTAAAGATGATTGTAAATTAGTTTATGCTTTAGTGGGTGTGCAGTAATGGTGCACGGTGCTTTGTTTAAGCAACTTCAATACTCTTGAAGCTTATTAACTGGAGCTTGCGGAGAAGCTGCTTTTCCTGGGCACCTGGTGCCCCTTGGCTGTTCCCAAGCCCAGGCTTTGGGGAAGGAGGTGGGAGGTGCGGCGTGCCTCTTCCCTCCTGTGCCTGGGGCCATGGCAAGCAGCACGTTCGGCTCGGTTTGGACGTGCTGCTTGCAAGTGGAGTTGCCCCTCTTCTAAACTTCTTCTCTGCCTGAATGTGAGAGACAGGCTCCCAGTTTTTAACAAACTCTTTGTGTATCTGAAGATGCTGGGCACCCCCCGTGCGAATGAGTTGCTGGTCAGCACAGCCTGGTGGTGTGGTTGAGGGTCTTCTGCTGCTCTGGTACTATGGCTATGAAAAGCAGTTGTCTGTGCTGCACTCTCAGCTGTTGGTAAAGGGGGAGTGCTTTCTGCCTTATCTGACCCTGTACGATACTACACACCTGAGAGCTGCTCGGAAGAAGAAACAGGCTTTCAGTATCACCCGCCTCCCAAAATGTCCTTTGAATGTTTCGGGCAGTGATGTTTGTTGAGAGGTGATGGCTCTGCAGGCTGACTTAGCAGAGATGCTTCTAAACTGTTCGTCTCTCTGGCGCACCCCCCCAAAAGTCTGTAACTTAATGCTGTCACTTGGGATAATGCTACAGACCGCTGAATCTCCTACAGCTTGAGTCCTAACAGCTTTTATCCAACCATGGAGAAGTAAGAAGCAACCTAGGGGTTAACTATATTTTTAGGGAGGAGGGAGAGAGCTCCGCAAGAGTGGGGTTTGCCTTGAAGCAGAGGTCTATTTCTAACAAGTCTCTGTAGCCCTCCGCAAACACGCAATACAGCAAGGGGGAGAAAACATCACTTTCTGTAAATGTCAAGTGATAGATCTGGGTGGGCAGAGCAGATTTCTTGTCTGTCTCTGAAGACCTGCTTGGTGTTTGCTCAGCTTTTTATTGTTTTCCTTTCAGGAATTGACTACAAGACCACTACTATCTTGTTGGACGGCAGAAGGGTCAAGCTGGAACTCTGGTGAGTGAGCTTTGGCTGCGAGCGCAGGACCGGTGACAGGGGCGGTAGTGCTGCTAGTGGGATGCTGTACCGAGCTGTGGAGAGTGCAGAGCATCCCCAGGCGTGCAGTGAGGCTTGAGTTCTTACCAGTGAGTTATTCTAGCAAACCAGCTCCCTTTCTGTTAATAGAGTAGCACAAACAGCATGCTGTTCTTTGCTGGAAGAGTCTGATTTCAGTCTTTGTCCGTCATACCCGACTGTGTTCCCATACAGCTCTCAATCACTGAGGGAACAGTATTATTTTGGAAGTAATACTGGATTTTCCTGAAATCCTAGGATGAGAAATACAGCCGAGAGAATAGGCAAAGAGGAGAAAAAAATGGGTGAAGCTCTTAGCCCCTACAGAAGCTGGATATTTCTCAATGACTTGAGTAGAAAATTAAAACAAGAGCAGTGAATAGACCTCACAGTTAGTGTCAGTATGGTAAACCCCTGGAGAGCAGGACTTACTGGAGTGACCTGACACTGGGATGGAGACGGGAGAACGCTGCATGGGAGGGGTGACCCCTGCCTTATCTGTCAGCACTGGAGGGAGACCTGGAGTCCTTCTGGCCGAGCTTTGTCTGAGGTTTAACCTGCTGAGAAGCTGCCACAGCAATCCTCTAGATGAAAGGGGAAGGACAGGTAGCCTGCCCCTGTTCTAGGTTTCACCCAGATCTAGTAGGGAATGACACGGGCCCTAAAACATGAAGTTAAATAGCTCCTTTACCAACGCTTGTATCAGGTAACAGGAATGTTAGTAATCTGTGTGAATTGTTAAATAGGAATGAACGCCATGTTCTCAACCTCCAGCAGCATATAGTTTCACAGTTTAATTATACCCCTGCTCTCTGAAGCTGAATGTCCTAATTTTTCTTAAAAAAGAATAGAAGCAGCTAATTTGTCTCTTCTACCTTGTACGTTTATATGTGCTGCTTATATTCTTTTGTCTCTCTTGTAAGATGTCTGTTCTAACATTTCAGCCCCAAGTGTGTGGTTACTTATTGCTTCCCTCCGGAAACCCTCTTCTTTTTATGCTGTAATTCTTGAGCTGGAGAACCAGCACGGAACCTGAAAAGCTGGTAGCATCGGTTTATGATGCCTTAATGTAATCTTTTACCATTACTTTCCTCATACAACCCAATATTTGATTGTCGGGGGAGAAAGAGCACAGACTGTTAGATTAACATCCATGACCAATAGTATGAACCTTGAAAGCTTTAGATCTGAAAGAATGACTGTCCTGAACTTGAGGTCACTGCCTTTTTCATATAGCTGGAGCAAATCTGGGGCTGAGGGATTCATCAGGTTTCTCAGTGGTCGTTAATGTGTCTTTTATGCTGGCCCAGTGAACAGATATGACAAACATAATAACGTGTCTCTGATTACCCTGACGCATTTCAGAATATACCGGTTAAATCAGTGTGCTGGGCTCTGGCTGACTGTCCCAGATGTTCCTGCAGGCACTGAGAGGTGCTGGTAATGTAGTCAAACTTATTTACACCATGTCAAGAGTTGCAGTCAGGACAAGTGATAGTGACTGAATAGCCCCTTATTGTCACAGTGGGCTAGAAATGCCGTTCCTTAGTCCTGTTCCTGAGCTCTCTGTAGGGTATGACCAACCAGGTCTGTCGGAGATCTGGGTATAAAGAGACTTCCTTTCATTTTTGGTTAAAACGTGTTTGGAAAAATAAGTGAAACTAGACAGTGGAAGACAATTCCTCCCATCTTGAGTGGTTATGTTCATTTTACAATAGGTTAGCTGTTCTCCATGACTAGGAGACGTCTGTGGTCTCACTCTCACTTTGAACTCCCGTGGACTGTGGGGAACTAGAGCGAAAATCCTTTGCCCAAGGGAGTAAAATGACTTACATCCTCGTACGTCATAAGGTAGTGCTGAAGCTGAGTTTTGGGTTGTACCTTCTCTGTGGGAAGCACGATGACAGCGAGGACCTCTGGAGTGTGTCTGACTGTAAGGAAAGGTGGTGATGCACCCATTGATTCTTCCCAAAAAACACCGTGCAGAGCCGTTTGGATACCATGCATGTTCTAAAGATCTGACAAGATCAACACTGATTTACTTACTTATTTTAGGTCCAATAGGAGATGTGCAGTATGGGATTCGATTCTCCAAATTTTATAGCTGTAACTTTCCTTTGTTGCAGGGACACATCAGGGCAAGGAAGATTTTGCACCATTTTCAGATCCTACTCTAGAGGAGCCCAGGTAAGTGCTGCTCGCAGTGCTTTGATGGGACACACTTGCTTTTCATTTAGGCTGAATACTTTTCAGGCATTATCTTTCATGCCGTAGTAAAGAGCTCTGAAGAGGAACACATCAGGCATCAAAAGGATGGGATCTGTGTAAATGCCGAGAGGCGCTGCACATCACGTCGTCTTGCTGCCTGCTATTCTGTTTTCATGAAATAATGGGAGAGAGGGGAGTAAATGACAGACTTTCCTAGACCGCTACAGAAAAGGTCTGTTACAGATTATGTTCACTATTAGTTTCTAGAGAAGGGCTGAGAAGATGGGGTTATAGAGGACAAGGCAATTCTAGCTCTAGATCTGCCTTAGCTTTAATGTGGGAGCTCGTACTTTCTGAGGTTTGTCAAATTTGTTTAAATACGACACTGGCTTTCCCAATGGAGTTCTTCCAGTCTGTGTTGCCTTCAAGTCAGTTCCAAAAATAGGGTGGCTCCTACTTGCATGTTTGATGCAGACTTGAAACTAGAGCAGCTCATTTGGATCGTAAAGTATGTTCCTTAAAACATGAGACAGAGCATTACGTTTTGAGTTCCTCCTTTGGGCCCTGCTCCAGAATAGCATCTAGATTCTGAACAGCAGAAAAATCTTGTGCTCCTCTGAAAAATTGCTGTTAGTTAACAGTGCTTTCTTACAGTTTTATACTCATCCTTTTAGTAATGTGACAGGGTCCCTGCAGGATAGTCTTCCTAAGTTAAGTGAACCATTGTGTTTTCCCTTTTGTTTCCAAATTGGAAAACTTTGGAGAAAATTCCTCCTCTCTTAGACACTAAGAGTCGGAAGCTATATATCAACCTGCTGACTGTGCCAGTATCCTGGCAGCTTCCCTGCCTTTGGGAAACTTTGCCACTTTTATTCAAGCTCTTACCCCTATTGCTCTTGGCTTTTTGCTCCTTGTAGCTGTAGACGTTTGCTTTGCTAACTGGTAAAATCCGTCATGCTCTGTTTCTGTAAGACTTCCTGCAAATTCACTTGTGCTGTAGACATGAGAGCGCTTCACCTGGGATGTGCTGTTGATATCTCCTCCGGTGTCTCGTTTATTCTTGTTTGTGCACATCTCTGCTGTTGTGGGGTGGCTTTGAGGCAACTCCTTTGAAGCAGAGGCCAATTTCCTGGTGCTTGCAGAAGTGCAAGGCAAGGAGTGTTGGAGCGTGCCTTCTGCAGTGGAAGAGCACGGGATCTCCCATTCGCATGCTCGGTCCAATGTGTGAGTTTATCTTTAAGCTTACCTCTGCCCTTACTACATTTCAGAAAAATCTGGAGCTCCAATCCTAATATAACCTGTGGGCTTGAGACCATGTCGCTTCCCTCACCCGTTATAAATGAACAGAATCGGTCAGTGTGGTTTTCTGATGACCACATAACTTAGCTTTGGTCAGTCTTTTTCTGAGACGTGCTGTGTCAGATGCCTGAATCAAACTGGGAATAGAAAGTGGCAGGCTTCCCAACTAATGTGTCCAGAAATATCATTTGAGATCTTTTACTCCGGTCTGCAGCATGACCTGCTTTTCCAAACTGCTGTACAGAAGACTTTCTCCCCTTCGTGTAGACTGTGAGCTCCTCAGAGCAAGTGCTGTGTCTCCACAGGGCTGCACCCAGCAGAGCCTGCACCCACATGCCAGAACTCGTAGCTGCTGCCGCCATACAGCGAACTGGGGCAGACAGGAAAGGTGAAATAAGTAGTGATGGGAATACTTGAATTGGATGGAGAGGCAGGTACACACCTGTCTAGAAACTGCCGTGGAGCTGTAAGGCACTTGCACAGTGCAGCCTTTGGGTTCCTGCAGCCTGTTCTCCCTAGACGCTGTGTTTGACACTGGATGCCATAAGGTGTCATGTATCTGGCTGACCTTAAGTTTGAAACTGAAGATTGCTTTTATCTTCCTTTCTCAAAATGAAGTTCTTGACCTTCTTTGCTTTGGAGGCAACATGTTGCCCTTCTGCTGTCTTTATCAGTATTGCTTTAGGAACTCTCACCTGAACATCTGCAAGGCTTGCCTCATCCATCTTATCTGCTTACCCCTCCCAAGGAATCTGTCTGAGAGACGTTCGCAATAAACCTCATCAGCCAGGCAGAGGGACCTTTAATGTGAATGCTTTATTGCCGAATGCTGGGGTACGGAGCTTACTTAGGCAGCAAGGTGTAGCTTACGCCTTGACCTCAAGCCTGTATTCTGCTTGTGCAACAAATCCCTTTTCCAAAGGACTGTTGTGATGCCTCAGTCCTCATCTGCCAAAACAGTCAACCTTTACCCTTAGAAACAACAAAACAGCCCTAAACAGCAAGCCTGCCCAGCAGGAGGAGGGGTAGTTCCCAAGGGAAATTATCTCCACTGCCCTCTGAAAGTGTTCTTGAGACGAGCACAGTGAAAAGTGGGTGCCTCTTGAAGGCTGGTAGCTAGAGTCCTTGTGCACCAGGTGTACACCTTGTTCTCCAGGTGGCTTGGAGTAAAACTTAGATTGGTTTCAGCATCAGGTGATGGGCTCCCATGTGGCGATACAGCAATATTCCTGCATTAGCAGGAATACAGATATTGTCTCAAATAACTCACCGCATCTTTCAATGGAAGAGGAAAGCATCTTAATTTAAACTCTTAATGGTTAACCGAAGCAAGAGGACTGTTTGTTTTGAGTAACAAATGCCTGTGTGACTGCAAGAATGGACTTCAACACCTCCAGTTATTTTCAGTATGCAGAAGCTAACTTCTTCTGGCACAGCCTTAGCATAAAGACAACTTAACCCAGTGTGGTCTCGGGGGGAAAGAGATAAAATGCTCTCGAGTTCTCTTATTTCTTCAAGATGTATTTAATGCTGCGTGCTGTACTGACTTCTTTGCTTCAGCTGTCTGCTTTCCTCTCTTGGTATCATCAGACTTCAAGATTTCTGCTGTAGGAAGCCTGATGCAAATCCAGTTGGAGGCAAGAGAAACAGCTTTTTTTAACCTAACAAGCCAAAAGCTCAGGAAGACTAAATACAGCAGAGAAGCCGAGACACCAGGGTGGGAAAAGCTCTGTTTAAAGTGCAGGGTGATACTTGTACAAGAACAGCTTGGTATAAACTGGCCACGAGCACCTTCACACTGAAAATTAGCAGAAGGTTCTCACTGAGTAGAGGAGCAAGACTCTGGACTGAGCTTCCCGTAAGGAGCACGAGGGGAGCTTGAAGAATGAGTTTCCAAAGAGGACTTGGACAGGTTGGCTGTGAGAGGAGGAGGCTGGCCTCAGCAACCTGACAGCCCTTACATGGGTGACTGAGAACAGGGTGAGTCTATCTGAATAGCCAGTGCTTGAGAGAATACTTGGTATGAAAAGTGCCTTCGGGTAAGGGATGCACACCTGACTTTCCCACACACACCTTACTGTTTCTCAAGTGTAGTGGTAAGAATTGAATCTTCTGAAGTAAACCCTGGAGAGGTTGCAAAGTGGAAAAACAGTCTCCAAATAGGAAGCAGACCTTCTCGGGAGTTTTCCTTTCCCCCACAGCACAGCCTCATGCTTTGCTCAGTCCGGACTTCAGGCTAGTCCCTCCCAGTGAAAGGACTCAATGCCTTCCCCAATTTAGACTCCACACCACTTGCCTAGGTACATAGCCATGTGGCTTTCATGTTTGGCAGGAACTCCTTCCTCTTGAAAACATCTAAAGTAAAATAGCTTCGTTGTCCTTGATGAGCTGGCTTCAGATGAGGACCAGTCCCTTCTTTCAGCCGAGGTGGACCAGCCACGTTTGCCTCAGGATTTGCTGTGAGGATCACAGATCTGTCTTGCCTTCCCTCCCTGCCCTGCCCAGCTGATCTGATCTCATTAGGAGATGCAATGAGCTCTTTGGCTCAAGGTGGAGGCTTGTGGCATACTGGTGTGCCTGGGACCCCCCTCCTCTTCTCGCTTCCCTGAGGTTTGAGTTTCCCTTCTATCGCAGCTGCTTTCATCATCCCTTCCCTCTTAGGGTCTGTTGGGCCTGCAGGTCCTGACCGCATTGCTTCAGAGTCTTGCTTTGGGGCAAAAGAGGAGCAATTGTGTCTGGGATAGCAGAGAGCTGGCCTCTAGGCACTGGTGGAGCAGGGAGAGTGTGCAGGCCACGTCATGGTGACTGCAGGGCCAGGGGAGGGGAGGGATGGAAACCCAGTAGCGTTGCGACCTGCAGAACAAACTCAGGGAGTCTGGAGCTTGCTGTGTTGTAGAAGGACTTTTATATTAATTGTCACAGTGTAGCATATGGTGAAAGGCATTTAGTGACGCTTAAAGGTGCTTCAGAAATCGTTCATTTTGCTCTTGGACTTCTGCTGTTTGACTTTTTCTGCTTGGCTTTAAGGTCTCAATCATACTGACAGCAGAGCTGGCACACCAGTCTCAACTGTTGGGTGCAGCTGTGGCTCTTCTGGCTGCTGTGAGCAAATGCAAGCTATTCCAAGAGTCATCACAGGGGAGAAAGAGGGTTGTGGTGGCGCTTTCTGATCTAGCAAGGAAGAAGCAGTGCTAGTATGATTCCTGATGTCCTCATGTGCCAGTGATTTAAACTGTTTCTGGAAATGTGGCTTGCCAACTCTTCCCAGTCAGTGTGATACAGAAGGTCCTTCATGAATAGTTTCAGACCGTCTACAGGAAGCTATAATCAACATTCAAAAATGCTCCCATCTTACAGCAAAGCTGCAGCCCTAACGGAATAATGAATATTGTTGAGTTCTGCTTAGGCAGGCGATTTGAGTAGCTGCTGTTTATCCTGTTCAGGGCTGCTTAGTATGCAGGAAGGTGATGGCTTTTTTGGCAGCTCAGCAGGCTCTGAGATGTAGGCTCTGCTCTACCTTATGGCTTTCTTGGTTGCTGCAAATACCTTACCTGCCTCAGGTCATTTTGATGGGGTTGTCCAGCTGCTGGAGGAGTCTGCCCTGCCTGCCAAAATGTTTGTCAAAAGCTCAGTGATAAATAAACCCCCCAGTGTGGTATGCTATTGGGAAATGGCTTGGCAGCAGGTGTAATTGCCCATGAGCCAAGGTCTGAGGTGCCAGCTGGAAAGCCATGACCAAACGTAGCTCTGAAAGAGCAGGCAGGAGAGACAAAATGTTCTGGTTGCCATCAGCGTTGGATCTTTGTTTATGGTTTACTTTGTCCTGTGGGCCAGAGAAATCCAGTCGGGGTGGTCTTCCAGGCTTCTTCAGCAACAGCTTTTTTCCGTCGGTGGAGAATAGCAGCGCGTGACGCTTTCCTGGCCGCCCTGTCATCTGCCTGCACTGAGCTGAAGTCTTTGGCAGTCGTGCGAGCGCTTGCTTCCCCCTGGCCGTGTTCGTGCGTGCTTGTGCGAGTGGCTGGAGATCCAGCTCCTAAAGCATCTGAGAAGCCTTTTTGGAGAAGTCTGCTTTGCACTAATGGGTGAGCATGCTGCTTCTCTCTCACCTTTAAAAGCTTATTGCTTATAAGCCTGGTCTAAACCTGTGGCAAGCAGACAGGGATGATACGTTTGTTTGTTTTTTTTCCCCTTGGTTATGTGGACAGATCTTTGTGTAAGCTCCTGCTGAAAACAAGTTTAGGTTTTGGCAGAGTAAGTGTCCACATGTGCTGCTAGATACAATAACAGATGATCTCTGTGTTCCTTGTTCACTATGCGACATACTCGTGTGGAAATTTCTGTCACCGGTGTGCTTAGGGTCGTGCCAATCCCAGTAGCATGGAACAAAAACAGAGTGGCAATGAACTTCAAAAATCAATTGTGAAAAGACCCGAGACAGGTCTGGGGATGAGTCCAGTCATCTTCCACCTCACACAGAAGCCTGTAGGCAGGTTGAGAAGAAAAAGAAGAAAGGCTGTTGGAGGGTTGGTGAGGGCTCCAGAATATCCTTGATCAAGAACCTGAGGGTGCAGCTTTTCACTTCATGCTGTGGGAACCTGGGGTATGTAACACTTACAGAGGTGCTTTGTGAAACTAAAAGTTGAGAGGTATGGAAATATTATGGTGTTGACAACCATCTGGGCACTTAGAGGACAATTTAGGCTGTGAATGGGAAACTGTTCATTTGTCTAGTTGAGTAAATTAAAATTCTGTGCACATTATTCCAAAGGAGACTTTTTTAAAAAAATTCAAAAAACCCAACAGATCTTACTTGGAACTGTCTACAGAAATGGAGCCAGCTCCCTGCCTGTGTGTATGTCTGTGTACTGTTCTCTCTAGGGGAGAAAATGCTAATGACAAAGTGTATTTGAGATATGTGCTCTAGAAACGTGGTGTCTGGAGCATGCCAGCGCTACTTGGAAGCAGTATGAGGTTATCTGGCAGCACCATGAGCTGGCCAGAGGCTTTTAAGACTGCTTCCTCCATCTTCTGCTGAGTTACAGTAAAGCTGGTCTTAATACCCACACTGGGGAGGATGGGGACAGAAGCAAGACGTTAGACAACTTGGCCTTGGTGTCTTTTGACCTTTGGGAAGCTTTACGTGACAATCTTAACTCTAAACGTGCATGCATGGAGCTGTGTTATGACGTGGAGGGTAAGCTGGCAGACAGTGTGTTGTCTCTTGCATTTAGATATCGTGATCTTGACCTTCTACTCTGCTCCTGAGAACTTGGGTCTACATTTTTTTGCTGATGTTTTATCCTTATTCCTATTTAAAGAAGATCCAGGCTGCAGCTGCCAGCAAGCTTAAAAACTCTCATCCTAGAGCATATTTCTGGCAGAAGCGGTCTTGACAAACTAGGTCTTGGGTCTGTTTCTCTTGGCTAAAGGAACTTGTCAATCCAGAAATAAAATAAGTAGACTTTATTTAACTTGCTGGCAGTTTGACTTGGAAGGGGGTCATCAAACTTTTTGCTTTGTTATTTCCTGACTCTCATTCATTCACACATGCAGCCTTGGAAGCTCGAAGTCAAAACAAATATAACAAAAAATGAAAAGAAAGCTCAGAGTCTCTTTTTTTTTTTTTTTTTTAAATGTACTTAAAATGTGATGTATCCTGGTATTTCTTGATTTGGATTCTTGAAAAGCGGTATCTTTGCTTTTGTGGATTATGGAACATTATTACTTCCTTTTTATTTTTTCCTATCTAAACCTAGGAGAAACTGATTCTCTCCTCCAAAACAAAAACAACTTCCAATTTTCTGAGTATGAAGTTTTTTGACTTTTCTAGAAATGACACTGCAAAAAATTGTGGACTCTAGACATGAACCCTAAACTTTCCTTGGAGGAAACTGAAGATGTATCTGCTCCCCCCACCCCACACATGCTTCTGCAATTATGAAAACTCATCGTCAGGTCCCTCAGAACAACCTCAAACCCAAATTTTGAAGGGCTCGCTCTTCATGCTGGGCTATCAGACATGAAAACCAACCCACCACACATGACTTGCCTTTTGTACCCCCTCCAGTTCTTTTTTTTTGTGTACGTTTGAGCCTTTCTGCAAATGGTACAAATGCAGAGGTACAGATGTTGGAGGGCCAGCGAGGACAGAAAAAGCAAGCTTTGCCTGGAAAGCGACTGCCCAGGATGGAAATGCTGTGCAATGAGGTTGGGGATAAAGCTCAAGAATCGGAACTGTTCTGACCAAGACTTTTAAAAACGATAAAATTGGGCAGGCTTTGTAAGAGCTGCTTATTCTGAGAGAGCTTTGAGAGAAAGGCAAACAACGTCGAGGCACACCCAGCGTGCTCGGAGAAAGGCTGCTTTTCCAAGTGGGTGGAACACTTTGAGTGCCAGCTCAAGACATGACTTATTATGAGGATTCAAGTGCCTTTGTGGCTCAGATGCCCTGGCGTTTATCATTCCCATGTGCTCCAGATCGCATGCTGATGATTATTTTTTCATAAACTTGAGGTATATTACATACACGGCTTCTGTACAGGCTTCCTCCTGTTCATCACGGGCTTTGGCAGCAGCAAATATTGTAAAGCTGTGTTTCAGGAGGACTGGGTAGTTTGTCTTTCCCATCTGTGTAGTGGATCTTCCATTTCAATGAATAGAGGAGCAACTCCACTGGTATGTGAGGGTGCTTGATAGTCTCTGACTTGTACCAGGACAGATGCTAGGCAGTTTGTCAGCTCCCCCCTTCACTGCGCTCTCTCTAGGCATCTCCCAGGGAGGACTAGGCTGCCAGATGAGACTTTCCTTTGCCATCTTAAGATCTCTTTTGCTTGCACTGGGGACTTGCTGTAGGGGCGGCTGTTCCTGGAGGATACCCCTGATTCAGAGAAGACTGGTTCTGCTGAGCTTGCTGCTAAATGATCTGTTATTCTGGAGTCTAGCTCGGGCTGGTTTGTTTTGCCCTTAGCTTAATCTTACTGCTGCTGGGTTATCTTTCATCCAGCGCTGTGTTCCCAGCTGGGGTGCCTCCTCTCGCAGTGCGAGATCATCTGTTTCTCCGTAGTTCCCATTTCAGGACATCTTCAGTTGTGCTTCTGTGAAGTAACCTTGAAGTTGCCTGTTGTCACCTGAAATGTCCTTGTTTGCAAAGAAAAGAGAGGCAAAAAGTCAGAAAAATAACGGGAGAGTTGCAGAAAGGCTGCTGCTTAAGACAATTCTCTAAATGCTGTATGTGCCCAGCTGGTACCGAGAGGCAGCTCCTGATGCGTTGACTTGTGTGCCTGCAGGGCCGTGCGTAGCCTACTTTCCTTGTGTCTGTCCTCAGAAATACTTTGATTCAAGAAAAGCTCGCTGTTAAAAGAGTTGCTGTGGACCTTGAGTGGTAGCTAGCAGTCTGGTCGTGGTCCTGAGTCCTGCTAGCTGGGCTCAGGGCGAGGGTAGAGACCCTCCAGGGTGCTGCTCCGTGTCGTCACGGCTGCAGGCACAAACTTTCCTGCCTTGAGTTGTGCCTGTCCTGGTTGCCAGCATCATTGTCCTGCACCTTGAGAGGTGACTGGGAAATGAGTCGTGGATGTGGGTAGTGTTTAGGGAAGATGGATGTGGGCCTGAAGATGCAGTAGGTACCTCTCTTTCCAGAAGAAAGGGCAGGGGGAAAGGTCCTTCAGTGGGACCTTTGATCTGACCCTCTGGGGTTTGGCAGCATCGCTGTACTGTATTTGTTCTCTGACAGTGCAGCAGTGACAATTAGCAACACCAGCTGCCTTCAGCAAAGCCCAGCGTGGATCCCGGTCATGAGATCTGTCCTCCAGAGGTGCTGTGTTGCTTATTGGCATCACTCAGCTTCTTCCCCGCCAGCAGAGGGACAGACAGGTTCTGGAGAGGGAAAACATGCTGAAGATGGGTGTGCTTTATTAGCTTCGTCATGTTCTGCTACCGTCCTACCACTGAATGCATAAGGGGAAAAGAAAAAGACTTGTTTCTGCCTCAGTGAGTTTGTATCACATTTGTGATGGCAGGAGGTTGTGTTTTGCACAGCCTCGCTCCTCCGGATGCACAGTCACCAAGGCAGTTCCTCCTCCTTCGTAGAGACTGCTGCTTTGGAAATTATTTGGGGGGTATTTAGTTGAAGATGTCCCTGCCCACAGCAGGGGGGTCGGACTAATGACCTTTAGAGGTCCCTTCCAACCCAAACTATTCTATGATTCTATGTCCAAGCCAAAACAGGAGTAAAACCTTCCCTGGGTTTTACTCAGGGAAGTAGAACCTTCCCCAGGTTTTACTCAGTCTGGGACCCAGTTAGTACAGACCTGTCATCTCAATTTTTGCCCTAGCAAGCACACAAATAATGCAGCTGGAGCAATGTTTTGCCCCTTAGCTTTTTGGTTTCTGCATATGGAGGTGGTCTTTCAGGTGTGTCTCCCTTTCAGTTTGCCTACTATGGAACTTCCTGATTGCTCCTGATTTTCTTCCACCAGGGAATTCTCTTGGTGTACGACATCACTAATCGCTGGTCCTTCGATGGGATAGACCGATGGATAAAGGAAATAGATGAGGTAAGTTGAATGGAAGAACATGTGCAGTGGTCTATAGCAAAAATCCGTGGAGGTGCCACCTCTGATATGGGGACAAGAATGGCTCTGCTATGGAGAGGAAATGATGGCAGTCTGCTAATAAGCAAAGCAAGGGGATAAGTGTCTGCCCTCCACGTCTGTATAAATCCGGAGTAGTAGGAAAGGGCTTGGGAATGGCCAAGAAAGATAGGAAGGTTCCTTCTAAGAAGGTTCCCTCTAAAATGGACTGTAGAGGGGATAAATTAGTCTTCCTCACCATGTAGTGCTGGTTTTGGCAGTCCCTCTCGGTCACAGAGCAGTTTCTATTTCTTTGCCCTTCACTGCTGTTGCAGCTAAGCAGAGTTCTGGTTGTAGGCTGCTCTTACTAAGGTCAAGCCATGATTTCTCCACTTTGTTCCTTTTTTCAGCATGCCCCCGGTGTCCCTCGGATCCTGGTGGGAAACAGGCTTCACCTCGCCTTCAAGCGGCAGGTGCCAACAGAGCAGGCCCGGGCTTACGCGGAGAAGAACTGCATGACGTTTTTCGAGGTCAGCCCCCTGTGCAACTTCAATGTCATAGAGTCCTTCACGGAGTTGTCCCGTATCGTCCTCATGCGGCACGGCATGGAGAAGATCTGGAGACCCAACAGAGGTCAGTAGTGAGGAAGATGCTCCATGTGGGAAAGGCATGAGAGCTATCTGGGCTGAAATCGAGGATTAGGACTCACTGCCTAGGTGGGAGGTGTGTTTATTAGTAATTGTGGGATCGGAAAGCACCTGACGTGGAGAAATGCCTCGGGTCAGACAAGCTGAAGCTGAGCCACAACAAGCTGCCTGTACTAGCGCAGGAACCCGGCGGGCAGCAGTGAGGGATGGGCAGCTCCAGAAGGCAGTTCAGCATGTCTAGGATCTGAATTGCTCCAGGGCATCCTACACCTCTCCACTTAGTCTGGATGAGGCTGAGGGCAATTAAGCTCACAACTTGAAAGTACTTCAATCAAATGGCTGTGTGGGATGAATCCAAGCATAAGCATCTCTGTCCTTACTCTTGCCTGAGCCTGTGTCTCCTGTTTTGGAGAGACGTGAAGAGAATGAGCCCAAGGAGCTGAAAGGGACTAAATCACATCCCTGCTGTCGGCACGGAGCAGTGGGCTGGGGTATTCCTTATATCCAGGCACATGTGCTGCAGTGTGGCAAACTGCGAGCAGAGACCATGTTACATCTCAGCCTGTTGCGTTTGAAGCAAAATAGTCTTAAGTCCCACGTTCCTGGCTGGAGGTAGCAGTGTGCCCCACTGGCAGTCTGAGCAGCAGGAGATTTGTACTCCGGGGGTGACTTGCCTTCATATGGATCCTCAGCTCCTGCTCATGAGGGAGGGAGAATCCTGTTTGCCAGCCCCAGTCACCAAATTATCTGCCAGGGCTTCTGCCCCTGACCTGCCTGCCGTGCCGCTGTCTCCAGCTTGTGGAAGGATGGAGAGCAGGAGCTGGGCTGCATTCGTAGACCTCTTCTGAACCTCTTCCAGAGGCAGGACTTGTAACTGCTGCCTGCTTGGGAACAGCAGCGTGGCTTTCGCGGCAGGCTGGAGGTGAAAGCGTGCCCTCGTGTGGCCGCTTGCTGGGAAATCCCCCCCAAGCAGACTTCCCAAAGCAGGCTCACATGATGTACGCTGAGCTGAGAGGACGCTGGGAAGCCTGAAAGGGCAGAGCCTTCTTCTGGCTTGGTGGGATCTCTGTTGTTGCAGGCACTCTGCAGAGAGCTGGCCCCCGTGGCTGCTGCTCCCCAAGCAGGTCCCAAGTGAGACTGTCCTGCTCCGGGGCTTGCTGACCCTGTTGCCTCCTTCCCTGGGCATGTCCTTCTGGTTGCCAAACGATGCCCTGAAAAGCCAAGTGTCTGGCAGGAGTGTGAGCAAGGCACTGCCTGCCCCGGGCGCTGTGCGGAGAGGAGGGGTGGCGGAGTCTAAGCCCCGCGTTGACACCAAAGCTGGGGTGTCGCAAAGCAGTAACCTCTAAGGCAGAGCTTAGAGTTTCCCAAGCTTTTGTCCTAACTAATCTGCTCCCTGTTCAAGGCTCCTATGCAATCATTATTAGCTTCTCTCCCCAAAGGAGCAGGAACTGCGCAGCATAAGGAATAGTTGTAGGGAGAAGGCAGCCCTTGAAATCTCTTGGCCCTTGACCGTCTGGTCTTTTCTCCCACCAGTGTTTAGCTTACAGGACCTGTGCTGCCGAGCCATCGTTTCCTGCACCCCAGTCCACCTCATCGACAAGCTGCCGTTGCCTGTCACCATCAAGAGTCACCTGAAATCCTTCTCGATGGCCAATGGGATGAACGCGGTGATGATGCACGGCCGGTCGTATTCCTTGGCCAGCAGCGGGGGTGGGAGCAGCAGCAAAGGTAACAGCTTGAAGAGATCCAAATCTATTCGTCCACCCCAGAGCCCCCCACAGAACTGCTCACGCAACAACTGCAAGATCTCTTAGCAGGATGGACGCGCCGTGAGCTTCTAACGTATCCACACCCACCCACCGATGTACAGCTGTTTGCACACTTAACCCTTTTCGACTGGATCCTTTCGGATGGGCCGCGGTTGGTTTTTTTTTCCAATGGCACGCACAAGCGTTGGGAATGTGCTCACATTTTGGCTTCACATACGAAGCGTGGTGCTGGCTGGATCTCGCAGCGCTGGCAGGGAGAGGACTCTGCCAAGTGACCCTCCAAGAATGCTTTGGGCTTTGCCTGTCGGCCTGGGGTGGAAAATTCAGCAGCTGCCGGGTTGGGGAGGGGGGAAGGGGAAAAAGCTCATCCAGTCTCAATGGAGAAATGGATTTAATGGAAGATTGAGAGGCTTAAGGGAGTAGGCAAGGAGAGTCTGTGCTGCAACTTTAACTCTTGGACTCCTGAACAGGTTGCTGGTGCAATAGTGATCATTGGATGTAGAAAAAAAAGAAACGGGGATAGGGGACTAATGACAGTTTTCACCGGGATGTTAACCTGCTGTTGCCAAAAACAAAGAAGAAAAGGCGAGAGTTGGCCAATTGGAAAGGGGAAGGAAGCAGTCTGCTTGCCTTCGTCGTTTATTTATGTAAATATTATACATATATATATATATATCACTTGTTTTTAAGTGTTTTTTTTTTTTAAGAAGCAGTCAGGGAAAATTTTATGCAGCCATGTAAATACAAGCACTGGATTAACTTTCCCAGTGTCAGCAAAAGGGGAGAAGTGGAGGATTTTCCGACGAAAATATACAAATGCTTTAAGAGACTTTCAATCACCACCTGGGCTTGTGCTGGGTTGTTTGTTTTTTTTTTTTTTTTTAAATACTACATATGCAGAAGGAAAGAACGATTCATGTGTAACATACCCCAAGCTGCTTTATTCCGATCATTCCCTAAAACTTGTGAGTGCCGAAGGCAGGGTGGGATGGAAGTGGATCAAGGGGCAGAGCGGAGAGGCCAGGGTCTTGGGGGTTTGTTTTCGGCCTCTGAGGTCAGACCGATGCCTTGCTTGCTTTGCACCTTCTGATGCGCGGCTGATCAGGGACTGAGGAGGAGAGGACGGAAGCATCGCGCCTGAAGCAGAGGGGAAAGCGCTGAATTTGTCCCTTATTGCTGCAAAGCCTCGGCTGTCGCTTCCAGAGCCCTCCATCCTCGACACAGCCCTCTGGACCCTGACACACCACCCCGTGTGACAGCCCTCGAGTCCTGGCTGCTTCTTGCTTTGCTTTTCCAAAGACGTTCTGCCTGAGCTGGCGCTGCTGCGGCTCCTCCTGGATGAAAGTGGGGAAAGGACAGAAGCAGCTTTTCCCACTGGAGCATGAAGGAGCAGGGATTGGGAAGGCGAGAGAGGTTTGTGTGGGGAAACAGCAGACCCCAGCCCCCAGATCCCATCGTGGCGAATGCGCTCAGCTCTCGTGGCAGCGCCAGGAAATTGGGAAAGCAAACTGCTTTGCTCTGTAGGACCGCTCCCGGATTTTAGAGGGGCATGCGTGCTCAGCGGCAAGAGCTTGAGATGTGCATGTGCCGTGGTAGAAGATCCTGTGTCAAGCAAGGGCATGTGCTTCCCTGGCTTCGTCCCATGGCTGAGCTGTGCTGGAAATTCACCTGGAAACTTAGAAATAACACCTAGCCCTTATTGCAAAAGCTAAGCGGGGCTTGGCAGTGGGACTAAGCCGTGTCGACAGATTCTTGTAGGTGGCCAGGACGTGTAGATTGTGAGTAGCATGGTAGAAAGTGAACTGCTTTTCCTTGTGCTGGGCGGGTCTCTTCCTCAGCGAGGAGCCCAGCCGGTACAGTGCTGCCATCTTCCTCCTGGTGTTAGTATCTCCTCAAGGCCTGGGCTCGCCCGTCTCCCCCTGGCTCAGCAGCTTGCTGCATTGCATGGGCAGAATGAAGCCGCAGCAGCTCCTGCGTGGCTGACGGACCCGCTTTGTTCAGGCAGCAGGCAGGGGCGCATCCCTCCACGGGGGACATCTCCTTTCCCTTGCTTCTGAGCCGACCTGGGAGGTGAAGGAGCCTTCCCCCTCCCCGCTCTGTAGAACAAAATACAGTACAGGGGTAGGTCTCTTGGCTCGTCTCTAGCGTGCTTTATTGCCCAGCTCAAATGAGCGAGGAGAGAATTAAACCCCAGGCAGATGGAGGGGGGAGGAGAATCCTTTGTAGTGGTGGTTTGGCTCAAGAGCAAAGCCGCAGCCGAGCTCAGCGCGGTGGCGCAGAGGCCGGGGGATTTCGAGAACCTGTCTGGGATGGCTGGCACCTGTTTCCCATCACTTAACACACAGCAGAAGACAATCGCTGGCTCAGCAGCCCGGGGATATACAGCCAACAGGTGATGCGCCCCGGCACCGCAAAAGTGACTTCTCCTGGAAAACATCATCCGGGCACCGCGGGGCACCTTCGCCGGGCTGCTCCCGGGCACCGGTGTGCGGGGTGAAGAGGGACGAAGGTTTCCTTCCTGAAATCACAAAGCTGCTGCATGTCTAGAAAAACTTGATGTACCTCTGCTTGGTTTGGCTTTGCCACGCGTGACACCTCCCCACGCCTTTTTCCTTGCGGTTGATTTTTTTTTTTCACCCTACAAGTTCTCAACAGATCCTGTCCAGAGTGAGGATGAAAGATTTACCTGGAGCTTTTTTTTTTTTTTTTTATTTAAAAGGAAAAGATTCTTACATCTGATGTCAACACTAGTCTGTAGCTGCTCTCCAACACTTGTACCATTCCTGAGTTGTTTTTTTGGACTATCCTTTTATTTTTTTATTCCTTTGTACAGTCAATGTTGTTCAACTGATTATACATGGTTTTGTTTTGTATAAATTAAAGTGGTTTTTTTTGTTTTGAACTACCAATTGAAAGGTGGAGAAGTTGTATCAATTTTCATGTGGGCTGGGAAGAGGTTGAAGGGAAAAGGTGATAGTTTTGCCCAAAACTGGGGATTTGGGACTGCTTGTTCTGGAGGTGCATATTGCCGCTTCCTGATCAGCCTCAAAATAACTCCTGTTAACCCCAGATTGCATTTTCGGGGGGGTCTTAAAGTCGCAATTCCTGGCTCTGGGGTTCTTTTTGCCCTTCTCTACAAATGCAGAAGCTAAAACTGTTCTTACTAAAGGCTTGATTCTCACAGAATTGCTGATTCTTGGGGAGCGGAGCTCTAAGGAAACGCAGAGTAGCCTGCGACACGTTTAATGTCGTAGGTGGCTGTAGGAAGCCAGGCTCCCCATCAGCTTGCGTGGGATTGCGCGCCGTCCCTGGCACACGGGGACAGGTTTTGCAAGTACAGTCGAAGCCTTAAATTGCCTTTTTGGGTCCGGGCGATCTCGGGGAGGGGGGGGGGGAGAGGACCGAGCGCTGTGGCAGTATTCACCCATCCTACCTGGACTGGAACGAGCTGAAAGTCAGCCTGGGACAAACGTGACTTTGAAATGGAAAAGATGGCGCAGGGAGCTCAGAGGACCGGTGTCACCGCTGGGGTGTCACTGGGGCTGGCGTTCGGAGGCGTCGGCTGGGGCCGGGAGCCCCGGGAAGGGGGTTTTCTCCTGGAGTGGAGGGAAACTTCTCCTTGCCTGATCCTTTTCTCTCTCGCTCCCATCCCACCTCCCCTTGACCTCCCTTTTCCCCTGCCTGCTCGCTTCCCTAGGATCAGATTTTCCACTTCGTACCAGACTGGCCACGCTTGTTTTAACAGCTTAAGTAGTAATTGCCGGGGCTGGGAGGGGGCAGGGGGGAAATGAGATAGTGTCTGCAGCCTGGAAAACCCTGGAGCTAAGGTGAAAGCCTGGTCAGGGAAGAGTCACGGAGACTTTTCTCCTTTTTTTTTGGGGGGGGGGGGGCTGGAAGTGTCTGTTCCCTCCCGCCAGCAGAGCTGAAACAAAGGCTGTGTGTGGTTTCAGGTGGGGTACGGACAGCCGGAGCCCATTAGGCTGGAGCAGTAGGGGCTGCCTTTGCTGCAGCTGTCTCTGCTCTGGAGGAGCAGGGCAAGAAAACACACTGCACAGCCTGAAGCTCGGGGGAAAGGCTAGACGGACCTTTAAGGGTCCCTGTTCCTTGGAGAAAGGGGAGGGAGCAGGTTGCTCTGGGCTGGGTCAGGTCTTTCCTAGCTGGCTGCGTTTATCTGAACCCACCTTCTCAATTCGAGGGTGTCTTGGGTTGGTCCCGCTGTCCTCTGCAGGGTTGTTACCGTGCAGGCTGTGAAGAAATGGTGACCTCCATCTGCCTGCACCCGAGGTGCTTGAAAATGAGGATGCACCTACCCATGGGTGCATTGGTGGGGCAGGAGCCCTCCTCCCTGGGTGCAGGGCGTTACCGGAGGGGGAGACATGGCACAAGTGCCCTTCCCTCCAGGACGGGGTGCTGAGCCGCTTCCTGCGCTCCCTTGTCTTGAAGGGAGAAGATGAGCCATAAAACTCGCATCCATGTCTGGGATCTTTGAAAGTGACCCCAAAAAATCCCCGTTTTGGGGTGCAGTGTGTGCTTGGATGCATGGAGGCGAACAGTTCGGGAGAGGCTGAAGTTATGGCTGCTTTAAGCCTTTAGATGGTGAAAGTCTATAGTGGGCTTGGTCCAGGGTGGGGAGAGTCACTTTTTTTCCACCTTCTGCTGAAGAAGCACTAGAAGAGGCTGGGCAGGGGTCCCCAGGTGTGGGTGTGGGTCTCAAGTCGTTGGGAGCTGCATTTCCAACCATGCGGCATCCAGCATCCCTCCGGCCGGCCTTGTGCCGCCAAGGCAAAGGTTCCTGGCGGGCGCTTGTCCCGGCCTCGCCGCTTTTGATCTTGGTGACACAGGGATCTCAGGCCCCCGCGTGAAACACGGGCCACCCCTCGGGGGCTGCTCCCCTGGCTCCGGAGAGGGGTCAGCAGGGCAGGAGCCGACCCAAACCCCAGCACTGGCACCTTCTCGGACTGTGTTGCTGTGACCACATGGACCCCAGCGTGGGGATGGGCGAAATCTGGGCTCCAGTTTTTCTCTTCCCCCCTTCCCTTCCCTCCTGCAGCAGCATCCTCAGAAGGACCCTGGGGCACCCCGAAGTGGCTCTATGCCCCCAGGCTGCATCCTCGGGGAGCGAGGTGCCATGGCAGCCTGCAACGCTGCCTCCCGGCTAGACCGAGGCGGGTTTGGGGGTCGGGGATCTCCATGCGTAACACTGCTGCAGGCAGCCGGGCGCTGGCAGTGCCCGCTCAGCAGCCGGTGTCTGGGGTCGGCTGGGGGGCTCCGGGGGGCTCTGGGCTGCCAGGGCAGGCGGGGTACGCCCCCGGCAGCTCCCAGGCCAGGCTGTCCTGATGCAATTCCCTGTTTGCAAAACACCTCATCAGCCTCCCCGCGAGTGTCCTGGGGCAGCGTAACCTCCTCTCCACGTCCAGGGCCAGCCGGACCCTCGGGTGGCTGCTTGGCCACGTAACCGGGGTGAGTGGGGTCCCCGGGCACAGCCACGGAACACGGTCCAGCCCTCCGTGTCTGGTCACGGCAAGCTGATTTCAGGCCCCCGGGGAGCCCCGGCACGGAGCCACTGGCAGCGCAGCCGTCTGCCGGCCCCGGCAGCCGCTCGGGCAGGGAAGTGGCAGCGGTTGCAGGTCGTGGCACTGTGTCAGTGGCACCAGCTGGAGATCAGCGTGCCGGGGCACGGCGGTTGTGTCCCGCTCGCACCAGCGTGGCGGGTGTCGAGAGCTCCCCCGAAACGCCTGGTCCAGTGCAATGGGGCTTCTCCTGGGAGCCTCAAGCGGGGGGAGCACCAAACCATCGCATGTAAAAACACCTCTGGGGCGCGGGCGGGTTGGTTTCCCCGCTAAAAATGTCAAGAAAAGGCTCCCCACCTTCTTTGGCCCCCCTCCACTGCCCCCCCAGTTCGCAGCCCTGCAGAAGGGAGGCTGGGGGTTCTGAGCTGCCCCCCCCCCCCCCCCCCCCCCGGGGCAAAACCCCCTCGGGTGGGTTTGCTGCTTCCCAGGAGCTGCAGAGCCTGCCTCGGCGCTGAGGCGGGTGGGTCACGGCTCTCGCCAGCGCCGGAAGAGTTAATGCTCCCAAAAATGCCGTGAAATGTGCCTGCTGCAGGTCAGTCTCCACCGGGGATTAGGGAAATCTGGCCGGTGAGCCAGGGCCGGCTCCTGCCAGCTTAGGGCCGGCTGCGGGACGTGCTCAGGGAGGCAGCGGCAGGATTGAAGCCCAGGCACAGCGTGCCGGAGCAGTCCCGCCGGGGTCTGGCACGGCCAGGCGCTGCCTTCCAGCTCGGAATAATACAGCCAGTTTAAAAAGCCTGGCCATAAATCAGCGGGGAGGGAAGGCTGGGAGCCGCCGCCAGGCTGGGTGAGCCCCTCCAGGGGGGCTGGGTGGGCACCCACCCTGCCGTGCTGCCGGGCGAGCCAGCGTCCTGTGCTTGGCGGCGCGGCACTCTCGGGATGCTGGCCGGCGAGCAGAGATGAGCAGGGTGGACACGTGCCGGCACCGGCACCCTGCTCCTGGGCACAAGGCTGCCTTTGCCCAGCGGGTGCCAAGAGGCGCGGTGCGGGGTGAGGGGCTCCCAGGCCAGCCCGGTCCCCGGCAGCCCCGCAGCGTGGGCTCCACGTGTCTCCCCGCCGGCGGCCCTGTCCGAGTGGACAACAGGCTCTGGCTGTTTTCTCATCCTGCAGGAATTCGGCTCCGTGGGCCGGGCAGGTTTTTTTTGTGTGTGTGTGTGTCCCCTCCTTTCACTCTCCCTCTTTGGAGACTTTCCGCATTCTGCCTTTGATCTCCCCCCTGTGTTTGCCCAGCCGATCGCTGGGCTCGCCGGGGTTAGAGGCTGAGGTCAGCGCCTTTCCCATTCCAAACACCCAGAAACATCAGTGGGAAGGGAGGGGATTCAGATTACAACCTTCCCATCCTCCCCTTCCACCCCACTCGCCCCGCTCGCCGTGCCGGCGGGGAGCCGGGATGGACTGAGCCCCTCTCGCCGAGGGACGCCGCTGCCACCGTGTCCCCGGCACCCCGAGAGCCGAGCGGCGGCGATGGATGGAGGTGGCGGGCAGCATCGCTGGTGGTCCGGCAGGCGCTGGGCGTGCTGAAGGGCAGAGGTTTGATCCTCTCCTCCTCCTCCTCCTCTTTGTCCCCCCGCCCGCCCGCCTTCTCCCTCGTCCCCTCCATCCTGAATGTGATTTATCCTGAGCCCTCGCCAGCGAGCCAGGCCGGCGGACCGGGGTGGCCAGATGCCTCCTCGCGGGAATTTTGGCCGCCCGGGCCGGAGCCGGCGAGCGGGTGGGCGGCAGCGTGCCCCCATGGGCATCACGCTCCTCCTGCCTTTGCTGGCGGTGGCAGCGGCCGGGCTGAGCCTGCAGCCGGGCAGGATGCGGCACCTGGGGGTCTGCCCCAACCAGCTGAACCCCAACCTGTGGGTAGATGCGCAGAGCACCTGTGAGCGGGAGTGCCAGGCTGACCAGGTGAGCGGGGGGGCTGCGGGGGCTGCGGGAGGGGGTGTGGGTGTGTGGGGGGACATCCCCAGGTCCCCTGAGGGAGATGCTTTGGGGTGCAGGTCCCGTGCCCGGTGGCACAGCCAGTTCAGTTGTTTCGGTGCAACGCGCTCAGCCTGGCTGCAACTTCACCCCCCCCCGAGCCCCTGCTGTTGGCAGGCGCAACGGATGCCCTGGGGCCACTCCCTGGCCCTCAGCAGGCGAAGAAACTGCTTGTAGCCCCCCATGTCCCACCCCGGGCTGTGCCCCGTGGCCAGGACACCCCCTCTGTGCACCCCCAGGATGCTCCCACCCAGCCGAGGGGAACGGGTGCCTGGGACAGGGACCTCCATCAGGCGGTGGACAGCCTCCCCCGGCCCCCTCTCCCGACTTTTCCCTGAGGTGAGGAGCCCACCCACAGACCAGGCTGCCCGTCCCAGAGAGCTGCGGCTCTGGGCTCCACAGCAGCAAGCAGGGGCACCAGCACCTCCACCCCGGTTAGGGCTGCCTGGACCCGGGGGGAGTGACTCCTTTGCAATTCATCTGTGCAATGAGTTCTGCCTCCCCTCAGCCAGCTAAAGCTGAGAGGGGTGAGACACTGTCTGCTGGGGGAGAAGGGGCTGTCATCACTGTCGTGCCCCCCCTGCTGGGGAGGGTCTGGGGGAGCTGAGGGGGGGCTGGGGCCAGCGCAGCCATTCTGGGGTGGTCTGGCTCTTACCCGGAGCCCAGCGATGCTGGGGGGTGCACAGGGCGGCGCAGGGGACACTTGCCCACCCGAAAGCCCCGTGTGGGGTGGGAGCAGCATGCACGGCCACTGCACGGCGGTGACTTCCACGTCCCAACCCCCGATTTCCTCTCCCGCCCCCCCGGCCAGGACTGCGAAGGCTTCGAGAAATGCTGCACCAACGTGTGCGGGCTGCGGAGCTGCGTGGCCGCCCGCTTTGCCGACGGCAGCCTGCCGGCGCTGGCGCTGGCGCCGGCAGCCTCGTGCGAGAGCTTCGTGTGCGCGCAGCAGGGCTCCGACTGCGACATCTGGGACGGGCAGCCCGTCTGCAAGTGCAAGGACCGCTGCGAGAAGGAGCCAAACTTCACCTGCGCCTCCGACGGCCTCACCTACTACAACAAGTGCTACATGGACGCCGAGGCGTGCCTGCGCGGCACCCGCCTCACCACCGTCCCCTGCAAGCACATCTTCACCTGGCCTGACACCAGCCCCGTGCCGCAGGAGACGACGGCGCGCCCCACGCCGGGAGCCGGCCCCGAGGTGCCGGTGCCCCCTGCCCTCTACAGCAACCCCTTCCACCAGTCGGTGCGTGCCGGCGGCACCGTCAGCTTCCGCTGCGACGTCAGCGGGCGCCCGCGGCCGGACATCACCTGGGAGAAGCAGAGCGAGCGGGAGGAGAACTTCATCATGCGGCCGGACCAGATGTACGGCAACGTGGTGGTCACCAACATCGGCCAGCTGGTCATCTACAACGCCCGCCACGAGGACGCCGGCATCTACACCTGCACAGCCAGGAACGCTGCTGGGCTGCTCCGCGCCGACTTCCCACTGTCGGTGGTCAGGCGGGAGCCGGGGGGGACTCCACAGGCTGGCAGCCCCCAGCCCTTCCCCAGCGCCGAGTGCCTGAAGGAGCCGGACCGGCGGCGGTGCGAGGCCCTGGAGGTGCGCTGGCACTTCGACGCCAAGCAGGGCTCCTGCCTCACCTTCCGCTACGGGGGCTGCGGGGCCAACAGGAACCATTTCGAGACCTACGAGGAGTGCCGGGCTGCCTGCTTGGGCAGCGCCCGCCCCACCTGCCTGCTGCCCATGGTGCAGGGCCCCTGCCAGAACTGGGAACCCCGCTGGGCGTACAACCACCTGCTGAAGCAGTGCCACTCCTTCGTCTACGGCGGCTGTGAGGGCAACACCAACAACTTCGAGAGCAAGGAGACCTGCGAGGACGTCTGCCCCTTCCCCAAGAGCCTGCAGTGCAAGGCTTGCCGCCTGAAGAGCAAGATGGTGCTGAGCCTCTGCCGCAGCGACTTCGCCATCGTGGGCCGGCTGATGGAGATCGTGGAGGACCAGGACTCCGGCATCGCCCGCTTCGCCCTCGAGGATGTCCTCAAGGATGAGAAGATGGGCCTCAAGTTCTTCAACATCAAGTACCTGGAGGTGACCTTGACTGACATGGACTGGAGCTGCCCCTGCCCCAACATGACGGCGGAGGACGGGCCGCTCATCATCATGGGTGAGGTGCACGACGGCATGGCCACGCTGGACCCCAGCAGCTACGTCCGGGCGGCCAACGACAAGCGGGTGAAGAAGATCTACGAGCTGATGGAGAAGAAAACCTGCGACCTCCTGAACCGCTTTCAGGACTAGGAGAGAGCCGGGACGTGCCGACGTGGGGGGGCCACTGTCGTGTAGTTCCCTACCAACCCCATGCTGAGCCCCAGCCCAGCTCCCACCTCCCCTGTAATTTATCTGCCGTATGTGTCCCCCCCCCCCCAGCCCGGCCAGCAGCAATAAAGGACTGGATTGGGTTGCAGAGGGGTGGGAGGTCTGCCAGGAACACCCCCCCCCCCCCGCCCCCCCCCCAAAAAAAACCCCTTCCCATCGCACCGAAGCCTCCAGGCCCAGGTGCCTTGGGTGTTCCTGGTGCAGGATCTGACCCCCCCCCATTGGCGCTGCAGCAGGGGGATTGGGGATGCTCTCCCCCGCCCCCAGTGTCAGTGCTGAAAGCATCAGGGAGCTGCTGGGGGGGGTGGCAAAGCCCTGGAGTTTATTGGTGGGAGGGATGGGGTCCTTGGGGTGGGGAAAGGGGGACAGGTCCCCCCGCCATTGGCACAGCATCCTCTGGGGAAACCGGCACTGAGCAAGAGGTCTCCCCCGCGCCCAGGGGTGCTGTGCCCCCCCCATGCCTATGCCCCCTGTGGCAGCTGCGGCAGCTCCTCTGGGCCAGGCTGGGGCGCCCCATTGCAAAGGGAGCCCCGAAGGGGCCAGGGGAGATGGATCCCCCCCCCCAGCCCACCAGCCAAGCCCAGCCCAGGCTGGGGCAAGTGGGGCACCGTCCCATCGCTGCTGTCCCCAGCCGTGGCTGGCACCGGTGCGGGGATGGTGTGACCCCTCGAGGAGGCATCAATGAGGGGGGGGGTGGCCGTGCCGGGAGATGCCGGGAGGTGCTGGAAGGTGGGGGCAGGTTACTGCTTGCGGAAGATGAGACTTTTGTTGTTGGCCGGCATGTCCACCTGGAAGCACAGAGCCGGGGGTCAGGGTGGGGGTCCCCACTGGTGCGGGGACTGTCCCCCCCCGGCAGACCCCAGCACCTACCATCCTCTCCAGGTGCAGCCCGTTGGCCTCAGCCAGCTGCCGCAGCAGCGCCGTGTCCCGAAGGCCCCAGGTGGGATTGCTGCCGGGGAGGGAGGCGTGGGTCAGACAGACGGACATCTCACCCCTGCGCTCCCTGAAGCATCCCCATCTCCCGGGGGTGCCCCCAGGTGGGGGGGGCTCCCCCCGGTCGATGCTTTAGGTCTTGTCTTGAAGGACCACGCTGGGAGGGAGTTCCTTGCGGCTGCAGGCAGCACAGGCAGGGCAGGCAGCATGGGCAGGACGGGCCATGAGCAGCCCTGGGCCCCCCCGACCCCCCCTTCCTACCTCTGCCTCAGGCTGCGGTCAAAGTCCACGTTGCTCTGGGGGCTGATCCGGCCATCCACGGCGTAGGGCTGCCAGGACACGAAGCCAGAGCTGCAGGCACGAGCCATCGTGTGTGTCCCCTGAGCTCCCCCCGCAGCCCATGGGCTGCTGTCCCCACCACACACAGAAGCCAAGCGAGAAGGGACATGGCCCCTGAGAGGGACCACGGGTCCCATCACCCACCGCGGGCCCCCCCAGACCCTGCCCTGGATGGGGCAAGGGAGGACAGGATCCCTCCCGTCCTGGGAGCGAACAGCCAAAGCCGCCCCATCCAGGGCTCAGCATGTGCCCCAAAAGGCTGAGACCCCCAAACCCGAGCCCCCCCCCCTTTCCCAGCCTCCCCACACCATGCCTAGAGCTGCCCTCCCATCTGCCCCCCCCCAGCATGCCCAGGGACACCCTGTGCCCGGTGGGATGCTCCCGCACCAAGACGGGTGCTCAGCCGAGCAGCACCCACCCCGTAGGTGAAGAGCACACCTCCAGGCTTCAGCAGCACCCCAGCACCCTTGAACAGGCCCTGGGGAAAGAGAGAGGTGGGGACTGGGTCAGGGGGCTGGTGACACCCCCCCGGGAGTCCCCTCCTTGGCCCTGGGACCCCCAGACCAGGGGACAGGGACCTGGCGAGGGCCGGCGTGGTTCCAGCCCTGCCCCGCTCACCTCGGTGCACCGCAGCTCCGCGATGTGCATCATGTTGATGCTGACGAGGAGGTCGAGGGTGGCGGGCTGGGTGCCCCCCCACGTCTCCCAGCCCTGTGAGACGTCCAGCAGGATGGGGGGCAGCACGTTGGGCACCTGCATGGCCTCCGCGTAGGCAGCGATGCTGTGGGCACCAAACCCCACGTCAACCCCAGCCGGGGCATTGCCTGCCCCCCCGCACATCCCCCCCACCAGCACCTGCTGCAGGCAGACCCGAAACCTGCCTGCCCCGGCTACCGGCAGCATCTCCCAGGTGGAGTCTCTGATGTCTAATAATAAGGTTGTGCTTGCAACACAGCCGGGGGGGGCTCTGCACAGGGCGAGGGGTCTGGTATCGCCGAGCTTTGCAACAGGCCAAAGGGTGACGGGGCTGCTGGGGGCGCTGCCGGGGCGGCCGGAGAACCGGCAGCAGCCAGACAACTGGCAGCAGATGGACCGAGAGACCCCTGCGCCTAAAAAATTTCCTAATTCACCATTGCCTCTCAGCAGGGCAGCCGCAGCACGCTGCCCTCCCGGCTGCCTGCATGCGCGCTGCCCGCGCCCACGTGCCCAGGCTGCCTGCGTGCTGCCTGCACCCACACGCCCGTGCTGCCTGCAGCACTGCCAGCACCCACGTGCTCAGGCTGCCTGCACGCCACCCCGCACCCACGCGCCTGGGCTGCCCGCAGCGCTGCCTGCACCCCTGCGCCCGGGCTGCCTGAACACCGCCAGTACCGCTGCACCAGTACCGTGTGATTTTGGTGTGATTTATACCCTTTTCGGCACATTTACCAGCCAGGTCTCAGTTCCCGAAGCGTCAGAGCAGGGAACCGCAGCCTCCCGGCCCCAGCCTGGGGATTATTTTTAACCAGGGCAGCGTGTGCTTGGTGCCGCTGCTGGAGAGGTGACGGGTGGGAAGGACGCCGGCTGCGCTCCCCCGGGACAGGCGCCGATTTTGGCACCGGGTTTATTTTTTTTCATGGGGGAATTCCTCCCCGCGCTGCAGAGCTGGGGTTTATTTTTGTTTCCTGAATGGAAACCGAGCCCTTCCAGCCAGGCGCTGCAATGCCTGGAATGGGCATTTGGCCACGGCCGGATCCGCACACGCCAACGCAGAGCAAATAAACACAGCCCGATGCGGCTTGCCGGGGCGGCGCAATGCCCGGAGTGGGGTGCGAGCCACCCACCACACACGGGTGGGAGCCACCGGGGTGTCCCAGTGAGCTGGGCATCAGGCCCGGCATCACCGGGGAGCATTGCGGCCCACGCGTGGGTAACAGGAGGGCGACTGCCGCTCAGCAATGCGTGGTCGGGCGCTTTGCAGGCAGGAATCGCTCCGCAGCGGGGTGGGCTGGCGGAGACTTGGATGTTGGGGCTTTTCTGGGAAAAATAAAGGACTGAGCCAGGGAGCCTGCGCTGTTTGGGAATCGGATGTCGGGGCTTTTCTGGGAAAAATATAGCAAGCATTGACTTGGGGAGCCTGGGCTGTCTGAGAGTTGAATATTGGGTCTTTTCTGGAAAAAAAATAAAGCATCAAGCACGGGAGCTTGGGCTGTCCCAGAGTTCAGTATCGCATCTTTTCTGGTTAAAAATAAGCATCGAGCTGGGGAGCCCGGGCTGTCTGAGGGTTGAATATTGGGTCTTTCCTGGACTGAAACACAGCACCGAGCTGGGGAGCCCAAGCACTCCAGCCGTGGGTCCGTCGGGAGGGGAAGGGGCTGGAGGCTGTGCTCCCCAGGGACCCCCCCCCGTGCTCCCCGCTCACCTGCGCAGCGCCCGGGGGTCGATGTCGGAGGGCTGCCAGAGGGTCTGCGGCAGCGCCCGGGCAAAGTGCGTGGCGTGCAGCCCCGCGCCCGCCCCCACCTCCAGCACCCGCAGGACGCCGGGTCCCGCGTGGGGGCCGGGCCCCACGTACTCCCGTAGCACCGCCAGGATCGGGCCCTTGTTGCGCTCCGCCGCCGCCGGCGCCTGCATGGCTGGAGCGGGCGCTGGCCGCAGTGCGGGGACTACAAGTCCCAGCCGCCCCCACGGGGACCGCCCCCACGCGCCGCGGGTGGAGCCTCCCACGGGGGGGGGGGGGAGAAACCGCCCCCACGCGCCGCGGGTGGAGCCTCCCACGGGGGGGGGGGGGGGGGGGGGGGAGAAAAAAAAACCCAAAAAGTGACAGTGCGGCTTTGCGCCGCCCGGGAATCGAACCCGGGTCGCAAGAATGGGAATCTTGCATGATACCACTACACCAGCGGCGCCGCTGGCCGAGGGGCCGCCCCGCCGGCACTCGGCCTGCCCACGCGCGACCGCGGGGCGGGGCGGAGCCCCCGGGGCGGCGTGGGGCGGCGCGTGCTGCCGCCCTCCCGCCACGCATGGGCCTTTCCCACCCTACTCCCACCACACCCAACAGGACCAGGTCGATGCTCCGCGTGGACACCCCAGGAAAATGGGGGTGCGTGGGACGCCCCGGCTGCGGGGAGCCGGAGGGGGGGCAGCGGGGTTACCCCGCGGCGTGAATCTTGGGCACACGGGACTCCCAGCGAAACCCCCGCCCGCCCCCAGCCCTTCTGCAACGACTCCCGCTGACGATGGACGCCTGGAAGGATCCAGCCGGAGCCCGAGGATCTGGGGTTTGGGGCTTCTGAGCGCGGGAGGGCTCGGGGCTGCACCGGTGCGCCCACGGGCACCCTATAAACCCCGGGCAGGTCTCAGGTGGGGAAACTGAGGCACAACTCCCCTGGGTGACAGGGCAGGTGACGAGCCGGTGGTGGGGTCCTCCTGGGTCACAGCCGTATTTAAGCACAGTAACGAGGGCCGCATCCTGTAGGGTTGGGGGGAGCCGCATGGGGGCTGACGGCTGCTGGGTGCCCCCCTGTGAGCCACCCACGGGTGGCTGGCACCCTGCAGGATCAGGCCCTGCTTTGCAGGATGCTCTTTTGGGGGGCCAGGCACCCTCCCGCACCGCCTCCCACCCCGGCAGGGCTGTGCCACCACAGCCATGTGGCCGGCAGGGTGGAAAGGCCAAGGTCACCCTTGTGGGGGGGCTTTGCTGCCCCCGGAGCAAGGCTGGAGCACCCCCTAAGACCCCGGTGGGTTTGTCACACAGCCTGTCCCCAAAACCCTGGATGCCACCCAGCTACGGGCAATGGTGTGGGGTGGCTGGGGACCGGCTGGGGGTCACATCCTGGGGCTGCACCTCCTGCCACATGGGGAGACCTCGGCACACCTTCCCTGCTCCAAAGGTCACCGCGATGGCCGGGACATGGCCGCCCGCCCCGGCTTCCCACCTTGCGGGGTGGCCCGCGGCTCCCGGGCGGTCATGGGGTGCGCGGCTCGGGGCTCACCAGGCTCGTTACAGTGCTGTCCCCATGGTGGTGGCACAGCCTCTGTCTCTGCACTCCCTCGCTGTCCCCTGCCTGGGTCCTATGTGTCCGGGAGTGACTCCTACATCTCCCCCGTGTGTCCCATGGCTCCAGTGTCCCCTGTCTCCGGAACGACCCCGTGCATGTCCCCTCTGTGTTCCCTGTGACTCCTGTGTCCCCTGCGTGCCTGTGCCATCTTGTGTCCCGCGCGTCTCCTGTGCCCTGTCTCCTACTTGACCCGTGTGTGCACCCTATGTGTCCCATGCGTGTCGCGTGTCTCCCACCCCCCACGCGTACCCTCTGCCTGTCCCATGCGTGTCCCCTGTGTGTCCCCATGTCCCACGTGTGCCCCCGTGTCCCCTGTGTGCCCTCCACATCCCACGAATGCCCCCTATGTGTCCCGCGTGTGTCCCATGGGTCCCCACATCCCACGTGTCCCCCCTTATGTGCCCCGTGCGTGTCCCCCCCCGGCCCACGCGTGCCCCCTATGTGTCCCGCGCGCGCCCCGCGTATCCCCCCCACGCCCCAACGTCTCCCCCCCCCCTCCCCGCCTCTGCCTCCGACGCCTCCCACGCGCGCCTCCCCCCCGTCCCTCACACGCCTCTGTAGGTGCCCCGTTCCCCGCGCCCCCCGCCCCGGCTCCACCGCCCGCCCCCCGCGCTCCGCTGCCCCCCCCCCCCGGCCCGCCCCGCGCGGGCCCTTTAAGGGCGGGGGCGTGTCGCGGCGGCCGGCCCGGCCCGGCCCGTTAAAGGCCCGGCGAGGGGCGCGCGCCGCACTCGGGCGGGGGCGGCGGGGCCGGTGCGGGGCCGGGGCCGGTGCGGGGCCGCGGCCGCAGGATGTACACGCTGACGCGCGGCCCCAGCAAGCTGGCCACGCAGCGCCGCACAGGTACCGGGGACCCCGGGGAAGGGGGGCGCGGGGGGGGGTGGGGTGGGTGGCGGTGCGTGGGCACCGGCCCCGGCCCCGTCCCGCTCCGCTTCCCCCCGGGCCGCTCTGACGCCCCGCCGCCGCCCGCAGGTCCGACGCAGCAGGCGGTGGAGAGCAGCAAGCTGGGCGAGCTGCGGGGCCGGCCTCAGCCCGGCGCCTGGCCCCCCGCCAGGTGAGCCCCGCGGCGGCGGCGGCGGCGGCCGCCGTGACCTTGGGGAAAGGTTACCGGGGCGGCCGGGCCGCGCCGCCGGGGGAGGGGCCGCCGGTGGGTGGGTGGGCCCGGCGCCGTCGCTCGGTGCCCGCATGCCGGGACGTGCGGGGGGTTGCGGCGCTGCCGGTCCCCGCCCGCTTCCCACGGGGACTGTCCACTCGTGGCGTGGGCCGCCCCTCGGGGGGGGGGGGTGGGGGGAACGGGACCGGAGTTGGTCGTCCCCGTCTCGTCCTCCCCCCAAAAAGCACGGGGGAACGGGATTCGTGGCCAGTGGAGCGGGCAAAGTGCAGGCAGCGGCGGGCTGGGGGGGCACCGCGCTGCCTGGGGTGCTGCTGCCTGCGTGTGGGTGCCGAGGGGAGCCGGGGGCCGGGCCGGGCTGGGGTTGTGCAACCCACCCGCAAACCCCGGGGGAGGCACCGATTGCACAAACCCGCTGGCGGAACCGGTGCCGGGCGAGTGCCCGCACCGCGCCGGGGACCGGTGTGTAACCGCCTGGTCCCCGGGGCTGGCGGGTCCCAGCTGCAGCCCTGGATTCATGGAGGCCGTGGTGGCCCACGGGAGGGTTTGGAGGTTGCCCTGGAGGAAGGGAGGGAGGGAAGGGGACAGCTTTTGGGTGAAACTCCCAGCTTGTAGCAGGAATAACTGGAGCTGTTGGGCAGGTGTCGGAGGGGATTTAAGCAGCTGGAGGGGTGATGGCTTCTCCTCCTAAGGAGATGCTTTCTCAGCTGGAGAGCTGGGGCCAAACCCCAGCCTGGCAGAGTAGGCAGCTCCGCTCTGTCGGGCAGGGCTGTGGGGCCCGTACAGCTCTGCCCGTTTCCTCCAGCTTCAAGAAATGGATGAGAAAAGCCTCCCCTCCAGCTCCCCTCCTTCCTGGGATCTTTCACTAATTAACCGGTGTGGCTGCTACCACGCTTATCCTCCTTCAGTCAGGTTGGTTGGGCATGCTCCTGGCTGCCGCCATGCCCGCAGCAGGCGGGGATGCCTGCCCGGTGCCCCCCGGCCACGTGTGGTGTGGGGTGCGTTACCCTGCCCCAGGCTTTGCCTGCAGAACTGCCAGGGGAGGCGCGGGCAGGGGCTGCCTGTTCTAGGTCTCACCTGCCCTGCAAACCGTAACCCGTCTGCGCTCCCGGGCCCCTTAGACTTTGTCCCGTGACAAACGTGGCCGTTGCAGATGTGTCCCGCCCTGAAGCTGGGCAGAAAAGCCAAAATACTGAAGTTTTGCACTGAACGTGCCCACGAGTCTCATCCCAAACCTTTCCTTTTGATCTGCCCAGTTTTGCTGTTTCCAGGCTGGGGCTGGTTTAAGTGCCCTGCTCTCGGGAGGGGATCCCAGCTCTGAGGAAGCCTGACCTGCTCCCACTTGGCAGAGGGTTTTGTCCCAGTCCTGGGACACCTCGGGCATATGCTGGGGGCTGGGGCTGCTTCAGCAAACCGGGGTGCTTGGCCTGTGGAGAACGGCATGACGGCGCATCCCCCTGCCCAGTGCCTAACTGGATTTCATTTCCATTTTCCTGATATTTCGGCAATTTTGGTGGCAGATGTTTTATTTTAGGGACTGCACTTGTTGCTGGGGCTGGAGGATGAGTGGGAGACTGGCAGGGCGTGCTTTTCCCTGGGGAGCTCCCCTCGCTTGCACCCCTCTCTGCACAGGAACCCCCTCTCCCAGGGGGCTGCGTCCCTTTTGGTCCCTTCCCTGTGGGACAGGGCTGAACGGGTCTGGCTGGCTGCAACTGTGGCCCTGGCCTCGCCAGGGCTGTGGGCAACTGTGCATGCTACGGGGCAACCTGGGGCATCTGAACAACCCCTGTCCTTGCTCCAAACCATGGTGGGAAGAGCTGCCTGTCCCCCCTCACCTCCCCCTGGCTTCCCTCGACAGCCCAGCCCAGAAACTCATCTTCAACAGAGTGAATGGCAAGAGGCCACAGGTGCTGCCGCAGCAGGTCTCGGCCCCCGAGGAGTGCTACACGCTGGCCCATGAGGAGAACGTCCGCTTCGTCTATGAAGGTGAGGGCAGAGGGTCCGTGGGGGCAGGCACCTGCTTGCTGTCGCATCCCTGGGGGGGGGGGGGGCTGGAGGATGTGGGGTCCTTCCTGAGGCAGCTGCATTGTGCTGGGGACCTCGATGCCAGGGATGGGGTCCCCAGCCTGGGCAGCTGCCCTCCCTTGCACCAGCTCCTGCTCCTCTCCCGCAGCCCCTCCGGGCTGGGAAATCCCCATCCCAAAACCATCCACTGCCTGTTTTCCACCCACCCCCAGCCTGGCAGCAGGTAGAGCAGCAGCTGGACGGCAGCCGGAGCGGGGAGAGCACCTGCGGCCCTGTGCAGTACGTAGAGAAAACCCCCAGCCCTGGACTGAAAAGTAAGTTGGAAGCAGTCGTGGCACTCGGGGGTACATTGGACTCATGGGTGCGATGAGCTGGTGTGGGCTCAGTTGGGTACCTGAGCAGGGCTGCGATGGGAAGAGAAGGAGGATCCCAGTGCTGGATGTGCCAGAGGGGCTGGGTTGGGTCTGTCCTGCCAGTGCTGAGGCCGCTCGAGGGGTGCTGGGGGGCAGCTGGCCCCCAGCACTGTGGTGGGGATGTCCCACGGTGCCCTGTCGGAAGAGCCCAAGCAAGCAGGACGCCTGGTTGATGACTCTTCTGGAAATCATGCCTTTTCCAGCCACCAAGGTGGGCTCAACATTGTGCTGGAGAGGAGCCCCCCAGGTCCCACCGTGGGGACCTGCCTCTCCCGGGGCCAAGCAGGACCAAGCTGGAGCGCAGCGGGACGGGGACAACGTGCTTCTCTGATGGCAGCTGGAGTAAGGGCTGTGAACACAGCCTGGGGGCTCCTGCAGCGGCCAAGAAGTCCCCAAGAAGAGAAGGTCCCTGTAAATCCAGCCTGGCCTTTTGGGGACAGGGCACAGGGGTGGGGGAAGTTTTGGGTGTCACTTTTTTTTCCAGTGGCAAATGGTATGGCTTAGCAGGAGCACCCAGAGCTCTGCTCCCTGCTCCAGCTGCTCTGCTATGCTCTGCTCTCTCCCTCCCCTCTCTTTCAGACTTTGTTCCCATCGACCTGGAGGAGTGGTGGGCACAGCAATTTCTGGCCAAAATCGAAAACTGCTCATAAAAGGGAAGAAAGGTTTGGGTTGGTTTTTTTTTTTGAGAGACAAAGCTGAGAGCATCTGGTCAGAACCCAGAATCGGTGGCATTTTAGAACCACGTTTTTAAAAGATGACTGAAATCAAGTGACCCACGCTGCCAGGCCAGTGGGACCGGACCACAGCCATGCCTGGCCGCGCGCCCCTTCCCTGCGCCCAGCGTGGAGGAGCAGCATGCGGCCCCAGCCAGGATTCCTTAAGTGCCAGTTCTCGGACCGCTGCAGCTCCTGCAGCCGCCAGCTCCCAGGGACACTGTGGTGCCATGCTGGGGACAAGGGAGCGGATCCCTCCTCTGCGGCCGTAGCCACGGGGAGGACAGCAGGGTGCTGTAGCAGGACCGCCAGACAATAAAGTGCTGAAACTGCCAGTGGAGAGGCACTTGCGGGATGGGGAGGATGTGTTTGCAGGAGGTGGTGGAGCAGCTGGGGTGCAGCATCGTGCCCTGGGCTGGCGTGGAACGGGGCATCCCTGTGGAGGGGGCATGCTCCTGGCTGAGCGGGCACTGTGCTGCTCTGGAGGCAAAGGGCTTATCTCCCTGTTTTCCTTGGAGCTGTATCCTTGCCCCAGTGCTCCCTCATCTCCCTGGGCTCTGCCAGGGGCTGGTGCTGTCTTGGGTGTATGTGGGGAGGGGGGGGGGACATGACATATGGGCATGGGCAGGGTGCTGAGCAGCCTGGTTGTGGTGCAGGAATGAGGGTGCCAGGGCAAGGCCCCCACTGCTATGGAGGCCCTTGACATTGCTCTGACAAAAGCTATTTTGAGCCCCAAGCTCAAGGTCTCCCCCTTGCCCATGGCTGTTGGGGTGTGGTGGGGGGCTAAGAAAGGGTGGTTGTGGTGGAAGGGATGGGGATCCCCACTTCTGCTCCCAGAGGCATCTGGCACACAAAAACCCCTCAGCACATGGGCTTTTCCAGGCTCGACTGAGCCCTTCCAGGTCAGGTTTTGGAGGATGACCCTCCCTTCCCCTATGTCCTCCCCCCAAGGTAGAGAGCAGGAGGCCAGCAAAGCCTAAGCAGCCCAAGCCCACCAGGGCTGGAGCTGCTCTCTGACGCCAAAGGAGGCCAGGAAACGCCCGCGGGAAAAAAAACAAAAAATCTTTATTATTCCTATGATGGGAATAACAACCACACTGCAGCCAGAGGGGAGCAGCAGCCACCTGGGACCTGTGATGCTTCTGCCACTACACGTGGTCGCTGCAGCCTGGGAGGCCAGAGAGTTGCCAACAGCAGCCGTGACCCTGCCAGCACAAAGCCTGAGCAGTGCCCGTCTGATGAGCAATCCTGGTCCTGCCTCCTGCCCCCGGGGTAGTTCACTGCAGCTGTAACTGAAACAGAGTGAGCAGCACCATGCGCAGCCGGCAGCTCCGGCCTTGGCGAGCGGGGAGGGGTGTTACAGCACCGTGTGACCGAGAGACGCTGCTTCGTTAAGACTCTCTTCGTTGAGGCCAGGATGACCCCAGCGGTGGTGGGCTGGTGCCAGGGGATGCCATCCTTGCCACTGACTCCTCTAGCACTGGCTCGGCCGTGGCGTTCATGGGCACTGCAGGGGTTACGCTGCTTCTGTGCCACCTGCCCCGGGAGCAAGCCTGGCAGGGGGGTCACCGGTACCCCAACAGGACATGCTGGGGGGGGGTGGGGTGTCCCAGCTGTCCTGCCTGCTGCTGCTGTCCTCGGGGTGGTGCCAGCCTGTGGTACCTGGCATAAGCCCACATTGCAATTTGGCATCTAGCCCTCCCACAACCCCCACTTTCCCACTGCTCCCCATCCCAGGCAAAGCCCTGGAGGCTCCGCTGCATCCTGCCATATCCCCCCCCGCCCCCCCAAAAAAAACCCGCAGTTACTGGGAGCCCCAGCGCTTTCCTAATGGCTCCAGGCACCCTCCCACCAGAAAGCATCCCCACCCCCCGCTTTTCTTGCACAGGTGCTGCCCCCAGGAAGGTCGCTGGTGCTGGGGTTTTCCCAGTGCATGGTGGCCCCCCCCCCCCCCCCCCCCGGCAGCGGCTGGCTCTGCCGCCTGCAGGGATGCTCCCAGGGAGCAAACCCTCCATGCCAGCAGCTCCGAAGGGCTCTGAGGTGTCCCAGGGATGCCATTCACCTGCTGGCTGCTTGCTAATAAAAACACACATCGTTAAGATCCAGGGAAATTCATAGTAACATGATGCACCATCGGTTTGAACAACAACATTAGGCAAAGGGAAAAAAAGGGAACAGGAAAGAATGAGTCAGTCACAGGAACAAAACAAAAACCCAACCCAAAAATATAACCCAACCCCTGACAATGCAATCACTAGAAGGGAATCAGCACCCCTCGCCATAAATATTAATTCATTTTATATGTGCAATTGTGTGTATTACTATAGTGCAAATAGCTCTGCATTGATCGCGGAGCAGCCGGCCCGAAGGGGACTGCCCCCAGGTGACACAGGGACTACTTAAGGACAGACAAGAATCAACACGGATTTAAAACAAACAAACAAAAAAAAGCAACCCAACCACTGGGAAATGCCAAAAAAAAAAAGAAATCCCAGTTGCTGCCTCTGACTCGGCGCAGGCAGGGCTGGGCAGTGCTGGTGCCTAATGCACCGTGCCCAGCAGCATCCCCCATGGCTGGGCAAGGGCAGGACAGTGCCTTCGCTGCCGGAGCAGCCTGGCATGGTGCGGAGGGGATGGGGACGAGGGGGGGGGGGGGGGTACGCGGGACAGGCGTGCTCTGGTCGGAGCTGTGTGGGGTGTAAGGGGAGAGCACAGCAGGACACGGGCGCAGCAAGAGCATCGCTGGCCTTCAAAACCGGTCCTGTGGCTGCGGAGCACGCTGCAGGGCAGTGCTGCTGGTTAAACCTTTTCACGGACGCAATAGTGAGCCCAGCAGCGTCCCCAGGCACCCTGTGACACCTCTCGCCCATCGCTGCCGTCAGCCCGAGCTACGGCTCTGCAGCGTAGCACCATCACATGCTGTCCCAAGGGGCCGAGCTCTGGGCACTTCTCCATTAACACATCCTCCCTCCCGCCCAGCGCCAGCACCCGGCACCGCAGAGCCAGCTCCCCCTGCACGGCTCGGGCCGGTGCCAGCTCCTCGGGACAGGCTTGCCTCCACCCATGGGCAAGCAGGCAGGAGGGCACAGCGTTTTCTAAGAGGTTAAAGGAGACGGAGCCTCCTCCGTGCCACGCAGGGGACAGAGGGGAGGCTTGCCTTGTCCGCTCCAGCTAGACACAAAGTGCTTCTAAGGGCAACCAGAGCGCATCCTAATTAACCCAGCGAACGGTTTGGATCTAAGCTATTTGACAGCCTCCTGTTAAACCACGAGCAAACCACCTAACGATACACGTCGACATGCGGGCGAAGACCACGAAGCAGCGTCCTGACAGGTGCGAGCGCTGGGCAGGGAAGAGGGGCACGGGGGGGGGTGGAGCACGGTGCTGTTTGGGGACAGCATCCCACTCCTCCTCTGCCAGCCCAATTCCCAACACCCATCTCCACCCATCCAGGCTTCCCCCTGCTTTTTGGGCTTTTTTTTTTTTTTGCTGTATAGATGGGAATGAAGGCTGGAGACTGGAAGTGTCACATGCACACACACACACTCACACACAGACCCGCGCCGGCGCTGCGGCGGCACGCGATGCACACGCACCACTTGTGGTCCCGACAGCAGAAGGTACGACGCCATCCTCTCCCCCCTCCCCGGTGAAAAGTTTCTTACATTTATACATTATTTAAGACACGCCGATATATAAATTACTGTCTCTATATATACTATGTATAGGCAGCAGGGCCAGTCCATGACGAAGGGCACCAGTGGGGGCTTCTGCTCATTTCCCTCTGTCCTCTGTGTAGTGCTGGAAGCGAGTGAAGCTCATGAAGACTTGCTCCAGGGATATCTGGCTCACGGAATAGTCTTCCAAGCGATACTTCTCTTTGGCTTTCTCCAAGGCCCCGAAGACCTACGAGGGAGGGCACGGCAGTTATTGCAGGGCACCTCGGCTGCGGGAGAACCCCGCGGGTTGCGACTGAGAACGCGGAGGAAGCTTTTTCCTCCGGGGAGACGCGGGGGAAGCGAAACCCTCCCTGGCGGGAGGGCGGTGGGGAGCCAGGAGACGGATTATTTAGCAGAGTACCTGACCCCATTTAAAAATATATGATGTTGTGTATATATACAGTTTACATAGATATATGATACATACATACATATGTGTGTGTGTGTATGGTTTTTTATATATCCCTGGGCTGGGATCCCAGCCCAAGGTTTCTGCTCAAAACATTATATATATAAAATATATATATACACTAAAAACTATATAGTATACTATATATACTATACATAACTATCTGTATATAGTATATATTTATGTATAAGGTATATATAAAAATAAAGTAAAATATAGTATATTTTTATGTAATCTGTATACTATGTACTCTGTATATAGTATATATACTCTATACAATATACTGTATACTATACACTATACTATATACTCTATATATAGTATATAGAGTATGTATGCTATATACTCTATATAGAGAGTATATAGAGCATACAGAGCATATAGAGTATATAGTATACAGATATATATAAAAACCTATATATACTTTTATACTGTATATAAAAACTCTGTATACTATATAAATATATAACTGTATACTACATATTTATATATAGATAGTACATAACTATCTGTATATACTATATAAAAAAAACCTATGTACACGGTATACAGATAGTTATATATTCTCTCTCTCTATATATATATGTGTGTTTTTATATATGTATCCCTGAGCTGGGATCCAACAGGGTCCATGGCTCGGCCTCCCGCCCGCAGCCCCAGGCGGGACAGCACCGGTGACCGTGTGCGGCAGCGCCAGAAGCCGGGGTGCAAGGCGCTTCCTCGGGCCAAGGGGCAGCAGCAGGGAGCGGAGAGGTGCTGGTGGGTCGATGCTGTGACCGCCAGTGCCACGTTCCCAGCAGGGAGATGCGGGGTGGGAAGGATGCAACGACCAAACACATCCCTTCCAGCACCCTCCAGAGCCTTCACGAAATATTTTGAGAGGTACAAACAAAGGCAAAATCAGCTCTTGCTCCCCGGGGAGACCCTGCTTTCCCTTTGGAGGGCTGCGGTCAAGGGCAGCCAGTTCGGGGGGGTGGGATGGAGCGGTCCCGGCTCAGCACGCACGGTGCGTGCCGGGTGCTCGCACACTGACCATACATGCAGGTGACCTGTTTGGGCCAGGAGGTGGGAAAGGGTCAGGGAGAAAAACCACTTTTTAATTAGCTTGTTTTTTATAAGTCACCTGGATTTTGGACAGAGAGTGGCTCTGGAAGAAAAGGAAGATGAGCTGAGCGTGAAAGCAAAGCATCAAGAGCATGCGAAGGGACAGGACTAGGGCTGCCCCTCCAGCCTCCTCCTGCAAAGCGGTGGGACGTGCTCCAGCACCCCCTTACCTGTGCCCAGCTGAGGTTCTTGTTGGTCAAGTGATAATGTACCATGCCCTGGTGCTCGTGTTTCAGGACACTGCCTGGGAGAGATGAGCAAGGAGAGGCTCTGAGTTAGGAAACTCACTGAAGCTCACGAGCAGCATCCTGCCCTGCCCTGGAGGGCAACCGCTCCAGCAGCTCACGGTACCTGGGAAAGTCTTCTCCACAAAGGCCTTGAAGGCCTGCAGCTCACCCTCCTCCTCACTCCGCGTTTTGGCCAGCAAGGTGTAGCCGCTGCCGAACTTGCTTTTCAGGTGCTGGGGGCTGCCCAGGCATTTGAACTGCCCGTTCACCATGATGGCCAGCCGCGTGCACAGGGCCTCGCACTCCTCCATGCTGCAGGACAGAAGAGGACTTGTTCAGCAGGGCAGGAGCACCGAGACAGAACAGCAGAGGCTTCTGGGAAGGGGCTGGAGGTGGATTCTCTCCTCTCCAGGCTTTGGGAGGAGGGAGATTTGTGTAAAGCCAGCCACTGCTGGCTGTGGGAGTGCCCAACCACCAGGCCCTGGAGGTGGGTCCCATCCCCTGGACCCCACCACCCTCCTGGCCGCTCCCTGATCTCTCAGGCCAAGCCCTGCCTGGACAGGTGTCACCTGTGGGAGGTGAAGATGATGGATTTGCCACACTCCCGCGTCCGCGTCACTGCGTCCCAGAGCAAACGTCGGGCCACAGGGTCCATGCCGGTGGAGGGCTCATCCAGGAAGATCACGGGGGGACCACCGATGAGGGCAATGCCAGCACTCAGCTTCCGCTTGTTACCACCACTGCGGAAGGAGACGGGAATGGGGACAGAGACCCGATACGAGCACAGGGAGAGGCCCACAAGACGAGGGGCAGAGGGCATGGGGTGTCTCCATGTCTCCTCTCACCTGTAGGTCCTCACAAGCTTGTCGGCGTGGGGCTCCAGGAGCAGCCCTCTCAGCATGTTCTCCACGCAGCTGCCGATGTAGCGCTCGGGGATGCCCCGCAGCCGGGCATACATGCTCAGGGTCTCGCGGCCCGTCATGTGGTCCAGGAGGGCATCGAACTGCGGGCAGTAGCCGATCCGCTGCTGGACCTTGGGGCAAGAGGAACCCAACGGGGATTAGCTCACAGGCAGCTCTCTGCAAGGAGGTGTCCAAGCCAGAAGGTGCCTTGGCACCCACAGGGCTTTGCTGCATCTCTGCAAGGTTTTTGCTCAAAGCGACGGGGACTGAGCTGCAGCTCCGAAACCACAGGTGAAACGAGAAGGAAATTCCTCCATCGCTGGAGCAGCCAGTCTGGCGGGGATGGACACACGCAGCGCACCTCGGGACGGCAACTGCGTGGCCTCACGCTGCATTTCCCAAGCTGGTTCCTCATTGTGAGGGGCCATTTCAGGTGGCCCAGGCTCTCAGGAGGAGGAAAGCACTGGAGGGTCTGTACCTTCCCCATATCCTAGTCTCCTCTGGGGACAAGAGCCCAACAGAAGGCAGAGTCCCAGGGGAGGAAGCAAGCAGGGCCATGCTTGCAGGGCAGACCCTCCCCGTGTTCTCCTTGCCTGACGTTGTCTGGAGCTGACAGTGGTAGAGGTATCCAGGGATGGAACTGAAAGCCTGACCCCTGCTCATCTCTTGCTTTTCTAAAGGGAGTGGGCAATTCCCAGCAAGCAGACCTCTAGCAGGGGTCTGGAAAGGTTTGACCCGCTTGTTTTAGAGAGACCGTCATCCCACTGTGATCACTAACTCACATTTTTCACATTTCCAGCTACAGAGCTAAAACCCTTTGAGGAAGGGTTTGCCACCTCCCCAAGGTTTGGCTTCTATTTGTTTCACATCTGTCATCCCAGTGGAGAGGGGACTGCTTCCACGTGGCCAAGTAACGAAGAGCTAGGCCAGACAAGGACGCAGCGTCCCTGGGATATTACCTCCACCCCTGGCAACTGCAACTGTGTCCTCCTCAGAGGCACTTGCAAGGTGACCCAGCCCAGGCAGACGCAGGACTGTTTGTAATGCCGCCCTCCGCCCCTGCAGCCCTCGGTACCTTCTTGATGTTGGCCAGAATGCTGTGGCCATCCACAAAGGCGTCCCCCGACGTGATGCTCTCGTCACCAGTCAGCATCTTGAAGGTGGTGGTTTTGCCCGCTCCATTGAAGCCAAGAAGGCCAAAGCATTCCCCTTTGCTGACCGCTAAGGAGATCCTGTCCACTGCCAGCAGGGACTCCCGGCTGTCGTAGACCTGGTGGAGACCAACACACAAGCCACACCAGTCACTGCCCGATGGCACAAGGCAAGCGGTGGCTTTATCAGCCGTGAGGACCACGGCTCAGGTGGCAGCAGGATGCTCAGGCACGACCACGCTCTCCTCACCTTGGTGAGCTCCTTGATGACCAGAGGGCTGCTGAGGGATGACAGCAGTTCTGGTGGTGACTCCAAAACCTTCTTCCTCTCATCTGCCACATCCCGGTCCTCTGGCAGCACAGACACCCTGTTCAGCAGTGCCACCTAAACACGGGGGAGAAAAAACACTCTTTGCCACCTGGATGCTGTGGGACAAATGGGTTCCTCCAGTGCCCCCAACCCGGGCAGGATCCATCCCTTCGATCAGCCACCTCCTGGGACGCCTCACTCCCTTTGCCAACCCATACACTCAACAGGATCGGTCCCTCCAAGCAACCTGCTCCGGGGATGCTCCCTGGGAAGATGATTTAGGTGAAGAGGGCCTGTCTCCAGCTTGCAGGGACTCCTGGGCTTGGTTTGGAAAGCACCTTACTTCTTCCTCCCACACACTTCAGCTCACCCATTTCCGCCGCCTGCAGATGCCACAGACCAAAGTTCTCAGTCTCCAGAGAAGGTTTGTCTCAATGAGGAAAAGGAGGAAGAGGAAGGAGAAACCCTGGATGGTCAAGGACGTCAGGTATCGTCCGATCCCAGGCGTCTCCCAGGAAAAGCAGTTCATCTGATAACTGATATCTGAGCAGAGATGGAACAAAATCAAGACTTGGGTCAACCCACACTCTGGGGAGGGGCAGATATGCTCCAGAGAAAGCTGTGAGCCCAAAGCTTTGCCAGGCTTATCTCTATCCCAGCCCACACTGGCTCCCTGCCCACAGCTCTTTCCAACGCTTCCCACAAGAGGATTCAGGTCTGGAGGGGATCTGGCAGAAGATGCCCAAGGGGAGGCATGCAGAGGAGATCAAGTCACTCTTGGGACTGGGATCTCTTTACTTGTCTAGCCCACATTTTCCTCCAAATCATTAGTAAGGAAAAGATTCCTTAATTGGATCACCTATGAGTGTCAAACGCTGCCCAGTTTTTGCTTTAAAATGGTACCTGGAGCTGCTGCCCAGGTTGGGTTAGAGGCCCCATGATACTGCCCAGCTCCACCACCCACCCCACAGAAACCCCCCAGTGCGGCTACAGTGGGATGGCCAGGATGGGCAGGTGAGGACCAACACAGAGACTCACTGAACGCCTTGCAGATGAAGATGGCTTCAACGGAGGAGGTACAAAACTGAATGAACTCGTAGTTCTGGTAGAAGTCACTGATGCATTGGCCCAAGCAGTAATTGGGTAAGACGAGAAAGACTTTATCCAGGGTTTTGGAGAGGTCCACCAAGCCCAGCTCTGAAAGAGGAGCACAGGAGGATCAACAGATTGGAGTTAGCTGGTTTTCAAGAAAGACCCCGATACTTCCAAGTTCAGAAGGAAGACCAACAAATTTTGTCACGTTTAATGGGTGAGAATGGACTGTCATAGGGTTTTTTGCTAGTGTGGGGACAGCCCTGGGGTGAAAAAGTCCCCTTGGGGGCTGGAACTTCTTGGTGACGGCAGGGTGCAGTGCTGGGCAGGCACAAAGGGCAGAGACGCACCTGGGATGCTCATGATGGTGACTGCGAGGAAGGTGGCCGTGCCTGAGAGGATGTTGAAGATGGTGAGACGGGTGTAGGCCGTGGCTGCCACCGAGAAGAAGAAGCTGAGGAGGTACATGAGGGGGATGATGGCCCAGCCATAAAGGAGGAAGATCAGCATCACATCAACGAGGTGGCTGTCTTGGGTGAAGGCTTGCACGTCAAAGGCTTGGAATATCACCTAGGGCACACCAATGCGAGGAGAATGCACGCTTGTCTTGACCACAAGCGATGTCTCCTTGTCTCAACGGCCCAGGCAGCAAGGTAATGGCAGCACCACACTGACCCGGATAACCCCTCACACATGGTTCCTACCAGCAGCCCGTGCCTGTCCGCAGGGGAAGCCCTCTTTCTGCAGACTGGGATGCAGAAGGGCAGATCTGGGGAATTCCTCTCCATGCTCCCATGTATTTGAGATTTTCTAGTGCCCACACCCAAGTGTTCGGGTACCAGAGGCTGCAGGCAACTGACCCAGCTGGTTGGCCATGGCCCAGCTCCCAGCAGGACCAAGGGACAGCTTTCTTGCTGGTCCTTTCTATTAATTGAGACAATGCCAGTGGCCTCATCCTTTTCCCTGCACCCACACACATCCCAGCTCTCCCGGAGGAGCAGCACCCAGAGCTCCCACCCAAGGACAGGACAGGAGGGTACCAGGGTGTCAGGGGTGACTCACCAGCATCAGAGCACAAGGGATGAGGAAGTTGATGATGTCCCAGAGCAGGGCGGAAAGCCAGAAGTTGACCACGTAGACGCCGCTGACAAACTGGACGTGCTTGGCTTTGATGGCCCGCTCGCTGACCAGCAGCAGAGCGAAGGTGCTGGCAAGTGAGGCCATGCCGTACAGCAAGTTGATGGCAATGGCGAACCCGGTCTGGCCTCTGCAGGGAGAGCAGCGGGGCAGGTTAGGACAGGGACAGCTCAACAAACCAACGCTGAGGCTACACGGGGACAGCACACCCACACCGTGCTTCTTGTGGAGGCTACGCTCACCCAGCAAGCCAGCATGCAGAAGAAACACCCCATAATAAAAGCGCACCTCAGTAGGATGAGCATCTCCCACGCACAGCCCACCTAGCACACCACAAACCTCCACCCTGCCTTTGCAAGGTCCCACGCATGTCCCCTCTCGTACAGGTGAGGTTCAGAGACCCTGGATGCAGGATTTCATGAAGTGTACGGCCATACAGCACCCTCTGCTCTGAACACCCGAGGAAAACCAACCCCAACCAGTATCTAGGGGGGAACACCCAACCACTGAGATATGTGCACAGGGTGATGTGGCTGCCAGGCTCAGGCAGGTAAGTCATCTACACAGCTTTGCTCTCCTGACCTCCCGAGTACAATCACAGCTACATTTGGGTCTGAAAAGCTCCAGCCTGGCTCCTCCACCCACGCCAGTACAACCAAGCCAATCTGCACCCACAGAAGTCACAAGCCCTAGCAGGAAAGCAAGCGCCGTGCCATCAGACATACTCCATGAGCTGGTCTTTGGCCTTCTCGGTGATGTTGCGGGGCTGAGGGTAGTTGGTGACTGTGATGGAGGCGTTGGGGCCCGCCAGTACCCTGAAGACAGCATTGTCGGCCAGCATAAGGGCCGTGGCGGGGGAGTGATATGCCTGATTGTTGAAGAGGGCAGTGACCACCGTGCGGTTCCTGGCTCCTTCGAAGGAGGCGGCTGCGATGTAGTGCTCGTTGAAGGCTCCCCCTTCCTCGGAGGCTCTTGAGATGAGGTACTCCTCCAGGTCACCTGCCAAACACCACAGCTTTACGAGCAGGCCCCATCATGTGAGAGCTAACTGGGGCCAACTGGAAAAGACCCCAAGCAGCCCCAGCCCTGGTGGCCCACCCTAGCCCCGATGATGGCCACAAACACAGGGTTATGGAGAACACAGCTCTGCTTGGGTGAGGAGGGGTCCTGCCAACTGTGGGACCCTCCCGTGCAGGAGAGGATACAAGGGGATACGTCAGATACGCCGCAGCTGCGGCCTGAGCCACCCACACCAAGGGCCTTGGCAAGAGAAGCCTGTGGCTCCTGCACACCCTGCCGGGCATCGCCTGCTCCATGGGTGCTCCATGAACCCTCACCCAGCACCTCCAGCGGTGACTGACGCTGGGCGTCCAGCAGCTCCACATACTGCTCCGCCAACCTCTGCGACAGACCCGAAGTGGACGAGATGGAGAAAGGCACGATGGTCTGGCCGTAGGGCTCCAGCGTCAGTCTCAGCAGGGAGGAGTCCCTGGGACCCGGGAAGGTCTTGGCCACGACGAGGGCAAAGGCAGTGAAGATCAGAGGCACGAGGAACTGCGCTGCCACCATCTTCCAGTTGCGCCAGCTGTACATGGCTCGCTTCATGAACATGGCGTAGAACTGCTGGCAGCACAGGTAGAACTGGGAGGGGAGAAGTCAGGTCAACGCGAGCCCTGCCAGCTGCGGACAGCCCCGCCGGCCACATCACCCCATGCTGCTGATGGGGGGATCGACCCCAAAACCACCTCCCCGTCCTGCACGTGAGTCCATAGCAGAGCCTGCTCTCCAGCCAAGCCTGTAAAGGGATCAGCAGGGCAGCTGCTTGACTCCAGCACAGCAGGTCAGCCCATCAAACTCCATGGCTTCCCAACGGGATGCAGTCACTTTGGGATCTCAGGTGTTAAAAGCAGCTTCAGCCATGACCTTTACCTTCCTCCACCTCTCAGCATTTGAGGTTCACAAATAGGATTACTGCAACACAGCTGCCTGCCAAAGTGCCTGGCTGAGACGCCTGGGAGCTCCAAAGCCCCTGCAAGCACCTTCTTTGCTTTTTAAACTCATAAACATCTTTCTCCCCTTCTGCCTTTGAGACATGCCCTTGAGAAGCGCAGGGAAATTTACCACAGGCACATAGGCAGCAGGCCACGAAGGGCTGCCAGGGATCTGAAACACAAGCCTAGTGAGGGAAGGAAGATGGTTTTTCTCATCTCCCTGCTGGAAATCCCAAGTGATGTAGCAACGGCATGTGAAAACCACTTTAGATCACCTGGTACACCTTCAAGAGCATCTCTGTAGACCTCAGGATTGACATGAAGAGGACAACCCTAAAAATAATTTGCCCTAAAGATGCAGATTCCAATTTGATCTTCCATTTTGATCTTCCAAACCACATGCAACGAGACCAGCCGTGGGGGAGGCTCCACCTGATAACCCCGCTCCAAAAACCCCCTTCACATGCCCTCTCCCCATTCCCGCTGCACTGACGCCCCCAGCACTCACCCCGGCGTTGAGCTTGATGCTGGAGCAGTCCTCCGTAATGAGTGCTCCGCTGTCGTCCGTCATATCTGTCATGCCGCTGAGGCTGCTGGAGTCATCCATGGCCCAGTCGTTGGAGCGTCTCTCGTGCTGGTACTGGAGAGCAGGCAGCTGGATGGCCTGGATATCCATGCTGGAGTCCACAAGCTTCCCAACCCTGCGCCAGGAGGGAAAGCAGGTGATGAAATACAGGATCAAGCTGTTCTGAGCTGGGGGAAGCCAAACCCAAGAGACAAAACCCAACACGTGCCCCAGAGAGCTGTGTAGGACACCGCCGTCACTGAAGCATACCGGGACTGGTCATCACCAGATGACACACCACTGGGGCCAGCCTCCCTCCTGCCTACCTCAGGAAGACTTCCTCCATGGTGGTGACCGAGGCACCATAGCTGGCGATGCCCAGCTCCTCCCGCTTCTGCTCCAGCTCCGTGAACAGGGCCTCAAACCTGAACGGAGAAGCAAGTCATTAGACGCTGACGCTCATGAGAGGGGGCACTCAGAGGTTAAGACCCTCTGGGCATTGGTCCTGCAGCTGGTTTGAGTCCTGCAGCCAGCTCCGGGGCTGCCTGCAGCACTAAGCACCCCACTCTCCCCAAGAGCAGCTTTTGGGCTCCATCATCTGCTCCTTCTTGCCACGGGCAGCCTCAGCTATCCATATATTTGATTTCGGAGCCAAACCAGCCTGCCTCATTTGTGCCACCCTCCACACCGCAGCCGTCACCAGCTATCAGCAACCAGTGCTGTCCCATGCAGTTGCTGCACGGGCAGTGACACGGTGGGCATGGGGGCAGGAGAGCGATGCGCCAGCAGACACAGGGGAGGACGGCGGTGAAAGGAGGAACCGAACCCGATTTTCCAAGACCACCGCTGACGCAGAGAGCAGCTCCCCTTTCCAACAAGCCTGTGACAACAGTGTGTGCCCCAGTGTGTGCAGACAAGGGGACCCACCTGGGGAGGGCAAGCAGGGGACGATGGCGTTACCTGTGCGTGCTCTCCTTGGGCAGGATGAAGGACAGCTCTGCCCCAGCATTGCTCTCCATGGTGGCATTGGGCACATACTGACAGATGAGGCGGGAGATCTCCCCGAGGTTACAGTAGGGCTCCTTCACCATCACCATGTGGTATCCCGCCCCTGGGCAGAGCCACAAGAGAAGGGAGAGGGTAAATCGCAGCCCAGCCTGGCCCTGGGGTGCTGGAACAGAGAGGGATGCTAAGGCACCGCAGAGCATTGACGACTTTGCCTGGGCTATGGACACAATGCAGGAGCAAGTGTGGGGATGGGCCTCAGAAGAGGCAGAACAGCACGACGGGGAGCAAGCAGCCATCAGACAAGGAGCAACGGGTCCCCTTCCCTGCCCTATATCCCCCTCCCGCTCCTCCCTGGCAAGGAGAAGACATCGAGCACGGCCTGCCTGCTCCTCCCTTACCATATTTACGCTTGAGGAAGAGTGAGGAGCCACAGCACTGCAGCTCGCCCTTGGCCATGATAGCTATGCGGTCCCCCAGCAGGTCAGCCTCATCCATGAAGTGGGTGGTCAGCAGGATGGTGCGGTTGCTCCTCTGCTGCTGCAGGAGGTCCCACGTGGCCCTGCGAGAGGCTGGGTCCATCCCTGACGTTGGCTCATCCAGCATCACCACCTGCACACAGGAGATGGGTGCTGGCCAAAAAGGGCTGGGAGAGGCACAGCAGCGCAGGAGGGGGCAACTGCAGGGCCCAGAAGGAGCCTTGACCTCACAACATGCATACGATGATCTTCCTTGGGGGAGCAGCTACCAGGCAGCAGAGCTGCGCTGCAGCCTCAGGGCATTGTCCTCAGTCGTCCTCCTTCGTGGGGGTGCTCCTGCCCCTTCCTCACTGTCCCTGCATCTCCCACTGGCTCACCATGAGTGAGGAACAACCTCAGAGCCACTAGAAGGACCTAAGCTGGCCCCAGGGAGAATAGTTCGAGGTGAGCCCCACCAAAGATGCTTGCCTTGGAGTCCCCAATGAGGGCGATGCCAATGGAGAGCTTGCGCTTCATGCCACCAGAGAGCGCCTTGGTCAGAGAGCGGCGCTTGTCCTCCAGGTTGAGGATCCTCAGGATGTGGTTGATCTCCTCGGGGCACTTGGAGGGTGGGTACCCCTTCAGCTGCCAGACAGGGGGAAGGGAGGGTTAAGCCTGCCTGCAGGGGTAAGTGAATCTGGCGAAGACCCTTCCCACCACATCAGCCATCGGCTGCTAAACACCACCACACAGTGGGGGGTTCCACGGAGCCATGCTGCCCGCGACCCTCCACTCCTCCATCAGCCAAGCAGGGAGCTCCTGCCTGCAGATGAGGTGGAAAGAGGAGGCAAGGGCTGTTCTGCTTATCATAGAATCATAGAAGAGTTTGGGTTGGAAGGGACGTTTAAAGGTCATCTAGTCCAAGTCCCTGCAATGAGCAGGGACATCTTCAACTAGATCAGGTTGCTCAGAGCCCCGTCCAACCTGACCTGGAATGTTTCCAGGGATGGGGCATCTACTGGTCCATCTGGGCAACCTGGTCCAGTGTCTCACCACTCTCATCGTAAAAAATTTCTTCTTTGTATCTAGTCTGAATCTCCCCTCTTTTAGTTTAAAACCATTCCCCCTTGTCCTATTGCTACAAGCCCTACTACAAAGTCTGTCCCCATCTTTCTTATAAGCCCCCTTTAAGTACTGAAAGGCCGCAATAAGGTCTCCCTGGAGCCTTCTCTTCTGAAGGCTGAACAACCCCAACTCTCTCAGCCTTTCCTCATAGGAGAGGTCTTCCACCCTCTGATCTGGACCCACTTGATGGATCTCACCACGCTTTCCCAGCCTCAAGAAGCCACAAGGTGGCTGCAGGGTGCCTCCCCCAGGGCTGGCTCCCAGGGGCCCAGCAGCGCTCCCCCCAAGCGCCGTGCTCACCCCTGCATAGAAGTGGAGGTGCTCTTCCACCGTCATGTTGTCGAAGAGGACGTCGTGCTGGGGGCACAAGCCCAGGCTGCGGCGGATGAGGACCATGTCCTGGGAGATCTCGTAGCCGTTGATGTACGCCTGCCCGCCCGTTGGAGAGTGCAGACCTGGGAGGAGCGAAATGCAGCGGCCTCGGCTCAGGGCTGAGAATAACCCCGGGCGGCAAAGAGCCAGCGGAAAGGCGGGGGTCCTGCCAAGCATCCCGCCCCCCCCGCAGCTTTCTGCCAAAAGTCGGAGCAAGCCAGTCTCTTGCTCAAGCTGGGGTATGGCAGCTTTCTCCTCCCGCCCGCAGGGTGGGCTGCATGGCATCCATAGGCGGGAGGTGGACCTGGCAGTGCTGCCAGAGCGGGCAGGCAAGGAGTGAAGCGGGCAGGCAAGCCTGGCTCTCAGCCTGGCAGAGGTCCAGGCGAGGCCAGGGCAGACCTCCAGGGAAGGTCCTGTGAGCACCCTGAGCTGGCAGGAGCAGCACAGATGACAGAGAACAGGGAAGAAAGGACCATCAAAGGTCACCATGTCCACCATGCCAAAACAGGCTGCCCGGAGCTCAGCAGCTCAGGAACGGTGAAGACCAGTTCTTGGCCCGTACCCTCTCCGCCTTATCACGGCAAAACCTACAGAGACCCATCTTACAGCAGGTCCTTTCTCTTCTCAGGACCCTCCAACACAAAGACTGGCTGTCATTTCCCCCACTCTCATGGAGGGCTGAGCAGGGACCCCCACCCTCCCTCCATCTCCCCAGGCAGCAACATGCCTCTCACTACCCCGGCATCCCTGGCCAACAGCTGAGTGAACTGAAGGTGCTCCAGGGAAGAGCAAAAACCCCTCCCCTACCTCAGAGATGGGGTTCAGCTCCTCTTTGCAAGTCAAGCCATCAGCCCCACAGCAGGATGCGGCTCCTACCTGTGAGCATGGAGAGAGTGGTGGTCTTCCCAGCACCGTTGTGTCCCAACAGGACGGTGATCTGCCCTTCATACATGTTCACCGTTAAGTCCTTGACTGCCTCTTTCATCTTGTTTCCCACTTTGAAGACCTGCGGAGATCACGTTAACGAGTTAATGCTGTGCTCGAGGCAAGTGCTCTCAGATCTGCCCCCTCCGCTCGACCCGGCAGTCAAAGCCCGTGATGCTCATGTGGTGTTGGCATTAGACAACAGGTCTAGTTCAGGTTAAATATAGATGTCACTGCACCTGCAAGTACCTAACACTTCAGCCCGCCACAAAATGCAGCCAGCTCTCGGGAAGAGCCTCACCTGCCTTACAGCAGTGAAGCAACACAGCCCTGGGTGAGGAGGGCAGCAAAATGATAAGGAAGCTGCCTGCAGGCAGCAGTTTTTACAAAAACAACATTATGATGTGTTTGTGCTGTGCCGGACAGTCGGTACCTTGGAAAGGTGCTTTATTTTGATTCCTGACACGAGGTCGGCAGGTTCCTCCTCAATGTACTGGCTCTTCAGGGCTTTCTCAGGGTCCTCCTCCTCCTCCTTCTCTTTTCCCACAACAGTCCTGGGGCGCCCGCACCAGTATGAGGGCTGATGGAAGAAGGCAGCGAGAGAGAAACTCAGGCACAGGCAGAGACCCCCCAGTCTCGTCCACCCTCCTCCTCCCACGCAGATGCCTCCCAGGGATCTGCAAGACCACTCTCCTTGGCCTGGGAATTGCCAACCAGCACATCTTCAGCAGGCAGGTCAGACAGAGGATGAAACTGCTCCTCCTGCCCTGCTGCCTTCCCCCGGTTCTCCCTTACAGCAGGATTGCCTGTGATTACACAGGCAGCTTTTCCCCAAATTCATTCCCATGGAAAAGGTCAGTACTTCGATGAGAAGCAAAACTGCTCAGGCAGAAGCACCCTGCCCAGAAGAGCCCACGCAATGGAGGATCAACCCCTCCAAAAGCCTTGACACACACTAAAGGCAAAAAGCCTGGGGTCCAGCTGCTGCAATTACAGCCTTTTTTTTGACCAGGCTCTCCAGGAATGAAAGTAAGTGTTTGGGACCTTAAATCCCTGTGGAAATAGCAATTCAACAACTCCTGGGCCCAAAATCAGCATCCCGCTGTGGCTTTTGGCAGACAGCTGTATCTCCGCCACCCTGGTCTAGCTGCAAGAGGGAGTGGGATGCTGGAGTGAAACCATGCTGGGATAAGGAATTTAGAGGGGAGGAGGAAAAACCTCCTGATCAAGTAACAAGGGATACGGCCACAGGATCAAAACTGTGTCGCTGTGGCTTAATGAATCCTCAGCAGCCAGCGGAGCTGCGGTAATCACTGCAGCTACAGCCGCTGAAGGTGATGCCAAGCATTTGACTTGGCAGAGGGCAGCTCAGCTGACGGGGTGACAGTCATCACCCATCCCCTGGTACTAGCACGTGGGGGCTGGCAGGGGGAGGCAGACCACCCAGGTCCACCTGCTGGGGGAGTTTCAAATGACTGGATCTGGTTGCTCACACCCGGGGCTTCTCTCTGATGCCCTCGCTTGGGGCATGGAGACGCTTAACAACACCCTGCATGCCAACAAGTGTCAGGATAAAGATTTAAAGCCAAGACCACCTTCATATTCAGTAAAAAAATACAGCTGCATCAGCCTTTACTGAGGACGTGCTGCAGACCCCTTGATTTTGGAGGCCAGATGGTGCCACCCTTGTACGTTAGTCTAGCCCACTGCGTAGCACAGAAGCAGGGACCATCCCCGAGACATGCCCATCAAGCCCGCTGGAAGGGGTGCGTAAGCAGTGCTCACCGTCAAGAAGAAGTACCACGGCTGAGGCACGCCGTACTCCCCTGGAAAGACGGCCTCCACGTACCAGGCCACCACGCCGTAGAGCACCGAGTCCAGGAGCAGCATCCCCAGCACTTGGGCTAAGGTAAAGTTGTCGTCCACGCTGACGGGTTTCATGAGGTCCCTCCACTGAATGCCGGTCCCTGCAACGCACATGGGGCACTGCCTACCTCTGCAACCCCAGAAGGACAAAGTGCTCTCCCAGACTGTCAGATAGCATCCCTGTCCTAATTCACTGCTCGGTGACGAGGAGCCCATGCACGGCTCTACAATCCCTTCTACAGATGGAGGGAAAAGACACAGAAGAAAGCGCGCTGACATCTCGAGGCTCCCCACCCCATCACGCTTCTTCCATCACATCCTCTGCAGCTGCCCTGGGAAGAAGCAAACTCTTCTCCAGCCATTGCCCCTCCGTCACCGCAGCCACCTTTTTAGTGCCACCACTTTGCAAGAGCATGGCCGCTGCTGGAACCAACAGCAAATTCTTATTAACACAGAAATTAAAGATATATATTGGGAAGGAGGAAATGCAATGGATTCCCATCCCTTAGAACAGAATTCACGTGGTAACTAAAGCGATGATGGCATTTTGCACAACCCAGACTGCCAGGGGCATGGGTTCAGAGGGGCAGAGCCCTGGTGCTGGTAAGACCTGCGGGAGCAATCAGCAATTAGCCCTCCTGCTCTCATTAGGAGCAGGAAAGTGCTTCTCCCTGACTTCTTTCCACCCTTCACGCCACATGCAAGCCAGTCCCAACCCACCACAAAAAAAGGCTGGCTCCTCTCCCGAGGGACGGGAGGCACTTGCTCACCTTTTCCTTCAAACATGCCTATGAGCTGTGCCCCCATGGCCATGGCGACGTTGGAGATGAGGCAGGACGCCAGCTTCTGGCTGTGGGACATCAGGTCGTAGCGGGGCGAGATGAAGAAGTAAGGGATGTAGGAGAAAAAGTAGAGGAAGCCACCAGCGGCAGCCGCGACGTTTGCTGCCAGCACAGAGAAAAGCAGGAGGGAAAACATCAATAATACGGTGATGCCACCGAATATTTCTCACCAGCTTTCCATCCATGAAGATTCAAGCCTTTGGCACAAAGGATGGTTACAGGGGGGCAGGATGAGGAGTTGCCCAAGTCCCGTGGCGAGGCAGGAGCAGCGCCGGACCCCGACCCCGCGGTGGGCAGCTGCAGAAGCACCCTGCCCATCCCAGACCAGAGCGTCCTGGGGCCAAGACAGCCAGATGATGCCCTAATGCATGAGCTTGTCTGGTTTGGGAAGCGACAGTACACACATCCCTTCCCACGCACCGTGGGGAAAATGCAGCCAAAAAAGGGAAGAAAGGCCCCCGCTCCGCATGTCGAAGCAACTTATCCAACACAGAGCCTTGTGCAACCTCACGTAACTCTGGAGCTGCCCTGCTTTGAGCGGGATGGACTGAAGACCTCCAGAGCTGCCTCCCAACCAAAACTAAGCAAAGATTTTACAGCACGAGGCCCATAATGCCCCCCCAGCCCCGCGGGTCAGCAACGCAAGGAGGCAGCCGGGGAGGGACTCACCTCTCGAGAAGAAGGTGCTCACCATGAAGTTGAAGGAGATGGAGGAGATGGAGAAGATGGCGAGGAAGGCGAACACCAGTGTGGGGTCGCTGTTGGTGAGCACCGCTCCCTGTTTGCTCACCTACCGAGAAAATCTGGTTACGCCCAGGGCTGGCGAAGCCGGCCATGGCTGCAGGCACGTGTGGACAGCCGAGACCTGATGTTCTCCATGGGTTAAAGACAAACTGAGAGACGGGTGAGAATGCCCAGGCCCTCCTAGACCACTCCAGAGGGAAGAAATATGGGTTGCCCTTGTGTGATGCAGGGTCTAAGAGGCAGAGGACGCCTTGCTCAGCATCCAGGCAGCCACCTCCTGCTTCTCATGGTGTGGGTACAAGCAGAGAGGAGAGCTCAAGTCCCTCCAAGGGCACGCAAGGCTGCAGGAGTGGGGTGGTCCTGCTCTGCGTGGGACTGCCTAGGCCTCCCCGGTGCCCGTGGGGCTCCCACCCCTCAGCCCCCTCCTGAGGAGGTCACCCCTGCCGTGAAAGGCAGCTGTGGGGGGCAGCTCTGCCCACCCAGCTCTGGAAAAGGCCAACTCCAGCCTTCGCTACACACATGGAGGAGTCCTGAGATACCAGGACGGTCCAGCCCACAGCGGAGGAGCCTTGTCATCCCTGTGCCCTGCCAGCACAGAGCTTCTGGCCTGCAGAACAGTGGCCTGGGGAAAGACACTCACCTTGACACAGAAGAGCACGGTGACGAAAAACACAGACACCAGGAGGAAGAGGAAGAACATGAGGAACCAGGCACTCCAGTGCAACCAGTTGCTGAGGCCCATCATGTGCATGTACTCCTGCGGGGAGGTCACGCCGTCACCCGGGGCTGCACCCACACTTCCCGGGCACGGCCAGGGGCGAGGTGGAGGCCCTGGTCAGGGTGGTGGTGGTGGCTTTGCCCTGTAGCACTGGCGAAGGAAGTGGCAGCCCCAGGTCCCACCGAAGTGGTCCCGCACAGCCTTCAGCATCACATGGTGACCCCCAACTCCCTGGACAGGGGCTGCCACCACCACAGGAGAACATCTCCCCAAAGAGCTGAGCTGAACCCGAAACCACAGCAGCTGAGGCCAGCGGGGCCACCACGGTCACCCGGCAGTGGGGCAGAGGACAGGACAACCCAATGCCCAGGGGAAGCCAAGCCCTGCACACTCAGCCCTGCTGTCACAACATCAGCCGAGCTCCAACCGCCCCCACAACACAACTCAGACACACGGGTTTCTCCATTCAGAAGCCAAAGATCTTGTTTCCCAGACACTGAACTCTTGAATCTACAAAACTCTTGAATCCACTAGTGTTGCCCTCTCTCCCAGCCACCTTCCAGGCCAAGAGAAACACCAGCCCTTCGGTCCGGCAGCCTTGGCCGCACAGCAGGGAGAGCCGAGCTGCGTCCTGGAGGCAGGATTAGCGACATTCCTCCCTGGGGCTTGCTAATCTGCTGCCATCCCCACCTCCTGCTCGCTGGCTCCAAACCTGACGGGGATTTTGTTCCTAATTTAAAGGCAGCATCCGTTGGGAAACGCCGCAGAGGGAGGGCAGCACCCAGATGTCCCACTGCTCACGTTACCTTCAGCTTCTTCTCCTTCTCGTGCACGACAGCGCGGACGATGTTGAGCGAGGTGTAGGTGAAGCTGAGCATGAGCAGCAGGGGCAGCTGGTTCTGGATGGCGAGGAGGAAGAGGTCGTTGACGTACGCTGGGTAGGGGAAGCGCTGCACCACCACCGTGATGTTCTCCAGCAGGCTGGTGGAGCTGGCGTTGGCGTGGTACTGCATGATGGCTCTGTCCACCGCGTGCTGCACTGCCAGGAAACCTTCTCGGATATAGCCTGCACGGCAAAAACGACACGGGGGAATAGAGACGGGTCTGGGTTTTGGAGGGAGGCGCTGGCAGGAGAGAAACAGCCTTTGCGGGAGGGATTGCTTGGGAAGAAGGACAGGACACAAAAAAAGAGCTTGTAGGAAAAGCAAAATAACCATCACTATCGACACGCTCCTGCCGGCACAGAGGGGCTCAGGAAGGATTTAAATCACAGCAATTTACATCTCTCATAATCATCATTTCAAAGCAGCTGGCAGGAAAACTCGATTTGAACTGCAGTGGCCTTTCTGCAGGCACGGCTTTATTTTTGTAAGGGGGGAGATTCTCCATCATCGTTCACCACCACCAATGTCGCTGAGCTTGTATTTGGTCCCTTTTTTTTGTAAACCAAGAGAATATGGGATACTACGCAGGTTTTGGTGAGGAGGAATATATCCCATTACTCACACATTTGGCTTGAATTTTTGTGCGTTAGAAAACAGTGAAAGATCTTTAATTTTCAACTAGTTTATTTTTATGTGGGATTCCTGCCACGTTACTTGAATGGAAACTCAAGTTCTGCTTACAAAGCCCCTAACGAGCATTTTGAAAGTTAGTTGCTTAAAATGACCTAGACAGAGAAGGAAAAAGTAAGAACATGAGATCATGAACTATGTTTTATAGTAACTAATTTACTAAACAAACACTGTAGCGAGGGAACTGATCTGGGCTCCTGGTCACCCCGTCCTGCAGAACACTTGAACCAGCAGATATCGTCCTCTCGGGCGCAGGTTTATTTACACTGCGTGAGCAAAACCCGTTCGCCCGCTTTCTCGGCCTCTCACTCTCTTCCTTGACATCGCTGTTGAACGATGGAAGGAGAAACCCAGCCGAGGGGAATATCCCTTTGCGGCCGCAGAGGAAGCTGCCAAAAAATCAAGTCCTAAGGCAGCGCCAGCTCCAGCGCTGTCCCCGCTGTCTCCTACCCGGTCAGTGGTTTGGCTTTCCTTAAAAACCTACGCTCAAACCACAGAACTGCTCCATTTACTTTTAAAGTATTTAAGCAGCACGATAAACACTGAGCAGTTTGGGCCCTGAAATAAATTTTCCGTTAAAAATAGAAAAGGAAAAAAAATATTAAATTTAAAAAAATTCACGTAAGTTAAAATTTATTCTTATCCAAGCCCGCTCGGCAGAGGTACCCAGAGGCCAGCAGTGCCCAAGAAGCCCCAGGATAAAATTTAAATAAATATTATAAATGAGAAATATAATAAATAAATATTAAAAACATCGAACTAAAATTAAATTAATTAATTTTAAAAATAATTTAATTTAATTAATTTTTAAACATTAAACTATTTATTTGAAAGCTCAGAGCCTCAGTGAATCTCTGTAACGAGCGGAGCTGCTGGACAGAAAATTCCACCCATCTCTTTGGCCGTGAAGCAGCCCGCGGCAGAGGAGGGGCGGCCCTCACCCGGCGTCCCCCCATCGGCAAACTTGGCCTCCCGGGGCCCGGGCAGCTGGAAGAGCGGGAAGAGGTAGCTGGTGTGCCAGTCCCGGTCCAGGTTGGGGTTCAGACCCGTCTGCTCGCTCCGTGGGGCATTCCTCGGGCTGTACTTGAAGCGCAGCTCGTAGTCGACCTGGAAGGAGCACACAAAGGGCGTCGCAGGCGGGACGGAAAGAGCGAGGTCTGGATCGCAGAGGGCGGGAGGATGCCGTCTCCCCGCGTCCTCGTCCCCCCCCCCCGCCCCGGCTCCACTCACCTGGAGGGGCAGCGGGGCCGTGCTCTGATGGAAGCGGTGCTTGAACACGACAGCGGCCAGCACGCTGCCCGAGCGATTGTCCGACTTGACGTACTCCTCAAAGTCCCTCTCTGAGGCGAAGCCCTGAGCTGCAGAGGGGGGAAAGACGGAGATGCGGGCACAGAGCACAGCAACTCAACGCGGGCTGACGCTCAACCATCTCCGAAAACATCATTTTGGTCCAAGACACGAGGGATGCGCTCCAGCCAGAGCTGGGAAACACCGCTGCTGTCAGACCCGGGGGATTCATATGGGATGCTGCTGTACCCACCACCAGGAGTCAGCTCTCCTTTCAGAGAAAATCCTAACGTTATCTTCAGTTTGGAACATGAAGCGCTAAAATTTTCTATGCCACAAGATTTCCAAAAATACTTTGTCTCAGGGAAGTGACAGCCACATTCTTTAACTATTTTAGGGCAATATTTTTCTAGATGGAAACTGCAACACAACGCGACCAAAAATCAAAACAAAATCCTGTAGTTTTAGTGAAACAAAAATAAAACCGTTGCCTTGAAGTTCTGATAAAATTGGTGCATCCCTGGAACAGAGCATCAGGATTTATCAGAGTAAAAATTCGTACCAATTTCTGGGGTGGAAGCCGCAGCCCCTGGCCCCTGCTCACCTCTGATGCTGATGGGTAAAGCTCTCTCCACCGCCTCGGCGATGCTCCTGACGGCGCTGCTGTTGGAGGGGACGTAAGCCAGCTCCCAGGGGTTGCTGGCGTGCCGGCGGTAGAAGAAGCCTGGCAGGTCATCCACGGTCTCGGGGGGGTAGACGGTGGCGTTGGGGTGGCTGATGGAGTGCACCCGGTGTCGCAGCGCTATCAGGATGGCGGCGAAGAGCAGCGGCAGGCAGATTTCAATGACTGTCACCAAGATCTGCCGTTTCTGCAGGAAAGATAAAGATTAAAAAAAAAAAAATGTAAACACTGAAGGTAGATCAAACACAGTAACGAGGTTCAGGGCATGTAAATGCCACGTAGCAGAAGCGTTCTTGCATTTCCCAAGGTTTCACAACCCGGGTTTTTCCGGAGCCCAGGAACGCCACTGCACCGGTTCCCGCGTCCTTCAGGACCTTCCAGCCAAGCTGTCCCCTTCCCTAAGCGCCGCTCCATCTCAAACCACCCTCCTTTAGAGCCTTCCCTGACCTGCTGCTGGGTTTGAATGAGCTGAGCTGGTCGTTTGCCCTTTCCCCCTGCAACGGGGCTCTGCCCAGGAGCAGGCAGCACTCGGGGCTTGCCTACAGCACTCCTGCAGGCAACCGCAGCGACGCACCTCCTGCGAAGAGGGCCTGTGCCGTGGGACCAGCCGCAGCCGGGAGAGCGGAGAGAAGAGCTTTCACCAAAGCAGAGCAACCTTGCCCGACAGGGCTGGGAGCTAAAAATACCGTAACTAAACGAAAGGCTGGGACGAGCAAGCAGGGGGGAGGTAAAGCAGGGCAAAGCTAACGCAGTCAGTGAAGTTTTTTCTGCGGAGCTTAGCGGCTGCAGGCAGCAGGACACGGGCTCTGCGTCCCAGCCTGGGATGGGGCCTGGCAGAACCTCTGGCTACAGGCATCGGTACCCTCACGCAGCACGGAGAACATACCCACGAGCTCAGCCTTCACCCCAAGGCCTGTCTGCCCTAAACACAGTGGCTCATTTATTATTTTTATTTATTTATTTATTTTTAATTGAGGTTCAAGCAACCAGACAATGAACTCGAGTCCGGTGAACGCACTCGGGCAGCCAAGCCAGCGGTTTCGCCCAGGGCTACCTCTCCTGCAAACTTCCCGCTAGCTACTAACGCATGCCACCAATCCGGGTTAATTAGCATTTAAAACTCTGCTCATCCCAGGGGAACCGGGGTCATCTCTGACTGGAGGGGCAGGGGGAGCAGCGGTCCCAACCAGTGCCATGCACGGCCACGTCCCTGCAGCGTGACCCCCCTGACCTGTTTTACGGCAGGAGCCAGGACACACTGCTGACCGATGGACTTATGCTCGTAAAATCACTACAGAGGTCACGCTCGCTTGCAGGGAGGGCAGCTACTCCCACTGAAGCTGCATCACCCAGCTGGGGCAGGGATGGGAGAAGGAGGCAGCACCCAGAGCTCGGCCAGGCACACCACGTCCCACCATGAGCAGGAGGGCATGGCTCAGCCCTGTGCCCAGCGCAGCGGCAGCAGCCAGGCAGGTCTGGGTAGCAGAGGTGAAATTTGAACCTAGCCGCCTTATTTCCTCCTGCAAACCGAGCTGCCTTCACCCGAGCCCAGCCCAGGTGCAAGTGCAGCACAGCACACCGAACCTCAATCACCCCTCAATCACCGCAGTGACAGCTAAAGAGATGTCCCCGGCAGCAGGGAGCAGCTCTGGGCACAGGGATTCACAGCTGCTCACCTGGAGCACGTGCCCAGAGCAGCAGCGGCATTAACCTCTTCTGAGGGCTCTGGCTAAGACAGGCTTTACAAGACCAGGGGGGGTTTTTTACCCTTCCCTCCACCAGGCTGGAAAGAAGAACAACACAACGCACAAGAGGAGCACCAAGAGGTTTATTCTCGCAACTTTGCTGTTTCAGCAAGTGGTTTTTATCCGATGGCACAGCCCCTCCCTGACATCTCTGCACACTCAGTGCTGTCAAACCGCCTCCTGCCTGGCCCCACGGCTGCCGGCACAGCGGTGCTGCGGCCCGGGGCGCAGCGGTGGGCTGCGGTGCTGTAAAAAACACGCCTGCAGACGCCGGGCACCCGTACAGGGTGAGCACACTGTAGGCAGGGTACGGCTCAGCCCATGTCAGGGCTCCTCACTTGCCTGTTCTCCTGCCTGCGCTGACCACGTGCTGGAGGCAGCACCCTGGCTGCCACAAAAGCTCCTTCAGCTCTGCAAACACCAAGCATCGAGCTGTGCTGACCATGGAGTTATACCTCCCGTCCCTCTGCAGAGTGGAAGAAGGTTTTATTTTTTAAATGGGGGGGAGAAAAAAGCAGCAAGTGGGGCACGCTAAGGTGAGCACAGTCTCTGGTGGGGCAGGAACGGAGCCCTGAGGACAGACCAGCCCAGACCTCCCGGGAAGGGGGACAGTCTGCCCTGCAGCAGCTGGGGTGAATTGGCTCTCTGCCGGTTTGTCAGGAGGGGGCACGCGGGCATACAGCCACACAGCCGCTCCCCCCATCGCCCCGGCTCTCAGCACCCACTGCCAAAGCCAAAAACCCCTCTCCGGGCTTCCCCTGGGAGGAGCTGCCCGCTCTGACCACAGCAAGGGACGAGCCACTGCTGCAGCCAGCCCCGGCAGCACAGCCAGGAGGCAGCAGCTCCGAGCAGGCAGGGAAAAAGGAGCCTTTCCAAAGGCCACGCTAATAAAAGCGAATGTTGCAGATGTCTGATGGTTTTATAATGCAGCTCTGGCAGACCAGCTGCCTCCCGCTGATTTACTACTGTATTAACCCTCTCTCAGTCTCCCGGGCTGTCTCCAGAACAGTTGCCTGGCTCCCTGAACTTGCAGGCTAACACACATTTACCAGCGCAGGCTTTTGCTGCCGCAGAAGTCATTTAAGCTGCCGTATTCCAGAGGTGACGGGGATACTCATCCATAATCACTACCTCCACCTGGCCAGGGCTGCCCCAGCTTTGAGCAAGCCACGTGTCCCAGCATCCATCTTCACACCGGTGATGATGGCTTGGGAGCTCTGTGCCTTCATCGGGAGCACATTTTTTTGGTGGAGGGGAGCAAAGGCTCCAGGTCGTATTCTGGCACGGTAGATCCGAGTCAGCTTGTGGCCTCAGAAAACACGACAAGAGGTGCCCCCACCCCAGTGCACACCCAGAAGATGCTGTTCCCCTTCAGAGGGGATGGGGGATTGTCCTACACGTGCCTGGGGTGTACAAGGGGAGATTCACGGGGCTGGCCATCACGCACACCCACGGAACACGCTCCTGACTGCAAATCAGACCTGCTGCTGGTCCCTTCGGTCACATCCGAGCCCTGCTGCCTACTCCCTGCCCTGCTGGAAGGCCAGGCGCAGGCAGCCCAGCCAGCCCTTCCCTCTTCCTTTTGTTTATTTTTAAAGCAATGTCGTGCTGATCTGTAGAAGGGCAATTGAAAGCGTAAAGCCAGGCTGCAGCGATCTCTGCTCCCTCCTCTTCCGCTGCCCTCTGCCAGGGCCGGCTCTGGGTCCCAGTGGAGCCGCAGCTTCCGCCCAGGAGCACCCGCACGCTGCTTAAAGGCGCTGCGGCAGCAGGCGAGATGCTGCCGGTCAGCAGGGCAAGGAGGCCCCGAGGTCCCGAAAGCCCTCATCATTAGCCAGCTGCCATGCAGCGAGTCGGGCTGGGAGCAGATGCCAGGACAACGGTAGTTTAATTTTTTAAGACCCCCAGACGCTGCTTCTGAGGGCTGTAGAAAGTAATGGAGGAGAAAAAAGATCTGGGCCCTGGTGGGTTGACAGGCGTCGTTCAGCAATCACCACCTCCAGAGGAGGCTGTGTAACGAGAGAGCTCAAGAAACCCACTGTCGCACAGGAGGGTGCCTGGGTTATCCTGCCCCACGAGACGGGGGTGCTGAACTCATGGCCGGACTGCAGAAGGAGGGGAACGGCACAGTGTGCACTCGAGGGGACAGGGACAACTGAGCTCGCAGCCCTGCCCGTCTCTCCCCGGCACAAAAGCAGGATGACACCACATGCACACACAGATCTGTTTTCCTCTAGGAAATGCCTTGGGCCCGTGGTGAAGGTTTGCTGGAGAATCAAGACCCCGGGCAAGCTCTGATGTACCCACGTTTAGCGATAACAGAGGCAGCGCCCTGAGAGCGTGGCGCCAGCCTACCTGCAGAATGTAGTTCTTCCAGAGCAGCAGCCCAAACTGCCTGAGAACAACCATCCTCCCATCAGAAGGGGACCACCACCGCCGCTCCGCAGGACCCTGGAAGAGAGGAGAGAGCCGTGAATGCCGGGTGCTCATGGACCTGGGCGGCAGGAGGGCAGCAGCATCCCGCATCCCACCCGTCGGCAACCCAAGGGCAGCTCTCTGTTTCCAGCCCGATGTCGTGACAGCTGGCTCAGCCCCAAACAGGGGAAAATAACTGTCAGGCGCCCTCTCCAAGGGTCATTACTGACCCATAAGAGCCTGAGCTCGTGGTTTCTGGAGTGACCCATTCCCAGTCATCGGCATGACCCAAGCTGCAAGAGAGGAAGGCTGCTGTTTAGAAACCCAACCCACGAGCACCAGCGGTCCTTCACCCAGCAGCAGGCAGCTTTCCTTAACCAGGTTACAGAACTGCAAACACCGGCCCGAGGAAGGCCACCAAACTCCTCACGGTCCATTATTTTGGGACTGGTGAAGGTTTCAAATTGTGCCTCCACCTCCTGCAATGTGAAGGGTTGGTTTTGCAATATTAACGGTGCTTTCCCAGCAGAAACTCTCCTTGGAGAGGCGAGGATGAGAAAAGGGTAGGGAAGCGGAAGGGAAGGTCAGCGCTCGGGGACAATACACTTGAGGACAATACACCCGCATCCTCCCCCTCTTTTAGGAAGCATCTGCCATCCCTCCAAGTTGTTTTTGTCTCCATTTGCAGCAGCGTTTCCTGACAAAGCATCGCTGTCCCACCAGGGACACGCTCGCAGAGAGTCACCCAGCAGCGTGGCACAGAGAAGGGGCCGCCCTGGCACAAGCAGAGCCGCCTGCCCATGCTGCCGGACGCAGGGCAGCCTCCAGCCGAGCAGCCCCGAGGCCTCCGAGCACAGCAAAACCCCTCTTCCCACAGTGACGGGGCCAACCCGGGTCACAGCGGCGCCTGCCGCACCCTCCACGAGAGGGCAGCTGCCGGGTTCGTCCCCGAGAGCCTGCGCTCCAGACCCTGGCAGCACCGAAAGCCTCTGCAGAGACAAGGACGGACACATTACCTACCAGCAATGCCCCGGGAGACGCTCAACATCACATTCTCCAGTCCCGGCCAGGACGGCATCAGCTCCTCGGACCCAGCCAGCACCCACCAACCTCAACAGGGAGTTTAGGGTGCTGCAGCGAGGGGAGAGGGGAGGCTGGCAACCCAGCCTGCCCAACCTTTGCTCCCAGACCGGTGACTGGTAAATGCACACTGTGAGCACAGCACTGACAGCTGAGCTGTAGCGAGAGCAAGCTAAAAGCCACGTAGGTCTGCGGACAAAGAAACAAGCAGTCATCTACCTAGCCTGCCCTAGGCAACTACCTCCTTGAGCCCTCCAGAAACATCCTCCTGGCTTGGCACGCACCTTCCCATCCCCAAACCAAAACCCAGGTGCGTTCTCAGGGCAAAAAAAAACACCTTCTTTTTGCCACTCCGTGTGCAGAAGTCAGATTCCCGCAACAGCAACAAACATCCGTGCTCAAGTGTCCTGCTCTGGGACCCAGAAAAAAAAGCAGAAGAGGTCCACTCCTGCAGTCCCGAAAAGCCCGTCAGACCCCCCAGAAAAGCCCGTCAGACCCCCTCCAAGCAGCAAGCGGGGAAGGAACAGCAAAGGGGACTTTGCAAAGGTAGCTGCTGCCAGATTTCAGCTTAAACACCTTCAAGCTCATCACAAAGCGCCATGTCTCCAGCTGGCCTCCGGTCCACACGTCCCTGGCAGAAATGCCACCAGTCTGCCATAGAATCCCTATAGCTGGTCCCCCAGCCCTACGTACCCACATACTGCACGCGGCAGGATCCGACACACCTCCAAACGAGCCCCCAGGAGCAGAAACCTTCTTCCCACACTCGCTTGAAGGGAATCCACAGCAAATCAAGGGAGTCAAACTTTTTTGCTTGTTTTAAAGAAGACAAGCGCAACAGGTCAGGCTGGAGAAGGCTGCCGCCCTCGCAGAGATCCCACCTCCTGCTCCTGCGTCTCTCCTGGCTGCTCGCCCCACCGCACCCTCGCAAGCTGGACTCCCCCGACCGCCCACGCAGGTCTTACGGCTGCCATCGGGGCCGGTACATCACTGAGAAAATGTCAAGCAGCTCTTGGGTAACACAAACACTACGCAAAGGCAGAAAACTTCATTATTGCCAATAAATATTTTCCAAGCTTTTTAGGGTCCCAAGAAAACCCGTACTGGACCTTTCACTTACTGGAGAATGACAGAAGGAAGAAGCTCAGTTACAACAGGGCTACTCTTAGCAGGTTTGAGAGGAAAAAAACGCTTTCCAGGCTCTGGACATCCACAAAAATGATTTTTTTCCAATGTAGAAGGGAAAGCCTTTTTTGGAAGGTGCTGCCTGGATCAGCCCTGAGATGCCTGTGACCACAGGCAGTTCAGGCAGGGGCCCCGTCTGCCCACCCTGCCCGCGTCTGGGACCACCTTTGGCAGGAAAGGAGGGTTGTGCACAGCCGGTTCAAGACGACCTCAGAGGCACTGAGACGCCCTGCAATGCACGCGCCTACTCACGCGGCGGCAGGTCGGGTTTTCCCCTCCGGAGATGCTCTCCTGCCTGACCTCAGCACTCCGCGCTGCGAGATAAGACTGAATTTCCCAGCAAGAGGCACAGACAAAGATCTGGGGGAAGAGAGAGACGACCACCACCAGCTTCTGGGAGAACAACTCAGTTCCTCTCCCCCTTGCTGGAAATACCCTGCTCTCCATGCCCGACCGCAGTGGGAGGAAGAGTCTCCCAAATATGTGAGCGCAGATTTGCTCTGGCCATCCCCAGGGAGGTCAGTGAGGAAGGAGACCCTCCCTGCCTGCCTGCCCACAACCCGCAGCCCAGACGGGTGGAAGCCAGACAGGTCCTCGCCGCCTGGCCGGCACCACCAGCCCCTGCCACAATGCTGAGCGCAGCGCAGAGCCGTGCCGGATAACGTGGCGGCCGTGCCAGCTGCCAGCCTGGACCGGAGCTCTCCTGCCGGTGGATTTAGATGAGGACGGGCTGAGGATTGGCAGGGATCAAGGCCACAGCATCCCACCTCCTGACCCACTTCCACGCCGCCTCGTTGCCAGAGGCCAACCATCCCCAGCCGCCGTCTCAGCAGAAAGGGCTGGGTGAGCCGAGCAAAGGCCACGTGCTCCCGGGAGCTGGCAGTTATTTTAGAGCACTCGCTGCATTTCTGCTCTTCTGATGTCCCGTTCCCATAGAAACGAGGCCTGGAAATGGCAGACGTTGCCTTTTTTTTTTTTCTTAATAAAATTGGCGTTTCTCCCCACCAACTTGCAGAGGCACCATGTCATCCCTAGAAGATGAGCTGCAGACCCTGCCAGGCGCCTCCATCTCCGTGGCTGTGCTGAGGACCGCTCGGTGCCTGGGGTGGTGGCATCATATCCCCGGCAAGAGCTATCGGTACCCGGGTACTTTTCATGCTGCTGCCGGAGCGGGAAACACCGCTCTGCTCCCTGCAGCATCTGTGCTGGAAACTAAAAGCATGAGCACCCGTGGCAGGTGGAAGGATTTTTTTTGGCCAGTGTTTTCAGGAAGAGCGAGTGATTTCTGATGCCTGCACGTCTGGGAAGTCCTGTCTCCTGCGGTCGGGTCCAGCAAAAAGCAACTGGGGCCGGCAGCCGCCAGACCAGCCACGGATGTCTGGAGGCATGCAGCCCTCGCTGCTGTTTTTTCTTCCTCCTCTCGCCGTTCACAGAGATGCAAGAGTCATGCCACAGCCAGACCAGAAAAAAAACCCACCTACCGCAGCAAGAGAGGTTGTGCAAACAGAGCAATAAAACTTTCTAGGAGGCTGCAAGCCCGGCGGGGTGCAAGGGGCTGCTGACCCAGCACAGGCACCGAGCACGCGGGACCCAGCAGCCTCACAGCCCTCTGCAAAACCAGGAGTCCACCGAGTCCCCTACGGATCCATTTTTTCCCCAGACGGGAACTTCAGGCCTCAAAATATAGAAGTAAACACAAACAGCGCTGGGGCTGGGTCCCGCTTGCAGAACCAGGGGGTCGGGTTTATACCCGGCCACTGCCCTGGAGTGAGGCAAGGAGGGGGCCGGTGGGCCCGGGGAGCCTGGCAGGCGCCCGAGTGACTGAATCGCGTCCACAAGAAGCCCCCATGCTCGGGCAGCAGCAGGAGAGGAGGGAAGAAGCTGCTGCATCAGAGCTGGTCGTACCCTTTGCTTTAAAAACATTGTCGCTGGTTTGTCCAGAGAATTTGCAGTTGCAAGTAAAGAGCCAAACTCTACAAATTCAGTGGCCTCGTGGGTTTGGCAAAGGAACAAGGCCTGGAGCACGACGGGGGAGTTTCTCGTGAGCCCTCGTGCAAACCACCCTGTGCCTCTCAGCCGCCCAGCCCGGGCCGGGCAGGACACACCACGCGACCCAGGCGCGCAGAGAGCCCACGGAAACAACGCTCGGGTGAGCTCCCTTCCCTCGGGGGCTACCTGCGCTTGGGCCCTGCTTGCCACGGGCCAAGAGCGGATGCAGAAATAGCCTGTGAAGCAGTGGTTTCACACGCCTGAACCCCGGAGACCCAAGCTGCGGCTTATTTATACTTTCAGGAAGCCGCCTGTATCGGCGGTACCTGCTTGGCCAGAAGCCCCGGGGTGCAGCCGGGCGCCAGCGGGTGCTCGCTCGGTCACTGGCAGCCCCCAAGAGCCGGTGTCCCAGCCCCGCAGTGCAACGGGGAGGGGTGACCCAGGGCACCCCCCTGCACCAGCCACGGCCGAAGACGACGGCCAGGTCACCGACAACGCGCAGCCCTTCTCCCGGGCGTCAGGAGCGATGCAGGCCCGTACGTGCATCCCCGGCGGAGTCTGGCAGGGGCGCGGCGCTGCCTGCGAGGGAGCTGGGCACATGGCCTCCCCCATCCCGCCTCCGGCCCAGCATCCCCAGGCCCCGCCGGTCCCCGGGGCGGGGGGGGGGGGACGGGACGCGATCCGCGCCGGCCGCACCCGGGGACGGCGAGGTCTGAGCACCCGGGCGCTGAGCCCGGGTGAGCTCGCCCCGGGACCTCGCGGGCCCCGGCCCCACGCAGGAGGCACCCGCCGGGACCGGGCTGGAGCGCGGAGGCGCCCACGGCGGCTGCAGCGGGCGGAGCCGGGCGAAGGGCCCCGGAGGCTGCCGCAGCCCCGGGCGGGGCCCGTCGCCGACCGGCCGCGGAAAGGCCGCTGCCCCCGCGCACCCACCCCGCCGGGCCGGCGGCCCCCGGGGTCTCCCGCCCCGCCGGCGCTCACCCACCGGCCGGCACCCGCTCGCTCAGTCACTCGCTCACTCACCGGGCCGGGCGGCTCCGGCTGCGGCTGCGGCTCCGTCCCGCGGCCCCGCCCGCCCCGACAGCCGGGACCCGCCCCGCCCCGCGCACGCGCCGCACCGGCGGGCGGGGCCAGGGCGCGCGGCGGCGGCGGCGGCGGCGGCGGCGGGGGAGGGGGGAGAGGGGGGTGTGTGTGTCATCGTGTGTGTGTGTGTGTGTGTGTGTGTGTGTGTGTGAGTGTGTGTGTGTGAGAGTGTGTGTGTGAGAGTGAGTGTGTGTGTGTGAGTGTGTGTGTGAGAGTGTGTGTGTGTGAGAGTGTGTGTGTGTGAGAGTGTGTGCGTGCACGTGTGTGTGCGCGGGCACACGCGTGTGTTTCACCGCGTGTGTGTGGCTGTGGGTGTATCACCGTGTGTGCGGGTCTGGGTGTATCACTGTGTGTGCGTTACGGTGCGCACACGTGTGTGTGTGTGTGTGTGTATTTCTGTGTGCGTGCATTACTGCGCGTGTGCGTTGCTCTGTGTGTGTGCGCATACAGCTGGGGCATTGCATGTATGCACAGAAGTGTGTGCGTGTGCACTGGTGCGTGTGTACAGGGCATTGTGCGTATGCACGGGGGGGTGGGTGTGCACTGGACACAGACGTGGGAATGTGTGTGCGCGCACACACGCGTTCAGGGCAGTGCACATGAGCGTGTGTCCCAGTGCAGAGCTGCACGTGTGCCCAGGAGTGCCTGCAGGAACACCGCTGTCTGTAGGGGAACACCTGAGTGTGTGTGTGTAAGGGGCTGTGGGTGTGCGAGGGGCCTGTGTGTGTGTGTGTGTGTAGGGGACCATGCGTGTGTACATGACACAGGGGCCCGCGTGCTCCGTCAGGGGCTGCAGGTGTGAGCGGCCGTGTGTGGCCGTGCTGCAGCGGCCGTTTGGGCTGAACCCTCCCTGGTTCCTGGTCTGTGCTGGCGTGCCTGCGTCTCCGTCCGTCCACCCGTCCCAATCCCGGACGGCAGTGCTCCACGCTGTCCCCTGCCACAGTTTTTGGGAGCACACGCCAGCTCCGGCCCTATCCGGCTGGGCAGCGTGCGTGGGAACGCAGCGCTCCGGGGCCACTCGGGCAGCCCTGCCCGGCCCCGCTGCCGGCTGCCAAGTTGGCAGGCGAAGGGGCTGGAGGAGCAAGCCTGGCTGCTGATGCCGGGAACACCGAAGGGGGGAAAGTTTGCCGTGGGCACGTTACAGGAGAGGGAGGAGGAAGAGGAGGGTGGGGAGAGGGGATGGGGACAGGCACAGCCACGGCTTGATGCAGCTCTGCTGTGTGAACAGGGGCGTGGGGTCCCCCTTGGGCAGCTGCCTGGTGCTATGAAGCGCCTGGGGGGTATTTGGGGTGCCACGGTGACCTTCGCCCCCTCCATGCCATGGCAGGCAGGGGAGCAGGGCAGCCTCGAGCTGCTGCCTTTCTCCATGTGATAAAGAGAAGCAATTTGGGGGGGGGTCTCCATTTAGATGAACGCTGCAGCTTTGAGCGTGACTGCCCTGGAGATGGTTTTCTCCTGCGATCTTTTCACCTCGATTGGTGTGGGGTTTCATAGTCATCCGCCATGCCCCAGCTGGCCCCTGGGAGAGGAGAAAATAAACGAAGAAACAGAACCGGGGCAAGGGTGAAGCTGTCTCAGTAAGGGAGAGAGGGACAGCAGTATCAGCTTTAAAAATAGCCATGTATGAACAGAGAGCGACGCCCCGTGACTGCACTGCCGGGACCCATCGAGCTGGAAGGGGAGACCCCACACACCGCCTCCGTGGCTTTGCTCCTGTCACTAGCCCAAGCTGAGGTTTGGCTTGTCAGAGCACCCGGAGCAAGTTGCAACCGTGGGTCTGGCCCTGTAACAGTCGCCCACTGGGTTTCTCCCCACCGGCTGTGTTCTGCCTGGAGGGTGCTGCTGCTGCACTGGATGGGGTGGCCGCAGAAGCAGCGTCCCCACTGGCTGGCCTGCGCTCGGGTCCCATCTCCCACTGGCCTGCACTGTGCGAGATGCACAGACCCTGCGCCCGTCTGCAGAACCACAGCCGGGAGCCGTGTCACCGCACTCCCCCAGCTCATACAACAGACACCAGCGGAGCTGAAGCCCGTCTGCCAGGGACAACCAAGCAGCCACCAGACCACAGCAAAGCTTTCCTGCTCACATTCTCATCTACTTAGCAGCATCCAGCAAAGCTCATTACAGGGCTCAGAGGCAGGAAGGAGCCAGCCCGGCTCAGCGAGTTGCCATCCCTCAGCAGAGCCACACGTGCACTTTGAAATGTGAATAATGCAGGTTGGCTGGGCGTGGGGATGGCGCATGCCTTCCCACCGAGCGTGGTCTGGCTGAGGGCTCGTCATCTCTCCGTTTGCCTTCCCCCATCACTTGTCACCATGTTGCACAGCATCCTGCTGCAACCGCAAGGGGAATGGCGTGATGAAGGTCTCACCGCAGCGTGGGGACCCTGGCCCCGTCTCAGATGATGCCTGCAGCCAGCAGAAGGTCGTAGGTGACCATGGCGCTGGGGAGGATCTGGGACAGTCGGTGCCTCGTGTCAGCCCGGGCTGAGCCACCTGTCCACACCCCTGCTCAAGCCCGGGTTTGATCCTCCCCGATTACAGCAGCGTCGGTTCTCCCCATGACCTTCCCTATTGCTTCATGCAGCTCCTCTCTGTGCCTGCCTTTGAAGGAAGCTGAGCGATTAAATCAAAACAAAAGTCTTGCCAAAGAAAGTATTTACAGGCTCCTCATGGCTCCTAGAACAGAAGATGGGAGATGTTGCAATGAGGTGCAGTGGCATCGCGGTGACTCAGCTCACGCTCGGGACAGAGAGCGTGCAGGAGACGTGGTGGCGGACTGAGCAGGGACACAGGAGAAACCCGGAGGACGCTGGCAGAAAAGGGCAGCGGGGTATCAGGCAGCTGGGGAGTGCTTGCCTGGGGGACGTCCCTCTGTGAGGTCTCCCATCACTGTCTCATCAGCATCTGAAAGGAGGAATCAGCCCCTGTGCTGGCAGGCCAAGCCTGCCAACCCCATTCCTGCTACCTGCTGGTGGCTTGCGTGTCCCCGAGGTCACTGGATCAAGCTGTTCTCCACCATCTTCCTTTGTTGGCTGTCATCACCCCCCATCTACCTAGGGGTTATTCCCAGGGGGCAGCCGCTGGGGCCACCCCATCACCAGCAGCGGGGATGCCCATCGCGCTGTTTCAGACCGTCTGCCTGGTTCAGAAACGCCAGCCCTGCCCACCCCATACCTGGTTTTTCAGGGTTAAACCTGTTTCAAAGGTGCCGGCTGGTGTCAGGAAACCATCTTATCTGCCCCTTGAGGCAATGCCTCCCCTTCACCATCCAAACAACATCCAAAATGCAGGATGGGTTGGCAGAGGCGCTGTGGGGGGATGTGCCGGCAAGTCCCCAGCGCAGCCGTGCCAGCTTGAACACACGGCCCAGACCTGGCACAGGGTGTGCTGGCTCCTCATCTCACCTCCTGCAGCCAGCAGCAAAATGCAGATGTTGGGAAGAGGAACCGTGCTAAATAATTTCTCCTTCAGTTCCTCTGCTTTCTCCATGGCCCTGCCACCCCAGGGTGGTATCCGGGCAAGGACTTTGGCTGGTGTTCACTACCGCTGCCTTTGTGCCACCTCCTCTGCATTGCTCCTTGCCCTCCATCCTAGCCTCCTGCTGCCCTGCTGCTCCCTGCGAGGGCAGGAGGGAGTGTGAGCGGGGCAGACACCCCGTAACGCCCGGCAGCACCTTCCTCCAGGGCAGCTGGTGGCTTGGGGACATGCAGCGAGGGCTTCCCTGGACACCACATCCCGTGAGCCGCCGGGGCCAGGGACAAACCGACTTCTGCTGAGAGTGTTTCCCATCTTGTCCTAGTTTCTTCCCACTCCTTAACTTCGCTGCAGTGCTGGATGGTGCAATCCTGGGACTGGCATTTTTTACCCTTGAGCGCCTCCGCCCAGGAGTGAAACGCCGGGATGATGGTTCCCATGAAAGTGGGGGAGCGGATCCAGCACCTTCTGCTCCCCCAGACTCACCAGAAGAGCCCCGCTCCTCCCTGTCTCCCAGTGCCAGCAGCATGCAGGACCACAAAACCTCCTGCCCTGCTCCCGGGCGTTATCAGCAGCGCGACATCAAGGGTTTGCTGCTGTAGAAGGGGAGTGTGTGTGCGCACACACAAATGCTCAAATCTTTGCTGGCCACGGGCAGAGGGATCTGCTCTGCAAAGCCAGGCAGGCTGGGAACAACCATTTTTCTTGGGAACACCGGCTGCATAAAAGCAGAAGGGACGAGGGGGTCCCATCTGATGTTATTCCAGGGAAAGGTGTGTCCTTGTTGCTTCCCAAGCACGACCCCGAGGGTTGCTGCAGCTCGTCCTCCCTGGCACCTGCAGTGCCTGTGCAGTGGTGAAGAGGTCCGACTTAGCCTGCCTGCGAGACCACCGCGGGGGGCTTGGGGAGGAGCGGCTGTGCCCCCGCGTCCTGGGGGGAATGAAGCGACCTTGCTGCCTTGCCCAGGTGCAGGTGCTTCTTCGGACAAGGACCAGATCTCTCGGGCTCCTTTCCTCCGGGGGTGGATTCCCTCTTCCCTTGCCCCCCAAGGCATGCCAGCTTGCAGCCCCCCAACCTTGGCTGCCAGGTTGGAGTCTCCTAGTGTGTCACTCTGCTCTGGAAGTGCTGGGGAGGTGTGCAGGGAAGACGGACTCCCCTTGCACTGCTCAGCCACAGGAAGATTTCCGTGGGCTGGGAAGGTTGGCAGGGGAGGAAGCTTTCCAGGATCCCTTGCTGCTCTTCCCAATCCCTGCCCTCCTCGAACTACGATTTCCCTGGCAGAGTTCTGCAAGGAGCTGGCGCAGTCTCTGGCTGCACCAGCCTCCTGCAAAGTGTCCCCGGGGTGTCCCTGCTCCGTCCCCGTGTCCCTGCTGGGGGTTACAGAACTCAGTGCCCTTCATAGACCCTGTTGCACCACCGGCATGGGGGAGACATGGCTGGAAACATCCGCTACCGCTGCTCCTCCGTGCCTGGCTGAGCATCCTGCTGCGGTCGGAGAGGAGGTGGATGGAGCTGGGGAGGCGGCACAGCCCAGGACACGTGTGGGCAGGCTCTGCCTGCACTGCCCAGCCGCTGCCCGAGGGCGGGCTGGTTGTCCCTTCTCCCCAGAGAGGCAGCCGGTGTCCCCGCGGCCGCTTCCCGTGGGCATGCAGGCAGCCCTGCTGCGCCAACAGCCAGCACCTCTTAATGGCGGCTGGATTGGAACGGGCAGTTTGGAGCCGAAAGGCTCCCGAGGCCTCTCCCGGGACTGTAGCACCACTGCGCAAGCGGCATCACTTCACTTCAGGATCAAAGAGGTGTGTAAATGCAAAGGAACAGCCTCATTTCATTAAGAGCAATTGAAGAACTGGCAGCTTTGGGCGCTCTGTCAAGCTCATAGATCTCTGCCAGCACATAAATCCGGTAAGTCACGCGCTCAGGCTGCTGGCAGCTGTGCTGGGAAGCGAGAGGTGAGATAAGGGAGACATAACTGAGCCGACACCAAGGAAATCCCTGAAGGGAGGAGATAGGGATCTTTCTGTTGCCACCCCAGCTGCCTGCACGTTCCCGGGCACAGGGCACAGCAGCACGGATCATCCTCAGCACACAAAGGCCAGAGGGAGACAGGTCTTGTCCTAAAAGTTTAGACATTTCCCTCTTCCAAGACCAAGGGAGAGTTAAAAATTCACCTAAAACACTGCTTTAGAGGAAGCTGGATCCAGGGCAGGCAGTGCTGCTGGCTCAGTGAGGGTGGGCAGGTTTCTGGCTATGTGGGTTGGATATCGGCTTAGAAAAAAACTAGAGAAACTTTCAGGATAGAGGAAGCATCTCTGGGAAAGATGAGCTCTGGCTAAAGGAAAACAGAGCCGGGGTGCTAGCCCTTAAAATGAACACCATCATAGGAGGGGTTTTAAATCGAGGATAGTGGGTGAGATGAGTGGGCAGTGGGGTGGGGAATCATCCAGAGGTAAATTCATAACTCTGTCCCTTCAATAAAGGAATGAGAAAAGTCAGAAAAAAGGGACATTAAAAAACCCGGCTGCCAGGAGAAGATCAAATGCTCTGCGACGGCTGCGGTCCCGGCCAGGAGAGGAGAGCAGCCTGTTTTAGATGAGGATAAGGCACTGGGAAACCCCAGGGTGCAGTGATGGGGACAGCCCAGGGGCAAGAGTGGAGAAGAAGCTGGTGGAGGGCTGGTGTGTGAGCAGGGCGAGGGGAGGCGTTGGCTCAAGGGAGTTAAACGGGTTATGCTCATCAGGAATCCGCAAGAATCCACAGGGAGTGGACCACGAAACACGGAGGATGAACAGAGAAGGGCATTAGGGCTTGCCTATAAACCACCCAGAGAGGATGGGGACAATACCCCCAAAATGCTGAGGGAGGCTACGAGGCTGTGAGGGCAAGAAACCACTGCCTGAGGAGACCTGAAGTGGGGAAGCGTCACAGCAAAGCCGTCCTAAATGGCTGCATCTGGAGCCCCCAGTTAGAGAACCACAAAAAGAGGCACCCCTGAGCCATAAACTGGTGTAGTCAAGGGTGTAAAACCTCTGCAGGCTTACCTATCCTTGCCAGAAGGAACTACATAAAATAAAGAAACTGGTTGGAAGAAGTGAGAACCAAATACAAAGGAAAATACTTGCAAACAACAGGGAGATACCGTCTAGCCAGTGTGGATGTGTGGCTCCTAGCAAAAGAGGTCCTAATGCAATACCATGGGGAACCTGCAGGAGGATGGTTTAACAGCAAAGCGAGCTAGCCAAAATACAAATAAATAGTAAAATTAAAATGAATAAAACGGAATAAAATAAAAATTCTTCAAAAACTGGCATTTTCTTTTTCAAACCAGGAAAACAGCAACATGCAAAACCCCCAGCAAGTTAAAAACCGCATTCACACAGATGAAAATGTATTTTGAGCACGATTTGCTTACCACATAAAAATTAACACCAGTGTATTTTTGCAAACCCATCAGAAGCAGGACGTCCGCTGGAAACCCACTGCAGCTGGCGGGGGACTGGGCTGGTGCGTGCTCGGGGCAGAGCCCGCACCCGCAGCGGGATGCAGGCAGCAGGTCCCCCACCTCCCCAGCACGGGAGAGGGAGGTGGCAAACGCCGGGCTAATTTTTAGGAAGGGCTCCACAGGGATCCAGGAAACACTGGGATCTTAAACCTGACTTTGGTTTTTGCTCAGGCAAATTTGCTGAAAGATGGAAGAAAAAATGGCATTAGAACATGTATGAATAAACATGCAACGTTGAGACAACGTCCGGCACAGGCTGGAGGAGGGAAGTCTTGCTAGAATTACGTGGAAGATGTAAATAATGGTGAATCAGATGATATATAAACAACGATTTTTGCAAAACTTTGACAAAATCTCTCTCCAAAAGCTCTTCAGGACGTTAAGGTGGATTAACAGTGAGGTTTTGCTTGTAAACTAACTGCTTAAAAGTAGGAATAAATGGACAGGATCTGTGCCAGACCTGTGCTAGTCAACACACGCATAAAAGAGAGCAGATCTTGCTGACACTATACAGTGTTTCGATGGTCAAATCTAAAGCCGACGGTGAAGAGCTGGAAAGGGATCGCACGATGTCAAGCGGCTGAGCAGGCAGACATCAAATGCAATTCAATATAATTAAATTCGAGGCAAGGTAAAAGTAACCCTATGTGTACACAGCCATGGGCTCTAAATGAGCTTTGTCATTCAGGAAAGAGATGCTGGAGTCCTTGCAGGGGCTTCGCCTGCATGCTCTGCGGTGGTAACCAAGGGAAAAGGGCATCAGGAAGGAATTGCTGATGGGATTGCTGTGATGTGCGAGCACGGCTAGGGCAGCTGGCAGAGGACAGGGCAGTGAGGCAGAGAAGCAGCCGAGCAGGGAGACGGAGCAGCTCCCACGGGGGAGAGACCCGGTGCACACCGCAGCCTGGCAGGGCCACAGGGAAGGGACCTGGTAAGGGGTCACTGAGAGGGGGAAAAAGGGAAGGAATATTTTCATTTCCTAGAGCAGAGCTTCAAAGAGCACCACAGGGCTGGATCTGGTTTAAAACGACGGGAAGCACTTTTCAAACTGTGCATTACCATGCTGTGGGAGGCTGCCTCTGCTGCGGAGATCAAGCGTGCAAATGCATTCAAAAGGGAACAGGAGGGCGCGCAGAGGGTTGGTTTGCTGGGGCTGTGGCAAGTCCAGGATGCTCCCAGGCCGCTCCTGGCTGAAGAGGACAAGGACAAGGTCCCCGTTGCTTGCTCTGACTCAGCCTTTGAATGGTCCCAGGTCTCCCCACCCTGGTCCTACCCCGCTGCAGCTGCGCTCCCCCAGTGTCCAGAGCCTGGTACCTGCCCCAAGTAAGCAGCAAAGCTCGACCTCAGGGTCTGCTCCGCCCTGCTCTCCGGAGGCTCTCCAGGAGTCGGTCCCCCTCTGCAGCCCAAAAATCCAGGATGGTTTTCAATGCCCGAGGCAGGAAAGAGGGAGCAAATTCCTGCTGAGCCGAGACCAGGCGGAAGATGCAATGCCGACGGACACAATCCCCTACAGCATAACTGCAGGCACCCAGCTCGCCCTGCCGCACTGCTGATGCAAATTACCAGTTATGAAGTAGAGAAAATTGCTATCTATTTCCCCTTTCATCCATCTATTATGGCTTTCTTTTTTATTGCTAATTATTACTTTCAATAAGTCACTGAAGTAGGGTGGGGGTTTCTCTTCTGTGATGCTAGCTTGATGGCTCTTGGAAATAAATCTTAAAGAATTGTCTTTTTCCACAATTTTCTGTCTGCCTTTTCCCATCACTGTTTTTTCTCCGCGTTTTTCTTGTCTTTATGGAGTTTGACTTTTTAAAGCACCATGTATTTTTGTCTACTGAATGGATTATTCTCTGCCCAAATTGAATGTAATCAGGTCGTGATCATTGTTCCCTAGGCAACCACCAATGAAATTATAGAGCTATGATCATGAATTAACACTGTTTAAAAAGTTTTAAAAAAATAAAACAGTAACTGCAAGGCTTAATAAATCATTGCTGAAACAAGGCATTCACAGTGGTGCCACCAGTCACCATGAAGGGCTTTAGCACTTGGAGAACGTTAGGAACAGGTTCTGGTGTTCGGAGGGGCCGGGAGGAGGCGACCAGTCCACGGCAGGATGAGGTCTGTGCAGAATACCTTGTCCGGAGACGCATCTTCCAAGCCCCAGGGCGCTGTGGTAGGCTCAGTCATGGGGTTGATACCCCATACGTTATTTTATTCTACCTTCTGCCACCGCTCTCCTCGCCATCCGCACACAGAGCTCATTCCTCATTCCCCACTCAGCTTTTGTGAGAGCAACTGCCGCCACTCGGCTCTTCATCGTGTGAGCCGTCGCCTTCCAGTTCCCCCTCGCCCCTGTTCGCACCCCTTGGCCGTGGTGTTCGGACGGCTCACTGGGACAAGCTTAGAAAAAGCAACGTCATTACACGCGAGATATAGTCTGGGACAAGAAACCCCGGGTCCCCGCTGTGCACGCCTCACCCGCCGCCTTCTCCCCCGAGCCACGGGGCCTCGCGCGCCGGGCACCTTCCCCAGGCAAAGCTCAGCCTCATCCCTCCCGACGGGAAAGGTCTAGGTCTACCTGTGGTTATTTTATGGCAATACATCGGTGCGTTTATAGGCGTACAATGTACACGAGGGATGGTATATGCGCACCCCCCCCCTGAATATAGAGTTAGCCCTCCTGGCCCTACGCCACCGCTTAGCACTCATTAACTTGGGAGAACCTGTTCCGTAGTCCTAAGGTCGTTTTTAAGTAGCTTGCTGATGTCGTGCCTTAGGTAACAAACGAAGAGCGGGACCCCCGAGGGAAGCACTGGGGACATCGCCTGCGCCTGCGCCTGCGCCTGCTCCTGCTCCTGCTCCTGCCTGAGGGAGCCCTGAGGAGACCCCCGAGGCGCCCACCGGCCTCCCCCGGGGCGGCTCCCTCTCCCCGCTCCGGCCCAGGCTTGCCGAGGGCGGCCCGCCTGCCTCTCCCCGCGCAGGCCCACGCCGCTCGGCCGGCTGCGGGCGGGGAACAGCCACGAGCTCCGGTGCCCCCCCCCGCCCCCGCCCGAAGCCCCCTCCCCTGCCGGGGCCGCGGCCGCCCCTGCGGGCGGGGGGGGGGCAGCGAGCCGCTGGGGAGGGGAGGGGGGGGGTGGGGGGGTGGGGGCGAGCTCCTGCGCATGCGCCGCCGCACCTGTGGGTGGTGTGCGCGCATGCGCGAGCGGCCGCGGGTGCCGGCGCGTGCGCGGTGCGCGCGGGGCGGGCGGCAGGTGCCGGGGCGGCGGCCGGCGGGGCCATGTCGGGCCGCGGGCGGCGGGGCCGCGGGCGGCGGGGGCCGGCGGGAGCGGCGCCGGAGCAGGCGGGGCCCGAGGCCGCCTACGCCTCCCCGAGGTGGTGGCGGTGGTGGCGGTGGCGGGGGGGAGCGGGGCGGCCTGGTGGGGCGCGGGGCGGGCGGGCGCTGACCGCTGTCCCCGCTGTGCCCGCAGGGTGAGCCGGTTCTGCCCGCAGTGCGGGCGCGGCGTGGAGCCCGCCTTCCGCTTCTGCCCGGCCTGCGGCGGGAGGCTGCCCCCGCCGCTGCGGGAGGAGGAGACGGAGCAGACAGCGCCGGCCCCGCCGCAGCAGCGTGCCCGGAGCCCCGCGGCCTCCCCGCGGGCTGCCCCAGGCCGTCCCTCCGTCGCAGCGAGGCCCAGCTCCCGCTCGCCCCGCAAGGCGCGGCCCGGCCCGGCGGTGCCGCTCCCGGTGGAGGCGGTCCTGACGGACCAGGGCAGCAGGCAGTGGAGGCTGGTCCGGCTCCTGGAGCAGGGCGGCTGCGGGCTGATGTACGAAGGTGCTGTGGGGTCCGGGGCGGGCGGGAGTCCCGGGAGCGGGGCCGGCCTTCCCGGGAGCCGGGGGGAGGAGAGAGGTGGGCAGGGGCCGGGGTCAGGGCGGGCAGGAGCAGGCCCCGCTGCGGGCACTGCGTGTCCCCGGACCTTGGAGCAGACACCTCGCAGGGGCCCGCAGCCGCTGGCGGTGTTCGGTGGCGGCTGTCGGGACGTCCCTAAACCGCCAGAGTCCACCGGGAACAGGCGGTGCGGAGGCGGTGACGCTCTGCGGCTGTCCTGTGGGATGGCAGTGACCGGCTGGCCCACGGGGTCTGGCGTTCCCACGCTGGGCATCCCAGCGTGGATGTTAGCGCTAGCCTAAGATTGAGCCGAGGCTGGGCTGCTCTGTTACTTGACGAAATGCCCATCGTTGGGGGCCATGCTTCCTCTTTGGTTTTTAGGTACAAAACCTAAATGCTGCTGGCGCCGTCCAGGAGTTCCTGTGTTGTAGGTGGTGCCAGTATTGACTAAACGTCAGTTCAGGATTCTCAGCCTGTTTTGGGGGCCAAAAGAAAGCAGCTAAATCATCTGGGCTGCTTCTCAGCTGTTCAGTGACTGCTGATCTTCTCTCTCTAGTCTAGTTGCAAACTTCCAAAGGAAAGGTTTCGATCTTGTTCTCCATTGTTAACTCAGAAGCACTGTTCAGGAGGAATTTTATCCTATTAGTAAGCTTTGCCTGATATTTGGCTTTAGTTTCTTTTTAATTACTTTTGCTGTTGTGTAACAAAGTCTGGGCATCCACCTATGTCTTTAAAAAGATGTGATGTTAGAAAAAGAGAAAATAAATGTTGTTATTATAGTGGAGGGTGCTTTTTTAGAAACGCCTTTTGGATGACGAGCAGCAGATAACCTGTGTATAGCAGTCGGTCTAAGAGCAGGAGAAGAGGAACTACCCCAAGGCCAAGTAATGGGTGCAAATCTTTTTGGAGGGGGAAGGCCACATAAAACTCTGACATCCATGCAGAGCAGAAGGGACTCTGGCATCTCTTACAGACTCGACAAACTACTAAGTGAGCTGGAGGGAATGCTCAGCAAATGAATTTGGGGGTGCCTTTGAGATTCTACTAATGATTTGTTCTTTACATACCACCTTCAAAGCACCCCACTACTGTAGCCATGCCTAGATGCTTCTGTGACTTAAGCAGAGCTGCACTCGAAGCATGTCAGGGGTGCTGTGCTTCTGGAGCAAGGTAAGAATTATTTTGTAGTAACCTGGGAAGACGCCGTCATGGAGGATGCTTTTACAAAGACCATGTGAAAGAAGCAGAGAATAAGCAAAAGCCAGCTGCACAGGCTGTGTTTAATGATGCAACTGACACTGCAAGTACCTCTCTTCTGTGCTCCTGTAACCACATCTGTTCCGTCCTTCCGCAGCACAGTCAGCATCTGGAACCTGTCCTCAAAAGCAAAGATACTCCCTCAAACTTGTGAGTTTTGATCTGTTTGGGTAAGGAATAGTGCATAGTGTACAGTGTCCAGGGCCCGACCCATTTGGCCTGTATGGCTAAGGGTGTCTGAGGAATTCAGAGAAAGTGGTCACAGAGGCCCCTTCTAGCTTAGGAGGTGGATATAGCTTCCTGAGAGTGTCATGCTTGGATTTCAGTAGAAGTTGGCTCTTCCGCTACAGGTGTGAAGAAAACAGGTATAAGGATTAAAAAAAGGAAAAGCCTTCATCCCCAAAGGTTGCCTCTTTGATCCACCGAGCTCCGTAATCTCCAAAACTGAATTTGGTGGTGTAAGGTAGAGATCTTGATTCATTAATGTCAGACCTGCTTTCTTCCTGTATGGCAAGTGTGCGCGTACCCTGCTGAAGTCTGGGGAAACTGGAGAGGTTAGAATTTGGTGGCTGTGCTGAGGTAGTGTGATGAACCAGCACTGAGAGACTCTGTAAGGCCAGAGCACATCTTTAAATCAAACAGTAATTATAGTTGGAGTTCCGAGCCAGCTTTCTAGGCACTTGCCAATAACTTGGGTTCTCCAGAAACGTGTTATTTCCAGTAATAGATGTTCTGCAATGGAAATTCAGTTGATTTGATTTTCAGTAACTCACAAACCAGAGCAGAAAGACTGTTTTCTTGTCTGCTGTGGCTCTTGGGGGTTGCTTGTCTGTGGGAAGACCAGTGCCGACTAATGGCCCTGTGGGGGACCTGGTGGTGCCCACCCTTGAAAAGTCCCTCTCCCCTTTGAGCTGTTTAAGAGGATGGAGAAAGAATACAGTGTTAATGAGAAAAGACAGCTAAGTGCCACAAAATTAGAACCGGTAGGTGGGAAACTATTTGCTTCTGTACGCAACACGCCCAGCTCTGTTTTGCACCTTTGGCATCTTTTGGCATTTTGCTCGGTAGTCTGGTGGCGCAGCCCAGCCCTTGTGGTTGCAGAGGACTGTCGAGTATGATACGGCACACGAGAGCATTTTGGCTCCTGGGTTTGATGGCTCAGGTTGGCTCACCAGGCAAGGTGCAGAATAAAATGTCCTCTGGAACATGGCCGTTTGTGTTGTCTGGAGCCTGCTGATTCTCCAGCTGCCTTGGCCAATTGTGGGTAGGGCCTTTGGAATCAAACCAGCCAGAATATAAAACTGCTGCCTCCTCCCATGCGTGATAGCATCTGTCCTAAGTTAGCTTGCAGTAGGCTGAATATATATATATACACATGTGTGCGTAGGCAAACACATACATATTGACTGTAAACTATATGCATTTCAGGTCACTCAATAACAGCGGTAGTGAAAGGGCAGTAATGCTTGCTGATTGTAAGATGTCAGCACACTACCCAGGGACTTGAATGTCACCAATACAGACTTTCTGACTTGTCTCGCTTTCTGACGGCTAGAATAAAATGTTACAGTTCTTTGTTGCAACTTGCCTGTTTGCAGAAATAACCTCATCTGTGTTGTGGATAAGGTCACCTCTGGCTCCTTTTAAAATAATAGCTTTGGGACTAGAGCTCGCTCTAGGTTGCCAGATGGTCTGCATCGTCTAGATGCTTTTAACCCACAGACAGTTCTAAGTGGTAGTGCTTGAAATGTCCAACGTGAGACAGCCGCTCCCTTGTTCTGTGCTGATGCTCAGAGTTTATGTGGTTCTTAGGCACAGCATTAGTGAACCAAAAGACCTGCCAGAGTTCTCAGCTCTGTTGCTGATATTTTTTTTTGGGGGGGGGGGGGGAGGGGGTTGTTGCTTTCTTTAAAATGAGTAGTGAAGGTCTTGTAGCAGTCTTGCCCAAGTTTCCCTTTGTAGCAGGGTGTGTGTGGCTGAAGTAATGCTCCTCCTTCCTTTTCCCTTTAGGATGTCAAAGATGGCAAGATCTACAATGAACAGAACTTCTTCCAGCGAGCTGCGAAGGCAGGCACAGGTTGGTGCTTCTTGGAAGGGCAAGGACTAGGCTGCTTGTTAGGAAAACTGGCCTCCCTCTCTCATCGGTTACGTGAGTCTCTCGGAAGGCCAGACTAGAATAGACTAATTCACTGCTTGGTTGGTGCCAGAGTGCTGAGAAGTTTGGCCAAGAGCCTGCTCTCCCAGGCGCCTCTGTGTACATTTAGGACGCTGCAGTATTGGCGTTTTGAAGCTTTCTTGCTCTTCCCATGCTTTGTCTTGACCTCACTGGTGGCTGTTTGGCCCTGCAGCCTGACCTGCCTTGGCTCTCTCTCCTGTGCCCCTTCCATGGGTGTCTCCGTCAGCTGCTGTCTGGTATTTACGCCATTGACCCAGAAGCCTGAGCAAGAGCAAAGCTGACCAGAAAACATGGGCAGGTGTTTGAGGAGGGGTGACAGAGGAATTCACGTCAAACTTGCACTTCTGGGAGGACTGTAAAAATCTGCTGCTCCATCCCTCTCTCTCTCTGCCCCCTTCTTCTTTTACCTAGCCCTATAGCAATCACGTGCCTCAGCCTGCTCTGGTATTTCCAGCATCCTTTGTCTTATTCTTGCTCTGCAGTGCTATGTGCGTTGACATGCCAATACCCCAGCACATCAGGCTGGTATTTCTGGGACAGAATCAGTACGAGAGAGGCTTCCTGCTGTGAGCTGCCCAGGGCAGAGCAGGCCTTCGGAGAAAGGGCATCCCTGACTGAGCTCCTTCGTTCTGGAGCTCCTTATCAGCGTCTGCCACACTGTCCTCTTCTCTCCCCTTCTAGTGGAGAAGTGGAAGAAGTGGCACTCTGTGCCGTTGCTGGGAATCCCCAATTGTGTTGGCTTTGGACTGCATGCAGATAGCTACAGGTGAGGTGACTCTGCGAAGGGCGCAGCTGAGCTCTTTTGTTCAGAACTGCCATCTTCTTGGGCTTTCCCTCTTCTCTCCTTGCTGTCTGCTATTCCTTTTCTCGTCCCCTGGGCTCCTAACCTTATGCGCTGCTCCTATCTCATTTATTAACAAATGGTTTGCCTCTCATTATCCTGTTTCCTTCAGTCCTTGTGTTGCTGGTGAAGTCATTGCTTTTGCTGCTTCTGCCCCTCAGGCCAGGGGACACCTTATTCCTGCCTTTTAAGCTTAACACAAAGGGGAGACTCAGGCTGTATATCTGCAACACACGATCAGCACGTCTCTCCTTTTCAAGTTTTCTGTTATCAGAAGTTGAGGAGATGTTTGCCCAGGTCAACTTGGAGTTGAAGGGGGGTCTAATCCAGGTGGATCGCTTGACAAGTCTCTGTTGCAGGGTTTCCAAATCAGGTAGGTACTGCTATGAACTAAATCCTTGTCTCTTGTAGGTTTTTGGTGTTCTCTGACTTAGGGCGAACTCTTCAGTCCGTCCTGAATGATAGCTTACACCTGCTGAGGGAGAAGGCAGCTTTTCAGATTGTAGTCCGGCTGGTATGTAGAGAACCAATACTTTCTAAGAGACTTTTTCAGAAAAGACCTATAACTTTCTTCTGGATCTTTCAGAGGTGTTTTAAAGCTGATCCAGGGGGTTGGCTGGGGTCTCTAAGTAGCATCTCTTGAGCCTGTTGTAAACTTGAATAGCATCTTTTGAGCAATATGTCACCTCAAAGGAATTTGGGGTAAGGAGAATGAGAGAAACCTGACACTTGAAAATTAGAGGCTGTGAGACATGGTGCTTTTTGTGCTCCTCCACACAGCTGCGGGGAGCTGGGGAGGGTCCAGCTTGGTGATAGCCAGGGTGCTGAAGGACTCTGCGTGGTTCTGATATGCTCGCTTCTTCTGCTTACTCCTAGCTAGACTGCCTGGAGTACATTCATGAAAACGAGTACGTGCATGGGGACATCACGGCTGAGAACATCTATTTGAACCCAGCAGACCTCACACAGGTAGGGAGCGGGAGCAGTGCTGCGAGGAAATGGCAGTGAAGGTGGGCTTGTGAAATGGGGTAGAGCCACACCCGGGTTCCTGCTGCTGGGCAGGGGAGCAGTGCAGTCTGTGCAGTGCTCAAGCAGGTGCTGTGGTGCAGGATCGCAGGCTACGCTGTAAGCAGAATTCACACCCCGCGCACGCTCAGGTGCGTGCTTCCTGATGTCTTCTAGGTGACCCTAGCAGGCTATTGCTTTGCGTTCCGTTACTGCCCAGGAGGGAAGCACGTGGCTCAGCGCGAAGGCAGCAGGACCCCTCATGAAGGCACGATAGAGTTTATCAGTCTGGACAGTCACAAGGGAGCAGGTGAGTCTCTGTTTCTGACACAAGCCAGCAAAGCTCAGCTAGAGCTGTTACTGTGGCAGTGCTCTCTGGAGCTAGGGCTCCCTGCTGGCATTTCTGTTATGGCTGCTTTCCAGGCATTCACATGCATCTGGAACCAAGTTCCTATTTGGGCTGTTTACTCTTGCCTCTCTCTGGGCTGCTGTGTTGGGACTTGCCAGGTCACTCAGCGACTGCAGCAAGAGGTGCAGGGATGTTCCTGCGCCATCTGGAGCCTTGGCTACTGCAGGCGTGCGAGGAATAGAAAACAGGGCCGCTTTGCGCTGGCTTAGCAGGGATCTGTTTCAAGCCAGACTGGATCCCTGCCCAAAACAGATTTGCAGCAGGCTCTGCTCTGACCTTGCAGCAATGAGAGCTGGAAAGGCATTTAAATTAGCCAGTTCCTCTGCTGGTTGGGATGTGACTGTTCTCTCCCAGTATTCAGACTGGACGAATCTTCCTCCAGAGGCTGGGAGGTGATTCCTCAACTGTGAGAGTCAGCAGGCTCCCAGAGGTATTGATATCCTAGAGCACGTCTTAATGAAGCTCTTGCATTTCTTCACTTCTGCCCTTTAGGCTTTTGCCCCTTCATGAGGCTGCCTGTTTTACAGAAGGGGCACCTCAAATAGAGACTTCCAAGGTTGTGCAAGGAGTGCTGGAGTCCTTACTTGCCTTTGGAGGAGAGGTGCTAGCCTGGGCCTCTTCTGAGATGGCTCCCAAACTCTGTGTTTTTTCACACGTGAATATCTCTTCCTTCTCATCAGGACCATCTCGCCGGAGTGACTTGCAATCTCTGGGCTACTGTCTTCTGAAATGGCTCTGTGGCTTCTTGCCCTGGTCTGATGAACTGGACAAAGTAGAAACTGTGGTGGAAAAGAAGGAAAAGTAGGAGAAATCATCTACTCTTTTGGGAAATGCTGAGCGGAAAACAGTGAGGGAGGTTTTGTGACTGAAGAGAAATCACTCGGCCATAGTACACTATTGGGATGTGGGTAAATCCCACTGTAAAGGTTGAGCCTGGCCAAAGGGTGTTTGATGAACCTTGATTTCTGCTCCATTCAGAATGTGGCCATCTGAATTCAGCTTTTTGGTTTCTTTTGCCCCTATTGCCAAAGACAGGCTGTTCAGGTGCCTGCTCCATTGCTTCTCATCTGACAGCACTCTGCACTGCTTATTCCAGGTACAAAGGGGATGTGATATGCCTTCTCCGGCTGTGCTTCAGGCAGAGATCCATTCCAGGTATGGGCTTGCTCTCTGTGACAGTGGGACTTGGGGAAGGAGGATTGACTGTACCTGAAGCTAGAACCTTCTCTGTGCTGGGGTGCTAGTCCAGGATGGCTTCCACTGGTGACGGTGACCAAGCATTGCATGGACTGGCTGACAGGCTCCTCCTGTGAACAAATTCCTTGTTTTCTTTACCCATTTTCTGTATTCATGAGCCTTGCTAAAGAGGCAAGTGTTCTGGTGGCTTTAAAAATGCAACATTTGAGGCTGGAGGTCATTTCCCCGTCCTGTCTTTGAGCTTCACATTAGTCTTTGGTTTTGTTTTCCGCTCTCTGTGGCTGGCCAAGGTAGGTGGGTGAACTGTCTACAGGGAGAGCAGTCCGAGGCGGCCATTTGGCAGCTTTGTAAGGACAACTGGTGTTGCTGTGCTGCTCCATGCAGTGATGTTCCTTGCTTTGCAGATGCCCTACAGAGCTACCTGCAGCAAGTAATGGCACTAGAGTATGAGGAGAAGCCTGACTATGAAGCCCTGCGGCAGCTCTTCAAGAAGCCACTGGAAAAAGCGAAAGCTTCAGCTTATGACTCTGTGGATGTCAAAATGGTGCCCTAAGTAAGTGCCAGTAGTTTAGACTGCAGCAGCACAAAGCGCTTGTCCCCCTGTACTGCTGGGAGCACAGGAGCAGCACAGTGCTGCTGACCCGCTCGTGGGGTGCGGCAGGCAGCAGTCGGGAGGTGAGGACAGAGCAGGGTGGTCTGTGAAATCTCTCCCAGTGAAACCTAGGGGCTCTTCCTGACACGTGGAGGGAGCACTGGCCCTTCAGCATTCCCTATTAAGAGATCAGTCCAGTGCTACGCAAAGCCAGGCTTAGCCTGTGTTACAGCATATGTTTCCTCAATTTTTTTCTGGAAATACTTGTCATAGAATCATAGAATCATTGAGGTTGGAAAAGACCTCTAAGATCATCGAGTCCAACCATCAACCCAACACCACCAGGCCCACTAAACCATGTCCCTAAGCACCTCATCTACTCGTCTTTTAAATACCTCCAGGGATGGGGACTCAACCACTTCCCTGGGCAGCCTGTTCCAATGTTTCACCACTCTTTCAGTAAAGAAATTTTTCCTTACATCCAATCTAAACCTCCCCTGCCGCAACTTGAGGCCATTTCCTCTCGTCCTATCGCTTGTTACTTCGGAGAAAAGACCAACACCCACCTCGCTACAACCTCCTTTCAGGTAGTTGTAGAGAGCGATGAGGTCTCCCCTCAGCCTCCTTTTCTCCAGGCTGAACAGTCCCAGTTCCCTCAGCCGCTCCTCATAAGACTTGTGCTCCAGACCCCTCACCAGCCTCGTTGCCCTTCTCTGGACACGCTCCAGCACCTCAATGTCCTTCTTGTAGTGAGGGGCCCAAAACTGAACACAGTATTCGAGGTGCGGCCTCACCAGGGCCGAGTACAGGGGCACAATCACTTCCCTACTCCTACTGGCCACACTATTTCTGATACAGGCCAGGATGCCATTGGCCTTCTTGGCCGCCTGGGCACACTGCCGGCTCATGTTCAGCCGGCTGTCGACCAGCACCCCCAGGTCCTTTTCCGCCAGGCAGCTTTCCAGCCACTCTTCCCCAAGCCTGTAGCGCTGCATGGGGTTGTTGTGGCCGAAGTGCAGGACCCGGCACTTGGCCTTGTTGAACCTCATACAGTTGGCCTGGGCCCATCCATCCAGCCTGTCCAGGTCCCTCTGCAGAGCCTTCCTACCCTCGAGCAGATCAACACTCCCACCCAACTTGGTGTCGTCTGCAAACTTACTGAGGGTGCACTCAATCCCCTCATCCAGATCATCAATAAAGATATTAAACAAGACCGGCCCCAGTACTGAGCCCTGGGGAACACCGCTCGTGACCGGCCGCCAACTGGATGTCCTTGGAGGAATACAACAAGGGTTAATAAAGCAAAGGCTGAACGGTCTGCAGGGGTGTGGAGGAGCTAACAAAATGCAGACTGATGCAATCTGGCCCTTTTTTCATTTTTTTTAGAACTGAGGCCCTGGGCTGTATCTTTTGCTTTTCCTTTTCAGGAAGTAGATGTAGTTCTGGTTCTGTTGCCTTGGGCAACAGTGGTGGCTCCCTAGGCCCAGGTGCTCTGTTTTATCCATGAGGCACCTCCAAGATTGAGGCTTGATAGAGACAGATCTGGATTTAGGCCAGGGCTGCATCAGCCAGGGCCACTGGATTAAGCAGCAAGCCCCAGGTGATGAGGAGCAAGCTCCATCTTCCTAATTTACTCTTCCTGGGAAGGAACTGAACTGATTAATGTTCCTACTTTGTGCCTTCTTTCAGATCGAGAAAACTTGCACAGGAAGAGTTAAAAGCTTTCTGCAGTGTGTGGCCTTTCCCACAGATATTTAACTTTTACCTACCTGTTTTAGAACTGAGAGAGGTTTTTATAAGTGTTTTCTTCCAATTTTAATATGACCTAATGCTGAATTTTGAGCCACTGCTGTAACAAGTTAACGTGAAGACACTCCTGCATGGCAAGTCCTTGTAAGCAGTAGCTGGAGAACGGCAGTGTCGCCACTGGGAGAAGGGTGAAGCCTGGCACAGAAAAACTAAATCAGGGATTTTTTTTTTTTAACTACAGTAGCATTACATAGTTTTGTAATAAACTTTGTGGACAAGCACCCAAGGCTGCTGTTAGTTATTTGGCATGTTCGAGGCCTTTCTGTAGGCTCACTTTCTGAGGCTGCTGTAGAGTTGTGACAGTGGTTTGAGCCCCATTTGTTGTGCAGGGTGTTCTCCCAGCTGCTCATGTTAATGCAAATAGCCTACAGGCAGGCCCATCTGCAACTTAATCATAATCCCCAAACACCTCATCAGTTCTCCAAGCCCCAGGTCAGGGGGATACCAGTCATTGAAGTAAGACAGGGAGCCATTTATATTAAAAAAAGTTTTATAAAAAAGTCACTACACTCTGTGTGTGTATCTGAACTGTTGCCATCTGCCACAGTAACTTTTAAACAAAGGAGGAGTCATGGAGTCCAGTTCCAGTGTTAAATTCAGTGACATCTCCTGGAAGTCTTGTACCTTGGTATTTCAATGCTCACTACCTGTTTGTAGAGAGAAGGCTGTTTTCCTAACATTCACAGGCTGAAGGAGCTGTAACCCAGGCTTGCTAGGCTGAGGTCAGTGTAGGTGGTTTCTCCAAATTGTTACCGAAGCAGCAGATTTAATTTTTGATAAGAAAAGCATATGCTGCTCTTGCAGATCAGGAGCCAGTAGCAAGGCTTAAATTAGGGCTTTCAGTACAACAAACTGTCTGCCTTTACTACGTTGCTGCCCATTTCTAGTGTTCAAGTGATTTGTGCTTTACTTGAGGACACAGTAACAGAAATAGCAAGGAAGACCGTGCGAGACAGGAAATGAAATTGAGCCACTGGCTGGAGGTGGCAGTTCAGCCACACCGTTCCAGCAGAGACCAACAGTTCACAGAGATCCCATTACTGTAGCACTGGGCAGTGAAGCATTAAGGCACAGAAGGAGGATTTTTCAGGCGAGGAAAACACGGCAACTAGAGCCTGAGGCAAATGGGGTTTAAAACCATCTGAGAGGTAGGTAAAAAAGAAGCTCAGACTTGCAGTGAGCCTTCATTTACCTCTTGATTATATCCATAAAAATCTTGTATCAGTGCAGCAAATGGTATATACATAGAAGAGGGAAGCACCAGCTGAGTGAGACAGTACCTGGCCAGAAGGAAAAGGCAGCACAACCTCAAAAAGACCTTTTAAGTGGAAGAATTCAAGCATAGTGTTGCATCCAGTAACTTGAGAACCAAAGTCAATTCCTTTCTTTTATAGTGCCAAGCCTCACAGCAAAGCAAGGGACATGACAAGTTCTTTTCTATCACCAAGGAGAAACTGGTGAGGTGTGACAAAAATGGGCTATAAAAAGTTTTGTATGTGGAAAAGAATCTTAATTTGCAGAGGACCAGAAAATATGGAATATTTTTAAAGGCAGCTATCAAGGAAAGAAATGGCCCAGAAGTGAGCTACAGAATTACAAGACAGGCATAGGCAAAGTTGAGGGGAAGGGCTCTTTTTGGAGGTATTGACAATTATTCGCTATCATCCCTGTATGACTACAACAGAAATACTGTTTCCAGGAACCCTAGAAAAGTAAAGAGCATGAAGAAATCAGAGGCTTAAGAAGCCCAAGTTCACCCTTTCTTCACTGTGTTCTGCCACATTTTTTCGCTTGACTTGCCTTCTGTCACACTTGCCATCGCTAGGCCTAGCACAGACTGACTGTAAACATGATTCCAGGTAATGAGGCAGGCGTGGCTCCTTGTTCATGGCACTGCCAAGAGACAGTGCTGAGGTAGGTTTGAGAGGTACTCCAAGGCTGCCTTCTACAGAAGATGTAGGACTGGCACTGTTGACGGAAGAGTAGCCTGAGCTCCCTTCCAGGTTAGGATTTCTTGGGGTGCGATATGCCGAAAGGCTGCGAGTGTCATCCAGCAGCTTAGCCTCCCTCAGTGGTGCCGCATGCCCAGCCCACTCTACAGCTAGGTTGTCTTCATCACTGGAGTCCTGACAGCAGTGCTCCGCCGGATCCATGTAGACCACTGTCACGTCCAAGATCCCACTGGGACCTGTCACTGTGGAATGATAAAAAGGTCAGGTTTGATTTGGGCCACACCAAGCAGGCATTCAGCACAGAATCAAGCAGGAAAAAAAAACAAACCACAAAAACACAACAAGCAAAAGCATAAACCTTATGTTTAAGTAAACATGGAGGGGAGGGTTGAGCACTAAGTTCACTCTCATTTACAACAGTAACTTCCCCGCCTCAGGCTGTTTGGATAGGTACTAAAAGCTGTTTAGAAAATGAACAGCCAGTCCTAGTGTCAGCAAAACAAACAGATAATACAGTGTTTCTAACACAGTGGGCCATTCATCACATTTGGTCCACTATCAGTGGTATCTGAAAACAGTCTCGCTCCGAAACGCTAAGCAGCTACAAAACCCTTCATCATGTTCTGAAGCAGTATAGGGAAAGAGAACAGATATATACCTCTAAAATAGTTCAACAATTATAACCACTGGGGAAGGGGGAGAGTTTTTCCAACTCATCTTCAGCTGAAAGTTCAGGCTTCTGTTGCCTGAGAAACAGTTTTAAGCAAAGATGAAGAGACAATTTTAATTCTCTCGTCTGCTTTTTATAAGGAGAATAAAACCCTCACCGTCTCCATCTCTCTCGCCTTCACTTTCCTGATCACCTTCATAACCAGAGCAGGAATCTAAACTCCAGTCTAGGAAGTTATCTAGAAGGCTTTCTTCCTGGGTGGATAGCTCTGCTGTGGGTGTAGTCACAAAGCTGCCTCTGTCATCCTGAATGCTGTCTTCCCTCCTCCTGCAGCAAGAAAATCCAGAAGTCACACATTAAAAGCCAAGTCTTCTTTTCCGGCTCTTTTAATAGGTATGTCAAGGTAGTTGCAGAAAAATTGATCATATTTAAGAATGAAAACTCAGGATACCAGAGAGGAGGAAAGGCTCCTGCTAATCTTCAGAGACATTTAGAATCATAGAATAGTTTGGGTTGGAAGGGACCCCTAAAGGTCATCTAGTCCAAGCCCCCTGCCGCGGGCAGGGAGATTTACAGTGATAAGTTATACTAGCCTTTTAGTTCTCTTTCCAGAGGGAGAGCTAAGGAAAGTCTGAATTTCCACCATGTTTGTGTGCAAGGGACTGGGCTTCGGGTCTTCCTGTTTCACACCCAACAATGAACAGAGCTGGCTGTAACTCATCATCTAAAAATAAAAAAAATCAGAGAGCCAGTAAGAATTAGACCATAAGATTCCCAGAAGGAACAGATAGCCAGAAGGAGGCTATTTATCTTTATTTTCTAGGAGAAATCTACCCCAGTGAGTTCCTCCCACACGTACTCAAACAGAGCAGTTATAGTCCCCGCAGATCAAGTTTAAGACTACCACTTTATTTAGATAATCTGTCCTCCAAAAAGTTAGAACCCACTTCCCATTATTTGAAGTTTACTACATCCTGCCATATGGTAGCTTTGGTCTTGGTGTCAGACATCAGCAAATGAAGACAAAGGGCTAACCCACCTTTTCTTTGCCTATTTCTTCATAACGTTCATCTTCAAATCGTTGTTTCACTGCAGTTAAGGACACCTGCCTATAATCCTTTGGGACATCGTCATGGAAACTGGAAAGAAAGATTAAAGCCCCAATCTTAGAATGGATTATATGAAACAATTTTAGCAAAACCTGCCAATTTAAATACCTTCCCTCTGTCCATCTCAGTTCTGTGCTAAGGAAGTTGGTGTTTCAGCAGAGCTGCTAAGCAGCTAGCCAGGACACTTGGTTTCTCAGCATACGAGCATCTAATTCCTTTTCTGTTCCTTGAAGTAAACAAGATATTTGCCTTGTACTCTTTAAAAAATGAGCTACTTTTGCTACTGGAACTCCTTCTGAAGCTCACCAATAAGCCAGTTGCAGTCTTCTGAAAATAGTGCTCTTTGGCAAGCTGAAACCTGTTAAGCCTTGAGGAGCATCACATTTTCTGTAACCCAGGGCCACTACCAGTTGTGAGAAACAGAAGAGCTGTCCCTGAACTGGCCTTTAGGCTTTAGTGCCTTGTGGTGGGGGGAGCAAGGCAGTTTCCCAAAGCCACGTCCTTCACTGGGAAGGGCTGACTCTATAGATGCAGCGTGTCTGCAAGAGCTGGAATCCAAGTACTCATGTGCCCTCCCAGAAGAGTTCCAAAACTATTACCACTTTTGGTGGAGGCTTAGCACACAGGGCAACAGGTCTTCAAGAGAGAAACCGGTGCACTCAGAGAGCTGGCTGGTCCAGGGGTGTGCTGGAGAAGAGAGTACACATTACCATTTCATGAAGCTTGGTAGTTCTGTAATCAGACTTTTTTTTTTTTATGGGATAAAGATCATGATCTCCACGAGCTTATGCCTGCAGACAGTTCGTTCAAGTTCACAGCTAGCTTCAAGGATAGGTTTATGTGCCAAACTGAAGTTATAGTTAAGTACAGGAATCTTCAGTCTCATTTAAACACGAAGCTTGCATAGTCTGATGCTAATACTCTTGTTCATCATAGCTATTAAGAGGTACAATAGACTGAACTCAGCTCTTCATTATGAAGTCTTACACCTGTCCCTCTCTTCCCCCCCAGGTGACTGGGACATCTTGCCTAAAGACAAAGTAACACCAAAAAAAACCCCACACCTCCCTAAAAGGACAAGGCAGACTGACATACCCTGCCGCAGCTCCGCTGAAGAGGCTGTTCTTACCTTGCCTGTGTAGTATCTTAGCCAGCAGCAGTGCTGCAGCAGCCAGCCGAGCTGGGGAATACACACAAAGGCTTGTGTTTAAGAGTGACAGTTCACAAATGAAGCTGTAAAGGTGAAGAGTTCTTCTCTCCAGTGAGACTACATTTGACAATACTTCCTTGTAGTCCACGATGGTAGGTATCTAGTGCATAAAGGAGAACAGAGGTTGGCAATACAAGACAAGCACAAAGTATTTAGAACAGTTGTTTCCAGGAGATGCTGTTTTCTTTACATTAGGGTTTTTTTTTTTGTTTGTTTGTTTTAACTACTACACTGACATTGAAGCATTCTCCAGTGAAAGAATAAATGGCCTCTTAAAACTTAAGTTTTAATCTCTACAGGAAGGCAGAGGGTTTTGTATCTGCATGCTCTCCACAGCTGATTGAAAACGCTTGCATGAAACCCCAACATCTTAGATAAGAAGTGCTCATTACCACAGCCTGACTTCAGTAGCAGCCCAAGGGGTGAAACATTCCATCCACTTTCCAAACTCACCCTTATCTTTCCTTCTAGAGCAGAAATTATCTCGCCCATCATTCTGACCAAGTCTTCATATTTGTATGTGTTGTCTGTTAGCCACACAGCTTCCCGTATTGTCAAGATCTCTTTGCTGATGAAACTGCAATATTAAATATCATTAACAGTTAACCCCAGAAGAAAGGGAATTTCTGCACCTGTGCACTGCTGTTTTTGTGGCAGATAAATGCACCCAAGATGACCAAAGAGTTAAACAACTTCATAAGGTACTTTCCCAGGTACAGACCAGGAAAGAAAGAACAGCAGCTCTTCATTTATTTCACCTTTAAGCTGGAACCACCTACTAGAACATTCCTAATTCCTCATTTATGAAACTTCTCCTAGGTTAAGACGCCAGATATTAAGGGGACTAACACAGAAGAATAATTTTCCACCACACCATGCTGTTCATCTGAGCGTAACAGACTAAACTAGGTAACACCACTGCTGCAGTTGTTCCTTACAGGGTTACTCATGCTAATACGGCATGAAAGACTTCAGTTGCTGATGGAATGCATTTAGACCAATCCACCACTGTGGAGTTTTTTCGTATTCAAAAACATGTCCAAGAAATAACATTGTGTGTCTCGTTTGCCAAGATTGTGAGTGTTTGTATGTGAACACAGTTCAAGCAGCAGTCAACGCAGAGGGAAGCCAAAGATTTTTTTCTAGTATTATTATTAGCAAGGGGAAAAAAAAGCTTGAGCCACAGAAATGAATTTGAATGATCACAATAACCACCTCTGTTCACCAGTCAGAACCCCTACCGTGTGCAAATGACCATGCAGGCTATTCCCAAAAGTTGTAGTCGAGCCCGAGGTACAGGTCTCAGCTTCAAATAACGATCCACACATCCCACTGTCATGTGAAGGCATAGGCTAGAAAAGTCTTTCATGGTAGCCACTTCTACCAGCCAATCAATCAGGATGTACCTGGACAAGAAAGAGACAATCTGCACAGTTAGAAGCCATCCAAACCTGTGCTGAACAACCTCCCCATGCCTAGTTACTGAGTCCCTTCTCCACTCAAAAGTTCCAACCAAGAAATTCAACCGAAAGAATTTTCAGAATAATGACACGTTGCACTGAGATAAGGATTTGCGACCAGAGGTCTGTTATCCTCTGAAGGGTCAACGGTCTTCTTGTCTGTGAAATGGAATTAGAAGCTAACCTATAATTAATAGGCACTTGCACAAGGAAAGGGGTAGGGCATATCAGTTAGGAGGCTACAGGCCACCTAAGATAACCGGAGAGTAACTATACCTCTGACAAGTCAAACACTGCCTCTAGTTCTTGAAGAGGTTGTTAGTCTTGACAGATGCAAGAACTTACAGTCCAGAGAAAACATCACTCCTCATTTCAGTTCTTCATCGGGGTTTAAAGTAAGGGCTCTAATACTTCCTCTTTGCAAAATATCATGTGTTTCTCTGATTGTATATAACGCATCACAGAGGAGTAAAGCAAAAGACACCGTCTTCCAACAGACCTCATTCTAGATTTGTTTAGGCATTGGTTTCTGCTGTGTGGCCTGACTCCCAGATACGAGTTTTTACCTCATTGTTTCATTCATTCCTTTCTGCACAGTGAAGATACTTTGCTTGCTGATAGGAAGGGAAGCTTGAAAGATTTGAGACACCACTTCACTGGAAGATTTTGCTTCTAATCCTAGTAGGTTTCCATTCCCACAAGCTTTGGCTAAAGCTATCTGTAGTACAGAGAACACAAGAATTTTTTTGTTGGATTTTTTTTTTTTTTACCAAAAGCAAACTAAATCAGCACAGGAAGGTCCTGTAATTTTCCTGCTGAAAACAGAGAGTGAACATGACAAACTACTTGAAAGGTAACAGAATCAGTAGTTCTTAGTTTGGCTTAAATGTTAGACGCACACATTATTTGGGGGTAGGCTTTTAAGTCCATCAAAAGATGCATCCTTACTTGGATTGTACCACAGACATGCAGTATTTTCCAAAAGAGGGGGATCTGCAGGGTAAATGCACGCACGCATGTACAGATACTATTCAGCAATTTTGACCTTGCTTCTAAAGAGAGGAGTCTGGGCCTACAATGACAGCATAGGAAAGACCGAATGAAAACGGTTTTCCTGGGAAAAGTCAGTCTTACCTGTGCTTCCCAGCAGCCCTTTGCTGCATAGTCCCGTAGTTTCCTGAGACTTTGGAGGTATCTGCCAGGATCTGACATCTGCAGAGAGGAATGTAAACAGATTTCAAAAAACATTACCTTTGCACAACGAACAGAAGGACTGTAGTACTAATATCCAGAGAAAAAACACTCCTTGTGGGTACATCTATTATTTCAGCAACCAGTCTGTTTCTCGTCGTGACGACAACATTTTTTTAAGAAACTTTCTGCAATTCTTGCCCAAGGTCTGACAGGAAATGAGACAGGTCACTTGGGATTCCAGCACGAGAGCTTTGGCAGATTTATTAATGACAATGCAGGCAGTCTCCCCCCTCCTGTTCCCCAGGGAGCCATATGATCACTAGCCAGCAGTGCCTATGCCTTTAGCAGAGTTAGTATAAAGAAACTTCTGCCTGCACCTCAGCTACAACTGCTCGTAGACTGACTTACTTTAAACACCAAGGCAGACACCAAAGCTCATTTGAGAGAGTTCTTAGCACTCTCCTTGTTTATGAAGAAGGTAAGTTCCGAGGCACAGCAATTTCTTTCTGTGTATGTTCATTGCACGTAACAGAGGTCCAGAAGTTAGAGTGAAAAAGTTGTTTTGAGACAAAGAAATACTACTTACAGCAGCCTTTCTGTTACTTTCCCAAAGGAGGTAGGAGCTGTTTAAACAACCCTGCTTTGAAGATTCTTCAAACATTTCAAGGGATTCTTTTCTTTTTTCTTCATCCTGAGAACAAAAGGCATGATGGTATTTTTGCTGTCCAGCCAACTGGGTGCCAGATCTCAACACTTCAGAAGCTACAGAACAAGCTCTGTACTGAAAGCTACAGAGCAGAATCAACCAGTTGCGAGTCCCCTTCAGACTGTGAGGGGTGCTCCCACATCCACTCAGTGCTGTCATTTGAAGATCCAGGCTCAGGAAGCAGTTAGTGGTTTTCCTCAGCTAGACAAAAGCTTTTTGGCTTGCTTGCCACTGAAGGATTTTTTTTTTTTTTTAATACGCATCATGACTGGAAGGCTTCCTTTGAGACCTGAACACACTGCAAGTCCATGATCAAGCCAAAATTAATTTCACTGTTTGTAAAATTCAATAAACTAAGTTGGTAATGTTCCTTTAAACAACCAGTACATTAAAAACTCATGACAACAGAAATTCCTAGGCCACTTGAGGAATATAAGAGCGTTCAGCTCTTGATTTTTGTTAATCAAGGTAAACAGCATTAGCATCACCAAAAAAAGTACCCAAACACATCAAATCAGAAACACTGCTCACCTCAAAGAGACTCAAGACCTTAGCCAAGCAGTGCAGAATAGATCCTTTTTGAGCCTGAAGAAAGCATTAAGATAAAGCATTGTTAAAAGATAAACAAACAACAATAGCAATTTTTGCTAGTAATTCCAGACCACAACTTTGCCCTTCAATCATTCCTCCCCCTTGCTTTTCTCAATGTTTTGTCATCTTTGAGACAGTACTGAATCTCTCAGAAGAGACAGACAGGCCTCCAGCTCTCGGGATATACCAAGTGTAGTTTGGCAATAAATTCATTAAAATGATTGATCTACAGTCATTTAAGCAACAAGAGCATAGGAGCATCTTGGGGAAACAAAAATATTTTTTCCAAAATAACTAGACACAGCTACTAGCCTATGTCAAAGTCAAAGGCAGAAAGAAATCTTACTTTCTCCAACTGACACTCTGCTTTGAGACTCTCGTAGACCACAGCTTTACAACAGCTTCCACTCAAGGACCAGGGAGGACGGATAAAAAGCCAGATAAATGGGGCTGCGCACACATTCAAACGCTCCGCCAGACTGAAGAAATGCGATGCCTTTAATCCATTCACTTCTGCACGACCCTCGTCGGAGATGGACACTGAACGAAAAAAAAAAGAGCCAGAAATAGTTTTGAGTTTAGTCACAATGCGTGCTTGGCATTCAGTCAGGCCAAGACAGACAATAGGATACAACCAGGAAAAGACTGAACAGTGTCTTCCCTTTACAGCCTTAAAAATCACGGAGATGGCAAAAGAAGAAAAATCTTACTACAATCAATCTTTAGGAACATACAACCCTAAGTTGGGGCGGGGGGGTGTTCTGCAAATACCAACACTCAAAGTAATGTTAATTCCTGTCAGTGTATGAAAAAATTAGTATGCAAGTCACCTGCCTTGCCAGTACCCTCTGCAAGGAGGCTCCTCCTGTTGATTGTCAGTCCCTTTTCATACATTTATCAAACTAGGTAAGTAGCCAAGTTTGATCAGAAGTTTACAAAGGATAACTTCTGAACATTAATTCATAAACTATGCATTGACTTCTTTTCTAAAAGAGCTGTGTGTGATACTGTCATTTAACACCTAGTAGTTCAGTGGCCAGTGCTTAAGCTGCACTGAAAGGTAAAACTGAAGAGGCACGATAGTAAATGAGACCTAACCACACACGGAAGGCAGCAAGCTGGCTCTGCGCTTCACTGCTTTAGAACCTGGGTACAAAAGCATCAGTGTTTGAGATACAGGAGAAATAGCTTTGCAAGCAGCCACTAAAAGTGCCAACTTTATGATGAGACAGTTAGCCTGATCTGTATCTGTATCTGATAAGCCTTTAGCTCATCTATATTTCCTTCTGTCATGCCATCTTCCCCAAAGACCTGAGTACAAGCTTCCACACTTACAGCCTTCATTGTACAGGTACGCTATCCCCAGCTTCACAGCAGCTTCGAAGTTACCCCTTTCAGCAGCCCTGAATGGGAAACAGAGAAGATACTTGAGGTTGAAATCAGTAGGTGCTTCTGGGCCCACATCCTCAAACAAGTGACTTCAGTGGAGGCCAAGCTGTGAATTTGGTGATCACCAACCATAAGCATTTGTGCTTTCACTACAGAAGTTAAGCATAAGTGATGCTGAGGCTTTTCTTGCTGCAACCCTTTCATATGCTAATGTCCATAATTTGGATAATTTGACAGTTCGTAGGAACTGTTTCCCATTCCCATGCAACATCCCCAATGCCAGAATGCCGTAACATATTTTGGTGCTTGTACCCTCAAGGACATCAAGCCCTTGTGCTCCTCCCTTCCAAACCAATGTGCACATAATAGTCTTCTTCAGAAAGAAGATAATACATGCATCAAAGAAGCAAAAGTCAGAAGCAAAACAATTAGCATGACATTTAAACTGACGCATCCCCTTCAAATCAGATACATAAAAAGATGCTCTCCGTCCTTTTTAAGCAGATTTACTATTACCATTTCAAACCTCAGTCATTTTAATAATGAAATTTACCTATTTTTCAATACGCTGGTTTGCACAAGAAGTGACCAAACCAACTCAGAAATATGGTTATGCTTTTGAGCCCCTGATTTCACTTGCAAATTCATATGGAAGCACCAGTAACAGATTTTAGTTAATGTGCTACGTTCCCATATGGAATATTAATGCCCTTACAGAGAAATAACTTTGGTATATGCAATGGGCCCTGCTCCAGTTAGAGACAGCAGTTATAAGCTGCAGCTTAGACATGAAATCAACAATTCTTCATCACCTTAAGCGAAGACTTCTACAAAAAGGTAAAGTCAGGTCCCCCACTTACAGCGAGGACTGATTAGAATTGTATATCTACCTTCAAACATCCTCTTCTACAATGTCAGACAAACTTGATTCTTAAAACTTACCTTTCAAACATCTTCAGATTGTTTGGAGAAGGCCATATTTCTTGGAAACTTGCACATGCCCAAACACTAGCATGATTATCCACAAGGTATTTAAGATGTGAGTGCACCTGCAAGGGGGGAGCATAAAATAATAATTACTAAAATAAAGGGACCAACAGAAAAATAGTTCTTTGCAATCTAATTTTAGATAAGTAACTAATTAATCACAAGTTAATCATAACTTGTTACCTGCCTAATCATCATTAAGGCAAGAGATGCCAAACCAAACTAATTTGTCCTGCTAGATCACTGTGGCTGAACAATTCCCACAGAAAATTTACAGAGCACTCAAATACTACTGCTAATCATCTTAAGCTTGAGTACTGACGAATAAAACTGCTACTGGGATAGCAAAAATCTAATTTATTACTGCATGTATTCTTCGGTTTTCTTCAGGTTTACTCTGGCAGGAGAAGCCAGCCTTTTCCGTGTGCAGTCCTGGCTCCTAATGGCAGAGATAAGCCACGGTGCATGACAGAGGGGAAGCAGTGGCAGACTCACAGCTCTGACGGAGAGGATGTCCTCAGCAGGAAGGCCTTTCAGAACATGAAAAAGAACGTCCTCAGGCAGACTTAACAACGTCAGGACTCGGGGCCGTTTTCTTATCCTTCGCTTTGAAGGGAAAGAAAAACACCTGGAACATCTACAGTGAATCACTGGAAAACAAAAGCATGGGACATCTCAGTTAGTGACGGAACAGTAGGAGGAAAAAAGGCACTACAGAGTGTACACATGCATAAACATGTCTTTACTTGAGTACCTATTTACTGCAGCATAGGACACGTCTTAAAACATATTAATCATAGACAGATTTAGCATGTGTCACGTAATGCTGTAAGACTAAGCCACAAAGTAGTAACTAACTCATTCAATTTAGTCACTTAAGCTAAGAGGCTCGGAAGGGACGGCTCATGCTCAAGTCCTCCCCCTCTGTACCCCAACTCCATCATTTGACTGTGTTTAGTTAAACTGTCACTACTACTTCATTTACTGCCCCAACTTTTCCTTCTCAGTTGATAGCAGTCTTTGGAACGTGACCAGAGAGAGAGGAAGTTAAGACCCACCAAACCAGCTCAAGCCAAAAGCCCATCTTTCTAAGCAGCCAGTTGCTGCCATGGGTGCTCATGGAAGATCCCTAAGAACCAGGAAGCCCTTTTTTGAAGTTTCAGCACCTTGTAGCATTCATAGACTAAGGCATCACCTACATCTTCTGTTCCTCATTAAGACAGTTTACCCTCGCTGCATTCGCCAAGAGAGGAAAACGATCTAACAGATGAGGTAAAACCAAGAAGAGCACACGAGGACTGCTCGCTGGTAGAGACTCCATGGTAGAAAGCCCAATCCCTTTTCCATCTCCTGGGGATAGCGCAGCGTTTGGGCTGCCACCAAGAGCCTGGCCCCCGCCTGCACTCAGGAGCCCCAACGTCCACAGCAGTCTGGCTAACAAACGGCAGAAATTCAAATCAGTGAAAGGTGCCAGGAGGGGAAAAAAAAAAAAGCACATTCCCCACCTCCAGCCCGCAAATGGCAGCGAAGGATCACCCTCACAGAGTGGTGCTTGGGTAGGAGGACCCAAATCAATCCTGGTTCATGCTGTACCTTTCAGAGCCCCGCCACGCGACAGCGGAGGTGCCAACGCTGCTCATTTCCACATCAGCCTCTCACAGCTCTCAGGAAGCAGTCCATACAAGCAATAGAGGCCCATTTCTGAGCGAGAAAAAGGCTGAACGTTTTCTTTGCAGACATGAGGGCTCAAAAAGTAGATTCTGAAGTGAAAGCTTGAGCCCCACAAATTAAAGGGCCACGTAAGGGCCTTTGTCTTTATTACAGAAGATCTCTTAGTTGTATTTTTCAAACCTGGTTTAAGTCTTACACAAAGAGATTATACTTGGGAAACTTATTTACTGACTTTTTTCTTAAGAAGTTTAATAAAAAGGCACAGACTTCAACTAGAGAGTCCAATACTGTGCAACGTGCATGTGCTAGCATTGCTTACCCTATTTTCACCGGTTCATTTCTAGCTTGAAGATTTTTTGGCTTAAATGAAAACAGTAGAGTCAAAGTAGTAGTATAATACATATACCAAACCACCCCATATTATCTATGAAGTAAACCAAGTCAGAGCTATGTAGTCTCACTAGATTACAGGGTCAAAGGCATAAGCGGAGAGAATGATGCAGCTCTCAAGTTTGTTACAATGAAAAGTAAAAGGTGGCTGAAAAGTCAAGGTGAGGATAGAGAATTTTAATGAGGCAAGTATTTTTCTCTCCATGAATATTTTTTCCCCTTTTGCCTGCTCTTCTACTTCAGATGTTTAACATCTCATGGTTATAACCAACATATGGAAAACCTCATGACCTTATACTAATCGCCAGTTCTTCACACACAACTTCAGTGAGAGACCGGTGAAGCAACGTGTTGCATTTCTCTGAGAAGATAAGAGCAACAGCTCTTAGCAGCTGCAAATGCAGTGAATGGAAAAAATGTATGGACTGGCCAGTTAGACCCTCGTCTCTCTCCAAGCATGGCAGCCCACAGAACCGGGAAGTGTCCAGACTCACAGACTGCATAGCCAATGCAAAGTTTACAGACAATTTGTTCAAAGCAAAGTTGCTGCATCAGGCTCAATTACTTACTACAGGTTTTTCGGTTTGCAAAGGGAAGCTTATCTGGGTTTTCAGCAGGATCCTTAAGAGGAGCCTGCAAATTCCTAAGAGGTCCATGAGCCACGGCTACCACTGTGCTAACACAGGTTTTTCTGTTCATATATGCTATTAACTTCCTTAGCACTTCAGGTTTAATGAAACAAACCACCAGCCTGATACAAAATAGCATCCAGTGTCTCTCCAGTAGCATGTACCTACCTGTTACCTGTCTTTGATTAAAAAGCTATTCCCGTGAAAATAAAAACTTTTTTGACGTGCACAGGGCAGAATACTGCTATGCTTCGCATCCTCTTCCCCTCTCCAGAGCAAACTTCAGCAGTGTTATTGCCATGAAAAAGAAATGGACTTCTACACTGGTATGCCAATTAAACCTGTGTGAACATCCGAATGACTCGGGAGCATGGGGTACTTAAGCAACTCGGGGAAGAGAAAATTTTCAATTTCAAAAGACAGGAAGTCACACAGGGAAATTTTCAATTTGTTGCTTCACAAAATCAGAGTGGTTTAGGCTGGAAGAGACCTCTGGAGATCATCCAGCCCAACTGCCCTGCCCAAGCGGGGTCAGCTACAGCAGGCTGACTGGACGCGGTCCTGCGCGGGTTCGAAAGTCTCTGAGGATGGAGACGCCGCAGCCGCTCTGGGCAACCTGTGCCACCGTTCAGTCACCCTTAGAGTAAAAACCGGTTTTTATGTTTGAATGGGGTTTCCCGCATACCAGTTGGCGCCCAACACACTCAGAGACGTCTTACGTGTTATTCCACACGCGATCCACATTTTTTAACACCTGCCTTCGAAGCTGGAAGCGCAGGAGTGCTCAGACCCATCCGCCAACTATAGCCACGGATCGGCTGCTCCAGCGAAAGAGAGGGAAAAGAGCCGCCTCAGGCACGGCGCCGAGGCACCGACACCCCGGCGGGGCGGCAGGCAGCGCTCCGCGGGCCGCTCCCGCGGGCAGAGCCCTTCCCGAAGCCGGAGGCCCTGGGAAGCCGCAGCCCTGGCTGACCGTCCCCCCCCCCCCCCGGCGGCGCCCCGAGCCCCCCGCCCGGGCCGCGGCCCGCACCGCCCCCAGCCGCGCCGCCGCCGCCGTTTGAATTTCGGCGCGCGGCCGCCAGGGCCCCGCCGCCGCCGCCGCCGCCGCCACCGAGCCGCCGCCGGCCCCCGCAGCCGTTGCTGTCCCCGGCGGCCCCTCAGGCGCCGGCGGGAGCCGCGGCGGTGCCCGGGCAGGACCCGCTCCCCCGGGGCGCGGCCCTCCCGTCCCCGCCGCCCTCAGAGCCCCCTCAGGAGGGGCTCGGCGCGGGGCAGGGGGGAGAGGCCGCGGCGGAGCCCCTCAGAGCTGAGGGCGGGGAGGGAGAGGGACGAAGCGGCACCCCCGGAGCCCGCGGCCCGGCCCGCACTCACCGCCCGCCTTCATCGCGGCGCGTCCCCGGGGACCGAGCGAACACCACCGGCCGCCGCGCCCAGACCGGCTCCGAGTGAGGGGCGCCGCGAGGGGGCGGGACCGAACGGGCCGGCGGGGAGGCGGGGCTTCCCGCGGGAGGACACGCCCCCGCCCCAGCCACGCCTCCTCGCCGCTCAGCGAGGGTCAGGGAAGGCGCAGGCGGCGAGCTCCGCCCGGGCCGCGCCCCCCGAGGCGTCTCCCTGGGGCGGCCGGAACTCCTCCCGCCCGCGATAGGCCCAGCTCTTCGGAGCGACGCCTACCAGCCGCGCGCACTTTTTTTTTAAACACAGCAGACTTTGTGATTGGCCAGAAGGCCAAAGAGAGGCGGTGCCCGCCCCGCCCCGCGGGCCGTGATTGGCCGTCGAGGATGCGAATTCGAATTGGGGCAGTTGGCGGTTCGAGCACCTCGCGGACACGGCGGCTGCGGCGCATGCGTACGGGGCGAGACCCCCCCCCCCCCCCCCGTGTGGGGGGTGTTGCCATGACAGCAGGCGCCGGTTGCGCGGCCGTTCCCCTCAGGGCCGGGGCCCTGTTCCCGCCGGCGGTGTCAGCCAGGGGCCCAGCACGGAGGTGGGAGCCCGCAGCCGGCGGCCAGGGCGCAGCGGTGGCCCGGGTTCCCCCGTGGGCCGTGATTCCCTTCTCCGCGCTAGGCCCCTGCCGGCGGCAGCCTTCCCTGCCGCGGTGGTGCTGCTCGCCCACAGCCACCTGCTCTGGCACCGAGGCTTGCCCGGCCAAGGGAGCTACACCAGACAAACTGCTGAGGGAACACTTGTGTCTTATTTCCACCCTGAGTACCCGGGGCCTAAGGGTGTCGGTGCTGGAGCAAGAGCAGCAGGGAGGGCGGGCGTGCTGGGGGAAGGAGCGGGGCTGCCCAGACGGAGACTGTTTCTGATGTCCTGAACTGCAGCATCACCCTGTACCTCCCCAGAGCCCTGCTCCTGCCCCTTCATGGCCTTGGGTGAGGGTGAGGGGGAATTAGGAAGACAATTAGGAGTCAGAGTTCAAACCTGAGTCAAGGATTCAGAGGAAAGCCCTGATCCTCAGAATGCAAAGAGCAGAGAGCGATAAGGAGGTGTATTGAAAAGGCTGGCAGACAAACAAAGCGATGAAGGGAAAATCAGTTATTGCTTTAGCTCACCTGAAGCCTTTTGTGATTGTTGTAGAAAAGAGCAGCAGGAAGAGGAGCTGTCATTTTGTGGGACATAAAATGACCGTGTCACAATTTGTGATGGCCGGAAACTTTCCCAACGTTATGTACCTTGAATAAACATCGTCGGTCCCAGTACAGTTGAGGTTTCTTCCTGGTAGCGTGTGTACAAGTTTTATTTAAGGACAACCCTAGATTTCACAAGCATTTTTCATTGGTAGAACATGAACTTCTGGATGCTTCTCTGTGCATACACCCTTGCAAGCGGTTGGGATAGCTTTGAAATCTCACCGGTGATCTCATTTTATGGCTGGGGAGGCTGAGCTCGGGTGGCTAGATGGCCCGAGCAGTCCTCTGCAGTGACCACGGGGGACGGGCTGCTGTGGACAGGCTTTCTCCCATGCAGATCTACCTCCTCCTCCGCCCGTAAAACCGCGTAATGTTCCTGGGGCGCGCAGCAGCTGCTGACGTGGAAAAGCGGTACCAGGAGCACAGGGAATATTTAGCTTCTTTTAACTGAGAAGTGTTTTGAGTTAAAAAGTTAATCATGCTGTTGGCTTTTGTTTCTTATTTCTTCTCCCCCTCACAGCTGTTTCTGCCAACTAAAAATAAGTTGAACCAGCAAACAAAACATGAATAATCAGCTCCCCACGGAGAGCTGAAACACCAGCAGGAGATGCTCCTTGAGTCATAGGTGCAGAGTCCCCTCAGGTAGATCCCATTCTTTCCAGACATTGCAGCAGCAGAGGAAGGCAGGGCATGCGGAAGGTTATATCTGAGGGACGGATTATATCCGAAACTGAGGTGGGCACAGGGAGATGGGAGTTGAGATTTTCAGAAGCAGTGGACTTTGGACTGTTTTGTCCTCTCTGGACTCAGATGGCAGAACATCCAGGTGGTTTTACCGCTTGACAGACAAACCAGATCAGAGGCTGACCGGCGTGCGGTGGGATCCACGTTGCCTAAACACGGCCATCTGGCAAGATCTTCGAAAGCCTGTGGTGTCTGCAGCCCCTGCCCAGAGCCGGCAGACGGGACCAGAGTGGGACCTGCACCCTCTCCAACGGGCAGCCGGACACCAGGTTGGATACGCCGTCCTTCACACTTCTGCGCCTCCTCGGAAAGGCGTTACACAGTTAAGAGTCAGTCCCTACAGAGGAAAAGGCTGATTAGTGCGTGGTTTAATCACTGTTGCCAGCTCCGGAGCTGGATTTCCCTTATTTATCATGCCTCTTTCTCCACTGAAGAGCAGGCGGAGGGATGTGTTTCTCGTAAATCAGAATGCTTCTTTGCTCCCTTCACATCTTGTTGGCTGTGGAAGTGAGGGTAAATACAACGAAGGTCTTTTGTTTGCCTCGATTGCTGCGATTTAAGCAAAACTCAACGAAGGGGTAACGCTTACTCGCGATACTGCCAAACCTGTGTTTCTTCCAGCGGCAAGAGATGTTGCTACACTAGCTCAAGTTTCAGTCAAGGTGTTGATCCCTCTTACGAAGAGATTCAAGGGCCTGAGACCATGGCATCTAAGCAATACGTCCACAGTCAACAGCAACATTCCCCTGACAAAACTGAACATTTGCTGAAAATACCTTTTAATCAGGTAAATATCAGCTTGCGCTTTTTCGAGTCCATTTGTGAGAGAAAGAGGATTAATTGCTACACAGATTACCGCTCGCTGGTGTCCTGTTTCTCAGCAACTTCAGCCTGCTAAGCCTTTTCAGATGAGCATTTGTGAAAGTCTTTTTAGAGCTAGTCTATTTTTCCACCCTGATTTGTACACGGATTATGATCAGATTCAAATGTGCAGATTTTAAGGAAAGAGCAAAGATGAAGAATTTCAGTCAAATAGGACTTAACAGAAAGTGATATAAACAAATATGAACGTAGCATCCCATCTAATGTCTTCAGCTACTGAATGTTAACAAACAGCTTAATTTGGACATTCAGAATGTGTTCAGTCTGGTGAACAAGTTGCAGAGAAGCACCTAAACACTAAAGGTTGCATTCCGTGCCGTTGCAGAAGTAATTTCATTTAGAATTACAATAAAACGACATATGTCTGCATTGCACAGTGGAGCTGCGTGTTTGCAGAGGTTCTTTCCCCCCAGACTAGCGCTGTCCAAGATAGTTCCAGAACTGAAAAAAAAAATGACTGTGATACTATAGGGCTACATGGAAGTTAATTAGCCAAGCTGAAACCCAAGAGTAATTAGCTCAGCTGCAGCAGCATCACAGCTATACTGCCTTCAGGATCCGGCATTTCTGCAGGGTCTGATGTGGTGCCATTTCGAATACGAAGGTGCCTGAGGCTAGGAAAAAAGCGTGCAACAGGGAGTTATTTTGCTACAATTTTTACACAGTCCATGATTATTCAATCAATAAACATGATAGTTTTATATTATAACGTCTGAAGAATGTGTTCAGTCAGTTGCAAAATGGTATCTTTTCCACAGTTCAAAGGGCAAACAAAAGCAATGTAGGCCATTTACTGGATGAAAGGCTGAAATGCTCTATGAATTTTGCTGGCAAACCGTTCTCTGCTGTCATAAGGCTAAATTACTGAGAGGGCAGGACAGCCAGTTCTCTCTTGAAAGAGCCAATCCTCAATTGAAATAGTGGTACCAGTCTTTGTAACTTCTGTCCCACTTCTAAAAGGGTGATATAACTCAGCTTTTTACTACACTCTTAGCACAAAATAGTAGGTACTGGGCTGGGGAAGGAAGTTGCTCTCCAAGGTAGGAAAGAGTTTCTCCAAATCTGCAAATCTCGCTGCAAATTGGGTGGAAGTGTTCGTCTGAGGTCCTTAGATGACGAAGCAGCTATGGCTAAAGTTTTATGTCAGGTCATCTCAGCATATTCTCTAATGGCCACATCCCTGTCCTGTAGGTATTTCTGCTTAACGTTACTGAGTGTAATTTGCAATCCCTGAGTTTTAAGTTCATACTAACGTTTATTAACAATGCTGTTTGGAGGCAGTGCTGCAAATCGGCAGTGAAGGGCAAGGGCAGAGCATGACATCTGTAATATCTTCATCCTTTCTCCAAACTGTGTTTCTCTTTCGTAAGGAACAGGCTTGGGAAACATCCCAAGAGTGAAAACCTTCCCTTGCAAATCAGGACATGGAACTACCACGAGGTGGCATCAAACCCATATGATGGGGCATCAAACCTTCAGCTGTTGGGGGGTTTTTTCCAGTTCTGAGGACATCTCGGTGCAGAAGTCCTAACCCCAAAAGGAGCGCGCTGATATTTTAGAAGCAGAAGCTCTATATTTTACAAATCTTCTTCATGCTTAGTACTGCTGTGTGTAATTTCACTGCCTTCCACAAGTAGTACTACTCCACGGTAGTAAATGAACACGAATCAGGCTATCTGCATGAAGTAGGTTAATGCAGCGCTTTCCAAAATCCCGGTCTGTCCCCACCAAGGCAGAGGAAGAGCGGACACGGTTTTTAGCAACAAATGACTTGGCAAAAGAGGCCTGCAGTGAATTTTGTTTTCCTGAAAAGGGGGCTGTGGTTTCTGCTGGTGCTATCTGCCATCTGCCTCTGAAGTCTCAGCGCGCACGGTGAAACAGGCATCTGACATACTGAATCAGCTAACAGATGTGTGCCCGTGTGTTGGCTCATGTGAGGTCCTCGTTCTGAGAGGACAGGCTGTGTGACAGGGCACGGTGCCCACGGCACCGTGTAGGAAGCGGTGGATGACCCAGGTGGGCTCCTGCAAGTGCTGCAGAATCCAGGGGCCACACTCTGCACAGCGCAGAGACTCCCGGCAGCGATGAGCAGTGTGGGGGGACTCGGGGTGGGAAAGGTGCAGTGATGCCGCAGGAAACCCACGGAAAAGGGAGCACGAGGAGTGACGCTCGTGTCTCATGGGACCTGACAGCTTTGTGTCCCGTGGTGGTGTGTGTGAAACGAGTGCACTGGCTCAGCCAGGGTCCAGTAACAGCCCACCTCCCGTGATGGTCAGACCCAGCGCAGGCAGCCCCAGGAAAGGCCGCGGAGCAGTGACTGATCTATGGAGGTCCCAGGGACAGGCTCACTGTCAGCCTGTGCCTTTCCCATCTCCTGGGAGGTTGCAGGGCTTCGCTTTGGGGGGCTCTCAGAGGGGCATCTTTTACTCCCACGCCATTCAAGTGGAAACTTATCACCTGCCTGGCAGAAAACAGGGAACTTGGCCAACCTCTTCCAAACAATAGCTGATTCCCTTTAAACTCGTGCATTTTAAACACTTGAAGAGTATCACTTCTTAAAAAAACACACTTGTGTGGGAGGGAGGTACCTGGAGTGGAGCCAGTGAGCCGTAATTGGGAGAAACGATTGCACAATGCAGGCGGTCAGAGCAGCGCTTTATCTGCCAGACAAGCGCTGGCTGTCATAGCACAGAGCCAAAGGCTCTTACCATGACCAGACTTTCTTGTCCGGAGGCTTTTGCTGATACGACACAATCAATTCATATCTTTTTATTTGAAAAAAACCCCATGTTTTCAAGATACTTTACGCAGATCCTCAGCACCCTAGAGGCTGAGGTGCCAGGAAGGGTCTGTTGTACCGGGCCTGTGATAGCTGGAGCCACTGGCATTACTGGGTAAGGTAAGCAGCAAGCTGGCTCTTGTCTGTGTGAGCACTTCTTTCCCTGCAAGTCCCTAAATGCCGCTGAAGAGGCCTGGGCAAATCTTCAGAGCTAAAAGCTCCTGGATACCTCTGTAGCTTCTTTTACACTTTATCCTCCTCTCGGAACAAAGTGATTGCAAGCTGGGTTTTCCTTATCTCTCAAGGCTAAAACCACAGATCCCCTTCTGTGAATGAATCCATCCCTGGAGGATTTCTCTCTCCCTCCCTTCCTTGGGAGGCCCTCATTGTTGTCCCTCCACCACAGGAGGTAGAGGTACCCCACCTTTCTATTCTCCCCTCATCCTCCAAATGACTTGGGAAAGCTGCCCTCTTTCCCTGGTGTGCATCGGGGAAGGACAACGCTGGCTGGGATGGCACGGGAACATGGGACGAGGGGGGATGCCTGGATCGCCGAGCTCAGCTCCCCCATGTGGACAGCACCCATAGATGTGGGTTTGCTTCTTCATTGCACATCCTGTGGCACTATGGGCCATGAAACAAACTTCAGTACTCTACTACATGTTTTATAAGTACAGTTAGAAAAGGAAGAAAGGAAAAAACATGTACCTAACCCGTTGCCAGCCCAGTGCTTGCAGGCCAGACCGCAGCTCAGTGCTTCCCAGCAGCTGTGGGTCCCTGGGAAGCCCTGGCCCACCTTCCATGGGAACTCTTGGAACAAAATCATTATAGCTGAAGCACAATTTGCCATGACTAGCTACGCATATTTATATCTATCATGTACTTTGCTGCTCCACACAAGTGAATGAAGAAACCGCATGGCTCCAGCTGGGCTCCAGATTGCTGTGTATACAGCTCGTCCAGCTTGGCTATACGTGCTGCTCATCTACATATAGCCAAGCACTAATTCATCACAGAAGGCGGTGATCACCCTGAGTTTCAGAACATGTGAAGGAATCCTGCCCTAGTTCTGTGTGGTTCCTCACTGCTTACACAGTCTCCGCCACTTAATACTGGGTGTAGGGTTGTTTTTATTTCCTGTAAAGAACAGAGTGTTTGGCAAAAGAGGAGAGTGAGAATGACAACTGTGTACACATTTCACATATTTCTAGTATTATTTCTCCTCCGGAGAAGAACAGAGCTGTTATTAATAATCATCTCGCCAAGTTTCTGAATTGATATTTTGAAATGAGATGGGTGATAACTTAGGAACCACAGGCAAGGAAGAAAATGTGCTTTCAGTTGAATTTGAAATGGGTGGAGAGTTGATGATGCAGAGATATAAATGACGGTGATTCTGGAGGGCTAGAGCTGTAGCGAAGAAAGCCGTAAAACAGTCGTTTTTCAGACTTTGTGAAACCAGAGGCATCGCAAGGGCTTGAGGGGAGAAAGGAGGTACAGGAGGGGGAGAAACAGGCAGAGCCCCTGTGGGTACAGTCCTCAGCCTGGAGCTGAAAAGGCATTCAGCCGAGGCCGAGCATCATGAGATTGTGTCTCTCTGCACAAGCCAGACAACGGGTGCTGGAGCCCGGGAGGACTCGGGTGGCCACAGGGAAGGAGGCTGCAATAGCGAGGCAAGGAGAGAAGCGGTCCCTAGCAGGACAGAGGCTGGAGCGGAGCTTAGACACTGGCGCAGGCATGCACGTTGCCTGACATTCGCTCTCCTCTCTGAGGAGCGCTAACCTGTGCCCGGGCAGTGTTATCCCTTACCAGACACATAGGGGAGATACAGATATAGACACTTGGCAAATGTATTGTCACTTAGGTAGCATCAGAGCATGCAAGGCTTTACGGAGGGAGTAAGCCTTTGAGAAACATGCATTCGGCATGTGAAGGATACAAGTTAAACTGTAGGGTAGTAGAAGTTCTTGGCAACTTTGTCAGTGTTTCCTCTCTTGTAATCTATGATCTCCTACAGACACTAAGCTGCTATTTGAAAACAGAAGAAAGGAATGAACTGTTCAGCCACCATGACTGCAGACTGTCCGGACTGTGACTCAGTGCTGTGATGTCTGCGTAAGCCTCCCTCCAGTCAACTTGAAACAAGGACTCCGAAAGAGAAATTGTGTGGGATTACTGGTTGCTCTCTATAACCCCAGCAAAATCGAATCTTCTTCCTGCAACAAACAAAATCCTTGTAAAACCTTGCCCATGGCTAACGTTACAACGGAGGCTTTCTCTTCTTGCCCGCATTCCAGTGCAGGCCTGCTCAGTCAACAGGACTAGCATTTGCCTTATTACAGCAAACCCATCTCTGCCAGCCTTAGACCCACTAGTGCAAATATTCTTGGTGTGCTTCCTGGCACTGCCCGCCAGCTATCAACAGGCATTGCTCATCAGAGGACAGGCAACAAATGGGTGACAGAAACACCATTTCCAGGTGTACGCTGCAACCACTGGCCAGCTGCGGTCACAGAAAAGCTTCCTTATCATAGAGCAACCATTTAACAAACACCATAGCCCACACAGTTAGAAATGTGGCATTCACAGCTCAGCAGTCCCCCAGCCCTGGGGACCCCTGGACCCCTCAGTGACCCCCTGTGGTCCCCCAAGCCTGAGCTGACCCATGCCTGTAACACACAGCCACCCTGGCTCAGACCCACGGAGCTGCCTGGGCCCCTGGAGCAGCCCTGTGGTGACTCCCCACCTGGCCTGCACCCATGGCTTTGCATAACACACAGATCATTTCCCAACACGTGGTTCTCCAAACCCAGCCCCTTGCAGGGTATGGGAGGCTGCTGGCAGGGCCTTCAGCACGGCTGCTTCCCTTCCTCCGGGCTCAGCTGCCTGTGTCTGGGGCCAGCTCTGGTATGGGTATACATGTCCCAGACCTGGGGCCAGAGTGCTGTGCAGGACAGAGCAGTGAGAAGCCTTGTGGGGGTCTCCAGAGCTGCCTTTAAGCTCAGGCTCCTGCCCTTGGGGCCGTTGCCACGAGCTACATTGCAGCTATGACCATGCTTGAACGTGTCCCCCTCTGGTTTGGACCCTGACCTGCTGACTTGACTTCTTGGCTTGACCTCGGACCAAGTCCTACTACATAAGAGATGCTGTACCCTTCCTTCCCAAACAGGCAATGTTTTCCCTGCAGTAGCCTATGTCAAAATGTAGTTTGGATGGTGATTAGAAGGCTGGAACACAATCTTCTGTGACTTCACTTGGATTAAACACAGCCCAGCCAGTTTGAACCTTGTAAACACGGCAGCTTCCAAGGAGCTAACAGTGGTGCATCTGCACCTCTTGTGAAATATAAGCCTCAAAGCCCTGCAAACACAAGGCATAAAAATGTCGGTCACTTCTCAGGCTCCACTTCGGCAAAGAGCAAATTTATGCACAGCCGCAATGGAAATTCATTTCCCTGAGTTTTCTGGTGCCAGGATTTCATGGTGTCTCCCATTACACTTTAGAGGCAATTTTAAAAGGTAGATGTTTAGAGACCTGGATTTTTAATACAAAAAAGAAGTGGAATATGAAATGTTGAAGAATATCTCTTGAGCTCACTGCAGAGAGAAAGAAACTGCTTTCCCTTGTGTCTTTTGTCTCCTGCAAATAGATAATGGCATGCATTAAATACAGTCCCAGATCCCTAAATATTTTTTGCCAACTAACTGCCATTGATTTTCTTTATGGATCTATGACTTGCTTCTCCGTATTGTGCTTGCATTGCCCCTCTTCACAGCAAACTTTTTGCAGAAGTGTAGGAAAGAGTCTGATTGATTGCTGCATCTAATTGCAAGGAGAATGAATCATTAGCACATTTCTAAACAGTCTAACTAGAACAGAAAACAGAATCAAGCTGTAACGCCACCATCTTATTAATTAAAAAGGCGAGGGTAAGAATTAGGCTGGCAAAAATCTCCCATATGAATTGTTTTGCAATGGAAAGTTAGCGACTGCGAAGCAAAATCGAATTGGGCAATATATGACAAAATTATTTTTGATTGCTTGTTGGTTATTTTTTTTTTCAATTTGGGGCACATCATTTGTTTTGTTTTTTTTTTTAAATATAATAATTTGCAGGCACACCTGGAGACAGGGGGAGAAATTGCGGCTCCTCTTGGAGTCCACGAGGCAGGCGGAAGTCTGTGTCACTGTAGGACACAGTCACTTTCTTTGCTTTTAGTTAATTGCAACATAAAAAGTGCGTCCATTTCTCTTGCCATCCCAATTGCCTTTGTTTCAGTCTGCTTCCCAGAAATTGCCTCTCTGAGTAAGTACGAGCAAAATGTCTGCCTCCTGCAGCGAGAGGCATCAGCCGCAGGCTCAGCCAGCTCTGCACAGGTGCAGCCGTGTCTCAAATCTAGTTTAGAAAAAAAAGAATTGGTTCCTTATTCAGTTGATATTTCTTAGTCTTCTGCCACAGTGGGTCAGTGTGGGGGCTTCCCACATGGTATATCCAAACCACAAGCAATTATGCCGTGCAGGCTAATAAACGTTTCTCCAGCCTTTGGTACCGATGGTGATCTCCATGAGGTGAGGAGATGGGTGCAGGGTGACGATTTGTCTGTCTACCACCATCCTCTTCTGGCTCCTGCACCTCCCCAGTAGCCCTATATTCGTATGCCTTTTAGGCTTTTTAGCATTTAAACAGCTAGCCTGCGTGCTGTAATGACATTGCTTACCTCCCATCTGTTTGGTGCCTGCATGCTCACAGAGGAAGCTCTGGATTTGTCCTGCCTGAATGAACACAGCAGAGCAAACCATGACCAGAAGCAGAGAGCATGTGGAAGTTTCTGCCTGGCACAGTCGCCAGCCTCTCTGTCTGAAACATGAGTAATCCCTGTGCAGATGCTGGTTACGTTAGTGACTTGTATACTTTGCGTGAGCTCCGGCTTCCAGCGATGCTCCCCGGAGAGCCGGGCTTCTTCACTCCCCGGCGCGGTGGGATGGAAAGGACTGGCAGGGCTCCGAGGAGAAAAGACTTCTTAGCAATTCTTTCCACAACAACTATGATCTTTAGGAGCAGATGAACACTCATCTGCAAAGGAAAACGCAGCTAGCGGATCTGGTTGATGCTGTTCAGTCATCCAAGCCAGCTTTGGGTTTTCCAGCCCATTCTCGGTCACAGGAGTAGCTCACGGTTCTGCCAGTGCAGTACCTGAGCAGCTCAGCCATGCATGTCGGTATGCAGCTGATGGCTGACATCACTCACAAACCTGACAAAATCTGATGAGGGCACTAAAGGTGCTCAACTGAAAGGGAAGGAGCAATTAAATCTCCTTTCTGCAACAACTGAAACAGTGGAGGCCACCACAGAAGGCACAGACAACCGTATGAAGGTCTGAAGGCCTGAAGGCCCTGAAGCTCCCTGGTCATCTGGAAACTAACCTTGCAAAGTTTTCACTGCACAGCCGCACAGAGCTGGTACTGGGGAAGGGCAGAGCTGTGCAGCCGGGATCCCAGTGAGGGAGAAGACGGGCACTGGCTGTGTAGGGATTGCATGGGCTTGAGCCCCACAGGAGACTTCTTTTGGATAAAGTACTTCCCCTGGGAGCAGATGTGCATTTCTAAGCAAAGAAACTGTCATCCTGCTTGTTTGTACAGGGCTCAGGAAATCAGGCTTTATGTGTGTTTTCTGTAAGTACGTCCCATCACACTGAACAACATACCCGACTGATCCTCACTTTCTCCCACAGGCAGAGCCAGCTACGCCAAGTCCCGTCTATGAAGTTACCACACAGGCTAGGCAAGATACTGTTTTTCACCTCCCAAATCCCCACTGGGTAGGAAAGTAACATTTTCACCTTGTTCTCTGATGACCATGATGAAGATGAAGAACAAATACTCATCCAGCCTAACTTCAGACCTTAATTAAATTACCTAACCTAGGTCCTGGCAGCCACCGGTCCTGGTGGAGCCATCAGCGAAGGGCAGGCGTCTCTGGCGCGTCAATCAGACACCGTGTGGGTGGTATCAGCCTGCAGAGTTCTCCAAGAGAGGGACCCCAGTTGTTAGGCTCCAAATGCATAAAGTGGGGTGAATTCAGGCACAAGTGACATCCTTAATGTTGGAAATGAAATATTCAGCATACAAGCCACAGGCTAATATCTGAGCTGCTGAACTAGCTTTCCTCTCACTTTGGTGTAAGTTAAATGAAAAGACTCTTCATGCAAAATTACACCCATGTTTAATTACTGTTGTTGGCATTACAATATCACTACGTAGTCCTAGGTGCAGATGAGGACCCTGCTGTTTCAGGCTCTACACAAGCACTGCAGAGTGGTTCCTGCCAGAAGTGTGTGCTCACTTGGCACTGCATGGCAATGTGATAAAGCTTTGATCAAAATCGGAAAAATCATGTCCTATCCAGGAAAGCCAGGTAGTCATATACACCCGGTTTGGAGGTCACGTTTTCCAGTTTCTGCTGTAAATCAAGATTTTTTTTTTTAACATCCTATGAAATAAAACATTTGCAGGGGAGTTCTGGCTTGAGAAAAGGAAGTCGCTGATATGCTTGCAATTACATTTCTGGCTTTATGAACGACAAAATTAGAAGTGATTTCTGTAAGTGGTCTGAGGGTGTAACAGAAGAAGCTTGGACAAGCAGAGCCAAAGAGACAAGCATGGGAATGCATTCAAAGAGCTGCCTTAGGCTCAGCCTGCATAACATGTTACTGACAGCTGGCCAGGAATACACCAAGCACGCTGCAAGGTCCAGGCCCTGTCCAAGGAATCTGCAACCCAACACCGGCAAACTCGAAGCCAGGACATCACCGGAGGAGGAAGGGAAGTGTGTCTGCAACAGGAAGGAAGAGAAGAGCAATAAACACAGTTGCGAAAGCAAAAAGGTTGATGGAGGACTTTGGAAGATAGGGAGTGACTGGCCGACAGGGGACAGGACGGAGAAGGGGCAGCCTGAAGGACAGCAAAAGAAAGAGGAGACAGGAACTGACAGTGGGTGGGAAGGGAGAGAGAAAATGAGTTCAAACTCAATTTTTAATATTACTCATTGTGGATAAAAAAATGGGTTTAAATAAGTGCTTGCTGTAAAAGTCCTGTTGTTGTCCTGCTGCTATGACACTGCATGCTCATGTCTCCACTCTGCTGAGTCCTACAAATCACCCCACTCTGTGTTTGTGGCACACAACAGCCCCTCCTGATCCACGCCCGGGAGAGCAGGTAAAGGCAGAGAGCTCTGCACTGCTTCCAGCCAGCAGCGCCGGAGCAGCACCTCTCTGCGGTCCTGAGCACTTCCAAGCAATGACCCAAGCTTCTTCCCGGACCCTGGACCCTGATGGCACCAGGAGGGTGAAGAGTCAGGCCAAAACCTCTGCATGTGCCTTCTGTGGCATTGCCCCAATGCTACCAACAACTCCATGGTTAAACAGTGTTACCCTCTTCTGATAGCTGTCTTCAATAATTGTAAAATTTCATTTTCTTTGTGGTGATGCTGTAACTTAGTGAGCTGGAAACATTCCCAGAAAGGAAAGAAAACTGTACTCTGAAGACATTTATTTTAATTGTTTTATGAGGCACCCATAGAAAATGACACTAAGCTATCTCTGAAGAGGCAACGTTAAAGCATGGGAGCTTCTCCTCCCAAAGAGGCACCTCACGCTGAATCTCTGACAGGTCCACTTTGCCTCTAATGTGCTTCTTCATGCTGCTGTATGCTCTTTGCAGCTGATTGATAGGTTTATTTTCTGCCCTTCATCTAAGATGACTGTTAGTCAGCTTGGCTTGGACTTCCCCAAACTGAGATAAGAGCAAAGTTGCCATGAATCCAAGCGATCTCAGAGAAGGGTACTAAAAAGCCTGACTCTCCTGTCACTTGCAGCGATGTAACTTTGGGGAGCTGCTGTCCTGACCATAGGCTGACAAGGAGCGACCGCTGAAAGAGATCCCAAAGCCTGCCAGATGTGCGGAGCGATACACGTGCCTCTCTCCGGGTGGCATTGCACTGTGCCTGGGGAGTCAGCTGCCGGCCCGACACTTTAAATTGGGGTTCAGCTACTGAGTTCTTGAGTTGTGCCAAAGGTCTCCAAGGGATAAAGCTTTCCTGATGGGGTTTTAAGATATCAACCTGAAGCCATTTCCAAGAAGGAAATGGAAGTGGAAAACAAGAGCCAGTGGAAGAATAAAAAGTTAAGGTTAAGACAGAAAGGCTTCAAATGCTCTGGAGTGAACACTTCACTTACAGGACCGCCATGAGGCTGTGGCAGTAGGCCTCCTAAGATGTAACTGCAAATGAAATATGACTTTTCAGGGCAGTCTTAGGTCCACGCTAGGTGGAGAAACCAGAGAATAAATTCCTGGGATGTTGGGTTTGCCAGTGGACGAGCCGGGTGAAGCAGCTGTGGGCTGTGCTGGGGAGCCACAAGTGACTCCATCCCAGGCTGAGAGAGGACCAAACGATCAGCAGCGCCACATGGGCCTTCACTTGTGCATCACACAGTACCCAAGCAAGTTTGCTTCAGTGAAGCCAGACCTCACGTGAAGTGCTTCAAAGACTTGTTTTGATACACACAGAGAGCAGAAACTTTATTAACCAGCTTTACTTCACTGAACAGTCTCTCCATAATCACAGTCAGCACAAATTGCGTTCAAAAGAGCGTGTTAAAGTCATTAGCTGAAGATCAGGCGAGGAAGCCATCCATTCCCTAGTGATTAACCAGCAATTTCCTATCCATCAAGGCCCAGTGCTGTACTCCATTAGACTTTATGAAACATGCAGGGTGTGTGTATGGCAGAGAACATGGTAATTGCTTTAATTACAATTCTTTTGATTAGTAATTTTCATTCACTGTCAAGAAGGTTGCCTGCTCCTGCATTTGGGGAGAACAGTTTTCATCCCCTCCTTCTCAGGAACATGTTTTGTGTGAGCAACCGCTCCTCAGATCCCTACCACTCTTCCCTGCAGAACAGCACGAGGTGTTTGCGTATGTGTGTTTGCATGACGAAAGCTGTCATATTTTGGTCCTTTCTAAGCTTCCTGTAATATTCTGCATCTTCATAGCCACAGCACAGTTTAATTTTCGGAAGCCAGCAGGCAGACTGTTTTTCTCCTGCTTCATCTGTTCTCAGACAGGCTCATTAATGTTGCTGCTGTCTTGCACTTCAGTGCTTTCTTTAATCAGATCATACCACTCCCAGAGGATACCTGTTTCAATTGCCGGAGCAAACTATTACATTTCCAGAGCTCACGTCTGATAGGAAGGATCATTCGATGCCATTGAATTAGGGCAGAGATAGGGACAGTGCCACGTAGCGTGTTGGAAGAGTGCAGGACCTGTGTGGAAGGAGAGTGGCAAAGCCATGGATGGCACTGGGGTGAAGGGAACAGATTTACCTTCCACGGTTTGTTGCCAGATGCTCAGTAAATAATTTTACTTGAGTGTTCTGGAATTTAGGTTGTACCGCAAGAAGAGCCTAACCAGAGAGGCTGGGACGAGGTGGCAGTCCCAGCCACGAGATGGCACGTGGAAGGCAGAGAGCCCAGCAGCTCGCTAGTGGATCCCGGGAATGACTCAAGCAGAGGGAGCTTCTCTTTTCTGAAATCCAGTTTTGATCACCTCACCTCAAGTCCTCCTTGTCAGCAGGTGTTCCCCAGGACGTCGCACCTCATGTGAGCGGGACATCAGAACCAAGCACACCGGGGGACAGTGGCAAACCTGGACAACCACATTGGAAAGAGAAGAGTGGGGGTGGGTGGGGGGGGTGGAGTCTCACTGGCTGTCCTGCTAGCTCTCTCACCAAGACACATGGGTAAGGAGGGACACCGTGCGGGGACATGCTTGCATACGTCTCATGCACATATAGAAAGACCTATCTCAGTCCTTTGTTCATGCAACTGAGGCATGGGGCCACCAGCATCCTTTGGGTGACCACCTGTGCATGCACCACCACATGGTTAATGGTTGGCAATTTGTCCTCACTGAAAGTCACCCGGCGACATTTTGCTGACGTAAAGATGGAAGGCACTGTGTCTTAATCAAGTGCTCCAAGGGTACAGAAAGAGCAGGATATTCCAAACCTGTGACGTTCTCCAAAGTGGCGGTCTGAGAACGCAGGTACCACGCTGGGCCATGGTTGGTTGTGCACAGATACTGGTGGATTCATCTGCAAACACTTGGAATAACTCAAAACCTTGCCTGTACATCTGTTAGCTGCATCACGGGGCTAGCAAAACCCAGGACTTTATCACCAGACAAATAGAGGCAAGCTCTTTATGTGCATCTTACCTCCAGAGAAGTATATCTTAGGGGCAGAGAGACACTACACGACTAAATGATTAGTAGCCATGTAACAAAGTACATATCGGACTCATATCTAAAAACGTTTGTACTGTAAGGTGTGAGAAAAGCTACACAAACAGGGCACCGGTTCTCTCCCAAGCAGGGAGAATGTGGTGGCTGTGAAACCCCACACCGTGTGGCCAAACTACGGGCTGGTGCAAGAGGACAAGAAGATGAACGTGCTCCCAGCCCCTGGACTGACAGGGACTGTCAGAGATGGCTTTGCCAGTGAGGGCTGGTTTCATGTACAGCTCAAGCCTGAGCGTAAAGCTGAGGAAAACTTGTTCATGAAAAGAGAAAAAGCATTTAATGCAGGTACTAGAGAGGTGAAAAATTATGTTATTGTAGAAACAAACCAGAGCATTGCCAGGGATGGACACTGCAGATGGCTGGGGACAGGGCATGTGCGATTGCCAAGGCAGAAGGCGTCTGTGACAAACTCCATTTACAAAACACACACAAGATATGAAAAAAGGATGGGAACCCCTGCTGCAGCCAAATAACACTGTCGGAACAACCTGCATAGGCAGAGTGTTCCCACGTTGATTGAAATCAAGCCAGGTCAATGGGATTAACAGCCTCCTCTTGGGAATGTACCAAGGAAACTCCGCATGACTGCAAGCAGGCTGAACCTCCTCTGTTTTCAGTTTCATCAGCAGAAAGATGGCCTCACTGGCAGCACGGCATCCTCCAGCGGAGGCACAGTCATCCCGGGTCAGACTCAAAGCGGAGGGCACTGCTAGTGGAGCTCTCTGCACCGCCTTGGTCCCCTCTGGGAGTCTTTCATCTAATCTTAGGCCAAAATCTGTGCTTTGTTTCAGTTTGAGATCTGGCAGAGGCAGCCCCCAATTCAGGCAAGCGTGCGGCCCCCGGTAAAAGCATCCAACTGAGCCATCCAGCTGAAAGCCCTAGATCCAGCAGCAGCAACTGGGCATCTGTGACCTGGGCACGGACAGGACCTCGGGCACTCCCAGGAAAACTCGATATATTCTGTGTTTTAGGTGGGATTACTGTATGCGTGCCATGCTGCCTGACAAGCCTGAGTTTACTACCACCATAGCACAAAGCAGTTTTTGTTGAGAAACATCTGGCATGAGACTGCAGCTCGTGCCGCTGCTGTTGGGGTTGTGCTCTCACCTCTGGTAGGCGGTCGGTGGCATCACTCTCCAGCCCAGCTTTTCAGGGCCATTAAAGTGGTGGCACAATAAACATTCTCGAGGCTGCATTAAATATCAACTTGACATCTTCTTCTCAAGCAAGAGTAAAAAGCAAGAAAAGAATAGTGGTGCTGAGGGTGTCAAGATGAAGATAAACATAATACTGCAGCTCCTATGATGGGTGGTGGGCTTAGCTTTTCCTCAGCAACGTTCAAGTGCCGTTTGAGAAGGTAACACAGTCATTCACAACTCGCCCACCTCTCCTTCCTTCCACGCTTTGATCAGCAGAGGCTTAGGTAAACAGGTGGGCACTTTAGACGGTCACTCATTCTAGCACCAACACTCGCTCCGCTTAGCCAGGCACCGTTCGGCACATCAGACGTGCAGCCCGGAGACAGACGCTGATGGATCTATTTACACTCCATTCCAGATTTAAAGCTTTTTGTCTCCGCAACCTGAAGAATTGGAGATTGAGTGTTTTAATTTGGATGTAAGCTTAGGGTTTAACAGAGGAAGGCAGCCTCCAGAACAAGAAGTATGGGGCTGAGCTGCTGCAAGCCGACCCTGAAATGAAGCATGCGTGCAGCCCCGTCCCTCCCTTCTCCCAGAGGAAGCTGTCTCTGACTCCATCAGACAAACTTCAGATAAAGGCAGGACCCATGGATCCAGTGTCTCCTGATACTGAACTTCTCTGAAGTCTGGGACATCCAGCGAGACACGGTCAGGAAAGAAACACTCACGGTTCACCTGTCCTTATTCCATCTGAGGAGCACAATAGGGAAGAGTGATAAAGGAGCAATGGAAAGCTTTGAGAGCGCTATTTTTAGCCTTTCCCAGCCAATTGAAAAGCTTTACAAATTGTAAGTGAGGGTTGAGCCACAAAAGCTTGCTCTGTGTCACTCCTGTCTCATAGGAGAGCACAGGTTGGGAGAGGCAGAAGACGATGCATTTCAAAGGCCCGCACAGACCCTGTGCCCGTTACCAAACAGAGATGGCTTCCATGTACAATGAAACATCACGATACCTTATCACAGCCACGAAAGGCCGTGTTTTAAATCATCATCTTCTGACACAAGGCACTGCAGTCCCTGCCCTAGAACTCAGAGTTTCAGCAGGGGATCTCAGGATGAGAAGCAAAGGCTTTGGAGAAGTCACACATGGGATCTAGAGCAAAAATGGTTCCAGATGTCCAGTTCTGAAGGCAAAGCATCTGTCTTAAAGCCGTCTTTTGCCTCCAATGGGAAAGTTTCTTACATTTACTTCCTTATGATCATGGAGAAATTGCACCCTTCACAAGCTGCTAGGGAACAGCAGCCTAGTTTCTTAGAGAGCAAAACTTCCATGTCAGGTCCTCAGATCTCTCTCTCTTAGCTAAAGGCTGTTTTTCATCTGGTTTTTGCTTGAATATTGCACAATGCTTAAGCAAGAGGGTGGGAAGATTCCTGTTCTCAGAGAGAAACCAAGTGAAATGTCAAGAGGAACATCCCTGCAAGTCTAGCATTGACTGTAAATATGCATGAAACCCCAAGGCTGAGTCCCTTCATCTGAGAAGACGTTAATAAAAATTTACCCTTCAGCTCACAAGCCTGCAAACTAATGAATAATAGCCACATCCTGGTAAACTCCGAAACATTTCATAATGGAAACAGAGGAACCTTCTGGGCACTGCATACTTTCATTAAAACATGAAGGAAAAAAATAGTGTTTTTTACTAAGACTAGGAACGTCCTCCTTCCGAGGTATGTCTGTACTGCTCGTGGTCTGCGCTCTGGGGAGTGGCAGCCTGGGAGAGCTGCTGCCTCTTGAACCCAGGCCGGGTAGGCTCAATTGCAAAAAGCAGTTTCTTCAGTTACAGCACAAAAGTCCGAGGGCACTGGCTGCCTCCTAGAGTGATAGTGTTATCCTGTATGAGGGAACATGTTCCTGCTGGGAGTTCAGGTCTGGTCACAGCTGAGATTTATGCGTGCGGTTACCGACAGAAGGCAGGAGCCTTTCTCTACTTGCAGAAGAATGGAAGAAAATTACGGAGCAGCGTAACAGGGTCTGAGCTGTGGACTGCGATCCCCTCCTCTCCATCAGCAAGTTTCTGGTTACAGCTTTGTCCGCTTTGTAGGCACTGGTCTCACTCCTGAAGATGGATGTTCTCCATCTGAGGTATGTAAATGGAGGAGAGAATAAACAAACTCAACGTCGGACCCAGGGGATGTTCCTTCTTCATCAGCTATCTGAAATGCGTAAGGTGGCCTACAGCTGCCAGGGAGCCTCCTGGGCTCCGACACGGCTCCCATAAATCAAGAAGTTTTACAGCAGGTCTCAAGGTCCTTGCCTAGGCTCCAAGTACCGTGATGCCTCTGGACTTGCGTTCCTGTGCTGGAGGAAATTTTCAGCAGTCACCTGGTGGTGTCCTTCTTGGAAGCATCTCCGCAGACAGGGACACGAGGGTCGACTCTTGGGAGGCTTGTGTGACTGACCCCAGGAAACCTTCATCAGACTCTTGTGTTAGCTGCCTGCAGGACCCCAGAGTTATGTTTCACATCCAGTGAGACAACCAGCCCTGTCCTGTTCTCTTCTCTTCCAGCGTCATGGAAAGTACCTGCTCTCTGCTCCCTGAAAACATGCCGGTGCTCAAGCACCCTGCTGATGACATGGTGTCTGGGTGGATGGAACGAGGCTGCAAATGTTAATCAAGCGCTGCTGGGAGAGCAGACTAGCTAGAGCCAACGGTCCTTCAACGGGCTGCAAGGTCCTGCAGCGGGCCTGGCAAACCTTTCACTTGCCATGCATGAGCAAGCCTGAGCCATTGGGTTTTGGCACACACTAGCTGATATTTTTATTCAGCAGATCCACCTCTGGTGTATTACAGCACATAACACCAGCGCCCCAGGAGAGGAGTAAATGGAGCTGCCGTCCCGGTTTTACGGCTCCTTGCTTTCCCAGGTTTCAAACCGCAGCAGATCCTTTTTCTCTCCTGAGCGTGTGTCCCCGAAAGCGGGTCTGGGCTGTACTCAGAGCACAGTTGCCGGCAGGTGGGTATTTAGTTCCAGCACACTCACTTTTAAATAACACCTCCATATTTTTCTTGATCTTTTAATAAGAAGTGAACAGTGTCATGCGTCTTTTGCTTCTTTGCTGATGCCTACAAAAGCCTCTCAGCTAACGGTTTGTCATTGACCCCGACCGGCTCAACACCCACTCCGATAAGTGGTCCCACTGACCGTTGCGTGAATTCCTCCCGTGCCAAAGGCACGAAGGAAGCAAACTGAATAACAGCCACTGCATAGGTATTTAGTTACTTTTACCAAACCCTTACAGCTAAGGTTTTTAGATACTACTCGACAGGGCAGGAACGATTCTGCCCCCAGCGCATCACCACAGTGGGTTGGACCTGGCTCCAAAGAGGCTTGTGGAGCCGATGACTCCACGGGTGTGAGCATGGCCCAGGGAGAAGTGGTGAGGAGGTGGAGCGAGACTTGCAGGATGCAGCTTCTAATCCCCGCGTCTCGGTGCGTGGAGTGACCGTGGGCAAATCACATCTTCTCCAGGCCCCACTCTGCCTGCTTGCAGGACAGGCTCGACGGCTCCATCGGGATGCTGGGAAGACAGTGTGCTAATGGTGGGAGCTGCTGGGGGCTGCATGCCTGTCTGTGACCAGGGGATAACAAGTGTTGGTGCTTTCCTGCTCCTGAGAAACCACGTGGCCTCATTCGCTGTGAGCCAAATCTTACTTCACTCGTGCTTGTTTTCATAAATTGTGGCACATCTAGAAGACCTGAAGCTTTTTGGCACAGGCACAACATCTGTCTCATCTGAAATAAAATTACACCTTAGGTGCTATTTTAATAAAGAATAAGACCGATTATTTCTATGGATTTGCAGTGTATAACTGAAAACTCTTGAAGCTGGAGGCCAGCACACCTACTGATTTCAAATTTTTCATAGCAGAATTCACACCAGCCTTTTGTTTTACTAAATTATGCTGGGTTCCTTTATGGGGTTTGGTTGTTAACACATTCTCCCTGCTGCAGAAATTAAACTTTAGCATTTCTCCATCCCAGCGAACTTCAAAGAAACGAAGACATAAAATACAGATGCCTCCACGTATATTAAGCTAGTGTTGAAGAATAATGAAATGCAAAAGTGCTGGGAGAGGACAGGGGTTCATGAGTAGTCCCTGGAGTCAGAAATCCTGTTAAATCCTGTTTATCCAGCAAATACACTTCAGCATGGCATCTGGCCCGGAGCCTGACTGTGCTGAAAACGAGGCTTGCTCTTAAGTACGCAGAGGAAAGCAGCCTGCTCTACAGCGATGAGGGCTGGAGAACCGCTTAGAAATATAAATGGTCTGTGCATGAGACACGCTCAAGCAGTTCGATGTGAGATTGGAGGAAAAAAGCTCTTTCCCATGCTTTCTGTTGTCTCAGTTGAGACATCTCGATAGCACTTCAGACTGGGGCCATTGCACTGCTTCTTGGAAGTTTGGGGCTTTCCTTTAAAAAAAAGGAGGGAAACTGTCCCCTTTAGGGATGGGAAATGACTCTTAGGGAACCACACAGCTGTGGCAAGTGAAGCTCTCCCCTTTGACTCATGTCTCACGCGTCTCCGTGCCAGCCCCAGCCCTTTCGTAGGGGACTGTCTGCATGCAAGCACACCTGGGTCAGCAGGAACTGTCGGGGCAAAGGGGCTTGGACAGGGCCCAGGTCAAGGCATTGCACCGGCCGTGGGATGCTCTGGCTGCACGTCGCCTGGGACTAGGCTGTACACCGTCACGGGACCCGTGCTGTACCGGGGAGGCTGTCGTTCAGCAGCTGGCTTGTCTGAGGCCCCTCTCTTCTTAGCTGATGCCCTACGGGGAAACAAGTGAGTAGAGGTAATAAATGAGAGAGAAACGAGAAGTGATTAAATGAGTAAAGGTACTTCCCCGAAAATATTCGGGGGGCTGGAAGGGAGAAAGATTAACAAACATCCCTGAGACTCAGTCTGCTTCCTTCCGCTGCACCTTTTCTGCAGGCAGCAGTTCCCTGCGTAGGCAGTTCTGCCTGCGCCCGGCCGCAGGCGATCTTGGGGCGAGGGCGGTGGTGGGCGCACAGGCAGGACCGCAAGTCACAGTGTGGTCAGAAAGCACGAGGCAGCCCTGGCCAGCCTGCGTCAGGAGAAAGTGGAAAACTACAGAACAATCTGAAGAGCTTTCTATAGCCCCAAGGAGGCCGACTAGGCAATCTTTAAAGTCGTGTTACTATAGCAGCCCTGATGGTAATTTACCAGTACATCTCCTTTTCTCTTCTTCACGCCCCTTTCACAACAAAAAAATGAGATTAGTCTCATCTCCCCCAATTACCTCGCCATGTTCCCTTCGCAGCCTTCGGCTAACAGCTTTCCAGAAAAGCCCCACAACATCGCTGAGCTGCCGAGGGCCCCATATTTTTCTCCCCCGGTGCGGGAAGGAAAACAGCCTGTGCCAGGAGCATCCTATGGGGAGGAGGATGTTGTCACAGGAGAAGACACGTGGCTCTTGCACGATGGGCTCCCACGGCAGGCTGCCTCTGCTGCGCTAGCCACAGTTTTGGCAGGAGCTTTTTGGATGAGCAGGAGAGAAGTTCTGCTGGAGGTGTGGGCAGGATACTCGTCTGCCTCTGCTCTCACCCCGCAAACATATGGGGATTAGGAGTAAAGCCATAGACCAGTGCCAGATTTCCACTCTCTGGTTTTGCTAGTGATAATCAGTTTTACCTTAACTGATTATACGGTCTTTCCTGGAGGGAGAAATAGGGTTTGGAGTCTGGTCCCACCTGGGAGGCTCGGGGAAAGCAGAGGATGGGGTTCGGGGTCTGGTCCCACATGGGGAGGATCAGAGAATATTTAGTTCCTGTTAGAAAGCAGGTGCTGAGCGCCCCATTCCCATACCCTGTTGCTGCCCACGCTGCAGGACACCCCATGCCAGTGTCCCGCCTGCCTGGTGCCATGTGGGGCAGGGTATCACGGTGGGCAGCCAGGCACAGGCGTGCCCAGGGCTGGAAGGGCAGGGAGGGGGTCAAGATCCCGTGGGATCTCCAGCGAGGGCAGCGATGCTGCAGCGTCTTCATCTGCCCACCCATGCCAGGAGCGGGGCTCTTCGTTGTGGCACACCATTGCAACTTTTGCAACTGGAATTTTTTTCTGTACTGATGGAGCCACGAGCTAGGATAAAAGCCCTGGGTAAATCATGCAGGATGGTCTGTGCAGGAGATCTGGTGCAGACCAGCCTGCCTTGGGCTTGTCCCACCACCGCACCATCCTGGTCCCTCACCTACGCTCCCAGCGTGGACCTGGAGATGGCCCAGAGCCAGCCCTTTACTTTGTGCTTCTGTCCCGTCCCATCCTACGTAGCAGAGGGCTCTGGAGCCTGCCAGAGATCTCCCCAGCATAGGTGGTATTCAACATACCCTTTCTTCCTCAATACTTTTCCTTAATCCTGCACTGGAGGGGAGACAGGAGTCCTCCCTTCTCTGTCGGTGGTGCCTAAAGGAGTGCTGCTCCCACTGTGCTTCCTGCACAAATCAACCTAATTGCCCATTCCAGTGGTAGCTAATGAGCTTAAAGCTTTCACGGCCGGCGCCTCCTTCCCTCGCTGCAGGAGAGGCAGCTTCAGCCAGGACTATCCTTAGCTAAAGAGCTTGACAGTGGCGGAAGAACAGGAGGAAAAATCTTTGGGGAACAGAAGAGCATCGTTGGTGTTCCTGAGGCTGCTGAACAGAGAGCTGTTAGCCACAGGCAGGGCTCTCAGTGTGCTCGAAACCCCTGCGCGTGAGTGACGATGGATGCTGATGAAAGGGGTATTTTGGGGGCTTGCTGCTGCAGGTACCTTCTCGCTCCCAACCCTGTGTCCTGCGGCACTGCATGCACATGCGGATGCCTTCCTGGGCTTGATATCAGAAGCGCTTTCCCCATGCTGCATGATATGGTTGGCAGCATGTTTGCATTGCTGTACAGGGCTGCTGGTAGGTGAAATCCCCGTGATGGAGGAAGACACCAGCAGATGCTGCTTGTGATGACATCTTTAGGTGCATGGGGGTTTGGCTGCTTGCCCATGCTGGCTGTTCCAAGACTAGCTCTTCTGGGGAAGGACAGCCCGTTCCCATCAGCAAACTGCTCCTGATGCTTGTCATCCCCGTGTCTCTTGTGCCCACCCTGAGTCACCCCAGCATGAGCCAGGAACTGAGCTGAGGTCCCCGTTGTCTGCAGTGTCATCGCTGATCACCGGCACAGCCCGTTGCGAGGCTCCTGCAAGGGTCCCACCTGCTATTGCACTCCCCTTTCAGTACAGCATCTCACCTACTGAGCAAGAATAAATTAACTTATTAGCCCCAGAAGCAAAAGTATCCAATTCACAGGGCTTCGGTGGGCACTGCATCTTCAAATGCCAGCTGGGACTGCTTGGAATATGCTGCGCTTGCTGCGAAGTTTGACATCTTTGCTTTATTGCACCAGCCGTGAAGCCATTTCAGTGCTGTGGCACTAATCCATCAGTGGAGCTCACCCGGCGCGAGTGTGACGTTTGCACTGGTGCGATCAGGTTTCTGGGTTGCTAGGAGTGACTCACACGTGTGCACGGACCGTGTCTGCCGAGAGGCACTAATACGATTTTCTCAAACCATGATTGGTTTCCCAATTTCTAAAAAGCCGTCTGGCAGGCTGGGCCCACTTCCAAGGTTTCCTGGAAATATGAAGATGTTAACAAGGTGCTGCTGTCAGAGGCGTTGAGTGAAGATCGAGCCCGTCGCTCAGTCCAGCGTTGGCTGGTGCTGCCAGGCCAGGACTGCGACTTCCTAAAACGAAGTTAAACCCATGGCGCCAGGTCACTTGCACATGGAGGGCTGAATTCCAGCTCATGGCTGAATTCCAGCTTGGCTGGTTCATCCTACACACTCCAGCTTATTTTCAGTCCAGCACCAAGTTTATCCTTTGCTTCTGGTCCTGAGCTGTTGTGTAATGTTAATTATTGCATGCTGCCACACTCCTCCCACATTCACAGATGTGTTTTGGGACTGAGCAAGGTGATTTCTGCGCACAGAAGAATGGGAAGTGCTCGGGCACCTTTGATATAAAAGGCACCGTGTCACTCAAGGACGAGGGCAGGAGAGGGGGTGATGCTAACAGAAAGTGAGCTAGGAAAGAAGAAGGATGCAAAGACTTTAAGTGATAGCTTCATGTCATGTCTATCCCCCGGCTACTTGGCAGATTATTCATTGCCTTTATTAACTCTGTGTTGAATTACCCTTCTTTTCCTTTAATTTTTCAAGAGGTTTATTGTTTCATTTTGTCTGGTTTATCTTTAAAAGGACTTCTTGTAAAAGTAAAGCTTTCAGAAGTTGCTAGCGTGACACCGCACAGAAAGAGAGCGTCCATTTATTGCCAGCACAGGCACTGGGCAGTGCTAGAGCAAAAGGTCCCCATTACACTTGAACACAGAGTCTGGGCAGCGCGGCTGCGCTCTGCGGCTGGCAGACAGCTCTCTGCCTTCGCCGCTGAGCGCCCTGGCAGGGCAGCCGGCACAGGCAGGGCTAACTGCCAATTCAGCTGTGAACACTTGCCATTAGGAAATGGCTCTGGCCCAAGATCACCAAATCGGCTCCAGGCCAGCCGGCCAGTGGCCACCCACCAGGAGATCCCAAAGCTCTTCCCCGCCTGACCCGCCATCCCTGCGGGAGACTTCACATGACAGCCCTGTCCCCTGCACGACTCCCTCCGGCCACCCGGCCTCCTCTGCCTTTTAGCCATTTCCATTAGGTCTCGACGCACATTTGCGAAGCACCGGCTGGGCTATCGGGGATGCTCTGCAGGGCAGGGCAGTGCGTGGGGGTGCTCTCCCAGTGAGGCCACCCCAAAGCGGTGTCAGCTGCCCGGCGGGGGCTGTGATCAGTGAACGTGGATGTATTTGCTCAGCGCACGCTGTTTTATTTGCTGCTGTTGCAGCTTCATGGCTGCCTCAGGCTGACCCGAGCAGAGGCTCCTGCTGCGGCAGGGGAGGATGCCCCGTGCACTGTTCACACTGCTCACACTGCTTGCACTGCTCACACTGCGGCAGCAACACGTGGCCGGTCAGGCACCTGATGCAGGTGAAAGCACGCTTTTCTCCTGAGCCCGATTTCACTGATTAAAAATCAACATATTAAAACAAGAATCAGAAACATGAAGTGCTACCCCAGCTAGACCCTCTCCTTACAGACACGCTGGCCTCAGTGCATTCTGCCTTCACCAGCCCGGCCAGGGGAAATAGATCTTTTAACAAGTTCTCAAGTCAAAAAATTTCCATTTATTCCATGGCGAGGTGCGGGCTCCAAAGCTGAGGGACCCCCAGGGGGCAATATGTCCTCACAGCCTCTTCTGGTCATCTGGGGAGGTGCAAACTGCAGCTGGGGTGATGAACCAAGAGAGAGAAAGGGTTCCTCGTGCAGGTGAAAGCTCAGGCCTTTGGGGTTTTAGAGGAAAACAGATCTGAGTTTACATTTCTGCATGGATTTAGAATCATAGAATCATGGAATCACAGAATGGTTTGGGTTGGAAGGGACCTTTAAAGGTCATCTAGTCCAACCCCCCTGCCGTGGGCAGGGACATCTTCAACTAGATCAGGTCGCTCAGAGCCCCGTCCAACCTGACCTGGAATGTTTCCAGGGATGGGGCATCCACCACCCCTCTGGGCAGCCTGGGCCAGTGCTTCACCACCCTCAGCGTAAAACATTTCTTCCTTATATGTAGTCTGAATCTCCCCTCTTTTAGTTTAAAACCATTCCCCCTTGTCCTATTGCTACAGTCCCCTACAGGACTAAAAAGTCCCTCCCCATCTTTCTTATAAGCCCCCTTTAAGTACTGACAGGCTGCAATAAGGTCTCCCCAGAGCCTTCTCTTCTCCAGGCCGAACAACCCCAACTCTCTCAGCCTTTCTTCACAGGAGAGGTGTTCCACCCTCTGATCATTTTCGTGGCCTCCTCTGGACCCGCTCCAACAGGTCCGTGTCTTTCCTGTGCTGAGGGCTCCAGAGCTGGATGCAGTGCTGCAGGGGGGTCTCACCAGAGCAGGGTAGAGGGGCAGAATCACCTCCCTCGACCTGCTGGCCACATTTAGTTCAGTCTTGAGTCTCTGACACTTTTGCAGATTCCTAATTCCTCTCCTTGTCACACCACGGATATACGGCCACGTGCTGGTTTTCTGCGTGCCAAAAGCCTTGAAGGCATCTGGCTCCACAATCCCCCCTTCATACCTGCACAGGATCCGCCTCTGCCTGCGCTGCCCTTGCCAACACCATGCCTGGGTGCCCCAGCGCGAAGCGGGGAAGTCTCCAGCACTCTCCTCTGGCAGCTGAGTGCTACGTGCCCTCTGCACCCCAGCTGCAGGCACGGTGAAGCCTCCACAGCTTCTGCAAGAGACAGCTGGATCCAGAGGAACCAGCATCGCCCGGCACCCTTGGAGCAAGGTTGTGGTCCTGCCCGTCTGATGCATGTGGGTGGTGTGGGCAGCCACTTCTGCCAGAGCGAAGATCTGCCCAGTGTCTCCTCGGAGAGGGGGGAGAGGCTGTGAGCTGAAGCGAGGGGCGCCGAAGCCTGGCAGCCGGGCGGCTGGAGCTGCAAGGGCATCTGCAAAAGTCGGCAACAGAGCATCGACGCTGCAGGGGAGCGCTGGCCTGGGCACTGGGCAGCGGAGCACCGGATACATTGATGAGCTGGGTTATGCTGGTGACTCACAGTCACTGTCTGTACCTGGCAGTGACTCAGCTCTCGCTTCTCTGATGTGACACAAGCTGTAATAAAATCCCGGCTTGTTTGTCGAGAGGCTTTTTTTACCCTGCTTCCCACCCCCACTGCAGGGTTAAGGACATCGTTTACCAGTACGGCAGCAGCCGTCACAACAACACGGCTACATACAGAATTAAAAGCCTATTGGGAGCTTCCTGTCTGCTGGTCAAGGATCTGGAGGCTACAAGGCCAAAGGTTAGAGTGAGGCATGGTTAAAATGCCATTAAATGAGAACTGGTCCAGACCCCGCTGAGTCTGGGATCGTGCCTCTGTGTGCGCGGCAGGGAGGGAAAGCCCCATTCCTCCCTTCGCAGCTCAAATCTGCAGCCAGGTCTGGCTGAAGAATAAGCAACGCACCCCTGGCCGGAGACAAACTGCTGGATTATCCCTGAGGTTTTGCAGTGGAGAGCATGCTGCCGCCTTCGCTGAGCACTGCCAGCCTCCCAGAAGGGCTCATGTGGTCTCTTCCAGCTGTTTTCCGGGAGCTCCTGACTCTAAAGGTTGACATTTCTGCCGCGGGCTTTGGCTTGCTCCGTCCCTCTCCCCAGAGCTCTCTGTCACCTCCTGAGCCACTCTTCAGCCTTTCAAGGACCCGCTCCTCTGGGCTGATGGGCGTGCTGGGCTTTCCTGCTCTCACTCCCAGACAGCGTTCTGACCTCTTCGGGGAGGAAATCCCTTTTCTCCCACCGCTTTCTCCTTCACAGCTCTCCTCTTCCTCACATCACAATAAATTTCCACCTTTCCTACACAAGCCTCAGTTTTCTGACCATGGATGCTGCGTTCTCCAGATGGGATGCTCACCAGCATCTCAGCCAGACGTAAGGTCCACCCTGGAGCAGAAGATGTGGTCTTGGAGATACCCACTTTGGATGCAAAACAAACTAGTGATTTTTACTGTGTGCCCACAAAATGCTGCTGTGCTCCTCTTCCACAGTGCCTGTGGCTGAAAGCGGGTCCTACTTGGAGGATGCAAAATGTTAATGTCCCAGAGAAACTCCTCCAGGGAGTTTCTACTCCAACAGAGCAACTCTGAGAAAATCCCACTGCACAGCCTCTTCCTGCAGATAGTCCCACAGGAGATGGTGTAGATCATTGTACTTAAAAAATAAATGCTACTGATGTATCTCCTAGGAGCTGTAGGAGCGGGCCTGAAGCATGCTGCACAGCACACGATATAGCCACGGAACAGGATGATGGTCCCATCCCAAGGGCTTCCCATCAAAATCGACCACCAGGTGCAGCCTATGGAGAGAGGGAGTAAGAAACAGCAAGGAGACGGTCCGGATCAGCACGTGCAGCTTTTCAGCAGCTGTGTCCATCTGTGTGTCTTGTAGGCGATGCAAGAAAGGCAAGCATTGAGAAAAGATCTGAAGAATGACGGGACGGGTTTATACAGGGACCTTCTCCAGAGCAAGGGGAATAAAAAGTCCTATGATTGTTTCCACTAAAGCACGTGTCCCTTACTAGAAAGCCCTGAATGTGTCTCTGTATCCAGAAGCAGTCTGGATACAGAAATAAGAGTTCCCGTGACCGTGTGCAGTGACAAAAGCTCTGCTGCTCCCATGCAGCAGCCCCAGCTCCTCCACCCGACCCAGCTCTTCTGCCTGCTGCCCACACGGGCAGCACTCGGGAGTGCCTCTTGGTGAGGCCCTCTGTTTAACACTTGCCATCTCTCCCCCTGAAGGTCAGTCCAAGGCTTTTTTGGACGTGATGTTTTGAAAATAGCCCTCAGATTGATGACATCTCTTTGCCCTATTTTTATCTCCTGTTTATAGGGCCAAGGCTGTTCATTGCTTCATCCTCCTCTGTCCCTCTTCTACATACGTCCACTTTTGATGTTTTATTACCCCCTTTATAAATAATTTAGCCTATATTTTTTGCTCAAAAGGTGGTCGGAGAGTCCAGTCCCTTCTTAACCTTTTCAGTGCTGCTTCCTTTGTAGTTAGGACCCTGTCCCTTAATATTAGGGTTAATGCATCCTTAGAGGGTGAGCAGACAGCCGCGTGTAGCCACGTTAGCACATCTTAAGGTCCTATCCCTCAGCCAAGCAAGGTGCTGGAAATGCAAAGAGCAGTAGGTTAGCTTTAACCCTGGTGCTGTTCTGTTCCCTGCCAAGCTGCCTGACATTAAACTCTCTCGGCTGGCTCCCGGGGCGGAGGGCAGTGCGTGTACAATCAGCGGCTGGACCTTCCTTGAGATGTACCAGCTTCTTAATGCAGGTTAACTTGATTGCTTGCAATCACCTTTCTGTAGCTTTGGTGAGCTGAGTTTGGTGAAGCGCCTCTCCTCATCAGCTTGCAGTCGCAGACTCTTCACAAGGTTCCTCTTTAGTTCAGATTGCAAAATTTCCTTTGGTCCTGCTGTGGAGTTGCTCTACGCATGCACAGTGGACGTGTTTTCCAGATATCTACCATGAGTTTTCCAGATATCTACCGGCCCCGATGGAGCTACTCTTCCAACATACTCCAGATGTCCAGAAAACCCAGACAAGTGCCCCAACGTACCTGATTCCAACAAATTCCTAACTGGAAAAAGAGCAGGTGCTTGCGCAACTCTGGCTGCAAGCAGCCCTGTGTACAGGGATGAATTTGGCATGCAGGTACGCTTTTCAGTGGTAGTAGGCTACGTCTCACAGCAAAATGGATCTGTTGTTATTCTAGATCAAATCTGGAAGAAAAGCAATCATTCCAGGCTGGCCTTCAAGTAGGAGGTTCTCCTCTGGACAAAACATACTGACTTCATGTTTGTGTGTATTCTTTTCTCATCCTTCCCTAGTGAGTCACTCTTTCCGGATTTGTTGCTGGTGTCTCCTGCCGTGGATGCCAGACACTTCAGATGGCAAATGTAAGTTGCTGCCTGGATGTGGGTTCAGACTTCAGTTTAGGGATGCCTTTAAATCCTTTCTGTGCATGAGATTACTAGCTTTTTCCTATTCTTCTTGCAGTAAATATGAAAATCCTCTTTCTTTGTAGTGGCACTATGATGTTTGGACTAAACCGATTGGATTTAAGACTGTGCGATGACCCAGCACTAAGAGGTTTTCGCTGGTCAGTTCTAAAAAGCCTTTAGCAAAAGACATTCAGCTTCTATATGTTCTGCCACTGAAGGCACGTTCCTGCTTCTGTAAAGGTCTTCAAAAAAGGGAGACAGAAAAAAGCTATAGACAACAGAAGTGTTGCAAAGAAGATCGCTGTACTCTGTTGTCTCCTAATGAATGAGCGGAAGGGAGATCAGTGAAGCTGGAAGGCATGAAATGTAAAACTGATTAAAACAGTCTCACGACATCCAGCTACGCTCACTCCATTCTCTGCCGTGTGTTACCGCAGGAGGTAATATTCAGCAGAAGCCCCCCCAAAAATAGGGCTGACCTTTACATGGAAGAGATGCAGTGGCGCTGCAGGACTTCCACAGCCAACAGCAAGTTTTAAAACTTTTCATTTCTTCCTGGGCGCAAAACGCCTCAGAGGCTCTGGGGTTATCCCAGGAAGAGGGGGAGGTTGTAGGCTGGGGAGACACAGGAGAGCGAGTGGCACGGGGGTAAACCGCCCGAGCGTGCCTCCAGATCTCAGCTTTACTCAGAGGCTGAAACTTTTAAAAGTGTCTCAAAGTATCAGAAATCTCTGGCAGACATCCTCAGAGGCTGTATTTTAGCTCCCGTGCTTGGTGCCGGCGCCTCATGGCTGGTTTAATTTGAGAACTTCTCTGCTGGCTCAGGAAGCGCTTGCTGGGAGAAGCATGCGCACGCTCCGCGGCTGAACATGAGCGTCCAAACACAGACCGAGCTGGCCGGTCTGGGCAGCCGTGGCACTGCCTACACACCTCACGTAAGGAGCTCGGGCAGGCTCTGCGCACTGATGTGGAGCGAAGCTGGCACCCGCGGGCGCGCTGCTGCGCGGAGCCCAAGGCAGAAAGCAGGGGTGCACATCGTGCCTTGGGGAGCTGCCTAAGTGGGACCTGCCACTGCTTTTGTGACTCTCGGGTCACATCCCCCGATATTGCCACAAGTGTTACACATCTCCTGGGGAGAGGAGCCCCACGAGACCGTCCTGACTGGCTCAGCGCCATCCAGCCAAGCAATATCCCTCCCACTCCTGCTCACCCCCTCCAGGTTTCCCGTCACCCCAGGAGACGTCAGGGGAACAGCATAAGCCACCCCAGTTCAGGGCAGCCCTGCAGCTGCTCTGCGCTGACTGTACTGCAAGCACAGTGGGATTTGATCACGACGGTGAGGCTCATGACTCCTCCTCATGATCCTGTTCCATGCCGATAAGGTCTGGTCCAAAAATGACATGCTTATTTTTAATGGCTTTAATAAATTTTAGCCCACAAGAAAGGCAGCCATGAGTGGATTCAAACAGATCCTTCCTAAAAAATGCCATCCATCACCAGGTCTCCTGTCCTGTCCTGGAATTGTCTTCATATTGTACAAGGCTGGCCATCCATTTTAAGAAGTGGTAGTGTGACATTGCTCTTAGCTCCTGCATTAAGGACTCCCACAGCTCAGAAAACTTGGAATACCAAACCAAAGAAACCAGTTTTCGTCCTTAATTTCTAACTCCAGAAGTGCCTATGTTCAGAAAAGCCAGAGCAAGTTAAGTGAAGGCAATGTAGTAAGGGGTCATGCTGCTTCGTAGCATTTGGTTATTTTTATTACAGATTGGTCAAGTGCCTTGAAAACCCACCCACACGAGCAGTGACCAGCCTGACAATGTTTTCCCTGCAGGTCCCCTTGGGTTTGGCGACACGCACATGGCAGACCTGGTTTTGTGCATCCCACCTGTGGGAGAAGGAGAAGCCGCTCGCCAGGGTGGCTCTGTGGGTTGGCTTTCCCCTGGTCTCTGCTCCCACCGTGGCCTCCCCATGATGTAAATATCCAACTATCAAAACCCAAATGACATAAAAATGCAGTGATGATGATTTAGAAATGCCAGCTGGGTCCTCTTAGGTTTATGCCATGGGTGCTTCATTCCTCCAGTCTCCTCTACGGTCGCTACATCCCCGTGGGACCCCACGTGCCATGATGCACTGAGGCTTGTGCGAAGCATCAGGGCAGATGCAGTCCCACCAGCCAGCCCAGCTCTCTGGGAGAGGACGGACACATGGACGGCAGGGATGTGATGCGGTACTGCTGTGGAATTTCCAGTTATCTGTGTTTGTTCACCTACTATGCCCCCAAAATTTTTGGTCAAACTGAAAATCTCAATGTAAAGATTTGGTAAGCGGGAGTATTTTTTTGATGCTGAAAAGTCAACACTTTGAGTGAAGAACAGACTTTGCAAGATTTCTTGTCTGCTTTATCCCAGCAGGATCCCTGCTCCTCGGTGGGGTAGGCTGTGAACTAACCCAGTTCGGGCTTGATTCAGGGAACAGCTTAAGAACATGTAAAACTCTCAACAACTTCAGATCCATTCTTAGCTCTGGCAAAACATTTCAGCATATGGTCTTGAACACATGCTTAAAATAAATCCCACGGAAGTGCTTTACCAAGCTGGGGCACTACCATGAGCCACTGTCTACAACCTGCAAGATACGCAAGTTCAGCCTTTATGGGGCACTTTTTAAAGTCCAGCAGAAGCAGAGATTGCAAACAAAAGCTAATCAAGAGTAAAACCAGGCAGCAAAAAATGACCCACGTGGCACGAGCTGGAGCCGCGGTACTGTTAACCGAGATGAGTTTTGCTGGGTTATGGCGTGGCTTATGCTTTTCTTTCTCAAAAGTGCCTGCCGGGTGCCCTGTGAAGAATAATCATAACAGCTCTGCATAATGAACAACCAGAGCAAACTTTTCAATCAGTGAGTGCCCTGTGCGAAACCCAATCGCTGAGCCGGCTCCGCAGGTTTTCTGCTAGGCAGCTCTTCAAGAAAACGTCCTCAGGACAGAGGGCTCTGAGTAGAACAGTGATTTTGCTGTGAACAGAACAAGGAAATTACAAAGTCCCGAGAATGTCGTCGCAGAGAGACCCAGTGCAAAGAGCTGCCGCGGTTTTGCTTCGCAGGGTGCTGGGTGCAAGAAGCGGTGAGGATGGCGTGGCTCTGCAGGGCTGGAGGAGGGACCACAGAGCATCGCTAGTGGGCGGCGGGGACAGCATCCACCAAGAGGTGCCTTTAAAAGCCTCCGTGACATCTCAACAGGAAAGAACAAACTCACAGGTGTAGTTTCATTTTTGACTTTCTAAGTGGAATGCTGCAAAACGGAGAGTTTAAAAAAATTAAATATAATGTAAGAAGTACTTTTAAAGAAGTACTTATAAAGAATTATTTTTAAAGAAGTGTCGCTGCCTTGATCTTATTGAGTTCGAGGAAATTTGCCCAGTGAGAAATGCGGGTGAGAGCTCTACAGCCCTGGCAGCGTTAGCAAATGCCACTTCAGTTTAAACAAAACCTCACTGCTCGTCTCTCTTTTTTTCAGCCATCGTGATTTTCCCTGACTCCCCGGTTATTATCTCCTCTCAGAAGGCTGAAAACAACCTGTGTTTTCCACCAGCCGCTGTGCTGTCTCCTGCTAGACCAGCTTTTGCCGTCCTTTCTCCTGCCGCTCTCCTGGAGGACCACACTTGTTCCTTTACAGTCCTACCGAGTGGCATCTTTTCCAGAGGGATGCCCGCAGCAGCAAGCCCCAGAAAAACCTATTACTTGCTGACAGGTGCTACAAAGTTTCCCAAAACACCCTCACTGCCTGCAAATCCCACCATTTTAACTGTCTCCAAGTTGGCTACCATTAAATAGCTGTGGGTTTGCTTGGATTTTTAACATACTTCAGAGTGTGCTTGATACTGTGCTATGACTTAGTGGAGGTAGGTCAAATTTTTGACCTAATGTACTAGTTCTTTTAAATATGAAAGTGAGATTTTACTCCGTACTTGTAGCTTGGAGTGCAGGAGGAGCTCTCTGTCAGCGCGACAGGACGGAGAGGCGCCGCAGCCGCCCGCGCCTCTAATGGAAACTGATTTTAGTCCAGCAGAAAGCCATAATGGTGTAATAGTCTCTGGCATTTTACCTTGATAATGTCACAGTATTTATAGCCTTTTTAATACATTTCATGGCATAATGCTGTTTCGTACCTGTTTTTCACAAGATCAATGAGAGAGAACGATAACCTTTTGTAACTTTCTTCCACCTCCACAAGCTGCATATGCACGGATTCAGGAAAAATGCGTTTTGCATCTTGCCGGGTGGGAAGCCCAGCCCCAGCGCAGTGCAGGGCAGTCGTCGTGATCGCAAGGAGGAGAGGGCGGTGGGGAGCACGCGGGTGTCTTATCCTGCTGCATCTCAGCCATCCCGTATTGGAGCATCTTCCTTCCTCCCACCGCGTCTGAGCGCGCTTGCGGAGGCTTCGTCCTCAGCACTGCTCGCTGGGCACCAGCGTCTTTTCATTTTCAGTAAAAAGACAGCAGAATTCCATCTTAAAATTAGAAGTCAGCATCCCACGGATGGTTTAGCTGCATCCTGGATGTCCAAAGCGCCGTGCCTTTCAGTCCGCCTCGGTGGCTCGATCTGTGCATAGCACAGTCTGTATGTGTTTGTTAGATGGGCTTTAATGTAGTTGCTAACTGTCGGGATTAGCAGCCGTGCGTAGCTTCTCCCTGGTCTCAAAGGGCTGTCAGGGCAAGGCGGGTGACTGATGCACAGCCAGCAAAATGGAAAAAAAAGGAAACGTGGGCAGGAAGATCATGGGGGAGTTTATAAAAGGTGATGGAGCCCGTGGGTCTCATTCTTGGAATGAAAAGAGGGGGTTTTATAATGAGTCGAGTGCTCTGGGGGGGAGCCCGTGTCTCACCTGCGGGCCATGCGTCCCACCAGCTCCCTTCACAGCTGCGAGTCTGCCTGTGCTCAGCGGCGAGGGCTTTGCAGCGATCCCCCCCCCCCATCCTCCTCCGGCAGCAGGATCCCAGCCCAGCGGAAGGAGCCACCTGTCCCCGGCGAGGCCCCGCGGCGGCGCGTGACGCCAACCGCTCCTGCCCATCTGCTCCTGCCGCGCCGGCGCCTCACCGCCGGTGGGACAGAGGGTGGGGTGGGGTGGTGGGGGCTGGCGTCTCCTCCATCTGCACTGAAGGAAGGAGAGGTTTGCCCCTGCCACTTACGACCCGGCAGGCTCTGGCTGCCGGCTGGGCAACGCTGTGGGATGCTGCCAGGTGTGTCCCAGGCAGCTGCCGAGCACGGCAAAGCCCATCCTCGCTGTCTGATGCCATCCCGGCTCAGGCGCGGGCCGGCTTCCAGTACACCCCAGGCGGTTCAGCACAGGTCCAAGTACATTCACATCCACCACCTGCATGGACAGGCACCTTGTGTCCAGGCTGAACTTGGCCTCTCTGATCCTGTACAGGCACCGGCTGCTCAACGCACAGAAGGGCTGAGCTCAAGCCTCAGCTCTGCAAATACTGTGAAAAATGGGATCAAATCATGGGGTTTCTGTTCCTCAGTTCCCTTCTGCCAGGGGAAGAAAATACTCCCCTGTTTCCTCCGCAGCATGAGCATCTGCAGGCAGGGTGCCTGACCATGGGTGAGTCTCTGGGCACCACTCCAATAACCTTACTGGCAGCAAAGACATTTATAATGGATTTTTTTTGTTCAGCCTTGTGGTAAAACCTGCATTGTTTTTAACCCTGGGTTGTGGCACTTGCCATCCAGTGTCACCGGAGTTTTGCTCCTGGGAGCTGACGGAACATGCCACACGTTGTAAAGATGCTGTTTTTGCAAGGAGGCTGAGCTGTTCATTTAAGACATGCTCTGATGCCATGGTGACAAACCAGGTTAATAAACTCCGGGCTGATACAGGAGATAGATACCTTCGAGCTGGCTGCACAGCTGGCCTTTTCCAGGTCTCCAAAGTGGTTTCTGAACTCAGTTTGCATATGGTGACGCAGGGAGAAAGCTGCCTTCCCCCAGCATTGCTCCAGGGAGGGATTAGCACTGGTTGAGAAACTTCGGTGGTAACATATGGGAGCCCAGGGATAGTTTTGACTCATGGTATTTCAAACCTGAACCAGGGGAGTGGGGCGATGCCGGCACATCTGCTGGGGCAGGGCAATACCCAAAGTGTGTAGGAAATCGTGCAGTGGTGGCTCTTGCTGGGGACCCGCAACTGGCTCCAGCCTTCCCATAGCAGCAGCTTCACCCGATGGATGGAAAGGGGAAAGGGCAAGTGCTCAGAGTCCCATCAAATGATCCAAAGGGGGGCAAAGAGCTGGAAAAGGTTTTTCCCATCAAAGCGCGGTGGTTACACTGCTACAAGGCAGAGGCACAGCGAATCCCAGCATTGTGCCGGAGACCGCAGCTCGCTGAATGATTGCGGGGCTGCCACCACTCCAGGTCCGACCTAATGCACAGAAAAGCAGCCTGTGATGAAGATGAGATCTGGGTGGGATCTCAGGAGATCATCTAGCCCTGCAAGATCTCCAATGCTCCAAGCCCCATCGCCTCCCCTGGGGTCCCACCTGGGTGTCTCACGCCCTTGGTAGGGGCTGCCCTGGGGACAGCAGGAGACGTTGGGGAGAAACAGGATCCGAGATGCACATGGTTCACCAAAAACCAGGAGAATAAACAGCAAAACCAGGCGTGAAGCGTGCTCAGCAGCAGGTCTGGAAATGCTGCTAAACGTGTTAGCTCTTAGGTGGGTAAACAGGAGGGGCAGAGGCCAGCCCTCCCCTGACAGCTGGGCTGGGACCAAGAGGACTGCCAGCAACCCCTTCCCTGCCGGCACTCACACAGCACCCGCTCCGGGCAGCCGTGGGCATGGCGTGCAAGTCCACTGCCTGGTGCCCTGAAGATGGCGTCTGCCAGCAAAGGGACACCGAAGCAGACAGATGAAGGATGCCGGTGTGACCAGACCCCGTGTGCTTTCTCAGGTGTCCTTCCCCAGCCAGGGTACGCCGGAGCAAACGGCGGCCTCTCCCCCAGGCCTTGGCCTGAAAGCAGGTTGTGATGAGCAGAAGGTGGCACGCAGGAGCAGACACTGCACGTGGCACTAAGGAACTGGCTTAATCTGAAGGTAATGTTCCCTCAGGTTAGTCTTTGCATTTGGTGGGAGTCCTACCTCCCTACCCACCTCCAGCCAGGAGCGCCTGGCTGGGCCTCGTTGGAGGAGGACACGGGCTGAGACGTTTGTTTTTGACAATCTCTGGATAGCAAAAGGACAGGAGGGGCTCATGTGTCCAAGCAAACCTTGCAGCAGCTTTGGCCTTTGAACATCACCAGCATCTTTGTTGCAAACGAGCCCCCCATTTCTCTGCAATGCATTTTATGCTGCAAGATCTCCGACATCCTTCTGAACCTTATTCTCCTCAATGTGTGTAAAAACCCCGGGGGAAGACGGTATAAACCCAAATCAGGGCTCAAGCAAGCAGCCGCGAGAGGACCTGAACCAGCCCTTGAAGGTGAGCGGTGGCCTCACCCCTCGCTCCACCCGGCAGTCCCCACTCGCACCCCCCAGACCTCCCCCTCCCCTCCTGCAGCGGTGACGGGGACCTTGCCAGGGCCACGAGGACCTTCCTCGGGGCTGCTGGAGCACTGCTGAGTGCTGCAGCTTCATTTTTGGGGAGGGGGACCCCGAATTTAAGATATGGCCGTATTTGAGTCACGGCACCGAGACTTGCTCAGGGTTTCCAGGAGAAGCTGTAACTGGCTGGGACATCCCTGCGGCATGGAAACAGGGCTGGTGTGCAACGATATTTCTGTGACAGTAAGTCCTCCAAGCACACAGACTTCAGCAGCAACTGCATTTATTTGGTAAAAACCTTCCTGTAAGAGCAAAATATTCTGTAATTGTCCATTTGGGGCTTCCTAAACCAATGTTAGAGCAACCCCCCCGGGGAGGGGGATGCTGGGTTAGATGGTCTATTGGTGATTTTCATGTTTCCAAAAGTCTGCTCCCAATGTTGACTCGGTGCCTGGCATTCAGCCCCTTGTCCTTGCCCTCGGAAGACAGAGCTTTCCACGCACAGCTAGGGAAAAAAGCTGTTAAAATTTCCATTTGCGTCCCTGCAAAAAAAATAACTGTAAGGGGAGTAAATAAATCAGTTTATTAGCAGTGAATTCAGCCCAGCTGCCCAGGAGTTACTCATTATTTTGCTGGCAGCTTTGGACTGGAGCCAAGTAGCCATGCCTGGCCATTCCCGCACCTCCCTGCGCACGTGGGCTTGTTTTTAAAGTGCAGGGAACGGTGCCGAGCGCTGTTTCGCTGCGGTGATTTTGGGTAGGGATGAATGTCTCAGGCTGTGCAGGCTTCTCTGCTCCTTGCTGGGATAACGAGACCCTTGCTAGCGCGTCAGGCTGGGCTGTGAGCTGTGCAGGACAACGGCTCACCTGGACCTCTGCTTCTGGCTGGGAGAGCAGCTTTGCTTCTCTTACCCAGGAATTTCCAGGCCCAGCTGACACCTGGAGAAGCAGCAAAAATAAATGTGTTTTTAAATCTGTATGGGCTTGTTTAGGAAGCTGGAACGTGTCTTTTTTTAGGGTGCCCAGGTGCAGCAGAGACACGCAGTCATGCACGGGCAAGGGTCGCCTCTTCCTCTGGCCGCAGCTGGTCCCCGGCACCTGCGCTCACCAGGAGAGCCGGCAGCACCACCGGGAGCGGGGGACACAGCACATCCCCAGCCGATGGCATGTGTGTGGACCTCTGGTGCACGCCCCAGCCCAAAATCTTGTCCCCTTGTCCGGGAGCTGGCTGGCCAGGTCCTTCCCCCCTGCACCGGCCATGCTGGGGGAAGAGCAGAGCGGGCAGAACTGCAGGTCCCACGCCCCACGGAAAAGGCGAATGGGCCTTGTCTCTGCACCCACCCCGATATCCAAATGGTGCGTGAAGGCAGGGGATGTCCTCCATCACAGGGAAACTCGGCAGGCACCTGGCCTCCGTGTTAGACTCAGCTCTGCCACCAGCCACCTCGCCGGCAAGGCGATGTTGTTACGGCTCCGTTCCTCCATCAGATGTGCTGGGGTCCTGTGGCAGCTGGGAAAAATGGTCCCTCTCCCAACTGTCCCTCTGTCACTGTGCCTCTGAAGGGCTCGAGTCTAAAGTATCCGCAAAATGGAGTGGGAAATAGGAGTTCCCACTGTCCCAGTGAGGACTGGAGACTGGGTACCCTGGGGAGACTTGAGCTCGGAGCCTGGTCTCGCCCGGGGAGCTCCATCTCCAGCTTGTGCAGCTAAACCCAGGCAGCAGGAGAGGACCAACATGCCAGCTAAGATGATAAGGAACTAATGTCAGATTTATTTTAGGGATGAATATTTTTATTTCTAAGTTTCCCCTTTGTAACTGTTCCCAATCTGGTAGCAATGACTTCTAACCCTTTGCTTTGGTGCAACAAAACCTGCGCTTTTCCTTTTCAGCCTGTTTAGCATTGAAAGTGGGTTTGGGTGGATCTGGCAGAAACAGTGCACATCACTGTCACAAAAGCTGAATATGTTAATGGGGATGAATTGTTGTTATCGAGAAAGCCTTGGAGAGGCTGTCACTGGAGGCAAGTTTAGAGTCCTTAGAATAAGGGAATATTCCCATTAGGCTGGAAGAGCAGCCTCTGACGGGGGGTGTTGGTGCAATGCACGGGGCAGGTCATATGGAGGCGTGACTTTGGGAAGCAGGCGGCTTGGCACAGCCTTTGAACCATCTTTCCTCCCCGAATAATGCCTGCCAGGGGAGCAGGGGTCTCTGTCAGGGTGCAAGTCTCCAGCAAGCAGTGCTGTGTCGGGGCGGCACGGCCAGGCCAGGCTGGGGCTCCCCGCACGCACGGTGCCTGCAAGGGTAGGAAGCAAAGCAGACGAAGACTGGTGTTCGGGTGAGCTTTACAGGTTTATTAATTTTGGTTCTGTTCGCCTAGAAAAGGTAAAGAGCATCTCTTAGCCCCAGATTGCGATAAGACAGCTGCAGCGCTGCCTTCCCAGGGCCCTTCTCCTCTCCCAGGGACAGACGGATCTGGCTGGCCGTGCTGCAGCTGCGCGCTGAAAGCTCCTGCGCCGACACCTCAACCGCAGGGTTTGGGCAACAAGGCATCCGAGTGAGCCACCTTCCGCCGCCAAGGGCGCTCAGGTGGGAGACCCGGCCTTTCGCTCTGCTGCGAGCGCCCAGCGCTGAGGCACCCGGAGCGGAGGGGGACTGCTGGGCACTGCACCCCACGAAACCGCCTTGTGATGTGCAGTGGGATGCCCGGGTGGGATGCCTGGGTGGGATGCCTGGGTGGGATGCCTGGGTGGGATGCCCTCCAGAGCCTCCCCAGCTTGCACGGGGAAGGGAACAGCTATGGCCAGGAAGGTCCCACGCATCTGCAACGCCGCCAGTGGGGACTTGAGGACAAGGGTGAGATGGTGGCGTTGTCTGCCAGCAAACAGAGAGCCATCGGCTCCATCCTGCACGCTGCCCGAGAAAGAGCAACATGGGGTGGTGCCAGCAGGGTGGCAAATTTCAGACCTCCGGGTGCTCTGTGAGTGAGGACTGACTGTGTGGGTCCTTTTATCTTCTTCCTTCGGGTTTCTTTGCTGAACAGGGTGTAACTTTCCTGGTCATGTACTCCTCAGGCAAAAAAAATCACTCTGTGCTCTTCAAGGAGATGAATTTCTCTAGGACTTGCCCTTCAGCTAACACGTGCAGCGGCCACAGTCCCACAGGGAAACTCGACGGAGTCTGTCCACATAAATAAAACCCTTGCAGACAGCAGGAGGGATTTTGTGTGTGTGCATCTTACTACAGAAATCAAATCCGGTAAAGCTTTTAACAGAAATAAAAGAAAATATGAGCCTGCATAGGACTTTTTAGCCCAGGACTGGGCTGGGTCAGCACTCTGGCTTATCCAGGCTCTCTCTGGGATGGGCTTCACCTCACTGGGTAAGCACTGCCCTGCCGAGAGCTGCCCCGAGCAAGCTCTTTGGGAGCGGGAGGAGCGAGGCAATTCGGCACTGGGGAAACAGATTTCAAGATCAAAAATGGTACGACGTAACAGGGCCCGGTGCCAGTGATTTCGGGCTGGCCAGCAAGGCTTTCCTTGGGTGCACCCGGACAACCCATCCCTGCACCCTATTCAGACGGGGCTTGCTTTGCAGTGCTGGGGGAGAAGGGCTGAGCACTTTAAAAGCGAGCTAAATTTGGGCAGAATTAGGAGCGGGGCTGATGGCCCAGCCGGCAGCTTCGAGCAGTGGTGATGAGCAAGGTGAGAGCAGAGGAATTTGCAGGCAGCCGCAAACCTGTTTGCTGCAATACTTATAGCAAGAAGGAAATAAAAAATAAGACGTGATAATAGTAATAAAACTGAGCCGGCCCCTCAAACTCTCAACAGTCGAGTGCTTTGCTGAGCATCCCCCATGACACACACCGCTGAGCCCCCACGGTTGGAAACGACTGGTTTGCTCACCCCGAGATAGGCTGAAACCACGAACTTCAGATACACAAACACCCCGAAGTAACGATCAGGTTTACGAAGAACAGCCCAGGCTCGACGCCTGCTAAACTCATCACCCACTGCAGAGCTGGGCTGGCCTCCGTAACACCGCCCTGCCTCCTAATTGCTGGTGGAAGTAAAGCCTTGGTCAGAGCTGGGGCTGAAAGTGTCTCTGAACATCCCGAACTCCGTGGGGATTTGAACCTGACTTTTCAGGACCGGGACACCAAGTCGCAGTATCCCGGTATCCCAGCATCCTGGTATTCCAGGCACGGTGGTTCCGGGCCACGCACGCTGTGGCAAGCAGCAGCTCCTGGGGCTTTCTCCCAGCTGCGGAGCATGATTTAATTATGGGGGCAGAACCAGCAGGGGCAGAGCTGCTGGGAGGGAGGGTGGCATGTGGCATGGCACGCTCGGGAGGGTCCTGGGCCCCCAGCTCCAGCGCGCTTGGTGCAAGCTTGGCTTTGCTCCCACGTGCCCCCGTTTGCGACTTTTGGCCTTATTCACTCTCTTCTGCTGTGCATAGAAAGCCTCCAGCTGCCAAGCAGCCAGGAGCGTGGCTGCTCTCTGTAGCTCTTGGCACGGCTGTCTGTCATGCAGGAGCCCAGAGGAGGGCTGGTTTCGGGAGGCCCCTCTGCGTGCAGGGCCAGCCGGGGCAGGGGAGCAGCCCGGCTCTGCCACAGCCTCCGCGGCCAGACACGGAGCAGAGGTGCTGCTCTGAGAGCCTCCAGAGAGGGACCCCTGTGCTCACGTCTCACACTTATTTTTAGGGTAAAGAGCTCAAAGCTAAATTCAAAGAATGGGAGCAGGCACTTCGTTTCCAAAAAAGTGGTAAAAATGTATTTGCTCCTTTTTAACACAACTCCAGCTCCTTCTCCAGCAACAGAATTGCTTTCAGACTCCCACAGCTGGGGGAGGCCACTGCGAGCTCACAGCACCAGCCCCTTTTCCCCAGGCATCCCAGGCAGACGGACCCCCCCACAGAGGGGACCTGTCTCCCGGGACACCATCAGGCAGGCTCACCCGCACGGTGACGAAAAGAGCCCGATTTCCTCCTCCGCTTGCCATGCCACACCGCACCGTGAACGGCAAACACCCAACAGCCACTGCCCGCGGGGGCCGCCCAGCCTGAGCCCCTCTGCTTCCCGCGTCCCCCTGGCCAGTGCCAAGGTCCACTGCCCCCCCCCCCCCCCCCCGTGCTCAGCCCCTGACCTCCCCTTGTCACCCCTGCTGACCCCAGGGGCTCGCACGCTGCTGGTCGCTGCCTCCTGCCAGCCTCCCCGCGCCAAGCCTGCCCCGCATGTCTCCAGGCACTCCCCACACCCAGCGAGTTTCTTTCGAAACTCCTTTTGTCCTGAGCCGCAAAGGTCCTTGCAACAGGGAAAACGCAAGAGGACAGAAGTGACACTGGTTTCTTCCGACGCCAAGCAGGGTTTGCTGGGCTGTCTCGAATCGCTGCATCCCCCAGCACAGAGCAGCGCCGTGGGCATTCTGCGGCTGCCGGGCGGTGCACGGCGGGGATGGGCAGCGAGGCCATGCACGGTGGCGCACTCCTTGGGCCACTCTCCGGGCTCCTTCCGCGCTGGTCCCGGGCAGACAGGTGGGATGGAGCCTCCCGCATGGCTGGGGGCTGCCCCTAACCCGTGACGGGAGCAGGGATGGCCAGGCGCTGGCGGCAGCGTGGCTCGGCGGGGTGGAGAATGATGGCAAGCTGACCTCAGGCAGGGTCCGGACCTCCTCAGGTGCGACAAAGCCGGTGCTGTCACCCCTCTAGTGTGGGGCGCCGGGCAGAGGGGGGTGTGTAAGCAGGGGGCTCCGGGTGGAGCTGAGCCTCTGCCCCCAGCCCGGGTCATAAGGCTCCCTGCTCTAAGGAGACGGGCTCCTGGCGCTGCCTCTTCCGCTGCCTCTCCCTCTTGGCCCGCCAGCACACGTAGGCGGCCACCAGCAGGCCCACCCCGAAGATCAAGGTGGCCACCGAGACCACCTTAGCGATGTCCATTTGTGGGCCATTAATGGTGAAGGTGATGCACGTCGCTGCTACGCCGATGACCACAGAGACGATGCCAAAGGGGAAGATGCAGCGGTACCAGGATTTCTCAGTCCCGCCCGTGGCCAGGGCCAGCTTGTTGAGCGTAGCGGTGGAGTCGGTGGCCGTGGCCAGCGGCAGCCCTGGTTTTCCTCCCTGCAGGCAAGTGAGTGAGTTGGACTTGCAGCCCATCATGTTGGCAAGAAAACCCAGGAACAACCAGGGCAAAGAGCGGGCAGGGTGGATGCGGGTCACCGTCCTGCCACAAGCCACTGCCGTGCCGGTGATGGAGGGAAGAGGCCGGGTCCTACATGGTCGGCTTTGTCCAGCAGCTCAGGGTGCCTCAGCGCAGATGGGCCAGGATCTCGGCTGTCGCTGCTCTCGCTCCCAGCTTTGGCTCCCGGCTCTTTTGCTGCCAGACGGAGCGAGGATTGGCAGTGGCAACGGTGATCTCATGCCGGTGGGAGGACCGGATCAGCCTCGCTGCCTGTTAACTGTTTCGGGCTCTGGGCAGGCAGCTGCCTGCAGCCCAGCTGGGATCGCTCTTGGAACGCGTTTTCACAGTTTGCATCTGCTTTCGCCAGCCCAGTCCCTGGCCAGGCAGCGCTGCGGCAAGGGAGCTGGCCCGGCTGCCCACCGCCCCCAGCCCACCCAGGGCTATGCTGCTGCAAATACCACTTTAGGCAGCCCCACGGGCATCGAAACCCCGAAGGAACGGGCAGTGGGACTTCCAGCCACTCCAGAGCCCCTTCACCTCCTCTTTGCATGTCACCAATGCCATCACCTCCTTCCAAGTTGCTCTTTCTCCCCATGTCACCCTCTGCCAGCTTTGTCCCCTGGCACAGGGCTTGGGGGACCCTTGTTGGGAGCCCATGGACTGGGGATGCTGGTTGGACTGGAGAAGGCTCGAGGCTGAGACTCCCTCCATCACCGGCATGGCAGTGGCTCGTGGCAGGACGGTGACCCGCATCCACCCTGCCCGCGCTTTGCCCTGGTTGTTCCTGGGTTTTCTTGCCAACATGATGGGCTGCAAGTCCAACTCACTCACTTGCCTGCAGGGAGGAAAACCAGGGCTGCCGCTGGCCACGGCCACCGACTCCACCGCTACGCTCAACAAGCTGGCCCTGGCCACGGGCGGGACTGAGAAATCCTGGTACCGCTGCATCTTCCCCTTTGGCATCGTCTCTGTGGTCATTGGCGTAGCAGCGATGGGACACCGCTGGGGGTGGCACTGGGGGGACACGGGGTGACCAGTCAGGGGACCTGCAAGGAAAGGGGCTGGAGCAGAGGTGAAGGAGAATTTGGGATTTGAGATGATTGCTACCCAGGCAAGGCAGTGGCAGGGTAAGAGCCAGGAGGGCATGACACTGAAAGGCAGCTCATCGCAAGAGGGGACCAGCAGAGCCGCAGGAAGGACAGCTCGCCCGGGAAGGAGAGCCAGCGTGTGCTGCGGGGCCAGGGTCCAGGAACCGGCACCATACCTGCCACGGTCCCTCAGGTACAGCGCTCCCTGCTTCCTTTCCCTGCAGTGCCCAAATCTTGAATATCAAGATTAATTCTTTTTAAACAGCAATATTACATACAGGTAGGTAACGTTGACTCTGCAGCCTGCTCCAGCACAGGATCACACACTTGCAACAGCAGCTGCAGCGTGTGGTAAGGCACAGTAGAGCCCAGCGATGCCGCCCGGTGCAGCAGCTGCTGGGGGCTCCTGGGCAGGGAAGAGGAGGAGGAAGGGATGGAGATACAAACAACCTGGAGAGGGTTGAGCACAGAAGCCTCCTACCCAGGTCTGACCGCCAGCAGAGACTTATTTTTGTGGGCAAAACCTTTTGTGCCACCTTTCCCATGAGTGGATCAGGGAGACACCAAGACCGGAGCTGGCACGAACAGTACCCACCTCCACTCGCTCCTCCCGCACTGTTTTTTTAATTGGTTTTCCTGAAGGAGAGAGGAAAGGAATGAGCTATCGCAGCAAACGTAAGAGACCTGGAGCCTTTCCCAGGTCAGTGCTTTCCCTCAGCTGATGGGGCCCAGCTGCGTTTCTGCATCAACTGAGAGGAAGCCAAAAATAAGGGAGAAAATCCACACTGTAGCAGAAGCGGAGCTGTGCAGCGAGAGGGCGGCTCTGGGGGAAGGAGAAGCAGAGAAGCTGATGGGACAGACTTGGGAAAGGGGAGGTTTGCACATTAGTCCTGACATGGGACATGTTATCCTCCCTTTTTTGCGGGCACTGCTCTTGCCTACACCATCCCTGGGAAAATCATCCCCCTCTGGTGAAGGGGGATAATAAAGCTGGTTTGACTCAGCCTTTGCCACCCTCCAGGCTTGGTCTGGAAAGCTGAGTGAGACTTGTCTGTGTGAAAAGGGAGGTGGCTGGGTCTGCAAGAGCCCTGGGATCTCTCCTTGCCTCTAGTTTCTTAAATAACATCCATAAGTGGAGGTTGATCGGGTATTGGATGAATTCCCAAATTTCAGGGAGGCTTTGTGCTCCCGCAGTATTGCCCGAGGCAGCCAGCTGCAGGACGCTGGGGACCTGAGCACAGAGGCTCTGGCTATGCAAATAAATAGCACTGGGAAAATAACTACAGGTAAGTCAGATGCGCAGCACACCGTGCTCTGCAAACTGAGAAGTTGTTATTTGTTCTCCTGATTGCTCATTAGAGGGGAAGAGGAGCAGCACAACCCCACCAGTCAATGCCCTTTGAGCAGCGAGGGCCGAACCCTGCCCTCGTAAGGCTGACAGAGCTTGTAACAGGAACTGTCTTCAGTTTTGTGAAGCTTTGTCAAACTTGAAACTGTTCAGGCTTAAATCTTCTATGCTGAGTATTTACCCTAAGCTGAACCCTTGAAGAAAATTTCAGCTAAAATAATTCAGCTGCTGCTGAGAGCAGGGTCTGGAAGAAAATACCCTGGCGATGGGCCACTTTCCAAACTGCTTCTCAAGAAACCGGTGATGTGATGACACCCCTAAATACAGCTCTAGCCCCTCGGGAGGATGCAGCTGCCAACTCAGCCTGCCCTAGCTGGTCCTGCAACAGGACCTGCAACAGCATCCCCACGCCTACAGCATCCACTCATCGGGTTGGAAAGGACTCTTGGCTTCCGTTGAAACACGACAGCATTAGTGGACTGACAGCTGTACACGTTTTTTAAGTGGTGCTGAAGAGCAGTGACTGGCCCTGAAAAAGCAGGTGACAAAAACAAGCTCCAACTGGTTAGAAAAACACGTTTTAATATGTCTCAAGTTCTGATCCGTGATGAATTTGAATATTTGACTCAGCAACACCAATGTGATCCCGCTGTAGCAACCCTGTGCATCTCCTGCACTGATACAAACCACTGCAGCTGCTACTGTATTAACAGCTGCTTAAAATTATACAGGAGTAGAACATATATATGTACACACACATATACATGTATACATGCATATATCAAACTCCTCCATGTATACACCGAGACGTAGCTCACCAGATAGTGTTTCCAAAGCAGCAGCAGGCAGTGCTGCCTGCATGTCTGACCAAGGACCCTCTAAAACTCCAGAGATGGTTCAAAAGAAATTTGTTCTTTAAGTACTGAAACAGCAGATAGCAGAGGTACAAAGGCCATGCATCACGGGGCCACGCTGGCTTTGCCTCTGGCTTGAAAGGAAAAGCAAGAAGCCTTAGCAGGACCAGGACAGCCCTGCACAGGGCTTGGGCTGGGACAGGGTCACCACCAGGAAACTTCTCTTACTCACGTGTAGGAAGCAGCTGGATGAACTTACCCTTCTCCATTCAAAGAGGCCAAATTCAGGCAAATATTTCGCTTGTTTTGCAACGGGTTTCTATAAAACTCACAAACGTGCTAAGGGAGAGAGCAAGAGGCTTCAGGTTGGGCTGCATGGTGTGAGCCCATTTTTTTGGGGCACTGAATTTCTGCCCCTTGGTGGGGCTGACGGGCTCCTCCACCTGGGCCCTCAGCTCCTTCCCTCCACGCTCCTTCTTCTGCGACGAACGTAAGGGTGTAATTTTCATAGCAGAAATAGAGACTCACGTGCATCTTCCTCCCTCTTCCCACAGGAGGAAAGAAAAGCGCAGCTGGGACTGAATGAGTCACGTTGCAGGAGCTGAGATGGATGACACCCCCCTGCACACACATACCCCCCCCCCCAAGGACTGTGCTGACCCATCCGGGTGATGGATGGGGCAGCAAGAGCTCTCCCTGCAGCGGGGATGCTGCCCAGAGCTGGGCTGCAGTGCCTCGGATGGGGGAGAGGCTCTGGAGCCTGGCTCTCAGGACTGCAGCCAAGAGCTGCGGGAAGGAAAGAAAAATAACCTGGAAACAAACTTCTGTTTAAGAGGAAGAGAAAGAGAGCAGAGGGTTAATGGCTTTGGTGGGCAACGGAAGGCTTGTGTTTTGAGCAAGAAACCCAGATTCCTAGGAGGGAAACAGAGTTGAAGTGAGAAAGGATGAGGAACCAAGGATCCTTCTAAAACAGATTAGTTACTCCATTTTTGAAGTAAGAAAGCCCAGAATCAAATTGATACTGACGACCACCAGGGAAGCCCAGGAGGAGCAAGGCGCGGGAAGCGATCCACGTCCCCTGGCACTCAGTGCCTAGTGCATGGGCAGGGGGAAGGCATTTTATGGTGGAGGTCCATAATTACATGGGTAACCAGAGACCCCCAACCAGATAGCCAAAATAATTTGGAGGCCACGTGGAAATGCTAAAATAAAGAACGCAGGGCCAGGATGCAGAGACACCCACACCCCGCTTGCTCTGCTCACGGCTTCACCAGGCACAGCCCATCACCTCCGCACACACCAGCTGCTCCGTACGGGTCCTGCCACACTCGGGATGCCCTATGCCTACGTCCCGGAGCTAGTGTGACTGTGTAGAAGAAAGGGTTTGTAGATGAAGGAATTATGCCTTATTTTTTCCAGAAACTAGAAGGCAACGGGCCTGGAAACAAGAACAGAAAGCAATGTATCTTAGGACAAATAACACCTTTGGGCAAAGATCATCTCCGTTATACAATTCGCATATATCCCTGCGCTAGTCAAAGAAATAATACTCACATGTGCCCACCTCGTTTGTCATTTTTGGGACACACAGCTCAATATCCTGGGGTCTGAGCTGTGGAAAACCAGCAAATGGCAGCCCTGAAGGCCGTGAGAAATGTGCTCTGAACAAGTGACCCTCGCTCGTTTAAAAACTAAATACCAACAGACCACACGCATTGACTTATCACACAGAGGAACTGTAAAAAAAAAAAAAACAAACCCCACAGTAGTTTGTAAGAACTAAGACATCCCCACAAGGATTTTTTTTCTTGTGGCTCTGTGAGGAAATCAATAATTCTGCCTTTATTTGGCTGGTACGGTACAGTTCATGCAAGAGCCACACACTAGATTAAGACTAGGGCAAGAAATACTGAATAATTATTTATTGCACAACTATCCCCCATAATAAACAAACTCTGACTGCAATGAAGAATCGCAGTGAAATGACAGCAGGAGAACACGGCATCAACCATCATGTAGCCCATTGCCACAATGGTCCAAATCGCAGCTGCAAGCCGGGACTGGGGCTTTTTCTGAGCTCTCGACCGCAACTTCAACAGTTTTAATATAGCCATTGAATGTACCCGTTCCATGGACTGACAAAAGCTACCTAAATATGGAGGGGCGGCTCTTAAGTGCTGAAAGACTGCACACTTGGAGGGAGGGATTACATGGGAGAGGAAGCAGCGACATCTGGATTTTCCAGAGGCAGCGGCGGTGCTGGGGGACGCAGCCCCCTCCCGTCGCCGGCGGTGCAAGGCGCACGCTCTGAGCCGTGCCACGCGGCAGCGCCTGCACAGTCGCTCAGCGCTTGCCATCACACCGTGGCTGCACCCGGCTGCGGAAACAACCCCTGCAAAGACAGCGTTAAGTTTTGAGCGGCTCCATTAATTTTAAGACAAAGAATGGGGAAGAAACTCCTCACGCAGCAGGAAAGCTTCATTAAGGAAGCACAGGTGGCCTCTCATAGTCCATTTTAAGTTGCTGTGTGCCGTGTAAAACTGGAAAATAGGCAGCAAAATAAATCAGGAGGTACAATCTTGGATTCTGGTGACCTAAGAAGTATTTTCCAGGTCTATGATTCAGCAAAAGGGGAAAAAAAAAAAAAAAGCAGGGGAATAAAGCAGCAACAGCCATCAGGAAGTGTGGGTCTGAAAATAGCAGCGAAGTGTCACCTTGATCCACTCCAACAAAGACTTCTGTGACAGTGACAAGTTGCTAGGTGACATCACCCTGCTATTTTGGGTCCGTGTCATTATGCTGTGTGGTGAGCCCCACTGGAGCATCTCCCAGCACTGACTGCTCAGCACAGGCGGGGAAACCAGCGCCAGCCTGCCAAAGGAACTTCCGAAACACGGATGGCTTTTGAAATTAGAGATTCATGTGTCTTACAAGAAGGATGCTTTCCTGTGGATTCAAATATAGATAGGAGCAGATGGAAAAGAATTACTATATCGTCTGCCTGGCGGTAGCTATACGTTCCTTCCCAGTGCTGTGCAATGCTGGTGCAGGCTGAGCACGTACAGACCTCCCTCCCTTCGTGCCTTCTGCTGCTCCTCTCCCATCATCCATCAGCTGACTACCCCACGTTAGACAACAGCAGATACTCAACACACACAATATTGAGAACCAGGTATGATGCAGAAACAGGAAAAAACTGCTAATTAGGAGAAAAAAAAAAAAGCTGATTCACAGCAACTTTGTTGATGTCCTCTGCCCCCGAAGAGGACGCTCTGGATGCTCACGCGTGGCCAGCCTTGGGCAGGCGCTGCCCGGAGAGCTGGGCAAGGCACCAGCAGAGCTTAGTCTCACTCATAGGGCATGCACACCAGTTTTAAGGCTCACAGATAAGAAATACACCTAGTACATTAGAATAAGCTATTTTACTGTAATTAGTGCTTTTTAGAAAATGAAACAACAAAAACCACCACACAAATAATGCCATTTGCATTGTCATAAGCAAAACTCTGAATTACTCTGTGTAAATGGAGACCGTGGCACTCGCGCTGCTAGGAGGAAGGGAGACGTAGTCATATATGATTCAAATCATTAATGGTTTGTTCATTCAAACAACTCCATTAAATCCGGTGGGTTTGCTTTTGCAAGGACAACATGATCGCTGCCGAGAGCTTTGTCACTCTCAAGGAGAAGACTCCAGAACAGCGCAGTGATGGGTCCTGACCAACACCATTTAATACTAGACAAAACCAGGTAGTTAAGCTTGATAATAGTTGCAAGGATTTTCCCAAACACCCCAAATTTCCTAATGACACTAAAAGTGAGCCTTCCAGGCTGACAGAAACACATGGTTATGTTTAAATTTATATGCCCAAACTTGTTAAAATATAAAAAAATACTATGCCTGATTCATCCCCTCATCCAGTAATTTGAATTCTGTCCCGTTACACAGCCAGCACACAATCGTAATTAAAGTACTGTAGACTATTTACAGTTTCATTAAATTTTTCAGGTAGTTTTTTTGTGTTTGGGGTTGTTTGTTTTTTCTTAAATTATCATTCTTGTGCTCTCTCCTTCTGTGTGTTCATGAGTCTGGTTGGTACCAAATACTCAATTCCTCCTGAAGACAGCGAGACCTGCAGATGTCCATCGCCTTGCGTGACAGCACTGAGCTGCCCGACAATTTCAAAAGCAAGATTTACTGCTAAAACGTCCTGTAAGAGACTTCATCTCAAAAGAAAAAAAGTGTTGTCTATTCTGAAGTTTAGAACCTGAAGCAGGAGAAAACCCAAAAGGGTTAGATCCTCAGATAATGCACTTTTCCAAATTCCAAAGCTACAAGGCTGTGCCAGCTGCATCAACAGATGTGGTGCAATAGTTTTAATAGAGGAAAAAGGACGATGAGGTGCTACAGAGGTGCAGTGCAACATAATTTACAGTGCAACTTCATTTGCGGTGCATAAAGCAACCCCACGTTGAAGTCGTACTGACCTGAACATGTGCATTAAGCCTCCCTTGTTTTATCTCCAGTTTAAGAAGAAAATGAGACTAATAAATTGTTTCCCACTATAACATGCGAGGGCTGAAAAAAAGCCTAACCGGCAGGTGTTAGCGCAACTGGGAGTTTGTGTCCTCAGAAACCAGGAGGGAAGACTTCAGACAGGCTTTTCTCCAGGGTCAGTCTCCTCCACTGACTCAGACCTTGCTGCTATTTGCTTTTTCCTATCCAAACTCCAGATCCGCTGATTATCTTTCTTGTTCTGTCTAAAAGTAAGTCGAACACCTCCATTTGCGTGCCTAAATAGCCAACTGCTGTAATGTCTCACCTTCTGAAATTACAGTTCAAAACTCGCTTTTGATCTTTTTTTTTTCCCCCCTTCCCATTACCAGCTCTTTATACCCTGGCACACTGCTTCCTGCCCTCTTCTTTCTAAATGGGCTCAGATTAATTAACAAGCAATAGATTTTTCTTGATTACAATGCTAAAGCCCTTCTTTCTTCATAAATTAAAAACGAGATGATAGATCTTTTCTTCTGGATGGTGGTTTTGATGTTACAAAAAGAGTATTCAATCTTCATGGTGGATAATAGAAATTTTAATACCTATTTAATGAACTGTTTTCATGTCGGACTGAGTCATGATTAGGGTTTTTGTTTAGTGAGGTTGTTTTTAATGGAAGTGAAGGAGGACTAGGAAGCTTCCAGTGAAACCAGATGTCAACTGCGCCAGTCCCAGTGTATATGCTAAAAAACCCAAACAACAAAAAACCACCAAAAAAACAAACAAAAAAACCCCCCAAAACCCAAAAAGGCCTTGCTCCAGGGAGCATAGATGTGGCAAAACCCAGCTAATGAGCAAGTGAAATAATATCAATCTCCATTTTACAGATAGAAAGTGAAGAGCCCCTAGTGTCAGATCCGTCATCTGCTACAGCCTCTCAGTGACCCCACCTGGTGATAGGACTCGGTACTGGAAATGCGCAGCCGTGAACTGGCTGCCTGCCTGAAAAAAAATCCATATTGGCCCCTTCTCCTGGCTTTCACAAGGCTATTAAAGCATTTCCAACTCATTGCTTACAGTATACCGAGAATTAGACACCCTGGGACAGTCTGGAGGAGCACTACGCATCCTGCGTTACCCATGTTCAGCATCCTCAGCGTGGCTTGCACTCACGTGTAACCCAACATCACTTTCAGACTTATCAGAAGCAGACAAATTTCTCAGCAAAGCTTCAGCTGGAAATCCCAAGCTCATGCTGAATTCTGTAACTCAGAGATTGATTCGAGAAAATAAAATAAAGGATGTGTGTGGAGGACATATAGCTCACCCCAATACTTCTACTACAAATACAAGCTTTCTGTCTCAGCATTTTACAGCACCATTGCTTTCTAGAAACCCTTGACAGTGCACACTGCTCGACAAGTTGCTGATTCAGGTGTTAATACTTCAGACTTGACTACATATAGTGTTTTAATTAAGTAACCTGCTCTCTGGAGCTCACAGAAAGCTCATTTGGAAAATAACACCGACAGCAAGTTTGTCATCTACAGAGAGGCTGGGAGTTTCCCCCCCCCCAGTTCAACACTTATCTTAAACTGCTCGTTGACAAAATTCCCTTATCCCTCATACAGTTCATCTGGTTTTGCCTCTCCAAACCGTAACCTGTGCTCCTGGCCCGGGTGACTGGGGAGTTCTTCCTGCCCTCGCCCCAGGGGTGGGAGCCTGCAGCTCCTGCTGTATATGCAATCATTTCAGCAAGTCACAGGTTGTCATGCTCCATCACTGCTCGCACACTGCTAGACCCCTCAAAAAGGCTGGAAGGGGCAGGACATTCCTCCACACCACTCTTGGTGAGATTTGCCTTCTTTCTTACCAAGACTCAAATTATTTCTATTTTAGACAGAGAGTATCCCTAAAGCCACACTTTTCAGTCTCTACATGCTGTATCTCCCAAGGAGGGAGCTGCAGTAAGCACTTGGTGGCATGTCTGATAACACCTGCAGGATAAACCCTTTGAAGGTTTCAACACGATGAACGTCCAGAACTAACCAAAGACGACTAGCGTGCGTGAAATCCTACAAGAGGGTCTACTGATTGCAGTGTGCACTAACAGCAGCACCGCCTCTGTCTTTCCACTGGTCAAACATACATGCAAAAACAAAAACAGTAAGTGGAGAAGTTGCAGAGGGGAAGGAAAGGAGGAAGCCAGTGGAAAAGACAAACCGTAGCAGTTGGAAATGCTTGAAGTCACAGATTCTGGAGAGAAAAGAAAAAACCCTTTCTCCTCCCAGGGATCCAGCTTCATATCCTTCATAGTGAAAAAAACAAAAACCTTTTAAGACTCTACTGTAGGAGACAGAGAAGGAATAAGAGCTGCTAATCCTCCCTGACCCTAACCGCGCTTTGTCTCAGCTCATGTCTACACAACGCTGGTATCATCTGTCACTTTCCAAAAATACTACTAATTTCCTGTATTTTTGTAATACTACCCCCTGGCATCACAAATACTACCTTTTGTCTTTCTTTCTTCCTCATCTCAATTTGATGTACCAGTATAATTTTCTTCTATAACAACAGCACATTTTGTAACGAAAAAGACCCCCCAACCACTGAGTTAAGTTGCTATTGAATCTCTGCTATAGCACAAGACTCATTTGAAAAAGTGAGTCATTCAAATGATTTAAAGTCTTACACATTTATGGAAATCATAAAATCTCTCTCACATGGTGTAGGAAGAGTAATAAAACCACACCGCACCCAGAGGCTCAAAACAACCCAGCTACCTGCCAGTCATCACGCTGGGAGCTGTGTTCCCCTTCTGCACCCCTCCTATGGTGTCAGCTTGCCTTTTGAGCTTGTAACAACCCCTGCGAACCCATTTTTGTGGGCTCAGTCTCTTTTTCACAGTCCTTTCACATCTATGCAGTCCTTGCTGTGGCAGTGAAGTTACTGCCAATTCACACTGGACTGCTCTGTGCAAAGAAGCAGATGCTCCATGACTCATGCAGTGCTTACAGACATGTTATGGATAACAACATGATAATTAACAATACCAAATGTCATCTCTAAAATTCAAACATGCAGATGTTAATGCCCATGGCATATGACCACGTTAATTTAGGAGGCAGTGTCTGCTCCTGTGAGCAGCCTTTAATCAATACCTTGCAATCCTCCAGTACTGTTGACCACAGCATGGTTTCCCTCGTAGACCATGCAGATGTAAACCACACAGGACTCCTCTGCACGCTGCAGTGGGGAAGAAGGTAACAAACCCCTGCCCTGATTGCAGACTCCATGGGAAATCAAATACCATCTACAAAGGACTGAATGTAATGTGAAAAAAAAAAAAAGAAAGAGATGCTGATTTTCATCTATCATATGAATGATTTTTAGTGAATTCTGAGTGTCAGAAAGGGCCAAACATTCAGAAGAGATAGACAACTAACTCTGGCCTTGAAAAAAACAGAAGGAAAAAATAATGACCACTGTCAGCATTGCTAAGAGCTAAATCCCCCCAAGCAAACAGTTCTAATCCAGCTAGGAGATACGGCACGAGTCAAACTGCAATAAGCAGTGGTACACAGTGGCCCTTCCCTAAATGGACTTCAAAGTCCATACCTCACAAGCAGAGGTATTCCACATGACTCTAAATTTGCTTTAATTGTCACATAGAAATGCCAGGGGATTTGGGAATTACAAGCAAAAACCTAAGATGCAGGGGGAACCAAAGCTGGAATTTTCCCATGGTGACAAGGTCAGAATTGCCACAGAATCTGTGTTTTCCATAGCCAGGCAGGACGTTGCATTAGTCCCTCTGGAAGGCTGCTCCTCCAGCAGCTACCGGCACAGGTTCAGCAGTAACGCAAAGGGCCGAGTGCCATCTACTGGGCTGCTTTATCAGCTCCCTCCTGCTGCAGCTGGATTCCCTGACATCTCTCAAGTGCTGATAGCCCAGCCCTTCTTAGACTGCTGCCTCAGGCACAATCACCAGATAAGATGGCACAGCAAAAACATTTCAGTTGTAGGCTAGGTCTAAGTCCTTACAAAAGAGCCTGGCAAGTCGTGAAGCTGCCTGAAGGGGCCCTGAACTGAGCAGCGATGTGACTGACAGGCTGATGAGAAGGGACTGCTCCAGCTGCACAGCAATCCAGGCACCAGCCCAGCTCAGAGCAGGTACGGGCAAACCAGAGTAGTTCCACAAGAGGCACTACTGCATGTGGCCTCGGCCGCTGTGGATGAAGACATCGAAAACACTGTTACTGAATATTACAGTGACCACTGTAATGCTGGTTATATGCCAACTGGTGAACAGAGTAACAGGGAAGCAGCAGCTCAGGTTCTCTGGATTTTCAGATGCTGGAAGGCTGTGCCCCACCGCACTGTGGCTATCTGATCAGTATAAATCATGTTCTATTGCCTGGTGCACTGTCTGCCTATAGGAGCCCGGTGTCACGACTGAGGCAGTCAAGAATCTAGAGCTAGCCAGAGAGACAGACCTTGGAAGAAAAGTCAAAACCAGTGTCCATGAAGCCCTGAAGCGGCTTCACAAAACCTCAGTTAGCAGGTCATAAAAGTGATACAAAAGAAAAAAAGAGCAGGAAAAAGACCAGGGGAGAAAAAAAAAAGACACCCCCCCACCGCCCCCCCCCAAATTTAGTTGGACAAACAGGCAGAGTAAAAAAGTTAATAGAAAAGATTTATTGCTTAAAACTGTCTCTGGTTATGCGAATGGCAAGTAGAAGGTTCCCACTGGATCAGTCTGCCAGCTCATCTCTCACCAGCACAGGGAATCGCTTGCCTCCTTCACAGAGCTGTGTGTAAATTGCCCGATACAGCTGAGCTGCAGAGGCCTCCGGGTAGAGCCTGGACTCCAGGACAGGCAGGAGTTCTGCCATCATGACCTGGGCAGAAGCAAAGGAGACACGTCACCAGAGCCAGCGTGCACTTTTAGGATTCCATGAAATGAAGTGGCTGCATAACAAGTGAAATCTCACCAGAGCAGTGTAACTAATAACATGCTAATTGATAGACAGATAGATAGATGCTTTCTTTCATCATGTTTAACAAAGGCAGAGTTGTTCATCCTCTGCTCATGAAGTACACCAGCATCCACCCAGTGTTCCTAGAGCAGTGAGACAAATGGTAGTGCTTTTCCTCTGCTGCAGAGATGGCCCAGCACTGGGATGAGATCAGCATTGTGCAAAAAGCTGAAGCTGATGTTGGTTCAGGAGCTCTGCAACCACACAGTGAAGCGCTTACTCACCCAATGGTAAGGTCAACCCTTCATTTATGACTGTTCCTGTCACCTCCTAGTTGGGTCACATTAATCCAAGACAGACAGGCAAGTGGCCAGCTCCATCCAGCCCAAACAGAATAAAGCTGCACGCCTCCCCAGCAGCACAGGCTACAGGGGATGCTAAAGCTGTCCAACGTTCCCCAACCTGGCCTCTGGTTTATTAAGCCTAGCTCATGATCTCAGTCCATGCTCTCCAACAACCCACTGGCCTGTCGCAGCATAATTAACAGCATAAAACCCTTGGATTATGACCATGACTGACAACTCAAACGCAGGTGAACTTCCAATCAAAGGATGAAAGTTAGCCTTTACTGCCCCACTCTTGAATTAATGCTCAGAAATTTTGCCTGGGATTTTTCTTTTTTCCAGCTGGCATCAACTAATGAAGTCTGAGCAGTCTGCACATTAAAAACCCACACAGCCTACTGTACACACTGCCTTCCCAGGAGAAGAGTGGACAATCAACTGCATGTGTCAGTCACCTCCCTCAAAGCATTTTTCAGCGGTGGAAACAAAGGAAGATCCAAACAGAATACAGGGCATCTGCAGGGGGTTCCCTTTCCTGCTCCCCATAAATCTATGGACAGGGAAACAGGACACAGTTGCTAATCTCTGGGAAGAGTTAAGAGCTGCAGACATGAAAGCTACCTAAGGGGAAAGTTGCCACATGAAGGAGCACTACACTGCTCCACTTCCTAAGAGGGAGCCCCTTCTCTTTTCCAGCTGCCTGATCTGCTCCTGATGCACAAGAATAGAGGAAACAGGCCTTCACCATCAAAGACAGGCTAAGAGCTACGAGGACTTTCTATGGTTCTTGGCATTTCTCCATGGAGCAGCAATGGACAGGCTTGGCCCAGAAATATGTACATCCTTTCCTGGAGTATTTATCTTGTACCAAGTCCATTCACTTCACCTGTCCCAAGAATTTCACCTATCTTGCATGCTCTGCACGGAGCTGCTCCAGATACTCCAAGCTCACCCAGCACAAAGCACCTATTTAGATACAAGTGTGGAGGAAATTGAGCCAGTCGATGAAGCATCAGGCAGCAGGCTTCGGTCACTGCTTCATTTTGAGCAGATAAAACCGAAAACCCTCATAACCCATAATTCAGAATTATAGTGCTAAAGTCCCATTTGAAGACAGGCAGCAATCTATCTTCAGCCAGAGGGAGGAGTGTGGCCCGTTATAACTCTTCCCTGGCTTACAAAAAAAAATGGCTTTTCCAAAGCCTCTATCATTCAGCTCAACAACAAAGGTTACATCAAAGGAGTAGATGTGATTTCACAGATCTTCCCTGTCCATTGCTGCTGTTGGTTGAGAAGAACAAATGATCCCTGTGCAGCAAGCACTCTGCTCAGGCTGGTGGAGAGACTGACCTCCTATCGTGTTCTTACAGGCAGTCTCAGACAGTAAAGTCAAGATCAGCAGCACAGTGGTTTCAGATTTAAAAGGAAAGGAACAGACAGCAGAGGAGCTCACTAGCTGGAGGTCACGCAGGAGAGAATAACAGTGGATGCCCTAATCGGACTGTGAAGGGCTGCCAAAAGGGGTCTTCAGGCATTACCAACATCCTCCACTGTCAAGCTCTGAAAGAGTAGCTAAAAAAAAAAAATCTTATCAGGAGAGGGTCAGACATTTAAAGGCCTCTGCTCTGGCCTTAAAAAAATTACTTTTTTCATTCATCTACAAAGTAAGCAAGGCACTGATGGGACTTGGACACAAGGTATAAACATAGAAACACCATCGGGAGAGCTTGCTGTGCTGCTGCTCCCCATCAAGACCCCGTATGCCAGCTGTTGCCCCTCAGTTGCCCTTTTCTTGCCCTATCCCAGGAGCACTAACACTTTTAAAGACTCACCTTTTGTAAGGCAACTTCTTGGTGCAGCATTGACACTTGCAGCTTCAAGGCAAACAGGTCCCTCAGCTCCTGGAAGCTGGAGTAACAAAGGAGAGGCACAGCCAGCATGCCTGCACTGTCACACATCTGTCCCCTGGGAGGAACACAGGCTGGAGAGCAGCTTCCTACATCCCCAGTGCAGTCTGGGCGCAGCCTCATCTGGGACTCCACAGCTGCCAGGGTGGAAGAATTGGCAAGAGGCAGGAACATACAAGTTAAATCTGTACTTGCAGAATTTGTGATCTACTTACTGTTCCTAGAATGACTGACTAATGACATTGTATTAGTCAGGGTAAGCTCCTCACACACAGCCCAATCAGGACATCTTAAGCTATGGCATGCAGTCTCCCCCATCTCTCAACAGCTCCATCACCAGCCCTCCTGAATTGCAGCAGTTAATAGTCCCAAGCCTCTCCTGAACACAGATGGGTGGCAAACAGATACCACAGCTTGCTTTGCCACCAGAGAATTTTACATGCTACGTTACCATAAGGATAACCAGGAGAAAAATTATGTTGGTCCACAGTGTTCTGCGCACAGATGGCAAACTACTGTTCAAGCATAGCTGGCCACATTCACACCCGACTACAAAACCAGGGACCGGCTCACCTGCTTGCAGAAGCTGCAGCTTATGCAGGCACTGGGAAACTGTGGTTTGCAAACCCTCCAAGGTTAGAAGGCTTTCATACTCTCTTTGCAGAGTGGGATGGTCTAGAAGAGAAGCAGAAGAAAACCAGCGGCATGAGCATACTGAAACGTTCCCCACCAAATACCAGTTTCTAGAGTGGCCTTACGTTCACCAGCCCTCATTTTAGGCAGAGAATGCTCCTGTCCCTCATGCCCAGCACATGCCAAGAACACAAGACACACGGAACTGGAGCCCACTGAAATCATCCTTATTCCACCTTCTGCTCCCTCCGCTCCCCTTTTTTTCTCCTTACCTGCAGCCTCAGCTTCCACATACTGGCTCAGAAGGGAGGGGACATCCTGGAGGACCTTTAATTCTTCCTCTATCTCTGCAGGACTGAAGGCCAGCATCGGTGAACGAAACTCAAACAACAGCAGCTTAAGGAAAGTTTCACACCACCAGCTCTGTGCACTACCCCGAGCCCTGGGCCAGGCTAGCTGGAATCAGGGGCAGAGGCAGAGGGCAAGCAGCCCGTGAAGTGGCATTGCAGGGGGAAGGTGAGGACAGCACAGCTGTGTATGGTATGTTTGCCTTGTGGCTTTGTTTGTCTGGATCAAAAGTTTTATGACTGCTCAAGAGCTGCATTATGAAAAAAACCACTTCCTAGAGACCCAGCTTGAACTCCTGTTATTGGAGGTGTAACTCTCTCCAGACGGGAACACGCTGCAGAGTGATTGCACCCGGTGCCTGCTGTACCGCACCACGTGCTCGTGGAAGGGGCCGGTGAGCCGAGAAAGGATACAGTTGTCTGGATCCTCTCTATAAAACGGTTCCTTGCAGCTGCTGCATCTGCACCTGTTTGGCAGAGACGACATCTCTCCCATGCCCTGAAAATTCAAAAGGGGCAGGAGGTGGAGGAGTTATGCCCAATTGTACCAGACAGTGCTCACACTGCGCTGCGACACACCAATATGACAGATCAGCGCTTCAAATACAAGCATCTTCCTCACCCCTCTTTTACAGGTTATTTACTAGCCATTCCCCCCTCATTTTTGACAGCTGGTATTAGATCAACAAGGACACCCTGCAGAAAGCATTAGACACTGCAACACACCTGTGTTATTTCTCTCAATTTGTTTTGAGGGGAATGATTTACAGCCATCAGAAGAGAGACAACACATTTCTATAAGCAGAATGTGAATTTGCAGCACCTCAGTAATTCTGTTGCATCACCCTACCTACATTTTTATCCCACAGGAAACAACAAATCTTCTCTTGCTTTCTTGAGGGGCGAGTCATTTGCATTTCTATATGTTTAGTCTGTTAGTAAATGTGTACAAGAAGGAGTGGTAGAGCAGACAGGACAAATTCTCACCCTAGCTTTTAGCACAGTGATTCCTTCATATGCCAAGACCTCAAGACTCTCCTTTAATCCTTTTTTTTTTTTTTTTTCAGGACAAAGTGTGTTTGGCAAGAAGCATGACAGCAGTGCATCAGTATCAGGGACACAAAACAGGGGTTTAAGGACAGTATCATGAGTAAGCTGGCCAGGACCCTGTATCAGAGTTCAGTTTTTAAAAGAAAATGTTACATAAATAGCGCTACCAGAGAGGTGCATTTCACTTACAGAGTTCAACATCCCCACTGATGCACAGTGCCCATAATATCTTTTCAGTAAAGGACTGCTTTAAAGAGCCAGTGCATCTCAGGCAGTCTCTGACAACCTGCCGCAGTAAGTGAGAGCCATCAGGAGGAAGCTTAAAATAGTTATGCAGTGCATGACTGTAACCCAAGCGTGCGTCTCCTCTCCATCCAAATGGATCTTTTAAATCATGATAGAAAATGCAGTTTTCAAAAACACATTATGCAAAGAAATAGCAAGGTTAATGGAACAGAATAGAACAGAAGTTACCAGGCAAGATGCATTCCCTCTATATGGGATCTTCAGAACAAAGGTTAATTTCAGTATGTCACTGAGTTGAAAGTAATAGTGAAGAGTGTAAAATTACACCAGAGTGATTAGGATGCCGAAAGGCTCAATTTACAAGTGAAAATTAAGGGAACCAAGTCTTTACAACTTGCTGAAGGGCAACTAACGAATTGGTGTCTGATAAATGACAGCTCCCAAGAGGAGGAAGAATTCTTGAGGGTAACACAAGGAGGTATAAGCTAGATTTAAGCTACAGTTTGTAAACTATTATTATAAACTTAATATCTGGACAAACCACATAATGAGAAATCTGCTGGATTATGGCAAGATTTCCCAAAGGAAATAGTGGGAGACCCCGTCCAGAGGACTGGAGAATGGACTAGAGCACAGAGTTCCCCAGACACCCATCCGCCCGCACCATCAGTGCGGTAACATTGTAATTGGCTCTACTTAAGAGAGTCCATCAGCAGGAATCAGCCTCAAACACAGCCCTGGTGCTTCCAGGCTAGACAGGTGCCCCAGCACAGCAGTTCAGGTCAGCAACCGGTCGGGAAACTCTTTCATTGTACAGGGTATACAGGCAACCAGCCCACAGGGCTTCCTGCCTTCAACTACTAGTATACAGTATCAGCAGAGACTTCTGCAGCACCGTTAATCCCATGATTAAAGCACTCTAGTACCTTTACAACTCGGGGATTAACAGGGATTAGCATTCTGAAAACAAATGTAACACTAGTGGCTAGAATAACATGAAAACTCATATCCTCAGAAAGAGCCTTGCAGAGACACGCTGTATCGGACCACTCCTCCTGCTCTGAGTTCAGGCCCCGCACACTGTGGGGTCAGTGCCTCCCCGTGACCCACAAACCAGCCAGGTCTCCCCCATCTGACCCCTCCTCACAGCCCTTAAGCAGAGGGTAGTTGTGGACTGGACTGATCAGGCTGGGCTTACCTGGAGTTCCTGGAATAGGCTTTCCTGTAGGGAAGGGGTAGCTTCAGCTGGCATCTGCAGAACAAGAGAAGCATCAATCCTGACTGCTGGAGAAATTAAGAAAACGACATTTTGTCTAAATTTGAAATTAATTTAGCTGTAACAGATGTCAACAACCCTGGAAATTGAATCCACCACTGGCTTCAGCCTGTCCTCAAGGAAGGAGGATCGGTCTGCTCATTCATTTCCACAAGTGTCACTGAGCTGACTTGGGAGAGCTCCCACATCCTACCACCAGCCATCAGAGGTTCATCCAAGGTGAGAAGCTGGAAGCAAAGCCCTGACAAGGCGGAGTACAGACATGGAAACAACATCTTCAAGGAAGCTGATCGCTACAGGCATGAGCGCAGGCAAACCTCCCTATGTTGTCATACCTGTGCACAACAAGGCAGCTTTGCTTAGCACCGTATCACACTCAAAGAAATGGGAGAGGGACATTTCAGCTTGCACTGGGAATAAGTGCCTTAACCCCGAAGCAGAATAAACCCTAACTTGTTATTGAAAAAACATGTAGGTTGGCAGTTATAGTTAGTCACATGCAAACTATGAACACAGGACCAGGGTTGGGATTTTAAGTAAATAAACATTTGAATCCAGATTCCTGTTCCCCCAGCAACTGTCACTCAGCATCCTGTGTCTGTTCCAACACCACATGAACAGTGATAATTTCCTCCCTGCACAAACACAACAGTTGGGTTGTGGCAGCTGAGAGCTCTCTCTCAACATTTTCCAGGAACAGGCATGTATCAGATCCAAACTTCACTGTTTCTTTAAAGCAACGAGCACACAGAAGAGAACATAGAAATTATTTAAGCAAGACAGACTGGTCTGAATACAATCTTCTAAGTATTATTTTGCCACTTTTCCACAGAGAATCTCAGTAACATCCACTTCATAATTCTTCCTACACCAAACACTTGAAACAACTGCATTCTAGTCAATACTGATTTGTGTATTTACACGGGCAGTATCTTACAGGTTAAAGGGGATAGTATTAAACCCAGATGCCATCTCTCCAAACAGCACTGGGCATATGAGAGAGAGAGAGAGATATTATCATGCATTACGTATTATCATGGTGTAAAAAACCAAACCAAAACAAAAACAATTTAAAAAAAATCAATAAGCTATAATAGAAAGTGGACTCAGAGGAAAACTAAGGATCAAGAAATCTCTACAGAGACAGCTTTCCAAAACAGTCACAGGGGGCGATGAAATATCAAGAGTCTCAATTAAAAGACTTTCGAAGTCCCAGCCACCCAACAGTAAGCCCTTAAAAAGAAAACACTTCCTCAATCACAATAAAGGCTTTTAAACTGTAAAGGGTCCTTCCTCCTGAGAAGGATCTGAGGAATGGTGAAACCCAGCTGGGCCCTACAGAGCAGCAGGAGAGACCAGGCATTGCAGATGTGCTAGTCAATGTCAAGCAGAATAAGACAGAGGTGCCCATCTCTCAGCACTTACCCCTTTTCCTGGAGGGTGACTGCCTGAGGTGAGGTGCTCCTTCCCAATGCACCTTCAGTTGTAGGGTCCTCCTTTTTGCTGGACTCTCCCAGGGAAGCACAACTTTTCTTCCCTGCATCAAATAACCGCTTGCCAGTGGCTACACAGTTTTCTCCCCCAGCTGAATCCCCTACAGAAAAGCTCTGCTGCTCATCCAGGGCAGATCTGGACAAGCCAGGTATCTTTTGGGGTTCAGCTGCAGCACAGGCCTCTTGGTCTCTGGCACTGATTGCTGTCCTATGGCTCCTTCCTTGTTTGCAAGCCACCCCTTTTGAGGAGCTCTTCCCAGCCGTCCTGGGACCTTGAGAGACACATCCGGCTGGGGCTTTCCTTTGCGTTTTTTTCACATCTGGGTCAGTCCTATAAGGGGCTCTCAGCTTGTATGGAGAGGGCTTCTTCAAAGAGGCAGGCTTTTTGCTTACAGTTCTCACTTTTGTGGTCACAGGAACATCCTCAACAGATGCAGGCACTTGCCGCTCTTGAGCATTCCTGGGAGCAGGTCCTTCATCTGCAGATTTCTCTCCTGCAGCTCCTTGGGCCGCTAATGGAGTTTTTGAGATGCTTTTCCTGACTTTCAGTGCCTTTTCTAAGGCCCTGTTCAGCAGTTCCAGCTCCTCCAGCTCCTTGGGCGAAGGCCTGTTCTCTGCAAGAGGAGAAGATGTATCAGAAGGTCCAAACCTGGATCTTCCCCATTTGTCACTATACTAACTCACTCTTCCAAGTGTTACAGAAGGAAACTGAACCCACTGAATGGTGCAGCGGGTATTTTGGCCACACTCCCACAGCAACTACACAGAGGATGCAGGCAGGCTTGCCAAAAGCCCTGAAGACCCAGGATGGATGGGAGGAGACAGTTCTCCCAAGTGAACCTCCCGTTTGCCAACCAGTGACAATCACCACACCTCAGTCAGGCCTGCAGACACTGCATCGCTGGCCTTGCTTACCGTGGCACGACTCCAAGCTAACACCAAGGAGGAAGGTGGGAGGAAAAAGGTAGAGGGGGGCTTCAAGTAGATGCAGAGCATTAGAAGGACTTCTAACACCGAAGCTGGCTCAACCCCAGTCAGGCCCAGGGCCTGTGTGACATGGGGGAGGCACCAGGCCGAGGGAGAAGCGCTCACCGTGTCCACTGGTGGAGCCGGCCTCTGGCTGCAGCTGCTCGTCTTCCTCACTGCCCCTGGGGGGGGAAGAAACACAGCGCCGAGGGCCAGCATTGCTGTGCACCGACGGGTTCAGCTTCGCCCACGGCCCGTGGGGCCTCCGACACGGCTGCGGGGACACAAGCGCCCGCCTTGCCGGCGCCAGGGACCCCGGACCTCCCCGCCGAGGCAGCCCGAGCTCCACCGCCTCCCTCCCGGCCCAGGTTCGGGGCAGGGCAGCCCGGGGGAGCCCGCGGTCCGGGGGTCGGGCCCGGCCCGGCGCGGGGCCGCACTCACCAGCGCCGCAGGAGGGCCCGGCTCCGCGCCGCCCGCTGCTCCAACTCCCGCCGCCGCTCCGCGCCTTCGCCCAGCGCCGCCGACAGCGCCGCCGCCAACCTGCAAGGCCCAGCGCCGTCAGCGGCCCGCCAGCCGGCCCGCCCGCCCCCCGCCGCCGCCGCCGACCCGCTCTCACCGCCGGCCGCAGCCCGCAGGCAGCATGGGCCGCGTCCCTCCGGTCCGGTCCGGCTCGGTCCGGCTCGGTCCTGCCCGCTGCAGCGGGCCGGTCTGTGCGCCGCCGCGGCGAAACCCGCTAAACCCGGCGCTCGCACTCGCGCTCCTTATCGCCCTGCCAGGACCTGTGGGGCGGGGCGTGTCCCTGCGCGCGGCCGGGAGGGCGCTGAGGAGAAGGGCGGCAGCGGCCCCGCGGCCGCGGAACGGCCCCGGGGAGCCGCGGCGAGACCTCGCTCCGCCCGCAGTCCCGGGCTTTGAGGGTTTCTGTGCCTGCCCAGGGACGGGCGGCCGAGCGCCGGAGATCCCCGGGCCCCGCTTGACCCAGGGCAGCCGTTTTTTCCTCAGATGGGTTCAGCGCTTCCCTCTCCTCCTCGGCAGCGCCTCTCTGAGGGGAGCTGGCCGACCTCTGAGGGGGGCTAAAAAAGCCTTCGCAGAGCAGGCCCATTCCAGAAGCTTCTTGTATCCGCTCTCTCCTGAGGGTCAGAGCATAAATGAGATTTTATTTCTCTCAGCCTTCGCTGTGGCTGGCCACAGGTGGAGCCACCTGCCCTCACTCTGGTAGCTGGAGTCCCCCAGGACCTACTGCACAAGGCCCACGGAGGCTGGAGATTAAAGTTCGGCCATCACAGGGGCTGTGCTTCAGCCTGTGCCATGTCCTACCCACAGACGGGGTCCTCGCGGGGATCCCCAGGCGTGCTGGGCCAGCACAGGGAGAGCAGAAGGGCCAACAGTCCAGCACCCCAGCAGACACCACACTCTGCAAACTGCTTCTGCTGCCTTTGGTTTGCATCAGCAAAGAGGCAAATTTGTGTTTTTTTGATGGAGAGAGGAATCTGCCTTGTTCTGCGCCTGTGGAAGCTGCCTAGTTGATAACGCGATCTCTGTTGATAGCTGAATGCTGCTGGGATCCTGTCAGGAATACAGCTATTGCTGCGGAGAGGCGCACTGTGGAGTGCAGTTCTCCAAAAGTGCCCATAGCTGGCACTCGGCGGTGCCTGTTTCAGGGAGCTGAGGAGCAGGAATCCAGTCTTCCCCCTTGCACAGCAGAATAAAAAATAACAAAAATTTAGGAAGTAGGAAAGGAGTGGTTCTTTGCCTTTGAGGGCTGAATCTTCAGGTTGAGATGTTCATGATTTCTCTGCAGCCATGTGACCACAGACTCTTCTAAAGAGAAAAAGATGAGAATTCCAGGTGACTCATGGAGACAGGACTTTAAAACCCCTTATAAAACATTACAAACATACAATAAAATCATGGAATTGATCACACAGCGCATTGTGGGCTTCCACAGTCACCATCACAACATAGTTCCAGGTGTAATTTGCACATCTGGCATGTGCAAAGAGTGTTTTTGTTTCTACAGACTTTGCAACAGAACCTGAAAATTAGGCTGGCCCCTTCCTGCCGCATATATTGCAAATAAGTGTGAGTTCACTGTCAAAACACTGTTAACAGTTCTGCTTTTGAGGCATGAGCCAAGATAGAGTCCCACCTGCTCTTCTGTGCCTAAGTTGGCTCAGCAGGGCTAAACAGGAGTATCAAACACTCAGAAAATACTTTAATCAGCAAAGTCAACAGCCGTAATGCTGTGAGCCCCCCCAGGGAGCGCAGCAGTGGGACAAGAAGTGCTTGCTTCAGACAGCTGCTTCTCTAAGTCGACTGCCTTTTCCTTCTGCAAGGTTCCCACTGGATTTACTTGTTGGACAAATAGGGGCTTGACTCAGAATATCTGGATTTGCTATAATTTGCGCTTTGGAGCAAACAACAAGTGGTCCCTAAGATGTTTTTGGCTGAATAGATTGCTTCATCTCCACTCCAAGTGCATGAAGCTTCTTGTGTTTCCCTCCTTTTGGCAGAATTATTGCCGTGGTTTTCTCCTGATAGGGTTCAAAAGTCCGTCTCAGCTGGGGCGGCTAAGGGGGGCGCAGCCTGGTGTGACTCTGCACGGGGTGGTTTGCTGCTGGATGGGAATGACCACAGAGATGCAGTTTTACTTTAACTCAGCAGAGGGCCGAGTGCTGCTGTATCTGCCAGCATCTCCCGGTGCTGTGGAAGAACACAGCCTGGGCGATGAGAGTTATAGATCTCGTTAGGCACCTGGATGCTGTTGACATTTAAGCAATTAAAAACAACCAAAAGGGGATCAGACTGCTGTAATCCAGGAAAGTCACCTGAGGCCTGAATCCCCCTGGAGCAGCGCTACTGACGCCGCTAACTTTTGCATCAAGTCCCTGTGGTTTAGAAGTGCTAAAAAAGGAAGACCCCCGAAACCCAAGAAACCCTTTGTATTTGAGATGAACCGGGCATGCGACCCCTCCTGAACCTCTGGCTTTGTGCAGGCGATAAGATTCCTACTAATGGACAAGAAAGCTTTAAGGCAGGCCCTTTGTCGTTAATCTGCACCTCGCTGGGAAGAAGAAGGACAGATGACCATTTGCATGTTGCCTCTGAGTCAAGATCAAGGTTAGGCGAGTGCTGCTGCCACCACAAAATTAGGAGGGGCAGCATGCCGGGAGGTGGAGAGGGCAAGACGTTAACTGCCCCTTCCAACCGCAGCAAGTGCTGCACTGGTTAAACTGTGGAGTGAAACCATGGTGCAAGAGCTGGGGTGAGGTGATAATTAGCAGGTGGATAGCAGAAACTTTCCAACAGAGATAAAACCACTCCGCTGCTGACGCTTGGGGCTCAAAGCGTGCCTACATTTGACATAACAGCCTAGCTGCTGTAAGAGCTCCCTCCCTGCAGTGGACAGCCCCTCCATTCCCATCCACACCTCTGCTATGGGCTCCTGCTGCCTCGCCTTCTGGTGAGTCTTGCAACAGGGCAGCTGCTGGGTACATCAGTTCAAACCTTCTCTTGTGGGTGGCTGGCTTTCCAGTGGATCGTCTGGCAAACCCAGCTGAGGAAAAAATCCAAGGTATTTGTATCTGATTCTTTTCACTGACAACAGCTTGTGCTAGAAGGGGTAAATGCAGCAAAGAGCCATATTCTGTTCCTGTAGCAATGAGCCCTGACTCAGTACAGACCTGATCTGGCACAGTTGGCCCAGGAGACATTTATGCTAGGGACTGGATTTTAAACTAACAGAGTCTGAACTATGGTTCTACTTCATGACATTGCTTGCTGGGAAAATGCTGGGTACTACGACATGGCACACATGCTAAGTAACATTTAAACTGGTGCAAATTATTACTTAAAGATTTATTTACAAAAGATATGTAGGTTAAAATACCTGTGCGAGGCACAAGTGGCAGCTGCTGGTAGTCACAGCTCTGCCACCACTTATTTTCGGTACCTGCAATAATGAGGCATTTTGCATAGATGAGATGTAGGGGAAGTTGTCAGCACTCATTGCTTAGGTTGACAGGTGCCAGGTGATATTCTGCAATCCATATTTCTTTTTTACTGAGCCCAACTGTCAAATACCCGTAGGCTAATAAAAATAGCCGTCCAGGCACTTGGATCTCCTGCTGGGTGCCTAAAGCTCTTTGAAAACCCTGCCCATAGTCCATCATGGTAGGACTCCCTAGGGTAAAATTCAAGTAGACATCACACTTCGATGAACACCAAGAAGAAAAAGGAGAAGCAGGAGATAAACGTCATCACTAATAAACCTACCCACACTTTCTTAATTCTATTACATAAGCTATGCTCCTCCTATGTGCTGCCCATGGAGATCAGTGCTATCCACTGAGCTGACATAGGAAAGTCCTCCCTGTATATACTGGGGTGATGTCCTATACAAACTCTTCAGGTTCTAGGGAGATACCTTAAAGACCGAGGAACTGATTCACACGCTCCTGTGGGTCCCAAAACATTCTTGTTTGAGCCAAGGAAGAGGAAAACCTCCCAATATTTCCAATGTAAGCCTGAGGATGTTGCTATGCTGCTGGAAAAATGCATAAATATCCGAAGATCCTTCTTCAGCTCTTGTTGTCATTTCTTTAGAGCAAAGACTCCAGGAAATGCATCTATGGGAAATACTGGTTATAAATAGATTCCCAGACCCTGTATCTTGCTGCAGCCAAAATCCCTGCAGAATGCACATGGCTATCAGCAAGATGGGGTGGGAAGGGGATGTGACATGTCCTGGAGAGAGCATGTCTTGTGGCACATTGCAGCTGGAAGTGAAGGGTGTCAGTGGGCAGTGGGCACATTGATCTTGCTGGGGCACCCAGTGGGTGCTGTGTCCAGCCAGCCAGCGGGCAGATTGCCAAGCTGCAGGTCACAGGCTACATGAGTTTATAAAATCAGGACAAGCATCAGCTTTGTAAAACCGGCTAGGTGAAAAATGCTGACAGCAGTGACACTCTTACAGGGAAATACTCTACTTGGTATCCTCACCTCTTCCTGAACTGGAGGTTACATTTTATCAGCCCTCATTAAAACAAAACAGGGAGGACAAAAGTCTTTTATGTGCGAAACCATGAAACAGATGGGGCTACAGTATGTATCCAAGTTGGAAAAGAGTACAGCTGAGGTGGGAAGATTCAGAAAGAAAAGGGAGGGTCTTTCCAAACGTGGTCTCCTGAGGCATGAGTGTCCGTACACCAGCTTGGAGTTTGGGTTAGGGGAAAACCCAGTGTGGGGAATCCAGGGCTCTGGCAGCTGGATTTCTCTGCTTTGCGTTACCTCGGGCTCCAGCAGTGCTTGCACTGGATGCGGCCGTAAAGCGGGCTGCAGCTCCCTCACCGGGACCACACTCAACATGAGCTGGTGGGATGAGCCTTGCTCCAGAGGCTCTGACTTCAGCGCTGGAGCACAGAGCAGGCAGTGGACAGGGAAGGGAGGATCTGCTGTCCCGCGAAGACTTCCTGCCAACGGCAGAGGCTGAAGCTCTGGCCCGTGGAGCGGGTGATCTCTGCCCAGGCTGTGCAAATCCGGTATGGCTCTCAAGAGATCCTGTTTGGCCATGTGGGTGGAAGGAAGTGAGGTACTGTGGTTTGGGGGGAAAACAGTGTTTCAGCAAGGAGAGCTGTGCTGTGGAGTGAGACTGGGGAACAGGGAAAGCTACGAATCTGGAGATTTGGCCAGGGTGCTTGGAAAACATCTGCAGCAATTCATCACACAGCCCCTGTGAACACCATGTGCAGGAGTGTTCTGCCTCTGGCTGCTGTGTTACTCTGCCAGTGTTTTTTTTTTTGACGTGCTGCAGTAACAACAGGGTCTTTCCTCCCATGTCCCGGTAGAAAATTATGCATTTAAAATTATGCATTTAACACATGCAGGTCCCCATAAAACCAGGCCAGTAGTTTGTATGCCACATGGGAAGTAGTAGATTAATCCCCTGCCTGGGGAGTGAATGTGTTAAAGATCATCACATTAGCACATCTTCAAAATCCTGAACCCAAGCTGAGGTCTTGGTTCACACCAAATGAAAGCGATGTCCCTCGGAGCCGTCAGACAAGGAAAGGGTCTTGTCCAGTTATTTGTAGAAAGTCCCCGTATTGCTAAAGTATTTATGGGGCTGTTTTGCCCTCAAGGCTTCTCACTAGCTGATTTACAGTCTGGGAAAATGCAGCCAAATGGAAACCTGAGGGGTCCTTCCTTTTTTTCCTGACCTTCTCACAGCATGGGTTCTTGTGAAAAGGAGGAGATGGGGTTCCTGTGGGACAAAGAGCACCAACCCACGGACCAGGGCTTCTCCTGCTGAGGACTCATGCACTGGGGCTCAGGATAATGTTGTGCAGACTTCTGAAATGCCTGCAGTAATTCATCAGAGTTCTCACAAATGCCATGCTCATCCGCACCTCCCCAAACATCATTGCCTCTGGGCTGCTTCACTTTTGATGGCAGGAGAGATGCCCTCCTGCACAAGCACTGCTGCTTGCAAAGGAGAGACTCACTGCAGCTGGGGTCTGGGAGAGTCCCAGCAGACCAGACTCCCTCAAAGTGAACCGCTTCTTCATCCAGCACTTATTTCTGTGCTGGAAAGCCTTAAATGATCCTGTTAGAGAGCGTTGCCGTGAGATGTGCATGACCACTTGATGCTCTGAATGTTTGCACGCTAGCAGTTAATTCTCTGGGAAGTGCAGCTCCCGGGGATGGGGAGCGAACTCTGGACCCATCACCACTGGAGGCTGTGGATGTCAAAGGTTGCATGGGTTAAAAGGAAAAACAAGAAGCTATTAACAAAACTCATGGGGAAAAAACACCAATAGGAATTAAATGCAAAGATCTGAGCTCTGGGGAAGGTCTCTCATCCACAGTTTGCCGGGGAAATAACACTGTATGTTGTCTGGTTGCACACTGTGTCCTGTGCTTCTGCTGTTTGCTGCAGGTAGAAACAGGGTCCTGGGCTTGGTGTAATCCTTATGGCTTGTGACCCTGAACTCCCTGTCCGTCACGGAGTACGCAGTGAGCAGCCTCTGGCCCGTGGTGGTGTTCATATGTTCATGAAGCTTGAATGGGAACACGAAGGCTAGGGGTGGTGGGTACATCAGCCACGCTGGCGATTGTGTTCAGATGTGACCCTGAGCCTCTGACACCAGCGAGCTCAGGCTCTGGCTGGTGCTGAGTTTGAGTCTGAGCCCCATGGAGGATGGAGAGGAGCAAGGGCCAAATCTGAGCCCCATGGAGGATGGAGAGGAGCAAGGGCCAAAGACAAATCTTTTCCTATTTCTCTCAGAGTTGCTGGTAAAGCATACAACAAATTTATTTTCTCATCTGCCGTTGTAATACTCATGGATAAAGGCTAAAATGCTGCTGGCCTTTTGCTTATTAGAGGAAGTTCAAACGTGGGGTGTACATACCTTGGAGAGGCAAGGCTTCCCAAACACATTTACGTTTATCCCCAAATGTCTTCCTTCCAGTTGAAGAAAGGAACACCAAACCTTTGACAGGGCCTATCTTTTCCCATTTCAAGATATTTTTGGCTAGGACAGTGAGGTTGTTTTGCCGTACTTGTTTGGGAAGTGTCTGTGCAGTGGGATGGAGGAGAGCACAGGCGGGCTCAGCCCGGCCACCCCACTGCCCCACTGCCTCTGCCAGCTCTGCGGGCTGTGGAGCATGTAAGGAAACAGCTTACCATGGCCCCATGCCTCCTCTCTGCTCAGAGCCAGCAACTGGTCAAACTGGGCACTGCTGCAGCAGCCCTTTGTGGCTATTGCCCAGGCACCGGGCTGACTGCTGAAGGAGGCAATGCCTGCTGTGTGGTGAGCAGGGCCTGGTGTAACCGTGCATGCTCTTGGTTGGGGTGGTCCATGCTTCTGTAGTACAGAAGATTAAAACTGGTGAAGGTCCAAAGGTTTGGAAAACAATGTGATGCCAGGTACAAAAGAGAAGAGACCTGGCAGTTACTGTACAAATAAACCTGCTTCAGTGCTTACTGAAACGGAACATATACTGAGAAGGAAAAACCTCCAGACACTCCTATAGCCATGTAAACAGAGGTCCACACGGTCAGAGTCCACTGGGCTGTTCTGGTAGCAAAAAAAGGACAATGAGCCATGGCTTTATGAATTGCTTTTCCTAGTTGCTCTTTTATTATTTTCCCTCTTTAGTTAATAATTAAGAGTTAGAGAAGAAGGGAAATGCCAGTTCTGAGTCTGTGGTGTGGTGACTGATGCTGGAAGAGGTTGTAGTAATATATTTGGATTTTAATAGAGCATTTGACACTGTGTCTCAGTGACTTCTGTGCAAAACTGATTAAGACAGGCTATATGTGAAAGCTAATGATGGAAAAGACTGCCTCAGGTGGAGGAAGGTATCTAAGTTTCTACAAACATCACTGCCAGATTAAGAGCTGATAAACAGTTCAGACTAACATCAGATTAACATAATCTTCATCTTTGCTGCCAGTCTCAGACAAGACCTTTCAGCTCCAGGCCATCATATCTTCTATCGCATAGGTAAGAGCATTTGATGAGCTCCATCCCGTTTCCTGTGGGCAGCAATCATGCTCAGAATCAAGCTTGTTGTTTTCCTTTATTCAGTTTCATCTTCCTCTTCTAGAATTCAAAAATTACTGCAAGACTCCATGCATTGAAAACCTCCTTTTCATTACTCCTGAACTTGATTTAAGACATAAGACAAAACTTTTCAAGGCACTTTCAGCTAGAAAGACTTCCAAATTCATCTGTCCGTTTTTCATCTCTCTGAGTGCATTCAGCTGAAACCGAGTAAGAATCTTTCATATCAAGCGATTTTGAAATGCTCCAGACATGCATATCATCTCTGGAAGGACTTCTGATTTCTACTTGTAACTCACACTCAGTTTCTGGCTCACACATCTGCTAGGAGCACATCCTTGCATTCACTGGTGATATCTGCGCTAGAATAACCTTCCACTTCTCATCCTTGTCGGCAAGGTCGGCATTATCAGACAGCTCCAGCTCTCAGATTTATTCACAGAAGTTCCCATCTGCTGTTTTTGATGTCAAAGGAATGTAAATTCCTTTCTTGTATCTTCATTTTAATGCCTCATCTCTGGAAAAAATATTAGTGGTGGGCACCTGGAACATCTTGGAAGGGTCATTGTTTCCATACCGTGTCATCTGCCCAAAGCAGTAATTCTCCATCTCTTGAACAGCTTCACACTCCTTTAGTATCTCCACTGAGTGCACAAGAGACAAAGAGATCTGAGACAGAGAGATTCTGTCTGAGAGACAGAAAGTCCAGTCATCTGTAGAGGTAGTTATTAGTTCTTAGTAGGGAGTCATATCAGTCTGCAGATGAAAAAGTTGCTTCAGTTCTCTTTGAAGTAAGTACTGATTAAGAGCCATCAGAGGTGGTGTCTCGCAATCAGCAGCTATAGCTTTTACAAGTAAGGTTTTTTAAGATGGGCCAGCCATAGAGACCCTCTTTCATAGCCTTCTGATTTCCCCAGGCAATTTGATCACGCCCAACACTCTGGAAGACCATAGCAACTTTGAACAGTTTTTGTTTTGACCATATTAAATCAGATACATCATTCCAGTAGGCATCACCGGATCTGTATCACACCTGGCTGCAAAAACACAAGGTGAATTCCCTGTGAATTTGGTATTTACCTTTATTAGGGCTGAACCCAGCCTTGACCTGAATGAGGAAGGGTCTGGTCCAGCTCCTGTGAGGGGAGCACAGGCATCAGTACAGAGCTGCCAATGGGGTGGCTGAGAAGGTCTCGAAGCCCCCGCTGCCCCCAGTAGATCGGCCTGTACTTTACCACCTGTTTTCAGTTTTTATCTCTAGGTTGAGCTGACAAAGTAGTGCTGGCCTTACAACAGGGAATCGTTGAGTGGCCATGGCCTCCATTCAAATTCAAAAGCCCCAGGTAAGGGACTAATTCTGACGGTGGTGATGTGGTTTGTCTGGGAAGATGTTTCCCTGACAATTAAATCACCTGGCAAAAGATTGTGCTCTCCTGCAAGCTGGGGCAGAGTGTGGAAGGACTGGATGAGAGGTATTAGAAGCTGGAAATCCTCTTTTTATTTTCTCTGTCAGGTGAAGTCAGCTGTAGCAGGAGCTGAAGGCAAGAGGGAACTGGCCCAAAGCTGTGGGTCTTTTCCCGAGGCAGGAGGACAGATGCGTGGAGTGTTGCATTCGGGTTCCTGTTACTTTCTCCAGAAGCTGCCCTCTCCCTGCAAGGCATGTGACGTATCAGTGGTGTGTTCAGAAACTCTTTGCACAGCCTGTGGTTGGGGTCTGTTTGCTCATATGGGTCTGTTTGCGCATTCTAGTCCTCACATGGCCAAAGAGTTACTAGTCTGAAGAGTTAAGCAGGAGGGCTCAAGGTGAAGTCGGAGTCCAGAAAGGGGGATTAACCATCTGGGTGTTGGGGGGGGTCATAAGTGAACCTGGGGGGGCAAGTAGCTTGAACATAACCTCAGAGTCTGTGGCCTGGCAAGAAATTCAGAGAATCAAGACCAAAGGACTGCCTGGACTTTGTTGTATTCAAGACTTGCAGGGGATTCAGCAGATCTCGTTCCTCTCATCCCTCCTTCCTCTGAGGCAGGAATCTCCCAAACCATTATCAGGACTGCCCCCTTTCTTGGAGCAGACTCTCCGCCTTGCTGCTGTTGACATCAGACCCCTCCATCCCCACCAGCCGTGTGCCAGACCTCTCCGGGAGCGGGGCCAAGGCTCGAATGCCCACTGCCCACGGAGGGACGGTCCCACGGAGCCCTCCTGGGGCAGACCCATAGCCCTGCAAGCCCACATGCCAGGCTCGGTTGGGCAACGGGTTGCAGGCCGCTGCGAAATGAAGAAAAGCACTTCTCCTGCTTGGGAAGGAGGGACACTGTGTTGAGTTTGTGCTGTATGTGTGATGCAGATCACAAAATAGCTTAACACTCATGAGCTGTCAGACCTGGCATTTTTCATCAACCTGAACTTGATTTTTTAGAAATTATTGTTAATTACGCTCTCCAACCAGAAAGCACAGTTCTTTGATCAGTGCTTCACAAAGCAAGTACCATCCATTGCTGCATCTTGTGTCAGCAAATTAGGAGTTGCCTTCATTACAAACCGTGCTCGTCAGCTGTGTCTGAAGTCCTGGAGCTGGAAGCCTTCACAGTAAGAGAAGGAGTAAGACAAAGCTTTTGTAGCTAGGTCTCAAACCATAGACAGCCAGTTTGTACGAAGGAGGCCTTGTAATGAAGGTGCAATCACTGATAAGCAGAAGATAAGGTCCAGCAGCTGTCCCAGAAGTGAAGTAGGTGTATCAAATGGGATGATTTTTTTATCATTGTCTCATCTGCAACCCCAGGCAGGGATTGATGGTACCTGTGTTTGAAGCATGATAAACAGGAGTGCACGTGCACCAAGTTTCTTGGAGCGGAGCTGTACTGCCAGGGCAGGATTTGGCATCACGGGTGCAAAAAGTCAGTGTTGGTTAGTGTTGTTAGCCTTGTTCACACACTGTCAGGTGATTTAAAGCATAGCTGGTGTCTTGACCCTGAAAAAGCAACACACTCCGGAAGACTGTTGTCCATGAGGCTGCCCTGCCATGACAGAATCATTGCTCTTCATAAATCATTGCTCTTCTAAGCTTATAGAGAACTGGAAAGTGAGAGACTTTCAGCATTAATTATAGCTCATTTTTCTGGTAGCTCACTGTTCCACAGCTGGTTTAGAGCTGCCTGAAGAGAGGTTAAGAGCCCCTTTGTCCGACTGTGTGGAGAAGCAATCTAAAATAGGAATAGTGCGATGAGGGAGAAGGATGCTCGTGACACTGTGACATGCTTTTGCAGCAGCCTTTGCTCCCTGCTATGGCAGAGTGGCCAATGGCAACATTTGACGCAACAAAGCCATCACTGCTAGAAATCAATTAAGTCAAAAAGCCCACCAGCATTCTCCAGTTTCCTTCTACTTGTCCGGAGACGTCTGCATCTCTTGGCTTTCAGGACATCCTGGTTTTGGACCTCCAGGCTGGGCAGCCGTGCCCTGCTAGTGTTCCCCTCGTGGCCTCCTCCTCATAGCAACCCTACAGGTGCAGAAAAGCCTGGGGAAGGCTGTTGCCAGAGTCAGTGCAGAGAGGAACGGCACCTGCAGTTTAGTCCTCTCTAAGTGGGCCGCAGCATGCCCCAAGAAGTGCTGTGAAATGAAACCAGTATTTCAGACCCCCTTCTCTTTACACGCCGTGACTATTAACTGCGCAAGCGCCATGTGGGTCAGGACCTGCGCTCCGTGCTGCATTTGCAGGCTCGGGCTCAGCCTTTCACAGAGCAACTGCTCAGCCCGAGCCCTCGTGAGAAGCCGCTTCTACCCCACAAGCCCTCTGCTTTACATCAAAGCCGCTCTTGATTGAGAAGGGAAAGTGTTTTTCCTTCCTTATTCAGAGCATGCCTCGAGCGTTTTGGCTTGGGAGCTCAGCTCATACCACAGCTCCTCTGCCAGACATGGGCCTATCATGAGTTTTTTTTCTGTTTAATCATACAAAGAAAAATGCATTTGCCTTTCTCAGCAGACATTTTCACTGCAGTATCTCCTTCTTAGTCCTAGAGTATATTTTTCCCCCTACTGAATTACATGGTTTACTTTGTGTACTTGTGTTTTGCCAAATGTGAAGCATGAGGATGATGCTGTTTTGGAGACACACTGATGAGGCCCTGCTATTCCCAGCCCAAAGGTTAATGCTAACGCAGGGTTTCATGGGATGTTTATCTCCGAGTGCTTCTGGGCAGCTCGGCTGGTAAATCACAGAAGTCTTAACCTCCAAATCACCAGGCAAAGCCTGATGTTAGGGGCATTGCTAATGAAAGGCAGTCGCATAAACCTCTCAGGCTGGCAGCAGAGGCTGCTTATACAAATCACCACTGTTTGAGCATTCTTAGAATTTTTTAACTTGAATTAAATGTTCCATGGCCCTGCAGCATGGCAGGTGGATGTGCACAAAATAACAACGGGAAGAACACAGCAAATTCAGGCAGTTCCTTACCCGAATTTAACAGAGGTGTATATAGTACGTTCTGGACTTCACACCCATTCATTTTGTCCAGGAAGGCACTGTATGGATACCCTCCCGTGGTTCCCACCCCACTCCGCAGTGCCTGTGCAGCTGGCCACCGTGCTGAGATAGTCCTGTCTGCAGCAGAGAGTATTGAGGGCAATGACTGGACAGAGCCAACTTTTGGGGCTGGCTGAAGAGGCTGCATAAAGAGGGCCTGCCTCTGCTTCCCTGTGCATCGCCGTAGATTGGTCGGGGGTAGCGCAGCAGCAACTGAGAGCAAGCTGCAGCTTGCCATCATCCAGCGGTGCGGCACTGCATCCCTGAGCTGCAGGGAAGTGGTGGTGACAGGGGTCTGTCATCGGGGCAGGTGACAGAGCCGCTCCACGTGGTGCTGGCACATGAGGGATGTGCAGCCCCTCAGCACACAGAGGTGCACAAAAGCACTCGCCCCAAACCCGCCAGAGCTGTCTGCCCCTTGTCCTCCACCGTGCCTCGGTGCATGCAGGTGCCTACCCGCAACGTGGCAAGTTGCAGGCAGGTTGTGTCTGTGGGTGACTGCAGGCAGCTGGCAGAGGGGTGCAGAGAGGCTGCTGGCTGCAGCTGGGAAGCATTATCAGCTCCAGCTGCATCACCAGTGGAAAGCAGGGCAAGCGGTGAGGGGGAGGAGAAACGATCAGCAGGAACTGAGGGAACAGCAACAGCTCTCAAAGAGGAGTTTGCAGTGATGGAAAAGCACCGTGGCTCTTTGATCCTCTGGTTTCTCTCAGGGTAGCGGGATTCCCCAAGCCATCAAAACTGCGGGGCTGGCATGCTGCTTTGATGCACGTGAGGCCTCTCATCTGAGCTCGCAAAGCGGCGCGTGTCCTGCCTCTGTGTGTTTATCAGCATGGTGGTTTTGCGTGATTTAAAAGGAACATCTAGCTCAGGACAGCGTTTCACTTTTTCCGGCCTTCCTGCTCTAGCAGATGTCTCCTGACTTTGAGGTTATAAGCGTAACCACTTAAGAACTATAAAATGCGACAGGCAGATTTTCGCCAGGCAGCCTGCCCCGTGCGTGGGGAGCCGGCGGCGCGGGTGGAGTGCCGCTCGCCTCGCCTGCGCTCGCCCCTGCCTGCTGGGCAGCAGAGAGCTCGGGGCGGCCGAGGCGGCGGGCGGCTGCCGCCGGCGCTCTCGGTACTTCACCTTGCGCTGGCGTGCGGGCCGGCAGGCTCGGCTTGCTTCGCTGCTCTGTGCGCGTTAGCAGCGCTTTAAAGAGTGATTTCAAACTGGTTTTGTTAAACTGAGAAAATGAATTGCAACGGAGCAGCGAGTTCCCGGCTCGGCTGAGCCACGGTAAGCGCCGCTGCACCCCCCTCGCCGGGCGGGAGCCCTCCGGCCGGGCTCGGAGGCTTTGCCGGGAGCACGCACCGGCTCACCCGCCGCTCTTCGTGCTGCACCCGCGGCAGGCGGGCCGGAGCCCTCGCTCGGGGCGGCGGGGCTGGGCGCCCGGAGCCCGCCGCGCTCCGGGGCCGGGCGGTCCCGTCCCGTCCCCCCGGGCCCTCCCGGCGGCCGAGCATCCCGGAGCGGGGCGGGCTGGGCTGGGCTGGGCTGGGCTGGGCTGTCTGGCGGGCGGGGGTGGCTCCCGGTGCCGCCCCTCCGCCCGCTTCCTCCCCCGGGCCACGGCCGGGGCCCGCTGCCCTCCGCCGCCGGCGGTAGCGGGGCCGCGCCGGGGCTCCCCGGCCGCACGCCCGGCGTGCGGGCTGGCTGTGCCGCGGGAAGGGCCCGAGGGACGGCAGAGTAAGTGAGCGGGTTGTGGTGGGGAGCTCCCCCCCTTTCTCCCCGGTTCCCTCCACCGCGCCCGTGGCTGTTGGGAGCGCAGGGCTGTGCTGCTGGAGCCCGGGAGTTGCAAAACATCTCCTGGCTTTGCAGCGCGCTTTTTTTTTTTTTTCCCCTTCCCTTTTTCCCCTTACACTTGGAGTAGCTAATTGGATAGGAAAACACTAACTGCAGGGGTGGGATTACTTCATGCTTTTGCAATGCTGTTTTGCTGTTCGATTTCAGTCCTTTCGCGTGAAAAGAGCCTGCCTGGTGGTGCTGCCCCGGCCGCCCTGGGAGCGCGGTGAGGGGCGGGCGCAGGCGCTGCTGTGCCGCCAGCGCCTTTTTTTCTTACCAGGTCTTCATTTTTAAGGGAGATTTCGTTGTCTCTGTGGCTGCATTGGTGTCAGAGGAGGTTTGCTCTTTTGAACGCTGCATCCAGCGGGTCCTGCAGTAATCCCGGTGCATTGCTGTGTGCTTCTTCATCTGGCAGGTTAATTCCATCACTAGGGCTTTTTTTTCAAGGGTATTTCTGTAGAAAATGTGAGATCCAGTGAGGTGACGATGCTGTGCTTGGTTTGCTAGCAGCGGGCTGTTTTCTCCCCAGCCTGATGTCCTGGGGAGGGAGGGAGTCCTGGCTCCTGCAGCCACGGGTTGTCACAGTGTGGAGCAGCTCTGAGCTCTGCCTCCTCCCCCCGGAGATTATTTTCCTCTTCTGTTGCTGAAAGTTGGATTTCTTCGGGTTTGTCTGAGAATGGGGGAACAAGGAAAGTTCTCATATAGGTGGCATTGAAATTCAGCCAGCCAAACCAGCAGAAATGGCTCTCCTAAGAATACAGTATGTCTAGATGTGCTCCTTGAAAAGCTTATTCTTGAATACAAGCAAGAAGTTATGTGTCTTTTTTAAAGAAGAAAGGCTGAGGAGGCGAGTCCTGGATGTTGGTTCCTTTAGGCCAGGACCCAGCAGGATGCTTAAACGTGGGGATGAGCAACCTGGGGCTGGTGCTTGGGTTGGCTGTATGCATGCTTGCCTTGCTGAAAAGTGTGCAAGTGAAGGACCGGTTTGTGTCTGTCTCACGCTCAGCTTTCCTGCATGGTCCCCTTCAAAAGGGGATGCGAAATGTGGTGCTCGGGAGCAGCCTGCTTATCCTCGCTATCTTTCCCCTACAGGTACTTTTTCTTGCTCTCAACTGACAATTACAGCACTAAAATAGGGAGGGAGCTTTATTGTCTTCTTTATTGTAAATATTTTACCTGTCAAACAGTAACCCTAGAAATAATTAAAACCAAGGAAAGTTGCTTTGTACATCTTAAACCTGGGCTTCCCCCGATGGTATCATCCTCTGGGGCGCGGCTGTTTTGCTTTACTCGCCTGAATTAATTTTATTGCGGTACTGAGAACTCCCATGTGGTCCCTGGAAGTCGTCCTGCATTTTGAGGAGTTTAGGACTTGCTGAGTAGCTGCTTTTCTTACCTAAAAGGTAGTGCTGTTGGGTGGGAAATTTCTGATCCCAGTCTGTCCCTGGGACCTGAAAGTTGACATTTGCAGCTTTCACCCCAGCAAAGGTGGTCTTGGTTGATACATTTTTTTTTTTTTAAGTTACTTGTCTCATCTGAAGTTATGAAAACTTGTTATTTCTTATAATAGTTGCATGAATTGGCTTCCTTCTTCCCTTCTGCTAAGCAAAAATCCACATCTATTTTGATGCTAACAACATTTGTTCAAGTGCTTCCCAGACCCAGGGCACCTACAGTCCATTTGTGCTTGCACACTGGAGCTGTGTCAGTCTTGGATGGTCTTCTCCAGTGCAGGGAGAGGGGGCTGGAGGGTGTAGGGAAGGCAAATGCTTTTGGTGAGGTTGCTCCATGCTGCAGAAGAGCCAGAGCCTCTGCAAGGAAAGTGATGCAATCTTGCTGTCTCTTCCTGGAGAACAGCTTCTTTCGGGATGAGACACCTCCTGCCCTGTGCAGTGCAAGGATCTATCATAACTTCCCAAAGTGACATCTGCTGTGATGTTAGTGGGGAGCAAGTTGCACTTTTGATGTTCATCTGTGTGAGAATTCGGTGACAACATATGGTGTGCTCCTACAGGATAATTAAATCAGTGGTCAGAAAAGGGTGAGATGTTCTCCTCAGTGTGGCAGTCATTACAGCAATGGGTCTTTTAATTATCAGCCCTTTACCTCCAGTGAGTTATAACTTGAGAGCACACACTCTTCTTGTTAGCTTTAAGGATTTAATTTTTTTAAGACGGCAAATTTGCACAGAGCTCAGCCACAGTAATTCTCTTACTGCCCTCCACTTCGCAGCACCGTTAGCGTTGGGAATTGCAGGGGAGCAGTGCGGGGCAGAAGCAGGGGGTGGCAGCCCACGCTGCTCTGCTCCCCTCCAAGCAGTGGAAGGGATCGTGTGTCTGGAGCCAGCAGCAGCGTGGCTGGGGAAACCTGGGCAGCGCTTGGAAGTATAACTGCAGGGGATGTCGCTTGTGGTGGGGAGCCGAGCCAAAGCGTAACAGAGAGCCCCATCCGTCCTGGCTCCAGGCAGCAGGAGCTGGCAGGGGCGCGGGGATGCCCTCTGCACCACTGGCAGTGCCTGGCTGCTCTCTGGCTGCCGCAGCTCTGGGGACACGGCTGCAGCTGTCGCTCATGGGTGCTTGTGACTCTCCCAAAAGGAGAAATGTGTGTTGGCTGCTTCACCAGCCCTGGGCTGAGCTCGATGTCTGCGTCAGTGTGGGCCAGGGCTGTGCTCAGCTTGGGGTGGAGTTTCTCCTCCTTACAGCCTGCATCCTCTCCAGCTGTTTTTGCCCTTCCCTTCTGACTTGCTTCAAGTCTTTCCCTGCTTTAACGCTGAGAAGTTAAATGACATCTTTGTGGTCAGCTGTGGCAGGTGAGTGATGCTGTATCCTGCTGGGGCTGTGTAAAATGCCACAGCCTGTTTGCTGGGGGCTACAGGCCCCAAAGCAGGAAAGGATGAGTGCCAGCCCCTGCGGCTCCTGGCCCTGGGCAGCCCCATGACCCTGCTGCTGCTTTCCTGCATCCCTGTGCCTGCCTGCTCAGCAAATGCTGCTGGAGCCTCCCGCTATTTTATGCGGTTGTCTCAAAACCACACAGTTATCTGTGTCTCATTGGGTCAGAGTGAGAGCACATGGGCCAAATCGTGCCCTCCCACTGAGAGCCAGGGCACTGCTTGGTTTTTTTTTGGGGATGCAAAAAGGTATGAAGAAAGGCCATATAGCTGGAGGATGGGCATGTTGCTGGGGGACAGCAGTGCCATTTCAGTGACACTGAATGGTCCTGGGCAGAGTTACAGGGTGGGCTGGATGCTGTTGCTTGGGTGGAACCAGTTACTGTGGTCTCTGCTCCCTTTTGGCTGCTGGGCAGGGTGGGAGAGGGACCTCTGCAGCTGGGGCCATCTGACTCCCTTGCTGCTCCTCTCCCTCCCTGAAGGAAGGGTTGGCAGTGTGTCTGGGTGCTCTGATGCCATTCAAGTCATGCTTTGCTCAGCTACATGTTGTCCCTGAGGGGCAGGGGACAGGATGCAGCCAGCTGGGATCACTCCATGGGTGACCTCGCTCTAGGATGGTGCCCGCAGAAAAGGCAGTGCAAGAGCACAGGCTCTCCCCTCTCTGGGGAGTGAGGGTCTGCTCTGCCAAGATCCCCCGCATGGGCAGAGGGGATCATACCACTGATGGTCTTGTGCTTGGGTCCCCTTTGGAGTGATGGCATCGGTGGTACCGGACACGTGTGCAGACCAATTGGGCTGCAGTGGCGATGCTGAGAGTTGCCCGCTGGTGCTTGCAGCCTTGGGCAAGCGGGTCTGGCACAGTTTGCTCTAGGTGGAGTGTTTGCACTAGAGAGCCCAGGCTTTCAAAAAGCTTTAATAAGAAGTTACTTTTTGTGATAAATGGATGGCTTCATTTTTTTGACCTTAGAAAGCTTTTCATGCGTTAGCTACATGTAGGAAATGTGATTTTTTTCATGCTGAGAAATGGTAAGTTCTAGCTCTGAAGCAGAATGAACGATGCGATCTTTTTTTGGATATCTGGCAGAGCTCATTTAGTGTGAAGCAAGGCTTGGGACCTGGGCTGAGATCCTCTGCTTCAGAGAGTCTGTGTCTGCATGACACCGGAGTTAAAAAGGGGAACCCGGAGAATTTAGTAGAATTGTTTTCTTTTGATGGCTGTGAAGCTCGTGGAGAGACACTAAGGCACGAGGGCTTCCAGACTTACCGAAGGATTTTGGTGACTGAAAAGTAGCTTGAGGGAAGAAATGAAATGCTAAAATCATGGAGACTGAGGACTGCTTGGTCCTGAGCCCCTTGGTCTCTGGGGCTCCTCTGATGCCATTCCCACTGGCAGTGGTGATTTGCCATTGGGTTCTGGTCCGCTGTGCTGAACAGCGGCAATGCTGGCAGATGCAGCATTGCTCTGTGTGCATCAATGTAGCTGTCGCTGAGCTGTTATCTCTTCCCTTACTGTTCCTTTAGCTTCCCAGGGGCGTAGTGTCTGTGCTGTCCCTGTTCTGGGTGCTTTGGGGTTAGCATTTGTAAGCCCTCTCCCAAATGAGAGGCAGCAACCTGCCCGGTCCTCCTAAGGACTCGTCCCTGTTTCCCCTGCAGCTGCCGTGGGTTACAGAGCACCCGGATGAACACCCCGTGCGTGCCTGCAAGTCACTGGTGCCAGTACCTAGCCTGGTTTTGGGGATGTGTGATGTAATGTACACAGTATAAAACCCAGTTCTTGCTCTGTTTTTATTTACAGGAGGTATCTGGGGACAACATCACCTCAAGGCTCTTAGTGCTCATGTTGTGCAGCAGACTCAGCTGTGGCAGAGGATGACTCTGCCTCTCGGAGCATCCAAAGTGATGCTGGGAGAGCTGCCCACGCATGTGAGCCTGCAAGTGGTAAGAGTTAGGCGGGGTAGCTGCCTGTCTTGAATTTAGTGTTTTGTAGAGTGCTAAGAATGTACACGTATGGACAAGAAACCCCAGAAGTCCTTCAGATGTTAGTTCTGCTTCTTTCACTTGGAAGTTCCCCTCTGCTGTGTATTGGTGTGCCATTAAAATGGGAAGAGTGCAGTTGCCCTCTGGCTGTGCTTGAGCTTCTTAGATTGGACCTCTTCTTTTCTCTGCTATTTTGCTGCAAAAACATCCCTTTCTAACACTAGAGTACAGAGGGGAAACTGGACTAATATCTTCCTTAAATGCATTTTTTAGGTCATAAGCTGAGTATGTCAGTACTGCTTATTAACCTGTGTATCAGACTTGGTTGGAGACTGTAAGGTGCACGCACACAAAAAATCCCCGTAACTTCACAGCAGATGCAGGCATGCAGCCTGCCTACTAGATGCAACCCTGCAATGCCATGTGTGTTTGCAGGTGGCCAGCGATCTGCCTGGAGTGACTGAGCTCTGGACATGCCTGTAGCCTGTGGGGACCACAAACAGAGTCATCTCCTTCTTTTGTGCAGGTTTTTCCTCATCTGTGAGATGGGGAGCACTGTTTTTCCCAGGCCCCCCAAGAGCAGAGCTGTAAGACCTTGTTAATTAGTGATTAGCAAGTGCTGGGAGGCTTTTGGCTGCAGGGCAGAGGGAAAGGCGGGTGGGGTGGGGGGTGGTGGAGGTGGGGGGAGTAGGGTGTGTGTGCTATGTGGCAGCAGTATCTTGAGGTCTTTTTGTCCCTACTGTTGCAAGGACAGAGGAAAACCTCGGCTTGGCCTTGAAGTGGGAGCTGTGTTGTGACTGTGCCATAGGTGGTGGTATGCATCCCCGTGAGCAGATGACTCGGTGATGCTGGGTGGGTTAAATCAGGCACTGACTGCAGGTGATGCTGAGTGAGGAGTGTTTAAACCCTCCCTGTGCCACAGCCTGCTTCCCAATCTGCCTGCTGGGATCCCAGCCCCTCTCCCTCCTGAGCAGCAGGATCCATGTCCCAGCCTTTAGGGTGTCATTCAGGGGGTCTTCCCTCTGCTTTGTCCCTGAAACCTGACAGACCCTTACCTTCTCCTTCTCAGGTGTGAGAAGAGACACCCTTGCTGGGGCAGCCCGTTCCTCAGGCTCTGAAGCTGGTACGTGCTGAGAGAACACGGGTGTACCCCTGTTTGGGACTCCCGGCGGTGTCTGCGCATTACGCTGAGGTGAGATTACCATGTTAAGTACACTAATCTTCCCAAAGGGCAAAGGGGAAAACACGATCTGGGGAGGTGGCTCTTCATGGAAGTAATTAGGAAGGATCCTTGCTGGTGTGCTGGTCCCTCATGTAGGAGGTTGGGACTGACTCGAGGGCAGCTGGTAGCTCTATTTAGTGGCTGATGTCTATTAAGAGGGGAGGTGTGAGAGAGCTTTAGGGAGCTGCTGGTCAGCTCAACAGGGTCTTTCTTGGTGTTAATAACTATGGTGTGAAACGTCACAAGATAGCAAAATCTCTAACTGCTGTGAGTCTGGATGTCTAAAGTTGTTCTCGTTGTTTAAAAAGAAGAGATGAGACATGGGTTTGTGATTAAGGAGGAGGAAACCTGCTGTGCAGGTCTGGCAGGGATCTGCCTTGGCTGGGGCGTATCCACTTGTCCTGGTACCTGCTTTGAAGAGGCGCGGGGAAGGCTGCTCTGCACACTGGCACCTTGGGCTATTGTTTCTGGCTGGGCTGGGTGGTGTTTCTCTGTGCTTGCTTACAGCATCGGATGCAGATTGCTTCCCAGGGAACAGCGTTCTGGATATGCGGACGTTGGCTTGGGTTTCCTCCTATGCAAAATAGGTTTATAGGAGTGTACTGAGCTCCTTTATAAAACAGCTTGTGATGCCTTTCATTAGATCTCTGTGTAAGAGAAAAATATTGTTAGCAAGTTACATCGTTAACGAGGTCAGATCATTGCCTTGTAACAAAATTAGTTTGTTTTGTTCTAATTAGTTTTAGTAGCTAGAGTGCTCAATAATTACTCATGTCCTTATGAAAGAGATGGGACAGCATGAGTATAGCTGCTGGCAGACTTCTCCGACTCTGAAATGAATTGTGCAGATTATTTTGGGAAGGCATCTTTCCAGATGCATGGTGCCCTTGGAGTGGTGCTGGCAGAACCCAGCTTCAGCCAGGAACGATCATGGTCCGTAGAGTGGCTCCTCTGTAAAGAGCTGTCTGTAGGGGTGTTCAGAGAAGCATTAACAGCAGGAACATCTTTGGACTCTGCTGTTGTCTTCATTTTTACGATCCCATTTGACATGCAGCATGCTAGGTGTCTCTCTGTCTCTCTGAACTCTTCCTTTCTTTACTCTATATAAATTTTCAAGACCCCAAGGACTGTCAAATACATCTGCTCTCTAAAACAGAAAATGCCCTCTTAGGTGTTTGCGCCTCTGGTATCATTTCTTTGGTTTTTTTCCTGATGTCAGTGGTGTGTTCCTGAAAAGGCAACCTGTGGAGGCCAGGATGGATGCAGCTCAAGGGGACAGGGTACTGAGAGCCACTGCTGTGGTGGTGACTTGGCTCAGGAGAAATGATTGTCGGCGGGCCATGCTTTTCCTTACAGTTGTGATGGTCATGCATATGCCTTCTGCGTATCCAGCTGCTGCACAGCAAGAGAAGATAACAGGTGGCAGCAGCAGGCATCTTCTCCTGTGCCTCGCTCAGGGGAACAGTGTTGGCTGTGAGACCACAGGACTTGCCGTGCCCTCGGTCTCTCTCGATAGACCCGTACCTGTAAACTGAGTCAGAGTGTAGCTTCTGATCAAAAGTCAGGCTGAACGTGACCATCCCACACGTGCTGGAGGTGAGTGGTTCTTCTCCAGCGTCTGCCTGGCAGCTCCCCGGGAGTGGGACAGAGGGAGAGCAGAGCTGCAGCACCGGGGAGTTGGTGCGGGGAATGGCTCTTGCTGGCACTGTGGCCTCCATTTCGTTGTGCTCTCCCTTCTCCTTGATGGGTCCTCACAGGATCCTGGGTCGGGCTCTTTGAGTGCACGCAGCTCAGCAGCTTATATTGAAGTTGTCATTTTGCAGAAAGTCTCTCACAGAAAAGGACAAGTTCATGCTGGAGCCCCCAGCTTTCCCTCCCCTTAATCTACTTGCTGACTTTGGCTAAAATATTGCTAATTCTTGCTGTTCTTTCCCTTTCCTTCCTAGTATTTTCTTCTGGCTCGGTTCAGATGTATTTTTTCCCCTGAAATTGAGGGAACTGATGTTGGGTAGTGTCTCTCTCTTGGAGGAGTGCCAGGGTTATTGGAACTGAGGTAGTTTGCAGGCTGTGATCTCTGCACCTTAGGGTTGCCTGCCTAGCTGGTCATAAACAGCAAAGTATCACTTGCCCAAAGTACATGTGAGGCTTGCTGGGTGTGCTCCCAGCACCACCTGCGTGAGGTGTTGGAGATGATGATCTAATGGACTCTTCCCTAAATAAAACCAGTGGGAAGAAATGCTCGAATATGAGTTTGTGCAGCTGATGTCATGTCTATAGGATGCAAATCTAGCTTCAGAGCTTTGACTGCTGCATGGACCTGCTCCTCTGCTGCTGTTTGTCTGTGTCGTCAAAGCTCCTGACAGACTGAGGCTGTGATAGCTGAGCTGCTGTCTGTGGTGGCCCTCCTGCTCCTTCCCATACCTTTGTTCTGGTTTTCCTCTTGTGGTGACTTGATTCAAGGAACTGAACAGACAAAAAGCTACATACTGGTGTTGTAAGGTGACTTTTTAGTGGTCTAGTCCCTGGGCTTAGAAGCACTGATGTGGGTGCAGGGAAGGGGCAGCTGCAGGACTTGATGTTTCTCCTTGATGAACTTTCCTGTCGGCCCATTTCTCCAGCCTGTCAAGGTTCTTATGAATGGCAGCACAACCCTCTGGGGCAGACTCAATGACCTGATATTCCTCCTGGGTCACCTGCCCTTGCTCCCACCCTTTGTGTACTTCCTTTTAATGTCTGAGATAAGCAAGGAGCTCCTTGCTCATCCATGCAGGCTCCCTGCCACCACTGCTTGGTTTCCAGGAAGTGGAGATGGGCAGTTCTTGAGCTTGGAGGACATGATCCATGACAGTCAACCAGGTCTCCTGGACTCCTGTTCTCCCCAAGACTGTGTCTCATGGGATTCCTCCAAGCTGGTCACTGAACAGGCCAGTGTCTGCTCTCCTGGAGTTCAGGGCTGTGGTCTGCAGGCTAGTTGTCCTGTTCACCCCTCTTGGGATCCTCAACTCATAGAATCATAAAGGACCTCTAAGATCATCGAGTCCAACCATCAACCCAACACCACCATGCCCACTAAACCATGTCCCTGTGCGCCGCATCTACACGTCTTTTAAATACTTCCAGGGATGGTGACTCCACCACTTCCCTGGGCAGCCTGTTCCAATGTTTAACCGCTCTTTCAGTAAAGAAATTTTTCCTCATGTCCAATCTAAACCTCCCCTGCCGCAACTTGAGGCCATTTCCTCTCGTCCTATCGCTTGTTACTTGGGAGAAGAGACCGACCCCACCTCGCTACAACCTCCTTTCAGGTAGTTGTAGAGAGCGATGAGGTCTCCCCTCAGCCTCCTTGTCTCCAGGCTGAACAACCCCAGTTCCCTCAGCCGCTCCTCATCAGACTTGTTCTCCAGACTATTCACCAGCTTCGTTGCCCTTCTCTGGACACGCTCCAGCACCTCAACGTCCTTCTTGTAGTGAGGGGCCCAAAACTGAACACAGTATTCGAGGTGCGGCCTCACCAGTGCAAAGAGTACAGGGGCACGATCACTTCCCTGGTCCTGCTGGCCACACTCTTTCTGATACAGGCCAGGATGCCCTTGGCCTTCTTGGCCTCCTGGGCACACTGCCAACTCATGTTCAGCCGGCTGTCGACCAGCTCCCCCAGGTCCTTTTCTGCCAGGCAGCTTTCCAGCCACTCTTCACCAAGCCTGTAGCGTTGCATGGGGTTGTTGTGGCCGAAGTGCAGGACCCGGCACTTGGCCTTGTTGAACCTCATACAGTTGGCCTCAGCCCATCGATCCAGCCTGTCCAGGTCCCTCTGTAGGGCCTTCCTACCCTCGAGCAGATCAACACTCCCACCCAACTTGGTGTCGTCTGCAAACTGACTGAGGGAGCACTCGATCCCCTCATCCAGATCATTGATAAAGATATTGAACAAGACCAGCCCCAAAACTGAGCCCTGGGGAACACCGCTCGTGACCGGCCGCCAACTGGATTTAACTCTATTCACCACCACTCTTTGGGCCCGGCCGTCCAGCCAGTTTTTTACCCAGCACAGAGTCCACCTGTCTAAGCCGTGAGCTGCCAGCTTCTCAAGGAGAATGCTGTGGGAGACAGTGTCAAAGGCCTTCCTGAAGTCCAGGTAGACCACATCCACAGCCTTTCCCTCATCCACTAGGCGGGTCACCTGGTCATAGAAGGAGATCAGGCTGGTCAAGCAGGACCTGCCTCTCATGAACCCGTGCTGGCTGGGCCTGATCCCCTGGTTGTCCCGCAGATGCCTTGTGAGCGCACTCAAGATGAACCGCTCCATAATCTTCCCCGGCACCGAGGTCAGGCTGACAGGGCTGTAGTTCCCCGGATCCTCCTTCCGGCCCTTCCTGTAGATGGGCGTCACATTGGCAAGCCTCCAGTCATCCGGGACCTCCCCCGTTAACCAGGACTGCTGATAAATGATGGAGAGCGGCTTGGCGAGCTCCTCTGCCAGCTCCCTCAGCACTCTCGAGTGGATCCCATCCGGCCCCATAGACTTGTGAGTGTCCAGGTGGCGTAGCAGGTCGTTAACTGCTTCCTCTTGGATTATGGGGGGTTCATCCTGCTCGCCGTCCCTGTCTTCCAGCTCAGGGGGCCAAGTACCCTGAGCATAACTGGTCTGCCTGTTAAAGACTGAGGCAAAGAAGGTATTAAGTACCTCAGCCTTTTCCTCATCCTCGGTGACAATGTTCCCCCCGGCATCCAATAAAGGATGGAGATTCTCCTTGGCTCTCTTCTTGTCATTAATATATTTGTAAAAACTTTTTTTGTTGTCTCTAATGACAGCAGCCAGATTGCGTTCTAGCTGGGCTTTTGCCTTTCTCATTTCCTCTCTGCATGACCTAACGAGATCCCTGTACTCTTCTTGAGTTGCCTGCCCCTTCTTCCACAAGCGGTAAACTGTCCTTTTTTTTTTTCTTGAGTCCCAGCAAGAGCTCCCCGTTCAGCCAGGCTGGTTGTCTTCCCCGCCCGTTCTTCTTACGGCGTATGGGGACAGCCTGCTCCTGCGCCTTTAAGACTTCCTTCTTGAAGAACGTCCAGCCTTCATAGGATCAAAGAATCATTAAGGTTGGAAGAGACCTCTAAGATCATCGAGTCCAACCTTCAACCCAACACCACCATGCCCACTAAACCATGTCCCTAAGCACCTCATCTACACGTCTTGTAAATATTTCCAGGGATGGTGACTCAACCACTTCCCTGGGCAGCCTGTTCCAATGTTTAACCACTCTTTCAGTAAAGAAATTTTTCCTCATGTCCAATCTAAACCTCCCCTGGCGCAACTTGAGGCCGTTTCCTCTCATCCTATTGCTTGTTACTTAGGAGAAGAGACCAACACCCACCTCGCTACAACCTCCTTTCAGGTAGTTGTAGAGAGCCATGAGGTCTCCCCTCAGCCTTCTGTTCTCCAGGCTGAACAACTCCAGTTCCCTCAGCCGTTCCTCATCAGACTTGTTTTCCAGACCCTTCACCAGCTTCATTGCCCTTCTCTGGACACGCTCTAGCACCTCAACGTCCTTCTTGTAGTGAGGGGCCCTGGACCCCTTTGCCCTTCAGGACTGTCTCCCAAGGAACTCTCTCAACCAGTGTCCTGAACAGGCCAAAGTCCGCCCTCCAGAAGTCCATGGTTGTGGTTTTGCTGCCCCCCCCTCCTTACTTCACCAAGAATCGAGAATTCTATCATTTCATGGTCGCTAAGCCCAAGATGGCCTCTGACCACCACATCTCCCACCAGTCCTTCTCTGTTTGTAAACAGAGGCACCTCCCCTGGTAGGCTCACTCACCAGCTGTGTCAGGAAGCTGTCTTCCACACACTCCAGGAACCTCCTAGACTGTTTCCTCTCTGCCGTGTTGTATTTCCAGCAGATGTCCGGGAAGTTGAAGTCCCCCACGAGAACAAGGGCTAGCGATTGAGAGTCTTGTGCCAGCCGCTTGTAGAATGCTTCATCCGCCCCTTCATCCTGGTTAAGTGGTCTATAACAGACTCCCAGCAGGATATCTGCCTCGTTGGCCTTCCCCCTCATCCTTACCCATAAACACTCAACCGTATCATCATCACAATCGTTGAGCTCTAGACAATCAAAACACTCCCTAACATACAGAGCCACCCCACTGCCTCTCCTTCCTCGCCTGTCCCTTCTGAAGAGTTTATAGCCATCCATTGCAGCACTCCAGTCGTGAGAGTCACCCCACCATGTTTCTGTGATGGCGACTAAGTCATAGCTATCCTGCTGCACAACATCTCACGGCCACTGCAGCCAAGGCTGCTCATGACCTTCACGTCCCTGACCAGTTCTTCCTCGTTTGTAAGTCCTAGGCCCAGCAGAGTGTCTCCTCTCATTGGCCTCTTGCTCTCCTGTGTCTGGAAGCTGTCATCAGTGTTCTCCAGAAACCACCTGGCTTGCTTGAGCCCTGCTGTGTTGTTCCTCCAGCAGATATTGAGGTGGTTCAAGTCCCCCATGAGGACTTGGGATTTGCAAACACGAGGCTTCTTCCAGTTGTCTGAAGGTCTCATCTACTTTGTCCTGATCAAGTGGTCTGTTGCAGACACCCACCACAATGTTGCCTGTGTTGATCTCTCCCCCAACCCTGAGCCTTAAGCTCTCGACTGGCTCATCGGCTGTCCTAAGGCACAGCCCCATGCACTCCAAGCAAGTCTTCCTCCACACTGTCCCACAGAGGCCATGTCCATCCATCGCAGCACTTGGTCATCTCAGCTGTCCCACCGTGTCCTATGGTCCTGGTGAGGCCATAGCCTCAGCTGTGCCCTGGACCTGCCTCCAGGCAGTGGGGGAAAGCCACATCCCCCTGCAGCATCCTGGACTGCGGGGGCTCGAGCCATGCTCCGGCTGCACCATGGGCCTCTCCTTTAATCAGTTTTGAATTTCCCACATTTTAATTCTGTTGAATGCCCTTAATTCCTGTGTCATGGAACAAGGAAAGCTCTGTACAGAAAAGCTCTGGTACAGACGTGTATTTTGGCAATTCTAAAAATACACCTCACTCGCTGAGGCTTGTGTGGGGTAACCATAGCAACGTGGCTCCAGGAGCAGGGTTAAAAACGATTGCACCAATTAAGGGGAAAATAGAGCTGTTAAAGCTTATAAAACCTAAAAATTAAAAAAAAAAAAAGCAACAAACACTGTGCATGATGCTGTGGTCTGCGGGCCACCTTGTATTGGGTTGATTGAAACTGTCCCCCTTCCACTCTTAAGGAGCATCCCAAATGCATGTCGATAAAGCCGCTGTTCCTGCAGAGCATCCGGCTCTCGGTGCGCTCAGCCCTGCCTGTTGGTCCACGCGATGCAGCCGCCCCATGCATACGGCTCCCAAACCAACAAAGCAAGATTAAACAATGGGTAGATGTGGGAATGCATCTTCTTGAGAGTGAAATGTGCTGGCTCAAAGAGAGCAGCCTGGCTGAAACCTGGGGAGTGTTCTGAGGATAAAAGCATGGTCTGAAGAACAATTTTGGCCTGCAGTGCTGGCCTGTGTGAGGGGGCAGAGGTATGTTAAAATTGGTGCGCTGAGCCAAAGTCCCTCAAAATCAATGGAGATGCTTTCATTGATGGATTAGCTCTGGGCTGGGAAAGCAGACCTGGTAAAAGCTACCAGATGAGCCTGAAAGCGAAGGGATAATTTGGTCAAAATATATTTGCTTTCATTGTCCTTGCTGAGCCCTGGCCAGGGTCAGAGGAAGCCTCAGGAATGTGTTATTAACCTGCTTGCTGGGGATGGTGCTGGGGAGTGTCTCTCTGCCTAGAAACTTCTACTGGAGCAGACTGGGCAATCTGGTCCTTCAAAAAGCTTGAAATAATTTTATTTCAAGCACCTTTTTGCTATGCCTCACAGAAAAATATAATGGAAGGATTCAGAGTATCTCTTTCCAAAATATTCCAGGGTTTTTGCAGATGTCTCAGGTGTTTTCCCTCCCTGGCTGGCTGTGCTTTGCCACCCCGATGTGCTGATGCCATCCCATGTTTGTTGGGTGCTGTGGACAAGGGGGCTTGGGTGCAAATGTGCCTCTGCCTGATGCTCTGGGAAGTTTCTGATCCCGGAGCAGAGAGTGGTGATGATGCTGCCCGTCCCTGGGCTGGTGATGGTTCCTGCCCTGCCTGTTTTCCCCAGGACTGCTCAGCTCTAGTCTTGATCAGTCCCACTGACTGTGAAGAGCCCCTGGAATCTTCTTGCTGTGTATGGAAGCACTGGAGAGGAGGATCCCAGGGAGGGGTACTGGTTGCTTACTGGTTTTGCTTGTCCTGAAGCGTGCAGGTATTGCTGTGGAGCCAATATCGGTGGAGGAGAGGTTGAGGTTAAAACCACGCTAGGCTTGGAATGGTGGATGCAAACCAGAGGTCTGCAGGGAGGAAGGAAGCGGAGGCCGTGCAGCTGTGCTCAGAGGATGCTGCGCCCACTGCAAAGCAGCAGCAGGGTCTCCCAAGACAATTTAGGTGAAGGAAGCTGCGATGAAGTCACCAGTTTACTTGGCTTGGTGGTGGCAGGAGATGTCGTTAGCGGTGCTGGTGGGGATGGGACGAGAAGTTCAGATTAAAGGTAGTGAGAAGACAAATGGGCACTTCTGTCTTGTGTGTGCAGGGCATCGTCCCCAGGCTGGCAGCCTGCTGCATGGCGGCCAAGCTGTCCTGCACACAAGGTGGTCAGTGTTTAACACAGCTGTCACCAGAGAAGGATCTCCGTGTCTCTGAGAGCTGGTCCTTACCGTCCGCTGGGTGTGAGCAAAACCTTGACTGTGCCCTGTGAATGCAGGCTGAGCTAGTGATTTGGGCATGATTTTAGGCAGGTGCAGCAGGGCTGGCATTAATCTTTGGGGAAGGCAGGTGTGGGTGCCCCTGCAGCTCCCTGGGATGCTTGCTTTGCTGGACTGGGGGGCTCCAGGGGGTGACATTGGTCCAGGGTGGTGGAATTGCAGCCCCCTGCGACCCTGCAGCAAAACCTTCCACTTGCAGAGGAGCCCTGGACAGGATGGGGATTTAAGTCTTTAAACTGGTTTAGGCAAATTTAAAAAATTTTAAGGTGGATGTCTTTTAACTCGCTTTGAATTATGGTTTGCATCAATTTGGGTTAATTGAGCTGGAGGCCACCCTGTAGCGTGGGGTTTTTTGCATAGGTTAAACCAAAAGTGTGCATGAAACTGTTTTGGAAACTGGGCCAGGCTGGGGAAGAGGCAGAGCTGAAGGCAGGATGCAGGGGAAGGCTCGAGCACAGCTGGTGGCAAAGCTGGAGACACATGAAGGTGCCAGGAGCCTTCCTGGGCTCTGACTTGAGTCCTTGGCTCCTGGTTTTGGGGCCGGTTTGCTGGGTGAGGACTTGGTGGCGAAGCTGGCACGGCGGGAATTTAACAGGGATCAGGCAGCCGTGTGCTCTGGTAGCACTGAGCTGCTGAAAGGGTGAATGGCTGGTCTGGAAGGACGTGTGTGTAAACAGCCGAGGAGTCATCCTGCGACCGGACTTGGCCACCCTCAGAGCCGCGGGAGCTCCGGCAGATGCAGGTTTGGCTCAAAGCCTTGTCAGGTGGGAGGGAGGAGGGCAGCGAGATTCACCCCGCTCCTCAGGCTGCTTGGGAAGGGCTGTCCCGAGGCTGGTCCTTTCCACTTCGCCTCCTCTGTAGCTGTCACATCTTGCACATGTGGCGCAACTCCAGCGCGGTTCAGCACTGGTTTTCCTCTACTACTTTGCAGGCAAACCGGGGTGCAACATGCGTCTGGTCCATCAGCTCTCTGTGACCCTTTCTCTGGCAGCTCTGGCATTTGTTTGGTGTCCGTGTGCCGCTCCATTTCCATTAGAAGGAATGCTGCGGAAGTGAAATCCAATGCTTTCTTCTTTCTATTGCCACTGCTTCCTCAGCGGCCATGGTCCCTTGTAAAATGCCTCTGCTTTTCCAGCTGAGACTGCAAGAGGGGCAGCAAGGTGATGACGTGTGTGTAGAGAGAGGGGAAGAGGCAGCATAACGAGCTACTGTTCCCTCCCTGTGAGGTATAATGTCAAGAGGATTTCTTATAAAGTGTGCTTGCCCTATTCCAGCAAAATTAAAATTAGTTCTAATTAAGTGGAGGTTAACCTCCACTGTGCATGCTGCAAATTAATGGAATGTGCGATTAACTTATCTTGCAGCACTAGAGGTTCTTGAAAATTACTTGGAAAGAAATGTAGCCCTGTATGTAGTTTGAATTTTTAATTTGTTAATAGTTTGGGTTTGAATTAATTAATTTTAAATGATGGACTTTTGATCTTTTCTTTTTTTAACCACTCCTTCTTCTGCAGCTTAAGTGTATCTTTCCAACTCTTCTCCCTTTGTAGTGAAATGAATTGGACAAAAATACATAATATGATAAAAATGTGCTAAATACATCCTGAACCACAACCATGGTAAAGCCTGTCTTGTCTCCGTGGTGTGGGTGAGCACTGTGGGGCTGTCTCTGCTGCTGCCCCCTCCAAGGGGAGGGCTGGAGCAGGACCCAGAGGTTTAGGGGAAGACAGTACATTATATCATCTTGGTGTGAGTTTTGGGGGTAAAACTCATCTTGTGGCTTTTTGCTTTCTTTTGGAAGTGGTAATTTGGGTTTGCAGTCATGTGTTTTGAACATAGCTTCATCTTTTCTGGACAGCCATCTTTTGCTGTGTAACTTTCCCTGTTGCAATACCCAGGTGAGCACAAGCAGGTCACGCTCCTGTTTGGTTTACCAAGCCAGAGAGGACTGAAACTCCTTGGGGAAAACCCAGTGTGACCTTTGCATGAAAGCTTTCATTTCCACTCACAGCAAGCTCCTGCCGCTTGTGTGCCAAAGTCAGGGGAGTGAGGGTCTGGTTTAGGACTGACTTGGGGTGCAGCATGCTAACTCACTCTTCTGCTGGGGATAGTGTTGGACTAGCCATTTGAGCCATTCCAGCAATGTTTTAAAATTAAAATAGCAGACATCATCTCAGAAGTTTCCCGGTCCCTGCCAGAGCATTGACCTTGTGAGGCTGGCTTCAGCTGAAGACAAATCTTCCGAGAATGGCTGTTTTCTCTCCCCCAGCTTCCTTTTCCTGCGTGCTCCCAAGCTGTGGGGACCCATGGCTGCCTCTGGATCCAGATCCAAGCCTGCCCTCCTGGGTCTGTTGATGGCCCTGCTCCCAGCAGCCCCCTGCTCTGCCTCTTGTGGGAAGCTTTGGACACGCTGTTCTCGGCTCCTTATCTGACAGTGCAGGGACTGGCTGGGGCTTCACTGTGGTCGCCATCCAGCAGGCCGGCATTTCTGGAGGAGCAGGAGTGAGGTCTGGCTTTTCCGTTCCCCACTCGAGCCCTTCTATGTGCCTGCTCTGGTTTGCAGCTCCTCAGGGTTGGTCCTTGAGTGCCGGCTGTGGCATCTCCATCTCGGGAAGGAAATGGCTCGTCCCGAAACTCAGCGTATCAGAGTCCCTGTGCTCAAACTTTCAACTTAGAAGGTGAGTCCTGTGCTGTTTTGCTTGCTGCTGCTGTTTGCTTTGGCTTGAGGATGCTCTGTTTTCTGCACGTATCTGGCAGTTGGGTTGCCCAGGGTGCTGGGTTTCTGTTGGGGAAGAACAAGTTTTCTGGGGGGGAAGAGCAGGCCTTAAGGGTGAGCTTGTTATTTTCTCAAACCAAGTGAGTGGGATTTGGAGGAGGAAGCAGAAGGGTGGGCAGCAGTTCCTAGCAGTGGTCTTGCTCTTTATTTTTGTGGTCAGTTAATGTCTCTGAATTGGCAGTCGTGGCTGCTGCCCGTGTGACAGGGGAGAGCACAGGGGAGATCTTGCAGGAGGCGGGAAAAGATGCAAACGGGGCTGCCATGGCAGTCTCTAGCAGAGTGCTCTAGGTGGATTTGGCATGTTACGCAACCCTGGTGCTGGTGTGATGCTGTTGGGCAGTTTTGGGGACCCAGCATGTCCAGGAGAACAGAGAGGCAGTTTGAAACTCTGTAATGGTGATGCTTTGGAGCAATGGCCATGTCCCAGTGTGGGCTACCCCAAGGGGTGGTGGCACGTGGTTCCCAGCCATGGCTCAGCCAGCGCTGGCCTTGCCTGCCTGTTTTGGGGCTGAGGCGGGCGGCTATCAGTGCGGGAGGGCAAGATGGCTGGGGCTGGAGAAGGGGCTCTGCTGTGTCGAGCCCTCTCCAGCAAGCCGGAGGGGCTATCCTTCAGCCTTGCAGGGTGGGGGAAGCTACCTGACCTTTAGTGCAGATTTGTTTCTGCATTACTTGCCCTTTTAATACATGATTGAAAACAGGCTGTAGGGGAGAGGGAGCCAGAGCTCTGTAATGGAGCTACTGGGATCAGTCAGGAGCATTTCTTGGAGAAAAAGAGCATGTAGAGGGAGTGGATTTTGTTGGTGATGGATTGCCTGCCTGCGTGGAGATACAGACCCGGCTCTGGGGTGCTGCTGTACAAACTTAACATGAGGGTCACAACCTGTTGTGTCACCGTTCAGTGCAAAGAGCTCAGGAACGCCCTGTGGTCTGGCATTTGGGGAGGCTTTGGAGGAGGCTCCGGAGGTGCTTGCTGCAAACCTTACCTCCTGAAAGCGCTAGCACTCACCTCTCGCAATTGCCTTGCCTGTGCTAGCTCAGCCCTCTGGGGTGGCTTCCGCTGGGCTGTGGGGACAGTGGTCATTCACATGGACAAACTGGTGCATGTGATCTGAACATCCATCCCTGGGGCTGGCCAGGGGCTGGCCACCAAATGGGCATAGGAGCCTGCCATGGCACCGGCAGTCTGGGTCCCTGTGTGCCTGCTGGTGCTGTATTGTTTCAGTGTGGCAACAGTGCCTCACTGGTGTTTTGGCTGAAATCTTATGAAATCTTTATCTTGAGTGTACATGACCTATTCATCTATCTTTAGGCATTGAGCAAATACAGAGGCATATTGGATAAAACACTACAAATATTTGTAGTTCCCTGAGAAAAGAGCTCTGTGAAACTTGAGGTTTCGCATTACGTGTGGTCCTTTCTTGCTCTGCTTTTCAGGTTCAGATCTTGAAGTGCTTGGCAGAGAGACAAGGCTGGCCTTTCACAACCAGAGAATTGAAGGGCTTTGTCACCTCTGCCAGTCCTGTGCCCCACGCTTGTGACCGTCTTGCAGTCTGCATGATGCTGGTATCTGCCCATGATGCAGGCAGATGCTGACAGGCGGCTGCACAGGGTGGGCTCTAAAGCCTTTGTCCAGGGGACTGATACTGCGGCCATGTGTGGAGTCTAGTAAAATCCTGGCAGCCTGGCCAAGTGCTTTGGGTCCTGGTGCAGGGAACTCTGTCCTTCTGGACCATCCCTTGGGACAGGACACCTGGTAGGAGCGTATACAGAAATGGTGTATAGAAATACTGAGGAGTTAAGCATGCTCTGAATGTAAAGAGGTGGTGTGACAAGGTGGAGGAGTATGCCTTTCTCAAGGGCAGGGATGGTGTAAGGTATTTGGAAGCCAAGTTTGCTTCTCATTCATGGAGAGCATTAGAGAAAGCCCCATGCCTGACAGCAGTCTGTTAGCTGGAGGGGAGGGTGAGGTGCTGGTATGCAGTGGGTGTGAGGATGCTGCTTCCACCCCCCTTGGAGCACCACAAGTTGAAACCCAAGGATGTTGGGTTTCAGCCACTGTTCGTTGATTGACATGTCTGCTGTTTTGAATTCTGTAGTCTTTCCATTCCACTCCTTTGAAACTTGGAAGAAATTTTTCTGTGCATCTACACCAAGCAGATGGGGTGAAATGGGAAATTTCCAACAGCTGAGACAAGCAGTGAGGGTTGCTGAGGGATGGTGGCGTGGGGTGCTGTTGTGTGCTGCATCGTTTATAAAACCCAGACACTTAAAAGCAGGGAAGCGTACAGTTTAAGGACATAATAAATCTTACCTCCACCCATATTGCAAACATGAAGCATATCCTTCATACCCAGTGCAGAGAAGATTACAGCTTTAAAGGATCATAAACTCTCCTTTTTATCGGGGCATTAAAATTCAAGCACAACTAGAAATCCTCCTGCAGAAGTGACAGTTGCAACAGGTCTGATCCTGGGGAAAGGGCTTAAGTGTGAGTAACTTGGCTTGGCATAATCAGAGGGATTACCTGGGGCCAAATCCAGTGACAGCAAAGTTGAGGGGGAATGTCTTGCCATAGACTTAGGTGGGTTTTGTGAGTAGAGTGGGAGTATGTGCCATGTGTGTACATAGATGAGCTCAGGGTGTGCTAAACCAGTAGTCTGTGATCAGCTGAGTGTATATCTGAGGATGTTCCCACTTTCTCTTCCCTTCTTCTCCTGTTTGAGCTGCCTGTTCGACCTCTCAGCTGAGCCCTGAGCTGTCACTTGCTCGCAGTTCACCCTAAGTGATGTGAGATGGATTTGCCATAACCTCCGAGTCAGAGCCCAAGTGTAACAAGGTTTTCCAGCAAAGCTATGCTTACAGAAATGTTCCCAAGAAATGCTTTCTGGGAGGGCTTGGAAATTCAGTTGTAAACAGAGATATCAGAAATATGTGATTATATTATTCCTCTATTTCCCTTGAAATGATGACAACGTTTCCAAGTGACAAAGCACTGTGGTCCTCCAAAGCTGGGGACCGGGTGTCATCCCTGTAGGGTGGCTCTGGTGGCCATCTTCAGAGTGGTGGCTGTGTCCCTGCCTCATCAGGCTTTGCTGAGGCTATGGTTCTGGCACCATCTGGGGGTGTCCTGGGCAGGGTTATGTCAGCATCTGCCAGCAGATCTGGGAGGAAAACAGATCCTCTGTGTGCATCTCCGAGGATCCTGTTCATCCTGTTTGGTTAGAGCCATCCCTACCCATTGGGCTCATGCTGGTGCTCCTCTGTGCTGCTTCCGTGGCCTCTGGGGTTGTGTGAGGAACGAGTGATTTCAGCTCTGTTTAGGAAAATTTCAAATGTCAGCACTAAAGTCAGCATTGATGAAACTTCCTAAAATAGGGTTCAGGTAGAAGTTTATACTTGTACTTCCTCAGTATGTTTTCAGATCTGTCCCTCAACAGGCATGTGTTAAGCTAGGACCTTTGGTCCTTATAGCAAATATCTATACTATATTTATATCCTCACACACTTCTCCCTCCTCCTCACTGGAGGGTGCTGAAATTGATACAAGACTGCTGTTTGCAGTTGTTCTCGTCTGGGTTTAAAAAGCAGTATATGCTTTGAGTGGGACCTTCGTAAAACTGCAAGGTCTCACTAGCTCTCAACAATCATCTTTGAAAAATGTTGATTCTTTTTTTCTTTTCTTTTTTTTCTTTTTGCTTTGGATTTCTTCCAAGCTGAGTGCTTTGGGGTTTTGCCAATGTCGAGAAGCAAAGACATAGCTTACACTGGGATCACAGAGTGTTTAAGCAAAGCCTTCTGGTGAAGCCGCTGCAGCAGTGATACTCCAGCACAATCTGTGGCAGAAGTGTTTGTTTTCATTTGCTGCACTGATCTCATGTTCGGATGGGTAACGGCTGTTTGTCCGAACTGCAGTTGTGCTGTCGGTCACAGCAGCAGAAGCGTGAGCTGGGAGCTTTGCACTGAAGGACGCTGTGCTCTCTGCACAGAAGAATTGAGAGCCTCCAAACCTGATTCAGCCAGCCGGACATGCAGGAGGTACATGTGTGTGCATCACTCCATCGAGCTCCACCAGCTGGCTCTCCTGTGGAGTCTGGTGTGTGTTGATGGGTGCTGGCTGGGTGGTGGGGTGCACCTGGAGAGATGCTCACACCTGCTGGTGGTGCAGTGCTCTTGGGAGAGCAGCACCCTCGGTCCCATGTGCTTGGTGGGGTTCAGCTCTACTGTTTCTTATCGATGGTGCTCAGGCACTGGAAGAAGGGTCTTTTAGGTATTGGAAAGGGGGTTGCGTGATAGAAGGCAAAGAGTAGGCTGCATGGTCACCTTTGGACTGTTAAGGATGGAGAAGTCAGTGGTGGGGCCACCTAAGGACTGGTTTGGGGGCTCCATCATCAATCTGAAAACACGAGTGAGCAGTGACCTGATCTAGGCTTACAAAATCATGAAGGTGGTGAGTCAGATGAAGGTGTGACTGTTGCTCACCACATCTCTCAATACTAAACCTAGAAGATGGCAGTGAAACTAGTGGGTAGTAAATTGAAAGAAGATGAAAGAAGGCGCCGCTTCACCGAGCAGGTAGCAAATGCCTGGAACCTGGTGCTGCAGTAGGTCGTGGAGGCAGATGGCTTGTTTGAAAGGCACTGGGCAGATTCTTGGCCAGCAGGTCTAGAGATGGATCCAGAAAGGACTTGTCTGGGATATACCCACTGACATACCTCATTTCATAGTTGTGGATGCTGGGAGAGTCCAAGGGAATGGACCACAGGGTGCCAAGGCTCCTGTGCTCTCCCTAAACAGCCTCTTTGGAGAAGGTCAGGGCAGAACAGTAGAAAAGCCAGGCGTGGTCTGCATGGGGTGCTGAAGTCTGCTAGGGGACACCCCAAAGGTCAGGACAAATGTGCCCAGGGCAAGAACTTGCACAGTCTTCCTTGAACTCTGCCAATCTGCAAGATGTGTCTGTGGGCACTGCCAGGCTAAACTTTCTCTAGTCACACTAGGTTTTGCCTCGGGTAAGGATTCTTGGTCATAGGCTGTGGATTGGGTGTCTGCTTATTAAATGAATGTACTGGGCTGCAGCAGGTTTCACTCGAGGTGTGCAAAGGTGCTTTGAGAGCCCAAATCCTCCAGAGAGTGTGACTTCTCTTTCCAAAGCCAAGGGGTCTGTGCAGGCCCCCCCTGCCCCCCATAGCTCTTTACCCCATGCTAGGACCAGGGTTGGCAGAGCATTGAAGCACAGCAGAGGGGGGAGGTCCAAGGAACAGGAGGAGATCTTCTGGCCCAGGAGGATCGATGCTGTTTACACTGGTTTTGTTGCAAGCCAATGATTCGTTGCCAGCTTTAATGGTAGAGCAAAGCATATTTACTCAGCTTGTTTGGACGGATAACAACTCCTGGATAAGAAACTGTAAGATGAGAATCAATTAGAGCCTTCAGCTCTTGTGCGAAAGATCTTATTTGACATCTGATGCCCTGTGAAACTGAGTAAGGACAATGCTGCTATTTATGCGGTTCTCTTCTGGTTCCTTCCCTTCTTCCCCGTCATCATCTTTGCTCTAATATTAGAGCACTAACCCTCTGTGTGTTGCTCCCAAAGCCAGCACTGACACCAACCCTTTCACGTGGTTCCTCTGAAGAAATCTTTGTGTTTGTGAGGGGAGTGTGTTGGGGGTGGGACAGCAGTGCTGGCGGAGTGTTACATTCCTCTTCCCTTCTCTCCCCGGGGAAGAGGCAGTGATTGCAGAAGGCTGACTTTCTGGCAGGGAGAGCCCAGTGCAGGTACTAGTGTGTGCCCTGCAAGTGGTTGTAGACGGGGTTTGCGTGGCAGCTGGAGCCAGGTCCACCGCGCAGCAGGGTCAGAAGGGTGATGCCTGGGGCTTTCTGCTGTTTCCACTCTGGGTTCACTGCTTTGGGTGGCATTGTGGTCTTTTGCTCCTCTCCACTTGATTCCTTGGTATGTTGAATGGTGACATGACTTCACTCCCTTCTGCTGGGAGCCGTCTTGTCACAAGAGCAGATGAAGTCATCTTCCTGTGTGATGATGGCCCCTGGCAGCGTATGTGTGGCGTGAGGAGGTGGGAGAGGGTGCAGAAGAGCAGAGGGGGGTGATGGCTGTTACAAACAAAAGGCCCCTGCTGTCCTGGAGATCCTGCAAGACTCCTGTGTTAGGGGAGAGTCATTGTGAGTCCATGTCACCATGACATCTCCTTGCCTACGACTCAGCCAACTGCTGCCCAAGTTGCCAGTGGATGAGTCAGCAGGCGGTGACTCAGTAAGGTCACCGGACCGTATTTACCCTCCAGGCAGAGAGATTCCTGGCTGCATTTATGACACAACTTGCTTAAAAGCCTCTTCACTAAGCGGTGACGCTTATACCCTTCTCTGGGCTTGGGTACTGGCAGGCTGCCACCACTGGGGAGTCCGTGTTCAGCAGGGTCCCAAGGACTGTAGCTCTCAGAAACAAAAGCACGCGTGAACCTGCTCTCTGTCCAGGAGAAACACCTCATCGTAAACTACGAGCATCCATGCAGAAACATGACGCTGTGGAGGAAAGGTTTGCAGTGGGCTTGCCTTTTTTTTTTCTTCTTTTTTTCCTCCCCTTTGGTACCAGACTAACTGCATTAAAGAGCATTTCCCTTGAATGCACCCAGTCCTGAACATGAACGCTCTTGTCATGAGTAAAGGAAAAGCTTTTCAGAGAGGTAGAATAATTAATTTGCTCTTCTTACCTTGGGACTTAATTTTGAGGCTGGCTTGATGCTCACAGAACATGCACTTGATCTTATCTTGGCTTCTTTATCTCCTTTTCCTCCCTTTAATGATGATGCAAAAAAGATTTTCAACTTCTTTTGACTGTTGGCTCTCTAGGTATGCTTCAGTGGAGGTGCGAAATCCAGTAGGAACTTCTTAGATAGGTGGGTTGTTCTGTAACTTGTATGGAGCTGTGGTGTTGTGCCTTGTACATCTCTTAAAAATAGCTTTTAGATTTGAAGGGTCTTTGGTCTGCAAGCTGAAACCTACTTTTCTAGCAGGGGTGTGCTGTTAGGTTTGGCAGAACTGGGGAGGTCAAAGCCAGCCCTGCCCTCTCCATGCCTGGCTTGCTGGGTTCTTCCTCCACCCCCTGAGCGCCAGCGAGGTCTCTGCTCCTGGAGCCATCTGCCCTACTGCTGGCACATTGTCAGGCAGTGTGTCCTCCCTGCTGAGCTGGGCATAAGCCTCAGTGCCCAGCATGAGCACTTGTGCAGCTTGGCTCTGCAACATGACATGATGATGTGGACTTGAAAGAGAAGAGGAGCAGGTGAGTGTGCTTCAGAAAAGGTCCTGCGCTGGTAGAAATGAGCTGTTGGCGGCAGACAAAGAATGGCTGGAAGTACTAGGGCTCAAGACCAGCAAAGCTGTCCTGCTTTCAGTGGTCCAGCCCCTCCACAGTATGGCTGGAGCTGGTGAGCCTTAGTGGATAGGGCACCAGGGAGAGGCAGCGTGACCCTGCTTGGCTGGGCAGATCACATCACCCCTCTGTGCCCTGCTTCCCCCCAGGATGGGAGACCTGCCCTGCCCTGCCCTCGGTGTGTGCGGAGAGGGGCCGGGGATGAGCTGGGTCTGCTGGCCAGGCTGCTTGTGGGTCAGCAAGTATAAAAGTGCTTGTACCACTTTTGCCTCCTTACCTGAATTTGAACAAGGCTGTCCCTGTACAGAAATGTAGATAGCTGGCCAGAATTAACTAGGACAGGTGTCCTAGTTAATAGGACCCTATCTGGGTGCTGTTACACTGCCTGCATATAGCTTCATGTGTGGGGCAGGAGGGGTGAGGGCTGGGTTTTGTCCTCCTCTGTGTTTTCCAGGGAATGCTGAGTGTGTCCTGGCAGTGAAGGGTGGATGTGCACTGCCTTTGGGTACAGTGGTTTGCGAGGCAGCCACTCTGCTTTCCTTTCCAGCCCGCAGCCAGTGCTCTTGGAGGGGGCATCTGCCGCGGGGTGATGGACGTCCCATGGGAGCACTGGCTGTTCCCGCTCTCTTGGCTCATCCTGGGGAGCTAGGCAAGGAGCAGAGGGATGGGAGGGCAGCTAAGGGGGGACATGGCCTTGTTGTGTGGTGTGGTTGTGAAGCTTTCCTGCTCCAGGCGTGTGCGTGCACCCCGAAGTGGAGCAGTGCCTGCCTGTGCCTGGGGGTTTTTGGAGGTTGGACCTTTCTAGGGAGAAGGCGCAGGTTGCAGCACTGGAGGCTGCGGGAGGATGTTGGGCTGGCGGGACGTGACCTGCCTTGGCAGCACTGCCAGCACCCAGCCCTGTCCCGGGGTGCTCCCCCTGCCTGCCCACGGCTTCTGGCAGCTGCTGGGAGCCGTGGCGGTGCTGATAGCTTTGGCAAGTTTATGCTGTTGATTTTGCCTCTAATGCCAACATCAGGAAGCACACTGAAATAAATTAAGACGATGACTGGAAGAAAGCCAAAGCCTTTCCATGGCTCCTGCCGGAGTCACTCCCACCCGAGTGCTTAAGGTGTGAAGTGTCCCTCTGTGCCTCGGTTGGCTCTGGGCTGCGAGTCGGACCGAGACGGGCACTGGCAAGCATCCCCTGGTTCCCAGGGGATATGCCTTGAGTAAATCAATCCATACGCCTGTAAAATCTTAATTGCACAATTTAACAATGTATTGCAGCTTTTCCTGGTGCAACTGTGAGATAGAGTGTTGTAAAAGTTTACAGCTGTAATAAACAGGTCCTCCTGTAAGGACAGTGTTGTTCTTTCACACTGCTGCTGGTCAGTTTTTAACTGGGATGCTAAAAATTGTGAGTTTTCTTTAGCAAAGGTTACAGTCTGCTTTAAAGCTCCTGGTTAACAACATCTCTGCTCCTGCCAGCTCTTAGCCTGGCCCTGGCTGCCAGCACGTCCCATCCAGGCTGGCAGTGCTCCCAGCAGCACAGGCATGGCCAGGTCACGTCCCTGTGTCAGTCCCCCTGTGCCACGGCTGCTGTTTGGTTTGGCCCCAGCTCTGTGCACAGCATTGCTTCTCAGGCTCTGGGATTTCTGTAGCAAGCGTGCGTGCTGTGCCGGGGATGAGCAAAGGTGAAAGCTGGCTGTCTGGGCACCTCTGGGCACACAGGGCTTGTGGCTTGCCTGGATTTCACCCTCTGCTCAAGCCCTGGCGAGGTCCTGGAGCTCTCCCTGCTGCAGGCGGGGATGCTGGATGCTCGTTAGTCAAACAGCCTGCTGTCTCTCTTGCACACAAATGTTACTGGTGTGGCTTGGCTTTCTGGCTCATAGGTGAACTAATGAGCAGCAAAGTTATTTTCTCTCTTTTCTTGGTATGTGTAGAGTTGCTTCATGGATTTGATTGTGAGTTTTTTGCGTGGTGTAAAAATGGTGACAGGTCACCAGAGTTGATGTGCAGCCTCTGAGAGCTGCTGAAAGAGGCAGTGGTTGGATGGCTGAGGAAAATGAGCCATCCTGCATTAGACTCAGCTGTTAGGGTAGAAAAATGCTGAAAGAGACTGGGAGGAGGTTGGACACGGCTGAGTCCTCCCTTCATGATAGAGTGTGTTGTCTGAAGCAGCGGGGATGGCGATGCGGAGCCCGGCTGCAGCCCTGGGGCAGGGAGAGCTGCAGAGGATGGTGCTAGCCTGGGCTGGGGGAGGCAGCGGCTCACTCCCTGTGGAGCCCCCAAAGTCACCGCCTGACACATTGCATGCACACATGCACATACATGCTATTGCTTAACAATTATTTTTTTCATACTCCAGTCCTCATTAACTGGTACGTCTGCAGTTGTAGTCTCCTGCTGGGCTTTTGGGGGGGCTGAGTTGTGTTTGGAGAGGGGACACTCCCCTTCCCCCAGCTGTGCTGAGCCCCAGGAGCATTGTGCAGTGCCCTGTTTGCTCCGAAGACTGCATCCAGTCTCAGGTCACTGTCATTGCTCTGGAGGGGAAAAAAAAAACTAACAAGCAAACACATTGTGTGTAACTTGGAAGCCAGAAAGTGAATGGTTTGGGAGTTAATGGCATTTTTATCAGCAGGCTTTGCTGTGTGCCTTCACGGGCCAGCTTATTGCACAGGGCTGTGTTGATTTACTTGTGCAGTCCTGGTTATTGCGCTTTGTTACTCTCTGGGAGTAATCGGGCCCTGAGGAGGATGTTCGCAATGACGAGACCTTTTCCTTTGCTTTTTTTTTCCTTCCTTTTTTTTTTTTCCTTTTTTTTCCCCTCAGAGCTGCTGTAATGGAGCTGGGGCTCTGTCAAGCCCGTTATCTTTTAATGCATTCATCCCCAGGCAAGGTGGAGGGCAGGGGCCCGTCCAGCATGCCAGCATGCAGCAGAACATATAGTTGGGGGAGCTCTCAGTTGCCGAAGAAGTCTAGCAGCCACGGCTCCACTTGTGTCTCCTCCTCGCCCTCTGAGCTGCCCCTTGCCTTTGGAATGGATAACTCCTGTCTCCCAGGAGCCCGGCTGCTCCTTGTGAGGTGTCCTTAGCAGCCTGATGAAATGTCCCATGGTGCTTCCTCAGGAAGTGGGTTAGAGCACTCAAATGGGGAAAACAGATGTCTCTCCCCCCCCCCCCCAGTCTGTTTTTTGGAGCTGGCAGATTAAAGAAACAGTGTTAATAAGGGTGTAGGGGAAGAGCTTTGCTCTGGGCAATGAAGCTGGTCCCTGCAGGGTTTTGCTTAGATAAGCAACTTTATAAAATCAGGGAGGATACCTGAAGCTTTGGGCTGTTAATGCTGGATTTACTCCTAGTGCAGGTCAAAAGAAAAAGATAATTGTGTTTGTGTCTCATTACCCTGTGTTTTTGTACAGCAGCTCCATAGTAAAGGAAGAGCCTGAACAAACAACTGGCAAAGCAGTAAGATGCTTAGATTACGGCAGCTGCCTGGTGAGGAAGTTTGTGCTTGCTTTTATCAGTGATGTTGGCTGTGTGGGGCTGTTCGGGGCTCAAGCTTGGCCTTGTCAGCCAGCTAACGCTGCCTGCTGCTGGGCTTGTCAGGAAGCAAGATTTGGAAGCAAAAAAAGTGAGATACACACGTATGCATATCTCAATCTTACTTTTTTAATATGTATTTTGTGTGTTAAAAAGGCCACTGCCCTGGCTTTTCCTCATGCTTTGGTGCTTCGTTAAGGGGAGTGATGAGGCTTAGACCGAGGTTTCCTGTGCTTTGGGCAATGGCCCTCTTCTCTGACCTGCAGCAGAGGGGAGAGGACGTTAGCCTGGCACAGGTGGGAACCCAGGGCAGGTAATTCTCACCATTGGCACCATTGGCAGCTGCAGGGTGGAGGGAAGAGAGGGCAGCCTTCCTTGCCTGCCGGTCCCTGGGACACCCGCTGCTTCTTCAGGACTGCCCTGGTCTCAGGGGAAGCTCCCATAGGCTTGGGAAGAGGTCCCACAACTTGTTCCTACCAGAGAAATCTCTCTGACACAGCAGAAATAAAAACAAAGAGCTCTTCTTCAGGGTTTACTTTTATTTTTAGAAGACAATAAGTGAGCGGATCGAGCTGCAGGCGGAAATGGTGTCTCTGAAGTTCAGGCTCCCCCTCCGCCCTCGTCAGGAAGCGCACGCTGCACGTGCGCCCGGCTGGGATGTTTGTAGACAAAGAGTTTCTTGATGCTTTTTTTTTTTTCCTCCCCCCTACAGTTCCCTTGCCCATAGGCAAAGAGGATTTGCTTGCTGACATGCTGGAGTCTTACACGGAGCCGAGCTCTGTGTGCTGGGGGAGCACAGCTGTGCCAAGCTGCTTCTGTTAGCAGCCATTTGCATTGGGTGGTGGGAGAGCTTCCCAATTTTCTGTTTCCTTGGATTGGGGAATTCAATCATCGCTGATGTGGTGCTGGTGGCGATGAGAATGGGGGGCTGAAGTGGCTCACGGGTCCCTCCATCGGGCTGTCCTTCCTCTGTGCGACTGACTCAGACGGAGCTTGTGCTTCCCGGCTTTGCCGCAGCCTGGCTCAGTGGCCTGCGGGTCCCCCGGTGCAGAATGCGTACGTAGCCATGTTTCTTTTGCTCCTTTGCCGTGTGCCCCTTGGGGTGCTGGGGTGTCCCCAGTGAGCCACAGGGCTCTGGCGCAGCGTGTCACAGCGGTGGGTGTTTGTGCGTGGCTCATTTGTGCCTGCTCTGGCCAGAAATCACTGCCTGCTACTGAGATGCTCCTTTTCACCAAAAAGAGACCAAACTGAAAACCAAAGCATGTTCTTCTCTTGGTCATGCCGGCAAATGGGGATGTGGTTGGACGCGGGTTTGTGCTTGTTGGGCAGATAGCCCAGCTGGCTCCGCCAGGACCACGTGCTCTGTTGGTGAGCCGTGCTCTGTCCTGGGACACGCTGCTTCCCAGGTGCCTTGTTTGGGGCTGTGTGAGTTACAGTGCTTGCTTTCCTTGGGGGTTGTAGTTTTCTCCATGTCTGTGGTGTCTCTTCTGTTTCTGTGGCAAAAGAACCTGATTTGAAGTAAACCCCAGGCTGTGAGCAGGTCTGCAGTGCCAGATGCTGCAATGATGGGCAGATGCCCCTTGCGGCAGCCGTGACCGAGTGCAGGGGCTGTGTCCTGCCATGGTGCTGGGGACAGGGCTGTTGCCAAGGCCATGGCTAGGAAGTGGACAGAGAGAATTCGTGTTTGTTCACAGAACAGCATGCAAAAGCTCTTTCATGCAGTCCGTGACTGTTATAGCATGGCACGGTCTCTGCTCATCCATGGTCCGGTCCCCTGCAGACCTCCAGCTGAGGTCAGCAGCCTCCGGAGCCAGCGGTCGAAAGCAAAGGGCTGTCTGCCTTTGTGAGGGGGAGGTGGGCATGACTGACAGGAACGAAATGGAAGAGCTGCTGCTATTTTGGGGAGGTGGTGATGCAGCCCAGCCTGCCTGCATCTGCCTGGGGTGTGACGAACAGCACAGCTCCCCATCTTAACAGGCTGCTGGGTGCCTGGGATAGCCCGCTCCTTCCCTGCGTGGGGAACGACTGTATCTTGCTTTTAATGAGTTTCCTCCCATCCCATTGAGTTGGCCGGGAAGGGAGTAGTTTGTTCCTGAGTGCTTGCCAATCCTAATAGAGTGAGTGTTTTGCATGGACTTTGCGGCAAGCCCAGCTCCTGCTGGGCAACTGCGTGGAGGGGAGACTGGAGAAGAGCAGGGCTGGAGGGTGGTAGGCAGCCTTTGCCTGCTGCAGATCCTGGCTATCAGCTCCCGCCTCTGAGCTCCCCCAAATGACTTTGCCTCCGAGGGACGTGGGGTTAATTCTTCTTCTTGGACTCTGGCTCGGAATCCCCTGTGCTGGCACAGCGGGTCATGCCAGGTCCAGTGCTGCCCGCTCCGCTTTTGGGGAGTGTAACCCCTAGCAGACCAGCAGCTTTCTCAAACCAAAGCACCCTTTGATCTTACCCTGGGGAGCAAAGCCCAGCCTAAGGGAAAAAAGTGCTTTAAAGGGTACGTGTGCATTGCTGTCTGGCTGATATCTTACCTTTCTGCTGTAGGTATTAAGGGGGATGTTGTGTTGTATGGTCCTGCGAGTAGTTGTGTCCCTCCCTATGGACAAGTGCAACTCTGCTCCCGTTCTGGGCAGGGAGAGACTTTCTGATTGGCAGCAGTCTTCATCTGCCAGGTCCCCATCTTGAGGTGGCCGGCGGCTATGGTAAGAGTTTATGGCATTGCTCTTAATCCGTGTGAGGTGTTCACCTGAAAGTATTTTGCTTTCATCCTTGTCTTTCCCAGCTGCCTGCTATTGGAAAGGGTAAGGGGATGTGGCAGCTTGGGTAGCCCCTTCAAGGGCTGCAGGGCTGTGCAGTGCATGGGACATCAGTGCTGTCCCTGCCCAGGGACACGGGCTGCTCTGTTAGCACGGGTGACAGGGTTTCCCTTCATGCCTGACATGGCCTGCAGCTTTCCCTTCTTACATGGCGTGCATGTGCTTGCACCAGCAAAGGGGTGGCTGAGGGGGGAGTGGGGAGAGCTTGGCCAGCGTACTGCTGGGGATGGAAAGTCCTGCCCTGTGCCAGCTCCTGCCAGCTGGTCCGGGGCAGGCTGGCTGCAGAGGTTGGCATGGCTGTTTCTTCCTCCTCCTGTTTGTGCGTCAGCGTGCAAATGCCTGAGCAGTGAATGTGTAACTCTTGCTTCCTTCTCATTAAGGTGCTGATTTGGTGGCAAATTCAATAGTTAAGGGCACAAAACTCTTTCAGTGACTATGAATTAAAAGCAAGAGCAGACAAACAAAACCAACCCAAGCTCCCAGGAATTCCTGAATAGTCTGTATTTGTTCTTGGCAAAAAGGGATTTTCTTTCCTTTTCTTTGAAGGAACCTCTTGAAGCTGTTTATTTCCGCACTCTTCTTGGCTGTGACCATTTTATGTAAATAAGCCAAAATCATTAATGTAAAAATCAGTGGTTGCCAGGCCAATGATCCTCACTCTGCAAATATTGCACAAGATTTGGCTAAAAATGTAATGACTTGAAACTGTATGACCTAAACTCTCTTTTGAGAGAAGACAAGCGTGAATGTTTCTGTAAGGGGTCCTGTGTGGGCTGCTGGGTGGGTTTGTATTTCTGGCCATCGGTGCTAATGTCCTGGTGTTTGAAAGAAATCCCCTTCTGGGAAGTAGCTGCTGCAAGACCATGGGACCAAACCTGCAACAAGAATCCTTTTGGTCCTGTGCGCGTCTGGAGCGTTTTACCTTGTCTGATCGAATGATTCCCTGGGTCCTGTGGCAGCGTTGTGAAAGTGGAAAGAGCAACCCAGGTTTTGTCCTACTGGAGTTTCACTGCTGCTTGGCTCCTTCCTGCAGCGGCAGTGCACTGGCAGCAAAAGGGAGCTTTTTCCAAGGTCTGTTTGTGCTCAAGCACCCTCTGCAGAGGAGAAAACCCAGTTGGCTCTCAGGAGTCAGAAGTGTGAGGGCTCATAGCTTCCTGGGTGCACTCCTCTCCAGCTCGTGAAGGAAGAGGAGGGTTATCTCTTGGCCCTGGGGACTGTGGCTGCTCACCGGGCTGTGCCTGGATGAGTTCCTGAGAGCAAACCCACAGCCGGAGGTGCTGAAACATGGTCTTAGCAAAACGAGAAGCAGCATCCCACCACAAGCTCCTTCTGGGTCTGGCCATAAAGGGCAAAAGAGCATTTTCTTCCTCTTCAGTGAGAATTTCAATTGCATTGTCCTGGCAGTGGAGGAGATATGTTGCTGTGGTAAAACCTGGTTTTGCATGGACTGGGGAGGAGGGCTGGGAAACTCTCCTTCCAGCCCCTGGGCACTACAGTTCCCTATCCACAGCCACACAGGGGCTTTGAAGTGTTCAGCACCTGCAGAAGCCTGATACGTAGATATGGTGTAAGCTCCTCGCACTGTAGCAGTGAGCCCTGTACGGCTGTATTACCATGTGTGTGACAGTAAGAAGGGGTTTGCCCTCAGATGGGTTCTTCTTGGGGTGCCAGTGACAGGACAGAGGTAATGAGCACAAACTGAAACACAGGGAATTGCACTTAAACACCAAAAATGCTCTTTTACTGGCCTAGGCTGCCCAGAGAGGTTGTGGAGTCTCCAGCCTTGGAGATATTCAAAACTTGAGTAGACACCGTCCTGGGCAGCCTGCTGTAGCTGGCCCTGCTTGAGCAGGGGGTTGGACTGGGTGATCTCCAGAGGTCCCTGCCACCCTCAGCCATGCCATGATTTTCATTCCTGAAACACCAGATAAAGCTGGTTCCTTTGACTCCCACCATTTAAGGAACATTTCCAGCTGCATCGGCCTTTCCTCGCCTTTTGCTCCTCATTTGTTGCCTGAGGGGGGAAGGAGATGAAATGGAGATGTAACAGCTCAGCAGCCCAGGTCCTGTGTGTCTGCTGTAGCTGGTGCATGGGGCAGAGGTGGTGATGTGATGGCAAACCTTCCTCTTTGTGGTGAGCTGGTGGCTGGATGAAGTGCTGTCTGGAGGAACCTGGCAAGGGAAGGGACTATCACGGGGTGCTCACCAGTTCCCTTCAGTGTTGTCCTCTGCCTACAACAAACCAACCTCCCTGGCTGTAAGAGCAGCACAGATGGAAGAGCAGAGCAGCTGGGAGAGAAGTGAAGAACAATCTTCTCTTTGGTTCTGGTCAGGTTGCCCTTAATGGCACTGGGAGTTACATGTGTAGTCTCATCCCATTTGCTGCACTCTTTTTGCCTACATTTTCCCTTTTAGGTTCTCTTTGCAATCTGCTTGACTTGAGTATGCAGAAGTTTTCTTCTAGACTTTCTTCTTTGTCAGAAAGTTGCTGCTTCCCCTGTACCTCGTGAGCCCAAGGATGCCCCAGCTTTGCTTTAGCTTTCCAGGTAAACCAGAGAAGAGCATCCCTTGGCTGGGAGGTATTAGTTTAGAAAGTGAGGGGGGAAAACAGTTTTGTAATTAAATGCCTAACCCTGTCCTGCATTCTGGATGTTAATCGTAGTGCTGCTGTGCTGTGAGGATGACCGGGAGGGGCATGTGTGACACTTTTTTTTGTAGGTCATTTTAAGGTAAATCAAAGAGCTGCTCTGCAGGCTTGACTTTCCACTACCTACTTTGTCCAAGTGATTCTTAACATTGGGTAATGAGCTGGAAGATTTGTCCGGTGCTTAAGGGCAAACCCCATTATCTGTGTCATAAATAAAACTTCCCTGGCATCTTTCTCCATGTCAGACACAGTGATTAGAGCCTTAACTACTTGGCTGAGGTTGCAGTCTCCAATTTACAAGCAGAAAAATATTTCTAGTTGAAACTGGGGTTTCCAGGCTTCCACCTGACAATTTTTCTGGATTTTGCAAGATTTTCTGAGGGTAAATAATTTTTGTCCAGATGCTTTCTGCTGTTTTAGCAGCCACAGCTGGAACAGGAGAAAGGGAAAGCAGTTCCCTTGGTTGTGTGCATTAATACAAATTCAGAGGTGCAGTCATAGAATCATAGAATCATTAAGGTTGGAAAAGACCTCTAAGATCATCGAGTCCAACCATCGACCCAACACCACCATGCCCACTAAACCATGTCCCTAAGCACCTCATCTACATGTCTTTTAAATACTTCCAGGGATGGTGACTCAACCGCTTCCCTGGGCAGCCTCTTCCAATGTTTAACCGCTCTTTCAGTAAAGAAATTTTTCCTCATGTCCGATCTAAACCTCCCCTGGTGCAACTTGAGGCCGTTTCCTCTCATCCTATGGCTTGTTACTTGGGAGAAGAGACCGACACCCACCTCGCTACAACCTCCTTTCAGGTAGTTGTAGAGAGCCATGAGGTCTCCCCTCAGCCTCCTTTTCTCCAGGCTGAACAAGCCCAGTTCCCTCAGCCGCTCCTCATCAGACTTGTTCTCCAGACCCCTCACCAGCCTCGTTGCCCTTCTCTGGACACGCTCCAGCACCTCGACGTCCTTCTTGTAGTGAGGGGCCCAAAACTGAACACAGTATTCGAGGTGCGGCCTCACCAGTGCCAAGAGTACAGGGGCACGATCACTTCCCTGCTCCTGCTGGCCACACTATTTCTGATACAGGCCAGGATGCCATTGGCCTTCTTGGCCGCCTGGGCACACTGCCGGCTCATGTTCAGCCGGCTGTTGACCAGCACCCCCAGGTCCTTCTCTGCTGGGCAGCTTTCCAGCCGCTCTTCCCCAAGCCTGTAGCGCTGCATGGGGTTGTTGTGGCCGAAGTGCAGGACCCAGCATGTGGCTTGGTGAGAGCAGGTTTCCTGATTAGCAGGTGTGACTGAGGATGCGGTTCACATATTTCTTTTGCATCAGGGTCCAGTTCTAGTGAAGCAAAATAATGGTTTGGAAATAATGTTCTCTATTGTGTCCCGTGTCGTTCGTGTCCCCGTCCCCCCCCCCGTCCCCCCAACAAATTTGCCTTGAATGTAAATGCTGAAGCAGACAGCAGTTACACAGTGGAGACTGAATCCAGGCAGATATTTATGTGAATTTCAGTGATGCTGAAGACTGGCAGCCACCTTTTTCTGTCTGTCACAGGGTAAATCTGCAACAGGCAGCTTAGTGATATGCACATTAGGGTTTGGAGGCTAAAAGCAAAGGCACTCTGAGCTGAAACATGAAAATGGAGCAATGTTGTCATATGGCAGAAAAAGCACTGAGATGCCTCTTTTTAGTGGGGGAGTTTTTCCTCTATTATCCCTAATGAAGGAAGACTTTATGCTTAAAGCTTTCTCTCCTGATAGCTTTTGCACTTCCCTGTCCTCCCTGATTTTTGCTATCCATATGGCTGTGGACAGCAGCCACAAGCATCCTCCCAGGCCTGGTGGGCACCGGGGTCGTAGCCTGCATTGTGCCACGAGAGGGGTTGAGGGCTGTGCTGTGGGAGGGGGTCATGGCTCCCCTGAGACTCGCGTGTGCTGTGGATCCCGGTGTGTTAGCTGTTCCCCTTGGATAGCAAAGGCTTCACCTAACAACAGTGTCTGCTGATGTTCTTACCCCGTTTATTCCTTTTCCTTCCCATTTCCACGTTCTTCTCTGTAGTGGCAGGCTAGCCCAGAGCCAGGAAAGCCTGTATATGTGGTGGTGTGGTTTTTTTTTTTTTTCCTCCTATAGGGTGACCGATCCACACCAGTTCTCCGCTGCTGGTGGAGGGTTTCTTTTTCCCCAGTAGTTCATACTTCTGCCTTGGCTTCTGAATGGGGCATCTCATCTCTCTTACTGTACCAGGTTGCAGGCTAATGAGAATACGTCCATGTAATAATAGATGAATGACAGCGTGGCAGCAAGTAAATGCATTGGGTGTTCTTGCCAAGCCATGCATATTTAGCGAGGTCAGTAGGAAGCACTAATATATTTTGGCTGCTAGTGCGGAATAGAGGGGAGGGAGGATATATGAAAGTAAAAGCCCATAGTTCTTGCTCACACATTTACTTTTTAGTGCCGAATAAGAAATTAATGTAATCCATTAGCTAATGTAATCCATTATCAATCCAGTGACTGATAATCACCTAGAAAGAGGACAGCACATCCCAGTTTAATGTCAGAGGTACCAAGCAAATGAAGGAAGGCTTGCATCCTCACAGAGAGTGTGTTCTTACAGCAGCATGCCCAGGCTCATGGCTGCTGAGATCCCTTAAACTGAGCTCATTGCTCAGGCCTGAGGGATAGGATGAGCCGAAGCCACAGGGTGGGACTGTGCTGGACCAGATCACTCGGTGGTTCTTGACCCCGTTTGGGTGGGAAGGGCGTCTTCTCTGGGTACGTGGTTGTCCTCCTCTGCAGGGCTCAGGGTGTCACTCACCTCTCGGTTACGTGCTGACAATGTGCTGGGCTCTGTCCGCCTCACTAACAGGCAGGGTCTCCATCTCTCTCTCCCTTCCAGCGGTGCGGGGTGGCTAGCGATGGTGGAGTGCGGAGGTCTGCATTGCGGCACATGATCTCTCGGCCACCGGGAGCTTGGGAGGAGCTGCTGCGGACACTGAGGCGAGGGGCGGGATGGACCTTGTCAAAGGGTGAGTTGGGGCTGTGCCACGCTCCCTGTCTTTCACTCACTAATGGTTGGTAGGGGAAGAGGTGTGCTGGTGTTTGGGGAAGCCGAGCCGATGCCTGGCCCTCCAATGTAAGCATTTGGCATGCATGATACCTTTGTTTCATTTTCATATTGCAAAGCAAGCCTCTGCCCGCAGGGAGAGGCTGTGTTTCACCACATGGATGAGCAGTAAACGCCACGACTGAGGGCTTGCAGCCTTTCCCCACCTTTCACCATTTCCATACAGCCTAACAAATACCTACTGGTACCATAGCCGGGTGCAGCACTTGCGTGTAGTGGTGGGAGCTGTGGGGAGTGCTGGGCAAGTGTTTTATTTTTTAATTGGAGTAATGCAATGTGAACTAGCTCTGACTAAGGAAAGTGTGAATGACAGGGTTTGTACCAGTAGTGAAAACCTGGTACATGCTGTCAAACTTGACAGTTTCACTGCAGCAATGGTTAAATGTGTATATTTAATCTCAGTCCATTATGTCAGCTTTCCAGAGTGAGTGCTGTGTAAAGAAGAAAATTCTTCCTGATTCCCTTTATATCTGGTCTTGTTTTTCCCATTAAGTTGCGGGGAGGATTTGCCTTTTCAGGGAGGTTCCCCTGGGAAGCGTGTCCTGGGCTCGGCTGTCCTGGCTGTGCAGAAGCCGTTAGTGGCCACGGTTAAATGCTTCCCACCTTTAAGATCCGTGCTGAGATCACCTGAGGGTGATCGCATGGCTGTGAGGTAAGCACAGCGCACGTGCTGGTCTGTGCTGCGGGCAAGAGCGAGGATAGGCGGCCTCTGGCTCGCTGCAGGCAGGAAGGCTGCACTCGTCCCAGAGCTGGGGAAGGGAGGAAATGGGAGAAAACCTGTTGTCCTTGGGGGTTTGTTTTTCTGCATATGGAAATCATTGCCGGCATGGACATGAAGTTCAAGTGCTGGGAAGGGACAGGATGGGCCAGGTCTGAGGGCAGAAGGGCAGACCCTGCTTGGCTTACCCCTGGGGAGGAATGCTTTTGAGCTCCCAGCTCTCTGCTGGGGGCAAAACAAAAACACGGGTGATAAATGGATTTAAGCTGGGATGGGTCAAACCCCTCTTGGCTCAGTCTTCCTGTTGCTGTGAGTGTGCATTTGTGGCCCGGTGCTGCATGCTGAAAGTCCCTGCACGAGGGAGCATCTGCAGTGGGACCCCCAGCTCGTCTTATGTGTGGGGCAGGCAAGAGAAAGGGAGTGTTGGAGACTTCTGCTGTCATCTGCATGTGGATTAGAAACTTCCAAGTGAAAAGCAGCCAAAGCACAGACTCCAGTAGTTGAGCTATCTAGTCTTTTCCCCAAAGCTAACTTTGCCTTTGCAGATACAAAGGCCGGTTTGTCTCCCCCGCCTTGGCAGGGCTTGCCATCAGCTAACGTTGTCTTTGTCTGCCACAGGCTCATGGAGCTGCAGATGGGCTGGGGCGAGCGGCCTCTCAATGCTGGGATTGTTTGTGGCCACCCCCACCTTGCTTGGGGGGACAGGCAGGGTGTGCTTGCCATGCTCCCCTGCTGCCTCGGGCTGCGCTGGGTCCCCAGCACCCCCATGAGCTAGGCAGCACCAGCGTGGTACAGAGCTGTTGTGTTGGTTCCAGTCCTGCTGCCTGTCTGTCTCCGATGGTCCCCTTGCTCCCACAGGGAGCTGTCTCCTGGGTGTCCACCTTGTTAGAGTGGGGAGGAGGACTCATCCAAAGGGCACATGGTCCTGGTCAGATGGAGATGCATTAACCTCAGCCTTTGCCTTGTGCACTTCAGCCACGTGGGTGAGAGAAAGGGGTGCTGGATATCCCCACTCCAGCAAGGCTTTGGTGCTCTTGCCATGGGACAGAGGGATGGAGCTCTTCGAGGGGTGTGTAGCCCACCAGGTAGACGGACCAACCCTCTGCACTGCTGCTCCCTAACTCCCTGCCCTCCTCTGGGCTCTATTTGTCCATGTCTGTCTTAAAGTGCGGAAGAAGAAGTTGGAAAAAACAACCTGTGAGTAGTGAAGGGACGAGCTGGAGGTGCCAGAGCTGGGACGGGAACTTGGTGGTGGATGTGGTAACTGCGTGCAGTCTGTTCTCCGAATGCAAGTATGGACTGCAGGGTGCCTAGCAGGTTAAACTGAAGGAAGAGATAAGGTGGTGTGATGTTAGGGAGAGCTTCTGAGCAGGCTGCCTGTGGAGGATGTGGTCTTTGTTACTGGTGCAAGAAGAGGTTGCACAAAGCAGTGGAGTAGGAGGTGGGTGCAGCACAGGCTTTCCCTGTTTCCTTTGCCTGGTTCCTGCCACCCTCCCTCTTTGGGTCTGCTGGTGAACACCTCGGGGCTGGACCTGTTGCCCAGAGGGTTGCAGTAATGGTGGTCGCGGTTGTTTTAATATGTGTGAGCAAAGGGAAGAACAAGTTTCTATGGGGTCCCTCTTGGCAGGAATCTGGTCCCTCTCTGTTTCTTTCCTGCACATCCTGGCTGCATGGGGACAGCCGGGGGGGGGGGGGGGGGTCCGGCAGCCGTCACTAGAGTCCTCTGCCCCCTTTTCCAAGCTCCCACACGGGAATTTCTGGCTGAATGCTTTCACCGAGAGGTGGGAAACTGCAAGCACTGACCCTGTCTCTGATCCCCCACGCAGCCCTCCTGCTTCCCAGATAGGGGTGGGAGGAGAGGAGGGCAGCACGGCAGGGAATAGTGGGAGCAGGAGACTGGGGCTGCTGCGGGGTGTGTCCCTGCGGGACTGCGGGTAGGGTCCCCACAGTGTGTGGGGTAGGCGCCTGCTGGGGTGGGGGACGCGAGAGGGCAGTGCGGCACCGCTGCTCACCCGGCTCTGCACAGCTCCGGCACCCGCAGGAGCAGGGTGCGCCGCTGGTACCCCCTCACCTGCACTGCTTGTCCCTCCCACCCTGTCCTGAGTCCCGGTACCCTCCTTGCACCCTAGCTCTGTGTGCTCTTCCCACAGTTCCAAATCTTTTTGGGTGGCCAAATAGCTATATCTATCTCAGGGAAGATCCATCTTCTTAAATAATTACTATTCATTTTTACAAGGGTTGTCTCCCAGGGAGGACAGAACTAGTGCTTTTTGAGCATCAGATACAGCTTTTACCAAAGGGAGCATCTGTCACCCAGTGCCTGGCGGTAGCTGCTGCTGTCTCTCGGCAGGGCACTGCGGATGGAAACTACCTTCCCCTTGCGCTGTCGGGCATGGCGATAGACGGTACCACATGAGTGGGCTGAGAGGGGCTTCATGGAGGGCTGGTCTTGCTTGCTGGTGCTGTGAAATGTGACGCTCCTGGGGCTTTTCCTGCATGCTTCATCCCTGGGTTACAGCTTTGGGCAGAGAGGAAAAAAACTCTCTGCAGAAGATGGCGGTTAAGACGTCAAAGGCATTGAAGCGGGAGGGACGGAACAAATATAATTGTCATAAGGTGCTTTCCTCTCTGCTTTGGAAAACGAACTGTGTGAGATGGAGAGAGAGGCTTTGCACAAAAATTTGCTTTTTGGTGATGTCAGAAGGCAGTTGTGGTGTCAGCCTTCGTCAGGATGACAAGGTGTGATTCTCATCCAAGCTCTTGCTTCAGAGGTGCTGGCCCTGGCTGGGCAAGGCAGAGCAGAGATTTCCAAGCTAATCCCTTGGAAATGAACAGGAGACAGAGCCCTAAGGCTCTTTTTTCTTTCCTCCCCCCACCGCTTCTTGTAGTTCTGACCTAGAAATTCCTCACTCCATTTGCTGAGCTGGCTTAGTTGAAGACTTGACTAATTTCTGGAGGATTAATTATTCAGTGAGTGTGGGGAGGGAGGGTAATGTCTGCTCCCAACTCTGCAGGCAAGCCAGGCGCCTGCTGGCCTGGGGTGCCCGGCTGGGGGATGGGTGCTGGCCGTTCCCCAGGTATCCCCTGCCACAGCGCTCACCCTGGACTGGACACATCTGCTGCGCAGGTGCGTATCGGGGAGCACATCATGATGCATTTCTGTGTGTTGCTCTGGTCTTTGCTTGTTTTCACTCCGTTTAAGCAGGAAACCAAATTCTGGCCTCGTGGTCTTCAGTGACACGTTTTCAGCTTGTGCTGCTGATGTTCTTCCTCCCTGGAAGGCCCTGTGACTGATGTCCCCAAGGCCCCGCGTGAGCCACACCACTGCTCAGCCTCCCTGTTTGGGGTGGGCGCCTCCGCCTTGGCCAGGGCTTGCACAGAGGGCCTTGGCCGCAGGGCTCTCTGGAGTCCCCCGGAGAAGGGCTGTCAGCAGTAGACATCACAGACATCTGGTGATAGTGCCAGGGCTTGGGGGATCCTTGGCCTCTGTCCCTGTGGGTGGGATGCTGCTGGCCCTCCCTGCAGCCGTGCATGCATCCCGCTTGCTAGCCTGTCTGGGGCCACTTTGGAGGCAGTGTGCAAGAAGCTGCGGTTTGGGTAGTACTTGTTCCTTTAAAGCCATGCTGTTGTGCTCAGGATAATTCCTCAGATGTGCAGTGACAGCAACTATTTTTCAGGTTGCAAATAGCTATGTGCCCTGGAGAGTGTATGAAGGAATATATTTCCTTGATCTCCACAGGCTGTTGATGTGCTGGTGAAAGCGGATTCCCTGTTTAACACCAAAGTAAGGGCAGGTTGGCAGTTTCTTTCCTTTACGTGCTCCTGTGCTTTCCCTATGGTGTTTTGGGAGGAAACACGGTTAAGGGGCTGTCAGCAGCAGCAGCAGTGCGGGTATGTCACACAGTGCAGTCGGTGCTTTTGGATGCAAGCTGCATCGCTGTGGGTTTACTTGGATGCTTGGCCCTTCGCTGCAGTTACGGGAAGGTGGGGGTGCAACTCACAGCCTTGCTGGACTGGCTGCAGCTCTGCCATAAAGCGCCTTGAGTGAATGTGTGTTCCTTGGGAGAGTGCTTACGCAGAGTGATTTTGCTGCTGTATGTTCCTCTGTGTAAAGGGTTTGACAGGAGGCAGCGTTTGCCCTGGACACCTTCGTACCTGTGACAGGCACAGCTGTGCCAGGAGGAGCCTGGGCCACCAATGGGGTCCTGTAAACCGACTTTTTAGAAGGCAATACCTGAAACTTTTGTTTCCCTGACCTGTTGTGAACTGGCAGGTTTGCTGGTAGTGACCGTAATGCTTTTTGCCTGTGTTTTGGCAGAATCATTGCAATAAACAGTAAATTATTTCATTAATAACATGTAAATAGCTGCTCACCAGCTGAGCCGTGGGATCTGTCTGTGCACTCACTCCTAGACTGAAGGGAGCTGCCAAAAAGCACCAGTGTTCAAAGCTGACACGTTTAGCTAATAAATACCATGGGCAGAGCAGAAGCGTGCACCTGCTGGCGCTGGCTTGCCAGGCTGCAGTGACCCAGCTGCTGAAGCTCACCCCCAAAATCGGCTGTTTTCACAGGGCATGTGGGCAGAACGCTGTGTGGTGGGGCAGCCACCGTGGCTTTGGAGAGGGTGTTTGCTGGAACCACGGCTGGTGCTTGTAGCAGAAAAACACGGGAGCTACGGAGTGCTCTGCCCGCAGCAACCCCCTGTGAGATTTGCAGGTGCTGGGTGGGGAAACTAGGGGATGTTGTTAAGCAACTGCTGTCACCCTGCTCCCCCAAAGGTCCAGCTCAAGTGCAGTGCCATGCAGTCTGCCCGTGTCTCCTGCATGGACTGCAAGAGTTGGCGTTTCAAACCAAGTCATCTTCTCCGGTGGTCCACAGGCATCTCTGTTTTCCAACTTGTCCAACTTTTCTTGCCACTGGAGTTTGGAAATCTGTGGGCATCCTTGCTTTGATCAGAGGAACTATGAATTTTAGCTTTTATTTCCTTCTGTAATTCCACCCTCAGCTGAGTCCTGCAGGAGCTTCTATGCAAGCTCCTAAGCTGTGAGGGATTTAAAGGGGGCAGGGAAGGCTTGGGAGAGTATATGAGGGGCTCAGCTTCACCCTGCAATGGGAAGCAGGGCAGCGAGGGGGAAATGAGTGAAGAATGGCCCATGAAGCAGGGCCTGCTGGTGCAACACCTCTGTCATAGGTCAGCACACAGGACTGTCATGGAAACTTTTCTGATTTAGTGCACAATTGTGTGTAACTTATAATGCACATGCCAGGCTGCTGGGCTGTTTTTATGGAATTGAGCCCAGCCCTGTAGAAGACCATGGGGACTGACACCGCAGAGTAGCACTTGACTGCATGGGATATTCCCCGAGCCAGGCTGAGACTGTTGAACAACCTTTCCAGGGAGCAAAGCACCACGGCAGTGAAGGTGTTGCAGGGGGAGTTGCTTCAAGCAGCTTCCTTTGAGGTGCATGCAGCATGTGGGAAGCAAACCCCACCAAAGAGGTTCACTGCAGCAGGGTGTTACCCCATGTGTGTCCATGCTTGCCTGGGGGAGGATGGGAGAGCTCTGCGGAGACGTGCTGGTTGCCTGCCCTGTGTGTTTGTGAAGGCGCCTGAATCTCTGTGGCGTGGAGCCTGGCACAGCATCCGAACCAATGGGTTCCCTCGGAAAGGAGTGGGAATTGGCAGCTGTGAGTCCAGAGAGCAGCACAGCAGTGCCAGGCGTGCAGGTGGCTGCCCTTTCGTGGCTAACGCCGCGGGTCACGCTCAGGACCTGAGAACTCCCTGTGCATCTGTGGTCCATGCTGAATGAGTTCAGGGGTCTCAGCTCAGATTCCCTGGGAATATTATCTCCAGGTGCATCTTGCTGCATGGATGGTTTTGCTATACAAAAGGGCTCTGCAGATACTAATCCAAGCTCTGTTATGCGAGCTCTTTCTCTGCAGCTGTTTCCTTTGGTCAAGTCTGATGTTTTACTGACCAGGCTCCATTGTGGTGAAGCTGCTGAACGCTCTGAGGGGATGTTGGAGCTGAATTTAATGTAGCCAGTGCTGCTGTCTGCAGCACAACACTGCTGCTTAGAAAGAGGCACTTGCTATGCTCTGGATAACGCTGTATTAAACTGTGGTTATCCCCCAAAAGTAACAAGGTGCTTTAGCATATGGTGTTCCTGTTGCTGTGACAGTCTGCGCTCCTCCGGTCCCGTTGGCCCTGGGTGAGGGACCCAGGGTTAATTCCTGCTTGTGTATCAGGAGGAGCACTAGCTAATACTTTGAATTCCCAAAGTGCCAACGTGCTGCCACCTGGGGGGGGGGGGACGGGGGACGGGACACGGACGGACGACCGGGCAGGCAGGGGTGGCAGGACAGATGACTGGCATGTCCCTCGCTCTTTTCTGGAAAGCAAGACCCTGTGAGGTGTCAAAGGTGCCCTGCTGCTCCTGGCCCAGGGCTGTTTGCGCTGCTCCAGTGGCCTTGTGAGCCCCTGGATGCCAGCGAGAAACAGCGAGCAATTGCTGCCAAGTGTTGTTTTACTTCTTCCCTTGGAAGTAGGGACAGTCTCACTCTCCACAGGCACGGTACGGCTGTGTCTGCACATTTGCTTTACTGCTAATAGAGCTGCTGCTTTTCCCATTGGTTATTCTATCCAGAACGGGCTCACGAGAGCAACTGCAGCTTTCCCTTTGCTCTACAGAGCCTATTTAGTTTGCACGTATTGCTGCAATGATTGCTGGATTTCATCAGATGATAGGCGCATCTTTCTTAATAGCCTGTGTAATTTCTTCCAGAGGGACACATTGCATTAAATCTTTAATCCAGCAAGCTGCTAAGGGAGCACACTCAGACTCCGTGTACTTGCTATTGATCTTTTACAGAACCCTAATGCTACCCCAGAGGCTTTACCCTTCAGAGTGGCTGGAGCTGGCACAGTCAGAGCCTTTGGAGGGGAGCTGGGGTGGTAAAGGGGCTACATTGCTCCTCTGCTTTCTCCCTGTCCTTTATTGTAATGCTGCATCCGTCGTGTGCCAGAGAAGGCAGGTTCCTCTCCGTGCTGTGTGTACTCGGGTCACATCAGCTGGGGTCTATGCAGTGTGAAATAAACTGCATAGGAATTGAAATGTGGTGTTGCAGGACTGCTACCAACAACCCTGTTCCAGCAGGTCACTTCTGCCTTTGATTTCTTTTCTTCCCATCCTCAAAACTCCCTGCTTGCCCCATTTTCTTAAGAGTTTCAGAGTTGCTGACTGTCACTTTGGATTGCTTTTTTTATAAAAGGCCTTTTGAAAATCAGCTGATGCGTTGCTGAGCCTGATGCTGCCTGCACTGCTCCCTGGGCAGAGCCCAGCTGCGCTGGGGCAGGGGAAGGAGAGGGCTGCGCTGGTCCAGCTCACACTGCCCCATCCTACTTTTGCTGAATTGACTTTTATGTTGCTTTCTGCTGAGTGCCCTTGCTTGTTCTGACCTTCCTTTCTCTCCCCTGCTTTCTGTCCTCACAGCCTTCTCTGCAAGGCAGGAGTAATTTGGGAGGAAAGCCTTGTTCATTTTTCATGCTCAACCACCAGTGCAGCTGTTGACTGTGCTGGTAATTGCCTTTGATATACATTTACAGAGACATTGACCTGTAAAAGAGTAAATCAAAGACTTGAATCTAGTGCCTGGGGTGTACCTTAATGTGGTATAATCTCCCCTCTGTTCCTCTGCAAATTATAGGCAGATAACAAAGACACATCTGCAAATCAGACAGAGTTCAGCCATGGGATGCAGCTTACCTGAGAAGAGGGGGTTGAGGGGTGGCTGGGACATCTTCAGACTTGGGAGGCTGGAAGAAGGTATATTAAGCCTGGACTGGCAGAGCTTAGCTCCTGTAGCTGTAGTTCTGCATGAGGCCTGTCTGTTGATGAAGATGATGGTTTACATCTTTGGGGTTTTTTTATTTTCATGTTATCTACCTTTATTTGCATCTTGGTGCCTTGGTAAGGTCTTAGTTCTTAGCATCTCTGTGTGTTCGTGACTGGGCTCTTGGGATGCCAGGACCTAGCCTGGGGCCAGAAGAGCCCCATCCCTTATCCTGCTCCAGGGCTGAACTCACCGCCCACTTCTTGAGGTGATTCGGAGTACCACAAGCAGTGGTACCTGATGCAGCAGATCAGCCCCACCAGTGATGCTTGGTACAGACATTGACACTCCAGTCCTCTGGGCTGATGAACTGACTGTAACGTGAAAGCTGTTCAAATTGCCAGAGCTGCCCTATTATCGGTTAATCTTATTCCTGAGCCCTGTGGGGCTTCTTGTGCTGTTACAAGTGCATTCATCCATGAGGCTTTCACAGGTCTGGCTGCTCTGATCGCAGCTCATATCTCCGTGTATCTTGGCCAATATTGGCCTGCCAGCAGACGTGTGCAGTGAAAACGTGGCCTATTTGATGTCCTCTGTAACTTCGCACCTTCACTGCTTGTTTTAAGTTTTTCCTGCTCCATGCACTAGATGCAGCATGACTTTTAAAATGTGTTTTCCTGGAGGTGTGTAAGGACATTACCTCATTTTTTAAATTTTTTTTTTTCTTTCCAAAAGCATATGTGGAGTGCCTGCTCTGCATCCCTGGGGGTGGCAGGAGAGATCCCAAGCAGTTTGCAGCGCACTGGGGAGGACATGGGTTGCTCTGGGTCGGTGACTGTCCCTCTTGCAGGGCAAGAGGATCCTTCCCTGGTGCACCATTCCTGTTTTAACCTGCTGGTATGGGGACCAGGAGGATGGCCCTACTCAGCGGCATTCCTGCCTGGTCACCCTATGGGCTGTGTGCAGCATTGCCAAAACCTGCCCAGCCAGGCAGGGAGATCTTTCACAGCAGCAGCTTGTGGGACACTCTGCTGCAAGCACCAAGCAAAAAATCAACCCTTGACCTCTCCAGCCCCATTGCACTCTGTCTGTGGCCAAACCTCTTGGCGGAGCCAGCAAGGAGGCCCACGGCATGGCTCGCTGCGTACCACTGCGATGCCTGCTCCTGCCATGGCCCCTGTAGCAGAGGGGAGCACGTGTTTTACTGCAGATGGAGGAAAAACTTGGCTTTGTTTGGAAAATGAGTGGCTGGAAAGACACAGCTGAGCTGGAAACATCACCCAGCTTGGGCAGAGCCTGTGGGCATTAGAGTGAAGAAGTACCAGATTGTTTCTTGCAGCTTGAATGCTGCAGAGTAACAAGGGGTGGCCCGTGGCCGCTGTGGGTGCTGGTTGCCCACGCTGCGTGGCCCTGCTCTGTCCATGCTCTGCAGCAGCTGATGCAAAGGTACCCCAGGGGTTTGCTGAGCATCCCAAAAATGCTGCGCTGGGTGTCCCGTGGGGATGCTGCCTGGACCCAAGCCGAGGGCAGAGCTGTCGTGGGACCAGTGGAGATGAGTCACGTGAGGCCACGCTGCGGTAGGGAAACCCATCAACTTTAGCTTTTAAACTGTGTCTACCCAGGTTCAGTTTTTGCTTTTTATGTGTTGGCAAAGGGCTGCCGTGGTCAGACTCCAGGTGCTTTAGAAAGACTGAAGAGAATGATGACGGCTCCTGGTTTTGGTGGAGTCGTGACTTCTTTTTCCAGAATTTCTTTTGGGGATTTTGGAAGTGAGGGGTTTTCCCTGCATGCCCCAGGCAGCAGCTGGCACATTTGTGGATAGCAGGTTGGGGGCTCAGAGGTGCTTGCTCCTTCCACTGGAAGTGGAGGCTGAGGTGGGTTTGAGGGTCTGACAGTGGATGTGACTATGATGTGGCAAAAGGGTTGGTTCAGAGTGCAGAGAGCTGCTGCCAGCAAGCTGGGGACCAAAGCAGAGACATCCAGCACAGGGACAGCATGGAGTAAGATGCAATCTTCCTTTTTTCCTTCTTTTTCTTGTTTTCCCTCTTTTCCTGATGAGGTGTCACAGCTGGGGAAACCTCTCCTGTGCCCCCCAAACAGGGGCAGCCCGTCACAGAGATGGGGAGCAGCCCTTTGTGAGGGGAGCTGCTGGGGCCTGGGATAACCATGCAGCAAAGAAGTAGCCCAAGAGACCTTCCTGAGCCCCACCTGGGAGGGCAAGCAGCACTCTGAGTTTTGCCTCCAGGCCTGTGGGAGGAAGCATATCCCGATTTTAATCATTTGGGGATTGCACAGTGCTGAGCTGCGCCACTGAGCTCTGCCTGCCTCTGGCAGCCCAGCGATGATGACGTCTGAGGCAATTCCCCAGGGCCCACGGCCAAAGGCACTGGTCTCTGCCCCAGTTAGTTCATCTGCGGTTCTGGAGGCCTGAGGTCGAGGGACTTGGACCTGAGAAGGAAGCAGGGAGCTCGGGTTTGCTGTTGTGCTGTCATGATGTTCCCTGTGACTCCCACCTATTGCTTTCACAAGCACCAGGCAATGAGAGATCCTGTGGTCCTGCCCAGGGTGAAAGAGACACATCGGTTGGGGCTCGTCAGTGTTTGGGAGGCTGTGATGCAGCTCACGGACCTGCCGGAGGTGCCAGCAGAGGCTTCCTGGCCACTGCCAGTTGCTGGATGGGAAGGTGAAGCTGCTCAACCCCACAGGTAACGTGCTGCTGTGTCCTGCCCCATGCACTGAGAAACGTGGCTGAGGTGTGACGGTGTTGGTGGTGTCTCTGCTTGTGTAGAGGTGCACATTGTGGCTGAGATAAGGTTCACAGAAATGTGATGAAATACACCATGGAGAGGTTTGTTCAAGCTTCTTTGCCCTCTTTTGGGTGTTAAGGGATGTGCTGCTTTGAGGGCTGCTTGGCGTTTTAGCTTAAAACAACCTGTGTGTGTATATGTTGATGTGCAGCAGTAGTACACACGCAGGAGATGTACTAGGTAGCCTGTTCTATTGGACACCCTTGTGATGCTGGTTTTTAGGTATTTGACACGAAGAACTGCTGACCTCAGTGCCTTGTGCCCCACCATCCCCTCTCCCACGGTGGCTGGTAACTGATGAAGAAGTTTCAATTTCCAAATTGCTTTATCTTTTAAGCGAAAGGTATGTTTCCCACCTGCTGGTTGTTTCCCAGCAGTGGCTGTGCAGAGCACTTGCTGTGAGTTACTTTTCTTACCATATTGGCATTGTGGGCTTGGAGGTTTGGGGGGCTTTGCTGCTGTGAAGTGTGGCTGCAGTGCTGGAGCTCCTTCCTCCACACTGCAGGCAATGTGCCTTGCTCACTGGCTTCCCCCTGTGCTACCCCTGTGTCGAAGCACAGCTTGACAGATCCCATTGGGGGTGTTCATAAAAGGTATTGCTTTACAGTCTCTTTGGGGGTGCGTGTTGAATTATGGTAGAAATCCAGTAGATCCTTGACCCTGACTGTTTGGCAGAAACACCCTTGGCTGAACCCTGTGGCCAATTAGGACTTAAATGTTTGGGGGTTTTAATGTGCTTCATTATCCAGCCATCCTGGATATACAGTAGTTATGCTGCCTTTCCTTGTGTGGTCCAGGCTCTGGAAGGATCCTAGGACGCTTTGCAAGGGCTGGCGTGGTGTCCCCCCACAGCTCTTCAGGGCACAGCTTCACATTGCGCATTGTCTGGTGGGTGCTGGGGAAAGGTTCGGACCCCCATGCCCCCAGACCGAGCCACCTCCCTCCGCTGCCCTCGGGTCAGGTCCAGTGGTTGCGTGGCCCCAGGATGAGTCAGCTCACGCCACTACTGAGTGCTGAGGGAGTGTGGGTGGACTGGGTTGTTGTTTGGTTCGTACCAGACCAGCTCAGCTGACTCATCCCAGGGCCGCATGGCACGTTTCTGCTGATGGTGTTTTGAGTTTTCTGTTCCAAAGGTTACAATTTCTGTTCCCAGGTGACTGCCCAGACACCTCCCCAGGGTTTCCTTTCCCTCTGCTAGTAGCATGGCAGCATCCATTGATGGCAGCAGCAGGAAGGTAAAGGTAGGAATAGGGCATCACCTGGGAAGAGCTGATGTGGGCAGAGCGTGCGGGATGCTGGCAGGGTCTCCCTCCCCCTTTTCCTCATTTTCTCCCCAAGAAAGTAGAGAGGTCCCTTGGTCACACCATACAAGGTTGCAGTGTTGGGCTTGGACCATGTGTTCACAGCATGAGCGTAACATAAGTGTGTGGAAGAGAGGTCTGCAAGCAGTGAGGTTCCTCAGAGCTTGTGCAGACTGACCTGCAGTGCAGCAGCTTGTGCTGGAAGATGGGGGACTTCCCGGGAGCCCGGTGTGCAGCTCCCCTGTGAGGCCACAGCTAATCCCACCAACTTCCCTGCTCTGCTGGGGACTGGGGGTATCACTGAGGTCCCAGGACCTGAAGAGCTGATGTCTGTCCCCTAAGCAGCCCATTGATTAGAGGTCTTTCATTACTAACTATATGGTGAGGATCTGAGCAGGGAAAGCAATTACTTGGAGGTGTATGGCAGTGGAGGTCATCTCAGGTGAGGAGTCTCAATATGCAACTTCTCATTTTGGTGGCGTTGGCCGTCTGTGTAATTGTCTTTGTTCTGTCTGATGGGGGCTTTAAATATTTTTGCTTATATTGTGGAGGATACGACGTGATCTGGTTTGTCAGTCTTTTTATTTCACTGAAATAAGTTGAAGTATTTGTTTTCCCTTGGGTATTATTTGGGTTCTGTACTCTGTTTGGCAGTCCTAGAGGTTTTAATTTTACAACTAGCATTTTGGAAGTTTTAGAGATTTGTTTTTACTTTTATTTAATTAAATTGCTATAACCTGGGGGGAATCTTTCGGCTTAATTTAAACGGAAAGCCTTATGCTGAGTAAATCTAACATCCCTGTCTATCTGATGGTTGTGCTGTTCAAAGTTTTGACATGAAAAGTTAAAATTTCACTCCAGGCTTGAAAGTTTGCAATCATTGACTGCAACAGGCATGGCCAGCTCTGTGTCGTAAGAGGATTATGTTAATCTATTGTTTGGGAAGGAAGCTGAGATTTTAATAGACTCTATCCCATTTCTGCATCAAAATAATTACTGTGTGAGAGGAGAGGAGAAAAACATTGGAAATAGAAATGCTCTTCCTTGGTGCGTGTGGGTGTGTGTCATTGGACCCTTGGGCTGTGGCTGCTGAGAATGACTGTGCCCCTCCGGGACGAGTGCCTGGCTCCGGGTGGCCCCATGTTCCCCTGAGGGGTGCAGCTCTTATTTGGGGAGGACGCAAATTCCCATGGGATCTGAGCACTGTGTTCTCCTGGGCAGCACAGGTCCCGGGGCTGAGCAGCCTCCCCACTGTGCAGACCCCTGCGTGCTGGGCGGTTCTGCTGCTGGTTCACAAAGGTCCGGGCCAGTTTGGGTCATGAAGCCCTGGGAAGGGGAGCTGCTCAGGACCGTGCTGCCGTGTCTCTAGGATCAGTGAAGGACTTCATACAAGTCGGAGGGAAGCTCGAGGTCATTGATGAGTAATTTCCCAGAGGGGTTGTTGCATTTATCCAGAATTCACTTCAAAGCAGGCCACAGAGAGTGCTTGAAGGGAGCAGGTCCGAGGCTCATCCTGCTTGTTCTGGTGCATTTGCATTGGTGACCTCCCTTGCCTGGCAGTTAATTGCATTTTCGTCAGCTCCCTCTCCAGCCCACGGCTGCTGAGTACTACCTCCTTGCCCTGATGAGCCCCTGGGAGGGGTCACCCTGCAGCCCGGCTTCGGCTCGGGCAGTATCCATCAGTCACAGACATTTTAGGAAGCTGCAAGCAAAGTGGCTGGGGTGAAGGAAGCAGCAGAGGCATGGTGAGCAGCCACCGTGGTGTATACAGGATCAGGAGGAGTGGGGAGAGTACAACACGAAGTGAAAACTGCGCAGCTGGGTCTTTGCACCACGGGTTGGCAGCTGGGCACAACCTTTCTATCCCTTTCCTGCCTCTTCTGGTCTCTCTCTTTCTCCGACCAGACTGCTGCGACTCCTGGTACCTTTTGGGAACGGGAAGGAGATGTCCATGGGCAGCCTGGGGTGTCTTAGGGGTTGTGTGCTGTTAAGGAAACCCTTGTAACAACACCCATAGGTTTGACAGCGGGGAGAGAGGCTGCTTGTGGGGAGCCGGGCGTAGGAGGGAGCTGCTCCTCATCAGAGATCCAGACAGGCACAAGTAGCTGTTTATGAATGCAAGCAGTCATATTGATTGTAGTCCTGTGACTCTCCCAGCCTGGAGACTGCTCGCTCCACATTGATTATTATTTTTTCTAAAGACTAACAAAGTTTGCTGGGCTGTAATTGCAAGAATTATTCTCCTTTCCATTTTCTGAAATTCTTGATCATGTTAATGAGTTTTCCAATTTTTGTTTAGAGTTTTGCCAGGGCTGGTTTTTAGGGGAAAAAGAACAACTGGTGAGTACTGAGCTGTGTCTGTTCCCAGGCTGGTTGAGGATGTGGGGATGGGGATGGCACATGCCCTATTTGCCCCACTTGGGCAGAGTCTGGGGGTTTTGTGTGAAAGAATCAAGCGAGTTTTGGGTGGATCTCCAGCATTGGTGGGGGGCAGAGCCAAGGTGCCCACGTATGGGTACGGTATGGCACAGGCAGCACCCCTCACCCGTAAGATAGCCCTGCCAGCTCCAAACATCCTCAAATTATTCTGCCTTTGCTTCTCCTTTCGCTGTGTTTCCTCCCATCACGTCTGTCGTGGTTTAACCTCAGTCGGTAACTGAGCACCACGCAGCTGCTTGCTCACTCACCCCCCATTCCCCCCCCCCCAGTGGGATGGGGGAGAGAATTGGAAGAGTAAAAGTGAGAAAACTCGTGGGTTGAGATAAAAACAGTTTAATAATTGAAATAAAATAATGATAATAATAATAATAATGTAATAATGATAATAATATACAAAGCAAGTGATGCACAATGCAGTTGCTCACCACCCGCCGACCGATGCCCAGCCAGTCCCCGAGCAGCGGCCCCCCCAGCCAGCTTTCCCCCGTTTATGTACTGAGCATGACATCCCATGGTATGGAATGTCCCTTTGCCCAGTTTGGGGCAGCCGTCCTGGCTGTGCCCCCTCCCGGCTTCTTGTGCACCTCCAGCCTGCTCAGTCGGTAGAGCACGGGAAGCTGAAAAGTCCTTGACTAGTGTAAGCACTGCTCAGCAACGACTAAACCATCGGCGTGTTATCAACATTGTTCTCATCCTAAATCCAAACCACAGCACTGTACCAGCTACTAGGAAGGAAATTAACTCTATCCCTGCTGAAACCAGAACAACGTCACTGTTGATGTTTTATACTTTCTTCAGTCCATTTGAACTCAACCAACTATTTTTTAGGAGGGACCAACCAATTTTCTCTCTCTCTCTTTTTTTTTTTTTTTTTTTTTTTTTTAGCCAGTACATAAGAGCCCCTGTGACTCCTTCAGCTGGCTGTGCTGCTGTCTGCTTTTTCCTGCCCTTATCTTTCCCCTGCAAGCCTGAGCCAGGTTTTTGTGCTGCCATCAAGGAGCGGGCACCAGGGATGTCCCTGCTTTGGGAGGTAATTGTCCCTGTGTGTACTGTGATTTAACTGCACAGTGTTGCATGCAGGGAGAACATTTTTAAGTGGGATGAAATAACTTGGCAATTCCCATCTATCTGGGGGGTTAAAAAAGGAATTGAATTTCATGAGCATGCACATCCTATGCTGCTCTGAAAAGGGATAGATGCTGATGAGCTGCAGCAGGTGGGTGACCGGATCAGCACCAGCGTCTCTGTGGTGGGGACTGCAGCTACCTCCATGCTGCCGAACTGACTGGCTCTTGGTGGTGGTTACACCTCTGCTTCCCTGGCGCTTCTGTGTGAAGGCGAATCTTGAGCCAAACTCAAGTAAATACTCACTTGCACCAGAGTGCTTTGGCCCCCTGCGCTTCACCCTGCGGGGTGAGGAGTTGGGTGCTGACGTCCCTGCTTTTTCAGAGCGAAGGGAGGGATTTTGGCAGGCTGGAAGCAGGGTGCCACCAGCTAGGCTTCCAGCACCCAGGCTGCGTTTAGGCGTCGAATGCTACAATTACTGTGGCTAATGCCCGCCCTTCTCTCTGTTCGTGCACAGGAGAGTGGCCCAAATTACAAAAAGAATGTGTCTTTGAAGCATCTCCCTATGTAATTCAATGCTGTTGCCAAGAATGAGGATATTTTAACTGTAACTTGGGCAGCACATCTGGATTTGCTGCTGGAATTAGAGTAATTTGTGCTAAATGAGTTCTAATGCAGTGATGCACCAGGCAAATTACTAAATTGATGCAACTGGTTTATGCTAGGTATTAGCACTGAAATTTGTATGTAATGCAATATAACTGACAATTAAAGAAAGTGCCTAGTTAGACTGAAATTATAGAGCCTCTCATATACTCTGCTTTTTATTACAGCTGTATTAAAATGTAGCACTTCCGTAGGGCTTCACAGCTCTGCCAGTAAGTGTGCAATAGTCCCAGGGCTGCACCGTCTTGAGGAGTTGGCCTCCAGAAGTCTCAGGCCATGTTTCTCCAGGGCTGTGGGCAACAGCAAGGACTTGCAGTTTGTTGTGCCACTGTGGGCTTGCGTTTGCACGTAGCACAGGTATATTCATTTGACTTATGCTTCAGGGATGGTGCAAAAGCGAAGAAGTCATATTTGCAACTATTAGTCTTCTTGGAAAGTTCTCTGATCCAAAACTGGTTTTAGCAGAGATGTGTGTTTGTGTCTCTTCTGTTTGATGCTCTTCTGTTCCCTCCTTTCCCCGAGGCTCGTTGGTCTTGCTGTGGGTGCACACCAAGATTGGCTGTGAGGATGCTCCAGGAGGCTGAGCTCAGGGGAAGCTGAGGAGGGACTCACGGCGTGCCCTGGCCGGGGTCCCTGAAGGCAGAGGAGGGGTGGGCTCACCAGCTCTCCTGCGGGGAGGCAGACCCACAGCCTGTCCTGCTGCACCCCGTTATTTAGCTGTGGTAGGTTTGAGGCTTCACCAGCACCCAAGAAGCCAAGTGCAAGCGCTGTACAGCTGGCGTGCAGTGCAAGGAAGGGAGCACAGTGCCACACATCTGAGCACTGGCCACCTGAGCTGTCACAACGCGCTTTTGTCAAATGCTGCCAGTGCCCAGGGAGGGACTGTGGCACGTGGGTGCCTTGAGCGCTGCTGCAGCTGCTTCCAGGAGAAGGGGGGCTGTGCTCAGCACCACGCGGCTTCACCAAAATGCTTGTAGCGATGCTTGGCAAGCTTCCCGGGAGGTGACTCCAGGCTGAAGTTTGTTTTTCAGTAAGTATAGCAGCTCTGTTGCTGCATCTTTGAGTGTCCCCCTTGACCTGATGGCTGGAGGTGCAAGGTGCTCCGGCGGGGCTGGGAGCAGAGGAGGGGGGCTGAGTTGTGGGAGTGCCTCTGGAAGGGATGGAGGAAGCAGCTAGAGTGGGGTAAACGTCCTGCCTGTGGCCAGCCTGTACCTGGGTGCTACGGCGGCTGCTTTGGGCTGGATCTGAGGCAGTGGTGGCCTGACACCCCTTGTTCCTACTGCACATTTCTTAAATGGAAGTTTTTGGGTAGGGAGTGCCTTGCACAACAGTGTGCTGATAGTGGTCTTAAGTGACTGTTTCTGTGCCTTTGTCCCTTGAAAAAGGGGTCACTGATTGACGGGGTTTTATATTCTCGTTTTGCATGATCTCTGCATGATGCACCATATTGCACTGATACTGTCTTTTGGTCCAGCCATAAATAGGATGCTTACAGAATTATTTTAACCTCATAAAGACCTAAATGACTTGGGAACTTGGAGCTCTTGTATAACTTTGCAATGTAATGTTTTAATAGGGGTGTGTGTGTGCTTTTTTTGGCCTTTTGGGACATTTAAAAGTTGCTAATAGTCTCTTGTGCAACTATTTCTTAAATCAGTTCATATTTGCATTTAACATGTTTCTTTGTGTCCACATGGTCATAATTGGTTTTGTTCATCCTGTGAAATAATGTATTCCAATTTTATTTTTATAACTATCCTGCAACATTTGATAGCACTCTGGTACACTGGGTTAACTGGTTGTGAAAAGTGGGGGTTCAGTCACTGTGGGTGTATTTAAAAACAGGGTGGAAGAATTTTATTTCCTAAACCCCAAGAGTTAGTGCTCAGAACTTACCTTGCCCTCCAAAAAAAATGGTGATTATCAAAATTCTTCATTATTGGCTTCATTCATTCATGTGAGGCTTGATAGGGAGCTGATGCCTGACCTCAGTGGCCAATTTTCAGCAGTTTGGAAAATTCCTGCCCAAAAAACCTTTGAAGTCCCATGGTGCTTTCAGCTGACTGCCAGGTAACTTGGAGAAGCTGGTTCCTCCCCAACTGGCACTAAAAGAAGGCTCATGAGCAATCCTCTCCAATCTGACCCGAGGGCACAGCTATTCCCTGCTGGATTAGGAAGCTTCCCCTCACTCAGTTTATGGGATCTCGGCAGATGTTTTTCCCTTTGGGGGAGATGAACTCTGACCACAGCAGATGGGAACTGGAGTACCAGGACCCACACAGTCCTTTTTTTTTTTTCCCTGAGCAATGGCTCTGGGAAAGCTCACCCTTTGGCCATGGGACATCTCAGGATGAGCAGGCAGAAGTGCCTCCTGCTCCAGGCTCCGTCCCTGGTCAGCTGCTCAGGCTTTGGCTCCTCCTTTGGCCAGGCTCGCTGCTTTTCTAGACTGTTCTGCTATTGTCACTGCTTTAATTTCAAACCTGCTGTCTGGGACTCCACTTACGCATCCTGCTGGACTCCGTCCTCTGCGTTGCTGGAGGACCTCAAAAGAGCTAGCAGTTGCTGCTCTCCAGGTATCAGCCAGACTGGGAAAGGGCCACGTGGAAAGGGAGCCTTAAAACAGCCAAGGCTTTGCTTGTAGAAGGTGGCTATTCCCAGTATGGCTTAACTCCTTGTCTTACCTACTTCCCCCTAGACACTGGGACGCTGGGTACTTGTGAGCATCACCTATGCTGTCCTCAGGGGAGGGATGAGCTGCTAAAAGCAGTGGAGAAGGAGTAATGGGGTCTGCATCAGCTGTCGTCAAGCTGATGAGTGGCTTAGGGATGCAGCTCCCCAGAGGAGCCAGAGGAAGGGAGAGTGGGTGTTTGTAACTTGTGTCAAGTGGTCTGGTGTGGAGGAGTGAAAGCGAAGCCCTGGAGAAACAAGGCTGGAGTCCTCCGGTACTGTAAGGAGCAGACAAAGAAGCTGTCAGCTCTGTTTGAAGAACGCCCTTTTCCTTCTTCCCCGCTTCTGCCTAGCCACGCTTGGGAAGTGTAATGAGAATAAAAGCTGCCCGGGGAAGCCACAAAGATGCAACAAGATATTGTTTGCTCACCCAGGGTTCAGGAGTACAGTGACTGGGGGCTGTGAGGAGTCTCCTGGCAATGGTGCAAAGGCCGCCTTCCAGTGCTGTCCAGCTTGTCTCACCGTGCTGGCTGGACAGGGGACCCGGCAGAGATACTTTCCAGTTCACTGCTCTTGGGCAGACCTAGGACTTGCGGTGTTTGAGGTTGCTGCGAAGTAGCTGTTATGACTTCTGCCTGAAAAAGTGTTGCGGTTGTTTGCAAGCTGGGACTGGTGCCGGTTCCCATGTCTGTGATGGCTTTGCTGTGTTTGGAGAGTTTTGAAATGGGAAATGCTGGTCTCTGTGGCCCGAAAAAGCATATGTACAGGAATGTGTGAGATGGACCCAGACAACCACACGGTTGTGTTTATGGCTTGGTTTTTTTTTTTTTTCCCTCCAAAATGTCTGCAAAGGTGTGAGATGCTTGTACAAATGTCTTGGTGATGGTTGCACAGGGGTGGCGATGCGTATGGCAGTGCTCTGCATTACCCCAACACAGAAAGTCCCAGCACTGTATAGATTTCGATTTTTGCTTTAACAGTCTTCTCCACAGCTCCTCTTAAAAAAAATCAGTTTGTCTCCTGCCTTCTACTCTTGTGTTTCATTCTACTATTAAGTGAAAGTGGGAAGCTGACTTTCGCATCACTGAGTACGTGGCTGCAAACCCCAGCACAGCAGACTGTTAATGTGAAATTAGAGATATTTCAGCAGTATCTCAGCAGATTGCCTCTGCTGCTTAATAAAAGGCGCGGAGCTCTTCTGGGAGACAGACTTGTGTGACAGCCCTATCTTGAAGGGCTGACCACATTCCTTGAGCAGGGAAGGGCCTGAGGGCTGTTCCTTTGCCTTGGAGGAAAGGAGGCAGCCTTTCCCTTGCCCCAAGTCACCAAAGGAAAACCAGAGACTAAAATGCAGAGGAAGAGACATGGGAGCTTGTGCTGCTGCTGCCCCGGTGCAGGTTGTGCTTCCAGCTGAATGGGTCCCCGGTGAGCCTGGTCCAGGGGACTGCGATGCAGTGGGGGGGCTGTGGCACAGCAATCCCCTCTGGAGTATCACTTTTTGATCACAGATGGAGGTGTCCATGGAGTTGCCTGAGCTTTCAGGCATTGGTACCTTGAATCCCACCACCCCCAGCTACCCAGACATGGAGTTTCATGAAGGCAGAGATTCCTCCTGCTTGTTTTCCAAATGCCAACACTGTTGGGCTCACAAAGTAAGCTTCGCAGCCTTGCAGGAGGCCTGATTCTTCTGCAGAGAGCTGTGGCTTCTACCTACCTGCCCAGGATGGGATTGCAGAAATGTGGGATGTTCCTGGCTGTAGGGGTGTCCCCCATGCAGCCGGGGTGCTGGGGAAGACTGGCTTGCTCCTTGGAGTGTGTCCATTGGTCAGTCTGTCTAATCCTGCTGCTTTTTCTACAGTCTTCCAAATTGCCCTTTTGTCCCCAAACAATACTGCTTTGCAAATGCCAAAGGAGGATCCCTGGGGCAGCATTGCTGCTCCTCTGCCCTCTCATCAGGTGGTGCGGAGGAAGAAGAGAAGAGAGGGATTCAAATTAACCTCACTCATCCTCTCCACTCCTGCTGTGCCCAGCCCAGCCCAGCCCCTCTCCTGTTGCCTTTGCATAGCTCAGGAACAGATAACATCATCTCTGCCAGGTAACTGCTGCTATCCTCCTCCAAAGGCATGTGTGTGCCTTAACCCAGCTGCCTCTGAAAGAGCCGGCGTTATGCCTTTCCTCTATAGCAGGGAAACAAGAGTTGTCCCCTTCTGTCTCCCGCTTGTCTGGTCTCCCCCTCGGCTGCTTTTCTGCTGCCTCCCGACAGCCCCCTCCGCTCTCCTCCAGCTCCTCTGACCTCCTTTGACGTGTTGCATTTCACTGCAACTGGTAACGGGGAGCCGATGAGAGATAAGAGGGGTGACAGTGTTACCGGCTCATGCTGCGCCTGAAAGAGCCAGCAAGCGGATGCTCTGCCTGTCATCTCTCCGCAAACAAATCGATTTTTAGGACGCGCCGTGGACCTCTCCCTGGCAGCGGTGGAGCCCATCGGAGGGAGAAGGTGGGAGACGAAGGGGGGGCGGCTGTGCGGAGCAGCGGGTAGACAGCCTTATTTTCCCTGGCTGTAAGAGGGAAGCAAGCCTGAGTTCTCCCCTCCCGATGTGTGAACTGGAGGGAGAAGGTGCTGGGGGACTGTGTACCTGCCCGGCGGAGGGGTTGGCAGGGTCCCCCACAGCCACGGGGGCCCCCCCGGTGCATTGCCAGCCCACCGCTTTGTGCGCAGGTTTGCACCAGTTAGCTCTGTTTTGCTGGGATGAATGTCAGTGCCCGGAGTGGGGAGGCAGGGAGTGGAGACGGTTCAAACAAATTAAAAGCCCCCCCCCCCCCGCCCCGAACCGTGGGTAGGGATGGTGATGGTCGCTCTGAGAGTCACAAGCAGCTGGAGAGGGCGGGAGGCTGCCCGGGTGACCGTGGGCTGTGGGGCTCGTGCTCCGCGGGGCGTACCCAGCTGCTTCAGGCTTTTAATTCGGAGCGGGAAGCTGAACCAGAGCCTAGAGGAAAAGGAAGAAAATAAGGGAGGAGGGAAGTGGGGCTCGGCAAGGCACACAGCAGGTTTTCGGCAGCAGGTGGTCATCCCTCGTTGTGAGCAGGCTGCTTGCAGTGGATGGCTCAAAGCAAGGAAATAGCAATGAATGGGTTTTTGTTTATTTTTTAACATGGCATCCACAACAGCGGTATCAAGAGGATGTGAAGGTAGCTTGCTGGTCTGCCAGTTGAGTTAACGCTGGTTTTCTTTTGCTGTTTCCTCGAGGGTCTCTTGGCATGGCTGTGAGTTGCCGTCAGACATCCCTTCCCCTGGACGCACTTCACTGACTTAATCTGGCTTTGCTCTGTGGGGCTGTAGTGAGATTTTTTTTTTTTTTTTTTTTAAGCCCTTGTTTTTCCTCCGCCCAGCTGGCGTCAGGCACTGAGGATGCAGAGACAAGTGCTCCTGACAAGGGGAGGTTTGGCAGTAGGATTTCCCTTCAGGTTCGCAGCATCCCTTTATCTGCTTGCCTGCTGTAGAAAGGCTTTGTGCTGGAGCTTGGGGAGCAGAGCCCACAGGTGACCTCTAACTGGATCAGACTTGCTTGCTTTAAATGTTCCTCTCCTTGTGCTCAGGTGTTTGGTGACAGGCTGGAAAATCGTGTTAGGTAGGTGCTGCTGGAGGCTCCGGGGTGCCTTCTGCTTTGGAAAACAGGGAGGGAGGAAAACTGGTGAACTCTGAAGAGCCGCAAGAAGAGCAAGCGGGGATCCTCTCGACCTATTGTGCTGGTCTCTGTATGCCGTAAGAAAAGACCCTTTGGAAATTCATCTGAACAGCTGATTTCTCGGGATTTCTCATCGCCTTCTGATCCAGATAGCATCCCCTTGCCTGGCTGGGGGCCACCACAGCCACCCTGGGCCACCTCCCCAGGGGCCAGCTCACTCACCTGCCAAGTGGCCACTCACCGTGGGGGCTCGCAGACCTGTGCCATCGCTACTGAGGGATCTTTTCCAGCAGGCATTATTATTATTCCCCCCCTCCTTAATTCAGCTCTGCAGCATCGCACTAAAATAAGCATGCAGATGCTAGCTGCTCTTGTGCAGCCCAGCGCCTGCGGTTGGCTTGGGGAGGCAGGGCTTCCTACCCTCGAAATTTGAGGGATCGCTGTGGAGCGCACTGTGGACTGTCCAACAAGTAATTCCTGGCTAAACTCCTCCTGTCTTGCGCTGTCTCTCTCTCTCTGACTCGCAGCGCTCCCTTCCCGGTCCCATGGGCTGATGGAGCGTGTGGGGTAGCGAGCACAGCCGGGGTGTAGCATGCATGAGCGTGCGGTGGGACCGGCGCCCAGGGACACAGGCAGGCGCGTGCTCAGACGCTGCGGGGGCCATGGCTTCGTTTGGGAAGCTGACGGAGTACTTCAGCCTGAGGAAGTCGAGGACGGAGCTGCGCTCCGGGCAGCGGGGCCGGCGGAGCGGGAGCTGTTGCTGTAGTGTCACGGAGCGCAGGTACGGGGTGGCAGTGGCCCGTCTGTCCTGGTGCCTCCGTGTGTGCCCAGGGGGCTGTGGGGTGGGAGATGCAGTCCTTGGTGCTTTGCTTTCCCTTTACCTCTCCTGGGGCTGGGGAGGGGGCTGGGAGCAAGCCAAGAGCTCTGGAAGCATCACCTCCGTCCTGTCTGGGGCTCCTGAGTGGCTCATTGCCATAGGACATCTCTTGCAGGCTCCATGTCCTGGCATCTGTCTCCCTGCCCATGGCGTGTCCCAGGTGTTGGTGGTACATCTCAGTCGTCTGCTGGGTGACTGGGTGCACATGTACCTGCTTGCCTCTGTCTTCTGCTTTCTGTGTTGTGCCGCTACACTGTCTCCTCATCACGGTAGTGAGGTTATTGTACCACAACTGCCCTTTCCTCCCTCTGCCCCTTGTGCTGCCACATCCAAAATCCCCGACTGCACAGGCAGCAAGAAGTGGCTTCAGAGGTGGAGTGGAAAGCCTGTGAGTACGTGGTGCTGATGGAGCCTCCTGGTACGCAGCAGCTGGGGAAGGGAGGAGCTGTGTCTCTCAGTTGTGCTTGGGGACAGGGTGCAATGGTGAGGGGGCTCCTGGGCAGACAGACACACGGTTCATTGTAGCTCGTTTGGGGTGTGGATTGGTAAGGGGAATGCGCTGGGGACAAGGAGGGGTGGCATTGGGCTGACTGGAAATCCCCTGGGACTGTGCTGCTGTCAGGGTGCTCAGGGTCACGATGGGGAGCAGCAAGGCGAGCCCCAGCTGTAGGGTGCACGCATCCTTGTTTTGCAATGTAAACACAGTTATTGCAATTAAGAAAATTGCTCTGTGCCTGAGTGGCTTATCTCTCCTTGGATATTATGAGCAGCTTGTAGGACATGGCTAGCACTTGATGCTGCTCTGGGCTTTTCCACTCTGTGAGGGCTCATGGTGGGGCAGAGGGTTACCAGCCTGAACAGTGGGTGTCCCCACATCCTCCCACTGACCTGCACACGGTGCCTCCCTGCTTCTGGAGGAGTATGGATCTATGCGGGGACTCATGGGGGGAAAAAAATAGCACCAAGATATCCACTCAGCTTCATTCCTGGTTGTTAAGCATCTCATACTCTGTAAAGGTTATTAAAGTATCTGTGTGGATCAAAAAGAAGTTGGAGGTCTGTCGCTTGGGCCCCTCCTGCTGCTCTCCGCATTGCTACTGAGACGGTGAGACGTGACGTGCTGTTACTGTCTCCCCTCTTTGCTCAGTGGTTACAGGAAACGGTCGCCTCTTCCCCGTTCGCTCAAAGCACAGCATAGTTTCTCCAGAAATGCAGAAACATTCATGGCTGAGCTTTGTTCTGCTCTTCTCAGTATTGTGGGCAGAAATCCTGGTTTCTGCCCCGAGGTTTTTGCTGTGCCGGTGCACACCCACCGGAGCTGGATGTGAAGAAGGTTGGTTCTTTGGGTGCTGCTGAGTATACCACGTCCCTGGGGCTTACTGGTGTGCAGCTGAGCGCCACGTGGAGAGCAAGTGTATGCCATGTCTCGTCCTCTCCCTGGCATGAGGGAGACGAGGAGGTGCTCCTGGGGCTCTGCACCCTATTGATCCCCCGTGCACAGGGTGCTACAGTCCTGGATCTTGTGTTTTGGGGGGAGTTGGGTGGTTTCCCATGTAAAGGGAGATATTATGGTGCCTTCCTAACTCTGGGGCATTAGCCACAAAAGTGGCATTGCTGGTGTGTAGCTCAGGTACAAAATTTTCTGGGGGGATGCTGGGTATGGATATGTTTGAGTGCTTCCCTCGTGCAGGAGTGTGGCTCACCATGCGTCAGTCGCGGCTGTCAGGGCTGCTGCCTGTCAAAGCTCTGCTCTGTGTGGGGCTGGTGGACATGGTTCCCCCAAGCAGAAGTTTCTCCATGTGCCCGGGTGGTCCAGTGTGGCCAAGCTTGAGATGCCAGGAGCTGTGCTTTCCCTGCTCCTTCACATGTTTTGCCCCCTGTGCCATGCAGCTGCTCCAGGGGAGCTACTCTGGGCTGGTTCTGAGCATGTAGAAGTGTTCCTGGTGCCCCTGACTCCCCCAGCAACAGGGCTCGAGTGCACCTGCAGATACTGAGCCCGTTCCCTTGATTGCACGCGGTTGATTATGGAAGTAAAAATAAGTGTTGATTGAAGCATGGGATGCTTTTGAAATCAGTGTCACTTTTCACCCAAGCTACTTGAGATTTTGCCTGTTTTTTCCCCTCCAGTGTCTGTACATTGAGAAGCCCCAGTTGAAACCCCTGACCCAAGCTGAACTGGCTGCTGGCATCCAGAAAGCTGAATGCTTCATGGCTGGGATCCGAAAGCAAACGAAAGGCATCTGTTGCCCTGTCTGACCCTGTCCTTTCTCTAGACAGTGCTTTTTCTAGCTCTGATGAGCAACTTCCTGGTTTTATTTAATTCCTTTGTGCTAAAGTAGGCAAATTAAATGAAGAAATAAGATGCTCAGACCCCACGTTTCCATGTGCATGGAGGTACCAGAGATCCTGCATCCCAGGCTCAGCAGTGTGATGTCTAATGGACCCCACTGGAGCCCTGCCCTGGCTTTTGCATGGCTCAGGGCAGCCAGGCTCCCACTGCACTTGCCAAAGCCATGTAGTCCCCTGGGACCACAGCAAACAAACATAGGCAGGTCTGCAGTAAAGAGGATGCACTAACTGGAGTTATTAAATTCTAAATATAGTGGTCCCACGCATTCTCATAGGACCTAACAGATATTAGCAGGTGTGTAGTTATGGTCTTAAGTAATATGCCTGCATTTTTAAACTACGCCTCCAGATAAAGCGGGTGCGTATGAGGTGGGTTGAGTAAGTCTGCTGGATTTGGGAATTTGTGGGCTCAAGCTTGTGCACAGAAAAGGAGCCCAGCAATAGCATCATCTCTCCCCATGTTCAGGTGCTATTAGCCAAACATGATGCTTGCAGGAGCTCTTCAGCCTCTGACGTGCCCCATGCCCTCCTGCTCTGCCGTGACCTGTGGCATGGAGCTATGTTGTGGTTTACACCTTCACTGTTATGTCAGCTGGAGGCTTTTCCAACCTGAGACTTGCCAGCTGTGCTCAGCAGGAGGACGAATGCTCTGCTGCGGTGCTGTGGCATAGTTGCCCCATGTTATTAAATCAATTAGACAGTCAGATGGCTGGGGGATGGGAGGCTCCAAGTGTGAGAAGCTGGGGACCAGAGTGTCCCCAGCATGCAGCTTGTACTGGTGTAGTGATTGAACGTAAACATACCAGGCAGAGCCAATCTCAGGAAAGTGTGTAAGTGATTTATTTGCAGTAACTTTTTTCAGTCTGGTAGAAGGATTGATGGATGAACCAAACGCTCAGCTTGACTGGTTTTGGAGCTGTACGGCTTTGTGCAGGATGAAGGCCTGGATCATCGCAGGGGTTGATTTCTCTGCAGCTCAGAGGCTGCAGCACTGTATGCAGGTGCCCATGGGCAAAAGGCAGGAGGGGCTGGTGGGGGTGCTTGCTAAAGTTCAGGTGTTTTGTTCTTTGTATTAGCTTATGGTGCCAGCCTTGAGGTGCTCATGCCCAGCTCTCTGCATGTTGGCGGGACAAGTAGAGAGGATCTGCTTCTGGCACGGAGGAGTAATGAAAGGAAAAGACAGGTTATACAAAATAGCTCATCTATTTAGTTAGCTATTTTTAAACTGAAAGGGCTGGACAACTAATTTTGGGCTCCTGCAGCTTTTGAAAGTGGTTCAGAAAATCGAGAAGGCTATTATCTTGTAACTGGGCTGAGAAAACAGCCTTGCTCCGCTGTGTGTGCTGAGGGAGGCTCCAGGGCGAGCTGAAGTTTTCGGAAGCAGGCTGGCACCTTTCCAGGCTGCTGGTTTCAGCCAGGGCTGCTTAGCAGCAAGCTAGCCTGGCATAGTCCTGGGCTGAGATCCTGGGCGCTTGCAGCAATTCTGGGAGGACAGGGATCTGGCATCATCTGATGGAGTTAACCGTTTTTGGAGAATTTCTCAAGGAGACTCTTGGAGTTGATCTTGGCCTGAATGCAATGCCGACGAGCAGAAGCCCCCCAAGAATGCCAGTCCTTTTGTGGGAGCCGTGACTTACAGCAGTTAAAACTCGCACTTCATTAAAAATCCCAAATACTGTCCAGGGGTGGCTTTTGGGAGGCATTTTGTCCTCTAGGCACAAACTCGGAGGCTGATTTAGTGGCTTTCTCTCTTGGCCCAGTACCATTTTTGGCTAGATCTGCTCACATGGCTTCTGGAGGCTGATGACATGTTCCCTCTTTGATAGCTGTCACCTCTCCCCTCCTCCATGGTCTCCAAAGCCCCATATGGCCCCCCAGAGGGGCTTTGACATGCTTACCTGGAGATCCATGACCTGGTTATGGAAAAGAAGATCTTCAGGATGGGGGAAGAGGGAGGAGAGATTTGTGCCTGGTTTTAGATCTTGCGTCCCCCTCTGGGGGAGACCTTCGGCCTTGGAGGCAGCAGAACTGAAGACCCCTGAAAACCTAAGGGGTGAAGAGCCTGTGTCCTCGGTCGACTCCAGAAGAGGAGCTTTTCCTGGCTTGGGGGGGGGACGGGGACAGTGGTGTGACCTGTGGTGAAACCCAGGGAAACTGAGCTTGGGAAATGGGGAGGAGAGGTGCTTGGCTTGTGCTGAACCGGGGAGCCGGCAGGCAGGGTGTTTGCTTTAGGTTTCAGTGCCTTTTTTCTCAATACCTGAATCGGTGATTAGAAGTTGATGTTAATTAGCAATGAATTAAATTAAATTAAATTATGTAAGAATTAAATTACATAAAAATTCCAACTTGCCCAGCCTGTTTTGACCATGTCATCAGATAATCTCCAGCTGAAGGAATGGTGCTCCGGGTGATGTTCCGCCTTTGCACTCACAGGGGGAGCAGAGGTGGGTCCGGGTGTCCCTGCTGCTCCACTGGAGTCTGAGCCCATCCTGGGCCTCGTGGGGGGCTGGACCGAGGAGCTGCTCAGGGAGCTGTTACCTCCCCTCCTTTTGGGGGTATTTTTCACACTGATATGCTGATCCATGTTCCTTGCTTTGTAGTTGTTTGGGCTTTGAGGTGGGTGAGTGGGGAGGGGTAGTGGGCAATGTTTTCCTGGCAGGATTGTGCTTAGTTGTTTTTGGGTGTTTAAAAATATCTCTTCAGCTCTGGCAGCACATCTATGTTCAAGCACGCGGTCGTGATGGGGAAGAGGAGGAACTGGCAAGTTTTGGGGCTGGAACACTGCACTGAAGGGACAAATCCTGTGTTAGCTGCGCACAGCATGAGAGATAAAAATGGCAGCAGATCTTCCACCTCTGGCTTACAATGCAGCCTTGCAAGAGTCCCCATCACTGGAGCATGACTACCTTGTGCATCATCCTGGGGTGTATCGCAGTGGCACTGTGTTAGAATCATAGAATGGTTTGGGTTGGAAGGGACCATCTAGTCCAAGGCCCCTGCAATGAGCTTGGACATCTTCAACTAGATCAGGTTGCTCAGAGCCCCATCGAACCTGGCCTTGAATGTTTCCACGAATGGGGCATTTACCACCCCTCTGGGCAATCTATGCCAGTGTTTCACCACCCTCGTTGTAAAAATTTCTTCCTTGTATCTAGTCTGAATCTCCCCTCTTTTAGTTTAAAACCATTCCCCCTTGTGCTACCGCAACAGGCCCTGCTAAGAAGTTTGACCCCATCTTTCTTATAAGCCCCCTTTAAGTACTGACAGGCTGCAATAAGGTCTCCCCAGAGCCTTCTCTTCTCCAGGCTGAATAACCCCAACTCTCTCAGCCTTTCTTCATAGGAGAGGTGTTTCATCCCCCTGATCATTTTCGTGGCCTCCTCTGGACCCGCTCCAACAGGTCCGTGTCTTTCTTATGCTGAGGGCTCCAGAGCTGGACGCAGTGCTCCAGGTGGGGTCTCACCAGAGCAGAGCGGAGCAGAGGGGCAGAATCCCCTCCCTCAACCTGCTGGCGAATCCCCTCCCTCAACCTGCTGGCCACGCTGCTTTGGATGCAGCCCAGGATATGGTTGGCCTTCTGGGCTGCGAACGCACATTGCTGGCTCATGTCCAGCTTTTCATCCACCAGTACCCCCAAGTCCTTCTCGGCAGGGCTGCTCTCAATCCCTTCATCCCCAGCCTGTATCCATGTTTGCGATTGCCCCAACCCAGGTGCAGGACCTGCACTTGGCCTTGTTGAACCTCATAAGGTTTGCACGGGCCCACTTCTGGAGCTTGTCCAGGTCCCTCTGGATGGCATCCTGTCCCTCTGGTGTGTTGACCACACCACTCAGCTTGGTGTCATCTGCAAACTTGCTGAGGGTGCACTTGATCCCACTGTCTATGTCATTGATGAAGATATTTCTTTACTGAAAGAGTGGTGAAACATTGGAACAGGCTGCACAGGGAAGTGGTTGAGTCATCATCCCTGGAAGTATTTAAAAGGCGTGTAGATGAGGCGCTTAGGGACATGTTTAGTGGGCATGGTGGTGTTGGGTTGATGGTTGGACTCGATGATCTTAGAGGTCTTTTCCAACCTTAATGATTCTATGATTCTATATTAAACAGTACTGGTCCCAATACGGACCCCTGAGGGACAGCACTTGTCACCGATCTCCATCTGGACATTGAGCCGTTGACCACTACCCTCTGGATGCGACCATCCAACCAATTCCTCACCCACCCGACAGTCCGTCCAGCAAATCCATACCTCTCCAGTTTAGAGAGAAGGATGTTGTGCGGGACCATGTCAAAGGCCTTACACAAGTCCAGATAGACGCCATCCGTAGCTCTTCCCTTGTCCACTGATGTAGTCACTCCATCATAGAAGGCCACTAGGTTGGTCAGGCAGGACTTGCCCTTGGTGAAGCCATGCTGGCTGTCTCGAATCACCTCCCTGTCCTCCATGTACCTTAGCATAGCTTCCAGGAGGATGTGTTCCATGATATTCCCAGGCACAGAGGTGAGGCTGACAGGTCAGTAGTTCCCAGGGTCCTCCTTTCTACCCTTTTTAAAAATGGGTGCAATGTTTCCCTTTTTCCAGTCACTGGGGACTTCACCTGACTGCCATGACTTTTCAAATATCGTGGAGAGTGGCTTGGCAACTACATCAGCCAATTCCCTCAGGACTCTGGGATGCATCTTGTCAGGTCCCATAGACTTACGGATGTTCAGGTTCCTCAGGTGGTCACGAACCTGATCTTCTCTTACAGTGGGAGGGACTTGTTGCCTAATATCGCATGGGGGACAGTGCTGGGGACTGAGCCCACTCCTTCCAAGTCTCAGTGTGGGAGATTTTAGTCAATGCTGGCTGTTTTAAACACATGTAGGAGTGAGAGCTGGTAGGATGGAGCAAGCAGCCAGTCGGGGTGTGCAGAGCGTCGGGGCAGTGCCTGGAGCTCCAGGGTAGCCTCCGTCTGTCTGCCAGCCTCGAGGGATGCTTGGGCGTGTCTTGTGCACCCACCTGCAGCATTTAGTCTTGCAAATGTGCGTGGACCATTTTTCCCAAGTACTGTATCCTATAGCTTGAGCTGGGTGAGAGGCTTTTAACACATAGAAAAACTTTTCCCCAAAGAGGCACCTCTAAGGGGCACTGAGGACCTCTCATACATGGCTGATAGTTTGACTGACTTTTCCCCCTTTGTTTTTGACATGTTTTGAACAAAACCTTTCTGCTTCCAAATGACACGTCAATATGGAAAGATACCTACATTTTAAAAGAGAAAACAAGTAAGGATCGTGGAAGCGTTTTGGGTTAAGTGGGAAGTTTCCACCTGCAATTAGGCAATAAGGTGTTGGTAGCACTTGTATTTCAAACTTCCCAGCTATGACACCTTCCTTGCCTGCTGGGAGGCCAGCAGGAAAATGTGTGTGGGTGCATGGATTAGCATTTTTGCTGCAACAGATCATTGTAACCTATTAAAAAAAAAAAAAAAATTGATGTCCATCGTTACTGTGTGGAAATGCTCTGTGCTGGTGCCTAACCAGGCTGAGCTGGAAATAGAGTCCTAAATCCAGTGTCAGTGACTCAGACCGTGGCCTGCTTTGCAGAAGTGCCGAGCGCCTGTTAATCCTGTTAACTGTGGCAGGCAGCAGACACTCAGCATCTTTACAACTTAGCCAGTATTGTGTGCGTGGCTGTGCAAGAACAGGAGGAAGAGCTTTAGGAGTTGGAGCTGAAAACTTCAGCCTCTTTCAGATGGGGAGATGCTTCATCGGGGAGCTCGGTGGCAGGTCGCAGGGTGCTCTTGGGTTGCCCAGCTGGATGGATGGCTGTCCTCAAACGCAGCTTGTGTGCGGTTGGGTGAAGCTTGTTTGAAGTTGAGAGTGCTGCTGCTCTTTCCCACCTCGTCTGGCATCGCGGCACTGTGTGGTTGTGGCTGTTGGGGTGACCAGTGCCTTTCAGCTCTTGCATTTCGCAGCTGCCTCCTTCACCCTCCGTGCTGGTGGTGCACGGTGAGGGGAAGGACCATGTCTTCCTCCCCTCTCCTCTGTGTCAGCTTTTCCCCAGGCTGTGGGAGCACTGTATCCCCAGTGTCTCACAAAGATGACAAGCTGTCAGATGTAAATGGTTCTGTTTTGTGAGCAGAGTGGCAGTGCTACGGGAGGAAATGACATTTAGCTTTTGTTGCTTGAATGAGCTGCCTGGGCTTTGCATGTTAAACCTAAAGAGGCTTTTTAGCTTTGCTCTCCCCCATTGTTTGCATCACTGTGGCTGTGATCTAGCAGGAAGGGGCTTGGGGAGCAGCATGGACAAGAAATCTCTCTTCCCGTCAAACCTGTCCTTAAAGGGGCCTCTCCACCAGAACCTGACGCACGGAGGTTTCTGTGCACTGGGAGACGCCTGGATGTCTTTCCAGTTCCAGCACCTAGTAACCTGGCCACAGCTCTGCAGCGCTCCTGGTCTCAGTGGGCTGCTGGCTCCCTCCTCTCTCGCACTGTCGTGGGGCTGGGCACCAGCATGTTAACAGGGGGAAGTGGTGTGGACAGAGCCAGGTGTGCCTTGCTTCTCTGGTCCGCTCTGCCTCTTGATGCTCCTCAAAAGCCTGCTCTTGTGGCTGTAGGAAGAGGCGTGTTTAAGATCTCTCCCATGAAAAGCACAGGCACTTGTGGGCCTGGGAGCTGGCTGGGAAATTCAAGCTTTCTGGATCTGACAGGCTGGAAAAGCACGCCTGAGCTCTTGGTGTCATTGTTTTGGGTTTTGGGGCCATGTTTTATCTAAAGCCAAGTGATGTGGTTTGCACCCGGTGTTCTTCCTTTATGCCTAGCTTCTGGCCTCCTTTTAAAGCTGATCTTTGGGACAGGAGATGAGGTTGGGAGCTGACTATTTTCTGCACAAGCTGAAGCTAATCTTTGCCTAGATTAGGCAGAAAAAAATGGATAGTCATCCTTTATTTTGGAATGGTAGTTGGATGGGGTAGTGGGAGGAAGGGGAAGTTATATTGGTAGTAAGAGGAATTACATATGTAGCATGACTACAGAAAACTTCTCCTTCAGCAGAAAGCCTTGGCCCGTGAGTCATGGTTGCTAGAAAGACTGTTTGATTCCTAATTCACCCACTGTTTTGGCACTGAGTCAGAGCTGGGTGGGTGTGCAGGTAGGAAACAGAAGCACCAGCAATACACACCGGGACTTGCGCACGGAGAAGGGGAAGGAAGTGATTTCAGACAGCGGATGTGAATTTTAACAGCTTCTAATAAAAGTGGTGGCTGGCAAGGGGAAGATTTCTGAATGGAGGTTGTCCCTGTTTGCCCTTCTCAGCCTGCTCCTGCCCGCTCAGGGCAGCCCCTGGGGTGTGTGTGGGTTGTTAAGCAGCCCAGCTCCCGGCTTGTGTGGCATGAGGGGCTTTTCTTGCTCCACTCGTGGAGCAAATGCTGCTCTCCAGCTGGGAGCGGGTTTTGAGGGAGGCCCTGCTGTGGCGCAGGGGAGCTATGGGGGTGTTGGCTGCCCTGCTAACAGCCGTCAAGATACCTAGCTGCGTCGGCATCGCTTGCCTTTGCAGGTGAAGGGAAGGGGCTTTGTGCCCTTGTGTGCCTCAAGGAGATGTTGAGCTGAATGGCACACGCGGAGCCCATGAGTGCCTGTGGGGACAGTGGGCAGAGCCCTGGGGAGCAGGGAGGAGATGCCATTGTGATTTGGAGGGGTCTGAGCGCAGAGTATCATCTATCCACCGCCCCGCTGGCATGCTCAGCACCCTGGTGCAGGAGGCTGAGCAGGGGAGGACCTGTCCTACAAACAGCCACCTGTCCTTGGATGCTGAAGGACCTCCTAAAAGTGACAGGCCCTGACCTGGCCCCCATGTGAGGATGGGAAATCGGAGACAGACCAGCGATGTGCCCAGCCCAGCACCCTCCTGTGGGGAAGTTTGAGTGGGTTATCTCCTTCAAACCCCTTGCTGGGGGAAGAGCTACCCCAGGATGAGAGGGCTGCTCCTGAGGGAACATCCAGCTGATGCTCTCCTGCAGGAGGTGGGCTGAGACGGGGCTCCTGAAGAGTTGGAGAGGAAGGGGAGGGGGGGTGGGTTGACAAAGGAGACTTTTTCTGGACCCAGGCAGAAACATTTCAAAGAAGAAGAAAGAAAAAAGGAGACTTCTGTTTAGAGTATTTCAAATGGGAAGACCAGAATACTTTCTTTAATAATTAAAAAGTTAATTTTTTTCCCCCAAAAATTCTATGTTTTCTCCTGTAGGAATAGTTGGCAGTTATACAAATTTATGCAAAATATTTTTAGTTTGCATTTTTTGATGGGAAAGAATGCAGGCAGGAATAAGCTCCTTCTGGTTAGCTGGCTATGGCAGCCACTTTGGCATGGGGGGAGCAGAGCAGAGCCTGACCCGAGGCAGCCCCCTGAGTGTGGGCACCTCTGCCTAGAGCACCCATGTGCTTCCACGGGTGTTTGGTGCTTCGAAGCCACCGGAGCTGGCGTTCATGCTGACCAGCTGCTCCGGGCCTGCTGCTGCCTGCCTTCTGCACAGAATTCAGGTGACCACCTCCGTTACATCTTTTTCTGGTGGCAAATCCATGTTTGTGAAAAACTGGAAAGCTTCAGTGCATTCTTCTGTTGCTTTAAAGAATAGCTAAAATTTAGATAATGGAAGGACTCCGTCCTGGTGCATGTTATAGAAGTCTCCAGAGATACATCCACAGCTGGCACCCCCAAGGTTACAAGGGGTTGCCACTTGGAGCAATAGAAACTCATGGGTTATTTATTCCTACCACCTTGATGACCTTCCAAAGACATAAAAACTGTATCACATCTATATTCATAAGGAACAGAGGTCATTTTTATCTCGGGAGGGCTTGCTGCTGAGGAAATTCCCACTCTGTTGTCGGCTGGGCTGGACTGCTTGGGATTTCATCCTCCTGTGATCTCTGGTGCGGACGGCTTCAGCCTGCTCCTGCCCAAACCACCCAGCAGCCGGTAGGAGAATATTATCGGGGAACGCATGGAGAAAATACATCCTGTGACTGAAGCATAAAAGCAATTCACACTAACGGTGCTATTAACCCCTTGTGGTGCTGTTTGATTAGGTACAAGTGGTTGTGCAGGGGAGGAAAGGAGAGCGCAGCCCCAGTGCTTGGCTGCAGGGCTGATCACTGCAGAGAGAAGAGGCACCGGAGAAGTAAGTGGATTTCAGCAGGTGTGTGTTGATTCATCCCCCCTGGTGCATGTGTGTGGCGAGGCCCTGAAGCAAGCAGCTGTGCTGGCTTTTAATGTTAGTCTTTTCTAGAGAGAGGCAGGGAGAGCAGGAGCTTATTCAAACTGAGGATTTTAGGGGCTGTTTTTTCTCCTGAGGGGCAGCAGCAGGTATATGCTTCCCCTGGCAGAACTAGCCCCTGCCTTCCTCTGCGCGTGCTGAGCTGAAATTGCTCGCAGACAGCCTGGCAGCTAAAGCTGTGCCCAGGCTCTTCCTTAGAAACAGGATGCTTTTGGGCTTTGCTTCCCTTGCATCCCATGGGACAGACTTGCAGCCCAGCCCTGCAGGGGCAGTTTCTTGCCCTCCGTGCTGGTGATGTTGTGCAGCAAGGCCCTGGGGCTGGCTGGGACCGAGACCTGAGCCTGCCTCAAAGGAAACCTGTACCTGACTGCTCCTGCCTGGCATCCGTGCTCCCACGGCCGGGGCTGCTCTTCTGAGCCGGGCAGCTGATCAACACCCTGCTGTGAAGACCAGGGGGTGGGCTTCCTTTCTGGTATTTTGGGGCTATTTGCTCCTTGCTCTTTCCCTCACAAGACAGATAAAACCCATTAACCCCCCCAGCCTGGGAGGGCAGAAGCGAGCGCCCGCCCCAAGCAGCTGTTGCGGGGGGTCCTGCCCTTGCCGAAAGCTCTGCTGCCAGCTCCTCGCAGCATCGATTACTACTTCATTGAAAGCCATTTTTTTTAGGGATGTTACTGTGACATGTCAGAAGCATAAAAATCTGTCTTGTTTAATGGGCTTGTTGTCCATCTGACCATGGTGGTGACCTGCCTCTTGTGCTACTGATGTTCTGGTGCTTCAGAGGAAAATTAAAACCAGCCTAAGGCTCTGGATGAAAGGTGGTGCCCAGGAGGGTTTAAAACAACAATATGCTGTCCAAGCCTATGATTATAAATGTATTTTTCTGACCAAAACATATGAAATAATTATTTTTGCCAGGGGTTGTTAGTCAGAGATAGGCCAGCTTTGCCATTGTTAGCATCAAGTGCTGGAAAACTTGGTCACGCTACAGAAATTATAGGATTTAAAACAAACCGAGCAGCCCTGACAGATGTCTCGAGTGTCTTTATGCTTTCTGTGCTGGAGCACGTAGAGTTCATGCCTGAAGCATCTCCCCAGTGTTTGTCAGGAGCAGCAGTGTCCTTTCCAAGATGATCTCAGCGGCTTTTTGTCTCCTCCATCGTGTGACTCGGATTTTTAAGCAACAGGGGAGACCAGCCCTGTGTCATGAGACTGGGAACAGGATCAGGAGTTTGGCCATGCAGCCAGTGGGAGGGACTGTGCTGTGCTGGGGGGGGCAGCTCCAGTCCTGCCTTGGTGATTTTGTGCTGGTGCAGGGTTGGTGAGAGGAGGGCAGTGGGTGCTGGAGGTGGCTGTGGTGCTGGGCATCACTCTAGACCCCCTTTGCATCCTCCCTGGAAGGTGTTTGCAAATGCAAAGGAGGCAGTTATGTATTTATCTTGCAAGTTAGCCAACCTTTTAAAATTTCAGCTAGGATGCTTGTCTTCTGTGTTGCTTGCGCTTCATTAACTTTTGTCTCTGAAATTTTTCAAGGGCAAACAGGAGATGAGTAATTGCCACAGAAGAAAAGCAGGAGCCAGGGCACAACGTCTGTGGTTCAGTGTCTTGTGAACCTGGGAAATGGGAGGTTTTTGCTCTGTCCCAGCCTTTGGCAGGTCACATAACCCCTTCTCATCTCTGCTTTCCCCCACCTTTAAACATCAGTGTATGGTTAATAATGATGTGGAACTGAAAGGTTTGTCATTTAAAGCAAGGAACTGCATTGCTCTTCTCTGGGCCAGTTTGTCCTCCGACTTAATGTGCCCATTGCACAGCGGCTGTGTCCCAAACACACTCTGCTGTCCCTCCCCTGCCTCTGAGTCATTGGTGTGTCCCTAGGGGGGTTGCATCCTGCTTGTGAGCTGAGTTTCAGTGTGCAAGTTCTTTAGGCGAGCTTCCTAATTCGTCTAAAATAGCCTTCTTAATAAGTGCAGCATCAGCCCTCTTTCTTTTGGAGAGTGGTCCGTGAACCTTTTGTGTTCCCTGCGGAGCATCCCAGATGCCTTTGGGCTGTCCTCTCAGCATTGCAGGTGCCTGGACGGCAGAGCCTGGCTACGGGCATGGGGACCCTGGGGTGTTCGCAACACTGGTCTCTGAGGATGCAGGTCACGCTCTTGAGCTGCTGGGAGGGAGGATGCTCGCCTGCTCCGCTGTCGTGCTGGGATTCATGCGTTCACCTTTGTCTGCCCTCTTTCCCCATTTATCAGAGAGAGCTCTGTGAGCAGGATAAATGTTCACGCTCCGTAAGTGTTTCTGCTTCTTTTCCTGGCCCTGGGGACCTTCTGTCTTTGGACTTTGTTTTTGTTGAGGAGGTGCAACTCCAGCAGGTCTGGGCATCTCTGCCAGAGCCCTCCCAAGCGCCCGGTGCCAGCTTCGCCCCTGTTAATGGTGTGAGGGTCAGCGTAGCAGGTGGGCAAGAGCGTGCCCAGGGCTCCTCTCCCCTGTGGGACATGGAGGGGGATGGTCTTGTGGCATCGTAGGGACAGAGCGTGTCTGTGCACTGGGGCCTGGTCGGGGCAGGGTGACTGCCGGCGAGGGCCCCCGCGGGGTGTGCGTGAGCTAGGGAAAGCCCCGTGGGGGACGGGGGAGAGCTCCCTGCTGGCTGGGGATTTGGTTCGCTGGCTGCAATGGAGCCAGAAAAAAGGTTCCTTTAACGAAGAAACCAACATACTTCGAATAAATGAACGGCAGTGCCTGGCCTCAAAGTATTTTCTTTTCCCTTTTTAACAATTACATTTAAGTAAATGTTGAAATGGAAGTGTTGCTATAAAACACAGCCACAGTGCTTGGGTTCAGAACTGCTGATGTGAAATGTTAGTATTTTTTTTACCTTGTTTCCCTGAAGCAGTGTGTGAGGCTGGCTGGCCGGAGGTGGCTTTGCCTGTTGACCAGCTTGGACTCATGGGATGGTGTCGGTGGTGCCGGGGCACGAGTGCTGGCAGAGCGGCAGTAGGTCTTTAGCACGGAGAAAATGCCTGGTGGGCAAGAGGCTGTCGGTAGTGTTGGCAGTCGCTGGGTGTGACACTGGCTGTCGCACACCGGAGTGCTCAGGGCTCAGGAGGCAGCTGCTGCCACAAAAAGGACTTTTGGCCGCCTTCTGGGAAATTTGGTAACTGGCCCCTAGCCCAGCAGGGTGGGTGCTGGGAGCAGGGCTGGGTCTCGGGGCACAGCTGGACTTGTAGGGGGCAATGGATGCTGAATGCTTCTCCTCCAAGTAGCTCTTCTGAAATGTTCTGATGAGGCTCTCCCTGTGTCTCGTGGCACATGGGGTATGTGACCTCCTGGCGGCCCCTGAAGCCTGTCTCACCCGTCCTAATTGAAATGCAGTTTTGCAGGGACAGAAGCAATTATTCCCCTGATGTCGGGCTGTGTTTTGTTCAGTGCTTGGGTGATGGCCCCTGCTGGAGAGATGCACTTCAAGCCGGAGAGATGGCAGGAGAGGAAGCTTTTGCAAACCAGCTGGTGGAAATCATGGTATTTACCAGCTCACAGCTGAGCTTGGCAAGGTATTTTTATATCTTCACATGGTTTGTTGTTTTTTTTTTTTTCTTTTCTGAACTTGCAGGCTGAATGCTGTTTTGGTTTTTGTTTTGCTTTGAAACTGTTTCACAGCCAGATAAAAGATGCTCTGTTTTCAGCTATCATCCTCTGCTCTTCAGCCCCTGTTACCTTTTAACAGCATGAAGACAGTTTTGTGGAGGCTTGGCTTGAATTGGGGAGAGAGAGATGTCACATGGCTGAACTCCTCCTGCACAGGGGATACCAGCTGTGCTCTGTGCAGGCAGCAGAAGGGGTTGCTGCTGCCTCCTCTCTGGTCCCAAATGGTTAAAAAGTAACGAGCATGGTTGTGTGGTCCCCAGGGCAGGACCAGGACTGTCCGAACTTCTTGTGCTCCACGGATGTTCTTGGGAACAGGCGAGGACATGGCAGCAGCACCTTGCAGGTGGTGGAGAGGAGCTGCCCGGCAGCTGTGCAGGGTGGGGAGAGGACTGTGCACAGGGCTCGGCTGTCCTGTGCAGCAATGCTCAGGCTTCTCCGCTAAAATGGTTGCCTCCCTCGGTGGTGTCAGCTGCTTCTCTCCCCTGCTAAAAACATGGCTCTGCGCGACAGAGGGTCCTGCTGCAAGGAAGCGGCGGATTGTTGCTGCTCACTGCCCGTGAGATGAGAACTGGTGCGGGTCTGGCTTCTGTGTTGGCTGCTGGATAGTTGACTCAGATATGTATACTGGGCAGCGAGAAAAGAAGATTTTCTGTTTGGGTGTTTTTTGAATGCGAAGGGAAGATTTCTCAGTGATTTTTTTTCTGGCTTTGCAATTCACAGGGTCACTGGAAAAGTATCAGTGACTCATGGGTTTGCTAACAGCTGATAAAGTTTCCAGAGCAAACTATGGTCATTTGAACATGCGCGGATGCCCTGTGAAGGCTATGCTCTTCCTAAATCCTTGGGCTTTGGCTCTCGAGGCCACCCTGTATTTTACCCAGTTGTATCACTTCCTCTCAGACTCTTCTTTAGGCTTCCCCACTGCTGTGCCATCCCCTTAAACTTCACTCCCTGCCCTCCGTGGGGCCCTGCCGCTGCTTTGGGCTTTGGACCACAGTAACTTGTGTCCTGGAGGCTGCTACCACTGTTGCCTTGTGCTTCTGTCCAGAAATGGCTTCTAAGGCACTTGCAGCCTCCTCTGCTTCACCTCTCCTCCTGCTGCTTCCTTTTCCTGCGAAGCCCCTCTGCAGAAACCAGCTGCAGGTAGATGTTGTCTTGTCTCCTGCTGCGGTCCGGACGGGGATGAAGGAGAGCATTGCACAAATTGCTGCTCATCTCCTCTACTCCATGGCACACAGCCTCCTCGCAGCAGAGCTCACACCTGGTGAGCACCGTGCACTCTGGGGTGCCGGAGGCACAGCCGTACCTTGCTTTGGGCTCTGGGAGCTGGGCTGGCCAGGGCCCGCAGCCCGGGCTGGTGGGGTGTCTGCAATGCAGCTCTGCTCCTGGCTGCTTCCCGCAGGAGCAGGCTCTGCCTCTCCCCTGGACATGGACAGAAAGTGGGGTGAGGCACCACAAGGATGGCAGTAAAAGATGAACCCTGCACCATGGAGCTGAGCACTGCTGGGAAACCTTCTCCTGTCCAGGGTTCTCCACTTTTTTGTTGGGTTTTTTTTTAAATTCTTGTTATCCTTTTGTGGCTGTGAGCTCTTTGGGATACGTGTTGTCCCCCTGTGCCTGGGTGTCACCTTTCACCCAGCTGGGTCTCTGCAAGCTGTTTCAGGGAATGGATGTGGGTGTTTCATTTATTTTTTTCAGTTTTGTAGCCATTGCTTGTGGTAAGAGGCTGTGTGGTTCAGGCTGTGGAGGAGGTGCACACCGCCTTTGCCCTCCTCCCCGAGTAGATGCGCGTCTGCCCTTGCCCCAGTCCAAGAAATGGTGGTGGTGGGTAATTGCTCCTCCTGGCTTGTAGCATCTCTCATTTTTCTGAATCCAGCTGAAACCTTTGCCGAGTTTTTAAGGTCAGGTTGCTAAGTTACACCTCCTTGGAGGAGCAGGCTGAGCAGCGTGTTACAGGCAGGAGCAGCTGCTGGCTGGGAAGATCTGGGAGTGGTGTCCCTTTGCAATAACCGGGCTCTCCTGGCCCAATCCCTGCCATCCTCCGTCAGTCCCGGGCTAATCTTAGTACCTCATTTAGCTGTTCTTCCACAAACCTTCAGCTTTATAAGCTTCCTTTCCTCGGCAGATTTAGTGAACTAATTGACTGAGGGTGTAGAAGAGGCACCCACAATTACCTGTGAAACGCCGTGTGGTCCTGCAGGAGGAGCGGCAGCCGTTTGGCTTTTCCATCTTCTTTTTTTGAATCCTCGTTTGCCTTTTGAGGCTGTGAGCTCTTCAGGACACTCATTGTCCCCCTTGGAGCTTGGAAATGGCTTCACATGTCAGGGCATACAGCTGTCACCAAGCCACAGCTCTGGAGCAGGCAAGCATGGTCTGGAGCAGCTGATGCCCTGCTCCTCTGCCCCTCTCCCTCTTTAGCCTTGCTCCCTGGCTTAACCTCCTTCTCTCCTTCCCATTTTCTGCAAGCAGCCTGGCTCTGGGAAGACGGAGGGGGGGGAGCTGGACTAGCACAGTGCGTGCTCAGGTTTGCCTGAGAGCTGCTGGGACTGAGCACTGTGGCAGGGCAGGGGCTTCCTTCTTCCCAGGAATGGGACATCCTTGGAGGGTCGCCATCCTTAGGCATTTCCAGGAGATGTGCGGGAGGTTTTCTTGCTCAGTTCCCTAGAAATCATGTCAATCGGTGAGGTTTATTGGGGTCCTTTTCGGATTGTGGGTAGTGGTTTTAAGGTGACTTTTCCCCTCCTGCTTGCTATCTCTGTTGTGTTGCTGGATTTCTGCTGTGGCTGGTGTGGTGACTCTGTCCTTCCTCTGGGTAAGCTGGAGACTCTGTCCTCTCTAGGTTGGGCTGGGAAGTGCTCTCTGGAGAGCAGCTTCTCCCTCATCGAAATAAGCGGGGAGGACAGGCTGGGGGTGTGTGTGTGTGCAGTTGCTTGCAGGAGGGATGCTGGATCTGGCTTTCCCTCGTTTAACTTGCATTAACCTTTTCTCTATCCCTCCTTTCCCTTTATCTCTGCTCAGCCCTTCCCCTCTCTTTCCCTGGGGTGATGGAGAAGCCATGCGGTAAGGACATCACCATCGCCAGGTGCCAGACACGGCACATCTTTTGAGATGTGTTTTGCCTCTTCTTTCCACCTTTTTTGTCACAGTGGCTTTTTTTGTTAGCCTGTTTGCTTTCAGTAAAAGCCTGGGGAAGCAGCACCCGTGTCCCACGGGTGTCACGGGCTCTGGCTCGGGTGGGGGATGCTGGAGCAGTCAGCTGGGCTCGCACCCTGCCTGGCACAACCAGCTTGTGCCCTGCAGCTGTCCCCAGGGCTGGTGGCAGGGGACCTGGCCCTGGTGACTGTTCTCACATTTCCCCATCTGTCTGCAGACTGGGAGTGATGAAGCTGTCACTGGGCTCCTGCCTGAGCTCTTGCATGCAGCCAGACAGATTTTTCCACCCTTGTCAAGACTTGATTACGTGCTCTCCTTTCTACCAAAATGCCGAACAGCAGCTAAATATAGGCTGTAACAGTGTTGATTATGGCTTTTCTAATTGAGCTTTACACTCCAACAGGTATCTTTACTAATGGAATGTGGCATCCTTGATAACACCTAGCTGTGGAGCCTGCTTGGGAAGCATATGTAGATGAAATGTGACTTCCCGTTGGCGTCAGGTCCTGGCTGACAGTTGCTGCTGAGGCCTCTGGAGTTGTGCATGGGATGGTAGATCCATGGAGCTGGAGTGTGCTGGGGAATTTGAGTTCAGATTTCAGATCTAAATAGGTTTCTAGTTGCTTTGCTCTTTCTGATATAAATTATTGTCTGCAGCTATGCAGCTTAAAAATTACTCCTTTAAGGGTGTGAATTCTTCCCTTTTTACCCCCACGTGATTTGTGTGAGTGGCACTGTAGGCACAAAGGGATGTTAGCACTTAGAATGCTAATGCCATTCTGCAGGTGATGGAGCTATAAGCAGGTGTGTTTAAAAGCACTGATATTTAAATGCAAGAAAAAAGGAATGTTTTGAACTCCGGCAGCGCCCAGGACTCATTTATGCAGCACAGCGATGTGTTAAGTTACATTCCTGTTGTCTTGTGCCAGTGAAATATGTTACAATGAGAGGTACATACGTTTTACTGAAATAGAAACAACTCAGGATGCTAATTCTGGCTTTGTATCTCCTGGCGTAGCTTGTTTTCACATTGGCGCAAGTGAAGCATGGGGCTTGGAGTGGGCAGGATGGTGCAGTGTGCCCAGCACAGCTGCGGCGGTGCCTCTCCAGGGCCAGGGCAGTGCTGTCCCTGCAGCCGTCCCAGTCCCCAGAGTGCTCAGTGACAGCTCTGTGGAGCAGAGCGGCATTGCCCGGGAATCAAAAGCAAATGCAGTTAATGCAGAAGTTAATAAATTTCTGAACCTAAATGTCGAAACGTGGTCCCCATCCCTGCTGTGATGGACGCATCTTTTAGGGTCTGGGTAAGAGGCCCTGGCGGTGAGTGCGGGGGCTGCCCAGCTCCCGGCGGCTGTGGCTCCTGCCCTCTACCCGAGTGCTGTCCGTGCCCGTTGCTGTGCGCCTGATGCATTACCGTCCCGCAGGAGCCCTGCACGGTGCCGTAGCTCTGCCTCGGCCACTGTGTCACTGCTCGCCTGTGAATTACATCAGATGCCGACACCAGTCAGGAGCTGCTGTCACATTTGTAAAGGGAGTGAAAAACGATCATAATAAACGTAGTGGTGACAGGCAGCCACCCAGGGTCAGGAGCTTTTGCATGATAGACTCTCCCTGTGTGACCTTGAGGACTGGCTTAGTGGAAATAGGATAAAATTTAGTGCTGTAATGTGCAGGGAGGCAGAGTGTTCACCCTGCCATCCACTCTGGGAGCTCAGCTTTGCATGATGCTCCGGGACAGGTAGATGATGCCAGGTCTGAGCGGGAGGGAGGGCAAGCGAGGAGCGTGGAAACAACCATGGGGAATGAAAGCTCATTTTGTGAGAGGAGGCTGAAAGAACTTGCCTTAATCAGCCCAGAAAAATGCAGGCTGGAAGGGGCTGTGAATGAGGTATAAGGGAAATTAATCATGGGAGCAAACACCAGAGAGGGGGAATAATTATTTAAGCTAAAGGTTAATATTAGCTAAAGGCACAAGAACATATGAGCATAAACCAGTTAAGAACTGAATTTTGGATGGAAATTTGAAGGTTTCGTACCATTCAGTATGAGATTTGGGAACAGCCTTGTGTGAGGAGGGGCCCTTTGCTGAGCCCCCTTGGGAGGTGCTGGGGAGCTTGGTTGGGCTCAGGTGTGGGCTCTGTGACAGCAGGGGATGGGGCTGGACAGCCTTGGGGTGATCCCGGCCTGCAGCCCTCTGCACAGGGTGATTCCCCCCATGTGTCCTCGCACCACAGCGGTGCTGGGCACCCGTTCCTTTTTATCAGGTTTCTGGGATCTTTGCAGCCTGGCCTGGGCCAGTGTCATCCCGGAGGACAGCACCTGAGGACCATCCCTTGAGGGAAACTGCGGGGTGAAGCAGGAGAAAGTGGACCTGCTCCCATGCCCCACTGTGAGGCTCGGCATACTCTGGGGTTTTGGAGGAGAAGGAGGCTCGTGGTCACGCTGCTAGCACATTGGTGTGCGTCTCAGTCACCCCTGCAGCTTTTGAGCCCCATCATCAGACTTGGTTGACTTTTGACCCCATAGAGACCTTGAACTTGTGTTCCTACATGTTGCATGACACCTTCGTGACCTCTATAGCGCCTGCTGCATGAGTCTGTCTTGCTATAGTCTCAGCCTTCCCTATAGCACGTGTCCTTGGGACCCCTGAGTGACCTGGTTTCCACCACAAAAAGCATTCTGCTGTCCCAAGACGATGCTCAGTGCTAAGTGGGGTTTTTAACTTTCTTAAAGGGAATTTTTATCATTTCAGTCTTGAACCCTCTGGTTTGTTTGTTTGCTTAATTCTGATTATCTGTGAGTTTTGAGGTGGGGTGGGTGCTAGAATGCTTCATGTGCTGTTTATGCTGATTGTGGCTTGCAGCTCAAGATGCAAATCCTAATTAAAATACACTGGCGAAGGGAGAAGGCTTTACTGAAATAGCTGCAGCTTTGCAAATGAAGGGTGCAGTCTGGTGTTGGGAAGGACCGTATGCTCTTAGTCCAGTGACAGCGTTATGTGTTACAGAAGGGTCCTGGCTTGAAGAAGCCATCTCACTGACTGAAAGGGGTATGCTCTGTGTTTTCTCGCCTCAAGGTCTCTGGACAGAAAGCTGCAGCGACCGCTCCTGGGGAAGTCCCGGACACTGCCCAGCATCCCGCAGTCCCCGGTCCTGAGCAGGCTTCCCCTCCTCGACTCCACGGCGTACAGGGAGGAGATGCCGGAGCAGAAGCCCTATAAGAAGCACTTGGCCTCCGACCGCCAGAAAGGCTGCACAGTCCCTTCTACTGGTGAGTGCCGCAGCGCTGGGATGAGCTTCCACCCCATTCTACCAGGGGGCCTGCAAAATCCTAGCAAACCTTTCCTGCTTCTTTAGGGGCACGAATAACAAAATAAATCCAACCCCAGTCTGTGTGGCGTTTATCCTGCTCCAAAACCAGCCCTTCTTGATGAGTTTGGGGTCTTCCCCCCCCGCCCCGTCTGAGCCTTTCTTTGAGCCTCTTACTTAAACCTCCCCATTTTTCATATTACGCTGATGAAGAAGCGGAGTTGGCTCGTGAAAGCTGCCCGATGTGGGGAGGTGATGCTCAGAGCCTTCTGTCTCTGGGTGAGCTGCACCTCCTGCCCACCCATGCTGGGGCGAGCTGCTGCCTCAGTGGCTCTCTGGCCAAAGTGCCTCTTTTCTATGGCGTGAAGCGGCTTCAGGGTACTCATTGCTGGTCTCCATCGGGAGGAACAGCAGAGAGCGGCACGGCTGTGCTCTTCCCACAGTCCTGGCCTGGGGTGGGAATCTGCTGTAGCAAATGCTCCCCAGCCTGGTAGTGTGTGTTGGCCTTCAGGTCAACTGAGGGTTTTTATCATGTCCTTCTACTCTTGTGCTGATCCTGATGAAATACTAATATGGTTGGGCCAGCTGCTCTGAACAAGTTTATTGGAAAACCATTGATGGTCGAAGTGTTTCAGTGCTTTTGGTGCCAGTGGAATCACGCTGGGGGCATAAAAAAGATGGGGAAAGGGATTATTAGCACTGAAACAAAGATAAGGCCTGCAAGCCAGGGCTGACAATCCAGCGCTAAATAAAATCCTTATAAAACAGCTCCCTTCAAACAGCACCCTTGGATTTTTTTTATTTTTATTTTTTTTTTAAATCTAACCTGCTGTCGTGGTTTAACCTCAGTCAGCAACTGAGCACCACACAGCCGCTCGCTCACTCCCCCTGCCCCGGTGGGATGGGGGAGAGAATTGGAAGAGCACAAGTGAGAAAAACTTGTGGGTTGAGATAAAAACAGTTTAATAATTGAAATAAAATGATAATAATAATAATATGATTATGATAATAATAATAATACTACACAAAGCGAGTGATGCACAGTGCAATTGCTCCCTGACCGATGCCCAGCCAGTCCCCGAGCAGCGGCCCCCCCAGCCAGCTTTCCCCCATTTATGTACTGCGCATGACATCCCATGGTATGGAATGTCCCTTTGGCCAGTTTGGCTGTGCCCCCTCCCAGCTTCTTGTGCCCCTCCAGCCTTCTCAGTCAGTAGAGCATGGGGAGCTGAAAAGTCCTTGGCTAGTGTAAGCATTACCTAGCAACAACTAAAACATCGGTGCGTTATCAACTTTGTTCTCATCCTAAATCCAAACCACAGCACTGTACCAGCTACTAGGAAGGAAATTAACTCTATCCCTGCCGAAACCAGGACACCTGCTCACAGTCAGATCACTGTGAGCTACCCAGCAGAGCAGCTGTCCAAACCCTGGATTAATTTTAATGCTCTGCAGGCTGCATTTCATTTCCTGGTGCTACTAATTCTCCTAAAAGTTGTGCACAGAGAGGATCTTGGCACGTCGCTGAGCCCATCCTGCTGCAGTCGTCGCAGCTGCGCTCCTGGGTGTGCTGCAGCACCCGAGCGACTGCTCTCTGTTGCATGCAGGACCCGTGGTTTTCCTTTCAGCCTGTCAAATTGTTAGAGTGGGTCTCGGCATGGGAGGAAGACCCATGGGAAAGCTTGTGTAGCTGACTCCTGGGGACATGAGGGAGTGGGACACTTGTGAGTAGGTAGGTAATTGCAGGCAACTCCATTGCTTGGAATCGAAGACGGCTTGTGAGGTTCTGTGAGCCCTCAGGATTTCCTGGGTCATTGTTTGCAAGGACAGACCTGAATAAATGGTGAAAGTCTGCCTCCTGGTAGAGGGCAAAACAAAGTGCTTTGCAGGACTTGTGCCTGAGAGAGCATCCACCGTGGAGGGCATGGCATTCAGAGCACCCTTCAGCACCCGGCAGGTCCCTGGTTGGTGTGCTGGTGCTTCCAGGGAGCTGTGCTGGAGGTGGAGGGAGGGAGTGGGAGGCTGGTGTAAGACCGTGGGATGAAGTCCCAGCATGAGTCAGACCCACTGCAAACCTCATCACCTTCTGCTGCAAACGCCTCCTCTCATGTGAGTGCAGACGTGCTTGTGCACCGTGGAACAGCCACCCTAGAGCAAACCCTGTGCACAGCCCTCCCTGCACAGCGGGTGTAAGGAAGAGCCCTGATTGCATGTAACGAGTGTTTGGGATGTTGCTTTATTCATGGCTGGAAGGTGCTTAGGATACCAAGAAGAGGGAAGAGTATGAAAACCCTCGTAGGCTGGAAGGCTCCCTCCACACCCAAGAGCCTTGAATGAATGAATGAGGAGTTGTTTTCTGTCCAGATCCTCCCAGGTTCTTTTCTTGGCTCCTTGATATTCAGTTAGGAACTGCTAATTAGCTACTCATTAAGGCTAACGGCATGCTACCATGGAGGAAAAAAAAAAAAGATGCTTTTCTCAACAGTGCCTGGTTATTGTATCAGTCTCTCGCAGCCTGGATCATGGGTTTGGCACTATTTACCTGCAGTGCACAGCACTAAATTTGTCTGAGCCCTGGGACAACAAGCAGTGGCCTCGATCAGTGCAGAAGATCTGGCCTTGCTTGCAGGGATGCAGCAACCCTCAAGCTGCAGGGATCGCACTACTAGCAGGGTGTGACATCTGGACAGCAGGACAAGAGTGGAGCAGCGCATGGCTGCTGGGAGGTTAACGAGCCCTAGTATGCTGATGAGGAAAGCAGGATTCCCACAAGTACTTATGAATGAGAGTTGGGCTGCAGGGTTTCAGGAGGGAGAGAAGATCCTTTCCTTTAAAGAACTTGTGAATTTGCTTTGAGCAGGTGCCATCGCTCCCCATTCAAGGCGGGGGACACGTGGCCAGCTGCAGTGGGGGACACATGGCCAAAGCCACCTTGGGAAGAGGCTTGCCCACAGGGTTGCAAGGCTTTGGCAGGAGCAGGACTGTTCGTGGGAGAGGTGGTAAGCTCATCTTCAGGGAGAGTTCACCACTCTGCAGGGAAGAAACCGGGCTCTGGCTCGCTGCTGTCCTTGGGGCTGCAAGCAGAGGAATTGCCAAGTGAGGTGGGAGAAGCTGTCTCTTCCTTCATGGATGAGATGCAACATCCTCATCTGACCGCTGGGAAATGTTCCCCAGCCATTAGCTTTGTGTCCCGTGGTTCCAGTGTGGCAGTGCCGGAGGAGGGAAGTGCCCTGTCACTCTGTGGGAGCTTACAGGAGATTGTCCTGCTGTGGCCCCACAGCTCCTGTGCAGGTCCTTGTGTGGGCACCAAGGTGTCTGATGGGGAACCGGGGCCCTGAGGATGGCCAGGAGAGCTGAGGGATGGTGAACTGGGTTTCCTGTTGGTCTGGTTTTGTTGTTCCCCTCCAGGTAACCTGCAATAAGTGGTGGTGTGGTCAGTTGGGACAGGCTCCGAGCTCTCCATCCTTCACCCCCTCGCCTGGAGCAGCTCTCCTAGGTTAACCCAAAACTCCTGATGGCCATAAGCCTGGGACATAGCGAGGGGGAGACAAGAGCAAACAGGGCTTGGTCAGACAGGGGCAGCTCCTGCATTGTCCAAACCATTATCTGTTTGGTGTCATGTTTTGCAGTGTACCGAGAGGCTTCACACGTGCTGGCAGCACAGAGAAGTGAGCTGCCTTTTGCTTGTCCTTCCTTCTTCTGTGCCCCTGTGAAGTTTTAGGGGTGGGACTGAGAAACACTTTTTGTTGCACCCTTCAGGGGCTTCTTCTCAGCCTTTGGTTGCCTGCGGCTCATACCTGCCAGCCTGCACAGGGAGGTTACTGCATGTGTTTTGCATGCCTGACCCCTTGCAGTTCCCTCTGCCTTGCACCTGGAAGGAGCAGACCATGCTGGAGCTCTTCACTGCATCCTCTCTCCCTTGTCTGTTGTGCAGCATGCGGAGCTCTTCAGAAACTGGCTCCATGCCCCACTGTGAAGCTGGGAGGAAGCTAACTGGTAGCACGGTTGGTGTGAGCTTATTAGGAATTATGCCCATGGGAGGAAAAGAAAGAAGTTGAAAGGAGGTGGCTGGATTTGAGCTTAGACCAGGACTCTGGAATTAATTTTCCTAATACTCACAGGGATGTTTTGGGTGGCTTTCCACAACGTCTGGATGAGTGTCAATCTTGCATCTCTGTTGAACTTAGTGTGGGCATACGGCCCCCTCCTCAAACAGCTTTGCTTGTGAAGATGCCCACCTTGTGCTTTCAGCGGGGTAGTGGTGCTGGTTCCTGTGCTCTTTTCCGTGGTGATGTGCTGTTGGATGAGAGGAAGATTCCTGGCTCTGAGACTTCAGCCCGGTACCTGGGCAATGTGCCACCCCCTGTGCGAGGGAGGAACAGAAGGGCCTTTTTACACTAGCCCATGCATCGGCGTTGGTGCTGAGGAAAATCTTTTGTGTTGCTCTCAGCAGCTGAGGGATCAGCCTGTCCGTGCCGAGAGAGGAAGTATTGGAGAGGCAGCTGGTGTCTGTCCTTCCTGCCCCTCCATCCTCTGGTGCATGTCCTTACCAACTCTTCAAATTCAGAAAGAAGAAAGATTTTGCAGCAATCGTTAGTGCTAAGCACAAGAAGATGCTTAATCTTTTTAGAGGTGCTGATGTTGCCAGGCATAGCTCTGGACGGCAGAGAGGTGACCAGCTTCAAGGCAGAAGGGCATAAAGATGGTTGGACTCCAGCCTGTGGGCTTGCTCCTGTCCCTGGCATTTCCTCTCCAGGCACTTCTTGATCTTTCCCCTCTGACCTCTCCAGGTTCTGGGCTTGATCATTGATTTACTTGTTTGGTAAAAATCAGGAACAAGCTCCTTTAGTATGTAGAAAAGCTTTTTGGGGTAGGCAAGATCCTGGCTCCCCATTCCCGGGGAGGAGGGACTGTAGGCCTTCTGCCCGAGCAGGGGAGAAGTTTGGAGGGGAGCAGCTCTGCTGCTGGTCCTGCTCCAGGGCTGCGCTGGAGGATGCAGCTGCCTGTTAGTCCCTTGGAGAGAGTAGAGACTGAGAACAGCAAAATCAGTGGGAAACTGGGATCAGTGAGACCAGATGTGACCCTGTTGGTTTGTGGGGCTTGAACACCAACTCCTTCATCCTCAGGAGAGGTGACCCACGTGGAGGAGTGGGTGTAGTGGGTGGTTGTTCTTTCCCTTGTACCCTGGCAGCTGGGCTGTGTTCAGCCCGCAGCCTTGGCCTTCCCTCACCCAGGGCGGCAGAGCAGTGGTGGCCATGTCTGGGCATGCTGTGGGGCTGGGAAGGGATGGCCTTGGGGACAGAGGATGCTGTAAGTGGGGGCTGAGGCATTGCAGACGAGCAGGGGGCACCAGGGCTGGTTCCTCCTCCTGTGTGCGATTGTCCTGCGTGGTGGGTGGGTCTCCTCCCGGGCTCGGTGCCTGTGTCACAGCATTTCGTGCTGCGTCCCTGGAGTGATGCTACCTCGCAGTGGCAGTCTGGATCTGGGCTCCGATTGATGTGTTTGTGCCTTGAATAATCACAGCTTTCAAACAGCAGTTCATGTGTTGTATGAGTTGACATTTGGAGAGGAGCAGCAGCAGCTAATTAAATTGAAAGTAGGGGGGGGAAAGAAAGATGCGCTGCTAGGTAGTGCTGTGCTCCAGGTTGCCTCTTTGTTCGCATTTTTAAGGTCTCTGCCTTTCTCTTCTTCCCTCTTGTCCTCTGTTCTGCTGGTTTCGACTTGGTGCCTTCAGATCCACTGGCAGGACTTTGCATGCAGCGAACTGTCTTTGTACCTTAAAAAGCTTGGGGAGCTTGGGGAAGAGACGTGTTTGTTGAGATGCAGAAGATGGAGCGGCTGGTCGCCGCTCTGAGGCTGCGGTGGCTTGTAGTCCAGCCTGTTTCTCATCATATTCAATGTAAAACCCACAGCCTTGCTGGGTAAACTACACTTCACTCACTGAATTGTGGCTGGTTTTTACCTTAGGACCTTTATCTGCTTTAAACTCTGGAAGTATTTTGCTCCTCAGCCCTGGCGTAGCAGTGTCATGGTCATTCGTGCTCGAAGATGCTGGGTTTTTCAGAAACCAGAGACAAATGATCTTGCCTTGGGAAGATGCTGCCTGCAGGAGGAGGAGAGTTTCTGAAGACAATCATGTGAGATGCCCTTTTGGGCTGCAATGGCTAATAATTGATCATTTTTACAAGAATTGAGCAAGCGGGTTGTATTGTTTATTTGTTATGGCTATTGAGAAGTGATTTTGGCTGGGGGGTGGGAGGCAGGGCAGACTCCATATGTAAAGACGAGATTGGCAACAAAAAGCATGCGGCATCCAAGCTCCTCAGAAAAGAGCGGAACAGTGATATTATGGAGACATTTCCAATTGTGTTTTGTTATTTTCCCTTTTGTTGCAATGAAATATGGTCAGTCCTACCCCGGGGGCGCTAGCTCTGCATGATGCTGACTGTCTTCTGCCGCTGCTGCTTTCTCAGTGTCGATGAGGTTTTGTCTCCCGGCGCTCCAGCCCTGCAGTGCTGCATCAGATGGTGCTGCTGGCAATGGGCTGCGCGGAGCTTGAGGAGACCGGAGGTCTGGTTTCTGTCCTCGGTTTGGCTGTTGATTTGCTCTTGGCCGTGCCATGAAGAGTTTTCTGGAGGAGGAGATAGCAGTAAATCCTTTTGCAATTTGCAACATTTGTGGTGTCTCAGTTTTCCCATTCACAAAGCAAGTTTTATTATCGTTACCAAGTACAGGGCATGTGAATACCTACAAGAGAGAGGTTTGATACATTAATGCTAGCAGCAAGAACTGCGTATGGTTCTGACTGTAGGATTTTTATTCCTTAAAAAAAACCCCAAACACCCAAAACATTTTCTTTTAATGTGGAATGTCTTATTCAACTTGGGGTGATGAAGAATGAGTGAAATTTTTTATTTCTTTATAAATGACCCTTTTAAATGGGATAACTCTATTAAAGGTAAATAGCAGGAAGTTTTTAAGTATTAGGATTTTGGTCTGCTGATTATTCTGAGTAATAATATTTATACTGCAGTAGTGCCTGGAGGCCCTGACTCTGGCCAAGTCTTTGTTGTGCTCAACTGTATTTGACCAGTTCCTGCCAGGAAGAGGCTGGGGGCTGGGGGTACATGAGGCTGGACAGGGTGGGAGCAGGGGATGTTGCCTGGGGCAGGCGGGGCCAAGGGGTACGCAGGGGCTTGTGGCGGGGACGTGCCCTCTGATCCCCTCCGGGCAGTGAGTTCTGCAGCACCCGTACCCCACGGCATGGCAGTGCGTGCAGGATGGGCAGAGGGGGTCTGGGCTGTCCACCGGGCATCCCCACTGGTGGGCTGGAGGAATAGGATGTGGCTCTGATGGGGTGGCATGTCCTTCTGCTCCCCAGGGGAGGCCTGGCGGCTGGAGGACGACTGCACGGACCCCCCCAGGAACCCCCAGCTCGGCACAGCGGTGGAGGACGCCCCCTTCAGCTACTTCCGCACCCGCTCCTTCTACATGAGGAAGAGCCTGTCGGTTGACAACCACCTGGGGTCCCTTGGCTATGCTGTCCACCCGGCAGAGACGAAGGCCGAGCGTGTCAAGACCAAGCTGCGGCGGCAATTCGTGAGTATCGGGGCATCTGCCTCCCCTGCGTTAACGCACACGCAGCTTCCCAAAAACACTGACATGTCGGAGAGCTATTTTTATGTGCAGCATTACCAAAACAACAGAAAAAGAGGCCACTCCAGCCTGGTGGAGCAGACGGCGGCAGCAGCTCGAGTTTGCCTACATCATGGCAGAGCCTCGCCTGCCTCGCCTGGCAGGGTTTCTTCCCCCCGGGCTGTTGCTGGCTCGGAGGCGGCTGTTGCTCAGCCGGGTGATGCGTGGGGCGAGTGCCTTGTCTCTGGGCGCTGCCATCCAAAGTATGAAACAAGGTTGAAAGTAGGAAATAAGTTTTCCTGTCCTCTGTCTCACCTGCACAAGAAAGTGGGTCTTTTTGAGGGTTTGCAGATGGGTGCAGCAAGGGGCTGAGGTGAGCAACGAGCCAGCGCTTGAGACCCTAGGGCAGTGCAGCCCTTTCTGGCCCTTCAGAGCATTCTGGTGGCAGGATGTCAGGGCTGCGCCGCGGCTGTGGGAGGCTCTGGTCAATATTTAATGGGCTTTGCCTCTTCTCTTTCCCAGAGACACCTAATATAGGGGCTCGTATGGCCTTCCTCCTGCCTCGTTACTGGCCTTGGGGTTGTAATGAGGGCTCGGGTGTCCCCGTGCTGAAAAGCACTCGGTGTTGGCTAGAAATGGGTGAGAGCATCGGTACAATGGGAGCAGAGGGGGCAGTGGGTGCCCATGCAACCCAAAGTGCTGCCAAGAGCTGCCGGCTGAGGCAGCGGTGCTCACCCTGCCCGTAGGCTTTGGACAGACGCATCTTTTGAGACCCTCTGGCCCCAAAGTCACTAACTTTCCTCTAGCCTGGAGGAGGGGCTGATCCCCCTGCCAGGTCGCACAGACTGGTGCTGCTTCTGGTGTCCCCTGGGCTGCGTCACTGCTGTAGGGTGTGGTTTTGGGGGCTCACCCTCTCTGCTTGTGCTTGGATGGACTGTTGAATGTAGCCACTCCTTTTCTCCCCGAGAGGACAGTTCTGACCTCAGCAGCATCTTGACACTTTTCTGTGTGCAGCAGCAGTGGATGCCCGTGAGGGTGAGTCTGGGGGAGCTGGTCACGACCCTGGCACTGTCAGCGGCACCCCTGAACCGTCTCTGTGGGAGCTGCTGCCTCTGGCTCGGGAAGCAAGTGAAAGCCTCAGGGATGGAGACGAGCAGAAGTGGGATGGGGCATCCGATGAGCAGCTGAAAGACGTTGGAGGTGTTTAAGATGAGGCGGTCCTGCTGTGGGGTAAGGCATGGATATCTGCTTTATCTGTCTTTCAGCCTGGATCTGCAGCCCCCAGCTGCACCCAGGAGAGCGGAAAGGAGAGGAGGTCGCTGAGATGTTGGGGACCATTCCTCTTTCGGAGATGGTCTTTCAGTATCTCTGTGGGACCTGTCACCCACAGCCTCCCTTCTGCGGTGGAGATGGGCACAAAAGGCATGGAAGGACTTGGGCTCTCAGCCCAACCAATGTCCTGGTGCCTGCGGAGAGGTGGGATCTGTCCGTGCCCATGGGGCAACCTGCTGCCCCTCGCCTGTGGGGCCAGTCCGCTGCCTGCTCAGTGCCATGCCGGTAGCTCTCTGTGCTGTCTGCAGCTGGTTTGCTTTGGCCTTTGACTTCATGAGGTTTTGGGGACCTTTAGCTTTTCTTGGTGTACTCATGGAGCTGATTTATGTCCATCAAGGAACAGAGCAGAATTTTTGTAGGGCAATTTTTTGTTTTGTTTTGTTTTTTTCCTTGCCTATGTAATTTCTGGTTTGTTTTAATAGCTAAAAGATGTTGCTCTGGGCTTGGCCACGAGCTGTGACCTTGTGAGACCTACTGAGAAAAGCAAACTCATCCTACCTGGAAGGGGCATCATCAGGGCCCTTTGATGGAGGCTCGGGGCAGCGAGTGTGCAGGAAGCTGAGCCAGCAGCTCGTTAGCTGAGGCTTGGGCCGGTACGGGACCAGTATTCCCCACACAGCTAAAGAGCCTGGTTTTTAAGTTCAAAGTAAAGGTCCTGCCAACCTGGGGAAGTTATTTACAAGAACAGGTAGCTAGCGCCGAGCTCCACGTCCTCCCAAGGTTTGGTAATTACTTTCCATCTCCGTGCTAGAGGCGTTGCAGTTTCCCCTGGGTTTGTGTTATGCCCTGGCCTGCTGCACGGTGCCTGCTCTGCCCAGCCCCGGCTCTCTGAGCGTGGCTGGTGGAGGAATCGGTGCCAGGTGAGAGCCACTGCCCTCGTGCACGGCAGAGCATTTACAGGAGAGAATATGGTTTGCCTTTCCTACAGTGGCTCATCTGGGACCTTTTAGGAAAGTCCATATTTAAAGCTTGATTCATTTTTTCCGGGCTGTTGCACTTACCCAGCTCGTAATGTTAGATTTCTGGCTTTGCTCTTTCTGTGCTGACAGTCTGAGCTGCCTTTGCCTTGTGATGTGGCTGCTCGGCTTTTTATTATGGGAATTGCTGAGACTAAGGGGAGAGGCTCCTGATGCAGGGCTTTTGGGGAGGCATCTGGGACCCTAACCTGGCAGGGTGGATGGAGATGGGGCAGAGCTATTGCCTGCATGCATCCTGTGCTGTGCAGCTCTCTCGCATCCATTTGATGCTCTCTGCCTTTGTGTTGGTCATGGGCATCTAAGCTTCTCCAAGAGAGAATTTATTGTAGCTCATCTGAAAACATTTGAGGTTTGCCTCCCTGCACCCCTGGAGTATAGCATGCTGGAACACTGCTGGTGTTGCCGAGGCATCTTTCTGCTTCCCTGCCAGTGCAGAGGGAGCACCTGCAAATCCTGCTCTGGCTGCGTTCCCCAGGAGTGGCTGCCCTTTCCATGTCTGCCGGAGGCAAGCACGCCTGCCTTCTTCCGAGAGCGCGATGGAGGGCAGATTTCCCCCGGCCATGTAGCTGGTGGCATGTGTCTGCGATCCCACTGCTGGCATGTGATGGATCTGCGTGTACAGATTACTTGAATTTGCATAATTTGAATTTTAAATGAATTCAAATTTTTGTGATTGTCAGAACCAGTTTTCTTTCTAATAAGCCTTTCCTTTTAACTCCTCTAAGGCTTGTAATGTTGTCGACATTTCTGCCTTTGAGAAAGAGGATCATTTGATTGCTTTTGACATCTGTCTCTCACACGGATCCCCTGCCTTGCTCCAGTGGGTCCAGTGTGTCCATGCTGTGACAGAGGCAGCGGCCATGGCTGGGGCTGTGCTCTGAGACCTTGTGCGTATCGTTTTGAGTCGCTCAGTGATGGGCAAGGGACTGTTTTGGGTTTCATGCCCAGCTAGATCTGCGCTGCCTCCGAGACGGGCAGCGAGGAGCAGGGATGGGACCTTCTGCAGTGTCCCTTGCCTGGGGGGAGGAGGAGAGCGACGATAGCTGCGTTACAGGCTGTGGTGAAACTTCTTGTCTTCATAGGAGCCCTGATCACTGAAGTCAGAATTAACCCTATTAAACTCAGTATTAGCCTTATGGAGCATTAAAGGAGGCCAACCGGGACTGAGTCACTGTCTGTGATGACTGCTAGGACGGTCAGTGCAGATTACAGCAAGGGCTCTCAGTGAATTTGTACTCTTTCTTTTTCCCCTTGGGATTTTGAAGTACTCTGTATCTAGGCCAGTTGTTCTGGTGTTGCCCACTGATGTTGTGATGTTATAAGGAAACCTATTAAACTGACAGCCCAGATCCCACTGCTCCCCAAAAAGGAAGAGCCAGCAGTGCCTGGGGTCCCTGCCTGCTGGCTGATGGGTCATTAGCTTGAGTTGCAGCAGGTCTCTATCCTGACTCCTCTGAAATGAAATGCTGCACTTTGTGCATCACAGAAGAGTTGGCCAGTTTGCACAGGTGAGATGGAGGAGAGCGGCGGTTGGCATTGCCCTGCCACAGCAACTGGTCCAGCTCTGCCGTCCCTGGTGCTGCCACAACTGGCTTGACACTTCTGCTTGCTTTAATTCATGAGTGTTTCAAGTGGGTGAGACTCTAAGTTGTGTTGCTTACCTGGCTGTGTTCTCATGCACTGATTTATTTTATTTTTTAATTATTATTATTTTTTGTATGGTATTTTTTGCAGGCAGTCATTCTGTTATGGTATGTCTGTGCCCTCCAGGAAAGACTTAGAGAGAGTTAGAGACTTAGACTCCTTGTTTGTCTTGGGAGCTGTACAGATGAGTTGAGCAGAGGTAATCCTTGCCTTACAAAACCTGTAATGAAGGAGAAAAGGCTAACTGGCATGGTAGAGCCTGGGAAAAGGAGGCAGTGAGGAGACAAACTTGCTTTGTGGCAGAAACCTGATCAAGTCTGATGCTCACTGAAGTTACTAACAGTGCCTGGGCTGTAGAAGGAGGCAGGCACCAGCTGACATGTACCCATCCAGGTTTTCCTATTGCTATGGATTCTGGATATCAATCCAGAAACTCCTGTTCCTGATGGACACTGCAGTGATGTTGGGGAGGTGGAGCGCATGGGTCTGTGCAGAAGCCGCCTCGCCCCAGAGCAGTACCAGTCCATGGGATGTGAATATCCCGGTCTGGGTTGCTGGTGCCAGGCATGCTGGGCAGAGCCCGGAGCAGAATGGTTTCTGCTTAGTGGGACCCATCCCTGCATTATCCCGACGGTTTGGTCTTGTTCCCAAGTGTGCAGGGACTTACCAAGTCTGTTGGGTGCAGTCTCCTATATGCAGCCGGTGCTGGAGGCTGTGGTGTGATGCTTACGGTGACAGCAAAGTCAGGCTCAGCCCTGCTGTAATCCCACTGATGCCAGTGAAATCACACTGGTGGTAACACTCTTCTGCTTGCTTTATTTTATTTGGTTGTGTTCTGACACTGCTACAAAACCGCTTTCTCTCTCATACCTGATTTCAGAAAATGTTAGCAAACAGCCAGTTGATGCTTGTTTGTGCCCTGTAGCTCGGTGTAACAAAAAAAAAAAAAAAAAAAGAATAAAATTGGAGGCTGGAGCCATACAAGAGGCAGGTCAACCGTGTTTCATGAAGAGGTGGAGTAGAGCGACGAGTGTCGTACTGGATCTACGCACATGCTGCCCTCAGTTTTGCAAAGCACAATTGCAGTGACTATCTTAAGGAGGTAAAGGCAAAGGTAGTTGAAGGATGCACATTGTGTATCATCTAATTGTGCCCATCCCCGCTTCGGCAAATTGCTCACTTGCTGACTATTGTTCATTGATGAGTAGTTAAAAAAAATACGAACCTGATAAATAATGTGACACTTGAGCCGGATAGCAGCTTATTCACTGGAGAGCAGGCAGCAGAGCAGTCCCTGTGAGCAGGCACCGAGTGGGAGAGGCCGCCTGTGAATCACTCAGCTTTGCAAATTAGTGCAGGAGGGAACCAACACAGTAACGCTCAAAACCAAAACGTACCCGGCTCATTTCTTTGAGTATGGTTTTATTTACAACGGCAGCTTGTAGCATCCCAGCAAATGCTTTGCAGTGCATATAGTAAAAGCAGTGACAGCTTGGAAAGAGGAGAGTGTGCTGTGGGTCTGCTCTTGCCATCCACATGCAAAGGGAAATGTCTCCTGTGGGGAGAAGTTAGAGGGGCAGCTTTGTGGGGACCACTCAAAGCTGGGCTGGGAGAGAGGGTGTTCCTGGTGGCGTATGTGGACAGTGCGATACATCCCACTTTTTCGAAACCAAACTGGGAACAGGTATCTGTGATAAACAGTGTAAACTGAGGAAGCTGGGGTGGATGTGCCTACAGCTGCTCTTTGGGATCGAGGACGTGCAGCCAATGCTTCGCACTCACGATACAGGTTGAAGTGGCCCCGAGAAGCTGTGCGAGTTCAGTGCTGGCAGAAATGATCTTATGTGCTGTCCGCCATAGGGAGATGCTACTGCTTTGCTTGATGGGTGTCAAGGGGCTTGTCATCTTGTCATGTGCGAGGGCATCTTCTGAGGATGAGTCTTGCTCAACTAAGTTTGGTTTTTGGCCAGCCATGCCGGCTCCCCTGGAGCCACCGAAGCCAGGTGTCTCTGGCACCCATCTCCCATCGTGGGGTCAGCAGGTCTCTGAGCCGCGAGGCATGGGCAGGGCAGTGGGATCCTGGAGCAGCAGTGGTTATTTTTCTCAGAATCTGGATTAGACTGGAGGGTTATGCTCCTCCTGTTAATCTCGCCATGGGCCGTTTCATGCACGGCTGCATCTCTGCCATTAGGATGGGGGAAAATCCCCTGGTGCAGTCTAGGAATGTATTCTACGCCTTGGGCATTTAATATCAGATTTTGGTTATTCCGATCCTTACGAATGCAGATGCCTCGGAGAGCTTGGCTGAGACAGGTGCAAGATGGGCAAATAATGATCTCTTTTTCCTGCCTCTGCTGCTTCTGCAGCGCGTGCTAGCTCTCCGCACAGTGAAACCTCCTTACCTGTGCTCTGTCAGCCCTTCTTGGCCAGCCTGCCTACAGCACACAGACCGCTTGGGAGCAGGATCATCCCTCCTTGTGCAGAAATGTTTTTCGCATGCTTTCCTGATGGACGGAGGTTTCTTCTGTTCATCCCCTCCCACCCCCAGCCTTCCCCAGGGCTTTCTGTGCATGTTGGGCAGCTTCATCCAAATCTGGGCAAGGGTTGGGCATCTTGGAGCTGTTGCTACAGCGCACCAGGAGGATGGCTGTGTGGGGAAGGGACGGAGGGTTGCAGCCTCACTCAGCATTCACCCCAAATCTCCTTCCTTGGCACCGCACTGTGCATGAAAGGATGCGTCTGGGCACATCAGGATGTTTTACTGTACGCTAAACATCTCTGAAGATGCAGCGGTGGGTGCGGAGGTGCCCTGCTGCACCAAAGGGCTTTTGATCCCCTGCTCGTGCAAAGGTGACTCTGATGGTTGGGAGGGGGAGTTTGGCTTAATGTCAGCCAATGCGCTGTGTTGCTTATCTGCTTATGGGGGAACCTCGAGGTGGGTCTTGGTGAGATGTATAAAGATGTATTTTGTCTATTTTAAATGTCCAAAATGCAGGTCATTCAAAGTCTTGTTTTTCTGGAGCGGTGTCTGTCTGTATGAACATCATACTAATATTTCCAATATTCCCAAACTGTGCTCGGCTGCTACTTTGTGCTTACCTTCCTAACCTTCCCGTCCTTTCTGCAGTCAGTGGGGAACTTGTCTGTGAGAATAGGGAAAAGAAAATGAAATCCAAGTATCACACAAAGTCAGATGGCCAGAAACACCGACAACCTGCCAGAACAGTGCTGGGCTGTGGTGCTTGTAGAGTTGATTCCCTGGAGCTCCATGATCCTTGTGTAGCTCCTGACCCTGCCCCGGCTTTGCGTGGTTTCCCCTGTTTCCCTTTGGGGACTATAAATTTGTGGCTGCATCTCCCAGCACGCTGCCACTGCCGGGTGCATACCTGCGGTGGGCGGCTGGGATGGGGCTGTGGTGTTTGCCTGGCGGCAGCTCAGCTCTGCGCTGTCTTCAGCTTCACGTGAGGGTGAGCCTATGTGTGTTTAATCACCCACCTGCCTCTGCAACAGGGACGGGCAGAGGTTTACAGGCTTATAAGGTGAGGAAAGCACTTCTGACTCGACACCTGGCACGCTAGGACAATTCACAGCCCTGCAGGAGAGCGAGGGGATGCGCGACCACTGCGAGCCAGTGTGATGTTTCACAGCAAGCTGCGAGCAGGCGAGATACAGCATTTCTTTTCCTTTCAGGAAATACTGGCTCAGCCATAAATTCGCCTCCCATTGTGGAGGTTAGGTGAGCAGGGCACAGCCTGGGAGCTGCCTGTGTCACATTTCAGCTATCAGGGCGTCTTTCTGGTGCTCTCAGTTGTCTTGGTGGTGCCTGTGCTGGCCTGCTGGGATGGCTGAAGAAACCTGTGCCCACAGTCAAGGGTGTGTTTGTGGCTGAAGCTGGTGTGTTAGTGTGGAAAGGTTACAAGCTCCAACAACAATGCTGGCAATAGCAGAGAAGATCCCGGGTGAAAGCAGCAGGTAACCATGCAGTGCTCCATCAGTGGAGGTTTAATGGCTTTGCAAAAGGGCAGCTGATGATACCTTAATTGCTTATCTCCATTGTGTGCGGTGTTTGGTCAGTGCTGATGCATGGCATGCAGCAGGTTCCCAAAAGCTTGCACACACTCTTCCCTCTTCCGCTCTGCAAACCCTTGCTCCCCAGCCCCGTGGCAGCCTTCCTCCACCCACAACTAAAAAGCTCAGTGCATCCATGGGGTGGGCGCGTAGATGCCGACTGGTTGTATAAAGCGTTTACAGCCCGGTGGGGTATGCCAGCCTCCACCAGCAAACCTCTTCTGGTCGTGGGGACCTGCAGGCAGAACTGGAGCGTGTGCTCCCTCTCTCAGATGGAAGGAGCAGGAATTCTGGTGTTAGAGAGATTTTCCAGTTCTGTGAAGGGAAACTACTCAGCAATTTGTCTCTTAAACCTATTTGTTGATATTTATTTAATGTTTAATACAGGGCAAACCACATTGCATTTGTAAATCACCTGTAGGAAGCCTCTCCTGTTTGTTGTAAGTGATTTGAGAGCTGCTGATGGGCAGTCTTTTAGGGGTTTGAGAGTACAGTCTCTGACAGTGCCTTACGATAAATAGATGGTAGCTGTGGACCCCTGTGCTTGAATCTGGAAGATGTTTATTGCTGAGGGACAGACTTTGGTTTTGGTTTGAATACTGCCATTTTGCAGGTTAGATACTAGTGCGAACTGTATGTTATTTTCCCAGGGCTCTTATAAGAAAGGATGCAGACTGGCTTTGGTCCTGCCTTGGGCCTGTCCAAATAACTTATGCAAACTATTAGGAAATAGCCTCTAGATTCAAAATATAATAACCACGATTAAAAACTGCCACGATTTCCCTGCAAACCCGCAGTATTTGCTCCCTCTGCTGGCTTTGCTTTGGGAAGGAGCAGCCTGGGTTCAGCCACGTGCAGCCTGCACAGGGGTGGGGATGCTGGCAGAGCGCAAGACTGGCTTGGGAAGTGGTGGAGGGAGCATCTGGTGAGCTGACAGAGAGAAAAGCAGTGACTTTCCAGCCTCTGATGTGTTAGCATTTTGCTTCTGGGCAAGGAGCATCAAATGCACAGAAAGCAGTGGGGCTGAGGAGGAGGAAAGCAGAGTCCTTTGCCAACTTCCAATTTTACTCTGCTTCTCCAAGCTAGACTCGCTAAAAATGTGCACTGTGTCCTTTGGTATTTGGAGTTTGTGTGAAAGAAGAAAACAACTACAGTGATTTAAAATAAGCGAGACATTATTTCATGAGCTGGAGTTTTCCTCCTCTGTGGCAGGACCAGTGCCTCACAACGTGAAACTTGAACAAGTTTTCTGGTTGGTGCTGCAGCCCGGGCTGCAGATTGGGCTGGGGATGCTTTGGGCTGCAGACAGCAATGGTCCAGCTGCATGGAAAAGCAAACACTTTTGGATGGCTCGATCTTGCTGAGCACACGGAGGCTTGTGCTGGCAGGGCTCAGACCAGTTTCTGGTTGGGGTGAGGAGATGCCTCTCCCCAGCACAGCTTCCGCCTGCCTTTGGCTGGTTGTCCCCTCCTAACAGCTGGGTGTGATGGTGACAGTGGCAGCACGTTTGCTGCCCAGGTCCTTCCTGGCCTCTGCATCCCACCAGAGAGGTCCCAGCTGCTGGGGTTGTTCCTGTTAATGCCAAAGTGCACAGTCTGGTGGTTTTTGTCATCCTGATTTCTTTTTCTTCTCACTTCCGGGCTCTGTGGTTTGCCAGCAAGAATGGCTTCATGATTGCAGGTCCCTGGATCCCAGCCTGGTTGCTGCTCAGACCAGGTGTAGTAAATCACAGCCTCTGCTGACCATAGGGCCTCTTGATCCACCTACAGACCTGTTTCCCTTAGATCTGCTCCTCTGCTCTTCCCCTTGAGCCCTCTTGCTGTTGCTTTCCTAGATATCAGACAGCAAATCTGGTTGCTGTAGTCTGTCCTTTTACAGCTCAGAGCTCAGTCTTGCAGGTCTTTGGGTCTTCTTGACCTGAGGAAGGCAGGTGCCCCAGGTTCATGAGCAAATGGTGCAGCTCTTTGCAAATGCAATCCCCAAAATGCCTTTCATTAGCTATTGGAGAGTGCCAACGAAGACAGTACTTGGACCGCCTGAGGTTGAAATACTTCAGAGTACTTTCCCTGCAAGCAAATTCACGCAGGGAGGTGTTTGTGCCTGAATAAGCCCTTTTGGACATCATTGTGGCTTCATATAGACTCAAGGATCTGGCAAGTGGATTCAGCTGCAGAACTGGGAGCAATTTAGCATAGCGGCTGTCTGTAGGTGGCACTCTGTGCGTGCTGGATGCTGTCAACTGGATGCTGCAAAGCCTCACCAGGTGCAGCCTGCCTGGGGATGCACAGGATAAATCACCAGTGTGCTGTAAAGGGCTTTTTCCGTTAGAAACTATGCGGCTCCAAGAGATGCTCCGTGGTGTCGGAGTGTGGGTGCAGTAGCAGTTGTGTGCTGCAAGAGGTCTCTGCAGCACTGTGCTTTGGCGCACTGGTACCCACCGCAGAGCAGCGGCTCCTCAGGCTGCTCGGACTTTTCTTCCCCCATCTCTGGAAGAAGGGCTTTGTTTTACCTATCCCTGTCCTCACTGGGGAGGTCTGAGTTCTCCTCAGCCTCCAAATCCTCATGGTCTCCCCACTCCTCCTTGCACCTGGGAGCCTGGGGAAAACTGCCAGGGCTCCCCAAAGCATTGGGGGGTCGCCATGTCCGAACACGGTGGTCACATCTGACTGTTCATCGTTAATGAGCACTGTCAGGGCTCTGCGCTCTCCCCTGCATCTGCACCTGGAGCCAAGGCTTGGCTCTTTGCTGCCGTCTGCTCTCCAGTGTGAGCTGTGATGGTGGGAAGAGTGCTGGGACGTGAGCCTGGTGCCACCTGGAGCGTGCTCGTCCTGCTGCAGGCACTCAGGGTCCCAGCACCTAATGTAGGGTTTGCTGCCTGCTTGGCTTTGCTGGACCTCGACTAAGGAAGAAGTGACTTTGGGGGATGTTGTTACAGACCAGAAATTGTATCTGAAGAGAGTTTTTTTCTTGCACAAAGACTGCCTTACCTGCCCCTCCTGCATCTGCAGCTTCCACGGGAGCTCGGCAGCGGCAGAGCTGATCTTCAGCCCTGGCCCTTCCCTGCGTGAGCAGCTTCCCTGGCAGTGCGATGTGACAGGACGGCTGTCACCCTGCTTCATGGGACACTGGCATGTATGGGGGAGAGGTGATGTGTCTAACTTGTGCTGCCATGTGTCTCCTTTCCCCCTCTGTGCATGTGCATCGGTGCCCAGCCCGCCACGTGGGAACACGCTGGGCACCGTGAGGTCTCTGTGGGCACAAACTGGAGCTGTTTTAGCTCCTTGGGCAAAGGTGACAGTGGAAGGCAGAAGGTCTGGTGGGGACGTGTTTCCAGCCTTACGCAGAGGGGCTGGCACTGGGGAGAGCTCTCTGCCATCACCAGAGTCCTTGGCAGGCTCTCTGTGGGCTCTCTCGCTTGCTGAGAGACTTGCGATGATGTCTGAAACCTCCCAAGGAGCACAGCGAAGCAGAGGTTCAGAGAAGGAGCTGGCAGTGATCTCAAAAGGGACGTCAGAGGCTGAAGATTAAGCGGAGCATTTCCGGTGGGAACAAGATGATGTCTGGGGTCGGGTGTCACCTCGCTTTGATGGCAACAACAGCCTTGCCGCTGTTGGGACGGATGGAAAAAGAAAGGATCCTGAAACCTAAGAGCTGTTTTGCTATTTACTTTGGTTCTGTTTTTACTTCAAGAATAGAAACAAAGGCGATGGATTTGCATCACCAGGAGCAACTTGAGGAGGGAGGAGGAAGCGGTGGGGCCCCATTAGCGGCAGGAATGTGCTGGCAAGAGGAGGGCCCTGGTGACAGGGGAGGCGGTTTGACCTGGGGGTTCCTATTAGCATTTTGTTCATCTCACTTCTCCCCCCTTGTGTTTTATTTTTTTAATGACTAGTTTATAAGCTTCAGAAAGCCAAGCCTTATCTCTACAAGGGCGCATTTGCAAAGGCAGAAATAGCCCAGGCTGCCCCACTTGCATAGTTAGGTCTTGATCTCCTGGAAAGAAAAGGAGATTTATATCTTTCTGCACTGACAATTTAGAGGTCTTTGCCTGTCATACGTAGAAAGCTGATTTTTCCTCCCTGCTGCTGCTGCAGTCACATCTCTGGTCAGAGCCTGATCACACCAGAGGACTAAGAATAGCTGCAGAGGGGTGGTGATAGGGTGGCTGTATGGCCCACAGCTGGGAGACCTTCAGCCTTGCTGATCCTCGCCCTAGAGGAGAGGGCTAAGGGAGGGAGGGCTGGGTTGAAGAGGGGTGGGATGGATGCTTTGGCTGTGGAGCTCTTGATGCCTCGTTCCATGGCAAGGGGCATGCTTGCTGCCAGCCTGCTGAATCCTTCCTTGCTGAAGCCTCCAAGCAGCCCAGGAGAAGGTTGAACTGGGACCCAGGGCTGACTGGCAGTGGAATAGAAAGGCAGAGTTACGCTTTTGCGGGTGTGAGATTTTCCTTCTGTTTTCTTCGGCTGTGACAGAGTTGGCTTTCCAAGGTAGAGAGAATAGCTTTTCTGAGATGCCTAGCTATCAGCATGACAGTGCTCAACTTCTGGATCTTCCTGACAGCAGAAATGTCCTGCCTTGTGAAAAGTTTCAGCACTTCTGGATGTTTTGAGGAAAGCAGTATCAAAGCTGCTGTCCTGGAAACACCCTGTGTGCACCCAGTTTCCCAGTGGGGTGGTGGGGTCTTGATACTCTTGCCTGAGCCTGTATTATCTCCTGGGGAGAGGAGGGAGGAAGGTGATTGCTGGAGGAGACAAGGTATGGAGCTTCACAGAGGGAAGCTCCTAGGGACATTGATAGGGCCGTATGGGACCTGGGTCCTTGTTCAACTCCTCCTGCATTCAACTATGGCAATAACTGCATTGCATGGTGAGGAGGAGACACATGCACGGTCTGTGGTACACTGGGGCTGGAGGGGAGCACATGCTGAGTCTGGTTTTGGTTCATGCTGCTTCCCCTCTGGCAGGGATCTTTCCCTTTCAGTAGTTGGCCTCTGTGTTTTTATGGGTGGGTTCCTCTTTCAGGCTTGAAAGTCAACAGCCATCCAGCCCATAGCTCAGCTGTTCCATCCAGGTTTTTGTTCAAATGATCATTTACTGTTCCTTGTGGCCATTTAAGGTACCTCTGGTGAGCATCTGTGGCATCGGCTCTGGAGCAACAGGTCGTGCAGTGGCTGCTCGAGTGGTAGGACAGAGCATTGGCTGCCCAAAAAGTCCTAGTGCCTGATGCTGGCTTGAGAGGGGATTTGTTTTGACTTGCAGACCTTTGCTTGGGGAAAAAGGCACCAACTCCTCTGCACTGGGATTAAGCTTCGTTATGCTCTAGGAGGAACACATAAAGCCACACAACTTCCCTGGCAGACTTTCTGTTGTTGACCCTGTTCTCACACATGGGAGCGTTTAGGGCAGGAAGCAGGAGGTGCGCTGGAGACTTCTAGCGGGGCTTCAGGCGAATCCAGTCTTTCCCCCAGACCTCTGGCTGGTCTTTGGTGGGCGATGTTTGGTTCTGGTGTGCTGTTGTCAAGTGCCTCAGGGTGACAGTATTGGTTGTCTGATACGGCGTTCCCAACCTTTCTGCATCAAGCGCATGAGGAGGCACCTTCTCAGATAGGTGCAGGCCTTTCTAGCACCCTTCCATCTTCTTCCTGAGAGATGGCATGGGCACCAAAGAGCCATCTGACGTGATTATGCATTGCCTGGTAAATCAGCAAGCTGATTTGTTATCTGAGAAGCTAAGTGGGACACTGCAAGTCTTCAACTTGAGTGTTGCTGATGAGTCAATTAAACAACTGGAGCATCTTTGGACATTGCCTGCTTCTAGTTCACCTCACGCCTGTTTGATAGGACATAACTGAGCTGAAGCTGGCTGCAGCTGAGCACCACGCTGATGGGAGCTTTGTTAGTCAGGCACGTTCTCCTGGGACTTATACACTGATTTAACACCTGCAGGGTAAAATGAACTGGTTTTAGTTCCTGACACGTACAGCAGATAAAAATGTTTTCCTTTCCTACACGTGGCTGCAGGCATCCATAGATGATATAATTGAGCTTAATCGGCAGCGGTGCCTGACCTCCTTCCACAGAGATGTCTGTCCAGACGTGCATATGTGCCAGGGTCCGCTTTTGGGTACCCTTTTATTGCTTATGTGTGGTGACTGGGAATGGTGAGCTCTGGCCATCTGTCTATTTGGGCTAGATTTTCATGGGAATCCTTCGAAACTGTGAAGTGGTGAAATAGATACGCCCCAGCACATATGCCCGTGGGGTATTGATGGATCCGTTCATTTTCGGTGGTTGCTTTCAGTTTTACAAGGGCAAGCCTGCTCTTTTCAGGCCCGCGGCACTTGAGACGGTGATAAGCACTGCTTCGTCTGGTGTCGGGCTTCGTCCTGTGCCCTGGGAGCCCTCCGCTCCTGCAGCGTGCTCCCCTCCTGGGAGCAGCCCTGGGCTCTGCTGGTGAGTGGTGCCGGTCGGGGTGGGCAGCGTTTGACGTGCACAGAGCCCCTCCGGTGCTTTTCCTTCCTGCTGGTGCAACTGCAGTTGTGTTTGGTTCGTGCTCCTTGTTTTCTGGGTGTTTGCACCATCACGGGGCTCGTGTGTCTGAGGAGGACTAAAGCACAGCAGCCTCCCTTGTAAGAGCATCGGGGAAGCTGCAAGAGCAAGCGGGAGCTCCGAGTGTGCTGCAAACACTTTAATGGAGAAATTAATGACCAAGCTAAGAAAAGGCAGATTTTTCATCCTGGGAAGGAAATAAATGAGTAAGTTACTGTAACAAAGTGGTGGGCAGACCTCAGTAAAGGGGCCCAGGAGTTTCCCATGGCAGAAGGAAGCCCAGGAGAGAGGAGAGGGTGGCATCCAGCCCTGTTCATCCCGCAGGAGACCCGGCCCGTGGAGCCGTAAGCCGGGAAGTGGCTCCTTGCTCCCCACCTGGTGCAGGGATGAAGTAACCCCCTCCCCTGCCTGTTCTCCTGGCTGCCCCACCTGTAAGCCTGGGCTGGCAGTGACGGAGAGCCTGGCAGAGCGTGGAGGGGATGAGGCTCTGTTTATTGTAAAACACAGGTGGTCGAGGTCCTCGGCCACTGTGAGTCGGTGTGGGGGCCGTGGGAGGCTGTGGGGATGGTACAGCTCAAAGCCTGGTCTAAATATTTTTAATTACCCTGCGTTTGGAGACTTTTTATAAACAAACCAGTGACAAGCCGTCTCTTTTTCTGTTGCCAAGGCCTGTGCAGAAAATATTTAGATCAGCAGCAAAGGCAAATAATCTTGGTCTAGGGACGTGAGGGGTTTTATTTTGCAGGTTCTTTTTGCGTAGGCTAGATCTTTATTTATTCTTGGTTTTGTTTAGCGGTTCCCATCATACATAAACTCCGACCCTGTTAAGGCACAGACATGTCTCCTTTCTCCAGGACCATCCAACGCCCCCATGAGCATCGCTCCCCCTCCCGAAAAAGTTATTGTTCCTAGAAAGCAGAGCAGCGCTGCTGGAATGTTAATTGGGGGAAGTGAATAACCACTGCTACCCTCTGCCTAACCTTCCCCAGCCCCCTCTTAACGAGCAAATTGAATTTATTTAGTCATTGAAGGTCCTGTCTCCCTCCCTGGGCAGACTGAAGTGTCCATTGTGCAGCTCCTCATTGGGATTTGCTGCCATTTGTTCAAGGAATTTTTTTTTTTTTAAAAGAAAGGCAATTTTTAAGGGTGTGTGTGCCCTTTCTCTTTTGCTGAGGGGAGAGGAGATGAGTTGTGGCACATAGGGGCGGGCAGGGGATTGGGTTTGTCACCGTTGCTGTTCCCAGAGTGACTCAGGCTTCGTGCATGGGAGAGGATGCGCGTGTTTTCCCATCTCTCCTTATCAAAGCCCGTGGAGGAGACATGAAGTCCAGCCCGTGTCTGTAGCGGAGAGTAAAATCCACCGTGTGTCTTGGCGGGTGCTCAGGGTGCCGCTCCCCGCCAGCTCAGTGCCTGTCCTGGGGCCTCGGGTCTCCGTCCCACCTCCTGCTCAGCCCAGCCGGCGCAGCGCCGGTGGAGAGGAGGGCTGCGGTGGGGCTGCATCCGATCCCATGCCAGCCGGAAGAGGTTTTACCAGCCAGGGCGAGGCTTTGAGGCCATCTGGGAAAACCTGCTAATGCCGCCACAGCTGGCACGGGGGGACTGTGGTTTTGCATCTGCGTTTCCCAGTGGCGAGTACTTCGAGCGCTGCTCTGACACCCTGTCCCAGCCCCAAGCTGTGGTTTTGTGGCTGAGGTTACAGTTCCCACAGATGTGCACAGCTGGCTGGGGAGCTCTGGTTGTGCGGCTGGGATCTGGGCTGGGGCGGGGGCAGCCCCCCTTATCGGGGCTCAGACAGCCCCGTGGCATAAAGGCTGCGGGTTTGAAGGGCTCAGGTTTGCTTGCAGGCTTGAAGGTGGGTTTGTCATCCCAAGCATCGATATTTTTGTTTTCCTGGTCACTGGGCTTCGGATTTACCAGTTGCACCGTTGGATGGGTTTTGCTGGTGGCTGTAGGGATGCAGGTGTCCTGGGATCTCCATCCTGTGCTGGTAATGCCACGACTGTCCCAGATGTCAGAGCCAGCTGGGCTTGGGTTCCTGACCCTTCGCTGTGCGTTGCAAATGCTTTGCTTAGATTAAAACCCAGAATTTTAAGTACAAATGAGATTGGCTGTTGGAGTATCTCCGGTGCCACTTATTTTGACATTGAATTTGTCATACAAGGTCTGCACACTGTTAATTCCCCTCTCTCAGCAGGCTGCTATTGCTTGCCTGGCTGGTTGTTGGCTGCAGGTGTGGGGCTCACTGGGGAGGGGTTCACAGCCAAGAGGAATGTCCTGGCATTTCCATAAGGTGCTTCTGCCAAGAGGACCAGGGCTGATGCGCTTATAAAATCCTAGAGGCTTCAGAGCCGGTGGTAGTGGAGGGGAGAGGTTATGCCTGTCTGCTTCCTTGCAGAATCGAGAACTGGACTTTTTTCTTACATATGCTGATTTTTATTGTCAGCGTTCTGCATTTAGTGTTGTTTGGTCATCCCAAGATTGAGCTGGGAGCCTGACCAGGAGGGAGACTTGTCTGATGGTCTTGGGTGGAGATGGAGGTGAGGCGATGGGGTGTCAGTGGTGGGCTGGATCCGGGACGTGAGTGCTGCTTCCCAGAGCTGGGCTGGGGAGAGGGTGAGCACCAAGTACGTCACTCTGTTGGGTCTCAAAGCTCAAATACCCCCTGTGGTCCCTCCTCCTCATGGTATGTTTTATGAGGGAGTCTGCAGAAAGGAAGAAGGAAGGAGGGTGACGCAGAAAGTTTGCAAGTTTGAGGGGTCAGCTGAACCCCCTGAAACACCTCTCCTCTTCCACGTGCAAGCCTGTTTGGGGATGAGAAAGGCTGTGGGGAACTGGCAGGGTCACCTTGCCGACTCCCTCCCTCCCTGGTGCAAGGAACTCTTGCATCAGCTGCGACCTGGGGGGCAGATCCAGGGAGCAGGACGTGCACCTGACGCTGTTTTGATGGTCCTGCCAGCGACGGCGATCGGTGGGGTGGCTTCCTTCCTCCACTGAGGTCTCTGCGCAAGAGGAGGTGAGAAATCCTGGGCTACACTAAAGCACACAGCCCCAGGCTGGCAGGGGCAGGGTTTTGCACTGGGAAACATCTTGGTGAGGACATGTGAAACTAGCCCTGCAGGGTCCCCCTGCTCATCCCCTTATCTTTCTCTCCAGATCTGCTTTGTCAGGATGTCTGGGGAGACCTTGCTCCTCTCAGTGGGGAGGACTGCAGGGGAAGGTTTATTTTCATTACTCCACAACCCAGACGTCTTTTTCCAAGCAGAGTAAAATATCGAACCAGCTCACCCTGTGCAAGAGGAGAGGATGGATCCCTTCCCAGCATGGGGCAGCTGGAGCGCCAGGACCCTCCCTTCTGGAGCAGGATGGATGTAGATGCCGTGTTTGGGGTCCAGGGACTGCACGGCAGTGGACAGGGAAATGGGATGCGATTCTTACTCTGCATGAGGATAGTTTTGGCTTTGAAGCCTGATGTGGAGCAGTTTCTTATGATGCAGGAAGGTGTCACGGGAACTGACTGCTGGAGCCATGGCTTGCACAGAAATTAGTCTCCCAGGCTACCAGGGACCATCCATCCCCTGCGCACTGCCCCAGTGGCCCACCTTCAGCGCTGGGTGCAGCCTGGCACCCCAGAGGAGGTGTCTGGGGGGACAGGGCCGAGTTGTGTCTCCCAGGGGTGACTGACTCCTCATGACTCCTTTCTCTCCTGCAAAAGCAAACACCCTTTGCCTCTTTGCAGCTGTAGCTGGGTCCTGTGCATGGGCTCGTGGCATCTGGTCACCGTAAGAAGAAGCTCAAAACTTGGCCTTGGTCCTTGGCCATCTCTAGGTGGTCAGGTGTCTGCTGTGATGGATGCTCTGCAGGGTCCCAGGCCCTCGGAAAGCAAATTCCTCATGTGTTGTGTGCTGAGTTTAGGCAAGCAGGCCTGGAAAGTGAGGAGCAGCGCAGCAGCTTCCAGCAGCGGGAGAGAGGTGGTTTGTGGCTGGTCTGATGCTCAGCCCTGCCTCACGCTCAGTCCCTGCCCTTTTCATAGGAGAAATGAAATAATCTGTTCTACAAAGTAACCCTCTGGCAAGCTCTGGGTAGCTCCTGTTTCCCAGCTCTCTCTGCCAAGTGGCATGCAGTTGTTTTGCACTGATGGGTGTCGATTGCTGCCTGCCCCATGTTCAGTTGCACGCCAGCTTCATAGCATCTTAATGTGCAGAAAACACATAAAACGCAGCAGAAGGCAGGTGTTGGATGCTTGGGAAGGGGTCCTAAGCCTCCTTGGCAGCAGCAGCCTCTGCAGGACCCCCCCCTTTAGTAGGTTTCGTGTTTGATGTCAGGTGTAAGGGCATTAGTGCTCACGTGGGAACTTGCACCTCCGTGTACCAGTGTTACCCCCATGCTCTGCCCTGGCCAAGGCTCAGACAGAAGCGAGCAATTTCCCATCACTTGGTGCATTTGTTTTGCATAGATTAAACCCCATGTTTTTTCTTCCCGGCTACCTACTCGTTGTCCGTGCTGCTCCAGCTGCTCTCCATCCCCCAGCATCTTGTTTCCACCGGCCCTTGCCTCTGCCCTCCCTCCCTCACTTCTCCTCCCTCTCTTCTCGCCTTTGCTGTCCTCCATGCAGCTGCTGCTTCCCGCTCGGCGGTGGGGAGGCTTTGCCAGAAGAGGGAGAGGTGTGGGCTGGCGTTCCCATGTCTGGGAGTAAATGGGAGAGGCGCCGCTGGGCTGCCTGGATGCGTGGTGGCAGGAGGAGGTGGCAGGTCCTGGCTTTACCCATCCCCTCCTTCCTTTCTGTGCAAAGGAGGGAGAGCGGCAGCCAAACCAGCCTGAATTCTGTGTCTCCCTGTGTTGCATTTGGAGACTCCTTTTGTTGTTCATTTGTATATTCATGATTAAACCCACAGCTGTCCAGTGCTTTGGAGGATTTGGAATGAATTAGAATGACAAGAGACATGGTCTTTACAAATAAAGTAATCATTTTTCCCTGCACTTAGCATTCATCCTCTTTCAAAGGTTCTCTGTGTGACGCAGATTTGCTGCACTTTCATGCCGGGATTGTGCGGAGATGTCTGGATCTTGCAGTCCTCTTTATTTCTGTGGCAGATGTGGGTGTGATGACGTGGGAGGAAGGGGCAGTGTGTTAAATGCTCTGATAGTTTTTAATGGTGTCAAAATCTGCCATTTAAATTGGGACTTTCATGGTAGAGAAGAATTGAAAGGGGAAGACGGGCGTGAAAATTGATGCTGTGGGCCTCCGTTCCTCCACTGCATCCCTGTTGCAGTGCTCCTTGATCAACCTCCCTCGCCCTGGTCCTGTTTCCCCTCCTGCTGGAGCTTAATCCTCTGCTGATGGCATCCCTGCGTTGCCATGGAAATTGCCATCCAGCTGGTCGGGCACTTCACCTCTGCCTGGTGTGGAGAGCTGGAGCTGGATCCTCTGGCAGTGACCCAGCTGGGGAAGTGGCACCGTTCCTGCTGGGTCGGTGGTCGGCACAGTGGTGGCTGGAGGTCAACACGTGCCCTGCAGCGGCAGGGGTCTGGGACATGAGTGGCATCAGCAATCTCCCTGTGTACCATGTTATAGTTGTGGCTTTGACTTTTTATTGTGTGTCTGAAGTTTATCAGTCGTAAGAAGTGGTGGCCTCTGCTCCAGATGGGAGTGTGGGTGGTCAGTGACCTGAAGATCTCTCTCTGGCTGCTGGGGCTTGGCTTCCATGGCCAAGTGGTCCTTCCAGCTTGTGTTCCTGGGCATTGTACCCTACATCCATGCTACTGTTGCCCTAGTGTGCGGTTCTTTTGGTAAATGATCCCACAACTTATCGTAAAGCTTCCTGAAGTGACTCCAACTTTTGCTCCTCACCCTCCTGGAGTCCAAGAGACCAGTGTGAGATATTTGCCCATCAAACTCTCCAGAGATGCCTGGGACCTCTCCCCTGGGTGCTGTGCTAGTTCCTGGTCCCTTCCTGAGGATGGTGATGGGAATGGCTGCTCGGCATTCCTGGCATGGCAAGAAGGGCATCAGTGGGAGTGGTGGCAGAGGGTAGACATAACTCAGGATGGGCCATGGCCCAAGGTTATGTGAGAACCATGTCCCCAAGGTTGTGGGACCTGCCTGGCTAAGGAGGGATGGGGGCAGCCTTAGGAAGCAGAGGAGCGGGGCTGAGATGGGCTCACGTTTAATGTAAAAGAGGCAATGAGCAAAGCTGTAAGTATTTAAACTAGGCATTCCCTTGAGCCGAGGCTTACAGGAGTGATGGCTGTCCTCTGGTCCAGAATACAGGCACGGACTAATTGGAGATCAGGCTGTGATGAGAACCATGGTGAGCAGCGACTGTGTGCCCTCAGGAAGGATGGAAGGGTGTCTCTGCAGAGAGGAGGAGGAGCTGTCTTTACCAGCTGCAAACATTAATCCTCATGATGTAGCTGAGGGCAGGCAGGCTACCATCGGATCCTCAGAAGGTTGATTGGTTGCAGTGACCTTGTGGGATGTTTTTCATAAGCTCCACCGAGGAGCTTTGAACCTTCACATAACTTCATTGTGAGAGGAAGGCTGTGGTGGGATTTCTGCTAGTTCTGCTCTTTAGGGATCGCATTGTCCAGGGAGCTCTTCAGGATGACACATAACCCTCCTGTGCTGCACAGTGGTGGCAGGGAGCTCTTGGGCATGTCTTGCAGGAGGTTGGTGGTCAAGCCCAGAGGCCAGGTTTCTGGGTGAGGGCAGCTCTTCTGTAAATGACACATAAGGGGCACTGTTATGGCACTGGCAGGAGACAGATGTGTGGGGCAGCTGTGTCCTTGGGCACCAGGGCTGGGTGGAGGGAGGTCCAGTGAATCATGGTCTTGCTAGAGGAGCTGATCTGTGGCACATAGAGCACCAAAGCTGCTCCTGCAGCACTGGGGAGGCACCAAAGGCAGGGGAGATTAATGGGTTAAAATTAAAAATGCTGCATGTGAGAGTCCTCACTGGAGCGTGAGAGAAGTGCTTACCCCTCAGACACTTTCTTAATTGTGGTGTTCAAAAACCACTTTCATTACATGAATCATCACACGTTTGAAGGTGGCTGCTCAGCTCTGGGTGAAAGCTGAGGGTGCCACACCACCAGCCAGCTGTGCATCAGGCGGCATTTTGTATTAAATGCAATATTTGGATATAGCGATCGAGGGCTTCAACCTATGCTGATAAGTCTTAAATGTCTTCTGGGGCCGGCTCTGCTCGCACCTGCCTTGTGCGGGACAGGATGGGAGGCAGCGCATCGTAAGTAACGCTGCGTCTTGAGAAACAGGTCGGTGGCTCCCGTGATTCATTTCCTATAGGGGGAAAAAACCTCCATTTGCCTGATCTGATTATAAAGGAAAAATGGACTGGGCTGTATGGAAAAGCTGGAAGTCGTGTAGTAGGTAGGACAACCTGGAAAGTGGATTTATTTCTGTGTCTTGTAATTGAAAAGCCAAACAGATGATGGTTGTGCATTCATCCACCTGATTTAAATGAAGCCATAAAACATCAACATTTCCCAGTAAAAAACTGTTGACAAAGTAGCTGCTAAGCTCCCAGAAGCAAAATCACTCTTTGAATTAAATGCAGGGCATGCATTTTGACGAAAGCGGGCTGAGTAAGCCTCCAAGCTTCCCTCCCCCTTTAAATAGCAAGTTTGGAAGATAAAGTAGAAGAAACGTTATCTGATAGTAGTTCTGCTTCTGGCAGGGGAAACACATGGGGGACACATGGTTGTTTGCTGTGCCTGGGGTGTTGCGTACATGTTGGAAAGACGCGTGGTTGGGAGGGCTGACGTGTTGGTGTGGGCTGGGCAGTGGTGAGTCTCTTCATTCCCTTTTTTAAAAAGCACGTGCATTGTCATTAGAGGCTGGCTGGGTAAGCCATAAACAGAGCAAAGTTTGCTTAATTGCCAATCCAGATGAGAGAAAATAGTTTTATAGAGATTTATGGGGATAATAAACTATTCAGTGAAATTTATGATATGTCTAGCTGTGATCAGTGAACCTTTAAAGGGTTTATTGGGCAAGGATATTGTCTGCCATGGACAAGTCCTGTGTGGTGCTGGAACAGTTGGACTTGTGCTGTTGGCTTAAAATATTTTGATTTAAGCCACTTATTTGCCAGCTGGTGCCTCTTTCCAGAGGCTCTCCATAAATGAGCCCTGAAACTGCACCCTGTGCAAAGGGAGAGAAACGGTGTTCAGTCTCCTCCTAACTTTCATCCAAACAAGAGAGAGAAGCTGAGGGAGATCGCCTGTGGAACCCACTGCAGAGCACCTTCTGCAGTACAAGGCTGGGGCGTCTTCTGGTGTTTGTGAGCTTAAAACTGGGATAAACTGAATTTATGTGCCCAAGCCATTGACTTCAGGGTTTCTGATTGTCCAGATGTGCACACATCTTCCTGCCAGCAACTGAATAGTACCATAAATAAAGTCCTAATATGTCCTGAGAAAAAAGGAAAGGGGTGGAAGATGTGCAAGTTGTTGGAAGGAAGGTGAGCATCGTTATGGGGAGGACCCTGAAGTGAGTGTCATCTTCTGTGTCCAGAGAGCGCAGATGTAACGAATAAGCCTGGATTCTCCATGTAGGGACCTGTACCCGTGTTGCACAATTTGTAAGAGATCGGAGAGTGAAAGATGGAAAACCACTGACCTTAACAAATATGAGATGAGTAATGTGCACGTCTGTGGGAGAAATCCCAGGTCCCCTGTTACTTTTGGAAAAGTATCACCTAGATATTAAGACTTTGTATAGACTTTGTCTACTAAATGGTCTCAGAAATCTTGAGGTAAAAGCATGCTGCTTTGGGGTTTTAGGCAGCTTGTGGGTAGAAGAAGCTGCTTCACAGTTAACTTAGATGACCACAGAAAATACCAAAACCTCATGTTCATAAACAGCATCTCTACTTCACTAACTTTAAAGCATGTTTTTCTTTGTAGGTAGCCTCTTCCAAAGGCTTAAAAATGCAAGTTAATCCTTTTTTGTATAATATCCGTATGGTGTGTCCAGTTATGACCAGAAAGCCCAGGAAGCGTGTGAGGGGAAGGACGGAGCTGCCTGGGTTTTCTGCGGGAAGCAGAGCGATGTCGACCACTGCATGGTCTGCCCAGCCTGCATGGGGGGGCCCTGTGTCCCCTGGGTGTGGGTCCCACCAGCTCCTGGGAAAGCATTACGGGAGCCTGAGGGTCTCTCTGTTGCTGCGGGGACAGATCCTGCGTCCATCTGCTCATCGTGCTGCCCTGGGCCGGGAGCAGTGCTGGGAGCAGGCAGGTGATATGAGATACGCGGGGCAGTGGGATGGGCAGTGCTGCCCCATTCTGGCTGCACCCTCAGCCCTTTGCAAAGTTGGTTAAAAAGCCAAGTAAATAACCTGTCTCCTTTGCCCTCGTTAACTGTGGTCAGGGGCACCCATGCAAATAGAAGAGGCAGTTTCTTCCTCCCCAACCATAGCTAGTTTTGCCCTCCCTTGGTCCTCCCTCAGCCCAGGCAGCGTTCGGGGTGGCTGGGTTGTACAGAGAGGTGGCTTTGGGATGGGTCTGTGCCCTGAGGTTGTCCCAGCTCCCTCCTTGCTGTCCACCAGCGCAGCAAAGTCCAGATGGGACCTCTGGGCTCTGCAGCAGCCTGGCCACGTAAGCTCTCGCCTTCCTTATCCGTGTTTCATATCCCAATGAGCATTAAGCGTAATTAATTGCGTTGATTCTTGCCCACAGCTGGAGAATTTTACAGGGAATTGTGTTCCTTTCCATTTCTTGCTGTCAGGCTGTGTGGAACAGAAGAGAGCTGAGAAGGGGGGAGCATGGGAGCTACGCTGTTTCCCCTGTCGTTGAGCTCAGCATTTGAGTAGTTACCCAAATGCAGAGCGGGTGCGTGAGTCATGGAGATGGACTTAATTTCCAGTTGTGTTCCCAGTCCTCTAATGCAGATGTGTGCTCTCCGGGTCTGTCTACACCATTTCAGCTAACTTTTCTTTATGCACGTGCTGAGTGCCTCAGAAAACCTTTTTCTTCCTCTCCTGGACTTTTCAAGCAACCAAAGTAAGGGAAAGCTGAAGCTTCAGGCCCTGATGTCCCCAAGTTGGGGCAGTAATTTTACATCACGTTGTCATTTCTGCAAGAGGGGGTTTGCATGGATGGGTCTCTGTCTGTCTTGCACCCACTGCCTACCCAGGGCTCAGCTCGCCGCCTGGCAGGGATAGCCCATTTAATGCTGGCTTCCCACTGGCTTGCTCTTGGAGTCTTCTCTGCTCTGACACTGTGCTGCTGTTTGCTTGCTGATCTGTAGCTCTGCAAAATTCCCAGTACCTGCTCCAGGAAGGATGGCTATTTTTGCTTTTCAAGGTGAATAAGATATCTTTAGTTTTCTTGTCTACCAGGCAAGCACAAAATCAATTTACATGAGAAATTTTTCCCTGTAGCTTTGTGAGCCTGATCTTGATTGGTGGTCTGAAAACTGCCCGAGGTGGAAGCGGCACTTGTACGAACGCGCTTTGGCAGCTGTGATGGGGCTGCATCCTCCGTGGCAGGCAGGGCTGGGTCAGGATGCTCTGCTCCAGGGGACAGTCCAGCGTGCAGCTGGGACTCAAGCACCGGCCAAGGGTGCATCCCAAGATGTGGGAGCTGAAGGAGCTGGCTGGAAAGACACTGGGAGCACTGGGGCTAGCCGGCCTGATTCTGAGTTTGAGCCCTGGTTTTTTTTTGGTTGGTGTTTTTTTGGGGTTTTTTTTATGAACTTGGCTTGTAAGAGGATTTTCTCTATTTGCAATAAACAAGGATTGTATGAAATGCCTCATATCTGGTGGTCTGTGCAGAGGGTTCAGTGTGTGCCTTGTAAGGAAACGTGGTGGTGGTTTGCTTTTCTCATGTTGTCATGTCTTCCTTCAATTATGGGATAAATATTAATACCACAACCACCCACTAAACAGGCGCTGCCTGCCATGTCTTATCGTCCTGTCTCTGGGCTGTTGGAACAACTTTACAACACCCTTAAGTTTAAAACAAACACACATGAAAACAAGTCCCTCTGGATATATTAGAGCTGACCAGCAAATGTGCATTTCATTACCTAAAATATGCTGGTAGACCCAGAAGAGTGAGTGAGCCAAAGGGAAGTGGACCTGGAAAAGGCTTTGGTACTAGATAAAATAGGAAAAGTGGTTTTTTCCACCCGTCCCCTTTTTCTTCTTGATTCCTCCTGCTATGAATTCCTGGGTAAAGACTTGCATTTCTGAGGGAAACCCGGACGCCAAGCTGGAAGATGCATTGTGCAATGCAGGCACAGAAATGTGGGCAGGAGCGAACCAGCTTGGTTAGAAGAACGTCGTGTGTTTTATTTTTATTTATTTTTTTTCTTAAAGGTGTCGGTGCTTGGATCTGAGTGCCTGGAGTGGATAGCTAATTGGTGTCGTCCCCCCCACGTGGTTCAGAGCCCCGTCAAGGTCCTGCAGTGGGGATGGAGCTTTTGCTGGGCTGGCATCCTGGGGGAACGTGGACAGGGTGTTCCTCCTCCGGTTGGGGTGGTTGGCACAGAAGGGCAGGGACAATGGGGCTGTGTGGACCCTGCATGGCTGGGGACCATGGAGCTTGGCACTGCTTGGGTCTGGCTTGTCCACCACCAGGAATCCACCGTTGGCACCTCCGTACAAGTGTGATCAGCAGGTACAGCTTCAAGGTCAGCCCCATCCATGCAGACATATCTCAGATGAGGACTGGTAACACCCAGCCCTCCATTTATACTGCTTGGTACAAATTGCAGACATCAGGGCTCCCCTTTCATCCCTTCTTGGTGGGCTTGGCAGGAAAAGTGCTCGCCTTTTCCAGTGGGATTTTGAAGGCGTCCGTTAGTTTGCAGTGTTGATGATATCTTCTGGTGCTTGGAAGGAATTTGTCATCCGAGGCCAAGCTGTGCAGTACAAGGATCCTATGTTGGCCCTGATGTGAAGGGGAGGCTGGGGCAGAGCTGATTTCCATGGGCTTTGAAGAGCCACACAGCAAAGAAGCATATAAAGAGTTATCTTCTTTTTTTGAGAAATGTTTTGCTGTTGGATGACTGGCTCGTTGTTAATGTGGAGCAATGATTTTTATTCAGCAGCATCCACATATCCCACTGCTTCCCCTCCAAGAAAAACACAGCGAGCTGTCTCACCAGTTCCACCAGACTGGTCTCACGGAGCAAAACCCGGCTGGTGTCTCCACGCAGGGAGTGTTATTGTATGTGAGAAGATGAGTCACCATCGGTTGCTTGGTCAACAGCAACTGTGTGCATTTTCTCTGTCTGTTTTTGGACAGTTTAAAAGAGGCATGCCAATTCTACCCCATTTTTAGATGAAAAAACAGGTGGGGAACCCATACTTGATCAAATTAAAGAAAATTCCGCCATTCCAGGTAATATTAAAGAACAGTAGCGGCCACGCTTGTAAGCTCTAACGTCAGTTCTTCATGAACCACTTGATGAACATCTCTCTGCCCTCTGTCTCCAGTGCCCTGGGCTCTCTATTGTCATCACCACAGCATCCACACCAGATACTTCACGCTTCACATTTAAGATACCCTCTTACAATTTTATCATCCAGGCTAAAAGGGAATAGTGTAAGCTGGGTGTTAGTCTGAAAGAAAAACATTTTTGCTCTGTTAGCAGCTGTGATGGACTGCTTGTACCGCTGGCTGGGGAAGCGGCCGCTCCCCCCCTTCGCCTGGATTTGCAGCAACACCAGCAGCCTGAAGTGAAGTCGGTGGTTGGTTTTTCATCTTTTTGGGTTTTTTTTTGCCAAAGGGAAAACTCCCTGAAGGGTCAGTGGCAAAGGGACCTGCTGAGCTGAGTAGCCAGATCCCTGCAGACAGGATGTTATCTGTGTTACAGAGAAAGGTGGGTTTTGGTCACGATTAGGGAAAAACTGCAGAAGAGAGTGGTGATGGGGGGAGCATCTTGTGAGGGCTTCAGAAGAGGCAAAGCAAAAGCCCCCACCGCGGGTGTGCACGCACGATGGAGGGGTGCAAAGATGCAAGTCAAGTGTCCCCGTCCCTTCCCATCCCTGTGTCCCAGGGCTCCTGGTGCCAGCCTCCCCAGTGGCAGTTTCACTGTCCCATGCTCTGCATCCTTCCACATGCTGCCCTCTCTCCTGCTTCCCTTGGGGGCTTCTCAATTGCTTAATCATTTAATGCAGGTGCGGAGCGTGGGGTGAAGCCTGACCTATATTGCCAGCCTCCCAGGTTCTGCTTGGCACGCTGACCCTTCCTCGTCCCTTCTCTGTGCTACCTGCTAGGAGACGACCTCCCGTCCCCCGTGGCTAGGGCTTTCTGTGTGCGTCGGGGCTTCGCATTTTAGAAGAAGAGCATCTGGAGCTTTGTCCATGGTGATTAATGGTCCTCCTAGTGCCTGTCTGGATTAAATTGTGCATGGTTTTCCTGGGACCAGGGAGAACAAGGGCTCGTCCCAGCCACCCTCCATGAGCTCGAAGGGCTGTCTTACCTTGCTGTCGCTTTGCTGACCAAGCGGTTCCCCCCATAGGGCATGGTGTGAGCTGGGGGAGCTCACTCTGCACTCGAGCCCCTTTCCACTGTGGAGCCAGGCCGCTGGGCTGCCCGGACAGTTAATCTGATGGGGGGGTGGTAGACTTTACACGTCTATATTGTCATGTTCTAAAATGTACGAGGCAATGTGCCTGATGACTGGAGAAACGCAGAAGTCTGGCTGATGGGAATCAGGTAGATTCCTGTTAAAGACAAAAATGTTTTACAGCTGCAATTAGTCCTTGTTCTTCCTCTCTTGCAACCTGACTGATGCTGTGACACTGTAGCCAGGCCACACACAGGTACCATGTATGGGGTTTCCCTCGCAGCCCCCCAACTCTGCCAGCCCCCCACCAGGGCATGGCCATGGGGGCTGGGGAGGGCTGCAGGAATGGAGGTCACGCATCCCTTCTTCCCACTTTTTTCTCTTAATTTCCCTGTGGTCTTCTCCAGCACCATTGGGACACTGCCAGACTTGGCTGGGTGTGATGCTGGGGAGGGGTGTCAGGATGGGCTCAGGGTTTGAGCAACTCCCCCCAACCCACTGTGGGTTTGGGGGTGCTCGCTCTGCTCCCCTCTCTCAGCTGCCAGTGCCTGGTCCAGGAAAGGTTGGCGGTCATGCAGTCCTGGTTAGCAGGAGGTGGTGTGTCTTTGTAGTCCCATCTCGGGGGCCCTGGAAAGATAGTGGATGTCAATCTCCGAACCACTGATAGAACAGCCCAGTTCTCAGCGCTTTCTCGGCATGGAGGGATGGAATTGCAGCATCCTTGCATGGCCTTTGCAGTCGGTGACAAATTAGTGGCACCAGCTCGAAAGCAGTTGTTTTGCTTTCACCTCCCGTGAGGTGGGAATCCTGGTGCCTTTCCACTGTTGGGATCCCCAAGAAATTTAGGAATGCAACCCAAGACAAAATGTTTTGCCACACTGTTGGCTGCAGGTTGAGTAAGGTGAAGGGGGGAGTGGGTTTCAGAGGGGGAGTGGACAGCGGGAAGGGCCATGAGAAGGTGAGCCTCAGTAGTAAAGGTTTAAGGGAAAATGAAGTCTTTGGGGAGAGCCGGGGACATGAGCTGACATTTAAGTAGCAGAGGACAAGAAAAAACTTTCCCCAGGTGCAGATTATCCTGTAAATGCTACTTCAGGGCTGCCTGGACCCTGTATGTGAAACAGCCAGTGCTTTTGGCCACCAATTTGGCGGAGATGCTGAACCAGGCGGGTGGGCACCCCATGTCATTCTGTCCTGGGGATTTTGGATTTCTCCCTTTCTGGGGAGGCATTTGCTTTGAAGATCCAGTAGGATAAATTACATCTATGCCATTGCTTCCCCCCCGCCGCATCCCCCTTTGAAGTGGATGTGCCCTTGCTGCCGATTGCCATGAGGTTGAGCATCCTTTCACTGGCCGCCGGGACCCTGCTGCTTGGGATTGCTAAGGGGCAGGCTGGGGGAGGGCCCATGGTCTTGCTTTTTTCCCTTCCCAGGAGGTATTTCTCCTCCCTGCATCATCTCAGTGTCTGGCAGCCAGGGGTGCGAGAAACAGGAGAAGGGTCTGTGCTTCGTTTTAATGTGTTGCCCCAAACTCGTCATGTACCCCAAGATCACTGGTGTGCCTGGTCACCCCAAAGCTGGTGCTTCTGTCACCATTCTCCCATGCCTTTGCACTGGGGGCATGGCTGAGGCTCCTCCAGGTCACGGTGATAGCAACTGGGATTTTTTTGGCTTTCCCTTTGGGGGTGAAGGAGATGCTGAGCAGTGCCAAGGCAGAACGCCCCATCCCTGTTATGAGAGTAAGCCCAGACCTTTGGCTTTCTCTACAGAGGATGAATCTTTGGAGAGAGAGATCAGCTAGTTAAAGCTATGAGCTTCTCGTGATGTGCAGCTGGCACACGGCATGAGCAGGATGGGCCATGATCTACACCAGTGTCTGCAGGATGCCTGGTGGTGTGGGCTTGTGGGAGAAGACGACTTGCTGGATCTTGTTTTGAGGTCCCGCATGGCTGCTGCAAATGGTCCAACCCAAACACCGATATCTGTGCGTGAAAAATGCACCAGTATGTTTTTAGTTGTGTGAGTGGGATGTGTTTAATTTGCACTATTTTAATTTGTAAGGCTTTGGATGGGCGCGCTGCTTGTCTGTGCTGAAGCTGCTTGGCGCAGGTGGGTTTTAGCTGCGATGGCTGAGAAACGGGCTACTGTTGTTGGGCACATGTAAACTTGTGTATCGGCACGAGTGACAATAAATTGGTTTTTTTGCGGCAGGCTGCAAAGGGTCCCCGATTCAGTGCTGGCTGCATTTGTTAAAACGAACTAGTCTAATCCAGGATGCAAAATTATTGACAAACTGCTTTTTAATGTTTGCCTGCAGGATGCGATAAGGTGGTGATCTGTACACGTTAGCAGGTTTCTTTATTTAAAATGAATTAATTTGACTCATAATATATGTCTCAGTATATACTTCAACCTAAAACCTCCAGACTTCCTAATTGAGCGGTGTATACACCAGTGCAAGTATCAATGATGTTGGTTTTGGGTGGCCCCGCGTGCATCTGGTGGTGGCTTGGTCTGCCTTGGCCGGTCCCAGAGCTGTACCAGGGGCAGCAGGAGGTGCTGTGCTCTTTCTTTTGCTTTTAGAATTTTAGGATTTCAAGTGTGGGGGTGTTCAGAAGCAGAATTTGTGGTTATTTTTTTCCTGTCTGTGGAGTAGTTTTGCCAAAATATATTGGATGGAAGTGAGGGGAAAATGGAGACTGGGTTACTTCCCCGAATTAACACTTAGGTGGAGGGCAGAGCCTGGGGATGGAGGATGCCCTGTGTCCTCCTCTGTAGTGGAGCAAAGGAGCTTTATAGAGGAGTGGTGGGGCTGAGGGAAGGAGAACAAGTCCAAAGGCCAGTGAGGCTCAGCAAGGGTCCCCAGCCAGTGCTTGGGGCTGCAGGCGCTGGTGCCGCAGACTCGGATCTAGGACCAGGCACCACATCAGTGCAGTTGGTGGAGGTTTTTCGAATGACTTGCGCTGCAGTGATGGGAAGAGATTCTGGTAGCCCCAGCTTGCCAGTGGAAGCTCTTACCATAACTCTGGACATGTCATTCCTGTTTCTTCCTTTGCTGTCTTCACTCCAGTCATGCTGGGACCAACCTGTACTGCGTGGGCAGAGCCTCCTTGGGCATGTTCTCATCGGCTGGCTTTTCTATGGCCTTTTACCCTTTTCCTGTGCACGGGTAGAAAGGGAAAGGTTTAACCCACTAAACTAGTCTGTACAACAAACGGTCCTTCTTTCTTCTTTTTGTTCTCTTTTCATATACTTCAGCCCACCAACACGTACCTTCTGTCTGCCAGCCTGTTTCAGGGCACTGGGCTGGTCTGTACACCGGGAGGAAGATGCCTGCGTTGGAGGAACAATGCTGTTTTCTTTTCTGCACTCCTGCAGCAGCTGGTCTGATTAGTTCAAGTCACCACAAGCCAGTATAGATCGGCTGGGCTAACGTTGAACTTGGGCTTGTAATCTGGCTACTCATATCAGCATCCCCCAAATATTGCTGTTTTTACTGGAAAGGTATTTTAGAAGTAGCACAGAATGCCCCTGCGCTGGTGCACTGACCTCATCTTTTGCAAAGGGGTGGGACGAGCATCCTGGCAAAGGGTTAGACTTGCTGAGGGCAAAAGGCCCTCTCCTGCTTGACCCAGAGGGCTCAGAAGCACAGCTGTGGGGCTCGTGTGCCTCCTGGGCTTGCAGCAGGGCTGTTGGCATCCTGCTTCTGCCAGTGGTAGTATGCACACACAAGCAGGTAAAGGACTTGCAGTGGACGTGATTTTTGGAAGCTGGATCCTCCTTTGAGGATAGCAGCAGAGATCTTGCCCACTTCAATACACAGTGCTTGGAGAAGCATGCAAGCTGCCTGGGTAACCAAGGAACAGCCCTTGATAACCCCCTGTGCCAGTTGGGAGCGGTAGCCAGGTACCGGTGTCTGCTGAGACACATTGTTTAGTACATTTTAGCTGAGGAGCCCACGGTAATTGTCTCATATTGCTCAAGCCAGGTAGGTCACTGCTAATATTTGATAGATGAAATCCATAAAGACTAACAGACTTTCCTAATTTTGCACCCCGATAGTGACAGATAGGGCTTTGTAATAAAAGTTCAGCAGGTTTTTTTATCATGTGATGCTCAGAAGGGCTGTTTTCATTAACTACCTGTTTGCGCCCAGAAAGCAGCATAGCCCCTGGGCTTGGGAGGGCTCCTGAAGGCCAGGAGGCACGCTAGAAGCAATACCCGAATACGCGTGTGCACTTAAACCCAATTCCAAAGCTGATGCCAGGAGGCTTTTTGGAGGAGAGGGCTGGGCAGGGGATCAGGCTCAGGACACCAGTCCCATGGACCATGCGTGGCTGTAGCTCTGGTCTACACCATACCCTGCAGATGTCTTCTGCCTGCAGCATCCCCATTCTCTTCTCCCCACTCCCACCAAATTTTAGTCATTTTCTATGAGGAACAAAGTGCCCCACTTTAGAGCCTTCCCAAATCTCCTGTTGGCATTAGGAGCCTGCATTTCCTCTTATGAAAGTAGAAGGGATGTAATTTTCCCTGGGCTGAGCCACAAAATCTCTGTCCCTGCACAAGGTGGTGTCTCAACAGTCTCTCCCTGGGTCTCTCTTCCCAACCGCCACCGCTTCTCGTGTTCTAACACTTTGCATCCTCTCTGCATCTCCCACCATCCACTTTTTGCTCTGGGCAGAGAAAATGAACCTGTAGGTGCAATCACAACAAGGAAAGGTGGAGGTCCTGGTGTCTGGCCTGTTGCTTGAGTTTTTTTCCCCAGCAAATACACTGCATGCGGGTGGTGGGTGCCCCGTTACAGTTGCACAAGCCGGGGCACAATAGAGAAGGGATTTCTTCAAGGGATACCTGTGGCAAAAACCAGTCTGAAGCCTCTGTCCCCTGCTCTGTGCGCTGGGCTGTGCTGCCCAGATGTCATCCCTCGTGGGGGGACGTGAGCTCAGTATCTTGCCCCAGACCACACGTACAGAGAGACCAGACTCAAAGTCTCCAGGTACTCTGGATCCAAGTTTGACTCACCAGTCTGTGCTGCCTGGGGGTACTTCCCTCTGTGAATATATAGTGGTTTTAATTAATCATCCTCCCGTAGAAACTGTGTATGTAGCTGCTTGTGTTAGCAAGGTGAGTGTTTGAGTGGGGTAGCTGTGTCTCTGTGGGTGTGTTATCCTACATAAATATCTTTCTGTAAATAAACATATAAAAGGATTGCTGCTACGGGATGTCCCTGCAAACGAGCTCTCAGTATGTCTGCCAACCCTCTCGTATAAATAACCTCATTCAACAAATAAAGGGCTAAGTGGCCCATCTGGGGATGGGTGTGCTGGGCCTTTGAAGGGAAGCTGGGGATGGTGGAGCAGGCGGGTTCCTCCAGTGCCTGCAGTCCAGCATTGAACCTCCCTCCTCGCCCCGGGCACGCTGGGATGGATGGAGGGTTTATCCACAGTGGGATCGGGCTTCAGTGGTGGCCCTGCCTCCCATGGCACGATGACTCAGGCAGATCATGGCACGATGACTCAGGCAGATCAGAGCAGGCATGCGATAGCATTGTGCAGGGAGAAAGGACTTCTGGTGTTCTGCTTTGCTAGATAAGGAGCTGGTTTGTTGGGCTTGCTGCTCCCGTTCCCACTGCCCCGGCTCTCAAGGGATGCGGCAGTGGATGTGACTTGGGGAGTTGGGCTGCTGGCAAGCACGCAGCTCAGGTCTGGATGGGGAGCCCAGTGCCTGGGCTGCCTGGGGGCATGAAGGTAGCTCTGCTCCCAGTTGCGACAGTGGCTGGTGAATCAGGAGAGAGCCAGCTCACAGCGCCCGAAGGGAAACCCAGTTTGGCTTTGAGAAGCAGAGCTGAACTTGATGAGATGATAGTGTGGGGTTGCTTCAGAAAGGCAAAATGGAGATACCCAGTTCTGGAGACGGCCAGGCTGCTTCTGCATTTCCCCCTGCTCAGTGCAGGTGTTTGTGCCACTGCAAAATGGAAATGATATCCGAAGGCAGAGCTTGGGCACTGGTGCAGGACAGCTGCTTCCCAGCCCAGAGCCCGGAGAGCTGTGACGTCCTGGTGGCTCTGTCTGAAAGGACTGCAGATCACTGAGTGGAAGCCAACCAGCCTGTTTAGTAAAAAAAAAGGCTGCATAGGACAGGGCCTGCCATGGATGGCTCTTGGCTTTGCAGGGGAAAGCTATAATATGCTGGTGGAGTCAGAGAGGGGATTTGGATGAGGAAAGGTGGGAAGAGAACAAGGAAAAGGAGGAAGGGGTGTGAGGGAGCAGAGTCCTGGGGCAGGAGGGGGACAGGAGCGGAGAGGGGCTGGGGGTGAGCAGGAGGAGCACCCTGCGTCTGGGACCCCCCCATATGGGCTCCCATCATTTCTCTAGTGCCACTTGTCATCATATCTCTGGTGTTGGGAGTTTGCAGCTCTGAACTGCCCCATCCCCTCCCAGGCTGGTTCAGTCCCTGCTCAGTGAGAGGGGCTGCCGCAGCAGCCCGGCCCCTCTTCCGTTTACAGGGGCACAGCTGGGACCTCTCACAACTTGAAGCTCCCGGCAGAGAGTCGTTTACACCTCCGTTCGCGACTTGTGTGTCTGTCTGTACGCTGGGGAGCACTCTTGCCTCTCCATGCACATCCCATGGCAGATGCTCAGAGCGCGTGTGCTGTGCAGCACGTGCAGGAGTCATGGTGAGACCTTCCCATCAGTGGTGTAGCTTTCCTCCCACTATTCACCGACTCGGAAGCGATTTTGTGGACAAGCCACAATTTCAGTTTGTAACCATGATTTATCAGCTCCACAGGCCGGAGTTGCTCCATCAAATGCTTTTCCCTGGCTGAGTGTTTTTGTTTCAGGGTAGAGAGAAGAACTGACGTTAAGGTAGGGCGAGCTGTGCAGCTAGATGCTCCTAGGGCATTTTGAAGATATCTTACCCAGAGCAACTGTTAAATTTCAAGACTCTGCGTGTTCAGTGTGAACAAGTGAAGAGTCGCTTTGACTCCCCTGTTTTTTGTGGGTGAAGCTTTCAGCAACAAAAATGCCCCTTTTTCTTTCTTCCTTCTCAAGAGAGGGAGGAAGGAAGGTTGGGATGACCACTGATGCGCTCAAGTGGTTGTGGAGCAAAAGCACCTCTTTGGAAGAGCTCATGGACTCATTTTCTTTGCTGGAGCTGCAGAGCTTCCCTGCAAGCCTGGTGGCACTCGGGTGCCTCAACACAGCAATGCTCTTGCTTGTTTTAACGCCTGCCCCTTCCTGAGCTGCCTCCCAGGGCCATGTTTCAGAGGTGGCCGTCTTCACTCTGTGGCAAGTCTGGATATGAGGCGGGTTTTGGCTGGCGTGGACCACCCCTGCCCTGGCTGGCAAAAGGCAGGTGCTGGGCTGCATCTCCCCTGGCTGCTCCCGGCTGAGGGGGATGCTTGAGGCTTGTTTTTCTTCCGTGGGTGTACTTTTCTGCCTGAAAAAAGGTGCAGTGAAGGTAGAAATACTAAAGTAAAACTATCCATGGTTTATGGCTAATTGGTTTGACTTTGCCTATGCCCAGTGGAGGAGCGTTCTTTGAGCTGGGCACAGGTCTGGGCTGGGGGACGGTGACCACGGGCATTGCTACCTCCACTGTGCCTGAGTGGGCATGTGGCAGCTGGCTCTACCCTGGTTTAAACTAAAGGCATGAGATTAAAAGGGCTCTGACCTGCTGGTTGGTGAGCTGGGATGAAAGCAGTGGTCTCGAGCCTGGCATCCAGTAGCTGCCATCTGAGGTTGTGATTATCTACCGACCGAAAAATGTTTCCTTGGAGCTCCGGGAGAGCAAGCCGGGAGGGTCAGCTTGCTCTTTTTAATGTGTTTCTAAGCACACGCAGGGGATGCAAACTTGCACGCTCTTCAAACAGCGGGGAGAAGAGGGTAGGATGTTTTGTCCTCTGCCAGTGCCATTTGTGGCAGGAAGGACCAGCTCCTCAGCCCGTCTGCTAGTGCCAGCAATGTGGAGGAGCCAAGTGGTTTATGCTGTCCTGAGTTGGATGCAGAGGTCTGGGGACCTGATGTTCTCCATTCCTGGAGTTTTCTGAATGCCATTCAGCTTTTGGTGGCTATTCTGGGTACCTTTTGAAGAAGGTCAGCAAACAGAGTGCGCGTGCCCATGTCTTAAACTAATTCACAGTACATGGTCTCTGATGCAGCAGCATGGCTGAGCCCGTGCGTAGCAGCAAGTACAAAAGTAGTTTGGTTGTGGCCAAGGAGACGAGAAACCTCCCCAGTATCAGCTCACGGAGGGGCAGCGATGGGCTGGCCAGCAGCAGGGGCAGGGAGAGGGCTCCTTGGGAGAGGGCTCCTGTGCTTCCCGAGACAGGCAGCCCTTTCTCTTGCCCCACAGGATTCACCGATTTGTCCACTTGATACTCGCTGTTATTCAGCCTGCACATTTTGAGGAAGATCTAATGACAGAGGTCCTTGGTGGAACCAGAGGCTGAGGGTAGATGGCAGTCTGTGGATCTCAGTGAAATGCCGAGCATGGCTGTATGGGACACAAAGCATGCTGGAAGCCCTGGAGAGCTCTAACTGCGATATTTGGAGCTGTTATAAGCTGATCAAAACCAGATTATCTGTGTTCATCAGATATCTTAAAGGGACCTTCTCACTTCCTTGGGATGTTGTTATGAGGCCGTGACCGCCACGTCCTCATCTGATCCAGAAGGAGGTAGCTCTGAGCCAAGAGGAGTAAGGGGTGGGAATGAGCAGCCGTGGGGAAAAGCGCTGGTGGTCCCATTCAGTGCTACTGCTCAGAGGTGTTCCAGGCGGCCCAAGGGAGCAGCACGGTGTTAAATATCATTTTAATGTGGACAGCATCCCCCTAAATGAAGCAGAACGCAATATGAGATGAATCAGAACTGTGCTAATGGTGGAAAATGTACATGGCTTTTAAAAACTAGTATTACTGTGGGATTCAGTCTGTGTGTCACAGGAGACCTTGAAAGGTTGGCCCTTTGCTCAGCCGAAGAAGACAGGAGAAGAACTCCCGGCTGCTGAAATGTGCCCTGTTGAACTTACGGTGGTGGGGCAGAAGAGGGAGGGAAGGGAGCAGTTACATGGGGCAGAGGGAGAGGTTTGCCTAAGGGATACTCAACCTGTGCTGCCCTCCGATCGGCAGCAATGGAGAGAAGGGAATGGGGGAGAGCAGAGGGAGAAATCTTCTATCGCCATCGTTGTGTTGGGGTAAAGGGAAAGTCAGACTTTCCCCCTCCTTTAGAGTACCCCATCCCATGGATTTAAACACTGGCTTTAAGAGGGGAATAAAAAATAATGAGGACATGGATAGATGGTTTCTTTTTATCTTTACAGCTGAAGAGATAAATGTGTCATTAATTATGTGACACAGCTTTGAAAATCATTATATCTCTCTGGTTTTTTTAAAAGGGGGTTTCAGATTTCTGTCTGGGACTAATAAAGAAGGACAATTTTAAAAAACTTTAAAGATGATCTGTAGGGAGAGAGTTTGCTGTCTTAATTTTCTCTTCTGTAGATGAAGCTTGTTCAGCTCTCCTGTCTCTTGCCTAGAGTGAGCGTGGGTGTGTTTGAAGGAGATGCTGAGAGAGGAAAAACCAGGGGGGCAGCCTGTGAAGTTTAATAGGAGAATATGGGCTTTCGGATGGGTGGGGGGTGAGATAGGGCTGCGGGAGGGGGAAGCGTTGAACTCTGCACCCCTCTGTTCCGAGGAGAGAGGAAATTAGAACGGTTAGCATCACTGAGTAAGCAGTTTGCATGTTTTTCTCGAGGTCTGCAGGCATCTGCCTCCTGAGCTTAGTTCAATAGAATGGGCAGAGGATCAAGATGGGTGATGTTAAGGACAGAGTTTGAAGTGGTGGGTTAGTTGCCATCCCCATTCCGGTTGCGGGCTGGGTGGCTCTGCTGATCCTGCCCGGGGCTGACCGGAGGAGTTGGAGGTTTTGCACTGTGCGAAGCCTTGGTGGGGGCTGGTTTCTCCTCGAGGGCTTGGCTGGGTGTTGACTTGCTTTGCTGCTCTCCAAAACTCAGCCAGCGCTGCTAGCGAGTTCACTGATAGCCCATCTGATGCACAGGCGAACACCCAGGAAGGTGCCTGTCGTGCAGATGGTGGCTCCCTAGCTGGTGCTGGGGCTGTGCTGGTCAAGAAACATCTCAAAGAAAAGTGGAGTTTCTCATCAACAAGTGGCTCGCGGATCTCTGGCCTGAGACTTTCTGCTTGCAGTATCAAATTGAAAGCTTCTGGCTGGGGGTGTTACTGGGTAGAAACAAACCCGAGAAGCCTGATTTGAGTTCACCTTCTCAACTGCGGGTCCAACACAATGAGGAGCTGTGGCAGGCTTGGGTTTAGCCTGAGCTTATGTGGGAGAGGGGTTGGAGCAGGCAGCCTCATGTGATGGTTGGGGGTTAGAGGGGATGCAAACTCACTACCCAAAGTCAAGAGCTTCTTACTGCAGTCTGTTGGTGAGTATAAAAGGATGTGGCAGTAGGACAGGCAGGGGAGTTTGCTTGGGATAGAGGGAAGAAGTGGAGAAGTGTGAGGTTGATCCCTATCTGTGGTCAAATCCTTGTGCCAGAGCCAAACTGGGGCCAGGGCTGTTTTGGGAGAGCAGGTGGCGGTGGAGTCTTGGGCACCCTCTGGAAGGAAACCTTGATCCACAGACAGAGAAGCTGGTTTTAAATAAATGTTTTGTAATATTGGACACCTTAAATGGGGATTTCCTGCAGATGGCTTGGAGGATGCCGTGGCAAGGTCTCTTGTGTCAGGTAAAGGTGGAGTCCTGCAAGTGGGAGAGGAGCAACACCTGTGCGTTTGCTCCCGTTTGCAGTAATCTAGTGGTTCTCCTGCTTTGTGGATCTTCGGGATGCTAACCCAGGCAGGGTGTGTACAGCAGGGTTTTCAAAGGAGTAATAAGGGCTTTTTTGTACCAAGAAGTGATTGGAAATCCATGAGTATTAGGTGTCTAGCTGCTGTAAGTGCTGCAAGGAAGCCCAGGCAGCCTGGTGCTTTCCTGGCCTCCTCCCCAGCGTTTGGCAGTGGCCGCAGGCAAGGGGCTGCCTGCAGCAGAGACGGGCTCCGGGGCTGTAAACATGCCCTGTTTGAAAGCGGAAAACCGTGCAATTTGCCAACACCTGAGTCACTGGCGCAGCAGCCGTAACCTCAGTTTGCGGCGTGGCGGACGGTAGCGGCACTAAGTGAGATTTCATTAGTCAGAACAAAATGTATGGCCAGATGAAAGCTGTGGTGGCTGCGGCTTTCGTAGTTAATTTGGGCTTTAGATGCATCTCCGTTTACCCTGTGCGTTTCTCCGAAGTGGCTGTGTTGGAGGTTGCAGTGGTGGCTAGTTATTTGGACGAAATAGCTGGTCCACGTAGCTCCACTGTGAATTGGTGCCTGTGGCTCGGGAGAACTCCAGCCTTGCAGTCAGCGCTGGATCTGCACAGTGCCGGGGATGCACGCTGCGGGGCTCGACATGTTTAGTGCACTAGAGGCTGGGATCTGTAAGCTGTGTATCTGCAGGGCTCAAGCTTGCATGGCGTGATGTGTCTTAAAAATGAGCTTGCTCCATGAAACGCCAAAACTTTGTTGAGGTTGAGCTTGATTCCTGCTCTGTATTCTGTCCCCACCACCTGAAGAGCAGCCTGCAGAGAGGGAATTGCTGTTTCGAAGGGAAAAGCTTTCCAAAGTTTGTTACCGGCTTGATCGCTCACTTGCTGCTGCTGTTTTGGTGAGGAACGTGCTGCCCTGCCCTCTGTGTGTGGGGCCATGGCTGGGGGAGCCGTGGGGCACCACAGGTCCCGTTCTGCAGCCGGGGCTGGCAGAGGGACGTGGGAGCTCTGACTTTCTCCCACCCAGGGACCTGCCAGGCATCCATGGCCATGCACCGCAGCTCATCTGCACAGGCAGAGCGGCTTCGCTGCTTGGCGCGAGCTCTTCCTTGAACGTGTCCTGGCAGGAGGTTCCTCTCCTCTTTCTCAGTCTCTCTGTGTGATGGGCATTTCTCCTGGGCAAGTGGGTATGTGGGGTGAGGAGCGGAGAGGGCTCTCAGGTCACTGCTGCTGTGCCCATCAAAGACCATTGGCTGTCTCAGCCAGCGGCATAAGGGATATTGTGCTTTGCAGTCGCCATCGGGCATGGGCAGGGGGAGATGGGGAGCGCAGAGACGTGGCAATGAGGAGGACGGCATGGCAATGGTGGCCACCGTATGAAAAGGCAGCAGAGAAACATCCTCGTGAGAAAGGGGGGAGGAGGGAGGTTCCTGCTAGTGTCAGTGCCCTCCCCCTCCCTCCAGCACAAAATAAATTTTGGAAAGACATCCCAGAGAAACACGCTGCTGAGTTTGGGTGGGTTGGGTGTCTAGAGTACATGGTGGCTTTGTGATTTTTATAACATTCATCTGCACACTTGCTGATGAAAGGCTAATAACTCCCGTATGGGATCTCTCGAGGGGATTGCATCTTGCTACCAGAGATGGGCTGCAGGGAAAAGCCAAGCGGCTCAGACCCCTTCTGCAGGGGGGGATTTTTCTTCTGCCTCATGCGTGGTGGCCACGAGTCTGACGCAGCCCTTGCCCGTCAGAGCCTGTTGCGTCTTGGCGTCTTCCCAAGGCGAGGTGATGCTGTGGTTCCTCCTCCTCCTCCACCCTGATGGAGGGTGGCCGGGCAGGCTGGAAGACCTGCCTGTGGCAGAGCAGGATTAGGTCACCCTCCGCGGTGGCTCCCGCTGTGCGGTGGCTGCGTTTGGCAGTGGTGGCCCTGCGTAACCTCCACCGCAGGTCCTGCTAATATTTGCTTTATGACATATCTTTGATAATGTTTCATGTGTGCCCAGTGAGGCCCTATAACTCAGCAGCGCTGTTCCAGCCGGCATAATTTTAGACCAACAATAACAAAAATAAATCACTCCACACTTTCCATCGAGTATATATTTAGACATTACTGTACGTGAACCACCAAGAAGAGAAAACGATGTGTTTATTGGGGGCGAGCCTTGCACCTCCCAGCGCATGCCCCCATGCCGGTGCTCCCCGCACCCCGTGATGCTCGGTCACACCGGGATGCAGACCCCAGGGTCACCCCTCCAGGTGCCTGTCAGCATCTCAGTAAATCATGGAGATCTCCGTGCCCTCGCTCAGCGTGGGCTTGAACTTTCCCTTGAACACAGGGGCTCAGTTGAAATCAGCAGAGCCCACCCAGAAGGTTTTGGCGAGGGGAAAGGGGGAGGCACAGAGATGCCCCCTGTGCGGGGCTCCCCCTTCCTGCCGGCATGGCCAAACACAGGCTCTCATTTACGCTCCAGAGCAGCATCCCTTCTCCTGACGGCTGCCTCCCCAGCCTCCTCCTGGCTGTTATTTTAAACACGCCAACCTCGGCGACCACCTTTCAGCTCCAAAGTTGTCTGAGAAAATAAAAGTGTGAGCCCGCAGGGTTCTTCCCTGCTGCTCTCGGGGAGGCTGCGGGCTGCCCTTTGCTGCTGCTTCCAGCCTGTTTTTGATGGCAGCTTATGGCAGTACTTGCTGATTAGCTTAAGAACCTCAAACATGGCCTTGTCGGCTGCCCATGCTGCAGGAGGATCCAGGGAGCGCCTCCCACTGCAAAGGGAGATGCTGTCTGGTTTGCAGCATTGCAGGGCAGGTAGGCAGGTGATGTGTAAATGAACATGGAAACAGATACGCTCACTGCTCTTGTACTCGCCTGAGCAAAATGACTGTTCTCAGTGTGACCAATCTAGCGTTTTTTTAAAGGATCTAGTTGAGTATTTTTTTCTCCAGTAGAGCTGGGCATGTGCGGGAGGTGATGGGACCCCTTGAAGTATGGAAAGCCAGGTACCCTAAATCTTCTGTTGCTTTGGGATATGTGGATGGTGGAGTCTGGGAGAGGAGGTAAGACATGGCTGAGATTTTCTCAGCTCTCCTAGTGAAGAGTGCTTGTCTGTGGTAGTGCTTGGGGCTGCAGGGATTGATACCAAATGGTATCAGATTTTTTCTTCTTATTATTAAGAGTTGGTGTTTTGTTCCTGTGTGTCAGGATACAGACAAAGCCATTCTTTAGTCTCTCTCCCATGCTTGGGACTAGTCCCAGTCCTACACCAATTCCCTACCGTGTCTCTTCTTCTCTAAAGCCCTTATTACCAGTTCTTGGTCTGGCAAGCACTTCCAGTCCCCGACCTTTGGGTTCATGGTGCTTAATGCGTTTACTATGAAATAATCTCCAGGTGGTTGCATCTCCTGGCACGTGTGGCTGTGATCTCTGTGGCACACCATCCTGCACCCCCTTCCTGTGCAATCAGAGGCTGGAGAGTTAATTTGGGACTGAGCTCTGCTGCTCCAACTCCTTTGCTGAGCTGCTGTGAGCCTGGGGGGCTGCAACGGGCCCTTTTGCTCTTCATCTCCCCCCTGCCTTCCCTGCTGGAGCTGAGGAGGGGGAAGTCCCAGCCCCAGTAGTGCTCTCAAGCCACCAGTGTTGGTAGCTGTGCTCGTGCTCAGCGCTGCCTGAAGACAGGACACGTCCCTTTTTGATTTCCAGCTGGCTATGGATTAACCCCTGTGTATCCAGAGGGAATTCCTACCAGCTCCCAGCCCAGCAATGGCAACAGCGGGTGGGCAAAGCAGAGTGAGGCCTCAGGCTCTGGCTCCTTTCGTGATGCTGTTCCCCACGGCAGGGTGCCAGCGGAGCCAGGCAGGGGCACGGTCGCACACAGCTCTACATGCATTCTCTTCCTGAGCCCCTTTGCACGTTGCTGGTGCTTGCAGGGTGAGCCAGGGTTCGGCCAGGGTCTGCTTCACCCTGCTGCAGTCCTCTGAGCATCTTGTGGCTGCCCACCCAAGCCTGGAAAAGCACAGTGGATTAGGAACACTCCGTGAGGGAATGGCGATGGGGTCTGGGGTGTTGTAGTCTAAACTTCTGCCTCTAAAAGCAGCATAGTCCTGGGGTGCGTGCGCACAGGGAGGAGGCAGCTGGCTGGTGCTCTGGAGGAGACACAGTCTCAGCTCAGCCCAGTTTTGCTGGTGGCCTCGAGCAGCCGCTTGGCCTCTGTGTGCTGGAGAGCCCTGTCTCCATGCTGAGATGCCAAGCCCATGCGAATCGTGCCCGGCTTTCCTCGTGTACGCATACAGCCCTAGAGCTGCGCCGCGCTTTGCTTGGGTGGAGCAATGCTGGAGCATGAGTAATAATCCAAACCAAACTACAGCTTGGCTCTTCTGTCTGCAGTGAGTCTTTGGCCTGATCTTGCTTTGCCCTGTGCAAAGTCTGTTTTCCACCAGGACACCCACCAGAAGAGAATGCGGGAGTGGTTCTCGCGGTTTTAAGCCCAGTACAGCATTAGGACCAGGCTTAGATGTTGCAAAACTTTTGAGGATGCTTTCCTCTCCCCGCAGTGCCTTGAACTACCCCGGCAGCCCTGCTGCTCCTGTCCCACGTGGGCATGCAGCGGTGATGAGAGCTGCCAAAGCTGCAGACCTTTTGAGTCAGAGCTGTTGTCCTGCTGCATTGCTTCTTTGTGGTGTGGATTGTCACCTGCCTTCGTTGACCCCCAATGGGACCTCGCTTTAAAATCTCCTGGGGGTCCATCACAGCAGAGGGTGGGGGTGGAGAGAGCAGGTGTGCCTGGGGCAGTGGGAGGGTGGTGGCTTGCCTATGGGCAGCTGCCTCGAGGCAGCCTGAGTGCTGCCCGGACAGCAGACCTCCACCCGGGCAGGCGTCCTCGTGGTGAGTGACCAGCGCAAGGAGGAGAACAAATGCACGCCACGGAGGATTTGCTTGTGGGAGCGTCTTGCTCTGAGATTAGGGCAGAGGTTGCTGCAGGACCTCAGTGGAGGAAGAGGTGGCTGTGGCCTCCAGAACACTTGAGCCATTCACCTTTGAAAGCAGCTGGCCCTTGTTTCCCTTAGGGGCTGGCTGGGACACCCCCGGCACGTTGTTTGGAGCCGGGAGATGTGCCTGCTCCTGCAGGATTCACCCAGAAGTTAGACCATGTAAATGATGGGTTTTTCAAGTATCTCTCCCTCTAGACAGCTCAGTCTGGAAGCATGCTGAGGGCTGGCCTTGCCCTGCTAGTTGTAAGGATCATTCATCTTTGCTTCAAGGCCTTCACAAGGTGGGCAGAGGCTTTTCACAGTAGCTCGTGGAAGCCAATGTCAAGGTTTCTTTTGGCATCAGTGAATTTCAGATAAGAACTGTAATTGCTGCTCAGCACTGTAAATCTAATCTTTTTGCTCCTGAGCCTGAACTTGCCTGTCTTGGACTATAAATGATGTGCAGCAGTAAAACGCATGCACATCACGTTTGCTTCAGGGCTGTTCCTGGGCATTTGCAATCAAATATCATTAAATCAGCACAGTTCGTAGCCTGCCATCAGTGAAGCTGTTCAGGTTTGGAAGTAGACTGTGCCCTGGGATCTGGCTGTGCAACTGCCTGTCAGAAAAGGACCTGGGGGTGCTGACTGACAGCCGGCTGAACATGAGCCGGCAGTGTGCCCAGGCGGCCAAGAAGGCCAATGGCATCCTGGCCTGTATCAGAAATAGTGTGGCCAGCAGGAGCAGGGAAGTGATCGTGCCCCTGTACTCGGCCCTGGTGAGGCCGCGGCTCGAATACTGTGTTCGGTTTTGGGCCCCTCACTACAAGAAGGACGTCGAGGTGCTGGAGCGTGTCCAGAGAAGGGCAACGAGGCTGGTGAGGGGTCTGGAGAACAAGTCTGCTGAGGAGCGGCTGAGGGAACTGGGGTTGTTCAGCCTGGAGAAAAGGAGGCTGAGGGGAGACCTCATCGCGCTCTACAACTCCCTGAAAGGAGGTTGTAGCGAGGTGGGTGTCGGTCTCTTCTCCCAAGTAACAAGCAATAGGACGAGAGGAAATGGCCTCAAGTTGCGCCAGGGGAGGTTTAAATTGGACATGAGGAAAAATTTCTTCACTGAAAGGGTTGTCAAGCATTGGAACAGGCTGCCCAGGGAAGCAGTTGAGTCACCATCCCTGGAGGTATTTAAAAGACTGTAGCTGTGGCGCTTAGGGACATGGTTTAGTGGTGGACTTGGCAGTGTTAGGTTAACGGTTGGACTTGATGATCTTAAAGGTCTTTTCCAACCTTAATGATTCTATGATTCTATGATTCTATGAACTGCTTATATTCAGTAAATGCTCCACTGAGTGGGTCTTTTCACCTCAGCATCCCTTGCTGGGTAGAGCTAATGCCTAGCAGCAGGAGTCTGGGTTGCACACGTGGCCTCAGCTATGTAGGAGTGTTGCCCTGGAGAAGTGTGGCCGTGCAGGAATGGCAGCACCCGGCAGAAGACCTGTGGTCTCTGTATCTGGCAGGAAAAGTAGCCCCTGCCACGGCACAGAAAGTTATTCCGAGATGTCCACTGGTCTCTGAGATGTCCATGGAGCCAACCCATGCTGCTGCCTTGTTGGCTGGGGGCTTGGATGATGCTGCATGGTCTACATGGATGATGCTGAATGGGTCTGCATGGCACCACTGTAGGAGAGCCGATTTTCGGCTCTGCCCTGCTCAGCTGTGGAGGCTGTGGCTCCATCAGCCTATGATTTGTCATAGGCTGATTCCCAGAGGCACCCTGCCCTCATCCCTGTGGACCTGCCCAGTGAGCACCGGGCCTGATCCTGACCCTGATTGTGGGTTGACGTCCCAGCATGACCTCAGACCTGCCTCGTCACCACCAACTTGCTGGTGATCTGGACTCTTGGTTGAATTTGACCGTGATCTCCAGATCTGCTCTGCTCCTTGCAGGGGAGGGATGATCCTGCCCTGCTGGCCATGAGGTCCCCCTGGCTCCTGGCCCTTGCTGCACCCCAATAGTTCCCACTGAGGCTTGGGAGCAAGTTGGAAGTGCTGCTTGGGACTGGTAGCAGCCTCCCCAGCATCTGCTACAGCAGAAAAGCTGTGAAACCACAGAGCTTTGCAGGGATCACCTTCAAAACGCTTCCAGACGCCTCCGGTGTCGTGGGAGAGGAGGTTCTCACGCTGGGTTATGGTGAGGTCTTCCCATCTGGAGAATGATGTCGCATGTTTGCTGCAGTGCTTTCCCCCCACCTGGAGCTGAGCTGGACACTGAGCTGGGTCCTGCTGTGGCAGAGCAGGTCACAGCTGGCCGGAGAGCAGCACAGCGGGTCAGATGGAGCAGGGTGTTCTCCACGCCAGAAGTGGTCCCATCTCCTTGAGGTGCAAGAGAGTGCCAGGCCACCCGCAGAAACACATGAGCACCTAAAGGCCACATGGAGCAGGATGGCCCCGGGATACCTGCTGCCTGCTGGATCCTACTGGCCATCTCAGAGAGGAGCTGCCCTTGGCCTTGGCTCCTGCTGAGCTCTCTCCCCTTGGAAGGGGTGCTCATGCTGGAGCAGGACTGCTGCTGGAGAGGCAGAGGCTGATGCTGCTGGATGCAGACCTTGAGTTTTCTGGCTGCTCAAGGTTTTGCAGCTGACAGAGCATCCCATCTGAGCGCGGCCAAGCTATTGGCAGGAGTTGGGATCTGCAGACCCCAGCTGAGCTCTTGCTGCTGCTGCTGCTCCTCTTCGGCCAAGAGCTTGGGAGCAAGAAGCGAAGAGCTGGGGGTCCAAAGGAAAGCAAACACTGCTGAATACTCAGTGCCATGGTGGCTTTATGGAAAGGAGTGTGTCCTTGCGGGCGAGCACAGGGGCAGGCAGAGTGCCACGCTGCCTGGGGCATGTGAGCCCCTCCGCCGGGTAGTCACCCTGGGGAAGGTGCCAGCACTAATGTCGCAGTACAGGCATCTCTCTTTGGGTGTCTGGGGTGCATGGGGAGGAAGAGTTTGTTCCCCACTGTGATGAAGGACCAAACCATCCAGCTCCCCTCCCATCCACCGAGCCTAGAGCAGCGGGAGCTGGTCCATCCTCCACGGCCGGCACTTCTTGAAAGAGCAAATACTGAGCGTGCAAACCCAGGGTAGCCTGGTATCTGGTCTGTTTTAAAAATAACTCCTGTTGAACTCTGTTCCCATACTCTCCTTGAGAGAGGAATTTATTACCGATGTGCCTATAAAATTAGTTGAGTGCTTTTTTTTCTCCCCCTCATTAATATGAATGTGGCAATGACAAGTGGGAAGGTTTGGTTCCCTCGGGAGGAGAGATCTCACAGGCGTCCTCAGCGAGTCTTTCAGATGGTACAAGTGCTGATCAAGGAGCAGGGAAGAAATAAGTTGCTGTTATTCTGCCTCTGTAGGAGGAAATTAATGAATTTCTGCCTCTGACGTGACAACATAAACCCCAAACCTCCAGAGACCCCCTTGTGCTGCTGCCTCTCCACGTGCACTGTAGTGGGGGGCTGCATTTTAATACACATGTAGATCATGGATCTGGGTGCAGAGAGTGTAAGTACGTGTGTATTGGTGCATGTATACATGCACGCACTTGCTTTTTACCCTAGAAACATGAATTTTTATCTTTTTTGGCAGGTTTCTCAATAACTGAGAAAGAGTCAGAGGAATCTTTTATTTTTTTCGATTCCAGGTTTAAAGAATGTAAGTTCTTAATTTTTGAAAGTCTCTTTCTTCCTAAGATTGGATTCTTTGGGTCTTTAAGCAAAATAAAACCAAAGGATTAGGCTTTCCCTCCTATTCAGTGGTTCATTCCTGTTGGGATGTCACGTCTGTTGGTTCTTAGGAATCTTTCTGATTTCTAAAGCATAGACAACATTTGAATTTCTGCTGTTGGAGGACAAGGAAGTGGAATATGATGTGTTTGGAGATGAAAAAAAAATCATGTGTGTTATGCCTTAAAATGTACTCTATTGCCCTAGATTAAGCCAAGGGATAAGGTGGTGGTGGTCAAGAGAAACAGCTCATCTGTGCGAAAGTTCAGCGGGTGAATTGTCTTTTAGCCAGGCAGCGACTGTCACATTCACGTGCGTTTCCTGGGCCGGGGCTTTCACCAAAGACCTGGAAAGCTGTGGGGTTTGGTTTCCAAAGCCACAGAAGAAAGGTTTCCTCCTCAAGCTGCCTCTGTTGGCGTGGGACGCAGCAAGCCCATGGTCGGTGGTGTGCACCAGTGCTCCCGCGCTCCTGGAGTGTTTGGACCCAGCCTGGGGCTGACCTCAGTGCGTTTACCTCCAGTGCTGTTCTGCTTTCCACAGCCCGCTTAGCAAGATGTGCACTGGGTTTGGGTTTACGGGGTATTTTGAGGCCCAGGAGGCTCTTAGATGAAGAGGGATGGTATTTCAAGCCTTCTTGGCTCGTTCAAAGATTGCTGGCGATAGCAGGCAGAGGTATCCTCCCTTGGACAGAGGAGGAGAAGTGTCTCACCTGGCTGCTGGACCGACTGCCATGATCGACCCGAAGATGGGCTTGTCTGTTCATCCTGGAGATGTGCAGTCTGGGTCTCTCCTGGTATTTGCTTTCTGTGGTTGTGCCAGGGCACCACAGGCCATCTGCAGAGTGCCAGCGGGCTGCTGGCTGGGATGGACCATCGCTCCCGTCTGCCTGTGCTGCCTGTTCTCTGCACAGTCCTGTCCGCAGGGTCCACATCTGTATTTGGCAGCTGCTCAGCCCTGTAGTTATTCTGACATTTTCATGCTGGGCTTTGTGGCCTTTAGCTGCTCTGTTGGAGGAAGCTCCTATTATCTTTTCTCAACACAACACAAATGCTTGCTGCCTCCTTCCTCCCAGCCAAGAGCCAGCTGGGCATCACCAGACAGCTTTTCCTCAATAGAAGATGCCTCCCTTTCAGCCCCAGTGGGTTTTCATACCCTTATTTCATTCGCAGGTGCCTGTCTCTGCAAACAGGGTCTGTTTTGCCCAGCTAGCTCACGTGTGTGACAAGCATGGGGCAGTTTTGCCCTGTGCCCACATGCTCGCAGGTCAGTGGCTGCCTGTGTGGGCTGGGCAGCCCTGCCAGTGGGAAAACTTGTCATTTTACTATGTAGCGCTTGCATTTTGGGAATGCGTTTTGGGAGTGTGTTTTGGGAATGCAAGCATGCGCTGCAGGCTCTGTGCTTGAGATGGCTCTTTCTCGGTGGGCCACGAGGTCTGCTCTGGATGCAGCTGCTCCATAGCATCCTTTCTGCATCCGTGGAGTTTTCGGTGTCAGTTTTGGAGTTGTCAAGGCACTCGAGGCACCCTGGCTGTTAACCAGAGTTAACTGCATTTGGGCAGGAGCGGTCCGTTGGCAGGAATGGGTGGCCAGCCTGAAGCTGCCTTGGGAAAGGAGGCGTAGTCCTATGGCTGAGGTAAGGTAGCTCAGGCAAGCTGAGATTGACACTTCTGTACATTGCTTTAGGATTCAGCGTGGTGAGACCCAGATTTTAATTTAGAGCACGTCACCTGGACATCCTCACCGTGCTGAACCCTGCGGAAAAGGAGGGGTGTCAATTCACCCCTCCCTGCTCGGTGGTAACAACTCTTTGTGCCTGTTCCCTCGTTAGTCATGCAGAAGATTTGTACTGCAATTTTTTTTGTTGCAGTAGCTCTTGTTCTTAATTACAGGGGAAACGTGTAATCAAAGCAAAAAGTGTCATAAGCGTTGTTGTTGCTGTTCTCATCTATGACAGGCAGCAATGACAGCAAGTCAGCTTCTGTTTCCACTTTCCTTTGCTGGTCAATGAAAAGTGCAGGGAAGTCCCTTGTCCTCCAAGCTCTCTTGGATCTGGGTGATCGGGACCAGCTGGAAATCAGCCACACACTTTTCCCAGGGTGCTCCCATGTACTGCATTGGCAAGAGCCTACACATCACCTAGGTGGGAAGAAACCAGCATTTCGTTGTTAAAAGGAGCTGCAGGACATGCAGATGTCTGAGTGGAGATGATACACATCCTGCTGCCATGTCCTGCAGCACTTGAAGTTTTGGGGTTAGAGTGATTGATGAGTTTAATTCAGTCTGGTGTTCCCATCCGGATCTCAGCTGCTGGATTGCTCAGTGCTAACCACAATGTGAACTGGTACCCAAAAACGTCTTGCTGTGAAGATGGAAAACCAAATTTATCCAGACAATCAAAGTCTCGCATGTGAAAGCAATGTGTGCTTTGCTGTGCTCTTCTTGCTGCCCCTGGGTAAGCAACCTGCCTTTCCTTCATTTGATGATGCCTCTGATATGAGGGGCGAATGGGAATGAGAATAATTGCTTGGTTATTATTTTTGCACAAACAAAACTTGACTACTGGGTAGCTGCAAGATAATTAAGAAAATTTGGTGGTGGTATAATGTGTAAGTATCTTGCTCTCCTAGATAATGATCTAAGAGAGCACCTCCCTGCCTTAGACACTGATAGCTGTTCAGGTCAGCTTATAAGGTGCAAGGCTTATGTTAATTTTAAAACTGATAAAGATGAACGTTTCTTAAATCCTTCTGACTTCAAATAGTATTTGTACTACAAACAGTGCTACAAACTATGAATGTGCCTTTCATCTGAGGAGCTCCCAGCAGCCAGCAACACACGAGGCAGCTGGAGTCCTTGTCCTCCTTGCGAGAGGAGGCACCTCTGCAGCAGGGCTGGGAGAGCAGCGGCAGGAACGGGTCTGAAGGGGTTCAGTAAACACAGGCAGGGCTGGGCACAGGAACTCTCTCCTCTTTTCAAGTGTAACTATTCAACAGTTGTAACAGAGGGGGAGTGGAGTCATCAAATAGAGCAGATAAAATAATTCCAGATTTGAGCAGAAATTATTGATGCTGTGCTCTGGATGTAGGCTTATCCTCACCGCCCAGAGGTGAAGATGATCAGAAAAAGGCTTTTGAGGATGCTCTGCTTTCTCCCTGAGTGGGCTGAGGCTTGGTGGCTGTCACCGGCCATGGGAAGGTTTGAAGGCAGTCGTTCGTACCTCCTTAAGCAGGCTGCCTCCCTGCTAGGGAAGCTGCGTTGGGGTAATTACGTGGAGGTGGATCAGAGGCAGCCCAGCATGGTCTCCCTGCTGCAGTCAAATGGATGTTCGGCTCAGAGCAGTTAGTGGTGACTGTTGGGAGACACCCCCATACTTTCTGCTGCTCCGTGGGTGCCAGCAGAGGCTTTCCCTGCAAAACAGCTTCCCATCAGAAACTTGCTCATAGGTTTTTAGAATGACCTCATGCACTAGTCTGAAGTAGGATTGGGTTTTGCATTTCTTCTTTTTCATCTTCACTGAGCGTCTGCTCAGATTCTTCTCCAGGGTTATCAGACAATAACAGCTATGTTCTCCAAAACAGGATCACATCCCTGTCTCAAATGTCACAGAAAGTCTGGTGGTTCCAGCCCCTTCCACCTCGGGCAGCAGCTGCTGAGAGCCCCAAAATGAAGGGGGACAGGATGGCGGAGGATTGGTATAGAGATGGAGCTCTCCTCCTGTAAATAAGTGCTTTGAAACCTCTTCTGGGTAACCAGGAAATTAGTCATTTCCATTCGTTAGCATTGGGTCTTTATGAAAGCAGGTGATGGTTTTGCTCGCTCCATGTGAGACACCTGCAGCTGACGGGGCCGGAGCTCTCCCAGCAGCAGCTGTGAGGACTAGGTGGCCAGGATGTCCCCACAGCACTGAAATTGGGGTTATGCAGTGTCTTGCCCCCGCCGTGTAGCAGCCTGCTGTGGCGGTTGCTGCGTGGAGGGTATTCGCTGGCTGGTGCCCCTTGCTGTGCTGCAAGGGGCTGTCGGAGCGCAGAGCTCAGGGCTGGGTGGCCGAGCAGCTGCCACCACAAGAGGCGGAGCTGGATGTCCAGAGGTGACGGGGCAGGGCCAGCCGGCTGCTTCAGAAGTAAAGGCAGGGAAACGTGCTGCTCCCCGCTGGGCACCAGCCCCTCCTGCCCCAAATACTCCCTGCCCGACTGTGCTGCAGGCACAGGGCCATTCGAAAGCGAGCTGGTCCTCAGTGCTCAAGGTTGGGATGGAGCAATGCTGCAACATCCAGACAGGAGCCTGGAGAATTTCAGGCTTACTTTGCATTTCCCAGATACTTTTCAGCTGAGGTTCCCAAATCACGTTTCAAATAATAGGCAATTTGTCCTTTTACTGCCCCTTTCAGGCTTGCAAATGCTATTTTCCTTTTCCACGGAAGCAATCCTGTGTGCAGAGAGACTGCTTGGCTTCTGCGGACGTGCACGGCGCAGCTGAGGCTGGAAGAGGATTTATTTAAGAGTCCCTGTCCTGAGTTCACCTCTTTATGCTGTTTCTGCTGGATTGGGGTGTATGACTCTCCACGAACAATAGCGAAGGCAAAATAAGTGTGGAAATAGATGCTACATGGAAACACACTGGGTGATGGGTCCCAGCCAAGCTTCAGATCTGCTCCTGGTGTCAGGGTTTATGAATTGCTGTTATTTTGAGAGGTTGCTTTGTACACTTAATAGGTGTGTGATTGATCCTGGTGCCCAGGAGATTGGCTGTTTTCATCAGGTCATTTTTTATTTATAACCTAAAGCAGCTGGAGGTTTCCTCCTGGAGGGAGTGGAGGTCTCCGGAGTCGCGCTGGGCCGATGGCAGGGATGGGTCCTTCTGCTATCTCCAGCTGGCTGCGAGTTGGCATCGGGGTGAGTCCTGAGAGCTGTGGAAGCTCAAGCGGGGGGCTCCCTTGCCCCGGCATGGGGACAAAGCAGAGGAGAGCCCGGTGCCGGTGCGGGGACCTCTCAGCCTTGTTTGGTTTCCGCAGGAGCAGCTCTGGAGAAGGACCTCCACCTCCTCCCAGCCTGCAGCAGCTCTTGCAAGGAGAGGCTGTGCCGGGAGAGATAGCGCTCGGGATGGAGCCTACTGTCCCAAAGGGACTCCCCTCCCTCTCTCGCCCAGTCCCTTCCCTACCCATCCACCAGGTTAAAAATAGCTTTTGGGGGTCTTTTTAATCTGGAAAGCCTCAGGCTAGTGGTAAGACTCGCTGGGAGAGAGAGGGAGCGATGTGCCTGAGTGTGCACGCTATTCAATTAACCAGCACAGTGTAAAACATGACCAAGCTCCCTGTCCCCCTCGCCCAGACTCAATCAGCTATCCCTTTAATGAGGGCCTGCCTCGTGCCTCGGTCAGCTAATTAAAGAGACCATGCCAGTAAGCCGTGGCACCAGGTTGACGGTGGGGAGCTTTTCTGAGCAGGATGTGAAGGGAAGAGGGATCACGCTGGCAGCAGCTGCTTGGCTGGGGGCCCTGTGAATTCAGCTCACCCCCACCGAGCTACTGGAAATGGAATATCAGGTTTTAAAACCCAGTTATAAATATGAGCACAGGAGCTGATGCAACCCTGGCAGACAAAAGCGAGGTGTTTAGAAATGGGAGACTGCTGGCGGGGAAGGCAGAGCTGCCCCGCTCCCCCCAGCTGTGAAACCCGAGGCGGCCCCCCCGGCTGCGGAGGGGCTCCCTGCCGCCTTCCACTCCCCCCACCGAGACCACGTATAAGGAACAACTCTGGGCTTCAATGAGTGAATTAGCCCGTGTAATTAGCGGGCTAGATTCACTCTTGGTTCTCTCTCCCTCTAACAAGTGTGGGACTTTCCCTTGTCAGCCTATATATTTATATATACATACATTAACATAAGTGTGAGCTGTCATCTAAGCAGCTGGATGCCCGCTAAGCATGGGTGATGCTTATTGATAGATTTTGTTGGGTGCTGCTTGTTCAGTTCCCAAATGTGATTGCCAGGATCAGCACTGCCCATCTCTTCTGCAGGACCCGATACCAGCTCTGGAAATGCGATACTTCTCCCAGCAAGGCACAAAACCTGCTCCTCTCTCTCCCTCTGATAAGATGCGATATGCAAATAATTCCCTTGCTAGGGAATATTTATTAAGATTTCCCCTGCTCAGAAAGAGTGGTTTTCAAGGCTGTTGCTGCTCTGCCCACGGGAAAGTGCGGTTGCCTCTGAGTCTTAGGAAAAATCTGGGGGCATCCAGGTTCCCCCGTCCTGTGGTTGGTCTCCTCTGCTCCCACGCTGCTTGCCTTGCCGCCCCTTTGCTTAGCAGCAGCCAGCAAGCCCTTTCCCCTCCCTCCGTGGCACGGTTCAGCTGCCGGGGTTGGCGCGGGGGCTGCCAGCAGCATGCGGGGGCTGCCAGCAATGCTCAGCAGCCGCCTGTGTTGTGCTGGGTGGGAGCAGCATCCATGGGGTGTGTACCCAGCTATAGGTGAAGTCAGACACCAACAGTAGCTGTTGGTAGAAAAAATGACTGTTTCCCTGGCAGCGTGCTGCCTGCGTTGGGCAGCAGTTTGTGAGCCACGTGGAGCATCTTGGTTCCCCCCTCTGAGAGCAGATCCATGCCGAGGTGGGGCAGAGAGGGGCTGGATGGGGAGGAGAGGGTTTCGGGGCAGCGTGCTGTGCCCCAGCAGCACCCATGCGTCTTTTCTGGCTGAGGTCTAGTGTGAGTTGCGTCTGCGGTCAGCTCATCACCTGCAGTACTTCTGGGGTGGAAGTACCCAGACCGGACCACCTCTGCTCCTGGAGCCTGTGGCTGCTCTGAAAATCCTGTTACCTTTAATAGAAATAATGTCCTGGTCTGACTGGGGTAAATCGGGGTCTCAGTGGATTTAGATGTGGTGAGGCCCTCGCACTGTAACCTCTCCAGTTGGTTCAAAGAAATGACTGTAATTTGTTAGGAATAGGTCTTTGTTTGGAATTTAGTTAAAGAAATTTGCACCTGTCAAAGAATATTTTAGGCTGGTGTAGAAGAAACACAGAAAAGACTCTCAAGAATAATAAACTCTGTAGGTTTCAAAATAATTTGTTGAGCAGCCTAATAGTTCCTGTGAAGTTCCTTGCAGGACTTCCCCACAAGGCATTTAACAGCAGGCGGGGAAGTACTGGGAAGCAATGCGTTCAATAAGGTAGGAAGAAACAGAAGTGCTCGGGCGTGGGGGTTTCTGGCTCTTGGCTCTGTGCCGGCACCCGCTGTGCACCGCACCTTTCCATCTCACCTATTTTCCTCTTCAGCATATGGTTTTGTTCCTTTACAGCAGGTACTCCCTGAAATGGGAATGCGGCACCAGCCCATGAGTCTGTGTAAAATAAAATGCAAACCCTGCTGTGGCTCCTGCAGCCCAAATGCTGCTCCTCGTGGTTGGTGCGCGTTTGTCTTGCAAAGCATCCTGTGACTTCATCCCTGAGCGTCTGCTTTGGGACGCTTTGGCCAGGTTTGGTTGTGTCTGCGAGGGGCAGAGCTGCAGCCCCCAGGGAGGGCACAGAGCCGATGAGGAGATGTTGGTGCCAGCCCTAAACCCGCTTCCCCTTCAGGGACATAGTAGTTGTCGGAGCTGCTGTTCGGAGCACTGGGGGCAGCTTGCCTGCACACCCTGCATCCCCCTGCCCCGTCTGCAGGCGCTGCCTGTTCCTGGCAGCACTGATGGCTTGCTGGGCTGAAAAAGATGTGCTGATATAGGTGAGGCATGTGCAGTCACTCTGGTATTTTAAGCCCAGCATCACCTAAATCTCCTCTGAGCCCGGGTAGGAGCCACAGTGCTTAAGCCGCCTGGGTGTGTGTCTAGCACTGGTGCCTACAGCTGGAGGGATCAAACAGGAGCTGGGGTGCAGCAGCCAAATCCTCCTCGTGCATCCATGTGCAGAGTCCTTTAGGTGTCGCGCTGGAGCGGTGAGTCCCCCTGCGAGCCCTCGGCCTCCGCCTCCTCCTCCTCCTCCTCGCCTCCCGCCTGGCCCTCTGGAGACTTCGGTAACTCTGTCTCCTGGCGTCTGGCTCGGGGCGAGTCACGAGGAGCTGCGACTGCCGCATCGCCTGGCATGCCGTGGGGCCGCCGCCACCGACACGTTAGGAAGGGGCTGGCACGGCTCTAGTCTGTGGGTTGGAAACAGCTTTGGGGATCTATTGAGCTCGTGGGGTCTCCCGGAGTGCTGCCCTGGTGCCGCTCCCCCCCCTAGCTCATGGGGGGCTCATGCTGATCCCCGCTCTCCCGGGAAAGGTATAAATCACTTTCCCTTCATTAGCCAGCCGGGTGTCCGGTTACCCTGGGCTCCAAAGCATCCTCCTCGCGGGGCCGTGTGCCGTCTCACATGCCGACAGTTTGCTCAGGGCTCTTGGCCGGCTTTGGGGAAAATCTAAGTTTACTGGCGGTGACGTGTTGTGGGTAACATTTTTGGGGCAGAGGGCTGGGAACTCCCGGGGCAGAAAAAAGCATCTCCTGTTGCTCGATGTCCCATGTACTGGTGATCAAGCAGAAATCCAGCTCTGGGGTGGGATGGAGGCTTGGAAGGTGTCAATACCAGGAGCTACTCCTACTCTGCATCTGCTCCTAACCCTCTCCCCAGGATGGACTGTCTGTGTCTTCTGCTGGCTCTATCTCACCCTTGGTTTTTTGTCCCACTGTTGCTTTACCTCTCAGTTTTCCATTTTCTTGGCCTAATTTTTCATTTTCTTGTTCCTTTTGCAGTTTGAGCCCTGGTCCTTTCTCCTCCCACTGCCAGCTCTCTGTCTCCCCCTGGGTCCTGAGCTGGCCCCTGGGTCCTGAGCTGGCCCCTGGGTCATGCTGCCCCACGGGAGGGAAGAGCCCCGGGCTGGAGGAGAAGCTGGGAGCTCTCCATGGGGTGCTCCTCTGGGTGGAGGGGATGGCATGGGGGGGTCTCCAGGAGACCCACAGCCCAATGTGGCACCGCTTCAAGCAGAGTTGTCCAGGTGCAAAGTGAACTGTGTTTCTGCTGACACATTAAATTGCACCTCCAGTCCTCTTTCGGGGCTTGTCCAGCCGGCGCGGGACACATTATGGACCCAGCCTCGCGTGCCCAGCCTGCACCTTTGTCACGGCTAAGCTATTTTCGGGCTGGCTCATTTTGTTCCTGCCCTGGCATTTCCAGGGTGAGTGACATCAGAGGCTCCAGAGCTGAGCCGCTCTAGGAGGGATTCAGTTGTGGAGTGCTTGCGGAAAGATTGGACCATTCAGTTCAAAGGTAGAAGATCCCTCTTATCTGGAGACAGTTCAAAAAGCCTAGAATTTCTTCCAAAACTCAGATTATCTGACCTTGGGCATAAATGCTCTGCCCCTCTACAAGGCAACCCCTACCAGGCTCTGTGTTCTGGGAGGGGGCTCGCCCCAGCAGCAGCCAGCCACTCAGGGCCCGATGGGGTGCTGTTTGGGGGGGCTGACTCTGGTCTCCCTGACCTGATGGGTGGCCCTTGGAGCTACCAGGTTTGCAGGAGTCCCGATGCCAAGTGCCATGCCTCTTCCTCAGGTCACCCTCCTGCGTGGCAGCATGTGCAGCCCATGTGTCCCGTCATCCAGCTGAGGAGCGTGAGCAACACGTGTGCAGGTGGACGAGAGCAAGGGGAGGCAGAAGCTGCCTCACCTCCCGGGGCGGTGAATTCAAGGTGTCCCTCCACATCAGCAGAGTGTGTGATGGCTGGAGGAGGACGAGGCAGCAGGTCTGGCCCTATAATCCCAAACCAAGCGCCTTGGGTATGGCCGTCCCCCTTTGCTCCAGCGAACCCAGTGGGCATATCTCTTGCTTGCAACCTGCCTGCCTTCTGCCACCTCCCCTCTTCCCAGGAGATGCAGGGTTGGCTGAGCCCTCTCAGCGGCCCTGTGTCGCCAGTATTTGCAGCTTGAATTCTCGCCTTGCAGGTCTGAGCTGTCTCTCCGGTTGTGGTGGCTTTGTTTCCCCTTGGTTCACAACAGAAGATGGATGTGGGACAGCTGCTCACTGGGGGAGGCACGTCTAGGTGTGGAAGGGGCAGACAGGTCCCATTTGACTTTCCCTTGTTAGTCTTAGCCAGTCCCTAGAAAAGCCACCATCGGCAGGAGGTGTCAGTGCTTGAGAGGTGATGAATGTGTCGTCTGTGAGCCAGGCTGGCTTCACAGACCACCTGGATGTCTGGCCTGTGGAGCACGGCTAATCCCCCAACCATAGGTCGAGTCTTGCTCCTGCTCTGTGGGATTTTTACCATCCGTTTCAGCAGACAGCGGGGACTGGGGCTGATCTGGTTAGGAGAGGGAGGAACAGAATAAGCAAATAATGTTTGTGGCTTCTCCATGGGTCGTTGGCTGCTTGGGAGAAGGAAGCTGTTGTGTTGGGGAGCAGGATGGTTCCCAGGGAGAGGGGACCCCCATGGATTTCAGCCTCTTTCCACGAGGCAGACTACAGTGAGAGGGGAAAGCAGAGGGGAGGAGAGAAGCTGCATGGATGTGGTGCCACGAGGAGTGGTACAACACCTGATGCTGGCTAAGGTGCTCCCAGGACTGGAGCACGGTCCGTCCCGGTCCCTCTGTGTGCCGCGCTGGGTGCATGAAGCACCACCAGCAGCTGGGACATGGGTGAAACAGAGAAGACATTCCCGTTCCCTTTCCCTTTCTCAGCAGGCTGGAGGAACAGATAGAAGCAGGTTCGGTGCTAGGGATGTGGGAGTGCAGATGCCTCTCCCCTCCTTTCCTTTCCTCCTGCCTTTGTAGTGTTTTATGGGGTCAAGCAGGTTCCCCAGCACCTCTCTGCAACCCTGCAAAGGGAGGCTGATGGCTCTCCTGCCCGTTGGGAGAGGGGGAGGCCGAGTGCAGCTCGCTGGGCTTTTGGGACCCGCGCGCACTCCCAGGGTGCAACGCGTGATCCGTGGGAAATGTGGGATGGTGGCGGGAGGGGAAGGGTGTCCCCCCTCGCCCCTCCGGCCGCTGAGCGTGCGGCGAATTCCTGCCGGCTGGGCTCATGTGAGGGTATTATCCCTGGGATGAGCTCATGCGTGAAGCGCGCGGGCTATTTGTGCGATTCCGGGTGCTGGGGGCACTGGTGGTGGATTCCCTGGAGTTATGTGCAGTTGCCATTTCCACGCATTCCTGGGTTAACAGCCGATCGGGTTTCGCTGTTCACAACCCCATTGAGTGCTCAGGGCGATGGCTCCCGATGCTGGCGAAGTGGAGCGAAATCCCTCGGCTGTCTGGCTTTTGCTTTCCCAAACTGTGCCTTCCCCCTTCCTCTTCCTTGATCTCCTCCAGACCCTCCCTCCTGTCTCCCATGGAGTTGAACATGTTGCAGGTTCTCCTTCCCCTTCCTCGTTTGTAGTTGAGCTCTAGTTTGTGATGCTGGTAGAAGCTTGGTTGAGGTTGTCGCTGTGTTGCAATGCTCGGAGGAGAGCTCCTGTGCCCTTTGCTGGCATGCGGACCAGGCTGGTGATGAGCCACTGCACCCATCACTGCCCTTGCTCTGCTCCGGTGCAGTGTCCTGCTCGGCACGAGGCAGAAAAGCAGGGGCTGGAGCAGGGTAATTCCCTGCTGCCCCTTCATCTTTGTTTTCTCCTCTCACAGGAGGACCTCAGGGAAGGTGGACAGCCGAGGAAGGAGTCTTGGCTGTGATCTGTTTATAATTTAGCCTCTAATAGGTCAAGGATGGGACCAGCCCTTTTAGGCCATAAGTTGGAGGGTCAGGTCATCTCAACCTCTCCCACGAGAGGGTCTGCCAGGCTCTGGGGTGTCTGCACGCGGCTGCTGTGCCACCCATGGCAAAGGACGCTCTTCAGAGCTGGGCTTCCTCAGCTCCTAGCTCTTTTCCCAGCGAGGAAGGGGCAGGGGAACCAGCAGGGCCATAACTTGCAGAAAATGAGCTCTTCTGGGGCTGGTGGGTGCCCGTGTGCCGAAGAGGCTCTTGGCTGGCACCAGGCTGGGCTGTGTCCCAGCATGCAGCTTGCCTTGCCAGCCGGGGTGGTGGCCTCCCTTGCCTACACCCAGCTGGCCGGCTTCACGGGAGCACTTGAGGAGAGCTCGGGTGCATCCCCAAAGGGGTGAAGCCAATGCATGTAGATCAACTACATCTAGTTTAGTAGCAAAGTGGCTGGAGTCTGTTCAATCGCTTTCCAAGGTCATCCCAGCTTTGAGAGGGAGCATCTGCGTGGAAGCTCTTGGCTATGCTGGCATCTGCCCTGTAACTTCAGGGGGTGAATTTATGCTCTAAAGCAGCGGCTTGCTCTGCCAGCTTTGAAGTGACCTTCAAAGCCAGTGCCAAGCAGGGAGACCACGGAAGTGATGGTGGGGAGATGCCACTGCTCAGATTTCCCTGATTCCAAGTCAGGGAGTGAGGTGAGTGAGGAAAAAGCCCGATCACCCAAAATGAGTTTCCACCCTGAATCCAAGGATCTCTGAGACCTGCAGGGAAGAATCAGCTCATTGCTTGGGGTCGTGCAGGGGAGCACTTGGAAAGAAAACTGTGGGAAGGTTTGACTAGCGTGGAGTCTGTGAATTTTCTGCTCTCCAGAATATTGAAGGTGTTGGCTGAGCCTCAGGGGGGTTAGTGGGCAGGTGCTCTGCAAGTAGAAGTGCTGGTGCTGGCTCTCACACATCCAGCCCTGAGAGCCACGAGCGCGTCCCCTCGCTCCTGCTTGCCTCTGCAGGGATGGGAACCGCATCCCAGTACAATGGGGAAGAGTTGCTGGTCTGAGTGTTCTCTGGATGCTCTAAGAAGTAGCCTTTTCTAAGAAAAAAAAAAGTGCATGAATTGCCCTTTTTTGGAGAGTTTCTGTGCTGCTGGTTTGTTAAGATGTGAACAAGAGGTGTTTATAACAGCAGCCTTGGAAAAAATTTGCTGAAACTGTATATGTTGAATGGGGCAGAGGACTAAACTCACAGAGACTGATTTTATCATTCTTTCATCTTCAGTACATTAAAAGCAAAAGATGGAACAATGTGAGTAGATAGAAAACGTGGTAATGGCACTTCAGAAAAATCACCTGTAATCGTGGCAAATGTGTGCGCGCTGCCTTCTGCCTGCGCTGCCCTTCAGCAGCTAAACCCTTACTATTTAGATAAAGGCATTAGTGTGCTGTCCTGCTCTTCTGGTGAGGGGATTGCCTGGCATGTTGTTATATATATATACTAGCTGTGCATTACAGCTGTGTTAATGTTGTTACATGAACCTTTTTAATTTCCTGCCATTCATTTTTTTTTCTGTGCAACCTTAGGATGCTGCGAGTGAAGTTTCCTTTGTGTATGTGGGTGTGTGGAGAAAGAGAGAGGGAGGAACGCGGATGGTTGGAAAGGAGATGCTCGGCAAAGCTCCCTGGTGAGGGAGAGAGATCAGAGGAGACGGGGGCAAGCTGGGCTCCAATACCCGTCCAGAGTGATGGAGGGAAGATGGAAAGAAAACACAGCCTAGGATCAAACACATGAGTGTGCGCTGAGCGGTGCCGATTCAAAACTTCTCCTTGTTTAGCAGGAGAGAGGTGAAGGGTGTTGACATGTTAAGTGGTCGCAATTAGGCCTGGGAGTTAACACCTTATAAGCGGGACTGGGGGCAGTTGGCACCTCCGCGCCTCTGTGTCTGCAGGCTCGGCCAAGACAACAGCGCAAAGAGGCTTGTTCTCAGGCTTTGGGGCTGCACTGTTCATTTTTGACATCAATAAAACTCTCCTGGCTGCCGGGCAAGGCAGCAAATCCTGCTGAGGGTGAAATGGGAGTCCTTCAGCAGTCAGAAGAGGCAAGGGCTGCAGCCCAGCGCCGGCTTCGGTAGCACCCGGCATCCTCCCCAGCGCTTCCCTCCCTCCGGCCGGCTTTACCACTGCGCGACGGCAGCTCCTGGGGCAGGCGCTGCCTTGGCTCAGGTTTTCCATCGGGGTTGCCAGCACCGTTCTCAGCTTCAGAAGGGAGGGCTTGATCCTGTGCCCACTGAAATCTGAGGCGCAAAGCTCCTGGGGGCTGGGATGCGGGGACCTGGGCGGTGTGACCTTTCCTTACCCTGTGTGACTCCAGCTGGTAACAGAGTGTGCGTATGCCAGGCACGTGCCTTTGCTTCTCCATGCTCAGATATGATGATGTTGACATAGAAGCATCAAGCATCAGAAAATCTATATGGTGCGGAGCTCTTTTTCTCTTCTTGTGCCATGTTTTCAATTATTTGCAGTCAAAGGGCTAGAAAATATGCTTAAAATTGATTTTTTAAAAAAATGTGAGATGGTTGTGATATAGGAGGGGTGCTGGAGTGTGAGCTTTAAGGGAAACACCTTAAAGGTGTAAGGCCCATGGCACAACTGTGTGTGCCAGTCAGGCTGCCCGGAGTCGCTCTGCTCTTTATTTTGTGCATTATTAGTTTGTGTAGTGTTAAATGTGTTATGAGCTGAATGAACGATGAGTGGAACAGCTTTGGGATGTCCGTCCCCCCACCCCACTGCAACTGCTGCTCAGCCCAAGCAAAGGAACCGGCCGGGTCTGAGGCTTTTTTTGCACGTCAGATTGCAGCTTCGGAGCCCTTTCCTACAAAACTTGTTGGGAGGCTGCAACCAGCCAGGAGCTGCTTCGCAGCCGATCAGCCGTCTCCGTCTCTGGGCTTGCTGTGGAAGTGACAGCCTAGGGGAAGGGTTCATCCCCCAGCGACTGTACAGGGGAGAGGGGGATGCCTGCCGCGTTGCAATTTTTATTGTGATACCGGGATGCACATCCCCGAGAGCCTTTCATGAGACCCAGTCCCCGCATTTGCCTGTTGGCTTTTAGTGGCCTTGTTTGTCCTGGGTCCTGATTCAGCCCATTTGTGTTTGAGCTTTGCTATGAGAAATTCCAGGGATGCCATTGGACTTTCTTGGGTTATTGCCCCATTCGGAGGGCAAAACCTTGGCCGGTCAGAGGGACGGGGATAAGGACTTCCCCGATGCAGACCTTTGGTGTGGAGCAGGACGCGGCCCATCAGTCTGGGGATATTTTGGAGCTGGACTCTCTTCCCCAGCCTGGCTGCGTGTCTGTCGAAGGGGCAGGGAGGGACGTTGTGCACTGTGAAAGGATGCTGCAGGGCACCGAGCTGAGCCCTGCCTTCGTGGCCCTGGAGGCTCTTGCCGCACCGTGGGCAGTGGAGGCAGGGGGATGGGGTCTGCAAAGCCAAAGGGCTTGGGGGGGCGAGGAGGGGGGTGGGATTCACCTCCCCGGGGTGAGAGTCCTGCCCTCTGTGGGGACTCTATGGAGACTCTGCTACTTGGACCTGTACCTGGTGGGTCCCTGTGCAGTGCTGTGAGCCCGTTGCTCGGCCTCTGTCCCAGCTTCCCCCGTCTCCGCTGTGCTGCAGAGCAGATGCAGAGGAGCAAGGGCAGCGTGTTCGTAAGCTCCTTGCGGGGAAGATGCGTGGCGTCCTTCCGCGGTAACACAGATCACAGTCAGTGAGGCCATGGGGGATGCTGGAGCATCTCACCTCCAGCCAGGCACAGCGCAGGAGGAGCTGTGCCTGCGGGACACCCCAGGACATGGCAAGGAGATGGGATTTTCCTATGCTGTTGATAACTGGCATTCCCAGATGCAGCCGAGGAACACTGATTTGGCTCCCAAGGATGCTTCCAGCCCCCTTCTTTGCAGGTCCCTTCAGCAGAGTGACTGCACAGCCTGGGGTTGGGGTGAGGTAAGTCCCTGCTTGGACAACCTGTTGTGCTGGTCTGCTCCAGCCTCTGGTGACATCTCTGCACTATCCTCTGCCCTTTTCCCCGCTTCCTCTCCTGCTTCCTTTGCTTGGGAAGGGGGTAGATTTGCTGGCCTCCGTGTGAGCCTGTGACCTCACTGCTGTCACCATGGCAAAGCAGCATGATGTCATAGCGCTGCAAATTCAGAGGAGGAGCCTCCTGGCAGGCGTGAACATGCGGGAGGGGCAGGCACGCCGGCTGCAAGGGGGAAACCATTTAACTGAATCAGAATGGAGCAACGTCAAAAACTGAGACGGCATTGAAGATAAACTGCTGTAAATGTAATGGTTTTCAATGTTTGCTTTTATGTGACAGCTGCTTTTAAAAGCTGGCGGTTCTCCAGGCGGCGAGAGCCGTGGGTTAGCAGAGCGGCTGGTCCTCCGGCAGCGCGGCGTGCCCTTCAGAGAAAGAGGCTCTGCAGTGCGGAGAAGATGCATTTTTGTGGTTCTTGTGGTTCCCTGTGTTTTTTGAGAGAAGGGAAGAGGCGACTGGAGCACAGATCCGCGGCTTGAGCGCGCTCCGGGGCAGGCGACCGGCACTGGGAGGGTTTGCGCTGCCTGTCCCAGCATGATGCCTGCAGCCTGCCTGCCGTGGGTGCTGCTGCTGGGGTCCCTGGGGGAGCTGGGGCAGCCGTACCCCTTCTTGCCAGCGCTGCCATGGCTGCTGGCTGAAATGAAGGCGCATGCTTCCTAATGCGATGTCGCTCGGCTCCTGCACGCGCTTTCAGCTGGCTACCCTGTGAACGATGGGGCAGGAGCGATGTCCCCTTCCCCTGCTTGCTGGGCCGAAGTGCGGAGCCCTGGGGCCAGGGTAGCCCAGGACATCGGGGTTTTGCTGTAGCCTGAGGTTTTCATGTCTGCTGCTTTGGCACGGGGCTGCATGAAGGCATCTTTTACCCTGACAGCAAACCCATGGTGACAGCTACCGCGAGGGGTAAGATTAAAACCAGATGCACCCCTCTTTCTCAAATGCTAGCTGAGCCAGAAACAGCCCTCTGGGGACGGATCGTCTGGGAAGGGCTTGGACACGCTCCTTCGCCCGTGCTCGGCCTCCGAGCACGAAGGCACAGTTAAGCCCTGGGTGAGGCGGTGCCCTGCCAGTGCTGCCTGCTGCCGGGCAGGAGCGGGCAGCTCGCGGGGCCCTCGCCCGACAGGCAGCGTCGCCTGGAGCTTGCGCACGGCCCCAGCTAACTAGAAAAGACATCTTTAATTAGAAAAAGGCAGTGCGTAGTATGTGTGGCGCCTGCTTTTAAAGGGCTTTGCGTGTTGTCTTCGTTATGGGTGTGAGAATGCAGCTCACTCTCTTTTTCATTTAGAACAAATTAAGGACACATTTCACCCATCAGGAGATGAAATAAAATATGAGTGGGGAGCGAGCGTGCCTGGCAAGCTCCCTCGCCGAGTCCAGCCTCATCCCTTGTGCCTCCTCCACCCTGCCTACGGTGGACCCCGTGGTGGGCAGGTGCTGCTGGGCTCCTGCCTCCCCTGCCCGCAGGCAGGATGCCATCCTCTGCCTGCCATCACAAGGGCCCACGACCTTCCCGGCTCACTTGGGCTGCTCCTGTACTGGGGTCGTGCTGACCAGCCGTGGGTGGGCAGGGGGACATGCTGTGATTTGGGGCTCCTGTAGGAGTTGGTCTGGGTGGAGTGGCCGGTGGAGCCTGAAGTCCTTGATGGAGCTTTGATGGGAGGCAAATGCTTTGTGGCAGACCAAGGTCTGTAACGTGGCGGGATTCCCCTCCTCGGCGCTGGCTGCAGGGATGAGACCCCTTCGTGGGGTGCCTGCTTTTCCACCTTTTTTTTTAAATTTTCTTTTCCTGTTGCTGGGTTTGAACTCCCCAGAGAAGCACCATCTTAGGGCCCTGAGGCTGAGCAGAGGGTGCAGGAAGGGATGGGGAATAAATCCGTTCCCGTGAACGGTTTTGATGTTGGTGCTCTGTAGTGAGTGGTTCCGACTTGCCACAGGGCAGGGATGGTGCAGGCAGCTGCCATGCCCGGCTCCATGAGAACCACGGCAATCGGAGCTGGGAGAGGTGTGTTCGGCGGCAGTGCTGGGCTGTACCATGCCACTGGGCCTGAGCACACAAGCACGGCTGGGGATAAGCGCTGCAGCCAGGAGAGCTCACAGGGTGGGTGCTGCAGGGGGTCCGGCTGCGGGAGCCCTGGCTGGGGGCACAGGTCTGGCAAAGCATCCTTGGGGCAGCCATGAAGGGGCTCCAGCCCCTGGCACTGCCATCCTGGTCCTCATTTTGACCGCAGAGCATCAGAACTGTTCAAGCCTGAGAAAAAAAACCCTGGTGCAGCCATCCCTCCCCCTTCAGTAATCCTTTCTGTGAGCTGGATTTAGGGATTCACTGTGGCATTAAATGCAAATAACGAACAAGTCGGTTTTGCACCAAATGGGGAGAAAAGCGAGTATGGGAAAGGAGTTTCTGTGCGGTAACGTAACCATAGCTCGGAGGGGCCCACGTCTCTGCGGTGTGTGTCTCTCTCTGCGTGCCTCTATTTTCCTCTTAATACTCGTGGACTGCTGGCTTGTAACGTGACGACTTTTCAACGTCAATAATGTATTGAATAACAGTGTAAGAAACTGGGGGAAGCGTTAACTCTTTCCCTAGCTGCAGCTGTGGTCCCATGGCTGGGGCTGGGGAAGGTAAAAACCCAGCCCGGGGGTGGGGGGGGGGGTCCCTCATCCTAAGATTGGTCCCCGCACCCTGGCCACAGGGGCGAGAACGACGGGCACCTTGTCATTCCCCGTCTGCTGTTAGGCTGGCTGATGAGTGCAAGGTAGTGGTTTTCTCGCAAAATGGTTGAACTAACTAGGAGTTTATCAGTGCAATCACAGGAAATGACAAGGCATTGCTTGCTGTTGAAATTTGGCACGTCTCTGATTTTTTTTTTCCTGCCCTGGTGACTGAGGAGCAGCTTCTAGCACTTCCAGAAAGGATGTTCCCCACCTGGGAAGTGCCTCTGCCTCTCATCTGTACCTACCCAGCTGGGACCACTTCCCACGTCAAACTGGTGCGTGCTCCCACCCTATCCTTGTCAACATCTCCCGCTCACCAGGACGGCGGTTCCCCCTTTGCAGTTCCTTGATGTTGAATGTAAATTTTTCCCCATCATGGAGACTTCCCCACTATGAAGCCAGCTCTCCAGCAGCACTGAGGAATGGCCGATACCAGCAAGCAGCAGTTGTTTTGTAAATTTGTAAGCACTAATGCTGAGGAAAGGGCCATTATAATCATTAAATCTGTGCTCCTCTAATTAAGGCAGAGAATTTCAGCTTTAACATTTGCAGCAGGTACCCGGGCTGGAGGGCGGCTCTGCACAGAGCGGTGCCTGGCACACGGCTTGTGCTTGGCTGAAGAGCAGCAGTGCCAGGGCTGATGCAGTGTTTCCCCTGGGGTGTTGAAAGTTGAGTTTCATAGCAGTGCCCACCATGTGCGGATCCAACAGAGACCTGCTGTGGTGGGAGCACTGTGCCGAGGCCCCGGGCTCACCCTCCTCCTCCTGCCGTCCCCAGAGCCCCTCGGCACAATGGGTCTGAACATGCCCACTGACCGCGTTGCTCGGCGCTTGCTCTGCCTGGGAGAACTCAGCTCAGCACCGTTCCCTTCGCCCTGCCCAAGCTGGTGCTTTAATATGGAAGTTTCTGAAATGGCCTTATGGGTTTTGAGCTCCTTTAGCAAACCACGCATCTTCCCAAGCCAGCTTTTATTTGTTTGAGATTTGCAAAGTGTGGCCCCTGCGCTGGGGCTGCTGTTGAGGGGGAGCAAGAGAGCAGCTTGGTGGACATTGAGCAGCCAGCCAAGGTCAACCCCGTCCATCCGTGGTGGCTGGGACTCCTTGCTGCTCCCTGCCGCCTCCCCCTGCTCGGGGACAGGGCTCAGTGTGTCCCCTTGACCCAGTGTTTTGGAGAGTGAGCCTGCTTTCCAGTTCCTCCAGCCCAGCTGCATTACAATGTGCCCCGTAGCAGAGCAGGATGGCACAGGATGATGGATTCAGGCGTTTGGTGAGAGCAGAGAAATTGTGCCCCCCTCCTGGCGCCTCGTTCCATGGCTACCTGCCCTGCTGTGGGATGGTATCGATAGTAGGAGCCTTTGTATAAAAGCTGTGAAGATGTTGGAAGGCGGTAGATGGGGATGCCAGCAGCAGCGCTCATCTGGGTGATGCAAGCAGGACTCGCTCTGCAGCCTCGGGGTGCGATTTCCTTCTCTCTTCCTGGGCCCCATTTGCTGTGCTCATGAACACCGTGCTGGGAACGGCTTCCAGTTCATTTTCTATGTTCCTTGGAAAGCCCCACAGCTACCGACGTGTCTGCCGGGTAATGTGAACACAACTGGTGTTATCGCTGGAGTCGCATTGCCTCTCCTCTTGCTTGCTGTTCTCGGGGAAGTTTCTAAAGCCCTATAAAGATGGAGGCCCCAGCTCCCCACTGATGTAAATCAGTGGCACTTCTCTGGCTTGCTCGGAGCAGCACCGATTTACATGAGCCGGGAGCAGACAGCCTGTTCCTACGTGCTCGCTGTGTGCCCTGGCCCCACGGCATCGCCCCATGGCATCGCCCACACACCCCGCTTGCCTGGGTACTGCTGTGGGGAGGGGGCTGCAGAGGATGCAGCTGGGAACAGTGTCAGGAACTGGCTGAGTTTAGCTGTTTTCCAGCCAGCATGAGTTCAGCGAAGTACTGTGGGGGACCCCCTCCTTCTGTTTGGCCTCAAGGAGAGGAGGGAATAAAAAAAAATAAGGAAAATGTTGGTTTTGTTTTGGCTGGGGAGCTGGAGCCACAAGGAATGTCGGGTAAACCACAGCTTGGGTTACCCTCTTCCAGCGCACGGCGTGACACTCTGGCTAGGCGGCAGAAGGGGCTTCTCTCTCCTCTCCCCTCTAATACAGAGCACAAAGTAAAGCCCAGCTCGTGGACAGCCAAAAATGACTGTCGTGGTTTAACCTCAGCCGGCAACTGAGCACCACACAGCTGCTCGTTCACTCTCCCCCCACCCCCAGTGGGATGGGGGAGAGAATCGGAAGAGTGGAAGTGAGAAAACTCATGGGTTGAGATAAAAACAGTTTAAAAATTGAAATAAAATAAAATAAAATAATACTACTACTACTACTACGACTAGTAATAATAGGAAGAAGAATATACAAAGCAAGTGATGCACAATGCAGTTGCTCACCACCCACTGACCGATGCCCAGCCAGTCCCCGAGCAGCGGCCCCCCCGGCCAGCTTTCCCCCGTTTATGTACTGAGCATGACGTCCCATGGTATGGAATGTCCCTTTGCCCAGTTTTGGGTCAGCTGTCCCCCCCTGTGCCCCCTCCCAGCTTCTTGTGCACCTCCAGCCTGCTCAGTCGGTAGAGCATGGGAAGCTGAAAAGTCCTTGACTAGTGTAAGCACTGCTCAGCAACGACTAAAACATCGGTGCGTTATCAACATTATTCTCATCCTAAATCCAAACCACAGCACTGTACCAGCTACTAGGAAGGAAATTAACTCTATCCCTGCCGAAACCAGGACAGTATCCACCCCTTATTCTATACCATCTACATCATGCCCAGGTCCCCCCCTTTCCAATACATTCCCATTAATCACCACCCCTTTTCCTGTTTTTGGATATATATACACACACAGATATCATTCCCTTAGTCTATGGGCCATCCCTCTAAAATATTCGGTGAGTTCATTTAGTCCATGACTTTGGGCTCCATCTGTCATAATAACCTTTCAGGGCAGGAAGGATGGGGATGGTATGTGGTGTTGGATTGTTTCATGTTGAAGACAGTTCTGGTTCCATCATCCCTGTGCTTTGCTCAGTTTCATTGAAGTTCATTCTTCATTAATCTGGGTGATTCTTATTGTAATATCATTGGTGTGGCATATTATGTAGCACTTAACATCATACAGTTCAAATCATTGGCTATCCTCACCCAAAATCAAATCCCCTTGAGGTACACATTGGACTTCCCCATCCTTCCGCATCACCCACCAAGTGCACCCAGGTCCTTGAGCAAAAGCAATCCCACGGATGGGTTTGCCTTTGCCCGAGGCAGGAATAACCCAGACTGTCTTCCCCAGCATATTTTTTACGTGCACTACAGGGACTTTATTCCCATCTACAATACGTAAAAGTTCTGACTGGGCAGGGCCTGCTTGATTGGCAGATCCCCGAGTGTTGACTAACCAGGTGGCCTTTGCTAAATGTGTGTCCCAATGTTTGAACGTCCCGCCACCCATTGCTCTCAGTGTAGTCTTTAACAGTCCATTGTGTCGTTCAATTTTCCCTGAGGCTGGTGCATGACAGGGGATGTGATACACCCACTCAATGCTGTGCTCTTTGGCCCAGGTGTCTATGAGGTTGTTTCGGAAATGAGTCCCGTTGTCTGACTCAATTCTTTCTGGGGTGCCATGTCGCCATAGGACTTGCTTTTCAAGGCCCGGGATAGTGTTCTGGGCGGTGGCATGGGGCACGGGGTATGTTTCCAGCCATCCGGTGGTTGCCTCCACCACCTGTAAGCACGTGGCGCTTGCCTGGGCGGGTTTGTGGGAGTGTGATATAATCGATCTGCCAGGCCTCCCCGTATTTATATTTCAGCCATCGTCTTCCATACCAGAGGGACTTTAACAGCTTGGCTTGCTTGATCGCAGCACATGTTTCACATTCATGGATAACCTCTCTCTCTGTGGAAAGAGAGATTTCTGCTGAGAAGCGGCAGGGCAGAGGCTGCTCGCTCCAGGTGGCAAATGGGGCACGGGGCTTGCTGCGAGCAGAAACCAGTACAGGTGGCACTGGGAGACCAGTGCTCTCCCTGCTATGTGCTGTGACCCACTCCCCAAAATGGTCAGGGCTCCGTTTTGACTCTTGGTTTTGAGGGATTTGCTTGCAGGCAAAACCTCCCGAGGGAACCAGAGCTACGGGGGGGAGCTCTCAGGCAGGAGGGAGATGTTCTCCCCCAGTGGATGCGAGTGGGATCTGAACCTCCTGAAAAACGACCCTGGAGTCAGTGGTTCCTGGAGTGAGCTGATGGGTGTGCTTGTGGGCACCCTATGCTGGGCACCCTGACTGTTGCCAGACCTTGTACTAGTCGGGACCCTTGGAGATAGTGCAGGTGGGCGCTGATATCGCAGGGGAAAGGGAATTCACCTTTGTGCATTAACCCCCGTGGTGCAGGGGACCTCACCAGACCAAACGCTCAGGGGACTGGCTCTGTAGGATTAGTGAAAGCTCATGCAGAGCCTCAGATATCCCACTGAGTCTTCTCTGCTGAAGAACCAGTATTTTGGCATAGGACAAAACAAGAAACCTTTTTTCTAGAGTACTAAATGCGTACTAAATGCATTTATTGTCCTAAATGCAAAGATGGTGGGGACTGGGGCAGGGGGAGCAGCAATCTCTCTTGGCCACCCAAGCCCTTCGGCTGCGTGTGCTCTGCAGCGGTGGGCACAGCCAGCGAGGCAAGGCAAGGACTGCAAGGCAGCCCCTGCCGCGCTGGGGTCTCCTGGCCCCGTGTGTGCTGCACCCCTTGCAGGTGGGTTTCTTCTCTTATCAGGTTGAGTCTAAGCCTGGACCAAGGCGGAGGTGGGACAGGCTGGTAGGAGGCAGTGACTGCAGTGCATGGGCCCAAGCTGCTCTCCAGACCCTGCTGCTGTTCACTTGGGTGCAGCAGGATGCTGTCTGCCCTGGGACAGCTTTCCCTCTCCCGGGTCTCCAAGTAATGGCAGCTGGGTGTGGTTCTCCTCTGCTCAGGTTGCTGAAGAGCATCTTCCTTGTTGACCTTTCAGAAGCAGGACTTGAATGACTGGCACATTAGGAGCCCTGCATGTTCGCAGTGCAGAGACCAGCTGAGGGGCTGTTTCAGTGGCAGAAGGGTAGAAGAAGATTTTATACTGAATGCTATAGACTTTTTCCATCGTGATAACCTTAATTCAATGCAGGTCACCGACGGCATATCCCTGAGGTAGGCAGGTTTATAAGGCCACAGTAGCTGTGCCACCCAGTGCAGGAGGAGCACCAAATCCTTATCCTGACGTACAGGCACAGTGTGTGTCCATCCAGGTAGGCTGCAACGTGGAGAGGGATCTCGTGTTGCAGGTACAGGCTGTCTCATACACAGTACTTGGCTCTCTGGGGTGTGACATGTCGGGTGACACCAGGGACACGCTGTGGGACAGCTCTTCCACTGTGCAATGCGTTGCTAGAGGGGAATAGGATCTCGTAGAGGGGAAAAAGACCTCATCTGCTGCTGCCCTGTTGTGAGTGAGCAGGCAGGGGGAGGCAGGAGCGCAGGCAGGGTCCAAGGAAGTCTCCTGAGCTGTGGGATGTGGCACCTGCCCTGGGAATGCCCATCCCCCCCTGCCCCTTGGATGCTGCTGAGAGCTTTCGGAGAATGACAGCAGGGACCTGAAAGCCCCTTTTCAGCAGTGGAGAAGCAAATTGTGTTATTCTTTGGTCTCCAAAACCACCAGCTTCAGAGGGGACAGCTCGAGAGGAAGGAAGGAAGACCTGAAACCGGAGCAGGAAGTTCCTGAAATGCGAGAGCAGCCTTCTTCACGATGTGCTGAGCCTCTTCTCTCCTCTCCTAACGCTTTTGGCTGAGCACTAAGTGGTGTTAAATCTTAACTGCAAACTCTTTTGAAGTTCAGATCCTCCCTCCTGGTAATAAATCCAGCCATGGCAGTTCCTGAGCTCCTGACACGGATCTTCTGAGTTTACCATATCCTCTCGCATTTGGTTTTGTTGGGTCTATTCTGACTCTTCATCACTGCAGGGACCCCACAGGATCTGTTGGTGATGGGCATGTCCCCCTGCGGGGGGTGGCTTAAGGTGCAAAGCAGGTTAAAAGCACAGAGGCTATGAGCTCCTGGGGGGAGCAGAGGACCCGGGGTGCAGGTCTGGCAGGCTTTGTAGGCTCCTTAGGTTCTGTGGCTGAGCATGTCCCCACGGTGGGACAAGGGACGCAGCCTCCCGCAGCGCCGACCGTCAGAGCGCCAGACACGGGGTGGCAGCTGGAGGCGGCCAGGGAGACAGTGAGGCGGCAGGGCTTAGCACCGGGAGCCGGGGCTCGCTGCGGCCGGGGCTCAATCTCTGCCGAGCACTGGGAGGGGAGTGCCGTGCCTGAGGGCTGTGGGATGTGCTTTGGGATTTTCCCTACGGAGAGAAAGGAGATGTGGAGAAAACCATTCAGCACAACAGTTTTCTGGGTGGAGAGGGCACTGATGAGACTTGCAGTGCCCAGGCTGGAGGAAAGGGCTCTGCGGTCATCGAGATGCGGTGTGGCAGGATGACACTGCAGGCAGCTGCCCGTCTGCCAGCATTGCTTTATGCCGGCACTGGCAGAGAGGTGGCGTAAGCTGACTTGCGGCTCTGGAGCTGGCTGACGCCTCGCAGCGTTTCTTGCTGATTCAAGGGCAGGCAGGTGGGGATGACTTGACGGGGATGGAAGTTTTGATAAAGATAGCATGGTTTCCAGCCCGGCGGATTAGGCTGGGGCTGGACATGCTCCGTGTAAGCGCTCCCAAGCATGCGCCTTTCCCAGTATTTCCCATGGCCGGAGCTACTGTTGAGTGACCGTGGAATTAAAGTATCGTTTGCAATTTTCTACATTCCAGAGTGGTGTCAGGTTTTGGTGGAGGGCAGGCTCCGTGTGTGCCTGTGTGCTTCGCTTGGCCTGCAAGCCCCCGAATATTTCCGAGGCCACGCACATCACTGTAGTCCTTGCAAACTCCTGCTTGACTGAACCGATGGGGAAGCGTAGGGAGAGCCAAACTGAGGGCAGGAGGGAGCCCAGCCTCCCGGCTGGTTGGCTGGACAACCAGTTGCCCCCAGTCTAACACTTATTTCCGAAACAAAAATTTCACCCCAGCAACATATATTCATTTTCCCAGGGTTTTGAACGATGGGAAGATTGGAATCCAAATAAACCCAACTGCCCCTGGTTTTAGACATCTTGTACTCCCCCAGCATCAGGCGAGTGGTTGTCTCCAGAAAGCCTGGCCACAAAACGTCACCGAAATCCCAGTCTAAACCCCAGTTAACTCCAGCAAAAAGAAAGAAGGAAGTTGTTGTTTCGCAGCAGCCGATCCATCTGCTACCCCTTGTGGGGCCGGGGCCAGCTACGAGAAGCCAACGGTGCTGTGGCTTTGGGTGCCTGCCTCCGTCTGTGCGGCAGGGTTAAACAAATATCAGAACTGGATTTATATAGCAGTGGAGGATCTCAAAGCGGTTTGCAGGCTGTAATGAATTAAGCCTCACTATGTTGCTGTGGTTGGGTTGGGATGGCATTCACAGTCTGTTTTTTTTTTCTGCAGCGGAGGAAACTGAGGCATGGAAACATGAGGGGTGGGATTTGTCTGTACAAATAGAGACACGGCGGTGCAGACGTACATGTCTGGGCTGGGTGTCTGGACTCCCTTTGTTAGATAATGGAGGGAAATGGGCATCACCAGAGTGTTGTTGGCTCATGTGAATGGGTGTGTAAAACAGAGGAGAGGAATGGTGTCTTTGGAGATACCCCAGTCTTGCCATTCACCGGAGCAGATGCCTCCATTGCAGACATGGAAAGGAAGATGTCAAGCCTGTGCCTGGTGATATTTCTCAAGTGACATAAGAAACCTCCTGCAGAAATGGAAGTGGAATTTGGCTCTGTTGTGAGCCCTGTGTATGTTTTAGTTGTTTTCCTCCACAGAGGGCTTGGCTGGCCTTACCTCAGCTTTGGGCCAAGGAGTGTACTTGCTGTTATGGAAGTAAACTTGCAAAGGGATCTGCGTGGAGGTTGCTTCAGCCCATCTCCATTTCCTTATCCCACATGTCCCTGATGCCCACCCGAGCCCTTTTCCCATGTTCAGCTGTGCAGTGTTCTCCTGGCAACACTTGAACTCAATAGGACATGGCCTGGAGCCTCAGCTGAAGATGTGCATGGGACCGTATTTCTGTTGGTGGAAAAGGTGCTCCTAAGTCACCTTTTATGGCAACCATGGGGTTGTGAGGATGCAAAGAAGAGATCTGAAGCAGGCAAACCCATGTGCTTGTGCTGGAGCAGCTCCTGAGGCCTCCCATATCCCGTGGGAGTAATTTGTAGATACCGAAATACAGTATTAGGTTATAGGGCTCTTGTATCCTTATGAAGAGTCAATCAAAAGTGAGATTAACTTGCTTTAAGATGAGCAAAGGTTTCTGTCTGAGCAAGGGGAAAGAGAAAAGTCCAGCACTGTCCAGTAGAGATGAATGTGTAGGGAGTAGGTGTCTCTCTCTCCTCCACTGGACTAGGGAGGCATCTCTAGAGGCCTCCTCCTGATTCTTCACATCCACTGACTTCTCCTGAATGAGACAGGACACATCAGGTGTTGAGCTCCTTCCATGGCATTTGGGGTAGTAGTCGATATTCCAGCAAGGTCTCCAAGGCTGATTTGGAGATTGAGACATCCTTAATCACCATATTCCTCAGACAGACACCTCTGCTGTTTACTTAATCGGCTGCATGGCTTTGAAGCAACTCAGATGGTATCTCCTAGGGACTGTTTACCATTGTGGTGTGGCTAGTTCACGGGAGGGATGTTGTGAAGAGTAGGTAGGTAGTTTGTATATTTGTATATATACATATACATACACAGCAGTGCTTGGAGAAGGAAATAAAGGAATAATAATAATAATAATAATAATAATAATAATAATAATAATAAAGGAAATAAGGAGGACTTTCCTCCTGGTGCTCAGATTTGGGAGATGAGGGAGGTTCTTTGGTGATGTGGCTATTCCACTAGCGTCCTCCCAAGAGATCCTTCTCATTCATGTGTTCTCCTTGGAGCATCTGTGGAGGCAGCCTCTAACTAGCCTGCCCGCAAGGCAGAGAGGCAACCGCCCAGGTCTTCTTTGAAATGCTTCCCTCTGGTTAAGGTGCTTGGACTCCCAAGGTCTCTTGTTTTCAGAAACACTGAGTAACGTAGAGGTTTTCCTCCAAAGATGCCTGCTTAGTGTGGATATTTAGAAAACCCCCTCATGCATAGCATGGTGCCTTGTCAGGCACTGGGAATGTTTTCTTATCCCTTTGGTATGTCATTCATGGCAGGATGATGATTCACTCTTAGGACATGACTTTGGGGTAGAGCTTTGGTTATCTCCAACCCCATCCAGCCGCCTAGCTGGGGTGAGCAGCTCTGCTGTGAAGCTTCCTCAGTGCATCTCATTAGAGCACCGCAAAACTGAGGTCTGACATGCCAAGGTTCCTCCGAGTGAAGCGGATGAGCTCATAACACAGTTGCCACTGGGTTTGCCTGGTGCTGAGCGCGCGTTCCAGACTCTTGACTCATTTCCCAGGACCGAAGCGTGCAGCCCACTGTCTAACCCCGATTTCCCCAGCATGCCTGAGGTTAGGAGGGGAACAATAGAAGGAAAGGACCCTCTTGGATTTCCTCTCTTGATATTTTTCTCTGCATTCATATTCATTCTTGCTGTTCCTATTTTTAAATTGTTTTCTTGTGCAATCTCTGTGGGTATGTACTGCTATATTTAATACTTTGTTAGTATCAGATTTTGCTTTCAAGGGCTTTCAAAACAAAAACAATAAAAATAAATCCTCTTGCAGGAGGTCACTGAGGTGGAATGGCTTTTTCCCAAGTGCTGACGTGCTTTGGACTTCTCCCTACTCCCTGTTCAAGCTTATTTCCCCCTTGCCAAGAGGCCCTTTTCCCCCATCAGCTGTCCCTGTGCCCAGCAATGAAGATGACGCGTGGTGCGTGGTGCTCCGGGCGCTCGGCTGTGGGTGTGCAGGGCTGGGCGACTGAGTGACTTCCATTTTGCCTGTCGTGGAGGGCACGGAGGGTGCTTTTGTGGAGCAGTGCCAGAAGCATCCGTCCTTAGTCTGCTGCTCTTGCAGGACTTTTGCTTGCAGGCTCCTTGATTTTGGGAGCTCGTTGGTCCTTTAGCCTGAAAACGTCTCTTGGTTTTTAACATCAAGGTTTTGGACCATCATGGCAAATCCGTCTCCAGCTTCTTCCAGACACCATTGGTTTCTGCTGGAGAAGCTGGTAGGTGCGATGAACCACTGAACCGCACCAGCTGGCCAGCCCAGGCAGATAAGAAGCCGTTCACAATTCCAACTGGAATTGTCCCATCAGGAGTCCCCCGGCCTACCGCTCCAGAGCTTCTGCATTGAAGCTGGGGCAGAGCCGACCTGGAGAGGTCCTGCTGATGTCCTGGCCTGCAGGAATGCACCCTTGGTGCCCAGATCTCGGAGCGCAGGAGGACAGTGGTCCCGGCTCCCCTGCACAGCCGTGTAAGTTGCCTGGCACTGTCCGGCAGGCACTGTGGAAGCGGCTGTGCTGTATTCTGAATTTTCCAAAGTCGGGTTACGTAGGAACTGAGGCTTCCACTGATCTGTTTTATTTTTATTAGCAAAACTATTTAACCAGCAGAATTGTTTGCAGAAGCAAAGCACTTTGGTCCCCGAATCGTTGAGCTTCCGGTTTCCATCCGCTCTCAGTAGGACAGCGATCATGTGCTAAAGCCCAATTAATCATTAAGAAGATATTTGAGGTTTAGCAGCTGTGTTATAAGATACAGTTTTTACTGGTTTCGACCTCAGTTAAATATGTTTTTAATAGTGGATGGTATTTAATTAAACATAAAATAACAGAGGCTTATTAAATCTAGAGAGACCTTTCTTAGTGATGGATATTGAATGTTAAGTAAATACCAGTTGGTCATTAGAAGCATATTCAGTGTGGTTTCACAGCTATGTAATAGGCAGGTATCTTATTACCCATCTACCCAGTTTCAATGAATATGCTCTTAATAATCAATTGCTATTCATTTACTATGTAATAATAACTGTCCTATTAGAGCTGAATTAGATCCTTGTAGGAGAAAACAGGGGTAACCTGGTGCTCACTGGTTTTTTGAGCATTTTTTGTTTTGTTTCGAGTTGATGGTTCGTTGAGATTAGCTTTTTCTAGGGTCATTGAAGATTGGATGACACTGGGTTGGATGATGGACAAGTAGGCTTCACATCGTGTTCGTGTTGGGACCTGCCCAGAGCCACCGCCACCACCACCACGGTCAGCCAGGAGCGGGGCGCAGGGTGACAAAGGGGGGCTGCTGGCCGTGCTCGGGGCTGAGCAGAGGTGGCTGCTACCATCCATCTGGGATGCAGAGGGCTGGCAGAGCTGCACTGGAGTCTTGGCACAGCGGGGTTGATGGTTGTGGGGTGACGCTATGAGTCACAGAGTGTCCTTTGGGCGCTTCTTGGTCTTTTGGGCAGAAATACATTACACAGGGCTGCAAGGAAGGAGATGAAGCACTGCCATGGGGAAACGCTTTCTTATACAGGAGGCATTAACCTGCAGAACTTGCTGCCACACAGTATCTTCAAAGCCAATTCATTAGCTGGTGTCAAAGGAGGATGAGACTCGCTTGTGGATGATATGATCAGAAAGAGTTGCTTAGGGCACAGCAGATGTTTCTAATTCATGTTCATGTTTAAGGACAGACCAGCAGCTGACCCCATTTCCCAAGCTGTTTCTCATCTCTCTGCTCCATGAAGTCAGGTTCTGGTCCCCTGTTCTCGAAGTTTTTATAGCCTTGTCTTGTGTATCAGCTGAGTACTTTCCAGGTTGCAAAGCGTGTAGATTGTCAGTGAACAAGGACCCTAAGAGGTCTTGAGATGCTCCATCCCAACCTTAAAAAGCAGGTTATTGCAGCAGTTTGAGCACAGGAGTCTTTTGTTTTATTTTGAGGTGAAGTATGATTTATTTTGCAAGGCCCAGCCTGTAGTTGCTCTTCACATTGGTGAGGCATTACGGCATGGCAGGAGCTGTTTTGGGGTGGGAAATGGGGGCTGGCATGCTTGGGAAGAACAGGCAGAGCTTTCGCCTTACCAGGGAGAGATGGAGCAACCTGGCAGCTTGGCAGCTGGAGAGGAGCTGGAGGGTTTGGCCCTTGAGAAGGGGGATGGTCCCCTGCCCCAAGACAGAACTTGCTCCAGGAGTTACTGTCTTCCTCCTCATCAGCCTTCAAAATCCCATTTTGTACTTTTGGAGGAAGCAATAGACCATGGCTGTGAATTCGGGGGCAATGGGGAAGGCATGGGCTTGTGTGTGTGCAGCATGCATGGCCCAGTCAGAGCGGGAAGTACAACCAGACCACATCATCCAATTAAGGTTGTACGTTTAAAATGATAAATACAGAGGTGGCAGCTTTTAAACAGAAGGAAAACTGATGCTGCAAAGCGCGTTGCCCGTGCTGCAGGCAGTGAGCCTGCCTGTGATGGAGGTTTGAGGGTTTGATTTCTGGTGGGGGGCATGTCTGTGGAGGGGAAAGCTGGAGCACAGAGCATTTCTTTTCTGGGACTCTGTGGGTAGTCCTATTAGCTTTCTTACAGTAGCACTTCTTTTTTAATTTCTCAGTGCTGCTGCGTTTCATAGGCCATAACTTTTAATTTCTCCCCTTGTTAACCCGCACAGCAGTACTGACTCAGTGCTGGAACAATACATGAGACAGTCAGGAGAAGCAGTGATTCATGCTGCCTGGTGGATGGGATGAGCCCGTCTTCTCTGCTCGCTTATTAATTTTTTCTAGTGCGTGAGTCAGGCTCTCCTCGCCCCCGGGCAGGAAAGCAGCCGTGGTGAGTTTTAAACAGGGAGCTGGGAAGGGGGCCATGGGGAGGCTGACAGGCAGGGGCTTCTGCTGGTGGCCACCCTGCTCCCCGGGTGCTGCCAGCTCCGAGTCATCCAGTGTGTGCAGAGGGGACATTGCTGTGCCGGCACCTACTGCATCTCCTGCTGGGTCCTGCATAGCAGTGGTCCTAGCAATCCCCTCTCTCGCCGGCTCATGAGTCTCGCTGCCTTCCCAAGGATTCCCCTGGGTATGGGGGTGAAGTTTGCAATCCGGGCTTGTGGCCAAGCCAGTTGTATGCAGCGTGTGCTCTCCTGCTGCACGGTCACAGGTTTGGAGGCAAAGAGAGCCGATTCAGCCAGCTTGCCCTACACATCTCTCTTGGCGTGTGGCACAAGGCTGGGAGCCACTTTCCTCACCCTAGACCTGTCCACCAGCCTGCAGCTGTGTCCTGACACCCATCCTCCTCTTGGCCAGCACGTTCAGCAGTGTTACCTGTATGCTTCATCGCTTGGCAGAAGCTATTGGGAGCAGTAGGACAGAACTGAGACCAAGGAGGTTCATCACATGTGCAGCAGTGGTTACAGAGTGGGCAGCCTTGTGTCCCAGCAGGATCCAGGCCTGGATTGCTGCAGGGTACCTGCCCCCCAGGATCAGCCCCAGCACGAGGACAGCCCCAATTACAGCTTTGCCAATTAACGACAGCGCCCATGAAAGCCGTTGGGCTCCAGCTTTGCAGTAGGTAAAGCCATGAGAGCAAAGGTGGGGGAGCACTCAGGCTGCTGCCTTTGGCTTGGCTTTGACCAGGCAGGCAGCAAAGAAGCTGCACAGCTGTCTACAGCCCGTGGCAGGGTGCCCTGTGAGTCGCTAGAAACACATCTGGAGTTGGGGAGACAGGAAAAGTCAAAGCTTCCCCAAATTTGCACACATAAGAGCGGTAAGAGGAATGGTGGGAGAGCAGTTTGTGAAGTCCTGGTTAGCTCTGATCTCGGAGGATGCATGTTGAAAATAACCCCATGCCACCTGTGTTGTGCCAGAAGCTGCCGCTCCGGGCATCCCGGCTGCCTTCAGGGCCATCAGAAGGATGGGGACGTTGTGGGTTCTGTGGGGATAGCTGTGGCAGGAGGGTTGAGATGACCAGCTTCCAGTCTCAGCTGGACCGTGGTGGTGTGAGTGGGTACCTCGACACACGTGCCCAGGCCAGCCTCACTGAAGGGGTCCTTGGGCCATGGGGCGTTTGAACCATGGCTCCTGAGGAGCATTGATGATGCCGATCCTGGGGGTTTGGCATCTTCCTGAGCTTTGGCAGCATTGCAAGGGGAGATGCAAGTAAAGGCATCAAGATGGGTTTCTCCCATCTGGTTGGCACCGTTCTGGCAGAGAAATCTCTTCCAAAAGGACTTCCTAGAAGTTGTGCTATTTGTCCTTGATGTCGGGGTCCTGTGCAGGCCCCGGGAGGATGCAGAGGTCTGTGCTGGACTCTCCCTGCCTGAAACGAGGGCGAATCAATTCCCTTCTGTGGGCGAGGAGCTGCTTGGTCACCAGGTTGTCCATGCAGCCAAGAAATTTCCTTGTTTGGAGTCACCCTGGCTGTTGAGTCGCCCTCCCTCATCCAGAGGGATGCAGTACCCCTGCCTGCATCTGGCTGCTGGGGTAGGCTGGGGGCACGCCAGGCAGCTTCGCATCACAAGCCCTGGGCAAGGGGCATCACAGCCTGACCCCGTAGGGGTTTGCTCTGTCTTCTTCTCATTTTGTTCCCTACCCTCCACAAACAGCCCTGAGTCTACCCAGCTGCCTTGGCAGGCCTCCCCGAGTGTCCTCCACCCCCGGCCAACCCAGCCATAAAACCCTCTAATCCGAACAGGCTGGGGCAGAGCAACACCGCTGCCATCAGGACAACTCTCTGTGTGTGGTTTCCATTTATTGCAGATTTATTTCCTCTGGGTTGCCGTCTCTGTTGTTGCTCACTCCTTGGCTCTGCTTCTTGGGCGCATCCAGCATTTACCTTCTTGCAGAAAGGGGCTTTGGGGGACTGTAACTTCATTGTACGTGTCAATTAGGAAAACACCCTCAGGAATTTCCTTTCTGATGCTGCCTGGCTCTACAATAACCTCTGTCTCCATGTCTGCCGGCTCCCCAGAGCCTGTCCTGCCAATGCAAACCGAAAGGGAGCCGGGAGCAGGCTCAGCTCCGCAGACTTGTCGAGCTTCTGTTCCAGCTCCCTCCGAGCGTGGAGCCCCATCTCGTTTCCACTTCTCCCGCGCTTCTCACTCCCTCTCTGGGCGCTGGAGTTTGGAGTTGTTTTGGAAACCGCTGCAACTCCGGCATGACATCACCGCAATTTTGTAGTATCTCTGTCTCCATCCTAGTTAGGCTCTTCCTGCTCTCTGGCTCTCGCTCTGGCTCGCCTGGCATGTCTATGCTCTTTCTTCTCCTCCACGATTCCCCAGGGATTTCTTTTCAACTTTTTTTTTTTCCCTTCCTGCATCTCTTACACAGCAGCTTTTTCTTCCCTATTTCTTTTTTCTTGAATTTCCTCTTCTCCCTTCCTCTCCAAAAAGGGCCCTTTTGCCCCAAAACTGGCTTTCTCAATTCATTTTTGTAGCAGGCGGCCATGCCCAGTCTGCTGCTGCCAGGAATCCCAAAGTGCCGGGATGCTCCTGGCCGGCTGGTTCCTGAGGGCAAGGGACGGGCAGGGGTGCGGGTGACCCCCCCCAGCCGCAGCGGTGCCACCGTGGCTGTGCGCGTGGGTGCGAGGCCGTGGCAGTTGGGCAGGGTCTGGTCTGTGGAGGGTGTTTTCTGCTGCCCCTGTCTGTGCTGGCAGCAGAGCTCAGGCTGCACCTTCCCTCTCCTCCCCCAGCTCTCTTCCACCATCTCATCTTAGCCCAGCTTTTCTTGCACAGCAAATCTTTTGCTTTACCCTGCCAAGCCCTCTGTCCGCACATCCCTAGCCAAGCCTCCTTGTGCTCTGACGTCCCTGTCTTCACCTCTCCTGCCCCAGCAGTGCCCGTCCCGCGCCCCCTGTGAGCACCCACATCCCTGTGCCAGCCCAGGGCTCCTGTGCCACCTGGTCCTGGGACCAGCCTGTGATACCCAGCACCACTGTCTCCTGCCCAGGCTTGAGGAAGAGCATATGCAAGGTTTAATCATGACTCTCTAGTGAGTGTTCAGTGAGCATGAACAAAACACGATTTATTTCTTTAATTTCTTCCCTCGCAACAGCTTAAATGCTGCCTGATTGCAGGCAGACCTCCCTGGGGCCTGTTGAAGGCATGGCTTGCCTTCCTCCTGCTGCCCACGCATCCCGACCCCTGGCCAAAGCAGCAAGGTGCTATGCCTCCCGTGGGAGCAGTCCTAGAAACTGTGCTTTTAAACAAAACATACAAACATATATATATGTGTATGTGTGTGTGTATATATATATGACCTCCCACTGCCCTGCAGGAACTGGGTATTGCCATACCTGCCTGTAACAAGTGGGTAAACTGAGACACGTGGCATGAGTGCCAGGAGGGTCGTGTGATCACGCCACTGTGCCTGTGGCTTGCCAGGTCATTTAATCCCCGGAGTACCTTTTTAACTTTATTTGGATTAAAATTGGTTTTGGGCAGTGACTGTCTCTTAACATGTGAATATGCGGTGCCCAGTGACGAAGCCCCAGCAAAGATCAGAGGCTTTAACACAAACTCCTGTTAAGGTTTTGGCTGTTGCTGGGGTGAAGTGGGGTCTGGATGCAGGAGCCTCTTTATCTCCATTCAGTCAGTTCTTCCTCTGGCTTTCATCTCATCACTCAAAGATGTATGCATGTATTTATTTCGAAGCGACTCTCTCACTCTCTCCATCAGTGGATGGTGCTTGGCGGACACCTATGGTCAGCGATATTTGGGTGCTTGGCGGACACCTATGGTCAGCGATATTTGGGTGCTTTTCACTTGCCACAAGCTTGCGCTGGACCAGAGGCTCCTGCATCCTCCCTGAGGTGCCTGGAGTCCGTCTGCCTCATGTCCCTAAAATAAACAGGCAGAACAGCAGCAAGTGACCTGGGTAACCCCCCAGGCTGCTGCCTCTGAGCAGACGAGCTGTGGATGGGCAGGACTGGGGTTACTGGCCACCCGCTCGGCCGGTGGTTTGTGAGGGCTTTTATGGGACTGACTGTGGGAGCTGGGAAACACGGGATGCTGTTTAGGGCACAAACCCTTCCCCAGGTCAGAGGCTGCCGTCGTCAAAGCAGAGGGTAGTTGTGGTGAGTTTGCACCGAGCGTTAATCAGGCAGGGCTGGGAGTCACGGCAGGGTTAAGGCAAGGGAAGGGGTGGTGAGTTCGTTAGCTCCTGTGGGACAGGGAGAACAAGGTAAAAAGGTAATTTATTGCTTGTGGAGTATGGAGAGGTTTGTGGGGAGAGGAGCTGTAAATTTGTCATAGCCTGTAAAAGCAGTTTCTATCACGAGCATGGTTTTTGTTGTCCGCTGGAGCTATGAATTCCCAGCTTTGCCCTTTGGGTGGGGTTTCTGGGCTTTCATGGCGATCAAGCCTGAGAGGTCAGAGGTGGAGCAAGTGCTTCGTGAGAGACGCAGTGCTGGTGTCCCCGCCGGCATCAAACATGTCTCCCACTGCCATCAGCCCCCCCCCCCCCCGCCCCGGGCTGTGCCTCTTTAGGATACAGCCATATCCCGAGCTCAGGTGTGCAAGGCTTCTCCTGCAGCCGCCAGCCAGGGCTGTACCCTGCGCTGCCCGTCTCAGTGCCCCAGCACCCACATCTTGCCACAGCCAGACAGCACAAGTGTGCCTGCCAAATATTGTCCTGTGGGTTAGAAAAACTCACCAGTAACCGTTTGGATGTAGCATTAAAGGATCACTTTATCTTCGCAAACACAGGGCTCACACAAGTCCTGGGCTGTTTCCAGCCGTTACCCCACTTTTGGGGCGGCCAGCCTGGCCCCACAGACCTGCCCTTGCTGGGAAGGAGCCGGTGGGGCTGGGGACCAGAGCCACTGGGGTGATGCAGGGTCTCGGGGGAATACCCATACCCTTGTTTTCTAGGGACAGATTGAGGTCATTTTGCTGCTCTCTGCCTGGTTGTTTTGGATCGCCACGCTGCCGGTGCATGCAGGATGCTCTTCTCCAGGCAGGAGAAGGCAGGGGCAGATAAACCTGCCTCTGAACAGAGACATTTCCATGGAAGTTGCCTCGAGGTTTGTCATTGTCGCTTACCCTGGGACAGCCACGGAGGCCTGTAATTGTGGGGAGAGGCTGTGGGCGGCTGGATAGGAATCTCAGGACAGGCTGCTGCCCTCCCAGCAGGGAGAGCCTAGCCACCCTGGGAGGGAGAGGAGTAGGACGGGAAGGAGAAGGAAGAAGAGGAGGAGGATAAGGAAGAAGCAGGGGCCCCTGTGCAGCTCTGAGCGTTACAGAGATGGTGAGTGACTGAGTACCAGAACTAGGGGGGTACCGAAGAGATTTGCTGGGAAAAAGCTGAAATCAATTCAGGATAGCTATTTTTTTCACATGGTTCATGAAGACAACGTGGATCTGGCTGTGATGAAGGCCAGAAGGGTAGATGGGCTCAGTGAGCAGCCTGGGGGGCTGCTGGCCTGTGCAGTGCGGAGGCGACTGGTGCCCAGACCCCTGCGTGCAGGAAGATGTGCCGGAGAGGGGACTGTGCTGGAAGGGGGACTGCTCCAGTGGGCATCATGGCAGCTGGCCCCGAGCCATCGTGGCTCCCCGCTCCGAGCAGCGGCTGCTAGGCAGGCTATTGGTTTGGCCCAATACGTTACCCTAGTTTTGAAGGCATCCCCATGCTCACTGATCCGGAGGTGGGCAGGAGCCGGCGGGATGGGGTGAGTGTGAGGACATGGGCAGGAGCCGCAGGGTGGGGACCAGGGAGTAGGTGCGACAAGGAAGGGCTGTGGGCGGCAAGAGGAGGAGTGGCAGAGCCCTGCCCAGCTCTAAAAGCCCAAGCAGCTTTGAGAGATGTGCATTTTGCACGCAGCATGTGTCACCTGCCACCTGAGCGGCCGCTGCATTTCGGCACAGTCCTTCCAATATGCATCAGCTGCCATGGGAGGATGCCCTTTGTGAACGTAAGAGTCGCTTTTTCGCGTGCTTCTCGCCCTGTGCGTGGATGCCGGGCTTAGCTGCCCTCCTGCATGGCAGCCCAGCTTGGCTGAAGTTGGCAGGAGTTTTACTGGAGACCAGGTGGAGTCAGCACATCACCTTCCTCCCTGGTCTCCACATCCGCGGGGGTATGAGGACCGTCACCGCGCTGTCCCTCAAGTGACAGCACACTGCCACAAAGGTCCTTACCGGGTCTGGGGCCTCTGTGGGCACTTACATCACCCCACTGCCCCAAAGGGATTTCTTAAACTTGTTTGATTATGCATTAAAACTGGTCCACAGGTTCCGAGTGATGGAGGAGAAGGGACTGGGGAGGTTTCAAAAGGGGCCAGGCAACAGCGAGGTGTACTGGATCTTGTGCTGGACGGTGGAGGTGAGTTTGATTTCTAGCTCTGCGGCATGGCACCTCGGCATACCTTATTTTGAAGATTTGCAGAAGAGGGATGCTGGAGCTGAGAGGCTCTGCAGAGCCCCGGGTTTGACCTACTGTGAGAAAGCATTATAATTCTATAAAATAAGATGTAGGTATTACATTGTCTGTGTTCTTTGCAAGGAATTACTGAGGCTGTATCATGTCATAGACATATGTTTTGCTCTTAGTTTCCTGAAGCTGGTGTTTCAGATGAATGCAATCTCTGTGGCAGTATGTTTGTTTAGAGCTCTGCTGTGCAGCATTTTTCCAGGTTGATGGAGTGAAATCTCCTCTGCCTGCAGGCAGCAGATGTGTGGCAGTGGTGTGGGGCACCCAGGGGACCCCACGGTGCCCTGGGGTCTGCAGCCTCAGCCCGGGGGCTGAAGGGCTGCGGCACCAGAGGGGCTGCGGCACCAGAGGGGGCTGGGGATGCCTCCCCCTGCATTTGCTGTGCATGGCTGCCACCGTCTTGGGATTTTGTGGCACCTTACGTGGTGTTGTACATAAGTCCTGCCTGGCTCTGAGTCTGGTCCTTGAAAACGCCATTTTCTGGAGGCCCAAAAAGGAGAAAATAAATGAAAAGGCTGTCGCTGTGACAGCTGGGTGTTGGGATTGCTGGGCTCTGCAGCAAGGCATCGGGCTGCTGCCCCATCGCCTGGGCGTGCTGGTCCCCACGCCCCAGGCACGGAGGCGCTGCCCTGTCCCAGCTGTGCATGGGGACTGTGCGAGAGTCGCAGGTATTTGAGCAGTATATCAAATTTCAAAGAAATTTGGAAGAGCATCCAAGCACTGAAGGGTTCATCTGTTTTTGTTTCTTGGTCTCACATCTCTGGGTAAAGCTCATGTGTGCCATTACGTTGAATCCAGAAAGGGGTGGAAGGTGGATGCTCCCTCGTGTGCGCTCTTTTATTCTCTGTGCTGACAGCAGTAATGCCAATAAAACAAATTTTTGTTTTCTGTGTTCATTTGATCTGCTGCAATAACAGCATGTGGAGCTCGTACAGCCTTCCACCTCCTCGGAGTGCTGCGTGAACATGACGTGCGTCTTCTTGCGACCAGTAAATAGCATTTGGGGAGTGAAAAGAAAAACAGAAAGGTTAGTTTGTTATTCTTTGTGATATATGAAAGAGCTGTCAGCTCCATCCTGAAATCATGAATCCCCGGGTATTCCTGGGACAGGGCGAAGGAATGCATCCTGCAGTATTTTTTCACTTGGAACGACCATTTGGCTCTTCTGGGTCTGAAAAGTTTAACTTCGGCTGAGTAACAAATTAATGCCGTCTCTTAGTCACTGTCTGGCTTGAATGGAAACACTTAGCTGACCTGGTTTATCTCTGTATCCATCCCGATGGCTTGGACAGGTCTCTTTGCTGGCTGCTGGCTGCCTTCCAGGGCGCTCGCTTGCAGTGCCGCTCGCCTGCTGCAGCGCCGGCAATGCGCGTGGTGCCGATGGGTGCGGGGGAAGGTCGGACGTGGTGCTGCTGGTACTCGTCGCGGTCTCAGCATATGAATGGAGGTGGTTTCTGGAAGGGTTTTTTTAATTATTATTATTATTTTAATTATTTTTATTAGACTGGCAGAGCTATAGAGAAAATAAGGTATTTCTTCTTCAGGCTTCTGCTTCAGACCAGTGGCAAGGGGGCTCTGTGCCCCAACACTTGTCTGGTTGATCAACAACTGCGGGTTGATCTGATAAAAGATGAGCTCTAGCCCTCGTTCCCATGTCCTCGCCTCCCGCCGTTGGCAGGGGGGTCCACAGGACTGGCGGGAGGCATTTGGAGGTACTGGGGCGCTCCCTGGGTCTCTGCGTGCCTGTTACTTCCAAACTGGAAAAGGAACTTGGAAATATCCCTGCTGAACTTTATATATATCGTTTGTTTAGTTTAGGCGAGGAACTAGCTCGTTGTGTGGTTTCAAATGTGACAGCATGTTCACCAGGGCCCGGGAGCAGGCGGTCAGACCGCAGGATCGCATCCTCCTTCCCCGTGTGCCGCATCGCCTGCGTCTCACCGCAGTGCCTGATCCCACGCCAGCCCCGCGCGCTCTTGGGGCAGAGATGGCTGTAACGGGCTAACAGCATCCAGGTTTCTGATGGTGTGTTGCGTCTACAGAAGTCTGTGAAAAGGGAGGATTTTATCCACCTTGGCTATAATGCAGGGTAAGGGTGAGCCCGGGGCCACCTGTGCATGGGGAAGCTGGCACCTGCGTGGTTGGGTGCTGCACGCCAGCGTCCGCATCCCCCCTGGGCTGGCACCGGGGCATCTCCACGTGCTTCAGGCTAAGAGAACCCTGCCTGGCTCCAGCCCTCATACCCCTATAGAGCTGCCCCTAAACCAACCCCGCTCCCCTGCTACTCAGGAGAGACCGAGCGAGATGGGCTGGAAAGCCAATCAGAAGCAAAGTTAATTTAAAAAACCCCGACGAAGAGCTGTTTTTCTAGTGCCGGCCAAGAAACGTGACACTGAACAAACAGTAGAAAATAAAACAAAAAATAAAATTCACATTGGATCTAGAAACAGCCTTTTAATTTGCAGAATCTACGATGTCTGCATGCAGAAATCTTAATTTCAGATCCGGTCTTTCAATGCAAATGTCACTTTAAATAGATATTCCTGTGTGCATGTTCTGGTGCCTTTTGCCATGTCGTTAATGGATTGCTCGTTCTGCGAGTACATTCTTGTCTCATTTTGTATCCCCATACATTAAATTGATAGTTTGGGGGATTATTGCTCGTTCCAAGATTACATGGGTGGAGTCCCCTTTGTATGGCCATGCTGGTATGTAGTGAATTTGAATTGGCGCAGCAGAAAACTTGAAAATTTGGAACAGATAACTGTCTCCTATCTTTATATGGGAACATCAGAGTTTCTAGCTTTATTCTGGGGTTCTTGCCATTCCAAATATAATTTATTCTTTTATATAACTGTTTTCATATGATACACTCTGAAGAGTGGATAATGGTTTGGGGAGGAATATAACAATTTTTTTTTCCCCTCCAAGGCTGTCTTCCCAATTAATGAGATTGAGAACACGTTCCAAAAATCTATTTTTCCCCTCCGGGCTTTTTCTAATGTACTCTATTTATTCTGTAGTGTGTCTTGCGCTTCCTTTATGGAGTTTGATGCCTAAATATTTAGTGGTGGTCGGCCGGCTGGAGCCCGTGTAAATACTTAGCGTACTGATGCGGTCTCTCGGCAAGCTTGGGCAGCGAGGGCAGGTCTGGCCATCCCGGTCCCTTTTGGCCCAGGCAGGTGGGCTCGGGCATGTGGCAAAGTCCCCCCCCCTCCACGTGTGCTGAGCTCAACCTTGCTGCCGGCTGGGGTTGGCTTTATGGGGGAAGCTGCTTGCTTTTGGGGTGTGGAGGGGTATCCTCATACCCCTTCGCCTTTTTACTGTCCTGTCTGGATGAGAAGTGGGTGGCCTGGAGTGAACCAGTGCCTCTTTCCCTCAGCCTCGGGGTACCAAGGAAAGGATATTCCCAGAGAAGCGTGCAAATCTCAAGGGACTTTTTCTACTTAAAGCCTCACCTGTAACGTACATAGTTAATGTTTTTGTATGTTTTTCTCTGTTTAAACATTTTTTTGTGGTATATACATTTCTTACAAACCCATCCGAGTAAGCAGCCCCAGGCTTTCTGCCCGCCTCTACCCACCGTGGCGGTGGGCGTTGCTTTCTGAAGATGCTCGTTTTCCAGCTTTCTCTGGTGGTGCAGCGGGATGCAAATTCAGCCTAAAACCCCTGACTCTGCTGACGGGCACAGTTCCAGCATGGGCTTCGGTGCCCCGGGGCTGTTCTCCCGACAGCTCTTGGGGCACCTGGGCTCTCCCAGGGCACTTTGTGCTCCCCCTTCCTTCCCCCGGCACTCCTGAACCTATTTTTGTGCCCCGGGGCAGTGCCCAGTGAGGGGGGCTGTCTGGCAGAGCTGCCAGCCACCGCAGGGGTGCAGGCGAGGAGGATGAGACTGAAGAGTGGGGCTGGTGTCCTTGGGGTCCACAGAGGGACAACGGCTGTGTGGCGGCAAGGACCGGAGGAACACAGACGTAAGTGTCTGCTCCCAAAAGCCTGTAGCATATTAATTTCGGAGAGCCTTACAGCTCCAAAATGGGTTGGCTGATATGCTTCAAGCCCTGTTTTTAAAAAAACCGCTTTTGGTTTGAGACTAAACATGAATTTTTAGGCCTAGAGAAGTTATCTTGAGTCGGTGATGGTGGGAAAGGGGTGCTCAGCATGGACCCTTAAGTGTTACCCCGGTGCTGAAGTCTTGCCTGCTCTCTTTAAGCAGCGGTTTTGCTCCATAAAGCGTCTGTATAAATATCACCTTCTCACTCAGTGCCTCTGCTCCCCCTGAGTCACATCTGCTCCCTTTCCTGACCAAAACCGAAGAGCGCATTGTAGCCTCCTGTGCCCCCCAGCCCGCCCAGAGCCATCAGCTTCCCGGGGACGAGCAGTGCAGGAGCGGGTTTCCTGGTGCAACAGGATCGCTGCTGGCTGCCGAGGAGGAGGATGAGGATGAAGAGGCCAGCTGCGAAGAGCATCATTATTTTGCAGTGGGCATGTTGTTCTGCAAGCAGCTCCGCTCTTCCTCTGAGGTCTCAGTTAAGTTAAGAGCATATCGTGGTTGCGTTTGCATCATGCCGTGGTTGACGGGCACGGAGCCGGCTGCCGGCAGCCAGGTTCCCAGGAGTGAGGATTTGTATTTACATAGTTTGACTCAGACGTTGTATAACCTCGGGGAGCCACTTTCTGGGCCAAAAGAATGAGAGACCTGCTCTCCGATGGCGTTTCGAGCTCTGGTTGGATGATGTCCAGTGTAAGGGCTGGGTTTTATTTGGTCCCCTGCTGACAGCCTGGTTCATGTTCCTGCAGGTCTTGCGTGCGCGGTGGTTATTAATAGCTCATCAGTGGGTGGGTGACCGGCCAGGTTGGCCGGATCCCTGCTCCAGCCAGATCCTCTCCCTTTTCCAGGTGTGTTACCAAAGGAGTGATTTGTTGGCAGAGGGCCCTTCCCGAGGGTGCTGTGCTGCAGTGGCCCTGGTCCTGCTCACCAGGGCAAAGGCACTGCTGCCTGCGTGCTGCCTGTGCAGGGGTCTGCGGTGCCCAGGCTCCCCGGTGGGACAGCAAACCTCAGGCAGTTGGGGTGGGGGACCTCGCTGTGGGGACCCTCACGCTGTCGTCCACTTGCATCTGGTGGCTTGTCCCTACTGAGGGGGTGAGGCTGCCGGAGGAGAGCGGGATGTACCCACTCATCTCAATTTTTCAGACTGAGTGGAGGGGTACCCCCCAGACCCAGTACCGGGGACAGGGGGGCAGGTGAAGGCAGAGGGAGAAAACAAGGGAGGTGCAGAGGTCTGTCCAAGGAGAGGTGGACCCGCTGGTCAGAAGGCTGCCGGACTTTGGATGCGACCAGCCATGCTCAGCCTGCTCCAGAGGGGCAGGGTGAAGGCTGGCTGGGGTGGTGGGTGGTGAGCCTGCTCCCTGCCAAGGTGCTCCTGGGGGGGTCAAGGCCCTTGGACACCACCTGAAGTTCTCTCCTGGAGACCCTCATCCTTGTGGTGCCCACCAGTGGATGCCTCAGGGGAATGGTCTTTCCCAGCTCGAGCTGCAGCCCTGGGTCCTCCGCACCCCAGGAGGCTGCAGTTGATTGAGTGGAGCATGCTACGGGGAGGGTGCCCGCTCGTTTGCTCCCCGCACTATAATTAGCCGGGTTGGCGGGCAGACCTGCTGTCAGGCTGCTTGACACCCAGCCAGGCTGCGGGGCTGGCAATGCAGCATGTAAAGTACATGCTGGAGGACAGGGTGTAATTAACTGCAGGCCCTTGGAGCTGAGAGCTGACTACTCGGCTTCTAGCCTTTTTTCTTGCCTTTTTTTTTTTTTCTTTCAGTGATGAAATATATAACTTCACCTATAAACCAGTATAAACATGTATGAGCTGGTATGCCCAAAGATTAAAAAAAAACAAAAATGTTTGAAAATACCAGGCAGTGCATGAATGCAACATTAAGATCAGGCAGCTGACACCCCCTTAAATGAGGCAAAATAAAAAAACCCAGGTTCTAGCGGCAACACGAACTCAGCCGTGCTGCACCCCCTGCGTGTGCCGTGCTCAGGGCTTAACACTATAAATAGCAGCATATTCAGCTACACATCTCGGCCCTGATTCTGCAAACACTTAAGCCCAAGCACAGCTCCTTCTCGATGTGCTTAAAGTTGCAGTAATAGTTTGCAGGCTGTAATCAGGAAAGAAATAAAAATAAGGTAGAAAATAGCGCATGCGCAGCACGGTGTTGGTACCGGCTATCAATGAATATACAGCCTGGGTGTGTGCCGCTCCTCCCTTGCAGCTCCTGTGCCCTTATCTACCTAATTAAGGATTTGATTAATAAAAACATGGAGAGAAGGTGCCTACGCCTGTGTGTGCGTGTTACCCTGGATGTTGTTGTTGAGCTGGCGGAGTTTATAAGCTCTGGTGGTTTTGCCAGCAATTTGACAAGTTCTTTCATCCAGAGAAGCTCTGATGAGCAGCAAGTGCACGGCTCGGTTTGTGCCAGCCCTCAGCACGGCTCAGGGAGGTCCTTCCAGAAAGAGAAACTTTTTAATAAAGAGGCTGTGCGTGCATGCATGTATATATATGCATAAATTAATTTTTACAGGCATGTAGCAGTACAGTAGAAGTGGAGGAAAAAAGTTTCCTGGATGAGCTCTCGGTAAAGAAATGCTTTGAAGTTCGGGTCTGCCTTCGCGTGGTGTGAGCTGCAAGGGGTTTGCGGGTGAGCAGCCCCTGTTGGCGCGGGGAGCGTGGCCTGGGAAGAGGCTTGGCTGGGGAAAGCAGGGACGGGAGAATGCTGGGGGAGATGCTGAGAGGGGGTGGGAAGGCAAGAGAAGGCGTGGTGGCAGGGGAATGAAAGACGAGTGCAAATGGACTTGTTGATTGGGGGGTGTTGGCAGATGCTCATTAACAGACTCGCTTTTCCTCCCTGGTAGGAAGGCAGGCTCGGGGACGGAGCCTGTCCTTGTTACCCCAGCTGATGAGGAACCCAAAGTTGGTTGTGAGGGTTCGTGCTGCAGCCAACCCAGTTGTGTGTGTTTAGTTGCCGAGTGGAAGGAGACTGAGGGAGGAGGGGGGTCACCGGGCGCTGCTGGGCGGCAGGGCTGGCGGGTGCTGGGGCTGCGCCGGCACAGCTTGTGGCACTGGGGCTTGGCTCTGTTCCTCCTTGGTCCGACACGCACACGTGCACAGATCTTTGCTCCTCTGTGCAACGCACCTGCAAGGGTGCACTCCAAGGAGGAGGAGGAAGCAGAATTTCATGATGTTGGGGAGTTTGGCACTGCTCAGGCTTGGCCTGGCCCTCATGAATACAACCTGTTGGCAGGGCCAGGGTGAGCTGCTGAGACATGCTCTGGAGCGAGGGACCAGTAATGGGGCTGCTCTCCAGGAGAACCCATCCTATTACTTTCCTGGGGGTCAGATATAGGTTGGGTGAAAGATGAAGCCTGTTTTCCAAAGAACCAGGTTTCTGTTTGCATTTCAGCCCTTAGGAGGGGAGACCTTGGTGTTTTCCTGGGTCCCAGACATGGGGGTGGATGAGCAACCAGAGAAGAGCATTCGGCCTCTGGTAAGATGAGATGCTGGAGCATGGGTGTCCACCTGCTCACAAGAGGCTGTCCTGGCGTGGCGAGGTGGTGGGTTCAGGTTGGCGTCCGAGCACGACTGTAGTGTCAGGATGCGCCGGCCAGGGGAGCCGGTGAAACACAGGACCCCTTCCTGGGTGGGTCCGTGGCACCTCCGGTGGGGAGAGCTGCTTGGAGGACACCACGAGCTCCTCTGGCTTCCAGGTGTGGGTTGAACTGCTCTGCTGGGGGGTGACTGCAGGACTTCGTTTCTGTTCCCTGGATTGCCTCGGAGTACCTCGCGTACATAGCCATGTTTCCCTTCTCCTTCCACCCAAATGGTCCAAAAGCACTTTTCTCTACTTTTTGGCGTGTTTTTCACCTTCCGTCGGACTCAAAGCCCAACGTGGATGCGCGTCAATGCCCCGTGTGCGTGCACAGGGTCAGTGCTGTTTGCAGGCGAGTGTGATAGCTGGTTCAGACTCCCGCTCCAGAGCTGGGCTGGGATGAGCTAGCCGCTGAAGAATGAACATGTTAGAGCCATTGGCATCCTCCCCTGGCTGGGTCAGGTCTGCGGGGAATCGCCCGCCCCCTCCTCGGAGCCTTTGTAGTTGAGGGAGGAGGAGACAGGATCACAACAGCGAGAGGCTGGGGCTGGCACATGCAGAAACACTGGTGGCTCACGCAACCCCCCATCGTCCACCAGTGCTTCGGCTCTGCCGAAATGCCATCCCCCGAGAGGACCAAGGCCCTTTTCTGATTTCCAACGGCATGTGTCTTCTTCCCTCCCTCGAGCCTGCCCCTTCCATCTCTCCATCTGGGCAGGCAGTGCTGCTGCCCCAGCCTGACCTGCCACCAGATTTTGTTCTGCATTGTGACCCACCCTTTCTTAATCACCCCTGTTCTCCGTTCCTTAATCACCCCTGTGCTCCGGCACGCAGGCAAGGATCTGCTCTCCAGCAAGGCTTGCCTTTGGAGGTGCAAAGCTGCGCCCGGCCGGGTGGCCTGGAGCTCCCTCCCGGGTGTGAGCTGGTTTGCAGCACTGCCACATCGAAGGCAGGAGTTATCACCATGATTTTCAGCTGAGCAATCTGGTTCATCCAGACTGAAATTCAGGTTTTAGGATTGAGGGTTCATCTGGCCTCAAATTTGGGTTTTTGGGAGACTCAGGGCTGTATTAGCCTGGGGCCCTGGCAGTGCCGGGGCAGGGCTGTTTCGAGGGGGTATAGTGCTGGGGGCAGGTCGCGATGGCAAGTGGGATGGGTGCCGAAGCCCATGGAGGGGAGCTGGTGTCCGCAGGGGAGGAGGCAGCGCTCCCACAGCCCTTTGGTTTCTTGGCCAAGCCCGTGCCAGAGGCCATGGGCTGGAGGGACATGGGGGTGCATGGTGTGCCAAGCCCCAGGATGCTCTGGGTGGGTCCACCCTTGCTTGGAGGGATGCTGCTAGCTGGGGCAGGGGGGCGATATCTCCTTCCTCCTCCTTCCAAACAACCCGCTCGCATCCCAGGCTCTGAATTTTATTCCCCTTCCGACTGTCAGGCATCAACTCCCAATTACTCATAAATGCAGCATGTTGCAGATACGCGGAGCTTGATGAACGGCTGTGCCTGAAAGCACGAACCGCCAGGATCCACGGGCGAGAAGCCGGGATGGGGGGGTACAGACTGTGCAGACTCAGCCCGCTCACCCTGTCCTGCCCTGGGGGCCAAGCGCCTGCTGCCCATGCCCACATCCCCCTGGAATCTGCCCAGCCCGGCTCGAGGACCCGGCTCAGGGATGCTGCGGCCGGTGGGGCAGGTGCGGAGGTCCCAGCAGGTGACCAGGCGTGGATGGCAGGTTTGCAGCCTAGACCGCTATTGGCGTTGGCCCACAAGTTTGTTTTGCAGAATCCTCTTCTAGCGTGGAAAAATAACTCATCCCTCGGTTTTTATCTCTTTTGTTTGTGTGGGCATTGATTACGCTGAGAGTTACTGAGCCAGATTTTATTGGAATGACTTAGAAAGCTGCCACCTGCAAGCAGCCGCTTGTCTTTGGGGATTATTTTGGTGTAGTTTCTAAATAATTGCATGAGGCTTCTTCAGCCTTGCTAATAACTTTGTTCTCCAAGGGACACTGCCCAGAAAAAGATGAGCTGAGATTACACTTGGCAACATTTAGGAGAGGAAAAAGCACAACAGGATTGATGTCTGCTGGCGTGAATAAATAAATAATACAATACCTCTGCCTTAGCCCCTGCATGAGCATCCTTGTTTCCAACCCCGTGTCTGTTATCTCCCCAGCTTGGCTGAATTTCAGAATTCAGAGTGGTCCTTTAAACTGATCTCATCTTTTCTGTCTACAGCATGTTGTACTACTTCTTATCAGGGACCAGCAAGGCTGGCTCTGGAGATGAGCTGTCCTAGGGAAGCCTGCCTGGTAGCTTATATAGGTTGTGTAACTTGGGCTTGTTAAATGTATGATTTAATAACTTGCAAAATAGTTTACTTAGCGCCTGAAATGTGAAATTAAGAGAATAATTTCATGTTGGCCCAGATTCTCATAGGTTTGCAAAGGCTTTGCAAAAATCGTGGGTCATGTTTTAAATAAAGAGATAAGCCCACCAATGTCTTTGACGTTTCATACAAAATCCCGTGTTTAAAAGGTGCTTGTTTTGCAGTGCCGAATGGAGCCGGGTCATTGTGTGTATGGCCGTGTGATCGCCCTGCCCTGGCGAGGAGGGTTGGGAAGGGCAGCGGTGGGAACGCCACCGGGAAGACGAGAAGAGCCGGGTGCCTGGGCTGCGCTCAGGTCACTGGTTTTGATGCCACTGGGCAAGACTTAGCGATGGCCCAGATGCAGCTGGGTGTTGCTTTACTAGTTTGGGAGGCTGCATTTTTACACCCCTGCAAAGGTGCTTTTTGAGAACCTGGGCACGGGTCCTTATGGTGATTCCTTTATGGCAAATAAAACTACTCTGGCCTCTCAGTTTGTCTTGTTTTAGTGTAAAAGCACCAGGAAAGTTGGTGTCCTGTTGCCTTCCCTTTTCCCTCGTAGCATTTCTAAGGTGTTTCCTATGACGTTGCACTTTCAACATTGATGTTGCACTTTTCTGCAAGAGCAGAAGGGCTCTGAGAATCGCACAGAGAGGTCCTTTAATCAAAACTAGGGCAGTGCAAGCCTGGCTCGGGTATTCTTATATGGGGAGGGGCAGAGGATAGTGGTGGTAATGACCTTGAGACAACACTTTCTTAATCATGTTGGCAGGCAATCCCTGCTTCTTGGCAGGCTGCATCCTGGCACCCAGGAGCTGTGGGCTTGGCATCAGCGTCCCCTTCTGCTGCTGTCTCTGCTCGGGTGGTTGTTTCCTCTGCAGAGCAAAGAGATTAAAGACGGTGCCTGGCCGCATCCAAAAGGGCAGGCGCTCAGAAGGCACGCACTGGGGGGGGAGCGAGGCACTGGGGGCACTGCCAGGCTCTGGGACATCATCCTGGTCTCCCACCCTCCTCTCCTGGCCCTGCCGGCAGCAGGAGCATGAACGCCAGAGGGATGGAGGGTGTAGCCTGGCAGCTTTTTGGTAGCTGCCTTGCCCAGCACCACGTGCCAGGGTGGCGGGGGCTGCTCCTGCCCCTCCAGATGCCCCCATGCTGCTGGTCCCCGCGGTCGCTCGCCTCTGTGTCTCGGGAGGAAAGGGTGGAGATGGGCACAAGCCTCACTTGAAGTATTTGTTTTAAAAATACACGCCGATGAAAATGACTCTCTCCATTATTTCATTAAGGGATTTAAAATGTGCTTCCTAAACCCTGAGTCATCAATGAAGTGAGCAAGCGAGAAGCAGCGCAGCGGGTCCCGCTGGAGGGTGACTCATGCTGCGGGGGGGCTTGGGGCTTGCAGGGGACTCTTTGAACTGGGGGATGCTCCACTCCCTTCCTCCCTCCAGGGATGGCCAGGGTCTCCCCAGCATCCTGAGCAGCAGCAGGAGGTCTCTGGGAGCCTCTGGGGCTCCCAGATTTATTTTGGGAGCTGAGCCATTACACCACAGCCGTGCCTCTCTGGAGACCCCAGCTATGCTTTGATGCACAGGAGCCACCAACAGAGAACTCTTCTGGAAGCCCGTAGATCAACCAACAACAGTGCGTGAATGTAGGCTGGCATTTGATTTTTTTATTGTATAGCTGCATAGATAAAAGCCTCCAGATCCCATATCAGTTCAGGAGGAATTGATCTTTCCTCCCAGAAGGCAGGGGAAAATGCCAGGTCACCTTTTGCTCATTTTTGGGAGCTCTCTGCCTGTTTCTGTCCCCAGGCACAGGCAGGAGAAGAAAAGCTGGTCCCAGCTCCCTGTAAGGCCAGAACTGTCCCCTCTGCGCCAGTCTCAATGGTTTATCTAGTCGGCTTTTTCAAAGCCCTTAGAAACGCGGCTCTATCCCTCCCACTGGAGTTGGTTCAAACTCTGTTCAATCTCAGTGCCAGGACATTTTTCCTAAGATCCAGGCTGCATGTTCCCTTTACCCCGCTCTGCTTCCTTACGGCCCGTCCTTCCCTTAATCACTTTTCCATAACCTTCCTCTGTGGATGCTGGCTGAGACCGCGGTACTCGGTGCAGTGGGACAGAGGTGATGGCTGGTGGCACTGTCACAGCCTACGCTGCTGCCTCAGGGGAGATGCTTCGGCTGCTGCCGCTTCAGGCACCGCGCTACAGCAGGCAGCACCCACGCTCGGTGCGGCCCGCAGCCTCCCATCACCGATTCCCTAAGTGCTTTCTAATTAATACCTTTAAGCCGTCAGTGAAGGCCAGTTCCCCTGCTTGGGAGGATCTTTCCAGGTGCTGCTCTGAGCTCTGTCCATGCCCTTGGCAAAATGCCTTGGGCATTTTATTTTTACTACAGCTGCATCTTGTAGTGAACTGCTGCACAAAGTCAGGCCAGCCCCAAGGTGCCCTGTGGTCTCTTAGGGCATCGCTGCCTTCTCGCCTCCTTCCTCCTGCTGATGGCTCTGTGCTGCTTTACTTGTAGTTTTCAAAGCGGAGTGTCATTTGGTTTATCCTCTACCTGGTTTATTAACCTCCTCGGTGGACAGTCCCTGTCCATGGCTCCTGCTGTGACACCACGTGTGCCTGCACTCACTTCTCCTTCCACTTTTTCATGAGGATCTTGCTTAGAGGTGGTCAAAAACATGTCCTTGCCTTGGGTCTTGCTGCTGGCCCCGACCACCTTCTCCTGCCCAGGCATCACCTCTGCCATCCACTAGCAAGCTCTTCTCCATTTGCTGATGATTCTTGTGGCCAAGTGCTTTCCAGCTGCTCTCCGGGAGCCCTCTGGATCCACGGCCACTTTGCTTTTGTGCATGCTTGGGAGAAAGAAATGCAACGTCGTGGGATGGACCTGTGTAACTTCATCTGACTGCTGGGCATGGTTCCTTTCTCTTCTGGGAAGAGAGTAAGGAGGCAAAGGGCTGTGCAGGGGCAATATGGGGAAACTGAGGCATGAAGAGGGAAGAAATGGCTCAAGGCCAGACCTTGGGGTGGTGGTAGAGCCAGGAGCTGATCCACAGCTCCTGGCCTTGCTCCAGGCCTGATTCCTGGGACACGTTGCTGGAATTCTGCTTTTCCTCCCCATTTGCTATTTTCTTAATAAGCTTTAAAATCAGCTATTTTGGCTAATCATTGCTGTGATCACTCCCCATTTTATTGTTTGGGGTTTTTTTCCTCTCTGCAAAGTTAGTGCCTCATTGTTTTATTCCAGATATCTAAAACCTTCTCAGTTTTCCATGACTCTTAAAAAATAATTGCTTGATAAGCTCAAGGTAACCCCTTCTCTTAGCATGCTCGTGTAGCTCATCCTGCCAGCGGCTTGTGGACTGCATGGGCTTGTGAGCCGTGGAGCGCGCGGAGGGGCGGGCAGGCTGCCATGCCCGTGGTGCTGCTCACCTGCAGTCATGGCATGGCGCCGGCACAGAGCATGCGGCTTCGCTAAAGCTTCTCCACCTCCTTTGTCTGTAAGAGCTGAACTTGCAAGGTGATCTTTTCTTCTTCCCCAAGTTTCCATGTGGTTTTCCCTTGTTAGGGGTTGATTTCAGAGACCTGCACCTCCATCGTAGCAAGAGATGAGGGGAGGTTAACGCCCATGATACCCATGACTGTGTGAAGGGGCTACTGCAGATTTTGCCATCTCCTGTGCTGGGAATATTGGTGATAGTGATAGTCCCCCCAGCATTTAGAAAGGTAGAAGAGTGTCAGCATTGTTTCCTGCTGTTCTCAGTGCTCTAGAAAGGGCAGGTACTGTCTGGAGCTGGCAAAGGACTTCTGGGGTTGATGAGAGCTTTTTCCCATCGACCTCAGCTGCAGCAGAGGTCTGACTGCGCGGGATACAGGTTTTCCATGTGTCATTTCAGTGGTGTTGAGAAAGCTGTTTGCGAGTGGTTTCTCCTTAAATATCAACAGTTCTCCATGATCCCTGCTAGCACAGATATCAGATGGAACTGAATTTGTCATGGCTCGTCACCCTCGTTGCAGTCAATCCATAGTTTGGGAACTGGCACCCTGGGCTTTAGGTGTCAGGTTTAAAGAAGTAAGGAAATATCTCATGGGAATGCTGTGCCCGAGGGAGTGGAGTTGTTCCCGGACGTGCTGTAGGCTTGGAGGACATGTCCCGTTGCCCAGGGCATTTGCTTTGTGCAGTTACTGCTGTGCTCTTTTCTCTGCTGCTTCAGGAATGCACAGGGTGGTTGAGGAGATCACCCAGTCCAACACCCTGCTCAAGGCAGGGTCACCTACACCTGGTTGTCCTGGACACCCAGGACCATGTCCAGTTGGGTTTTGAATGTGTCCAAGGCTGGAGACTCCAACAGCTCTCTGGGCAGCCTGTGCAAGCATTTGACCACCCCATTCTGGTGTCTGGCCGTCAATCCCGTGGGGCTTTGCTGTAGCTTCTGTCATGTCAAAGGAGGGGAAGCAGAGGGAGAGCCAAAGGGTGCCGCTGTCTCTGCCTGGTGGGGATTGCTCAGAGCCCATCAAGCTTTTGCACACTGGCACGGCATTTGGCACGTGGGCAGGTGAGATCTTCCCACCCCAAAGGGCTGCTCCTTGTGCACTCCAAGCTCTACCCCAAGATGGAGCTCAGGTGTGTCCCCTGGCCCCATGGGCACCTGAGACGTGCAAGAGTGTGGCACGCATCCAGCTCCGCATACCCAGTGCTGCGGGTTTGGTTGCAGCCCCCCTGCACCACTGTCCGACCAACACCTCTGCTCTGGGGAGAAGGTCAGCCCGTCTTGCTGGCTTGGCCAGAGCTCCCTTTTGGGAGGATGTTTTGGTGACAGTGGATCCCTGCCTGCTTAAAAGCTGGGGCCCTCCTCTCTCCACTTGCTTTTCAGTCCCAGGGTGGGAGCACCCAGCGGCTTTGGCCAGCAAGGGGAGCGCTGGCAGAGAGTGCCGGGAGAGCTCCTGCGCCCCTGATTAGCATTCGGCCCCGCTGCTTTGGTGTTCGCAGTCGCCATTGCCTGGCAACCACGGAGCAAAACTACAACAGCAGCCCCAGAGCCCGAGTCTGCTTCCCGCGAGCGTGCATGCATGCTGGCACACGCCTGCTGCCTGTGCGGGGACAGGGACGGGGTGGGTGGCGGGGCCACCCCATGCTGCTGCCCACCATCCCCCATCCCGGCAAGGCACAAAGGTGAGGACCGTCCCCGAGAGGAGGAGGAGGAGGAGGAGGAGGAGGAGGAGAGGGCTCCAGCGGTGCGACGGCTTTGCTGACACCCAGGTTTGGTGGGTCTGTCTGTCTGTCTGCCCCGGCACCACCCGCCGTGAGCATCCCGCTATGTCTGGCACAGCCTGCCCCTCTGCGTCCTTTGGGTGGTGGGGGCTCTTCCGCACTCAGCAAGCACGTGCCATGAACTGGGGCCTCGGAGGGGGACAGCCTCCGCTGCGTGTGCCTCCAGGACAAGGCACTCTGGGGGGAGAGACTTGGGTGTATGTAGGTGTATACGGCCCCATCGGACAGCAGGGCAAGGCACAGCGGTGCATGTGTGCTCTCTGTGCATGTCACGCACGTGCCCTGCCTTGCACCCAAAGCGGGGTCTGCAGGATGCCTGTCGCTCCTGGGCTCCCTGCAGGGAGGCTCAGCCTGGCTGGGGTCTCCCAGGGGACCCTGGCGCTCCGGCAGCCCAGGTTGGGATGCTGTCAGACTTTTACTAGACCGTGCTGTCAGTGCAGTTGGTGGCACTCAGGAAAATGCTGATGCATGGGAACCTGAGTGTGCATCGGGCTGTCTCTGCTTCCCAGGCTTGCACATGCTGGGGGTCTGATGTAATTTTTCTCAGCAGAAGAATTTTGTGGTCCTGTCCCCGGGGAGTGACTGTGGGCCTTGGGCTCAGTCCCCTGCCCTGCCTGAGACGCACTGCAGGCGATGGTGGCTCGGTCTTGCTGCCAGCCCTGCACCTCATCCTCTTTGCAGCTGGGTAGGCTTGAGAGGACATGAGTCCCCTCCTGACACAAGGTGCCATGCTTCTGCAAGTGATGGGAGACACAGACATGCCTGAATACATTGGGTTCAAACCTAACGCATCCCCACACCTCTGCTTTGACTCTATTTTTACATCCTTGGCTGCTGTGGGCTCTACTTACAGCGCATTTGGTGGCTGGAGGTCTTGAGCTGCCTGCCCTGTTCAGCCAGCCCACACATACCCACCAGGCAGCAAAAATCATAGACACATGCCTTTTCCTGCTCATTGCACATCTTCATCAATGATACTTGCTTGGCAAAGGGTTAAAGAAATACATCTGTCTTTTGTGTCTTGCAGAGCCTGGGGTCAGCGGACAAGAAGGACTTTTACCAGCCAAAGTAAGTGCCAGTAGCCGTGGTGAGTAATTGCATGGAAATTCCCGGTTGGTCCATGTTACCGAGCAGCTCTGTGGCTTGCTAAGATTAGACATTTGAATGTACAAGAATAGCTGCTGTGAGGATAACGGTGGAAGGGCTGTCAATCATTTTGGTGTCAGGGCATATGCAAATCATTAAATCAGGTCAGAGGGAATCAGGACAGCTTGACTGAGCCTGAGAGACAGAGCTGGGACCTGGCGGCCGGGGAGCGGGGGATGCAGGGGTGACCTTTCCCACCTCTGGCTCCCTCTGCTCTGGGTTTACACAGATGAGCTGCTTTGGAGAATTGAAGGGTTTCGTTCTGTGTTGCAATGGGCTGATCTTGAAGCACGTCTTCCACAGCCTGTGCTTTGACGTTGATGCCTGTCGTCTTCCATCCGTTGTGTTTTGTAAAGCACGGTGAGAGGAAAGGAAGGGGCTCTCTGGAGCCATCATATTCATCAACACGAACAAAGGATCTGCAGATCACCCCACTAACACAAGCAGTTGGTTACTTCGCGCGTGCCCTTGGCCATGGCTCTGAGCTGGCTGCGACAGTCCATAAGCGAGGGAGCGAGAGCGGAGCACTTAGAGCTGTCAACCTCTGAGACCCGTATTAAAGTGCAAGCAGAGCTTGCACTCGCAGGCCAGTTATGTTGTTGTACCCAGCATTTGCAGAGCCTTGCCGCAGCATGGCACCTTTGAGGCAAGAAGGTTGTCTCTTTGCTGGAAGGATGTGTCTGATACCATCATTATTTGGAGAAGGTCAAACTCTATTAAAAGCCATGCTGAGAGGTTTGGTTCTGGCCTGACCTCTAAGCAGCTGTGCATCGTGCTGCTGAGCATGTTGCATGTGGGACCTTGTGTTGCTCCTGCTCTGTTTCTTCTGAAAAGAACGCCATAGGTGGTTCTGAAGTTGTGGAAGAGTGCTCTGATGTGCAGGACTGTCAGAGGAGCATGGTTTTGGAGGATTCAGAAGGAATTGGGTTGAGAAAACCTTTTCTCCTCCAAAACTCACTGTACTTCTGCTCTTGCTCTTTCTTTGCTGCTTTCCAAAACGTTCCTGCAGAGCTGCTTCCCAGCAATGCCCGAGCACGCAGTGAGCACTGAGGCAGCATCTTCCCTCGCTGTTCGGTCCAAGTTACTCTTAGCATCAGAGGAGGCACATCCGGGGCGCACCGGGGATGGCAGGCTGTGTCACGGAGTGCCTTAGGGAGCTGCCTGCTTGCTGTCTGTGATGAGGAGCGCAAGTGTCGGGGGGGGGGGGGGGTGTTCTTCAGTTATCTGCTGGTTCCTCTTCCTTTATGCCACCAAAAGTTTTTAAAACTCAGCGCTAGTCTCCTAGGTCCGCAGTGAAAAGTCTGTTTTCAGAGAGCTCTTCTGTCCACTCACCCCAAGGCAGTGCTGATCATCAGCTTTCCAAGACTGTTGGCAGCTAAAGACTTCTGAAAATAAAGCCAGAGCCATTTCCCAGGCCGTTTAATCCCACATGGCTTTCTGGGAGATCAGAGCAATATCCCAGGAGGTTATGGAGTCATCATGGATGCAATGACAAAATGAACACACATTTGGCAAAGACTTATAACGGTGCTTTTGTGATCTCTACTAACAGTCATCCAAGATTTCGGTGCTTCTTATTGTAGCGCTGTTGTGTGCTTCTGTAGCGTGTGTTTTGACAAGCAGGCTTAAAAAAGATTGGAGCATCTCTGGTGTCCCTATTCCAGCTGAAGCTTTTGTGAGGCTTTAAGGAAGAGATTTGGAGGAAATATGTAAAGAGCTCTTACTCCTTGGTTTTCCTGTGGCGTGGTTTTGGTGGTAGGTAGCAACAATTACAGAGCTATTTTTATAGCTCATCTTATCAGAGAAATGAGGGATGTTTCTCTACCTTAAGAGGGGGAACACGGGCTTCCCATCTCACTGAAGTTGCAGAGCTGTTGGGTCAGTGGTGGATGCTGGTGCAGAAGGTCTCATAGATACAGGGTGCCTTATCGGTGCTGACTTGTTCCTCTGTGCCATGAGGCTACGGGACCACCATGGTTTGGCCAAGTGGCTTGTGATATCAGCCGTGACTTGGCTAATCATAATATTATGACTTCGGTTTATGCCCATCCTATTTACATTCCTCAGTGGCTGTTTTGGGGTTGCGACCGGTAGAGTTTGTGGCCGTGATGTTGCCTGGTACCACTGCCCCCGTCCGATTTGGCTTTTTGATCCACCATCTGCTGCTGGCACTGTTGCTGTTGCAGGCAGACCTGCTCCTGCTGCTGCAGCCCATCTGCAAGGCTGGGCCAGGCACCTTACGGAGGCTCTCAGCCTCTGGCAAGACTGGACCTGGTCTTCCTCAGCAGAGAAAGATCCCCAGCAGCTGCCGGAGGTCTGGTGGACCTGCCGAGGGCCTGGGAGAGCTCAGCACTTCTGCAGCAGCTCTGCAGACGTGTTCCCCGAGCCCTGGGCAAGGTGGCGGCAAGCAGCCAGAGCATGGGAAGCAGCTGGTTCCCAGAGCTAAGCCAAGCCGTGGTGGTTCATGAACACATCTGTGTGGCGAGGCTGGTGATCTGAGAGAAGTCTGGCAGTGGATGGCTGGCCCTCCAGCCCCCACATGCCAGAGCAAACTTGACTATGCCTCTGCTTTTCCTTTTCTGTGCTTCAGAGGCAGCAGTTCACCCTGCCGACCAAACCCCGTGCACTGCGGGAGCGGGGTCAGAGCACCCCTGCTCTTGGGTTGGTGGTTTTGGGCTCTCACAGCAGATGTAGGTTGTAGAAAAAGAAGATGCAGACACCAGAAATCTGAGCAGTGGGTTTTGGTCGGCAGGCATTCACCGCTTGTCCTGGGAGTGAATCTTGCTCTGTTCCTGCCATGCTCAGAAGGTTTCTCTGCTCAGGTGTCCTCCTCTTCCCTGGACACCAGGTACTGCATCAACTGGGTTTCCTTGTGTCATCCTGAGTGACACCTTTCCTTCCTTTGTTGCCTCTTCCCTTCAGAAATGGGAATGCTGTCGTTATGTTCCCTCACCCCATAGTTATCATTGGTCTTTATCAGTCAGCAGTAGGGTGTTTCCTAAGTGCCTGGAACAGTCCAGTGCTCATCAAGGGTATGGAGAGCTGTCTACCTTCACCCACCAGCCTTTGATGGCCTTTACACTAGGCTCTTCCCATCTGCCCAGTTCATACAAGAGGTTTTAAGGTACAGATCTCCTACTGGGTTGCCTCAAATGTAGTGTGGCAATCACCCAGAAAAGCGTAGTGAAGGTGGACCTCCACTGCGGGAAGTCAGAGGTGCCCAGGATGGAGCCACCAGGGCTGAAATAATGTTGCTGCCCACTCTGGGGGAGGCACTTTTACTTCCAAGGGTTTCAGTGAGGGTGCTTATGGATGTTCCTGCAGTAGTTGGCCCATGTCAGGGGCTGTGATTCCTGGCTTTTTGTGTGTCTGGGAGGTTACGTTCCCTCTTTCCACGTTAAATGCAAGGATGCTGCTTGGGTCAAGAAGGCTGAAATGTTAATCTTAAAAAAAATGGCATCACCTGAGAACTGGATGGGCTAGAGACCACCTTAGGAAGAACAGGCATGCAAAGAGCTCCCGTAGCTGAAATTCCTGAGAGAGGAGCCTAGCGTATGGGGAATGGCCAGGAGTCCAGCAGTGAGCCAGCATCTGCACGGGTTTCTCCACCTACGCTGGCTGCTCCAGCCATCCCGTGCAAACAGTACAGATGCCTTCCTCACGCTGTGTTTCCAAAGCAGGTTGTTCAGATGTCAGAACGATATATCCTGACCTAATAATTCCCATCTGATGCAGTTTGGGCACGTACCTTCCCCATCACAACCCTGCCTGCAGCCCGACTCCGTCTGGGGTCTGACCGGTGTTCGTAGGGACCAGGGAAGAAACACCTCCTGGGCTGAATCCAGCCCCTGAGCTGCTCACTCCTTTGTCACCTCGATTTTGGAAGCTGCTAATACAGCTGCAATGTTGTTAGTATATCTGGGCTTCCAGAGGTCCTTCCAAATTTCTGACAGAGGGCCCTTGACTCCTTTGTCAAGGCAGTTTCCTGAGCAAGGACCTGCTGGCTGAAGACCCAGGGACACCATGCTGAGAGACAGGAATAGGCTCTCCTGGGACAGGCGCTTTTGCTTAGTAACTCTCCTGGAAGGGCTGGTTGGAAGCGTCTTGACAGGAAGTGAGAAAGGCTGGTGTGTTTGCTGATTCCCGGTGGCATATATTTGCTCTTCACTGTCACGTACCAACTGGAACTCAGTTTCTTCAAACTAAGAAAGAAATTTTGGTAGTAATAACAATCATAAAACCCCTAGCAAATGTAGACTGAAATACTTGGGTTTAATTAAAGCGTCACTGATTTGCTGCAAGAGCTACTTGCGCTCCTTCCCCATGCTGTCTCCTCTGCTGAGAGCAATGCTCATCTGTCAAGAGAGTCATCACTCGGGAGCAGTTAATATTTGCCAGGCACTTTGAGATGTCAGGAGAGACACTGCTGTAGCAACACAAAATGCTCTCCATTGATCCGCTCGTTCAGTCCCTTGGGACAGTGTGGCCATGCTGAAGAGACCTGATGTCTCAGAGCCCACGTCTTGCTCCAGCAGAATCCCACAGCCCTTTTATACAGGCACCTCGTGGCTCTGTCTCCATTTCAGATTAAAGACTGCCACCCGCCTTCCGTGCTTAAGCCTCAGACGTGTAAACACACAAGGAACCTTTGAAACCACCTTACATAAAGCAGCAGCTCATGTTTGTTTTGCCTTGCAGTCTTCATTACCCAAGATGTCTCTGCAGCTAATTCGTTGTCACCCTGCTCTTAAGGCAGAGCATTTAATCTCTTAGACAAAAACCTTCCTGTGCCAGCACTTAGGTGACAGTGTGTGTTTCGTTGCTGAATCATTATCTTGTAAAACTGTGGTGTTTTTAAGGATCTAGAAATCAGTATTTACATCTTGGAAGCATTAAGGGCCATCATAATAAGCTAGATATGTTCCTAAGCTGAGTGTTCATTTCATTACCTCCTTAACTCAGACATTATTGTTACAGTAATGATAATAATAACACGCATATATGCTACATTTGACTTCTTTTGCGGTGGCTGAGAGTCATTCAGCTGGGATGCTCTTCAGGTAGCTCAGGTTCACCTGCAAAGTGCCAAGCAGTGGGAGGAGGATGCACAGAGAAAGGGGGGATAAGAGACGGTGCAGATGACGCAAGGGAAGCGGTGGGGTAGGGGAAGCAATGCCGAGCCCACCTCTCTGTACTGAAGCCATGGGATACTCAACGCTGCAAGAAACTGCCCCCAAACCACCTTCACAGGGTTGGAGAATGCTTCTCCCAGCTACAGTCGTAGGAAAGGATGAAGTGCCATCACCAGCATCTCTGGTGGCAGTGGGATGGCAGAGCGGTGGGGGGTGGAAGAGAGGTGTTGGGGTCTGTGGGGTGGGTGCCCCTCAGATGGGTGCAGGTTGGCAGCTGAAGGGGAGCGGAGCCCTTCCCTGAAGGGACCATGAGCATGGGCTCCTAGCTTCCAACCCCAAATCCTGGCTAAGCCAGTTTTCTGAAGAGTCAGAGAGTTAACTCCTCCACACGCAACGTAATTAAGTAAAGAAGATTACGATGCTGGTCAGGGTATCCTAGCAGCAGGGTCCAAGCCACTGAAACTTTATAGCAAGCTTAAAAAATATTTCCCCTGGGGTTTGGCCATTGGATTCAGAGCCTGAGTTCCAGGCAGGTGGAGGGGCTTTAAGCGTCTCTGAGTGCTGGGAAAGGAAAGGAATCCTGGAAAGGTACTTTGGAGAAATGTCGTGGTTCAACAAATGCCAGTCTGGGGATAGAGAGCAGAGCTGGCCCAGAGCTGACGGGAAGCGGAGGGTTAGCAGAAACGGGTATGAGTGGTGGGAGGTAGCTCATGGTGTGGCAGAGAGTTGTTGCCTTGGGTGTTTGCAACAGGTGAAGGAGACCGGCTGGTACTGCAGCCTCTGAACAGTTCTGCAGCTTTCCTTCTGGCCTTCAGAAGATCTCTCCTGCCCTGTGGTGTGCTGATCTTTTAAGCTATGGTGGCTCTGTCTTTCCCAGTAATGCCCTGAGCCCAGAAAGGCTTCTGGAGACTTGGCTGCTCTGGGGAGGGGGGTTCTGCCCTGGGAGGGCTGGTGCTACTCCTTGCCTTGTTTGGAGGGCGATGGGTGCTGTGGTGTGCCAGGCTGGGGCTGTGCAGTGCCTCCAGCCCTGGCAGCTCACCGAGAGGTGCAAGTGTGCCACTTCAGGGCCTTGCGATGGGGCAGGAGATAATCTACATCTCCAGCCTCTTGGGAATGGTTTTGTCCCCCCAAGAACATTTGCTGTGCTGCTGGGAGCGCCGGCTCTGGCTCCTCTTAACTCTGTGGCTGCGGAGGGAACGGCACACAGCCTTGACAGGGAGCGTTGCTGACAGAGGTCGGCTGGAAGCTCAAAGATCAAGGAAGCAATAGCTGATTCGCCCTGTGGCGTCTGGGCTATCTGCCCAGGCTAATATCACTATTTGCTTTTGAAGCTGGGAAAGATGGTGCTGATCTGTGCCCAGCGAAGCGAGCGGGGCCCCGTGCTAAGGGTCCTGCTGTCCTGCTGCTGCCCCCCTCTCCAGGCAGCCCAGGAGAACAGCACCGGGTTATGTGCCTGATGGGTCCTGCTGAAGATCACCTTTTTTGTAAAGTATGAATGAATACAACTCTTACTCATTTTCTTTTTCATTGCTTGTTGTGTGGGAGTGCTCACTCTGGGCCCCTATGCCTGATGGGGCTGGAGGACTGTCGGGGGTGCTCTACACCCAGATTTATGAGGACAGAGATGCCCTGGATGGCACCAGGACCCTCGATACCCAGAGTTAAATATCTTGGCCCAAGGGAGGTCGGGACAAGGAGCCACTTGGTTTCAGTGGTCCCTCGAGCCCAGGGGACAGGAGGAGGAGTTGTTGGGGCTGGTTGAACCTGTGCTGCCCTGCTCTGGGTGCCCAGGCCAGGGCATCACTGGACCACCCCCTTGCAGCATGCTCACTTTCCAGCTGGGAACGGCCCTCCCGAACCTGGTGGTAGAACAAAGTTTTGGTTTTCATTGTTTCTGTGCAGCTTTTAACGTGTTAAGTGAGGTTGCGATGTAGGCTCTTACTGTGCCAGTTGTCATAGAAACTTGAAAGGCTTTTTTCTCCTATACCCCCAGCCCCTTTCTTTAAACCAAAGCAGGGTTGTTTCCCCCCCCCCCCCCCCTAATTTCAGTTCCAGTCCAATTAAAAACCTGCCTGGCCCCGATTCCCCATCTCCAGCACTGCCACACAAGGACTCGGTGTCTTTATGCTGTGCTTCCTTTTGTCCCGACTGAAGGGTGCGTGTTCCCACAAACTGGGCACTTTCCCAGTAGCTCTGGGTGGGCTTCTGTCCCCATGGAGCCCGCACCAGGGTTGGGGCTGGTCCTCAGCCCGTGTCCCTCTGCGGTGCCTCTGGGTAGGAGAAGATCCCCTTGCTCACCATGGGGTACTTCTCCTTCTGAAACCAGGGAGCTGAGTGGGCATGGCCGCTTGGTGCCTGGTTGCTGGAGGTCCCCAGTCCTTTGGTGGAGACATTGAAATAGCATCTACCTGTCCCCCTGGTCTGAACCCAGGGCTGCCTTCCCCTCTTGCAGCATGGGAGGACGACGCTGCCAGCTCAGAGCCAAGACCAGCACAGAAGCCACCTATGCACCAGCTGCAGCCCTTCTGCATTTGCTACGCTCTGCATTAATCATGAAAAGGGAATCAAGCGTAGGAAGATGGGCATTTTGTAAAAAAATAACCAAGGCTGCGTTCTCCCCTAAGCAAGAGAGCAAAGTGTTTGCTGCAGTGAGTCAACACAGAGATGCTTTTGGCATGGGAGGTAACACTCCCACCCACAGCAGCCATTGGTCCCACAGCCGGGTACTAAGAGGGAGAAGTGGGTCAAGATGTTTCCCAAGCTGCTTGGCCAGCACTCTCTGCTGGTGTTTCTCCAAGAGCTGCGAGAGGTCCTTTCCCACGTGCTCTGCTCCTGGCACGAGACTTGACAGGGACTCCTCACAGCTAGTAGGACTTCTAGCTCTGAACCTTGCCTTTGAGGAGCTAGCACCCATCTTTGCTGCTCGGTGCCTCCCCAGCTCCTCATTGCTCCAAGGCCTGTGCTATATCCTGAGTCACCCATCTTCACTGTGGTGTGTGGCAGGGGTTAGCTTTGGAGCTCCACTTACCCGCTGGGATTCACTTGTGTGGGATTTAGGTATGAAAGGGTCTATTAGACCATGCCGTTTGGCCTCCCGTGTGCTGTAGGGATGTAAATGCTGCCCACACACTCCTCCACGAGCTGAAGAGGCTGTGGTTGCCCTCTGAGAAGTATCTAATCCTCTGACCATCTCCGAGAGGTATCTAATCCTGACCCGAAACTCATTTGAACTTGTTGGGCTTCAGCTCCCAGTCCCTGGCTCTCTGCATGTCTCACTAGATAAGAGTGGTTGGCAGCGCTCTGGTTTGGGGGACGGTGGCAGAATTTTTGTCAATAAACTCAATATATCTCAAATCTTTTGCAGCAGGATATTTTCTCCAGCCCTCAGATCAATTTTGTGACTCATCCCTCCAGCCTCTCTGTTTTTTTAGTGTCCCCTTTTAAATGTGGGCACCTTAATTGCAGGAGTGTTTCTGTGTCAGTCTCAGCAGTGCAATATGTGTAACTCTCCTCTCCCCCAAGAACTGCATCAGCTTTTTTCATCATAGCATCACATTAGAGCCTTGTGTTGGGTTGGTCACCCGTGGTGACCCTTGAGCCTTTCTGGAGGCTCTCTCTTGTCTGGGATACAGTCCCTGTTCATAAATACGGCCTGAAATCCTTCTCTGTAGGTGTGTCATTCTGCACTGGGCTGCATTGACATATACAGTGTTTGAATGGGCTCAGCATTACCAAGCAACCCACATTTCACTCTCTCCTCATCAATATTTACCGTTACATCAATCTTCCTGTCATCTGCTAATTTTTTTGAGCAAGGATTTTGTAGTTTCTTCTCGATCATCGAAGACGATATCGACTAGCATGCTCCCCGTGGAGCCTCGCTAACGATTCCCCATTGACAACTTCTGTCTGAGACCTGTCAGCTGGCTCTTAATATATTTAACGTGCTTTATTGATACTGTATAGAACTATCTTCTAAAATCAGAATGTCAAGAAGCACTTAGCGCTCTGCCTGCACAGCCGTAATGTACACAGTGCCTTTTTCAGCTCAGCCTGTATTCGCTAAAGAGTGACACCAGGCTCATTTGACAAGATCTCTTATCCACAAAGACATGCCGACTGACTTTAGTTATAACTTACATCCTTTAATTATTTCTTAATTTAATTCCAGATGAGCCCTGGCTTCTGGGTCTTATGTCAGGCTGACCATTTAGTCATTAACTAGGTCATCTTCACTGCTGGGTGTGAACATTGCTGTGAAGGAGCCATTTGCCATCTGGATGTAGCAGCCCAAAGTTTGCTCAAAACAAGCAGCAGAGCCCAGAAAACTCTCCCCAGCTTTGGGTACACGTTTTCTGTGCTGGCTGTTTAGTGCTAGTTGGCCACCTTAGATGTAGGTGAGGATACTAATGGTTTAGGAAAGCTTCATCTCTCCGAGGAAGTACTTTACTCTCCTTTGTTCCCCAAACACAGAATAAGTATTTATTGACTATGTTTGCTTTTTCTGCATCATTATGAGCAGTCCTACAGTCTCTGCTTAAAAATGGTCCTATTGCTGCTTACAAACGGACCTATTGCTAGAATTTGTTTGGCTCCCAACAGTAGATTTTGCATGTCCAGCCGTGCATTCTCCCCTTCTTTTCCCTTCTTTAGTTTCCCTTATCAGTTTCCTACACATTGTAATTTTTCATTTGTATTGACCACCCTTTATTCTATATCCCATTTCCACTCTGAGCCTTCGTTTAGCAAACGGGATTTTTAAGTGAGGTGCTCATTTTCCTAACTATGAAGTTGGGAGTTTACAGACGTTCAGTGAACTCCCCTTAAAGAACTCTTATTTCTTCACTCTACTTTTTCAAAGTCTTTCTTGACGGTCAGTTTTATTCCACCTCCCGCGATGTGAAAATAGCCATTTTGCAGTACTGAGCGTGCGCAATGCTGCCTGCCTCCATCTTCTCGTTGGTCCATGGGGACTGCTGCCAGCCTGGGCTGCCTCTCTGGGCAGCCAGCGACTGCTCGACCTTTTGTTGCCTGCTGTGCATTAACTTCTGCATTGAAAAGTTATCAACTACAGTGTTTAGAAATGCATGTGGTATTTTACTGCTGGCTCCGTGAGTCTTCTAGTGTGTGACTCTCGAACACAAATCCTTCATAACGCATTATTTCTTTCTATCCATTGAGAACATATATTTAAGGTTGAGCTCCTGCAGTCCTGTGCTGGCTCAGGTATCATGTGCTGTGCCTCTTCCCAGTCCTTGATGAGAAGGTAAATCTGTTTTTCTTCAAGCACTGACTGCTAAAAGATCTGTAATTCTAAAGGAAAAAATATAATGGCATGTACTGTAAGTATACAGTGCCCTCCTCTTCCTTCCCTGCCACCCCTCCTACGCAGAGACTTCTGATCACGTAAATCATCGTAGCAGGTTTCAGTAGTGTTGAGTGCATTACGTTTCTGCTCGTGAGTGAAAATTTCCTGTTCCTCATGCTCCTTTCTCAACCTCGCTGCCTTGCATCGTCTCACGAGCTTGCTGCTTTGCCCAGCAGCACAGCACGAGCACGATCTCTGAGACTCTTTCCTGGAACAACCACAGATTAATCTGGCTTTTTATTCAAATACACAGTTCTGGTATTTTCTCTCCATGTTTTCACGTGCGGTGCCAGATAGACAGCTGGGCCACAGAACCATCAGCAGCTACATCAGCCTGCACTCTCTTCAGAAGCTTATCCTCGCCTAAAACCACCCTCACCATGGCCAACCTGGCTAGCATCTGAGCACTTTGGTGTGTGGCAGCACTGGCGGTTGCCTTGTGCTCACTTGCCAGAGATGCTGTTGTGTAGAAGAGCCTTTTGTTGTTCCTGAGCCCGCTGACAGGCAGCATCTCCTGGGAAAGACCGGCCGTTTGCAGTGTCCTTCCAAACTGATCCACGCTCTTCCCAACTTCACATTGTTTCCAGCACGGTTGTCTCCTGCCTTGCTCCAGCAGGGACCGCGTCCGAAGCCCAGTGTGTGCTGCGGGTGGTGGCTCTGCAGCCCTTCTCCGAGCCGCCTGAGCTCCCGAGAAGCAAAAATTGCCGGTGGTGGTGGAAATGACAGTATTAGCCTTGAGAGCAATCAGCCAGGTCTCTGTGAGCTGCAGCATTGGTGTTTCTCCTCTGGCTCTTTGGTCTGGGAGGGATAATCAGGCTGGATATGCTGATTTACTTGGGCTGTACTGAGCATTCTGTGGGGAGACATGTAGATAGCGCTAATTTGCTCAGGGAACAGTGTGTCTAAGGACATTAAAGGAGAAAAATCTTCCTAATTCAATTGTCTGCATTCCCAATTCAGTTGTCTTCACTGAATCCTGACAAAGCGGTGTGCACAGAAGTGAGATCTAAGGCTTTGAGCTTTCCCGCAGGTTTCTGGCATTAACAAAGATAGGATTCAGAGTAGCGCGGTGACTCCCAGGAGATGTGCAGTAGGAAGGGATGAGGGTGCAGGTGCTTGGTTGTCTCTTCAGGCTTGGGACGTCATGTAAAAGGGCACCACCTCCAGCGTCACCATCTGATTTATGGGGAAATGAATTCCTCCTCCAGAAGTGCCTCATCTCTCCATGGACTGCACAGGGAGCCTGGGCAGCTAGCTCAGATCTCTGCCATCAGTCTTGCCACTGATGGCTTTCAACATGTCCAGAAAGATACAGCTGAAGGTAGGATGAGCCTATAATAATTACTGAAGAAACGGTGGATAATGGTATTTGTACCTAATTAAAGACTTGACTGAATCAAGCTGTGGACAGTACAGGCAGGTTGACACTGGGGAGACTTTGGGACATTTTACTGAGTGGTTGTGGGAGATCTGCTAAACCCCCAGCCACAAGAAAACACCTTCTTGCCCCACAGTAAATGGAGATGCGTGCAGTGCTTTGAGGAAACGGGCTGAAGAAGGAGGCAAAAGGAACCCTAGGGCCCACAAAATCCCATTTTTACATTTAAAAATAGAAACCCCAAGCCTTCCAAAAAACTTGAATGCCTCAACAAAACCTCTGGAGCTGACAGTGCTCAAGCAGGGGCTGTTACAGGTTTTTCTTTGCGGTATGAGGTAGGAAGGAAAAAGCACCCAGGGAGGGAAAGCTCAGCTGCATTCATTCTCCCCCTCGGATGTCAGAGATGCTTTGTTTTCCAGAAGTGCTTATTATTCATACAGCTATCTCATTAGACAGCTGAAATACAGCTCCAGCTTGGGGCTCATCATGGCCCAGGCCCTACTGCGGAGCTGTGCAGTGTCGCGGCTTTCCACCCTGTGGGAAGTCCTGCCGGAGCCGGCAGGATGGTACTTGGCACCTGCCTTTGGGCACCAGTGCCGGTGGTAGTTTGGTCATCTTTCCCCCACTGCGTTCCTCTTTTCTCCCTTTGTCCCACGATCCTAGGCCACCGTCTAGCAGATGTGTGGGCTTAGCATTGCTTGTCCTGAGGGTCCTTCAGCTCTCAGCAGCAATCTTCCCAAAGAAGGTACAGCACAAGAGCTGCTATCTCCAGATGTTTCCCTTGTTCACAGATGTTTCCAGTAAGCCCCTTTGCCTGCACACAGCATCTCGGCTGCCTGCATTGGGGCCAGGTTGCCAAGCCCGGTTGTGCCGGATCCCTATTCTGCAATGCGGCTGCTTGGCTTTGCCATTTCTAGACCGACTGGATGGCTCTGAGGATGAGGACTCTGCTTCTGGGCTTTTATCGAGCTTCTGTGTCCCCCCACCTCCCCCCAGCTGGTGAGTGATGCTGGAAGCTCTGGTTTGAACCAGAAACCAGTCTCAGACTTCTAACCAGTTTCTAACCATCTCAGACTGGTTTCTAACCATCTTGTTTTTGCTGCTGCAAATTACTGGCTTCACAAGCGATGAAGCCGATCTCTGAAAGCCGGGGAGGAGGCAGCGTGGCTACCGCTGAAGACATTGGTCCTGCTTCATTGAGAGTGGCCTGTGGAGTCCCACCTTTGGGATTTTGTTGGCTGGCCGGAGTCACCAGTGCTGTCACCAGGAGGGACCACGTGCATCTCGGCGCGCTTTGCTGCAGTTGGCAGTGAGTCCAGCATGATGGATCCCACCTCCTCCCACCGGTGCAGAGCGTGGTCCTGGGGGATCTCCTAGCCACAAGACCCTGCTCGCCTGAGCAGCAAGGGACACTGGAGGGGGTGTCAGCTACAGCAAATGTGAAACCCTAAATATTTGTACACAAAGGCCACGCTAAAATCCCCGTCCCGGTCCAGACATCAGAGGTGTCATTTTTGATTTCCCTAACACAGAGAGAGCCCTTTCAGCCCTGGCCTGCTCAGACACTGCAGCTTTAATGTCTAAGCACCCAGCATGTTTCCACTCCCCTCAAATGCATCAATCAGGTCTCCATGAGGCTCTGAAAGAGCCAGTTTGTTAAACAAACACACTTAGTGTAAAAAGTTTATTCCAGTTAATTAGGACTTCATTGCAATGGAAACAAATTACCCAGCTGTCATCTGCCAAGGCAAACAGCAATGGGGGAGAGGGGGTCCTGGCCAGGTGGGAGACAAACAGCCATCTCAGGCAACCTTATTTATGGCCTTTTTATGTATTTCTGTATTTATTTGGACATTCCTGAGCTGGAGAGCTGGGTTATTGCCGAGCCGCATGCCCCAGCACTTGCACGGCGTAGGCTGTCACCAGCAGCAGGTTACCTGCCGTGGGGCTCCCGGGCAAAAAGCCAGCACTGGCCCGGGCAGGCGCTGCCCGTGGGGACCCAGGGGCTGGTGTCTGTGTCCCTGGGCACCTCCCTTTGGGCTTGTCCGGGGCTCTTGCTTCAGAGACGGAGGTGAGGTGCTGGATGTGCAAGCGATGGACAGGTCAGGGCGAGCTGCTGGTCCCTGCAGATGGAGCAGCGGGGTAGGGAGGCACTCAGGAGGGCTGGGGGCTGGTGGTCACTGGGAGCTTTGCCTGAGCCAGGGACTCCCACGCTTCCATGGTTCCCTGCCCTCGCAGCAGGGTGCCCTGTGTCTGCATTGACCCTGGGTACGAGTCCCCATCCCCACTGTAGCCTTATTCTCCCCTCCCAGCCCAGGCGTAAGCACTGTCTGATGAGGCTCCCATTCATTTCCAGCTCATTTTATTTAAACAAACACCCCATCGACACCCTTTTTTCCTCCTAGAGCTTTTATTGAAAAAGAGGGAGAAAGGAGGAGGGATGGGGGGATAGGGAAGCCGGGAGGCACGCAGGGAGCAGAGCTCAGTGGGAGCCGGAGGCCATGTGATTCCCGGGGGAGCGCTCGGGGAGCCGGGCAGGATGGTGCTGGCTCCCGCAGCCGGCGCGCGGAAGTGACAGATAAACCCGCGGGATTAGCAGCGTGTATCGTTGCAGGAGAGCAGCATCCCCTTCCTGAAGCATTAGTCACCCAAGCCTGATGCCGGGGCGGGGGAGGCAAGTGCAAGTCATCAAATTACCTCCTCCCGCCTGCTCCCGTCCCGTCCCGCTGCTCCCAGGTGGCCTGTCCTTGCTCCGTGTCCCTCCAGCTCTGCCCTTCATAACCAGAAGGTGGGCTATGCCAGGGCTGCCATGGCCAGGGTGGGGATAGGCGGAGGATGTTGGACCCAGGGGTGGATGGGTGCAAGCAGCACATCTCCACTTGGCCGCGGAGATGGTCCCCCCTGTTGCAGTCGGCAGCGTGGTGGATTGGGGTGGCACAAGCATGGGGGCTCTCCCGATTGCCCTCGGGGATGCATTCTCCCCTGCAGGCCTTGGGGACGTGGAGGACAAGAGCAGGTTTCTGCCCTTGTGCTGGGACCTTCCAGCGGGCTTGGATTTGTCTTATGTGCCTGGTGGATAAACCCAAGGCTCTTCCACACTTCTCATCTACCGCAATCGCATCCAGGCCAGATTTTTCTGGTCCTGTGAAGTCCTGAAATTCACATTTGAATTTCACATTGCAAGCGAGTTGCCATCCGGAGCCTTTTATACACTTTCCAAGAATGTTTCTGTTGCCTTATAGCTGTGAGATCACCGTGGCCCATGCTCTGAGCTTTCTGTCTGTGGTGGCACGGATTCAGGGGGGTGGAAAGCCTGGATCAGGGCACGCATCCTTGGAGGGGCCAGGAAGGGGGCGTATAGCAGAGCCGAGCACTGATAGCTACAGAGATGAGTCCTGAGACCGGACTGATCTCATCTGAGTGATGTGGGAAAGATGGTGACCAGCACTGGAAAGGACAGATTTGGCTTCGTTTCTGGAGCTTGGAAGGGAGCAGAGGAGGGATTGGGGAGTTTGGCACAAGCATCTTGGTTCCTCGGAGTCGGCTGGCCCATCTTGAGAGGTAATTTGAAAATACAAAGATGAAAAGCAGCAAGGAACCTCAGCACCACGTTTCCCTGCCTGAGAGCTGGGCTCTGTTGGAAGTAGCCCACTATTGCTTCAGAGGCAGCAATGCCCCTTTGGTCCCGCAGCGACATGCATGGGGGTCCCAGTGCCCCCACTCTCCGCAGGAGCCTCGGTGGGCAGACCCAGAGCGTGGGGTGCCAGGCATCTTCCTCCTCTGGCTGGCAACCCTCTATTATTAGGGATTTTAGCTTTCTGTTTCTAGATTGACTGTTGTCAGTGTTTATTTTTAGCTCCTCCAGTGCCTTGCAGATTCCTCGAGGGATTCTTTCCCTCCTACAGGTTTGTTTGCAATGTAGCCGCGTTGATTTGAGCCACAAGCAGGAGCTGTCAACGCCAGTGGGGGCTGCACTGTGGTGCTTGTGGAGCAAATTACCTTTGTGGGTTTATCTAAGGTTGATGGGTCCATGGGGTCCAGGCGCCCTGGGGCAGCCACCCCTGCAGAGACCGGGGTGCTGGGAGGGAGCATCGCTCCCACCTACAGCCGCTGGTGCGGATGCCTTGCAGTCATCACTCAAAATCACTGTCAAAGCATGCCAGGTGGCTGTTGTCCCCCCTGCTCTTCTCAGCACTGCCCTCCCCGAGATTTCTCTCTTTTCACTACCCAGGGGAAAAAATTCAGATCAGCATCACCGTACTGGCTGTGTGGAAACAAAACCCAGGGTCCTCCTGCAGCTCCGCAGCCAGGTTGGATGGAAATTTTTAAGCATTTTTTTAAAGCCCTGCATAAAGTAATTCAAAACAAGTTGCGAGTATATTTTGGACTCCGGCAGAGCTGTCGTCGTCGCCTCAGTTCGCCCGCTGGCTGTCGCAGACAAGGGCTTACTTTGAGTGTACCCTTCTGCCGAGCAGGGGGGGAATGTTTTCATTCCTAATTTAGAGCATCCGTCCCACTGGGGTCCAGCCCCCCGTCTCTCACTGCGCCCGGCGCAGCACTGGGAGCCCGGGAGCTCCCTGCAGTGAGTTTACCTGTCACCACCAGCTCCAGGGCTGTGCTAACATGTTTGTTAGAAAATGTGACTCTCTTTGGACTTAGCCTCCTTCTTCTCGCCTTGGGTTGGTGCTCGGTGGGGGATGTGTGAAGGTACAGTTTGTGCTCTGTTTTTTCCAGGATTTCTGTTATTTTGTAGAGGAGGGTAAGTTTGCTTATTTTTAAACACCTAAATATAGGTTGATATTCAGTATAGGTTTGCTGTTTTTCCTGGGGAGAGACAGCGCTGGGAGGTCCCGTTCAGGTATAGCTTTGGTGGTGGTAGCTCCATCCAGGAAAGTGTGTTTTTCTGAAGCGTTGATCTCCACGGGCCGCTCTTACCCTGGGAGATGAGCACACACTTAAGTGTTTTGTTGGACCTGGTCCTGTAAAAGCAGAGTCCCTTCAGCAGCTGAGGGAACCAAAACCAACGATTCAGGCAAACCTGAAAGCCACTCGCAAGGCCACGAGAGTTAGATCCCCTTGCAGCAGCAAGGCCTGAGCATCATGGTGTGGCAGCTCCTCTTCCTCTCCATGGATTAACCAGCTGCAAGGAGGAGTAAGGAGAGCAGGCACCATGGCCACACGTCCCCAAGGAGTGGGCGGTGGGACACGCTGAAGGAGAGGACAGGGACCAGTGCCTGCAGCGGTGCTTTTGGTGGCTCGTGTTTCACAAAGCCATTGATCAGCCATCACCTAATGGTGCTTTCTATCATGATCGGGTTATGGCTGGCTGAAATCATGCCCAGGATTAGCAGAGGGGCTCGGGGTACCTCTGCAATGAGCTAATGTCAGACTCCGCTTTAATCAAGTGACCTGGTGCTGGAGGTGGGAGGTTTTGAACATGGTCCCAGGTGCTACGAGGTGCTGGGACCACAGTGGACTTTCCCCTCTCTTCTCTCATCTGTTTTGCTATTGGGTCTAACTGCAGCTTTTCTAGGGTTGAAGTTGTCATTGAGGCTTTTCTGATCTTTATTTTTATAATGTTCATTAGCACAGTTCCTATCAAAGAACAGTACATTCCCTCCCTGTCCTCATTTTCTCCCCGGTTAATAACCCTTTGCTGCTTTGGCTCGTTTGGAAAAAGAGACAGTAGCTTTGGGAACGACTCCTGGTATAATAGACAGACGTCAGCATTTTCAATCTGATCTGAAAAGTGGCATTAATTCAAAGAGAGGGCTCAGTGAAATGACTGCAGAAGGCTCACGTTACGTGCCTGGGGAGCATTGAGCCAACCTGTATCAAAACGTGGCAGTGTGCGTGTGTTCCTCCGAGCTGTGGAGAGATGCTCTGAACCCAGATGGTTGCTTTTCCTTTCAGAAATGGGCTGTAACAGCAGCCTCCTGCTTCTCCCTTCCCTCCCTGAGGCTCTGCTTTGGAGATACCCATTGCTGAGGCTCAGGGTGCAATGAAAACCCTTATAACAGGGTTGAGTGGTGCAGAAGACCTAAGGTGAGAGAGATCGTACAGCAAAGGCTGAGCTGTTGCATGCGCCACGGGTGTTGGAGGCACATGCTGGGGAGCCGTGTTTTGGCTGGGGTTGGATGGGAGGTGGTTATGGTTTCTGAGCATCTGCTCTGCTCCTGAAGCCCCCACCATCTTCCTCAGTTGGGTTTATCAGTGCTGAGGAACAGACTGACGACACCAGACTGAGGTTTGAAGTGAGCAGGGACAACCATTGCAAGACCATGCTCCAAACTTTCTGCATTGGGGGGCGGGGGGGAGTTAAGTGTCGGCGTTGCATCCCAGATGCTGAACCCGTGGGCATTAGTGGCACAGCCCCATCCCGAGAACCCGCGGGTATTTACTGGAGCCTGCTGCTGGTTTGGGGAGAGTCAGGAGACCACCTGCCTGGTGGGACCCTTCCCTGTGGAAGCGGGGCTGAGTCACCTCAGAGCAGGGAAAAGGCTGTGTCCGTTGCGTGGTTTCAGTAAATCTGGGATTTAGTTCCAGGGGAGATCAGGATTGCTGTGTGAGTTTGGCAGTCAAGAAAAAGGAAGTGAGAGGCACCAGCATGATGCCCTAATTCTTGGAGACAAGGTCTCCCATCTTACCTGTTGTGGCCTTGACTGTTTCAGGGTACCTTTTCCACTGTCTGTGAAAAACACAACTGTCCCAGAAACATCTCTAACTGCTGTTCTCCTCCAGAGCAGAGGGCCCAGCTATGCAAAAAAGACACATCTTTCTGCACAGCCTCCAGAAACTCAGCTGTCAGCTACAGCGTCCTGTGGACCTGCTGGCTGGTCGCATCAAAAGGCGGTTTGCTCTGAGAAGTTGGAAAGCACTCACTCTGTGACAGCCTGGATGGGGTTGCAGCGAGATGTGAAGGGTGCTGTGTCCTGGGGGACCTGCCTCCCATGGTGTCCCCACCCCACAGGCAGTGTTTGCCGTGCACTAGGATGTGTTTTCGGCAACGACCTGCAATGTGTTCTGTGCTAGAGGATGGAGGGGGAAGACGAGACACCTGGAAAGCGTCCATGCTGCTATTGCCAGCGTGAATAATCCACCTCTTCTTGATTCTTCAGGGCTAGAGGTTTTCTCCAAGGACAAACCCTCCCGTGGTTTATCTTTCACTGCTGGCTGTTTGCTTTCTAAGAGTCTGAAACCACTTTTGAAGACTTCAGGCTCCCAGCAGCCAGCACTGCAGAGCACACCATGCTGGGGTTTTAAGTCAGCTGGTGCAGTCTTACGTCATGGGTTTGTCATCGTGTTTCTGTGTCGGTTGAACAACATCTGCTTGCGTTGATGGGCAGATGTTGTCCAATGGTGGAGAGGGCCTTGCACAACCATGGAGCATTCTCGTGGTCTGACATGTGAAGCCCAAGCCCACGATGAAAGACAGATAGCAAGAAGGTCACCCGCCATGATTCACATCTCGAGCGTTGGCTTTGCCCAGTGGTTGTGGTCTTCGCTGCAGGATTCCTTGGTTGGAAATGAAAGTGTCTCATCTCCTGCATCACTCCAGGCTCGGTCCAGGATGAAATGCAACCCTCTCACATCTCTGTCCCCCCCCCCGCCCTCAGTGCCGTCATGCATGAAGGGCATTTTAGGTGCGGGAGCTCTGCTGATGGGCAGTGCCTCATCTGGAGGACATCAAGTGCCGCTGGTTCTCCTGCTGGGAGCTGACTCTCTTGCATGAAGAGGCATCTGTGTCGGAATAAAATGCCTTTCACTGGCCTGGCTGGCACGGCCATCCTTCGTGGGGTCTGAGGAAATGGGCCTGATGGTGATTTAATGATCCTGGGCATGGTGTGGTGTAGACAGCTGGCTTCTGAGGAGCTCAGCTCCCTGTGGGTGTTCAAATAGCAAAGGCCAGTCTCTGCAGCCCTTGGGGATAGGTGGATAATAAGAGTTATGGGGAAACTGAGGCACAGAGGCTTTAGCTCATAGGTGAGGCCATGCAGCCCAGACTGGTGTCCTTTGATTTTCATAGTACCAGACAAAAGCCATTGTGCTGGGTCCTCTCGTAGCCTGGCCTGGAGGAGGACCCTATCCCCATGCTCAGTCCCTTGCTGTGGTCCCTCACTCGGCCAGTCCTTGGCCGGATGCTTGCTGGAGACGTGCCCCCCACAGGGACCACATCTCTGACAGATCACAGTGAGGTTCTCAGCCCTGGAAATGGCTTTAGCCTGTCCCGCTTGCCTCCTGCTGCAGCGCATCCCTCCTCCCAACCATCGACGCTTGGCTTTTGAGTTGCTCACATCGGAGCCGAGGCCATTTGCTCTCCCCCTAGGGCGGCGAGTGCCTCTCACTCTCCCTCGCCTTGTTGCTGGAGTCCCTCATGCCCCAGGCGCCAAGGAGCTCTCCTCTCACTTGGCTGCAGAAACGGGCTCAGCATCCCAGAAATTCAGGCTTTCATGTGGGAGCCAATAGTCACACAACCTCCATCCAGAAACCATCATTATCGGCCGCTTGCTTTTTCTTGGTTTCTTTGAACTACAGCTCCCAGGATGCCTGAAGATATGCAGACATCCCGAAGACAGTGGTTTCCCATAAACTTTTGGGGTTTCATGCTTTGCAGGCAGGAATGTTTTTATTGCGTCGCAAATCCCTTCAAGTCCCTCAAACCTCCGTGGCGCTTCCCTGCCGTGGGGCAGACGCGGTGGCTGGAGGCGGCCGCGAGGGAGGCACGCCAAGGGCTTTTCTCTCCTGCATTTTTCCCCTTCTTGCAGAAGGGACCTTTGTAAATCCCTGTCGTGCCTTTTCAAGGGGACTTTTGGACTGGGAGGAAGTTTGGACGAGCTACTGTTTGCCTGTAGGGATACGTTTCCCATTCTCCTTGTCCCGTTATTTCAAGGGCTGTTAAGCAGCGACATACATCCCATGAGCATTGCTGGGCAAAGCAGAGGGGAGATGCTAACGAGCAGGTGCCTCGGGCAGGGTGGCAAGGAGTTTTCACTGAACTGGGAAGAACTGGGGATGCAGAGAAGAGAAAGAGATGCAGATTCATGCACCGGTGCAAGAGAGCCCAGCAGGCTGGGTTTTAAATCCTGACGTGCTCACAAGACCTAAGGGAAAACCAGAGAGGGAAATTTTCCTTTAGCATGGGGAGATGTTGTAACTGCAACCTGGTGGGTCCCCATCTCCCAGCCCCCAGCGCAGATCCACTCCTGGGCCAGGTGAAACGTCAGGGGACGGTGCATGCTGTGCACAAGTCCCATGGGTGCCCCCACAGCTCCGCATCTTCCTGCTGCCCATCCTGGGACAGGGAGGAGGGTGCTGGGAGCGGAGCAGGGTCTGTGGCATGGACCCAGCTGCCCCTAATAACAGCTTACTTTCTGTAGGAGAGGAAGCGCAGAGGGCAGAATAGGGCTTTATGTAACTCGATGGCATTTTATGGCATTGTTCTTCTGACCGTAAAAATACTTTAATGAGTTTTTCCCATTTGGTGCTGGTGAACACCAGTGTTATAGTCAGATTCGTGGTATTTTGCCTTCCTCCTTTTTCCCTTTGGTTGGTTAAAAAAAAAGCCCAAGATCCTCCACGGGTTGGGTTTTGATATGTATTTCTTCTATAGATGCTACTTTACCAGTTTGAGGAGCTTTGTGAATGAAACACGGAGGTGCTGGTGCCCCCCAAAGGTGGGGGGGCCAACCACCAACCACCCGGCTCTTGCAGGAGGCAGCACAGGCATGGGTTGTGTGTGTCCCCATGGGACATGTCCTGGCCCTGCTCTGCACTGTCCCTGAGCAGCGAGGCCAGCGGGATGCTGCTGGGGGTCTGTTTCTAGGTGGGTGTCCTGGTGCCTCCAGGGTCTGGGCTCGTTCCCTGCCGCCCCTCTCCCGTCTTTCCCTGCAGCCCCCTGTGCAAGCACACCTGCATGCACAAGCACACCCATGTGCACAAGCACGCCTGCGTGCACACACAGCTCCTGGCACCTGCCTGCCTGTCCCGACAGCGAGCGATGGTGGCAGGCGGTGTGGTCCGCTGGAGGAGGTGGGTGCCAGCCCAGAAAGGAAAACCATTGAGGCTCTGCGGCCAGCTCACGTTAACCACATCACTCCTCTCCTGCACTTGGAAAAGCCTGGCCGACTGGCAGCCCAGAATAACAAGCTTTTCCATTCCTGCACGCAGCGTCGTACGCGGGGCCATTTAAAACAAGAGCCGGCTCCAGCACGAGTGCAGCGCTCAGACTAAACAACGGCACATCCCCCGGGGCGACTTGTCCCCTGCAAAGGGGGATCAGGCTGAAGTCACAGCTGCTGGGGCAGATCGGGACGGCACGGTGGGGATGCCGGGACAGCATGGTGGTTCCTCGCTGTGTGTGGGCTCAGCCTGAGCGGCAGCCAGAGCAGGTGAAGGAAGATGAAGGTCCCAGGAGAGCTGAGCCCCTCCAGGGACCTCCTCACCCATCCATGCTGATTGCACATGAGGAAAGAGATCTGTTGGGTTTTGTCCTTTTCTCTTTTTTTCCTTTATTTTCCCTCGTATCTTTTTAATTAGGATAAAAGCTTTAATTGCTAGGGGGGAAATTCTGAAAACTAGCTACCAGGGCTGTATGCAGAGCTCTCCTGTCCCCTGGCAAGACGGGAGCAATTCTGCACGTTTCTCTGCCTTGGCAGACGTACATTCGAGCACACTCACGCAGCCCGGTTGGAAGAGCCCAAGCTCGCTGTCCTGCTGCTCAGGAAGGAGCGATATCTTCATTAAAAATGATAGTCAAGGGAAATGATAGAATTCTTAAAAATAAGCAAAGTGATGGGGATTTTGCCCAAGGAAAGGAATTTTTGGCCATTTTATTTTGTAGGTTTTATTTAATTGTTGTCTGTAGATGGTTGGACTTTTGTTTTTAAAGTAGATTAAGCTAATTTTGAGGGTGAAGCATATTGGTACATGCCATTCATGAAGTGGTGCTCGTCAATGATATGGTTTATGGCAGGGAGTCAGAAAAAGATCTTTGCTTACATAGAATCATAGAATAGTTTGGGTTGGAAGGGACCTTTAAAGGTCATCTAGTCCAAGCCCCCTGCAATGAGCAGGAACATCTTCAACTAGATCAAGTTGCTCAGAGTCCCATCCAACCTGACCTTGAGTGTTTCCAGGGATGGGGCATCTACCACCCCTCTGGTGGAAGTGCTCATCAAGCCACTTTCAATCATTTATCAGCAGTCCTGGCCAACTGAGGAGGTCCCAGTTGACCGGAGGTTAGCAAATGTGACGCCCATCTACAAGAAGGGCTGGAAGAAGGATCTGGGGAACTACAGGCCTGTCAGTCTGACCTCGGTGCCAGGGGAGGTTATGGAGCAGATTGTCTTGAGTGCCACCATACAGCACGTACAGGACAACCAGGTGATCAGGCCCAGTCATCATGAGTTTATGAAAGGCAGGTCCTGCTTGACGAACCTGATCTCCTTCTATGACAAGGTGACCCGCTTAGTGGATGTGGGAAAGGCTGTGGATGTTGTCTACCCAGACTTTAGTAAAGCCTTTGACACCGTTTCCCACAGCATTCTCCTGGAGAAACTGGCTGCTCATGGCTTGGATGGGCGTACTCTTCACTGGGTAAAAAACTGGCTGGATGGCCGGGCTCAAAGAGTGGTGGTGAATGGAGATAAATCCAACTGGCAGCCAGTCACAAGTGGTGTTCCCCAGGGCTCAGTATTGGGGCCAGTTCTGTTTAATATCTTTATCAATGATCTAGACAAGGGGATCGAGTGCACCCTCAGTCAGTTTGCAGACGACACCAAGTTGGGCGGCAGTGTTGATCTGCTTGAGAATAGGAAGGCTCTGCAGAGGGACCTGGACAGGCTGGATCAATGGGCTGAGGCCAATTGTATGAGGTTCAACAAGGCTCAGTGCCGGGTCCTGCACTTGGGTCACAACAACCCCATGCAGCGCTACAGGCTTGGGGAAGAGTGGCTGGAAAGCTGCCTGTCGGAAAAGGACCTGGGGGTGTTGGTCAACAGCCAGCTGAACATGAGCCGGCAGTGTGCCCAGGTGGCCAAGAAGGCCAATGGCATCCTGGCTTGTATCAGGAATAGTGTGGCCAGCAGGAGCAGGGCAGTGATCATCCCCCTGTACTCTTTGCACTGGTAAGGTCGAACTTTGAACACTGTGTTCAGTTTTGGGCCCCTCACTAAAAGAATGACGTTGAGGTGCTGGAGCGTGTCCAGAGAAGGGCAACGAGGCTGGTGAGGGGTCTGGAGAACAAGTCTGATGAGGAGCGGCTGAGGGAACTGGGGTTGTTTAGCCTGGAGAAAAGGAGGCTGAGGGGAGACCTCATCGCTCTCTACAACTACCTGAAAGGAGGTTGTAGCGAGGTGGGGTCGGTCTCTTCTCCCAAGTAACTAGTGATAGGACGAGAGGAAACGGCCTCAAGTTGCACCAGGGGAGGTTTAGATGGGTTATTAGGAAAAAATTCTTCACCGAAAGGGTTGTCAAGCATTGGAACAGGCTGCCCAGGGAAGTGGTTGAGTCACCATTCCTGGGGGTATTTAAAAGATGTGTAGCTGTGGCGCTTAGGGACATGGTTTAGTGGGCATGGTGGTGTTGGGTTGACAGTTGGACTCGATGATCTTAGAGGTCTTTACCAACCTAAATGAGTCTATGATTCTGTGATTCTCTCTGGGCAACCTGTTCCAGTGTTTCACCACCCTCATCGTAAAACTTTTCTTCCTTACATCTAGTCTGAATCTCCCCTCTTTTAGTTTAAAACCATTCCCCCTTGTCCTATCGCTATGGGCCCTACTACAAAGTCTGTCCCCATCTTTCTTATAAGCCCCCTTTTAAGTATTGAAAGGCCACAACAAGGTCTCCTTGGAGCCTTCTCTTCTCCAGGCTGAACAACCCCAGCTCTCTCAGCCTGTCTTCATAGGAGAGGTGTTCATCCCTCTGATCATTTTTGTGGCCTCCCCTGGACCCGCTCCAACAGTTCCGTGTCTTTCCTGTGCTGAGGATCCCAGAGCTGGACGCAGTGCTCCAGGTGGGGTCTTACCAGAGTAGAGGGGCAGAATCCCCTCCCTTGACCTGCTGGCCACACTGCTTTGGCTGCAGCCCAGGATACAATTGGCTTTCTGGGCTGCAAGCGCACATTGCCGGCTCATGTCCGGCACCACCAGTACCAGTACCCAAGGACCCCCAAGTCCTTTGCTTCTTTTAAGCTTCTTTTAAGCTGTTCTACAGCACCAAATGGAGATAACAGGATCTTAGTGTGACAAGGTGGCAGGCGTGGAGATCCCAGCCTAAATATTGCTTAGAGTCTGGAGAGAGAGGAAACTTCCAGATCATCTTACCTCATCTTCAGGATCCCACCTCTTCCAAAGTCCCGCAGCCCTGTTCATGGGCCACATTTGTATCGGTGGGCGCGGGGTCTCTCGGCAGCATGTCCCACTGCCTCCTTGCTGTGCTCACCCATGGGATGCTTCCTGGCTTGTACCCACGTAGGGATGGGTTCCCAACAGGATTGTGCACACCCATGGGTGATGACGGTGCCCAGGGAGGCAGATGATACAGGTGCAGGTCCGTCCCCTGCAGTGGCACGGGCATGTTGGGGGGCTGCAGGGCGCAGCGTGACTCACCAGCCTGTGGGCATGCGTGCCCAGCATTCTCTGTTCCTGCATGGACAGCTGTTGGTCAGAGGGGGGACAATTGTTATTGTCAAAATGCAAATGAATAAAATCATTGTTTTGGCAGAGAATTTTTAGGGGAAGGACATGCAAATTTACCTTCTGTTCAGAGTGTGCATTGGTATTAAAATACAATGTTTGAAAGCCAAAACAAAGGAACATTTTAATTTGGGACTCATCAGATGGTTCCTTCTGCTTGGATTAGCATCAAATTCTTTGCAGCAAATGCTGTAAGTTTGACAAAACTCTGGTTTTCAAAGAAAACAAGAAAGAAGTTCTAAAAATGCCATCCATTTCCAGGGATTGTTGCTGCTTTCATTTGCCTCCGCTGTCGTGAAGTGGCTGGCCTGGTACTGAATACTGGACAGGCCAACAGGAATAGGCTTTGGGAAACACAAGTAGGATGTGTGGTTGGGTTTCTTCCTGGATGCTGTTTTAATCTGACCTCTAAATAGCTCAGAAAAGTATGCCCGGGGTTCTGCTCGGAGGCGCAGGACACGGAAGGTCTGGTGGGACCTCGGAGCACACCTGAAGGGTGCTGGCAGACCTCACCACCAGGGTGGGAGTGAGTGGGCAGCAGGGTCATGAGGCTGTCCAGATTGCTGACGGAAGCTGCACTGAAGGGATGTGTTGTGTTTCTTTCCTTGGCTTTCTTTATAAACACCCTCCAAATAAAACCTGCTTTTCCAGACCGCTCGGAAACAGCTGCGCTGCTTATTTAAACGCACCCGTGAGGTATCTCCGTCCTTTCCCCCACTGCTTCCCTTCTCCGCTCATCCTTGGGTACACCTCCCCGCCTTGTGTTGCAGATCAGAAATAGAGACTAGCCACCAACTTGCTAATTGTAACGCAGCCTGATAATGCCAACTATAATTAGCTGTACGTATCAAAGCGGTTTTGCTGGCGGAAGTTTTTTGTGACCCCGTTATCATACTTTAAATAGAGGATCCCGTCTGCTCTGCCCGGCTCCTGTGCTGCAGAGCCAGGTCCTGCAGAGTCCAGCTTGGTCCTTCCCAGGAAGCCAGCGCAGCATCAGTCTAGGTGCCTGCATCTGCCAGGCTTGTGAAGAGCCAGGCCTGGCAAAGCAGCGCTCTTTGACAATCTTTAAGCGCTGCTTATGCCCCCCAATGCGTGGCAAATGTCGGCAACCACTGAGAGATTTGCTGCTGCAAAGTCCCTTCCCTGAGTCCCTGGTCACCACAGCTGGCTGGGCGTGCTGTGCCAGCAGCACAGGGCTGCCCTGGGTTGTGGTTATCGGGGTTTTGCAGCTCTGACCCATCTCTCCTTTACAGCTTTAGGGTACTCATCAACCAAGAGGTGTCTCACGTTGATGTGTGCTGTGGCTCGAGGAGGAATGGTTCAGGTTCTCTGAACTGTTCAGGGTCTCAGAATCAACTTGTCTAGAGCTGCAGCATTGTGTCCCAGGGCTGTCAGACATCTGTCCTTCTTCCCTCTTGTCGAGACCTCTAGCTTCTTTACCATCTCGTGCAACTCCTGCCACTCTTTCCCCATCTGCAGCATCCCCACTGTCCCTCTCTCTGGCCTCAGGAAGCCTCAGCATGCTGGCCAGCTGTCCTCCCCTTGCAGCAACCCCCTTGTTGGGTCAAAACAGGCATCACCAGCTTTGCTCGGTCCCATCAGACTGACTGGTTTAGCTTGTGAAGACTCATCCTCAGCAGGTGAGTGAGCCAGCGCAGTCACAGAGCTCATCCCCTTAGCAGTGCAAAAGCCTTTGGCTTCTTCTTTGCAGCATCACCCAACCGCAGCACATCACACAGCTCACAAACCCGGTGTGATAACACATGGAAGAGTTTGTTTGGGTGGATATGCCTGAATTCATCACTTGCTCAAACTGTGGCTGCCCGCAGCTGCTCTGTTGCACTGTCTAATCTGTCCTGAGCTCGTCACGGAGGTAAACAAGCGCCTGTTCCACTGATGTGCTGTTCAACACCGCTGTGCTCAGGGGGGGAGAGATTTCCTAATGTAATAGCCTGCAGGCAGACCTTGGGCTGTAACAGCATCAGATCCCACAAACTAATCACAGTTGAGGCAGCGTGAGAAGTGGGACACTGAAGTCCTGAAGGAAACCCAGGGACTCGGAGAAACTGTCAATGAGTTCCTCTCCCTGCACAGAGCCAATGCCCTGCCCTTCGGGTGAGGAACCAAACCTCCTGAGATGCTCTCTGCTGCCCTGCCGCAGGGAGTGCAAGCCCAACCGAGTTCCAGTGCCGCTGCCTTGGGGAAGGCGTCTCACTGCTGTTTGGGTTGAACTGTTCTGTTCTGGCAGGAGATCACCCAAGCTTCCCATTCCCAGGCCTGGGCAGCATCTGGGGAGTTGGGGGTGAGCCCCCAGAGGTGCGGCAGAAGGGCAGTGTCCCATACAGGCGTGGGAGTTCATCAGCAGAAGCCCTGGGTGGGCAACCTTGGCAGGCAGTGATGGCCACGTGCAGTCAGCGTCTGTCCTTGAGCTAAGGGAACACATTGAGGGCAGGCTTCGGTCAGGGGTCCCCAGTGCTTCTCACCCATCACTCACCTGGACCTAAGGTGTGCAACATCCATTTGGGCTTAGGAAGTCCCTGTGGGCAGTGTCCTGTGCCTGTCACCCGATGACCCAAAACAGTGGTGGAAGAGCTCAGTCCATGGCTTGTGCACCCCAGCCCCAGACATTGCTCATGGATTTAGGAGATTGAGGAGGAGGAACGTGAGGAGAGTGGAGTATGTGGCTGTCTGCAGGTCACCAGATTCCCTGCGTTGTCACTCATGAGCCCACAGAGATCGGAGACCAGTGGCCAAAACCACTTTCCTGAGTGGTGAGGGCAGGGGCAGCATGGGGTGGCTCTTGGGGCTTCCTCCTCAGAAGCTCGCTTGGGGACCCCAGAAGTTTTGGTGGAAGTCGGGGCAGTTTCCAGCATCACTACCTCCACTTTCTCCCCTTCTCAATAGGAACAGATAGCGAAGCAGGACCGAGCAGGGTGGCAGAGGCTCACGGCATCCTCTGGGGATGCCAGTGGGGTTTGGTGGCACATTATTGCATCAGGAGTGCCACAGAAAGCCCAAAGCCAGCAGAGGTTAGCCCGAGGCATTGCTGTCTTCTACCTGGTGGTCCCTCCGCAGCTGAGCCTGGTCCCCCTCGTCTGAGCCCTGTCCTTCTCATCTGAGCCCAGTCCCACCATCTGAGCCCGGTCCCCCTTGGCCGAGCCCGGTCCCCCCATCTGAGCCCGGTCCCACCGGCCGAGCCCATGCAGACTCGTGGTTATGTAAAGCCCCGGCGAGCACGACCGGGAGATTCTTCAGTGTCGGAATCTGAGTCACATGGGGCTGTTTTATTTCCCCCTCTGCTAATCTCGTTTCTATAGAAACAAGATTGGGAGGAAAAAAAAAGAAAAGAAAAAAAAGAGCCAAGCACAGAGCGAGCGAGAAACCTGAGGTGATGGGTGAGGGAAGTGGAGGTGGCGGATGAGGCGGTCGGGCGGCGCGGGTAGGAGCAGGGGATCCCAGCCGGGATGGGAGCGTGCCTGTGGTTGCGTATGTCGAGGGGACAGGGACTCTCCCAAAGAGCCACTCTCGGATGAGCTGCTCCTCCGGCGGCAGGCGATCGGCAGAGCCAGGAGGGAAGGGAGCAGAGGCTGTGCAGGTGAGTGAGCATTGCTCGCGCAGCTCCCGAGCATCTTTCCCCGGCACGGCATGGCACAGCACAATACACCGCAGCTGTGCCTGGCTCACCGGGGGTCCTGTCCCCGGCTGCTGCTTTGGGGACACGCTCGTGGCTGGAACCGCGGTCGGTGGGTGCCATGCCTGAAGTGTGCTGCTGCTGCAGCGGGCCAGTGAACAGGGTTTGCTGGAGCGGCGTTCACGGTTGACGCTTGCCCGGAGGCTGGCTGCGTGTGCGCGGCTGTGCGGCCATGCACATTCCTTTTCCGAAGCCTCTCTCTCCCAGAAGGCTGCTGCCTGCTCGGGAGGCACCTTTCCAGAGTCGATTATTTTTCCTCTATTTTATTCTAACTGCACCTGTGCAAATAAAATGCTCACAGGAGCCAAACCCCACAGCTGCAGGGAGCGCAGAGAGCTGTGCTCACTCCCAGCCCCGCTTGCCCCGAAGCAGCATCTGGCTTCCCAAGGCCAGGCTGCAGCCAGGATGCCCGTGGGGATAAGCCCAACTCGAAAGCTGGTTTTGCAGTGACTGTTCCCAAAGGGAGGACCGGCTGAAAATGCTGCTTGTTTGCCTGCTGCCAAGTGCCTGGGCTGCCCACAGCCACTGCATGGCTTGTCCCGGGACTTTTGCTTGCCTGTGCTAATTCAAGAGGCTTGCAGCTGCCTGCCCGGAGCTGGGTTAGTTCAGAATGGCGTACAAGCACATGCTGGCTCCTGAGTCTCGGGCTAGGGAGTGCAACAAGTGGGAGTTATTCCTGCTTGGGCTAAGATATCTCCATCTCTGTGGGATGGATGGCTCATGTCTGTGTGGTGGTGAGGGCTTTGGCTGGGCATGTTGGTGGAGCAGGAGTGTTGCCGGCGCTGCCAGTTCTGTGCCGATGCCCGTGCCGGCACTGCCTCATGACCTTGGTTATCCCGCACCCACGGCACGGTGCAGCTGTACCTGCACAGACCGCAGTCTGCCCTGCAGCTCCAGCCACAACATGGCCAGGTCTTGCAGTGCCAGTGGCTGGGTGAGGCACCGCACGAGCACCTGGGCTTCTGTGGGCAGACGCTCACTCTGACAGCTGCAAACTGCTGAAATGCACTGCTTTTTGCAGAGGCAGCCCATGATGTCCCTCCAAGGGCCACTGCAGGGGAGAGGGAGGGCCATGGAGCAGAGGGGACAGGGATTTTGCTTGTCATCACTTTCCAGTTGTGGCATGGTGTGGGGGACGTGGCAGTGAGGCATTGCAAACCCCTGGTCGGATTCACGCCTGTGCATGGCTGGTGAAGCCGGAGGGATGAATTGAGTCCCTGTGTATTTCTGTACTAAGTCAGCTTTGGGAAATGTCATTGCTCATCCGCCTGCCTGACCAGCGAGGGGGTGGAGGGCGGCACTTCAGACCCTTGTCCTCATCCAAAAGGGCAGCTGAGTGGATTTTTGTGCTGGGATGCTGCGTCCTGTGATGGCTCAGTGAGCTGGTTGAGCCACAGGCAGGACGTGGCCGGGCTGCCAGCCTGCCGTGTCTCTGCTCTGCCTGCGTTCCCACTGCCTCAGCGAGCCGGGGGTTTTGGCAGTCACCCATGCTGGGGGTCAGACCCCCAGAAAATGTGCCTGGTGAAGGGATGAGCATCAGGCTAGTGTCACACAGCACTTTCGGGCAGCGCAGCTGGCCTGGGAGCTGTGCCCTGCGCTGAGCCAGAGTCTTCCCCCTTGGCTGGGCTGAGCTGTGCTGGCAGCGAGGGTCCGAGTGCTGCTCTGGGCACCCTCTGCTCCTCCTGGTTGAACACCCTGGGGGCCCATCAGCACACACCAGGCTGGGGACAGCACTGTCCCCATCTTCCTTCAGCAGCAGCGTCTGCCTCTGGCTGCCCCTTCCTGCTCCACGCCTGCGGTGAGGGCTGGGTGCTGTGGCTGATGCCAAGGGGTTGTTTGCCACGCCAGGTCCTGCTGCCCCCATGTGCGCACAAAGTGGTGGTTTTATGGGGGAGATGTCGCGTGTGGACTTTGCATCCCCACGCCCCGCCGGCAGCGGCATTCCTGCCTTCCCAGCGCTGCCAGCTCTGCTCTGCCGGGAGGTTTGGAGGGAAGGGCTGAGGATGGGTATTGCTGCAAGAGTCTCCAGGGCCGATAATTATTTATGGGGAAAAGATGCTGTGTTCTGACTTAAACACTGACATGGGACTCTGAACATGTGTAATCTGGCTGACAGATGGCAAGTCATAGAGGTGTGATTTATGATACAGCACAGTAGCTGAACAACCTCCTCTGGTTGTCAGGAGACAATTCTTCCCAGCTCTGCGGTTGATGTTTCAATTGATGGTTTTCCCCTCGTGTCCCCTCGGTTCCTCGGTGACATGCCAGGGAGCCTTGGCAGGTGCCGGTGCAGCAGGCTGGGTCCACCAAGCCCCGGCAGCGCCAATGCTGAGCTGCTGCAGAGATGCTGCTTCTTATGGTGGGCTGGGCAGGCCACCCCAAATCCTGCCCGGGCTGGACCATGAGCACTCCATGCAGCGGGCAGGGCTGGGGGAGCGGTGCTGGCCTTGTCCCCATCCCATGGCTGGGAAGAAGCTGGCTCAAGGCGGCAGTGGCTCCCTGGGGCTGTCTGTTCCCCAGACCCGCACTTGTGGTGCCAAGCATGCTGGTACTGACGGGAGAAGGCATGAAAATCTTGCCCATCAGTGAAGTGCACAAGAGGATGGATGCCAACAGCCATAGGGAACCTGCCTTACTCGCATAGCCTCTCCGTGCCTCAGTTTCCCTGCCTCTACCTTAAGATCCCTAACATTGATCTTTCTCAAGGGACAGGGGCATCTATTAGTGTTTGGAAAGCACTTGGGAAATAAAAGTGTGGTCCCTGCAGCATCCCCCTCCCGTGTTAGAGGCTCACTGCCGCTGCCACCCGCAGAGCACAGACCCGGGGCACAATGCCCAGCGCGGCTGCAGGAATATCCTGACCCTGGGAGCATCCCGACCCTGGGGGACCGGAGCAGCCCCAGCACAAGGAGCTCAGGAAAGCTGACCCACAAGCAGGGCCTTGGAGGGGCGAGGGGAGTAGGGCAGAGCAGGCTGCCAGCATTGGACTGCGTTTGCCTGCGTGCAGCCATGGCAGAGCAGGTATGATTCATTCCCTCTTCTGCAGTACAGTTTATGTAAAGCAGCACTGTATAAATAACCAGATGATATACTGTAATGTGCTCCTGGCTTTCTAATTGGTGATGCTTCTGCTGGAGCTTTTGGGTCCGGCAGAGGTGAGAGGAGGCTGTTTCGTACCAGGTTGAGAGAAGCTGGATGAGTTGCTGACAGCTCTCAAGGAGGAGGTGCTGGCCCATCACAACGGTCGCAGCCATCTCCCTTAACATGGCTGTGAGCAGTTGGAGGCGGTGGGTGAAATCCTCTGTGGCTGGGCAACTGCTAGGCTGGAAGGTGAGTCTAGAGGGTGAAAGCAGCACCCAACATCTCAAGATTCTTGGTCACCTTTTGGCTTGTACGATGCTGTGCCGTGGGGGGAGTGACAGCGAGGCCACACTCCCCCAAGCACCCACGTGGCTTCTCCAGCCCCGCCGGCACACCTCGCATGAGCCATCCCTACCCCCAGGGACTTATAATGCTCCTTCATGTCGAGCCCTTTCGGCACGTCACTCTGTCTTCCCCTGCCGGCTCTTCTTGGCAGATGCTATTGGCTCTATCCAGTGGCTGCTCCTTCCCTGCTTGGGGCAGGTGGATGCATCTGAGTAAACCTCCTGGGTGTGTAATTGTCCCGGTGGTGGTGTTCACAAGACGCACGTACCAGCACGACAGAGGCACTTGTTTGTCGCGGGGGACAGCTGCCTTCTTGCATCCGTGCAGGTGGTTTGGGATTTCCCAGGCCCTCCATCTCTGCTGGGGACCAGTTTGGGAGGGGTGGCTGTAATGGTGCAGGGAGCGTGGTGGGTATGGGGTGAGCATAGCAAACAGGACAACGTTCTCCAGGCAGTCCCCAAATCCGAGGAGATCAACATCCCTAGTGTCCTGGCAGCTGGGTATGGAGTCCTCACCCCTGCAGGGTAGCAGGAGCCTCTCCTGGGGAGGTGGAAAGCTGGGCAGTGTTAGGGCTGCCGCAGTGGGAACAGTCAAATGCCGCCAAGGAGGTGCTATAGGAAGCCAGCAGCACCCATGCCCACCACCCAGCCCCATCCCTGGGTCAGCCCTGAGCCCGGCTTGCTCCGGGGTCCACACCGCCCTGGGGGCTGCTGCAGAGCATCAGCGGTCAGTGCCCACTCCTCCCTAAATTGGGATCTTATTCATTACGGCCAAGCTTTGACACCAGGTCAAAGGAGAGGCAAGGTGGTGGGGATGGTGTTAGTGCAGGGCTCTGCTCGATGGGCTTTCACAAGGCGCCTGGATCGCTCCTCTTCGAACGCCTCTTCCTCTGGCTGCGAGCCGGGGGAAGCTGGGGTTTGGGTTTCTTGTTGGGTTTCTTTTAAGGCAAACCTCATCCTTTACATCAAAGTAGTATTTCTTCTCAAGAATGTAAAGAATGACCCTGGAAGGTCTGAGTGGCTCTTTCCCAGCGGTGATCGGAGAGACGAGAGCCTTCTCCAGAAAGCTGTCTCCACCCCGTCCCCAGCAACAGCAATTCATAAGCTGAAAAATAAATCAATAACCCGAGTTAATGAATTGAAGATGTCTGTGTTTAAAATGTATCAGGAAAAAAACTGTTAGCTGGTCGTGGTTGGCTTAATTATTGTGAGGAAAGGCAGGGAGCTCTCGTTTCTGAGAAATACCTTCTTTTCTTTCTTTTTTTGGAGGTATTTTCTTTGGTTGAAGCCAGTCAGGACTCGAGAGGAGAGGAGGATGGGCTTTAGCAATGTGTGTAGGTTCAAAGTCTCCCCTCAGGTCTGTTCCTCATCCCCTGGGACCTCTGTCAAATCGCTCCTATCCCCTTCCCTGCCCAGCCCGGGGCCAGCTGAGCGGTGGGAGCAGGTCATGCTGGCGCAGGACCAAAGGAGGAGGAGAGGCAGCGGCCATGCCAGTGTGCACGGCAGGGCTGGCAGATGGCACCAGCCTGGTTGTGTGCCCAAGTCAGGGTGTCCCAGCTCCCCAGGCTGCTCCTCCCTTGCTCCCACCTCTGCTCCTGGTGAATTGGCAGCAGGGATGGGTTGTTGCACCGTGTTCGGTTGCAAGCGGGGGGTGCTGGCCCTCGGCACAGTGGGCACCGGGGTGTCTGCGCGCTGTGGACTCAGAGACGGTGCGGTTGTGCCTCAGGACAGTGGTTCTCTTCTGGAGGGAGCCAGGGTAGAGGGGGGTGTGCAGCATGGCCCCAGAGCCTGGGGATGCTCTTCGCCCTGGTCCCAGGAACTGGGACTGACACTGGAGCATCCCACCCAGCAGGAAGGGGCTTTGTCAGCGCAGGCGGGTCCTGCGGCTGAACCCGTTTGCTCGCAGGTGTTTCTGTTTCCTCCCCCAAAACATCTCTGACATGGGCTGATTTCCATGTCAGCCCTCAACAGGAAAGCCATCTCAGTGTTTGAGAGCCCCAGCTGGGAGTCCACAGGGGCTCTGGGGCTTCTCTGAAGGAGCGTGTGGCCGTGGCAGAGGTCCACTTTGCTTCTCTCCACCGATGCTTCCCTGGCTGCCCGACCCCTCTCGGGCAGGCACTGCAAGAAGCAGAAGCAGCCGGCATTTCTCCAGTGTTGGCCATCACTGGTTGGCATTTGGGCAGGAGCATATGACCTAGGGAGGTGATTTTGCTGCAGTGAGGAGCAGGACCTGGTGCTAACTCAGCCTGCCAGGCTCACAGCTTCGGTTTTGCTAACAGCATACCATGGACCCGTGCTGGTCCTGGCTTCACGAAGCAATGCTAAACCTGCTACTGCTCCACTTCTTCCCCCCGAGGCTGGTACCACCCCATCCCAGTGCCGCTGACACTCCAGGAGCCCCCTCCTTTCAGCTCTGAACATCACCTGGCATTGTGCCGTGGACCTGCCGCTGGGAGCCGGGGTGCTTCAGTGACATTAATGCCTTTCCTCTCCCCTTCCCCAGGTCGGAAAGCAGCCTCTCTAAGTTTGCCCACCGCTTGTCGGTTAAGCAGAAGCAGGAGAAGAGAAGGAAAGCTGAGTATGCCTCGGCCGAGCTGTCTGCCTTCCGGCCCAGGTCTCTGAGCATTGAATGGTAAGACCTGCAGGACAGGGCTGGGAGAAAGGAGCTCCTGCCTCTCCAGTCCCCCTCCTGTCCCCTGTCCCCACTGCTGCCACTCTCTGTCCCTGTCCAAGCAATGTCCCATGGGACAACACCCCTTCAAACCCCTCCGTCTGCTGCAGAAGCTCCCCCAGGGTATCAAGGCAAAACATCCCCCCTCACCCCAGTACAAGGAGCAACGGGCAGCCCTGGGCGGCTCCTTCCTTGGGGGGCTGAGCCATGGGGGTCTTTTGGGGCTCACGTGGGACATGGACATGCGTGTCTGCTGGGCTGGGGCATGTGAGCGCATGACCTCTGGCAGCCCCCACCGCCAGCTGCTCCCCTTCCCTTCCCTTCCCTTCCCTTCCCTTCCCTTCCCTTCCCTTCCCTTCCCTTCCCTTCCCTTCCCTTCCCTTCCCTTCCCTTCCCTTCCCTTCCCTTCCCTTCCCTTCCCTTCCCTTCCCTTCCCTTCCCTTCCCTCCCTGCGCTCCTTATAGGAGCTGCCGGAGGATGCATCCCACGGTCCCTTGCTGCCCGACGCACCTCCGTTGGATAAACCAGAGCTGAGAGCCATGGCGGGATGGCCGCATCCCGCATGGGGGCACCGGGAGCCACAGGGGCACCGGGAGCTGCAGGGACTCCCTGCTAGCGCCGTGCCTGGGGTGAGTGGGGTGAGGGTACAGGGCTGCCCCAGCATGAGCCACCCCCCAGGGCAGCCCCATATGCCCACCCCGGAGGGATGCAGTGCTCCCTCCTTCCCCGATGCTGCTGCTGCTGCGGCACCTGTGGGGCCCCTCATGCCGAGCACAGGTCTCAAACTGCAGTCCCTGCTTGAGCAGGGAGTAATTTATCCTGGGTTTCTAAGCTCTGATGCAACAGCCTTGGAAGTAGATCACAGTGAACCCTCCCAGCGTTAGAGGTGACCTGCTAAGGATATTTAAAAGAACTGGAAATTGCATTGCTTTCTGCTTCCTTAGATGGATAAAGGAGGGTAAAACTTTAAAAAAAAAAAAGAAAGAAAAAAAGAAATGCTTAGAAATTGCAAGAATGTCGAATTTGGTTTTTGTTTTCCCTGCTTTTTTTGGAGATCTTTCTGGCATTTATTGCATGTTCTAACACTTCAGTGTGAGGTTGTGGAGTCCTCCTCAAAGGCTTCCTCTATCTGTGAGGTTAGTTAGGCATCAAAGCTAACTAGGTATTAATGAGGCCAGACAAAGAATTTAAGCTATTTGGTGACAGATTGCTTTCTTCTCCAGTTGCACAACTTTCTTCCCTTTGCTGAAACGATGTCATCAGGAAAGCTGTTCTGCAATTACTATGAATCTTCCAAATAGACAAATATGTGAATTTGTAATATGCCAAATAGGAAAAGAAGCAAAGAACTCATTAAAAACAAAGTTTCTCTTTATTCATAATAAAGAAGCAAGAGGAGTCAAGAAATCTTTTTTCTCCCTTTAAATGTCTCTCTGAAGCCCCTGGATCTCATTTTAGCCCTGCTGTGTCAAGGTATATTTGTGGTGCATTTTCACTTGCTCTGTAGCATTTTGCTGGGGGAAACCATCTGTCTTGTATTAGTTTGCAAAGCACCTTGTACAGCAGCGACACCGCAGCAGTGGTAGATGATGCTATTTTATGGGGTTTTGGTAAGCCAGCTTGGAAATGAGCTCTTGGTGAGGAGGAATTGCCTTTGCCTTCGGTTTGCCACATGTCATTGCGTTGGAGATCGAGGCTGGAAAGCGTGAGGCCTGAAAGAGAAGGACCTGATGTCACCGCTCCTGCAGGGACACAGGCATGGCTGGTCTGGCCAGGAGGAGGAGAACTGCCCTGCGGTTGTGTCTTTTACCTGTGGCTGGAGACATCTTGAGCTGGATCAGACGTCCAGCCTGGCAGCCGGGCTTAGGTGGGCCGTGGTGCTGGGACTCGGGTGCTGGGACTCGCTGGCACTCAGCAGCAGGACACAGCAGAGGGGTGACCCAGGGGGGTCGTGGTGACGAGGAGCTGAGTGGGCAGCAGTGTTGCTGCCAAGGACCCTGCCCACCGCCTGCTCCTCGACCATCTCGAAGTGCTTGTTAATCCTCTCCCTGTTGCCGTGGTTAAGCCGACAACCTGGGAGCTGTGCTAGCTGTGTTGTTGCTGTGCAGGAATTTAATTGGCTTTTACCTGCACACAAGCCAAATTTCCAAAGAGCGGCTGGGGGCACCTGCACACGAACCACAGAGTGCTGCCTCCCCGGCAAGACAGGCACACTGCAGACAGGTTTTCATGCATGCCGGCGGTGCATGTGCCTGGTCCACACGTGCATGCTTGCCCTTGGAGAAGCACTCGGATGCTTTTCCCATGCAAGCACCAGCCTCCTCTGCAGCCGCGTCCTGCAAAGGGAGCACCTGGCCTTTTCCCTGGTGTGAAACATCGTTTCTCTGCATCCCTTGTACGTCTTCAGGGACCCGGGATCATCGTAGCAGGATCAGCGTGCTCGGTTAGTCGCTCCAAACCATCGTGTTGCACACAGGGAAGGGGCCTTTGGAGCCACAGGTGTCGCTGCCCCTGCTTGCCCCGTGCCTTGCACGGGAGGTCCTGGGCTGCAGGCAAGGCTGCTGCACCCTGTGGCCGACAGAAAGCATGGCTCATGCCCTTGGAAATCTACAGATGCCTAGTTTGGTTTCCAGAGCAAATATTTACATGCATCAAATCTGTATGTATTTATAAGCTTAACCCAAGGTCATCATTGCATTGTTTTACCTGCCTCTGTGCAAAGGGTGAACATCCACGCTGTGTACGATGGGAGGTTCAGCCCATCCCATGCAGGTAGGAGGGCGATGGAAGAGTGAGGGACTGTGTTTTCCCAAATCAGCGGCCTCTGAGAATCCTGCCCATCTTAATCCCAAGGCTTGAAGGCAAGGAAGGGCTCCTGGACCTGCTCTTACCTGTTGCCAGGGAGGAGGTAGAGATTATAAGCACAGCATCATCAGTGCCCGTTGCTTTGAAAAGCTGGGTGTCAGTCTGGCGGAGGGATTAGTGTTTTCTGCCTGAAATGCCTACCAAAAAACCATCAGTCCAACCCCTTGTGTCTCTGCCATAGCAGAAAGCATCCTTACCTCTCATGCCCACACAGGGCAAGCTGAGCCAGTTTTCCAGTTCCCAGTTGTACAGTGCTCAGGTAGGGCTGGATGGAGCCGAGGTAGAAGAGAAGGAGCTGTACAGCGTCACAGTGTCTGCCTGACACCGTGTCCCCTACACTGAGCGCTGCCAGGTAGGATGGGGACAATAGATCCCTTCATCTCCCCTTGGCCCTTCTCCCTGTCCCTGGGGACACCTCGAAGCCCTGCGGGGCAGGGTCCCTGGGCGATGGCAGTTCTCTGGGCCAGGAGATGCAGTTATTTGCTACCACAATAAATAAGGTGCTGAATGTCCCACACTGCCTACCCAAAAGTGCAGGGATGCTCCCGTCACAGGTCTCACGGTCCATGCGTCCATCGGAGCACATCTCCCCTGCTCGCCGGCTGGGACGCGCTCACGGGTCGTGTTTCTCCCCAGGCACAAGGCAGGCTTTATTCGCATGGCACGTGTTTATGTGCTGCACTGGGCAAGCGGAGCGCGGTCCTGCTCCTGAGCTCGGCCGTCAGTGAGCGAAGCCTCGTTAGTTCCACTTATTAAAAAAAAATTGCTGGGGGGAAGGGAGAGAAGGCAAGGAAAAAATGAAGTATTGAGAAAACACTTCTTTCATTCATATGTTGTTTACTGAAATAAATACTTCATTATTAGGCTTTTTTTAGGCTATTTTTTTTAAAAGCCAGCACCACAAAGTCCCCAGTGTTAGGGCCCGTGAATGTGCCGTATCACCTCAGCCCGTTGCTCCCACGAGCCGGTGTCTTGCTGCTGGGAGGTGCCCGGAGAGAAGCACCGTGGGGGGCAGGGTAGTGCAAGGCTTTCCCAAGCTTGGGGGAGAAACCTGAGGGCTGCTCCTGTCTGGTTTTATTTAGCTTTGCTGATTCCTTTCTCCTCCTCTTTGCTGGACGGTGCATGCTGTGGCTCGTGAGGCAGCTTGAGCTCCAAATGAGGCAAAAACTGGCAATTGAGGCAAGGAAGGATTTTGGGTCCAATTTATTAAAGCTCTGCTTTCTGCTGGTCTGTGATACTAATCTAGTTCCAAAGCCTAAATAGCACGAAGGCGTGCAAGACAAAAGCACTCTTTATTTGAAGCTCGCCACCTTCTGCTGTTGGAGCGAAGAAGTTGAAAGCTGATGGCTCCTGTGGAGACCTCCCGCTGTCCCTACAGCAACCCCAAAACGCCAGCAATCCCTTTTCTCCCCCCTTAGGGGGAAACACGGCAAAGAGAGCCTCCGCTCCTCTTGTGCATGTCACCTGAGAAATGATCCACATTTATCTTGCCTCTTAAGCGAGTCTTAATCCAATAAAAGGGCTGCAATCTGCTGGTTTACTCTTGCGTGTGCAGAGCCTGGGAGCCTCTGTCCCGCTCTCGCATCCTTCCAGCTCTGGTGCTCATCGGGAGTTCCAACCCCGGCAGGTTTGTCCTCCTGGCATCCATTTGTCTCTTCCTTTTCCTTTCCTACCTCTCGGTCTGGTTTTCCTTCTTCCATTTGTTCCTCTGCTTGTCTTTTCCCGTACTCACCTCTTGTTGTCCACCCTGATTTTCTTCTCTGTTTTCTTCTTCTTGATTGTTTACTTCTACTTGCTGCCTTTTCTATTTGGGCTCCTCGAGTTGTTCATGTCAGACAGCCTCCCTGTGATCCGTGGTCGGAATAGCTTATTCCCATGGTGGCTCAGGAAAAATGCAGCGCATTCCTTGCTTCCCCCATCCCCTTATCTCGGTTCTGCTCGTTGGCTGCCCACCACGAGCTGTTAAAGCAACGCTGGCAGGAGCATGTCGTCTGGTGGTTAGAGGCAGCCAGCCAGCTCGGGTTCAGTCCTGCCTGCGTCTTGTTTTGCTGCCTGACCCCTGGCATGTTGCTGAATCTCAGATCCTCGCTTCCCCTCTGCCGAAGAGGGGGATGCGCAGAGACCTGCCTGCCCAGCAGCTTCGAGTGCAGACGGTGCCCACCCGGATGGGAAGGTGCAGAGTGGTTTTCCTGCGATGTCCCAGCACCGGTGCTGAGTGTAATGGCTGGCGGGCATCCCTCTGCGATGAGACCGCGGTGCCATGAGGGCAGGAGCTGCAGCCGCCGGACACAGGAACCACGCTGGCACCATCAGGCTGGCAGAGGTGGCACACACGACTGCTGCCGTACTCTGCCCCGTGTTTCAGGTTTGGTTATAAAGCAAAAGGTTTTTAATGGAAGAGTTTTCATGAAAGTTATTTAAAGTTTTATAATGCAATAATATTCCCCCTTTGGGTTAAAGTGGTCTCGTGTGGTGCGGAAATTCTCCCTAAATTGCTGTGCCTGGGGCATGAAATCTGTGCCATGGAGGTGCCTGGCACTGCTCGGTCTCCTTCCATAGCTGCTGTCAGCTGACGTGGGCAGGCAGTGCAGACAACCTGTCCCCATCTGCAGGCTCCTCACCTTCTGGCACCCAAGTGCCATGGTCCCAGGGGGCTGCAGAGCCCATGGGAGGTGCTGAGCTGCCAGCTGATCCGTCTGACTGTTCCTGAGCCAGTGCACTGGAGAGCTGCTACTGCAAACCTTGACGAGAGCCTTGCACTGATTCCATTGCAGTAGTCTATGGTCATACAGGACTTTCCCCAGGACCCTTTGCTTGACAGTCGTCCATTTGCCAGGGGGAGCCAGCACAAAGTGAATTGTCAGCAACTTTTTGGGAGACGGGGAGGAGCAGCATCGTAAAGACAGAGGGGTCAGAGCTCCTCCGGGTTTCACAGCCCTACTTGAGCTGTCTTACTCTTGACTTAGGCCACATGTCCAAGGGGAGGCTTGGAGCCCCTTCTCTTCCCAGTTGAGGAAGCTCTTAGCCTGAGCGAGGGAAAATAAGAGGGAAAACCAGGCCCTGAGCCTTTCAGTGGAAGGGGAAGAGTGCCAGGGCCTGGGAGGTGTGTGGGCATCTGGGAGCCAAGAGATGCTCTGGGCAGGCTGAGATGTGGGCACCACGTCTGCACCGGCTGTGGTGTGGGGCAGCCAGCCTTGCTGAAAGCTTCGCCTCCCCCATCCCACCGGTCCTGGCCATCGATTCAGGGTGAAACACAGCCGCCTCCGGCTCGGTTGTGCTGAGCGTGGGGCCTGGACGGGCCGGCACGGCGTTGAAATGAAACGCGAGGCGCTTTGTCTCGACTGGGAGCGCTTTAAGCCCTCGCTCGGGAACAATGGCCAAGCTATGGGGTCATTTGTTCTGGTATTTCAGCAGCTCCTCATGATTTATGGGATGTTTTGTTCTGCTGCTTGTCTTAGCTTCCCCCTCTCCACCCTCCCCGTCTCCATCCCTTCTCCATTTCAGCTCCTCCTCCCCCCGCTCCCAATTCCCCTAATAGCTGTGGAGCCTCTCTGCCTTATGAAGTCATGGTATCTGTGACTTATTGAATTAGCCGTATGGGAGCTGGACGTCCACACCACGCTGTGGTCTGCCGGGGCGTCCCGGCTACCCAGGGAGCCAGCCCGCAGCAGGGCCCCTTGCCCAAGGGCTCCGGGCAGCCGGAGCTTCCCCCCGGCGTGGCAGATTGACGTTGCCATCAGCAGGCTACTAGAAAGTCGGTTTACGGGCGATAAATGCGGTCGAGAGGAGCTGCAGCCCCAGCGAACAAGGACAGCCCTGTCTGTGGAGACCCCCCTGTACCGGGGCAGGAGGGGGGGCTTGGCTGCCTGCTGCCGGTGCCACCATCCCCCCACCCTCCCAGGACACCTCTCCATGGGCGAGGTGGACACCGGCTAGGGAGCCCCAGAGCTTTCGGTGTTGAAATAAGCATGTGGTTCAAGAGCTTGGCTTTATCCCCGGCACCCTGAGGATGGCCACGGTCAGTGCCTCTGCGTGTATGGAGGGAGCAGGAGTTTGCTCTCCCGCAGAGCTGGTGGGACAGTGATTCACCAGTGACTGTGAGGGACTTGCTGATGGGAATGGGGAGGAGCGAGCCCTCAAAATAACTCCCTGAAAGTTGTGTTTGCCTTTAGGAAAGCATTTGAAAGGAATTATTTATTTGCGGAAAATCACCTTTTATCCTCATTACCTATGAGTCATCTGCAAACAGATAGAGGCTTAAGGGTAACTGCTGTTCACAGTGATGCTGATGCTCCTGCTGCAGCCAGTCCTTAGCCCGGACAGGGCTTTGCAATGGCAGATGAGTCGTGGTCCATGCAGCTCCACTTCTGCCGCCCCGTGCTGCCAGCAGGGAGCTGGGAGCACCCCGACGGGTGTGGGTGGGAAAGGAGGGCAGCACAGGGGGAGTTCAGGGCCATCAAAAACTGTAGGGTCTGTGCAAGGCTTGTGCCTCTGTTCCTGATGCCACAAGCCTCCATCAGTCCAGGTTTCATCCTCGTCTGGGGAAAGGCAGCTTGGTTTGTGATTACAATGAGGCTGGAGAGGTTGGGAGAAGACCAAGGGCCGGATTCTCTCTGTGTGCAGTGTTGTGACCTGGTGCTGCAGGCTCTGGCTCCAGCAGGTCCAGCGGTCCTGTCTGCATTTGTTTCTCATGCCACTTCAGCAGGAAAAATTGAGCTCTCTGGGAAAGTGGCAGAAGGAAAATGTTCAGAGAAGACTGATTTCCAGGTTCTCCCTGTCTAGGACCGGAGCTCTCAGCCAGATCCCTTCCTCACTGAGAGCACAGGAAGCACATACCATTTATTTAAAAGACAAATTTAAAATATTGTGTTGATGTGTTGTTCTGGCCACTTTCCTCTGCTGGTAGCTGGTACCTCCAAGCCCCACTAAGATTATTTCTCAGTGCAGCATATCCATTATCCTCAGCACGCTTTGATTTCTCTCAAATAGCCCATTTAGAATCACAGAATCATTTAGGTTGGAAAAGACCCTTAAGATCATCAAGTCCAACCATAAACCTAACACTGTCAAGTCCCCATTTGCCTGATTTGTTTTGTTTTATTCTCATCATTTCTCTGCCATTTCCCATGGCTTGGATCTGCAAAGCAGGATGGATGCCTTTGTCCCTGCTGAGGAGTGTGGAAGATGCTCTTCATCCTGCAGGATCTCCACTGAGTTCTTCTCCATGGATGTGTCCATGCCCAGAACGTGCCAGTTGCCTGGATTTGTACAGTAGGCAGCCGAAGCCCCATGGTTATGCTGGAGGGAAAGTGCAGAGATGCCACAATCCTTGGTATGAAGCGGAAACCTCATGGATGTCTGAATCGTAGTGTGGGTCAAGCCCTTCCTGATGGCCCCATGGATTCTCCACACCAGCCGGTATTCGCATAGTGTCAGTGCACTAGATTTGGAGGCTCTTAGCTCTCCCAGTCTTCTTAGCCACCACACAAAAAATATCTCAATATATTTCTTTTAGTGGGAATATCGATAATAGTCCTGGTTTCCTACTAGTGGTCGGGTCTTCGGACCCGCTGGCTTTGAACCTGGCTTCTCCATGAGCCGATTTGCACCTGGGGAAGAGCAGTGCAGATGAGTCGTGAGTCTGGAGCAGCCCCAGCAAGGCAGGCAGTCTGCCCCAGCCCTGAGGCTGCCAGGCTGCGCTTCCCTAAGCCCTGGGGACAGCTTTGCCCTGGGAGCAGATGGGATTGCTGGTCTTGCTGCTGATTCTGCCAGGGACACCGGGTTCGGGAGACACAGGAGCATCAACGTTTCCAGGTAGTCCTGACAGCTAGCACTTTCAAGGTATTTGAGTCCCTTAAAGAGCAGTAGTCCCTGTTGCATAGGTTTTCTCTGCTCTTAGATAGTTTCCTACTGGCTGAGACAATTCTGCCTGCCAGAGCTTCAGGAACCTTCTGTTTATCTTCCTGGAGAGCATCTCTCGGTGCCAGGTCAATATTGGACCTACTGGCTTAGATGCTGGCAGGATGGGCAGCACTCAGCAGAGAGGCCAAACTGGAGGTAGGAGTCAGCCCAGGACACATGGGACACCAAGGACCAGGTCCCATGTTAGGATCTCTCTCCACCTTTGCTTGAGTCTTTCCTGCTACCTGCATACTCTTCCCCATGGCTTTGCTTCACACCCATCCCTCTTACCCACCTTTCTTCTGCCGGCTTGCTTGCTTGCTTTTCAGGGGAGGTTTGTGAGCCCAAGTGAACTCCACATCTGCTGAGCCTCATGCCCGGTGGAGGTCAGGGAGAAGCAGTTATGTTCCCCTCTTCACCTCACTTCCAGATTTCCTCCTGTTCTCCCCAGCGTTGACATATTCATTCATCTACCCCAGTGCATCCTGCAGTAGCTCACTCCCCAGGGCCATTCCTCTCCCCGTCCCACTTTGCCTCTGTTGCCTTTATTTGCACTGTTAACAGGGAGGGTGGGACAGGGATGAAGATCTGCCACAAAGAGCTGTTGGGCAATGTGGAGGAGGTTCATGCTTTACTTTGTCCAAAGTGGAATTGGACAGCTGGCAGCAGCTGCCAGTGTCATCATGAGAAACTGCACATGGTATTCACTCTGCCCATGGTGCGGAGATTCACCTGAGCCCCCTCCAGGTCTGTTCCGACAGAGTCTGGTTTCCATCCAAGAAGTGTCCCAACAGGGCCTGTAAGGACTCACCAGTTAGTCGCTGGGAGGCAAATCTCTCCTGCCTGAAGTCAGGGCAGGCTCCATACTGATGGTCTGCTGTGAAAAGCTGTTTCTGAGCTTTGAAAAATGAACATATGACATTGTGTGGTGGCATTTGCTAAGCATGACCACCAGCGCAGCTGCTGAGCTGAGCAGAGCTCCCAGAACCATCTCTTCTTGGCATTATCAGGATTGACTCTGGCCCACTGCCCCAAGAGAAGCCATCATCACCTTCGGCGGGATGCTGTGGCTTGTTGAGTTGATGTTCTCCATGCAAACCTTACAAGTTTCTGAGTGTGTGGTTGTTGCAGCCTCTGAGATGGCAGGGACTGCAGGTAGATCTGGCAGTGTGGTTACTCGGCTCTTCCCGCAGTCTTGTTTCTCCTCTCCACCTGCAGGCTCCACATTTAACTGCTAAGGTGGCCAGGGGAGAAATGACCCAGATGAGGAGAGAAGTTCCCAACCCAAACGGACTCATCAAAGTTTCTGAACTTCACCCATCATGGAGGAGAGTGCCCTGGGCTGGGAGCCAGGGATGAAGCGCTGGCCCCGGGCATAGGGGACCTGGCTTCTCCTGGCCCGCTGAGCGACTGAGGGCAAGATCTGTCCCTCTTTGTGCCTCAGTTTCTCACTCTTTAAAAGGAGCACAGCAATGCTGACCTCTTTTCTCGGGCACTTTGAGATCTACTGATGAAGGAGCTGGCTGTTGCATTAGGACACTTGGTAACTGGGGTCTTCTGCTGGCAAACCCTTTCCCCCAGCCACAGGGACAAGATGTAGGCTGGCTTCAAGCTTGGAGCTCGCAGGCCGAGCTTACTGTTAGGCTTTGTAAGTTTAGGATTGCAAAGCGGAGGAGAAGGAGGCAGTTATTCTGGTCAGAGGCAGTGGCAGGAGTGGAGGTGGGCGGATGACTCTTTCTAGGTCTGGGGAGATGTGGGCAGGTATAATCTTAAAACAAATTATTTTGAATTTAAATGTCAGTGTGCACCGGGCTCTGGAGTCAGAGGGTGCTCGCTCCTGCTGTGTGATGGAGCCTTCAGCCTTTCTGCAAGCCTGGCCTACATCAGAAGATCCAGGCCTTGAAGGAGAGACTCATCGGTGGGTCAGTCCCTGCTACCTTGTGCCAGCAAACAGCCTCGAGGGCAGAGACAGCCCGGTGAGGCTTGGCTGGGTTTCTGGTGCTGGGAGGGACTGCTCTGCCTCTGGTCCTTGTCAGAAAGTGAAGTTGGGTGGAGGCACGGGTTTGCTGGTGAGCAAGCAGGTCATCTGAAGTCTAACACGTGCCAAGGCGCTGCCGGGGCGCCTTGTCACTGCCCCATGCCCCTTGTGGGCAGCCAGCCCACCTACTGCTCCATCCTCCCTGCTGCAAGCCGGGCTGCCAGCACTGCTGTGCTTCGGGGGCAGCTCGGAGCCAAGTCCTGCCATGCCCCGCGCCAGGCGAGTGCTTGCGGTTAGGAGAGTTGTGTCAGGTTTCCCTGTGCACTGAAATCCCGCGAAGCAGCAGGCCAAATCCTGGGAAGCAAGGAGGCTGCTTCTGGACACAGATAAGCCAGCGTGACATTTAGCTAATGCTCCTGCTTTTCCTGTCTACACCCGGTGTCTTGCTCGCTGTCCAAGGGGCTGTCTTCTGAGGGAACCTCAGCTGCAAGCGTGTTCTTGGAGCTCCTTGAGCAAGGAGGTGGATAAGCCGGTGGAGCACTTGCCTGCTTTCTGTGCAAGTGGAAGGCTGATGCTGCTAAGAGGTCCCATGCTCCCAGCGCTCTCCTGGCTCTGCTCTGCCCCAGTCACGAGCTCTGGAAGGCTCGTGGCAAGCAGAAAAGCAGTATTGCTCATGGAGCAGAGCTCCACTCGGGTGAACTTCACATGAACTCGTGGAGTTTCTTTGGCCGTTTTCTTTCCTGACGATGCAGGCAGGTCAGGAACAGGATGCTGTATTGCATGGGGACCCAAGGCTGCCTTCCTCATGCACCAGCATGCTCACCTCATCCTCCTGCTGTGCCATGGAGGATGTATCTGCTGCACGAGCAGCTGCTTTTCACCCCAGGTAGAAATGCCAGCAGACGGATAGAGCTGTCCCTTGGGCTACACTGGGACCATGCTGCCGTAACTGTTGCTCTCCCTGTTCTTAGGGGGGATGGTAGGCACCCCATTGCAGTACCAGGGCTTTAGTGACCTGCTCAAGGTCACCCAGGTGGTCTGTGACAGAGACAAGAGTTAAATCCCCCTGCCTCATGCTGCTCCCACATTTTAGCCAGAGATCACACTTGCTAGCTTCCACATCTGTGTTCTTGCCACATCATTTGGTCTGTCACCAGAAAAATCGGGGGTAACAGAGGAAGAGAAACCCTCTGGGCTTAGGGCTTGTTGGCACAGTAAATCAGAAGATGTGATTGCAGCCTGAGCCAGCCCGTGTCAACACAGGGGACAAGGTGTGGCATCCCAGGCCAGCACGTGCCAGGACGCGGTGGACACCTAGAGGGGCTGTCCAGGTCCGTGAGCATCTTGGTCCCAAGGAAGCTGTCTTGCAGCACACAGCCAGGAGAAGCAGGGTGAGGAGCATGGTGGGATGAGCAGGGTGTCTCAGGAGCGTGAGGGTGTCTCTGCTGCCCCTCTCGCTGTTCAGAGGATGGCGAGGGCGAGGAAGGAGGCAGCAGCACCCACTGTGCGTTGAGGCCACCAGCTCTGTGAGATGTTTCACAGCCTCTTGGTGACAGAAGAGCCCAAGCGGTTTAGGTCTGGCTCAAAGCTCGTGCTCGGTGTAACCATGTGAACAGGGATCTCCCAAGTGCTTTGAGAGATCTCTGAGGTGCTGGGGTTGGAGTGGTCTCCTCTCACCCTGTGCTGCCACCTCCCATCTCCAGGGCCACCTGCGACCGTTGTCCTCTGCCACCCTTGCTCTTCTGTGCTGCAGTGAAGTCATCCTCATGTGCTGCCGTGGAGGGGCGAGGGGCAACATGTCTCACCCGACATGTTGATTGTAGACGGAGCCAGCAGACGCCTGTTGTTAAGGCTGTATAACACTTTCCAGCGGAAGTTTGTTTGCTTATACCTTTGCCAGACTTTAACTGTTTGGGCTGAATTTTTCCATGCTCGCTCTGCCTCAGGCTGAACTTTCTCCTTTTTTTTTTTTAAGTTTCAGCAGAAGGTTGGGGAAAAATGGTAGCTTTGCCAAATGTTTTTTTTCTCCCGTCTCTTTGTTTGAGGCCTTCTGGTGCCTCCATGCTTTGGAAAAGAGACTTGAAATTTGGCAGGGTTGGTGCATTCCTGGTGGAAATCAACACAGATTTGGTCAAATTGTTAGCCTCTGGAAAGCATGGTTGTGCATGCTTAGAAGAGCTCTTCAGAGGCTGGCTGAAGTCCCCATCTTCTGTAAAGGGACTCTGGCCCCTGCACCCGCTGCTCTCCATCCGCACTGAACACCTCCTGTTCCCATATCTACAGGCACCCCCTTGCCCACACGAGTTCAGGTCGGGAGTGGTGAGTGCAAGGAGCCCGAGTGGTTTTTTGATGCTCCTCATTAGCAAGTCTCAAAGCACTTTACAAAAGACAACATTGTCTTTAACTCCATTTCCCATGCGTGGAAACTGAGGCACTGGCTGTGGGCATCACCTGCCTCTCGCCCTCAGTGGTAGAGCAAGGAACAGAGCTCAGGTCGACTTGGGCAGTGTCTTGTCTCTAGACCAGGAGAAGCTGAGGCAATGCTCAATGAGAGGAGAGTGCGTTTCCCAGTGCTCCCATGTCCTGCAAGACCTCGGGAAAGGGCATTTCCACCCCTGCCTCTCCCATGGGTGTGCTTAGCAGCATAGGTCACATCAATGCATGGATGGATGAGCATGTCCTGATGATCGGAGGTTTGACCTGGTGATTACTATTATTTTTAACATTGTTCTTTTATATTAGGGTGGAAATCTTTTCTACTTGCTGTCCTGGGGGCTCTAATAACTCCTGAATAGGCTCTGTTATCCTTAGCTTGAGCTTCTCCACCTGATGGTATCTTAAAGCTTTCTGCAGCTAGAGGGAGAATAAAGTGACACACGAGGTGGGAAAGCTCTGGTCTGATGGAGGCAGCAGGCAAGCCTCGGCTCGAAGGAGGCCTGGCTGGTGATGAGGTCTCCCCAGCTACTGCCGTTACAAAAGCACTTGAGCCCTTGTGGGGTGTTTTCTAGCAAAATGGCAAAAAAAAGTTGGCTTCTTCTCTTGGACTGCAGCCTTTGGACCCTGACTCCACTGGAGATGCATGGAGGGAGGGTCGGCTCTGGCATATGTGAGTGTAGTTGGGTGGCAGTGAACGAGCTCCTCTAGCATTGTGCTGGGTGGTGCTGGCATGACACTGGCAGCAGGGCTACGTGGTGGGGTTGGTCCCTCCTGTCAGAGGAGAAGACCCTAGTGGGTGCTGGGCAGGGAGCTGGTTGTGGAGTGAGCCGGGAGCAAATCCTGGCATGAAGCTGTGCCAAACGGGAAGCCAGCCTGGGACATGCCACCAGCAGTCCAAGGAGATCCCCAACAGGGGGGGGGGGCTGTTCTTGGTAGTGGTGCCAGGGACACCCTGTGGGTAGCTGCCAGCGTGCCCAGCGCTGCCGGCTGGGTCCTGCTGGTTGCCTTCCAGCAGGAAAGGGGTTTTCTGACTCCAGTAACATTTACCAGCTGGGCAGCAGCTCTGGAGCCGGGTGTGTGCGTTTGTCTGTTCTTCCATTGTGTCTTGGCCATCGTCTCCTCCTCCCCGCCGAGATCAATGTCTGTGGCCTGCCTTTTATAACCCCTTTGGGTGCAGCTCTGGAAGTCTTCAGCCAGTGGTGCTGGTTTCCATTGTGCAGCTTCAGCGTGCTTGGGCAGCTTGGTCCCCGTCTGGCTGGATTGCTTGGGTAGGACGATGGACTGGAGGTAGGTTTCCACCAGAAGTGCCATCCCAGCAAAGGGCTGGGGACATCCCCTGGAGGGCTGCGAAGCATGGGTGGGATGTAGTTGGCTGGGGATGGAGACCAGACACAGGTGTGGGGGAGTGAGCTTAGATGATGTCCAGAAGTCCTTTTTGGGCCAATTTTCTACAATTTCATGGTTTTGGAGAAGAGGTGGTTTCCGATGAAAGCTGGATCTCACTAGTGTATTCTTCCTGGTGGCACCAGGTGGCGCAGGAGGGTAAAGGATTTGCTTGTCATTCCTGCAGGTCTGGGTTCAAATTGTTTGCCTCTCACTGCTGAGATGAGTCTGTAGGCCTCAGCCCCCACGGCCTGTGGCTCTGCCCCTGTGCCGGGGCGAGCTGCAGCTCCAGGGCCAGGCAGCGGGGATGCAGCTCTGGGAGCCCTGTTTCCAGCAGAGTGAGAAGCTGAGCCAACATTTGAACTGTAGCGGGGGGCCTGGGTGTGGGGGGGCTGCGGAGCCTCACCATCCCAGGAGCGGGGCACAGCAGTGCGGAGGAGCCGGTCTCAGATGGGGAGAGCCCCAGTGGGTCTCAGCACAATAAGGAGGAGGTAGTACGGGATGTTGTCCTGGTGCGAGGCCATGCTGAAATGCAGGGCATTCCTCCCGCACACGCTTGAGCCATCATAGGGGAAGATAAGTTAGTGCTTCTTCCTGGCTCCTGGGGGGTCCCGGGCATTTCGCTGGGGTGCGGTACATGGCAGCAGCCCTCAGAGGAGCTGGGGCAATGCCATCCTGGCCCCCGTGGCCCCTTCTCCTATCGGGACGGTGCTCAGACGCAGCCACTGGCCCTGCGCAGGCTGGGGTTGCCACAGCAGCTTCTCCAGCTTCTCTGCAGCTTCTCTGCCCCGCTCCCTTCCAAGAAGTGGGTGTCAGGGCCCGAGCAAGGGGATGGGACCAAGCTTGGATGAGTATGGTCTTACATCCCTTCTCACTCCTCGGCCCGAGCAAGGGGATGAGACCAAGCTTGGATGAGCGTGGTCTTACATCCCTTCTCACTCCTCCCAGCATGGCAGCAGGGCCCCGGCCGCACGGCTGAGTATCCCCACACTGAGCATCCACCTTCTGCTCTGGTTGGGTCCAAGCTGGGGCCATGCGACCCCACAGAGATATTTTTTTTCCCCTCCTTGTACCTTCAGTGATCTTTGAGACCGGGCGTCATATGACTCAGCTTCTGCATTTGATACCCCCGAGAAGAGTTGGCACACATGCATCTGTGGCACAGAGCAGTGCTCGTTCCTGGCAGGCCAAGCTGGGATAGGATTTCTTCCTGAAAGAGGGGCAGTGAGTCCCCACTGCTCATCCGCTTTTAATATGCGGAAGTCTGATTTAGCCAGGATGGTGCCAGCAGGTCGGGGGTGTCTCCCAAAGCACTGTTGACCTGCTCCAGCATCCGAGCTTGTGAGGTCCTGGAAGGACTGGAGGAAGCACCGTTGCAATGCAGAGCAGGTGCTCGGATGGTCCCTCTGTGCTTTGGAAATCTGTCTGTCCTCCCGTCCCTACCTGCAAAGGTCCAGCTGGTTGTGTGTGCCAGAAGCATCGGGCACATTTTGCGTGCTGGGGCTGAACTGCTAGTTCTGGCAGTCAGCATGGGGCACGGTCAGCAGAAGTTGACACCGACGTAGGTCCTGTGAAGGGCAGTTTGGGCGCTGACCTTTAGGTCTTGTCCGTTTCTGCCGCCCAGTCCCTGCAAGCAGCTTGGGTCTGGAGGCAGCTCCCAACTCGAGCAAGGAGCACCCAGCCAGCCCTCAGGGCTGAGCGGCCTGGGGAGCGGTGCTGAGCTCCCTCTCTGGGGTGCTGGGCAAGCACAAGGTCACAGACCCTGCAGTGTAGAGGTTTGCAGAGGGCAGCGGTTTGCATGGGACAGGGGTTTGCATGGCGCAGGGGTCTGCAGGGTGCAGGGGTCTGCAGGGTGCAGGGGTTTGCAGGGTGCAGGGGTTTGCAGGGGGCAGGGATTTGCAGGGGGCAGGGATTTGCAGGGGGCAGGGATTTGCAGGGTGCAGGGGTTTGCAGGGGGCAGGGATTTGCAGGGGGCAGGGATTTGCAGGGGGCAGGGGTTTGCAGGACACAGAGGTTTGCAGCGCGTAGAGGTTTGCAGGGCGGCTGCAAGCCCCAACCGAGCCAGGCCCCAGGGCTGCATGCTTGGCTCTCGGCACCGGAGGACTGGCTCCGTCTGCCTCCTGCCCGGCAGTGGCAGGGTTTTCAGGTGGTCACAGGGCTGCGGTTGCACCCAGCGCTGCCTGTTGTTGCCGTGGGTACCTGGCACGCAGGGCTTCCCCATGAGCTTCGTTCACATCTCAGAGCAGCCTGTCCTGCTCAGTCCTGTCTCCATCAGGTTCCAGTTAAAACCAAATGCGTTCTCCAGCCTAAGCTGCGCTGCCGTTTAAGCCCTTCCAAAAATGAAACAAATACCCACGGACTGCAATTCGAATTGCAGCTCAATTAGGGCTCATTCCCAATGCGATCATAAAACCTCCAGTACGAAAACAAACAACCCAACCAAACCACATCCAAGCCTGACAGCATCCTCTGGAATGCCTTTAAAATAACAAGGGGGGCAGAGGAAGATGAAAGCGGCATGGCCGGTGGGAAGAGGGCTCTTTGGCCCCGAGGGGCAGCCCGGAGGTGGCCTGAGCAGGTGTGGGGCAGGGCGCTTCGGTATGGGGACCGGTGCAGAATTGATGGGTGTGATGGAGATGGGGGGGATGGGGACCAGCGTGGAAATGACGGGTGTGATGGAGACGGGGCAGCTTGGGGTCCATGGAGTAAAGGGCTAGGCTGTGTTCCCAGCAGGATTTAGTGGGGCGAGGAAGAGGAGGATGCATAGGTGTTTTGGAACGTGGTGGTTGTGCTCTGAGCTGCTTCGGTGGCGGGTGTTTGACCAGGACGGGGCTGGGGGGGGGGTGCATAGGGCCGGAGCAGGACCGCGGCGGCTGGAATGCGTGTCCCGCGTAACCCTGGCTTGCACCGAGTCCAGCCAGTCTGGTGCCGCGGTTCGGGTTTCACGGCGGACTTTAAACCCAGCCATATTTAGCGTGCGCTTCACTGGCCTGTCAGGGAGGGGAAGCCACAGCACAACTAATAAAAAAAGCCAAACAAAAACAATGTAATTAAAGAGAGTCAGCACTGTGTGTTCCCATAGCAAGAACATTTACCCAAGACTTCCTTGCTCAGATACTTAATGTCAAGCAGCAATTAAAGGCTGGCATTGTGGGGAGCACAGCAAGGAGGGTTTACCCTGGCTGGGAGGTGGGAGCCCAGGGCTTGAGCACAGCTCCCGATGGCAGATCTGCCATCCCCAGTGCCTATGCTGGTGGGGAGGCATCGGGGGCTTTTGGCACTGGGAGGTACCCCAGGGACAAGCGGTGCTCATGACAGGGGGATGCTGCACCCTGAGCAGTGGCTGCCGAACCCCTCCAGGCAGGGACACCCTTGGTCTGTAATGCACGTACCCGCTTAGCTCGATCCCCACAGAAATTTGGTAGCACAAAAGCAGAAAAGCAGATTTTCTGCTTTTCTAGGTGCAAGCCTCCAGGCAGGGCAGGCCAGGAGCTCTACTGGGGTAAATCCTTGTGAAAACAGTGAAGCCAGAGGAGCTGGGCTGGGGTGCAGAGCCAAGGGCCTGACGTGGATGTTGCTTCTCCCCTCCAGCATCTCCTTGCTGACCCGGGTCCATGGACGGAGCCCATGCGAGCCTCTAGGATTTTATGTTTCCCCTCCTTCAAGGGATGACTCGGGGAGCCCAGAGCCAGGCTGTGCCAGCCGGTGGCCCCTTCAGAGCAGCTCAAGGCTGGTGCTCGTGGGCTGATGGTACTGTCAGCATCGTCTGCTGTGGCTAGACAGCCAGCCATTGCACACTGTCCCTTAGCGTGGTCACTGAGGAGAAGTGTCCTGGTGTCCTGGCAAAGCTGCGTGTGAGGTGTGTGTGCAGGCAGGGCAGGAGCTGCCCAGGAGGGATACGTGCATGTGGGCACGACCAGGACAGTGCTGCTTTGTGACTATGGCATGTGCAGTCCTGACTGTGATGGCAGACTGTCACGGGGGACCGAGGAACTGAAAGTCTGATTTTGGTCATATTTTAGTGGGGGTTGAGCCACAGGCTCCTTCTGGGCTCACTTAAAAATGGTGTTTGGGATGCTTAATTAAAAAAAAAAGAAAATAAAGAAGCAGCAGCGTTATCGTGTTGCAGCAGAATTTGCTCGAGCGTCTGCTCCCTTCCTCCCCCAAATGTACTGCTGGGCCTGCAGAAACGAGGTGTTTTATGGAGGCCTCCGCAGACTGTCAGCAAGTGATCTACTTGGTTGGCTCCAACCCTCTCTTGGAGTCCTGAAGTCTCCATCTCTCCCAGATGCAGAGCCTGTGATTTAAGAGGGAGGTACAGTGGGGGCGAGCCGTGCGGGCAGGCTCTTCCCTGCTGTGCTGCACCAGGGGACGTGGCCGTGCCTCGGGAGAACACTGCCGACTCACCAACTGGCCCTGTGATGTGAGACATCACGCGTCCAGCACACATGCTTCCCCGCTGCCACAGCCCCTCCGGCAGCCGAGTGAGGGCTGGTCCCAGGGGGTCCTCACCACACGCTGCAGCTGCTGCACTCCCAGTGCGAGCATTCCCCAAGGGATGCAAAAGCCTCCTGATTCAGGGAACAGCCTGGACGACGAGGCATGACGCTGACCCCCTCTTGCTCCCGTGGGGGAATCCTCCACTTCTTCCCCTGCAGAGGTGCAGGGGGCTGAAGGCTGGCAGGATGTTGCAGATCTCGCCCAGGATGTGCTCTTGTCCTCCAGCTTATTCTGGTACCAAGCTGCTGGGAGTCAGCTTTCAAATCCAATGCTGTGCCATGATGTGGTGGGCTGCATGGCCATGGGGTCCTCTCTCTTGCTGCCTTGGGTCGCGAGCTCCTCAAGAAGCACCTACATGCATCGCAGCGTGCCTGGTGTGGAGACGGCAGAGACAACGTGCAGCCATACCAGTATTGCCAAACCGCTGCCTGATGCTCAGGGACACCCTGCACTGACCTGGGTGCTGTGCAGCAGCTCCGGGCCTTGCACCACGCTGAGCTCCTCCAAGCATTGGGCTAATAGCGCTGGGCTTCTGGAGCTCAAACAAAAATGTACTGGCAGGAGCAGGATCTATATAAGTTAGTTGTTATTGCTAAACAAAAGAGGCATGCTCGTTTCGGCTCCATTCAAAACAAAACCCAGCGGGTTTGCCAAGTGGGGAAAAAAGAGAAAATCTGTAGGAAACAAACAAACAAAGCCCTGGATCTGGTTTGGTGCCTTTCCCTGGACCCAGGTTTCAATAAGCAAGTGCATTTTCCAGGCACACAGATGTTTCTGTGGAGCGGGAGTGTTTTGCTCCATCTTTGCATGGCCAGGTCACTGCACAATACTTAAATACCTTTGAGGTCCGTACACCTCAGGATGGGTAACTGGTGTGCTGTAACTCACAGTCAGTCCTGCCGCCTTGCAGGGATGCTAAGCACAGCGTTTTGTCCTAGTTTTTGAGTGTGCCTTTTGGTGGGTTATGAAATCCCATTCTTTTGGAAGGACTTCCCTACTCGTGCTCCATTTTGGATCCACTATTTCCCCAGTCCTGAAAAATTGCTTACACTCAGACAGAAAGAGTGGAAAATGCGAGTGCATCAGCAGGTCCTCTCCATGCTGGACGCTGCGCTCCTGGTTCGTGTCCCCATGAGCCAAGCAGAGCTCCTTTGCCTGTTAGGAGCTCAAGTGGATTCTGCTGTGGAGTGTTTAGTGTCCGAGTGTTTGTGGCCACAACGTGTGATTTCCTGTGCGCGCCAAGGGTGAGCGTGGCCCTGGTCGCGGGGTCGGGCTGAGTGTGCTCAAACGAGGAAAGACCCCTCACACCCAGATTTCTTTGGAAACAGCCTGTGTATTGATCTTGCCAGCTGATCTCTTGATGCAAGCTCCCAGTTTGGGGTGAGGTTGGCTGTGTGGGGTTGGCTCTCCCTGACAACTGGTTTTTAGGCTTCTCCTGTCCTTTGCCTGTTCCTCCATTGGATAACCCTATGGACTGAATTGGATCGCAGTTCAGGAAAGCATCCCTGGCAGCTTGTGCTAACATACCACTGACATCCACAGCGCCACGAGGCTACGACGAGTTCTGCAAGGACCCAGTCCTTCTCCTCCTCCATGCCCCAAGCCTTCTCATCCTTTCAAAGCATTAACACCTTTCATCCTCCATCCTTCGGGCTCCCTTTTTCTCATGCACGGAGCCCCGCGGCTTCTCTCTCTGCTGCATCAGGCTGCAGACGGCGGGGAGCAGCTTCCTGAAGTGACAGCCGCCCACGCTGACCCCGAGGATGGGAGCATGGCGCTGAGCTCATGTCTGCCGCCGCGGGCTGGAGTCTGCCCTCTCGCTGCCAGCACGGGCAGGCACCCGTGAGCTAATACCTCCCACGGCCAGCATGGGGGGTGGCGGGGACAGGGCAGTCTCGGTTTTTGGCTGGAAGGCCATTGCCATCAGCAGCAGCATCACTTGCACATGAACCTTTTCACAGCCCGGGCTCCCACTGGTGGGAGGTGGTGCGGGATGGCCACCATGGTCCCCAGCAGCCACATCTCGTGACCTCCAGGCAGGACGGTCATTGCCTGCCTGTCCAGGTACCTCCAGCCCCTGTCCCTGAGATGGGAGCACGTGGCGGCAGGGAGGACAAAGTCCCCCTGGGGTTTGCACATCTGTTGCAGCGGGTGCCCGGCGTGGGCCATCCCCGTGGGTGCTCAGGGAAGGACGGCCGGGTCCCACTGGGCTCGGGGCAGGCAGGGCTCCTTCCAGCCAGCCCAGGGTCTGGGCTCTGCCAGCGGGACAGAGCAGCCCTGTCTGACATGGACTGGTTCTCTGCTGGAGGCTCGGAGAGGCTACGCCCTTAAAGAAAATGCACTTAAAATCATATAATTACAACAATTATTAACACTGTTTACTAGGCCAAGATCTGCAGCGTTGGAAACATTAAAACCCAGAATATGCAGAAACCACAACGTTATGAACTACCCAGTGGATTTGCTTGTGTTCGTTGCAGAAGGAGGGATAAAATGAAGTTGTCTTGTGCACATCCATCCTCATGTGCTTTGAAAAAAAAAAAAAAAATCCTCATTACATTGGTTTCATGAGGTGGGTCTGGCCAGCCCCAATGCATCCTTTAGCAGAACCTCAGCCTTTTCCATGGAGTTTGCTGGTACATGGATTTATGGCATTGCAGACCTGTTGCCCACACCACCTCCCTCATGGGTGCAAACACATCCCACGGCCAGAAAACCGAACTGCTGGGGCAGGCAAAGCACCCGTCCCCTGCTGCGGTGTTTGCAGTAGGTAGGTAAATAATTAGCAACAAGAACTGATTGTGGTTGAGATAAATTTAGTTTGGCTGCACTGGGACTATAAAGCCAGAGGAGGTGGGACCTCCTCCAACCACCTCCCCACAGGATGGGCCTTTGCCATCGGGGTGAGCTGGTGTTGTCTGGTCATACCTTGAGGGCACAACATCTGTGGGTGTTGTTTTCAACTATCAGTTGCTCCACCGCAAAGTTTAGCTCTAGATAAATCAAGACTCTTTCACTGAGTCCAGATGACTCATAACCACAGGGCAGGAAACTCTTATCTTTGGGGCAGCCAGTTTAGTATAGATAGATGTTCACTCCGGAGCTCTGAATAATTTCCGTCTCTTTACTTCTCATTAAAAGCAAATCAGATGAGGGAAAACAGTGAGAAATTTTTCTGTGTCACCTCTGTTTCTACCATCTCTGAGAGAACTTCCTCCAAATTGTGCAGTCTGCCTGTACTGGGTCATTTGCCATATATTTTAATTGGCAGAAAAAAGTGCTTTTGCTCCAAAGCACCACTCCTTTTTTAAACCTTGATTCTGCACGCATTGGATGGAGCAGGGATCTGTTACAACAGGGTCTAACCCAGCTTCCAGGGAGGTACTTTTTGGGGTCTTCCTTCCTTTCCTGATGTGGGAGAACATTGTTGCCTCCTTGGATGAAGGGGAACCACAGAGGAATTGGGCACCTTGTCAAGAAGCCTGCTAAAAGAGCTGTCTTCACCTCTGAGCAGCAGCTGGAGGTGGAGAGAGGAGGACTTGGGCAGCAGGGAGCTCTTATACACAACAGAAAAGGCAAGGTTTTGCTGGAGAGTCTCTCGAGTCAGTTATTTCTCTTTCCTAAGTATGTCAGACAGCACTTTGCTTCTTGGGCTTGGTCCATGGGTCAGGACCTGTCTTCCTGGTTGCCTCTTCCTGCCAGAGTGCCCTGCCTGCACAGTCACGGGTGGCTTTTCTCTCTTAATTTCTGTCTACCAGTGACAGCAGAACTGTGTGATGCTTCTCTGCTCCTTTGGTATCTGGGGTCTTGTATTTGCCATCTGTAGAGGCTTGTATGTGCCGTGTGTGGAGCCTCTTGGCATGAGGAGTCTTCAGCACTGGCCATGCCAGGAGCTGCTCTATATCCATGATGAAACACAATGTGCTCAGGCTGGCATGGCCGTAAGCTGAGGACTCTGCATCTAGAGCCGGGTAGGTCCCAGTGAGCCAGGGCTGGTTCTCCAGCACTTCCCTGTGTTGTGCACGTCTCTCCCCATGGGGTGATGCCCCCCTGGTGGAGAGCTGCTCCCCTTCCCCCCCACCAGAACCAGCAGGACCCTGCTGCACAGATCTCACCAACCTCTGCATGGTTGCTTAGGGGTGTCTTGCCACCTGAAGCTCATGTGGTTGGCGTTCACTGTCTGTCCGTCCGATCTGTAAAGACCTACGTTCAGATAATGCCCATCCCTGGAGGAATCCAGGGCAGCAACTCGACACTGCGGCTTGGGCCACACTCGAGACCTCTAAATCCGTAGGCTGAAGCTAGTGAGACGAGTGACTGGCAGAAGCCAACCTCCCCATCGTTTTCCGCTTTTAAATATCACAGTAATAAAAGGTAAAATCATTAAAGGACTTCTGCAGCCCACTGTGCCTAATCTGAAATCATGACGATGAAGAGCACGTAGTAAGGTTGTTATTAATATCCTGCCTCCTGATGATGGCTCTATAAACATCATCATCACAGGCACAGCTTCGTGGTAGCATTTTGGCATGACCTTCTAGACAACTGTCATGCTTTTTATCACGCTTACCCCTTGCTTGATATTTAACCAATAAAGTGATACAGGGAAGACCTTGCTCCTAAATATCTGACCTTATACTTGGGGGTATGAGGTCAAAACTGAGAGAAACTGTTAAGCATAGTTGTGCTAAATGCTCTTTAGACGTGATGCTCCTTGTCTGGGAACTGTGCCACGGGCTACGGCAAGAAGGGGATCAGATGTTTGACGCCAGTGAAAACCCTCACTGCTCTAAGGGATGACTCATGGGCAAAAGCCCCACGCAGCAGCAAGGCCACACTCGCACTGAAGCCAGGGACTTTGCCTGGTGGGGATGAGGTGTTGGTGGGGACATGAGGGTCACGGCTGCAGGGAGGGGAGCAGCTCCCCCTCTGGAAAGCCAAGAAAAGATGCCAGCTTTCCTAGTGACTTGTACATATTTATCATGGCTATTTAAAGTAGAAATCAAAATTAGAGTGGAGAAAAGATTTTGTAGCTTAATCAATGTGGATGGAGAAAGTGAGGAGCAGCTGTGGAGCCTTCTGGTGAGCAGGAGACTGGGGGTCACTAGTTCCCATCGGGACTTGGCGTTGTCTCGGTGCCATTAGAAATGGCCTTTTGTCCATTCCCTGCTCTTGCTTCGCTTTCAGAGGGTGTCCTTTGCTGGCATAAAGGCCCTGAGGAAAGTCACGTACCAAAGAGGGCTGAGGGATGGCGATAAGCGCAGGAGGTGGCTCCCTGCTAGAAGGATGGATGTGGAGAGGGTGCGCGAGGCCATCCCAAGCCATGTGTGGTGGGCAGCACTCACCGAGCACGGGGCTGGGGGGCTGTCGGTCCCTGCGGCCCCCACTGCCAAGGGGGTCTGGACAGCCCCGGATGGGGCAGCCCATCTCTGTAGGAGCTGGGTGGTGGAAACTGGGCATAAGAAGAGATTTCCCGGGTGTGAGGGATGGGGACTGGTTGCAGAACTGAGCAGCCTGAGGTTGCTTGGGGCATCCCAGCTCAAGGGCAGTGTGGGGCCAGACCGGCCCTTGGGTCTGGAAGGAAATGCCTCACCCACAGGGTTCATACGAGCTCCTCGGGACCCCCACAGGGCCAGCAGCAGTGATGGGGAGGAGGAAAGGACTGGCCTTAGCTGATAACAGATAGATGAGGGCATTGCTGGCTCCGGCATCTACCTTGCAGCCGCTCACATCAGTGCTGCCCCGGCACTGCTCTGGCTCTCCTGGGTCGTGCCTTGGTCCCGACGCTGCAGATGTGCTTCTACCTTTCTGGCACATGCTCCATGCCTCATTTCCCCACACCTCCTTGCCCTTTCCCAGGTCAACCTCCCCTAAAATGACGCAGCAGATGCGGGACCTGCAGCTGGCACAGGCCAGGAAGCCACCGGGCCCTTCCTCACCGAACGCAGCCAAGAGGCTCTACCGAAACCTGTCGGGGAAATTCCGTGTCAACTACACGTCCTTTGACGAGGGCAGCCTGGCAGGACGGGGCGAGAAGGAGAAGCTCCGCAAGTCCTACCTGGTCAGTGCCCACTGGCTCCATCCAGCGCTGCTGTGGCTGGGAAGACGGGGATGGAGGGTCCGTGTGTGGGCGATGCTGTCACCTGGGTGGAAGCCCAAGAGTGCGTTAAGTGAAGCCGCCCTGGAGCAAGTTCAGCTGGAGCTGGTCCGGGTGTTTGCTCAGCATCATCCAGTTGTGTCTGCAAAGAGCTGATGCTCCTGAGCCCCTGGGACCAGCACAGGCTGCCCTGTTTGGGTTTGTGGGGTGCTGGTGAGGGGCTAGGGTGTTTGGTGAGGTGGAGGAGGGTGCCCCATGCTCCGCTGACCTGCGTTTCTCCTTCCTCCCAGTTCCAGAGCAATGCTGCCCTCTTCGAGGCTGTGGAGCTGCAGGACCTAGACAGGGTCCAGGAGCTGCTGAAGCAGTACAGCCCCGAGGAGCTGGACCTCAACACCCCCAACAGCGAGGGGCTACTGCCCCTGGATATCGCCATCATGACCAACAACGCTCCCATCGCCAGGGCCCTGCTGCAGGCGGGAGGAAAGGAGAGCCCACACTGTGAGTTGGTGTGGGGGAGCTGTGCCGTGTCCATCACCTGGGTCTCCAACCTGGCGGAGCGGGACACCCCAGGCAGTGGGGTCCGGGTGGGGAAGCAGTCACTGGGCTCTGAGAAACTGGTGCAGGCTGTAGCAGGGGCTCGGGTGGAGCAATGCACTCAAGTGGAGCCCAGAAGCAGGACACAGAGGAGAGGATGGGGTCTCGGGGTGCGGACTTGGTGCCAGCAGAGCCTGGGCTTGCCCTAACCACCTTCTCTTCCCTCTTCCTGGCTCCCCTCCCGGGACCCATGGCCGTGCCCACCCACCCCACAGTTGTGAGCCTGGAGAGCCGCTCGCTGCACCTCTCCACGCTGGTGCGGGAAGCGGAGCAGCGTGTCAACGAGCTGACGGCGCAGGTGGTGAATGAGGCACCCAACACCGACTGCTCTGAGAAGGAGAAGCAGCTCAAGGCCTGGGAGTGGCGATACAGGCTTTACAAGCGCATGAAGGCAGGGTTCGAGCATGCCCGTGAGTGCCCACAGGAGGGCTTGGGGTCCTGGGGGGCAGCCCCCACGCTGGGGGAAGGAGCAGGGCCGTGCATGGTCCAGGCACGGGGCTGCACCAGCACCCATCAGAGGATCCCCGCACCCTGTAGCCAGGGCTCACTGTATGGGTGCACGGGGGGTGAGTGCTCCAGGAATGTGTCCCTGGTCGCGGGGGGAGGGACACTGAGGGGTTCAGAGTGACGGTCCTCTCTGTAGTGGTCCGTGCACTCTCTGTCCCCAGGAGTGCCGGATGCCCCCACCAACGTCCACCTCTCCGTGGCCAGCAGCTCCTCGGTGCAGGTGACCTTCTGGGAGCCCCTGAGCGTCAATTCGGCTGTCGTCACCAAGTACAAAGGTAAGGACTGGGGTCCCCGCAGCAGTGAAGGGGACACGCAGCCATGGCAGGTTCTTTGAGTGTGCCAGCAGGGCTTGCTGGGGCGCTCACCTCATGCACGCCACACCAGCATGCCGGGGGCATGGGCAGTGCTGCCAAGCCCCTGTCAAGCCACCTTTGTGCTCGAGTGCAGGATGAGCCAGGGCTGCACGCTGCTGGACAGCCCGGCCACCACCCAAATGATCTGAGCTGGTCCGAACCACTGTCCTGCACCAAGGCAAAACTTGTTTTGTGCCACTTGTTTGCCGCCCCCTCCTCCTGCACACCGGGAGGGCTTTTCCATCCTGCCGCTCCTGCGCCCCTCACCTACTTAAACCAGATAATTTTGGCTTCTGGGAGAATTTCCCCCATCCCCAACTCCTGACCCATCACTTGAGGGTGCTGACACTGTCTGATGTGGCTTGGTGAGGAGGACCGCAGCTCCCCATGCCATCCCCCCTATTGTGGCTCCCCCTCTCCCCTGCCTTTGCTCAGCTGCCTCCAGCTCCCATGCTGCCTGCAGTCCCTCTGCAGCTGCTGGCCCCAACATGCTGCAGATAGCCCTGGTATCCTATCCCTGCTCCGGGGCCATGCGGCATCTTGGGGTCTCTCTCCTTTCAGTGGAATGGAGCTGCTCCCCCACCTTCTCGCCACGCCTGGGGGAGGCCGTGATCGACAAGCTGAAGAACTTGCACTTCACCATCCGGGGGCTGGTGTCGGTGAGCTCTCAGGGTGCCCCACAGGGGTCCGGGCTGCCGGGAGAGAGCCCACAGCCGGGGAAAGCCGCTGGCCATGGTGCAGCCCATGGGGTCATTCCCTGCAACCGGTGCGGGGAGGAGATGGGGCATCATTTCGAGCAGGAGGAATAGGATTGTGCCACGGTGGTGTTCAGCACAGCCCATGGGCAGAGATAAGAGTGTGGGGCCAGGAGAGGCATCTCTCTGTCCCTGCATGGCCGCGGCCACCCTGGCAATGGGGAAACCCCCTGCACAGGTTGCCTGGAGACTCTTGAGTGAAAGGCAGAATGGGTCCATTCACCGAGTGCCTGATTTATCCTCTGTCCCCCACCCTGCTCCCATCTCCACCTGTGCTCCTCCTGGGCAATAAATCAGTGGCTCGTTCCTCTGCCACCTGCACAGATCGACCCCCCGCACCAGCCCTGTCGCTCATTGGAGAGGAGGGACCAGCCCCGTCTCCATCTCCGGGAGCTCGGCAAGGTCACGAGCTGGTTGGGGCCGGGGCTTCCCGCTGTTTTATCTCCCTGAGAACTACAGGGGCCATGCTGCCTGTCAGCTGTCCCCTCCTCAGGGACTGCCGTCCTGTCCCTGGCACACATTGGACCGGCGGGGGGAGACAGGGCGGGATGGGGACCGTGGCGGGATGGGGACCACAGCAGGATGGAGCTTGGAATGGGAACACGGGGAGATGCTGGGATGGATGGGGTTGCCCTTACCAGGCAAGGGCAGCACCAAAAGTCCGGGGCAGGCAGGCAGGGACCACTGGCTCAAGGAGCGGGGGAAGCCCTTGATGTGGTTAGAGGGGCTTAGCCAAGGCAGTGGTGCCGGAGCCCCGGAGCTGCTGTCAGGGCAGGAGAGCTGCCCTGGCGTGCGGCAGGACAAGGGCTTGAGCGGAGCCCGGAGCAGTGCCACTACAAGGAGCTGGCCCAACCCCATCAATCATGCTTTCAGAGCTGCTTCGCCGGCTCCTGTCCGCCTTCATGAGTGCCTGGAGGCCTTGCAACATCTGGCAGCTTGACTGAGCTTTAATCAGAGGCCTTTAATCACTGTCACCATGCCACAAGCCCTCAACAGTGTTGGGCCAGCTCCCTCTCTCCAGGGGCCAGATCCTTGCATGTTGCAGCGTGAAGGCAGCACCCCGACCCTCCAGGCTGTGGAAGCCCCATGTCTTTGGGGCTGGAGCATCTCCTGGCAAGGGACATTCGCAATGTCCCATCTTTCCTCTGCCTCCCACCAAAACCAGCCACCCAGGTTGTGGGGATTCTCTAGTATCTGATAACAAGAGCTTTGTACAGCTGGGGGAGGTCAGAGCCGGTGACCTGGGGTGCAGGCTCCCAGTTTAGTACTCGTGGTGTACTGGGCTACAGGGAGATCCTCCTTCCCTTGCATGCCAAGCCAGAGGAGGTGCCAGTGCGCTGAGTGTGGCTTCCCTCCTCGCAGGGCACGGCTTACTACGTCCAGGTGTCTGCCTACAACATGAAGGGCTGGGGTCCCCCGCAAGCCTCCGTGCCCCCTTTCGCCATCCCTTCCAGTAAGTACCACTGGGAACACCCGTGGGAGCTGGCACCAGCTGCGGGATGGATGGGGAGAGGCGGCAGCTCCCTGTGCCGTCAGGGGTCCCTCTCACTGCTGGGATGGCGTCTAGTGGACCCAGGAGCAGAGGCAACATTTGGAGTCTTGGGCCAAGCAGGGAGGCTGTGCCCAGGGGTCCGGTATGCTGCCTCCAGCTGATAGGAGCTTTGCCAAATAGTAATTTTTAGCCTGAAATTCTCCCGGCTGCCTGGTAAAGGTTGAGCCATTTTAGGCCACCTGGATCAGCTCATCCTAAGGAGGAAGCTACGAGAGAGAATGTTTTGCTTTCTCAGTTAAAAGGAAAGCAATGCAGCCATCTCCTCTGTAGGAAGGAAAAACACCTCTGGGTTTTTTAGCAGAGGTTTGTAATTTAGCGCAGGGCAGCTTTTGGGAGGGGTCAGTCCTTACTGCCTCAGTGACATCTGCCCCAAGGCAGCCAAGCTTGTGCAAAACCACCGTTGGCACGTGCTGAGGGGAGACACAGTGGGATGCCCCAGCTCAGCCCCTGGAGATGCCCCCCAGGGCTCAGAGCGGTCCTGGTCCTGAGTGGCAGTGGGCCTGGAGCCCTTCCTGTGCCACTGCAAGCTCTCACCCATCCAGCCCAGCCCCGGGCACCTGCATTCCCTGGCACCAAGCTGGGATGGCGGTCACGAGCCCCACTGGAGACCAGCTCTGGGCTGTCAACACTTTCCTCCCCACGCTGGCACCAGGGCAAGCAGGGGGAAAAGCCACCCAGTTTCACACAAGGCACCCCAGGGTGCTGGGGGAGACAGGCCAGGAGGACTGAACTGGAAGGAGCAGCCCCAAAGGGTGAAGTTCAGGGCTGAGTGGGCTCTGAGGTGTCCTCTGCCCCTCACCACCGGTCCCGAGACAGGTCTCTGCTGTGTGGTGGTCCCGCGGGATCAGCACCATCGGATGTGTTAGGAGTGGCCCCATGCGCACCTGGGGAGGCTGAGCGCGTCCCAATGAGCAGGCAGCAGGGTGGTGGGCACGCGGCCCCTGCCACCACGCTTGCAGGCAGCGAGGGACCGGGCGTGCTGCTGCATGTGAGCAGTGAATGCACCGCATACGGGTCGAGGTGCAGGTCTGACAGCACGTGAACAGCGATGGGGCCAGAGATGTGCAGGCACCATGTGTAGCGCTAGCTGCAGATACACAAGCGCTATAGCACCAGTATGGAAAGATGCAAAAATACATTTGCATGTATATGAATGCATATAGCGAGCCTACCCACGCACTGCATTGCCCTGGCTTTACCCTGTCCTGGCAGTGGTTGTCAGTCATGTTTGCACCCACTTTAAAGCCCCTTTGCCATCCTGCACAGGTCACATTCCCCGTGACCGAGATCCACGCGGCATTGATACAGAGTACAGCTGAAGTGAATCAGACATGAGTGGGTTTTATTTATTTTTATCTCCATTAATATTTCTCCCTTCAGTAAAGATCCCTCCCTGGCCCAGCAGAATATAGTCAGGCACCTCCCTGGGTGTTTTTAAAGCTCCTAAAAATAGTGGCGAGCCCCAGCCAAAGTTAACAGAGCTGAACTTTCCATGGAAAACAGCAGCAGGCAGGACACAGGGGGTGTTTAAAGCAATTAATGTAAAGCTAACGTAGAAGCGCCGGCGGGTCCCCGGCCCCACTCCTGGTCCTGCTGCCATCTCGCAATGGGTGGAGCTGGCAGGAGAGCTTATTTATGTGTTTGCAGAGGTGAGCCCAGCTCTCGGCACTCGCCCGGAGAAAGCTGTAGCTCCAGGGAAGACCTGGAGGAAGACACTGGAAAGAATTTTATTTTTTAAGGCCAGTGAAGTGTGGCAGCAACAGATGGGACCTTGTTCTTTCCCTCTGCTGTGTCCCCGCCATGCTGCAGGGCGGCTGGTGGCCGTGGGGTGCTGTGCAGAGCCAGGGCGCTCCTGGGAAGAGGGGCGCAAAACTAGGGATCTCCCAAAGCCCAGCCCACCCAGAGATGCCCACACATGACTGCTGCTGTGCCATGCTGTGCCATGCTGTGCCTGTGGGACACATAGGTGGGGTGCCAGGAGGTGACCTGCCATGGGGAGGAGGGGACGGGAAGCCCTCTTTCTCCCAGGCTGAGGGGTAGGTGCTGGGGGCGATGGGCCAGGTGCTGGGGGTGATGCCGGTCTGTCCCCCGCAGACTGGCGGGAGTATGATGGCCGGGCTCCACGGCGAAGGGGACAAGCTGAAGCTCTGGACCATCTGCTGGGCCAGGTGAAGACCGTCCACCAGCACTGCGTTTGCCATGGTAAGTGCATGGCATGGAGCTGCAGGGACACCCCCCCCCAGGGGTGGGGGGATCCAGCCGGGCTCCCCAGGGTTGTGACATGGTCTATCTCATGGATGAGCATAGCAGGGAGACAGCCCAGGCAGTGGAGACCTTGGCAGAGCCTTCCCACCGGGTTGGCATGCCATGCCACAGACTGCCAGCGCGGTCCTTCGTCTCCTGCTGCAGCATCCTCTGCCCTCTGCTCCCCAGAGCCCTGCAAGAACCAGCCCCAGAGCAGGAAGCACTCGGTCTCCAAGAGCCTCAAGCACCTCTTCCACCCTGGCAGCAAGTTTCTCAAGACGCTGAAGCGGTGAGAGGCTGATGTGCAGGGGTGGTGGAGAGCCCGTCTACCGGTGGGGACATAGGGCTGCATGTCCTAGGCACAGCCAGGAGCTGCATGCACAAGCCAGGGACTGGGGGGTGCTCAGAGGTGGGTCCTTGCCTGAACAGAGCTGGTGGTGTCAGTGGAGATGAGTCCCATTGCCCAGAGATCAGATTTTTCTCCTTGGTGTTTCCATTTGGACTGGCCAAGCTGAGCCTGTACCCAGATCCCTGCACCATCTCTGAGCATCACCCAACACCCCACCCACCTTCACGCTTGGCTTCCAGGCACCCCAGCGTGTCTCCTGCATAGGCCTGGCCCCATCGCCCTCCCCTGTGCTGGCCGGGGCATCGGCCATGGCATCAGCTGTGGCACTGGCCAGGCTCGCATTGCTGGCAGCACTGGGTTCCTGTTCCCGCTCCTGTACTGCCGTGTGCCTCTTCTGCCACAGGCTGTTGGAGAGGAGCTGAAACCCGGGGCAGGACATCTCCTCTGCCTTTGGGAGAGAGACCCTTTGGGAAATGAAGCTGGCAGCCGGGGGTGACACTGAATTCTGTCTTCCCTCCCATGCAGGGGCCTCTATCTGACAGCCATCTTCTACAAGGATGACAACATCCTGGTGACCCATGAAGACCAGATCCCTGTGGTGGAGATTGATGACACCTACTCCTGCCTGCTCATGCAGGATTTTCTCTGGTTCACCAAGGTGGGTGGCCCAGGGACCCTGTGCTGTGCACTGGGGCACGGCAGCAGTGTGTCTCCTGACACATCTCTGTCTGCCTGGCCACCACCCCATATGCTGCTGAGATGATGGCCACCAAGATCTGCAGAGCGCCTTTATTGCAGCACCTTCCCCAGTGCTGCCTGCGCAGGCAGCTGTGCCCATCATGCGTGGGCAGCTGTGGGGGTCTCTCCGGGGCTGGCTGGGCCTGATTCGGGGCTGGGAGCAGCATCAGGGGACACCCCATGTGCACAGAGTGAGCACGAGCTACTCCAGCTACTCACACCACACGACACAACATCTGGCGGCTCCTGGGCTTCCCATTGTTGCCTCCAGGACCTCCGCTGTGCCTCTGCCCTCCCATGCTCCGCGGGGCAGAGTGATGGCGAGAGCCAGTTGCAGCCCAGGAGTGCCGGGGTGAGCCAAGTGGGCATCGTGCACCACCGCTGCCTTCAGCTGGCAGCAGCTCCCCCTCCGTCCCGGGTGCTGGGGCTTGGCAGCACAGGCAGCCCGTAGGCTTGCTGCTCGATGAGGTTCAGCATGGACCGAGAAACCACCAGAGAACAGCATTTCCACCCCAGTCACTGGAAGCCCAAAGGTGGGCGATGGACCGGCGCCACGCTGGGCAGGCTGCGTGCCGCGATGGGTGGGCGATGGACCAGTGCCGCACTGGGCAGGCTGCGTGCCGCGATGGGTGGGCGATGGACCAGTGCCGCACTGGGCAGGCTGCGTGCCTCAACGGGTGGGCGCTGCCTCTCCACAGGCATGCCAGCGGCTTCTCAGCTGTTTTAACTGCTTCCCCGCAGCATCCTGCCATGGCAGTTCTGCCTCTGTTGTACTGAGCAGGACATGCAGGGTGCTGCTGCCTGGTCCTCCGCTGTCAGTAGGCTTAGTGAAAGGGCAGGTGGGCAACTCAGGGCCAAAATCTTTTGCTGGATGGTCCTTTTCTACTGAGGGAGAAGGCTATCTTCTCCCTCCTTCTCTTGGCTATCTTCTACTCAAACTTAAGAAGGTCTCAGTCCTAGATGAAGACAGATATCTGAGTGGACACAGCATGGTGCTTCCCTCAGGTACAGGCTCTGGAGGCATCTCGGGGTGCCTGTGGCCTAAGAAATCACACCCCCGCTGAGAAGTGATATGCGCAGGTGCATGTTCCTAATCCAGCTCAAACAGAAAGGCAAATGGATTTCCCCAAAACACCCTTGTGTGAACCAGCTGCGGGCAGCGGCGGCCAGTGGTGACAGCCCTTTGGTGTGCTGCAGGTGTCGTGCATGTGGGATGAGATCCTGTGGCTGCGGCAGTGTGTCACCGTTTCCCAGTCGTCCTGTTCCTGCATCCTGCAGACACGCTTCAAGATGCTGCTGGCCATCTCGCAGATGCAGGTGAGGGTGGGCCGGGGGCGGGGGGGGGGAGTAAGCGCTTTTTGGGGGGCACTGTGGGCTGGGCTCCCTTGGGAGCAGCACATGCATGTGCCACAGCCAGGAAAACTGGCTCTGCCAGTCCTACCCATGGCTCAGTCAGCGGCAGGACCGGGTGTCCTTGCCTTGTCCTCCCCAGCAGGACCCCGGTCGTGGGGCAGTGGGGTGTCAGGCTTCATGGCGATCTCGTGCAGAGGGACTGGGGGCTGTCAGTGGGTGCTTTGCTGGGCAGGCTGGTTTCCAGCAGGCAGAGGGGAGACCCCCGGTCACACCCCGGCTGCCCAGACCCACAGAGCACCGTGCCTTGAGGATGACCCCTGACCCGCTGCTTTCTCCTGCCCTCCCATCCCATCACGCAGGGGCTGCTGGGCATCCAGGATCTGGGGCAGGTCTTCTTCGAGCCTGTCAAAGACAAACAGGGGAACATCCTCATTGTCACCCTGAAGGAGGTGAAGACCAACCAGACCTTCGAGAGCGTCCGCTGGGTTCCCATCTGCAAGCTGCAGACCAGCCGCAAGTCCGTGTCCTCCCCGGAGGAGCCCACCGCTCTGGACACGCTGCTGATCTCCATCCAGGTGCTGCGCCAGTGCCATCACGGCAGGGGATTGCAGTGGGCTCCTTTGCGGGACCACCAGTGCTCCCTGCTCCCCTGTGGGCTGGAAAGGCCATGGCAGAGCCCGGGCTACCAAGGGTTTGGTCCTGGCTGCAGGCAGAGGGGGAGCAGAACCCAACCAGCCTGCAAAAACCCTGTTGCTTCAAGGGGAGGCATCAGGCTGGTGCTGGATTCATCCCGGCAGCACTGGATTGTACCTGATTCTGCCGCTTCCCTTCTGCTGGCTGGGCTGGTGGTGCCGCGGCAGCCGGCATGAGGGCAGGAGAGAGCCCTGGTGCCAAGGGCTTGCTCAATCCAGCAGTGCCTTTCTCCTCAGGACAAGCTGGCTTACCACCAGCGGAGCAGCCATGCCCTCTCCCCAGGCCTCTACCTGGGCTACTTGAAGCTCTGCAGCGCCGTTGATCAGATCCGAGTGCTGGTGCCGGAGCGGCTCCCCAACATCCTGTGCCACGTCAAGATTCGCTCCAACCCCAACATCTCCAGGTGGGGATTGCAGGGCAGCTCACTCAGGGCAGCCAGGCTCCTCTGTCCCATCCAGCCTGAGAGCACCCATCACCTCCTCCTTCTGCTCTCAGGCTCCTGGTAGCAGTGTAATATTCTCTCTCAGCCCCACGGCCTGCCATGCAGGGCAGCCTGGAGCTGGAGCAAACCAAGGTCCCCCTCTACCTCCACAAGTCCCGCATCCCTTGGGGTGCTGCACCATCTGGGGAGGAACAGCTGAGCAAACACAGCTGTCGTAGCGTTCAGGTCCACCCCGAGCTGCTCCCTCCTGCACCTGTCTGTCTCTCCCTTCTCCAGGGAGGAGTGGGAATGGCTGCAGAAGATGGCCAGCGTGGAGGAGCCCATTCCTGCGGAGCCAGAGGCTGAGACCTCCCAGAACCACTTGTTTCAGGAGCTCCAAGTGGCCATCAAGGAGCTGATGACCCTGGTCAACATCCCATTGCAAGAGGTACAGGCAGGTGCCGAGGTCTGGGGAGGAGGGAGGGGAAGGAGCCATGCAGCACCATGCTGGTCACCCCAGCAGGCAGGGTACCACAGCCCCTGGTCCCTCTTTGGGGGCCTGAAGCATCGATCAGATTTTAGTCCCGTGCAAATAGAAGGCATCTATTGCCTTCTATTGCCTTGTCTGTTGGACAACCAGCATCTGAAGCATCTGCCTGCCCAGGGACAGTGTCCACAGGAGCTGTTTGTCTTACCCTCACATATATCTCCAAAGCAAGGATGGTGAGTCTGGGTTTGCATTATTGCCTGCCATGTGGTTTGGTCCTGGGCTCAGCCCTTGCAGCACGAGACTGGCCCAGCTTTGTCCCTCCGAAGCAGGATGGTCCCTGGCCAGCCATGGGATGGAGCTGCAGCCTCCTGGGCCAGACTGCACGGGGAGAAATCCCTCCTCCACCATGCTGAGTATTTGCTGGGAAGGTGTCCACCAGCCCCAGTGCCAGGCATGTGCTTCTGGCCGGGCAGCTGTGAGGGCACCTCTCTGAGCAGGGCTGAGACCATGGCTGGTGGCACGTCTTCTCTGAGACCGTGTTGTAGTGACTTTGACCAGTAGTTTAGAGACTTTTAGGAGAAGTAAGAGAGAAAGAAGGGTCCGCAGATTATGCCAGAAGCAAGGAGCCTCTGGCTGTGTGCTGAAACAGCAGTGTCCCCTGGCTGCGGATGGTCCCTGAGGATTCCTCTGTGGATGAGGACTCAGTGGAGGGCCTGCCAGGTGATGTTTGTGGCTGTTACCTGCAGTGTCTTCTTGCAGGCCAAAGATTTCCGTCTGTACAGCCAAGAGGTGCTGGACTTTGGGGGCCAGGTCTCCTTCCTGCTGCTGCTGCCTCCGTCAGACGATGTCTGTACTGCTCCGGGTCAGAACAACCCCTACACCCCTCGCTCTGGCTTCCTCACGCTGCCGCTGCAGATCTTCGAGCTAGGTGAGGAGAGAGAATGCCAAAACCCAACCTTGCTGGTCTCCTTGTCCTCTGAGACCTCCCAAGAGCTGGGACGGGCAGTGAGGTGGGCTGGAGCTCCCTTACCTCCCCCAGGAGAGGAGGGATGGAGGAGGATGCTGAGGGCTTTCCCGGTGGACTAGAGTGTTGCCTCCTCCCTGTGTTGGGTGGGTGTGGGGGAGCCTGTAGGGCATCCACAGCAAGGGACCTGATACTTTTCATTCCCTTCCCAGTCCATTTCTTCACATACGACCGGGAGTTCATCACCCAGTACTGCCAGGTGTCCGCCCTCCTGGAGCTGGAGTCGCTCCTCTCTCAGCAGAGCCTCAGGGAGGCCTTCTCTGATGCCGAGCTCTCCACTGCAAAGCAGAGGCACCAGCAGGTTCAGGACTACATCCAGGTACGCAGAGCGGGAGCACGCTGGGAGGGAGCCAGGCTCAACAGTGCCCATGGGACGTGGCCAGGACAGTCATGCCCTGGACGAGCTGCAGGAGCATCCCCACCACGGCTGTTCACTGGTGTTCCCGGCTGTGACCCCGTGGGGTTTCTCTGACATGGCAGACGGGCAGCATCAGGCAGGGCTTTGTCTAGCAACTTCTTACTGCAATGATCACATAAAAAATCCTGATTAGAGAGCTGGAGGCTCCTGCTCTGCAGGTCCCCACCTTGCTAGAAAAGAGCCTGGAAGTGCATTTTGGGATGGACATGCGAAAGAGCACCCTATGCTACCCCCTTTCCCAGCACCCCTGCCTGGAGCAGGCAGGTCCTGCTGAACCGGCAGTTGCTGGTGGTCGAAGTAGCATCTTCCCACCTGAGAGCACTTTCTTGGGATTTCCTGACTCGGGGATTCCCCTGAAGCTTTCGCCTCTTGGGAAAGGTGTGTGGGGAGAGCCTGTGTTTTGCTGTTGTTGTTGTTTGCTTTTTGAAAGGGATCCTTCGTTTCCTATTTTGGCAGCAAATGGAGGAGATCTGGCGTGAGATGCGCTGGATTATGGATGCCCTGCAACACGCCCGGTACAAGCAGCCCTCCTGCGGGGTGTCTCTCAGCGGCTTCCTCAGCGAGACCGGCAGTGCAATGAAGGAGAAAACCCAATCCACCTCATCCCACCTCGACTACCTTCCCTCCCCAGCGCCCTCGCCAGAGACCAGCCGTAAGCTCAACTCCGGTAAGGACCTGGCTTTGTAAAGCTCCTGCCTGGTGGGCTCAGGGGGCTGCCCATGCTCGGGGGGAATGGGAGGGCTGCTCTGGCTGGCTGCACCGTGGGGGTGCAGGCAGGGCCGGTGTCGGGAGTATGGGCAGGGTAGTCAGTCGGTTGGGGCAGGACCTGCTCTACCTGTGCCTTGGTGAGTGCAGCACGGGTGTACGGCAAGGGGGTAAATGCTTGGGGGCTTCCTTGGACGCCATCCGGTGCAAACCCTCAGCCAGGGTTGCCAACAGCAAGGCTGAGCCCCTCTTTGCTTCTCTTACGCCCCTTGCAGACTTGCACGGACTGTCGGACGAGGAGGGCTCCTCGGAGGTGTTCCTGGCCACTGACAGCGACTACGACTCCAGCAGGGCGCAGAGCCCGAAGGAGCTCGACCTGGTGTACTCCTCCTCAGGGCCCGAGTGCTGCAGCAGGAGAGTCGCCCGCACCCTCCGGGACAGCGCCCCAGACGTCCTGCAGACCCACGAGCTCAAGACCCTACCACTGCCACCACCACCGCCGGAGGAGCCCCGGCCACCCCCTGAGCTCTACGACAGCGACTTCGTCCTGCCCAGCCGACAGATCGAGCTGCTGCGCATCACGGAGAAGCGGCAGGCATACTGCGTTCGAACCAGCAGCTTGGACTTCCCCAAACCGCGCTGCCAGGCGGCTAGGAAGTCCTGCCCCGGCTCCGTCGACAGCTCCCCGACGGAGAGCAGGACCGCGGGCCACTGCGGCCAGCTCAGGCTGGGGACTGGCGCAACGCCTAGCCCCGAGCATAGCCGGGGCAGGCAGGGCTCTGAGCCCGTCTTCCGGACGCGCTCGGCTGAGTGGACTCAGAGCTTCCAGGAGCAGCCAGAGCAGCCTGGGTGCTTGGCCAACCAAGGGAAGAAGCCGGGCTCTATCACCTTGCGGGTCTGCCCTCAGTACGAAACCGGACTCTCCAAAGAGACCAGTGTCAAGGTACCGGAGCCTGCAAAGGGCAGTGTTGCAGCTCTGCCGTGCCCAGATGGAAAGGGCTGGCAGGATGGGAAGGCAGGCAGCAAGGGCTCATGTGCCCCTCGCCTGGCACTGCCCTCTCCATCCTCCACCGTCCAGGTGTGAGGCTTCCTGAGACTCGCAGCACTCCCACCCCACGTCCCTTTGTCCCTGCAGTAGTGACGAAGCTCCCGGCAGCGCAGGATGGGACATGTGGGTCTGCGGGAGTGATAGCTGCTGCTGCGGAGGGGGCAAGCCAGGGCCGCTGGTAGAGTATTTTTGGGGGACAAGGCAGTGGAGCCGTGGTTCAGCTCTCGGTCCGTGGTTCAGCAGCTGACAGTGGGTTAGTGCCAGCTAGGGCAAGCAGGGAGTGAGCAAAGGTCACATTGATGGGTTTCCCTCACCACGTCCTGGTGTTCAACCACATCAACCCCCTGGCTGAAATCCAGCTGTCACCCCCCTGCCCTGTCCCCGGCCCTCCCACAGCCTCTCCTCCCCGGGTCTCCGCTCCCTTCCCTCCAGCCCTGTGTGCCTTTGGGGAAGGGAGAGCAGGAGCTGCTCGTCTCAAGCCCGTGAAGGCGAGCAGGCAAAGCCACCTCCTTGCTGCAGGCGTTGGGGTCCACCTGAGCCACTGTGCGACCTGGTTCCTCTCTGCAAGTGCTTTGCTACTGAGATTTGACCCCCCAGCTCTGATCACCTTCACCTCCTCCAGGTGGGATCCCCCATGGAGGAGGACCCCCAGGGCACACGTCTTGGGCAGGTCCCCCTCCGGCTTTGCCACCTCCTTCGCTCCCAGCCACGAAGCTCCTTGCCCTGTTGAAATTTCCCTTCCGACATTCCCAGTGCCCAGAGCAGAGGCTGACGGAGCAGCCTGAGCACAGCCTGCCCGTAAAATGGCAGAGGAAGGACAGAGCCGACAGGCTGATGGGTTTTATTGCTGGGGAGTTTTGATAGCCGGTTTCTCCGCACCCAGCGGGTATGTTAGAAGCAGAGGGGAATCTGACTCGCAGTATTTATTTTCCATTTGAGAAATTACCATAGATTTCTATGGAACTGAAGCGCAGCCCTTGGGTTCCTGGCGGGCTGCCCACGTGGCTTTTGAAGTTGCAAAGCTCTGGACACGCCTGCTTGAAAGCGTTTTACGATGTTCTTCTCAAAGAAATCCGAGTTCAAAGGAAAGGCTCCTCGGCTGGCGTAAATCAGCTGAGCCCTGAGATGATTGTTTGGAGCTGGCAGGGTTCACGTGGGCTGAGGGCTCGGACCACCCTGCCGGGGCACTGCTTGCGGCGCTCCATGAGCCCTTACGGATGTGCCAAAGGAAACCGTCGCCTTGCCCGGGCGAGGATGGATGTCTCGCTTTAGGGCCTTTGAAGTCAAGTAGCGGGCTCCTGACGGTCGTTAGCAGCCAGAGCCCAGATGAGCTCGTTTTCTCGGCTGTATTCAGGATTCAGAGCGCAGTCCCCAAGAAAGCAGAGAGGGAGAGCGAGGATAGCTGTTGGTGGGAGAACCCCCAGCTTGTGAATGGGACGAAATTTAGCACCACTTCCCAAAGAGACTTCAGCTTAGCACTGCTAGTTTGGCAGAGCTGTTGTGGTTCAACTGGTCTGACGGTCTGGATCCTGCTTGCGAGAGGGACTTTACGCAGGTGCCTCAGTGTTGCCAGGAGCAGGGATGGGGCTGAGCCCTCTCTGGCCGCAGGTAATGGGATTGTGGGGCAGCCTGAGCGGAACGGGCGAGCCAGAGGTGACACATACAAAAGTTGAGCTGTAAGGACTCAGTGCAGTGGAGGCAAGAAAGCAGTGCATGAGTTGGGGCCCCGGCACGCTGGGCGTCTCCAGGCACAGTGTGCCCGCAGCTCCACGCCGGGCTGCTGCCGCTCGCTCACCGGGCACCTTTGGGGCAACTGTTTCTCCACCCTAATGATCACCGCTGCAGGACATGCCGTGTGCTGCCTCTGGTCCCCGGTTCCTCCTCGTTCCTCCCCCTTACCATCTATCTCTCCCACCTTTCTCTTTCCGCAGCTGCACATCACCAGCCAGACGTCTGCCGGGGAGGTGGTGAAGCTGGTGGTGCTCGAGATGAATGACGTCTCCCGTGGCATGCTGGGCGGCTCAGCCGCCTTCTGCTACGGTGAGGAGCAGCTGGAGCACTTTGGACTGGTGTTCGCCTCCGATGAGAGCGAGCAGTGGCTTCCCGATGACTTCTTGCCTCTGTCCCTCCAAACTACCCGGCCCGAGGGGCGGTTCTACGTCCGGATCAAGGAGACGTCCCCTCTGGTGCTCCAGTATGGGCCAGCGACCACCGTATGAGAGGAGGAGAGCCGGCCGGGCGGTGCGGGGACCTCAGCTTCCAGAGAGCAGACAGCTCGTCTCTGATGCTTCCTTCTTCCACAGACACCCTCTCATCAGGCGTCCACACGGTGGAATGGGATCATACTGGGCTGTGTGTTATTTGTTTGTGTTTTTTGTTTTGTTTTTTTTTTAACCAAAGAGACATCGAGACTCAGTTTTTCTGACTGCAGAAGAGGAGGGTGGAGTGCGGAGACCTCAGAGCTCGGGAGGAATCTCTGCAGGAATGGAATTTTTGAAAGTAAACATTTTTAAGGGGAAAGAGGGGGAGAGAGAGGAAAAATATTACAAGAAGAAGCAGCAATACCTTTTTTTTTCTCTTTCTTCTTTTTCTGAAAAGCCTTGTTTGGGATTCACTGAAGGCAAAGCCACAGAGGATTGCTGGGGAGGATTGTGGTGTCAATGAGGAGAGGGCATGAGTCACAAGGACAGCACTGAGAAGGGTGTTTTCCTATCTGCCCTGCTTTCACTGTACCTGGAGAAACAGTTCTTGCACATAGTTCTTGGAACAAAATGATATTATTATTTTTTTCCTGAAAAAAAATTTAATAATAATTGTGCTAGAGACACTGGAGTTGTGTAAGAGGTGAAGACCCTTTGACTTGTTTTAAAAGCAAAAGGAACCCATGCAGCCAGCCCCACGCGCACACAGACGTGCACACAGCTGTGTTGATACCACCACTAGAGGTTTGCTATAGGGCATCTACTGCAACACCCTGCACACCGCCCTGGGATTTCCTTTCCTCCTCGGTTGCCGTTTTGTTCTGGTGATTGTGCTTGGCCTCTCTTGTATGTCCTATAGCATGACATTTTGTTAGCCACTAGGTCTCTTGTTAACAAGGTTATTTTTCTGATCTCCTGTGGTCCATAGTAAAGATGACTGCTGCTGACTGCGTATCACTCTTTTCCTTCTTGCGGCTTGATGTGTAGTGTTCCTTCACCCCCCAAATTAGCCCTGATTTCAAGGGCTGGGTTCATCTTTCCCAGGAGTGTTTAATAGGATGCTTTCCACCCAGTGGAGGTTTACGTTAACATGCAAATTGCACGTGTGGGAGCGAAGTGCAAGTTAAAAATGTTTTTCTGGGCTTCGTTGCTCTGTAAGGCAGTAAAATAAGCTTTGGCATGCAAAGGCAGTCACCTCCACGTGGTGTTGGAAACCCAATGGCTGTAGGGCCCGAGCATCTGCAGTTAAATGCATTAATCGGGTCCTGCAGCCTCCACCGAGGGAAGAACACCAGGAGAAGAGCGTGGAAGGCAGCGAGAGCTGACAGCTGTATTGCAGCTGACGCACACACTTTCAAGCGAGCGGCAGCAAGCAAGGTGCGAGGCTGGCGGTCCTTCGCAAGGTGAGGCTTGTGTTGCTGATGCCCCTTTAGCAGCCACCTCACTCCCCTCCTCTCTGCATGGAGGGGTTAGGGCTGGGCAGCAGACCCCCATCCCTGGGGGCCAGGGTGAAGGCAGGGGCTCTGCAGGCAGCTGCGCGGGGTCTGCCTGCCAACTGCCGTCGCTCCTTGGAGGTTCGTCGTTCCTCGCCTTGCTGCGGAGAGCCAGCGGCACGCTGTGCGGTGCGGGCAGGAATATATCCCAGCACGAGCCCTTCACCACCCCACGTCAAAGCCACTCTGAAGGGGAGGATCGTGTGCCAGCCCCTCAGCTGGTGCAAATCAACAGCACCGCATTGACGTCAGCGCAGACACCACCATGGGATATGGAGGCGAGCGGCAAAGGAACATTTAAAAAGGCACTTCTCCCATCTCCTTTCCCCTTCGCTCATCTCCTGCCTCAAGTTAAAACCAATCCCACTTTCCCAGGTCAAGGAAGAAGCAGGTTGGTGAGTGTAGAGGTTCCCATGGAGTTTGTCCTTGTTGGGCATCCGCAGGCATCGACATCCCAAAGAGGCAGGAGCTGCAGGGTAGCCCTTCCCTAGCAAGACCCTGTTCACATGCATCACCTACTGATGCTCAGAGCTTGGGGCAGAGGAGAGGCAAGGCACAACTGGTGGAAAACTATTCAGTGGCTTTCTGGAAGTCACAGAGTGAATTCAGTGTTAGAGCAGGGCTACGTACAGAAAGCTACATCTGTGTTCCTGATGCTCCTGAGCACGGATCCATGCAACTCCTGCTGCCCTTTTATTTGACCCCAGAGGGGAAAAAGGCCTCCCCTTTTCTTAAGCAACTGTTCTCCCCTCCTAAAGGTCCTGCTCCATTGAGAGAGATGGAACCATGACCCAAAGCCAGGTGCTGACTCTTTGGCCGGGGTGGACACGGGGCAAGCTCTGCAGCTAGACCCTGCTGGGATCTGGTTACCCACATTTCTCGGAGCAGAGCCCCTGCCCATGGGAGGATCTCGCTGGCCGTGCAGTGCTTTTCTGCAGGAGTTTCTCTGGCCACGTAGCAGGATGTATCACTTGCTGCAGGGAACAAAAGCAGTACATGGTTTCATGGGAGCTCCTCCCCTTGCCTGGAAGAGGAAGAGGGAAAGATCAGGGGCCCGGGTAGAAGCAGGGTTGGATGCAGCATGGGAAGGGTGGGAGTTGCATGGCAGTCGTGTAGGAAACCCCCCTACCAGCGGCACTGGGATGTGTGATGTCCTGATGGAAGCTTCACTCCTCCCCCAAGCACATCTTCAACCCCGTGAGAGGGACTTTATGGACACCTCTGCCCTGCGCTGGTAAATGATGCATGATAAGGTGGGACTACCATGAAGAGCAGAGCAAAGAGGGCCTGGATGAAGAGGGGTTTCTGGGCAAGGCTCTGCTGCACAATGTTTCTTGAAGAATGGCACTTGCAAGGTGGTTGCATCTTCTCACATTCTCCTTCTCTCCCTGTGTGGCTTCATGGGCACATCCCAATGTTTTGTTTCTAAACAGGTCTTGAAGCCTTCAGATGCTCTCCTGCCCTTCCCCATGGCCACGAGAAAGAGCAGAAACCGTGTAGGCTCTGTATGCGGCAGTCTCTGAGGCTATAACCTCAGCGCTAAGGGCTGTGGGGAGCCGATGTGGCTGCTTGAACCAGCCTGGAGCCATGAACTGTTTACATGAAGGTTGGTTTTTAATATTTGAAGGCAATGTCACACGCACTCTTAAGCAGGATGGTATTACAGTTAAGACTGGGGCTTAGTGGCTCAAGGCCCTAAGTGGCATTGAGGCTCTGGGTTAGGTGGCTCAAGCTTTGTTCTGTCACTTCTTCACCCCCCTGTGCCTCAGTTGCTCTCTGTTCCCTTCTTTCTCCAACCCAAAGCCAGGCACCTGGCAGCAAGTGGCCCAAGCAAAGGCCGGTACAGGGCTGACAACCTCCCACCAGCTTCAGCATCGCTCTCTGGGCAGCTGGCATGGCGTGATGAGGTGTTGCTGTCAGGCAAGGAGGAGCCAGGGCAGGCGCTCTCTGCAGCACAAGTGTTAACAGTGTTTGCCCTGGTAGGTCTCCTTTCACTCTGTGCTAACTGCACCAGTGACAGAGGTTTGGCGAAGAGGGCTTTCTCAGTCAGGACCAGCCTGGCACTCGCTCTGGTGTGTGCACCACGGCACAGGCGATGGAGGAAGATCCCCAGAGCACCCGGCCTCAGCCCTGCTGTCTCCTGGCATGGGGAAGCAGTGGAGGTGGAGCTGGAAGAGGCATCATTTTGCTTGTAGCCATCATTTTGCTTGTAGCCATCCCTTTTCCCCAGTATTTTAATGAGCAAAGCAGGCTAGAGTCCAGGAGGGGCCCAGGGGAAGACTGTGCCTACGCAGACCTGCATCACCAGGCACAGACATCACCATCCCTGCAGTGCCCGTGTCCCCCGTACTGCCAGCCACAGGCACTGCCAATATCCAGGCCCAAACACCACTGTGCCTGTACATGCATGCACCCACCCGCGTGCCATATACCCACCCGAGCCCAGGTGAGCACCTCCTGCGCGCACTAACCCCCTCCGCACTGGTGTGCCACCCAGACACCCTGCACGCACACACCGTCCCTACCTGGGTGCTGTACACCTACCTACCCTGGACAACCCCGCATCCTGGTGGATGGAGCACCCTTGAAAATCTCATCTGGGTTAGGGTAGATATGAGCACTGCTTATCTGGGAGGTGGGGCAGAAGCAAAGGTCTGGGAGAAATCGAGAGCAGCCCCTTGTCCACAAACCTGAGCTCAATAGGAAAGCTCGCTATGCCAACACTGCTCGTCTCCTGCTGACCTTAAGCCAACAGCAAACCAAACGGCTCCGGGGTTTCCCTTCCAGCTGGCAGCATGCAGGGTCTGCGGGCAGCAGCAGGCACCGCATAAGGATGCATTTCCTACCTTGCCTGGGAGGCAGGGGCCGGTCTCCTTGGCTGGGACATGTGGCCTCCTCTTCCAGGCGCCGTGGAGCACCAAAAGATGACGCTGCAGAACAATTTGTACTTTGTGAGGGTTTTTTCATCTCTTTGTGAACATCACTTCCGTCACTAACAGCATTTAAATGCAGATCAGTGTATTAGTTTTTGCTGTTAGTGACAGTCAAAGCCAAACATCAGCTTGTCCAGTCCTGCAACCAAGTCTTCTGCTCCCTCCACTTGGAGGTAGACCCAGGTCGAGAAGCTCAGCAGGAGAGAACTGGTGTACTTCCATGAAGGTTAATGGGACTGTATTGATTTACATCACCAGAAGAGCCACCCCTGAATGGCATTTTGCTCACATTGTATGGATTAATAGAAATAAACCTGAATTGTGACACTCTGAATTTCCTCCCCAAAATCAGGAGCTTGTTGGCATCAGTTCTAAAGCATCTGCATTTATTTTCTCCCGTCCAAAGGGAGTTGCTCAGTTTATCAGACACGAATCCAGCTTTGTGTTTCCCAAGGTTTGGCTCTCTGAGTCTGAGACGTGGGGGTTTTTTGTTGGATTTTTTTTTTCTTTTTTGCCTTTTTCTCCACCCCACCCCACCCCCTTTTTTTTTTCCCCTGGGATGCTTCTCTCTCGTGTTCCTGCTGGGAATTTCTTTCCTTAGTTCTGGTTACGAGGGAAAGCCGAAGAGCTACCCTTTCTATAAAGCAGCTGCAACATCCACAGAGGAGAGGTGCTCTGAGCCTGATATGTTGAAGTCAGTGGAAGCCTTTCTTCCCTCAAACAGGAGGCGAGAAAGCGAGCAAGAGCCATGCCAGCCATCCAAAACACAGTGGAAGTTCCAGGGCTATTCCGGCACATGCAATTACTGAGTTAATTATTGCTCTATCGTCTGTAGGAACTCTGTGCAATTACTGTGCAGTTACATCGGCTGTTTACCCACGTAGCTTATAAATAGAGTTGCCGTATAATCGAAATGTGGCGTGATCAGATTTATGCTGGGTGACTCGAGGGGTTGCTAAGTGCCCACACTTTCCATCCCCAGCACAGATGCCCACTGAGGATGCAGCTTTGCCGAGCAGCCGCTGAGCAAAACACTGTTGGCCTGAGTCTCGCTGTCAAGTAGCCTTTACACAGACAGTCCAGGTTTCTCCGAGAAACCACACACTGGTGTACTCTGTACGCTGTGGGCAAAGCCACTTCCCATGTGGAACCGGGCTGGACAATGCAGATTTTAGACCGAGATTGCAATTACCCAACCACAAAGACACTTGGATTGGAGGAGATGGGAGTTCTGGTAACGTTAGCACCATCGGAAAGCTCCGGCTGACTTTGGTGTGTCTAGGATTTTTTGGCTTGAGGTTCTCCAAACCCACCTATAGATCAGGCAGAAAACGGCTCTTTCCGCCCCATGAAAATTCCCTGGACACAGGGAAGTGTTCTGTTCCCAAAGTGACCTGAAAAATAAAACACCGTGAAAACAGGAACTGAAAATACAAAAGTAAAAACTCATGAGGAAGCAATAGTGCTTTATTTTATTTTATTTTCCACTTTAAAAAAAACCCACTAACTTTTTTTTTAACCAAACTAATTTTCACTTGAAAAACCAAAACACGGAAACAGGCCAGTAAATATCTACAAGTTTGTTCTAACTCAAGAATTTTGGAAGATACCATTTGTTGAAACCAACAATCTATTATGAACATTTATATTATGGCTAAAATGTCATTTTTGGTGGGAAGAAAAAAGAAAAACCTAACAGATGATGTGTTAAAACAACGTTTTTGTATGGTTATTCCCTCAAGCTCCAGCTTAATCCAATAGACTGTAAACCACATGCTTAAAGCTGAGCATGCACTTTGCTGACTCAGGCTTCAAAGAACCTTTGGAGATGCAAACGTGTTTGTCCTGAAGTAGTTTAATTTGATCTGTAAATTAAGATAGCAACAAGAGTATGATTTTGCTCTTCTTTGACCATTTCTGAGCTGCTGGACCCCATTTCTAGACTTGCCATGCCACTGCTTGAACTGGGGTGGTGGGCAGCAGGAGCTATGGCCACTGGCTAAGAGCAGAGCAGCGTTGTGCACGTCCCGCAGCCCCTTGCTGGGGAGTAGCTGGCTGGTATCCACTTTTCACCTGACTCAGCCCCCAGGCTGGAGGTGGCTGCCCAGCCTGCAGGAGATCACAGCAGCTCCGCCGTCGAGGTGCAGTTTGCTGTGGCAGAAATAGCTGCAGGCGCTGCTCCTGAGCCAGCCACATTCCTCTCTTCCCCCAAAGCCCTGTGTGGTGCCGGCCACATCCAAACCACAACAGAGCACTCTGTGCAGACAAATGTCACTGCTGCTGCTTGCAGTTGTAGAGGGCCCATCACCATGATGGTATCAGTTGACCTGATTCCCAGTGTTTTCCCTTAAGACAGCTAGTTTCCTACCTCAAAACTGGAAATTAAATGCACAAAGTGCTTCCACCGAGGTCCTGGAAATCCATCCCACTGAGCTCCTGACCATGCTGCCTGGAACAGGGGGCAGAGAGGGACAAAGCGTACCAGATCAGCAGCATGTGGTGTGGTTCGTGGGTGAGTGTTGTGGTGGGGGAGCGTACTGGGAGATGTTATCTCCCCAAGTGTTGTGCTATTCCTGGCCCCAGCGCTGCTGCTCTTGCTCCTTCATGAGCAACACGCTCAGTTCATTGATCTGCATTAAGAACAAACCCGGTCCCCCACAGCGCCGTTCATTGATGCAAAGCTCAGCGTGTCGTGGGGTGGAGACTTTCGTACAACAGCACGGCTTAGATGAGGGCAACACTTTTGTGCATGCTGGATTTTCACTCTGCCCACAGTTTACCCTGTAATGACACCAATAAGCTGAAACCAGGTGCTAAAGTCTACTAAATTTATCTTAAAGGATGTGGAAAATGACCAACTAATTATAGATCTATATATCTTTAAAGAAAACTTCCCTTGGGTGGCATTTGGTAGAGCAGCCACAAATACCATGTGTGTTTGGGCACAGAAGTAAGGGAGGGAGAATACATCAGGGTCCCACTGTTGTACCCTGAGGTCGGCGTTGGTAAAACATGAGCGTGGATCACACCACCAGGCTGGTGGGCACACCCCAGCCGTGCCCGGTTGCTTCCTCTCTGAGGGGCTGCGTGGTCCTGCCATCCCGCCCGTTGCAAGCACCGAGTGAGAAACCACGGTGAGGAGGCGGTACCCAGCATGCTCAGACCAGGAAGGAGGGTGGGAAGAGAGAGGCGGACGGCCTGCCTGCACAGTGGGACCCCGTGCTGCGAGGTCTCCTGGAGGGGTTCAGCTTTCTTGGTGTCAAATGAAGGCTCTGCAAGGAGAAGACCCTGTCATATGGTCTGCAGTCACTCCGCTCTAGGCTGAGCACCGAGCATGGATTAAGGGTGCACCCAAACTGCCACAGGGCTTTAAATCCCAGGTTTTGTTGTTTTGGCTGTAAGTGGAAACATACCTTTTTGCACCAGGCTGATGCACAAATACTTGTACAAAGTCTAGGGTGCGGGATTGACCGGCTCAGGGTCAGCTGGTGGCATGTGCTGCCGTGGCAAGCAGAGATGGAGCCATGCTAGCAGAGGCTGTGGCTCCTTGCTGGTCAGGCCTGATCGCACAAGGATGTGTACAGTGATGCAGATGGGCAGCTGGGATGCTGCCAGGGGTTGGGGTTCCCGGATGCCCACAGGTTAAGTAAAATAGAGGTAGAAGATGCGTTGGAGAGTCTCTAGGAAACACCCATCTGGACAATTTTGTGGTGGTGTTTCCTTCCAGATGACTTTCCCAGCCCTCCTGCTTTGCTAGGTTAACTCAAGGTCAGGTCTCAATGAAGTCAACTGGAGAGTTGCCCTTGGCACTGGTGGGACCAGAGCTTTGGCCCGGGAGCAGGCTGCTGGGCAAGGGGTGGTGATCCACCACCGCAGGGAGTGCCTCTCCCAGCAAGCACGCGTGCAGCAGGTCCCTCATCACTTGCCATGGCTTGAGTCTTGTTTTCTGGTCCAGGTTGTGATGGGGAGCCGAGGAAGGACACTCGCTCCCTCCATTGGCAGTTATCTCCCATTTCCATATGTGGCTGGTACAGGACAAACCAAGCCCTTTTTCCTTTGTCACCAATTGCGGGTGACTTCACGAAGCCGAGCTCTGTTGCGCTGTCATGCTCTGGCTGGAAGTGGCTTTGATCTGGGTGTTTAATGAAGACATTAATTGATAGCACGTGGAGAGGAATTTGAGCAGCTCTGAGATGTCTCCCAGCCCCTCAGATCCCAGAGCCATCATCCCCTTCAAAACAGAACAGAAGAAGAGTTATTACAAAACAAATCATGTTTGTATAGGCTCTTATAAAAAAAAAGTCCTCTCCAGCTCTGTTAAGCTCATATTACTGGCAGGGCTGAGCTAAAGAGACCATGTGCACCATCGAATGCCTTCAGCAAATTAAACCAGCGTCAACGAAAGGAGAAACAAGGCACTGCTGTCCAGATCCTGTCCAGACTGAAGCAAGACGAGACACGACACGGGGCAGCCACAGGTCCCGCTCTGCTTGGCGAGGTGCCCGTGGCGCGGCTCCGCTCCTGGAAGCGCCTGTCCCCAGCGGAAGGGAGACTTCTGCCCGCTGGGAGCCCACGCCTTCCAGCCGAGGATCCCTCAGCCCCAGCGCTTCAGGGAGCTGGAGGCTTTTCAGCGCTCAGCTCCACACGTTCTGGCAGCCATGGCTTGCTGCAGACTCTGTCCTCCTCTGCCCAGACGTGCGCTAACTGCAGGCAGCGCCAGGCCCTGCGTAGCTGGAGCTCGCATCCTTCCGGACACGCATGTTTCTCCTAGCTGATGGTGCACATCCAGCTCTGGCCACTGCTGGCGAGGTCCTCTTCCCAACGGGGCTGTGGGTTACCTATTGGCAGCCAACTGTGACCTTGTTGCTCTTCTCCATGACTTTATATGATGCTTCCGTTCCTTGTCTGGTCCAAGTTACCTGCACCTCAGCTAGCCACCCAGTGTACTGCTGGGAGACTTGGGAGGACGCAATATTTTGAGACCTCTCCCCCTCCGTCAGATTGGATTGGAATTGGCTGGTGGACCGAGAAGTTATTAGGAACAGACACCCCCAGACAATGTGATTGCACAAGCTTCATTTCCTTAGAAAACCAGGCCAACAGAGCAGGAGTCTGTCAGTAAACATGTTGATTCCAGGGTCTTTTCTGCGCTGCTCGCAGGAAAGAGCACACAGCACTGGCACCCGGCCCGCACCACCAAACGCTGCCTTTCACTCAGGGACATCTGGACGCAGCTCGTCTGTCGGAGGATCAGCAGCGTTTGAGTGGAGGGTTGCATTGCCCATGGCTCTTGGCGGTTGCCAACAACCCAAAGTTGTCCCAAGGCAGGCAGGGTGGATGATGTGGGGTGAGCTGCTGATTGCTCCCACGGTGCTCAGTGTGCAGGGTGGGCACTGGTGGACTTGGACTCAGTCCTGCCTGGCGGATGCGTTAGACTCCACTGCTGCCCAGAGGTGGGCTGAGAGCAGGACATCATGGTGCTCGTATCCAGAGCCGTCCATCCTCCACACTCAGAAGGGTGCAGGAGGATGACATCTCCCCGTGGTATATGGTCCCTGCAGCCCAGCCTCTCTGGTTTCCACCTTGCCTTCCAACTGGGACGCGGAGCCAGGAATCTTGGGGCATTTTCTCCCTTTCCTTCACCCAGACGCTTATCCCTGCATTTCCCAGCCCCTGGAGTTACAGCCTCCCCACAGCCAGGCTGGAGGAAGATCTCTTGCAACACTGGAATGCTCTGCAGTCATTACCTCCCTCCCTAGAAATTTTTGGGGTCAGAGGACATAAGTCTCAGTAATCGTCCAACAACGTCAATGGAGCTCCGTTGATTTACACCAGCTGAGGATCAAACCCCTCCCTTTCCTCTCCATATTTAAGATATTTTCCAGACTTCAGACATATTCAGAGGAGGGAGTTGATGGCTCCTGGGTTGTTGAAGAGGTTCCAGCTTTGGTCCTGGCCTGGAGTAACATGAATATGGTGGCTATGCTCGCTCTGCCTCTACGTGGAAAAGCCGCGCTCCCGCGGTTTGCTGGCTGTCGAGCTGGCAGACTGACTGGGACAGGCATTAGCGAGCCCACACACATGCTGAAGGTCTCTTCAGTCTGAGGTGTGGCTCCGTCACCATTTCTCTCGCGGCCAGCACAAGCACGCTCCCGCATATGCCAACGCTGCTCCATAGCATGCTATGGACCCTACCACCTCGGTTCATTGTTTCTCCAGCCACAACAAAATCCAGCTCACTGAAGCTTTGCATGGTCCATCTCAGGGCTCATCTCATCCCTCCTCAAGCCTTTGCCAAGCAGGACATCACTGCCACGGAGCTGGCGGAGCAGGAGCTGCACTGCTGAGCTGAGGATGCACCCACCACGGACCAGAAAACCCAGCCACCTAGACCATGGACCTGTCCATCTGCAAGAAAAAATACACCCCACAAGCATTGAGGCAACCTCAGTTTCGATGCGTAACAGTGAAAGTTTATTCTGAGCCCAGTGTTTTGGTCTGGGCAGCTGGGCCAGTCTTGAGGGGAAACGCAGTTAATATTGCTGATAGCTGGATCCAATTTATAAGGCACTCAGCAGAGACAATCATCAGGGAAGGAGACAAATAATCTTCAGGCAATTAAATTTAATTGTTCCATCTGAAGATTATTTATCTCCTTGCCTGATGAATGTCTCCTCGAAGCGCCTAATAAATTGGATCCAGCTATCACTGATAGTGGCTGCTTTCCCCTGGCAGCGGGGAAGGGTGTGGAGAGCAGAGCAGCGCTCAGCTCTGTGTGTTGCTTAAGATCTGTCACCTCGAAACATCTTTTTAGCAGACTTGAAAGTGTCCACAGGCTTTATCAATACACTGCTCTTATACAGAGAGCTTGGCAGTCCTGGGCTAGATCGTGCAAAAGCTCCCAGACCAAGGTGTTGGGTGGAACGAGATCCCATGTATTAGGTTATAATGTCAGGCACCAGTGAAGATTTGGAAATATCTCTGTCTGTTGGTCTGTCTGTCTCCACTTCGTTAGCTTTTGGTCCGGCTGTTTGTGAAAAGGGCCGAGGAGGAGGAAGCCCCGCAGGCTGGAGTTGGCCGAGAGCTGATCTGCCACAGCACAGGAGTTTGGAGAAGGGATTATGGAGCACGGCACCGCTCCTGGGAACTCCCCCGGCGCTCTCCATCCCTGCCAGTGAACATCTTGAGCACCGAGCAGGTCAGTTTAGAGCTGGGCCAAGACCTGTCTTTTTTAGCACACTTCTCCCATTGCAAATACTCTACTTGTCTTTGCAGTTGGCCCTTGTTCATGCATTTGCTTGTTTGTAGCCTGCGTGGAGATGGGTCTGCACTGGTTGGAGGGCCCAACAGGTACTTCCAACAGGCAAAGTAAGGTTGGCCTAGGTGAATTAAGGTGAAGAAAGTCTTGGAAAGCAGCGCAGTCAGGAAATCATCCCGGGAAGGGGGAAGAGGCATCGGTGCGGAGTGTGTGGAGCTCTTCTCCCAAGAGAAAAAGTAACTGCAGAGCAAGTTACGCTCTGGATGATCTGATTTCCAGAAAACAAGGATGCATAATCCTCATTTGAGATGATTTAACCACCCAGACAGTGGATTGCAGCCGTGTTCATGTTCCCAGAGCTCCTGACGGACAGGTCACTTGACCTGCGAATAGCCTGTGCTCTGCCTGTCCACAGCCTGTTATGAGAGCTGATTGCAGGCTCGGGACAGCAGTAAAAGCCTTGGGAGTCTGTGGGTGTTCTGAGGGACTGTGTGGCTTTCTAAAATCGGGTCTCTATTCACCATCCAACCGTTGAATAGTTCAGTAGTATTTAATTAGCATACAATAACTGTCCCATTGAATTTGATGGAATACATCATTTTGGAATGCTATTTACAGTGCTAGTTTTCTTACAGAAATCCATGTGTCAGAGCTTTATCCATTATTATAGTCTTTAAAATAGGCAGATGTGCCTTTCATGGCCAACTGCATGTTTTATTAATGGGCTAGAACTATCAGATGTATTGTAAATCATGGGACGTAGCCACCAGTCTGGTGCTTCTCTCCTCCAAAGTCCCAAGGCAAGTGAGCTTAATTGACTGAACGGTTTGCAACGAACCGTGGGGCACAAGCTCACTTCCCTGCTGTAAGAGCAGGTTCTCCCAACCACTGGTAGTCCTCTCTGTCCCGCCATCACTGCCTCTCCTCCTGACCACATCTGCTGCCCTTTGCCTGCTCTGGAGGGCATGCAAATCTCCAGCTGGCACATGCAAACCTTCACATTTATATATAGCTAATATAATTAACGTGGGCTGCTCTGCTCCCTCGACTCCCTCTTTTCACTCCCATGGTTCATCTATCACCTGTCCCTCTCCTCTCCACCCTCTGCCTTTCAAAGTCAAGGGCAGGAGCAGGGGACCTGGGACATCTCCAGCAGAGCCACATTCCCCAGGTCCCTTCTTCATTCAAGCCCTCACACTTTGTGCACGTTGCACCCAACTGGGTCCTGTCTTGCTCGAGCCAACAGAGCAGCATCTTGCTTCATTTGAATATTCGCTAACAACTTAAATGAGCTCTTTTGGCGGGATTGAAAATACTGCATGAGTGATCACACCATTGGAAATAACCAGGAAAGGAAGGGGAGGCACACGCCAAAAGCGAAAGCCAACATCAAGCTGAAGGTTTTGTTGAAAAGCATTTGGCAAAGACGCGCTGCCCGCAGTCAGAGCCTGCCCCATGAGCTCCAGGCGTGTGGCAGGGCTAGCAAGGGCCCATCCGGGACTGCTAGCCTCCGTGCAACTGCTAGGACTGTGCCCAAGGACATCCCGGCTAGAGGCTCAGTTCAGCATCACCGTCTTCCCGATGCGACTAAATTTTGGCAGAAGAAGCCTCCTCCCCTCCCACACGCTCACTCCAGCGCAGGATCTCCCTCGGGATGCTCCCAGCAGAGGTTCCCCAGCTAGTGGCTCTGCTGCTATGCACCAGCCAGTGTGATGTGGAAGCACCAGCAGAGCACCCAGACCCTCTTCTGCAGACAAGCCTGGCAGGTTTTACGCCTGGCTGATGACAGAAATACCCCGTTGCTACTAACAGGGACCATAGCCAGCAACAGGGCTCGCTAAAGAGGTGTTGGAGTGTTTTTGGAGGGCATCTGTAGGAAGCGCAGGTTAGCTGCAGCACTACACGACTAGCGCTTGGGATGATGCTGTCTGAAATGGCATCTTATGTGGATGAAGAATGAGTCTGCAGTCTCTGAGGGCTGCTCCTGAAAGAGGCTTGGAGACCTCCTGTCTGCAAAGGGAGGTGTTCTCCATGGCTGGCTTCATGGAGGTGTGAAGGACCAGCCTTTGGCCCAGGCAGTGGCATGCTCCTGACTACTGCTCTGGTGCTGCTCCCCAGCAGCATCAATGTGCAGGAAAAGGAATGGGGGAAGGCTAGAAGGAGACCATTGTGGTTGGAAAGCACTCAAAGATCTGGGAATAGCAGGAGCAGCCCATGGGCAAAGGGAGCCATGGCGGATTGCAGATGAGGAAGATGGCAAGGAGGAGGGAGCACAGGGTTGTGCATGACCATCCCCACTCTGTGCATCTGTAATGATAGCACTGGACGTGAGTGCAATACTAAAATCCTAGATCTGTGCGTAATACTCCACTGGGGACAGATGTCCTCTCTTGTTTTGTACACTGTAAATGCAATATCGGTCCCAAACCCAAATGATTCCCCCCATCCAGCACCGTCCCCCCTCCCATCAGCTGCAAATGGCACAGATGGCTGGAAAAAAAGAATAGCTATTTTTAAAAAACAACAAAAACCCCAACCCTGTTATTTCTGCATTTTTTCTGCGTGAGGACACTTCCTTCCTTCCAGGAGAAATCAATCCAGTACCAAAGTGTTAACCGCTTCCCAGCCATCTCCTCCATACAAGGTGAAGTTGTGCTGGCCTCTGGCAAACGCCCCACCTCACTGCACTCCCAGGCTGCCCCTCCTGGCCCTGTGGCTCGTGAATTGCCCCTTCTTCCCTGGGGAGAGGGACGGAGCAGGCTGCAGGCACAGGCGAAGTCATGGCGAGCCTTCAGAAGGGCCGTGCGGGTTGCAGGAGATGCTGGCCGGAGAAGGCTCCAGTCGCGCAGCAGAGCAGGAGAGGGTGAAGGAGCTCAGCCCGGCTGTGTGCACAGTTGGCTTCCCAGCGGATCAGGAGCAGGATGCGTCCTTGGCAGGGACAGACCACTAGCAGCTCAGAGGGGCTGGACGGGCTCGCCAGCAGACCGCGTCCTCGTGGGGCTGCAGCGCGCTGGCAGGACATACCTCCTAGCAGTGCCAGGGACAGGCTGAGCATTACCTGCTCCTGCACAGCGGCTCCTCACATATCCTCCTCACCCAGCTCAGCAGACCCTGCTGGAGGTTTTAGGGTCTCCTGTTGGAGGTGTTTAGGAGCCTCAGAAGGGGAGTGGGGTGCAGAGATGGTTTGGATGCTTTGGAGAGCCTCTCAGTGCTTGCTGGTGCAAGTCTGCTAGCAAGGGTTGTGTTTCTCATCATGAGCAAGTTCCTAGCAGGACATGGAGTCCCTCTGGCCATGCCCCAAGCAATTTCAAGTCTCTGATAGAGGTTGAATCCACCATCTGGAGAAGAGCCACCAACAAGGAGCTGCCTTCTCCTCGCCTCGGAGAACAACGCTTCCATGCAGCAAGCATAGGGGCAACCCAGTGGTCCAGCCTTGCACTGGATCTTCTGCAGGACCCAGCCCTGGGCAGGGAGAGCTGCCCAGACACTGTGCAGGAGCCAAGAGGCAGCCCAGGGGACTTGGCCGTTCTGGTGACTGGGGGAAGAGGGATGCAGAGGGATATGTGGGCAATGGCCAGCAGCACTGTGCTGAGAGGTCTCCTGCACCCACACAGGAAAGAGCGGGGAGCCACCAGCGTCAAAACACAAACCAAAGCGCCACGTTCAAACTCCTCCATTTAAAGAGCAGCCGTGAAAAACAAGCGCTCCTCCAGGCTTTGAGACTCATCTTGTGATTTAGGGGAGGAAGAGGGGATCCCCTTGTGATCTTAGAGCTGTGGGGAAGTGAAGAGAGGCTCTCAGCCCTTGAGTCCCCCTCGGACTGCCTACGGCAGGGATGGGGTCCCTTGGCACCTGAATGACAAAGCGGTGTGTTTCCACGGTACTCTGAAGGCGATGCTGCCTGGTGAGCATAAGCTCTGTTTGGTCTCCAGCGAGGGAGCGGTTTGCGATCCCCGGCCCGAGCGTTGCCTGTGCCCCAAGGTGCACGGTGGTGAGAAGCCATGTGCAAGAGTGGGGCTGGCCCTGCTTTGCAGGGGACATGCTCCTCCCGCACATCTTCCAGGCACCATTTCACAAGAAACTCTAGGAAAAGCCCCAGATACTTGGATTTTGCTGGTGGAAGAACAGTTGGCAGAGGGCTGCTGCCTGCAGAGCTCCTTGGGCCCCTGCCTGCAGGAGGTTGCACAGAGGGACCCCATGATGACACAGACCCGGGTGGGATGAAACCCTCCCGAGGGTCCGCTGATGCCCAGGGGGATCCAAGGGATGCTGAGCAGCACAGGGAAGGAACAGGGCAGAGGGGGTGGGAGTGGGGAGTGCTGCAGGACCCTCCAGCATGGCCATCCCGCTTGGGCCATGTGCAGCTTCCTTGGTGAGATCCCCATGCAAGGGGAGCTACCTTACTGGGATCCTCCATCTAAGGAGAACTATCTATCTCAGGGAATCCTCCATCCAAGGAGGGCTACCTTACTGAGAACCTTCATTGAAGGAGAGCTCCCTTGGCAGGACCCTGTCCTGTCCCTCCTCAGGATCCAGCTGCCCTTGGGGCAGCAACTTGGCCGAAGGGATGGTACCTCTGCCCTGCTGCCCCCATCTTGGGAGGGTGCGGGAGATGGAAGAGGATGAGATGCTTGGGAGGAGCAGCATGGGTGTGGGGACAGATGGGGGTCAGGAAGGATCAAACTAGGCTGAGTGGATCGGGAGGGCTGGCAGGAGCAGGGGCGGGGGGGCTGTGTGATTTGGGCCAAGCTGGGTCTCCGGGCCATGGGACAGAGCTGAGGGGGTCGGGAGCTGGACCTGCCGGAGGGCTGCATGGGGGCTGGGGGGGACAGACCGAGGTGCACTTGGGGGCTTTGTGTGCACAGCCCGCACAACAGCTGCCGGCAGTATGGTTGGCTCCAAAGCTGGCGTTGACAGTCCTTCACTTTTATGGGAACTAAATTTACCCAGACACACGCAAAATCAAAAAAAAAAAAAAAGGGGGAAAGAAAAAGATGGGGGGGTTGGAATTAAAATAAATTGCAGCAGCGGCGGCATCTGCTCCTTTGTGGCGCAGTCTGGGTTACGGAGAGGGGAGGAGAAGTCCCCGAAAGGGAGTAGCACTGGTGTTTACTGCAGCCCCGAAACATCCCCTGTTTGCGAGCCGAGTGTGTTTTCACCGTGTTGCCTCAGGAATGCTTGACATCCAAGATGCCAAAGAAATGTACCCGCCCGGTGGAAAATGAAAGCCCAACCATTTTCCATGGGTTGGTCGGCAGGCGTGTTTGCTAGCGTATAGGGACAATAATGCGCTGCGTTGTTAAGGGAGAGAAGATCTGCTGGGAGCAAAGAGGCTCCCAAAAACAGGAGAAGGGCATGATACTTGAAGCTTTTACCTCCTTCCTTTTAAGATGCCCTAGAACTTTTGCTTAAAAGTTTGGTTAATTTTTTATATCTTTTCTCTTCCCTCCCATCCCCCAAGCCAGAGGCGTGCACTGTGGTGATGGTGTTTTCCTTTGGTTGGTTGGTTTCTTGTATTTGGATGCCTTGTCTCCTCCAAGTGCAAGGCAGCAGACCCGAAGCATAAGCACAAGGCAGGACTGTCCGTCCGGTTGGCTACGAAGATTTCCAGAACAAGCTTCCAAGGTGGTTCTTTTAAAGGTGGAGATGCTCTGGAAGATGCTCTACCATTTAAAAATACGCTGTACCTGGTGCCACGTGGGCACATCTGCCAACACTGTCAGTTCAAAGAGCAAGAGCCACACACCCTGGGCGTTGCACACTCATGTCTCCATCGGCAAGCACCACAGCGTGGGCGTGCCCTGCCTGCTGCGCAGGTAGGCTGCAGGCATCGGCAAAGCTGTATTGCCAGGGCAGGCACAGCCTGGCTGGTACCGAGGGGTGTCTCTTTGTACAGGGCGGCTCAGAAGACCAGGGATGCTGGCAGGTCATGGCGGGTCCAGTGCCGGCTCAGCATCGGCGGGAAGGACATGGCTGGGAGAGGCTCCTGGCATAAGCATCCATCCTCCTTGCCGCAGGAGCCCGCTGCAGCATCACATGGCTCCAGGGGGGTTTAAGTGACCGTCCACAACAACACAGGCCAGGCCCAGACTTCCATTCAGAAGATGAAAAAACATCCTTATTTTTAAATATCACCACCACTTTCATGGACATTTAACACTGTAAACAAACTTTGCAGCCACGGTTTACAGAGAGCCTACTTGTCAGCAGGGCTTGTCTGTCGGCCCCCCTGGCAGCTGCAGATGCATGCTGTTCCCCGAGCTGTTTGATTAAACTGGTGCCCAAACAGAAGAGCGGAGGAAAAGGTTTTGATGGTTTCGTGTGCCGCTAGAGTGGAAGAAAACCAGCGTGAGTGGGTACAGTTTTCAGAAGTTCAGGAGATGTCTATTTTTAGCTGCCTGCTGTCCGATTTTTCCAGATGACAAGTGTGCACTCTTTCTAAAAATTGAATTCTTCTTGGGTGTTTTTGGTTTGATCCCTAACTTCTTAATTAAAAGGAAGATGCTGAAAACAATTAGTCACTTTTTAAAAATTGTAGCCAACAGTTCCTTTTGCTTCATTCAGCTGTGATGTGACTGGGACCAGAAGTTATGCTCTGGGCGGAGGTGGGAAACCAGGGTGGCTGGCACCGATTTGGCATTTAGTGGGTGTGTAAAATGAGTGAAAATTATACCAATCTGGGAGTTATTCTCCGAGGAGTAAGTGCAGCCTCTGAGATGAACTCTGAAGTCAATAGGAAACACTCCCTGTCTCACCAGGGCTGGACTGGGCCGGGGATGTGGCTTGCGATGCTGCAGCCTGTGCTGAAGTATGTGTGCACTGGAAGTGCCAGGATGGGAGCTCTTCCAGTCCAGCGGTTGCTGCTCCTGCTCTGTGCGCTCATCTTGCACCGCTCTTCTGCCCAGCTTTCCCATGCAACACAGCCCGTCTCACTCGTTCGTAGCAGTGAGGGGTTTGGCCCAGGCTGTCCCGTGGGGGGTTGTATGTGTTTTACTTCTTGCAGTAGCCGGCTGGAAAGAGCCTGGTAGCTCCAGTAATGCCACCAGTGCAACAACATTGGCTGAAGCAAGAGCAAGATGGATGTGGTACAGGGTGATGGGTGCTTCATGCTCCTTCTTTTGTGGATGGGAACCATTGCTGTGCACAGCAGAGGAGAAAATCTGATGGCAGATCCGGTTGCTGGTACATAGAGTCCGCAGCATTTAAATAAGCCTGTATCTTCTGCTTTACAAGGAGCTGAAGGCTGGTCGCATGTTGGGCTCGGTTACGGCAGCAGTGTTGCCAGCACACATGGTGCTCATGCTGGTGCTTTCCCACTGAAGCCCCAGCTCCTGGAGTCATGTGTTTCTGTTTTCGCTGGATAATCTCCCAGGCCTCCCAGTTGTGGAGAAAACTGGTCCATCAGGAAAGGAATGCGAAGAACCCAAATGTGTTTAATTACCTCCTGTAATCAGAGCTCTGGTTCAGGTGGCCAAGCGAATCCCTGTCACTGCTGGTAGCACCACCAGCTGCAAACCCAGAGTGACTCTTTGAAACCCGGTATAGCCGGTGTGGTTAACGTGGGGGTCTGTGAACATCTCTCTGGCCACAGATTTGCTTTTGCAGCCCCCAGGAAGGCTGCTACATTGCCCGAGCTGGGGGGGGGCTCACATGAGAACCAGGCTGCGGCAGGTGTACGAAACCAAAGCCTCCACCCCCTTCACATCCCCAGAGCGCAGTGGATGCTCACGGGCTCCAGCCCTCCCGTTCAGCTGCTGTGGGCATCCACCCACCCCTCCGTGCTGTGCCGCCCCGGCCCCGTTCACACACACCCGCGGCCCGAGTGCTGGGAGGTATGGGCAGCCCAGAGGCGGCAGGCACGCTCCTTCGCGGGACTTCAAAGCGGGCTCCTTTGTGTGTGTGCGTGTTTGTTCCCCTCCCCTCGGTACGGCTGCTCTGATCGATGTGACATCACCTAGAGACGATGCAGGGGGACCAGACCCCGCCATTGTCCCCGGGCTGGGAGGCGATGTCCGTCTCCTAGGAGGTGGGAGCTGGGGCTCGCAGGCATGCTTTCATCTCCCTGACCTGCCCTGCTGGCGAGAGGGCTCTTCCCAAGGCACTGGCCTGGGGAGAGGCGTCCCCACTGCACAGCAGAAGGGACACGAGTGAGAGACAGACACGCTCACAATGTTTAAAGACATCATTAAATGCCCCCACCCTGGAAGCCTGCACTTGCCAGCTACACCCATCTGTTGCTTTTCATTAGAGGTCCTGTTCCTTTCGGAGGTGTGCGCATGAGTGCAAATGTGTGTAAGTGTGTGTGTTCTTGGCCCCTCCTCAGCACCCTCCATCTCTGCACCCAAGGAGAAGGAGGGCGGGAGGCAGCCTACAGCCTCCTGCTTGCTGGGAGCTGCTGGGTTGGAGCTGGGAGCCATCCCAGGCTCATGGGGACAGGGACGTGGGAGCCTCCGAGTTATCCAAGGGTGGCAGGGAGGAGGTGGCAGTCTTGCTTGGATCTCACAGAAAGCAGACCAGCGTCTTCCCAGACTGGGAGGGAGAAGGCGCCCTGAGGCTGGATGGCAGAGGAGGAAGACTCCACCTGGGCAGGGGACGGAGGAAGGCTGAGGAACCCATTTCTTTCTGCAAGGGCCAAAATTTTGTAGGTGGTCTTTTTTTAGCTTTACAGGGGCAGGAGAACTGTGGCCTAGCTTAGGCAGTGGCCAGGGACCCCCAGACTTTCCTGTGCTGTAGCAGGAGTGGAAGGGTCAGCGAAGGGCAGTTCCCCACACAGCCTGGACCCCTTTCCTGCCTGCCATGGAGGAAATCCCCCAAATTAGCTGATGGGGGGAGTTCCCCTCACCTTCCACCTTCAGAGAGGCAGATGGAGGGGTGGGATTCAGGAGAGAAGAGGACTTTCTCTTTCAGAAGCTGGCTGGAAGGGAGGAGCAAGCAGCTGCCTGCCCCACGGGCAGGAGGAGAGGATACAGACGTGGTGCATCCACCTTGGCCACAGCCAAGGGAGGGGCTGCAAGCCACCACAACGGAGGCAAAGTGGCATTTCGATGCCTGGTCCTTGCCTTGGCTGCCCACCACAGGCAGCTCTCTGGGAGGAGCACACGCTGGCGAGCTGGCTGGGACAGCCGGTCTGCCCCATCATCTCCCGGTCGAGAGGAGAGATGCCAACATCCTGGTGCAGTGCCTGGCTTCCCCCAGGGGTGTGTTTGGGCACGGTCCGTCCTCCTCCAGAGAGCAGGGTACTCAGCGGTAGCGTCCAGTCCTGGTTTTGGGTGAAGTGGGTGAGGAGGTGGTGGAGCTGAGCTCCCTGGTGCCCCCACGGATTCCCACCCGGGTCCAGGCTGCCACATTGGTGCAGCTAGCAGCGGGCTCCCTGCGAAGATCAAACGCGGCTGAAGAGAGGCAGGCAGGCATGCTCCGCCAGCAGCAGCCAAGCAGGCAGGGACCCTATTTCATTGTCACAGCCCTTCACCTCTTCTTCTGTGCTCCAGCTCCAGGGCCACCACCCCGGCAAGAGGGACAACACTGGCAGGGAAACCAGGGGTGCCCCCCATGCTGGAGCTCAGGGCTCTGCACAGCACATCCCTGGCCCTATAGCAGAAGACACCCCTGTGCCCACCCTGCCTGATACAATGGGAAGGTGTCTTGGGGAGGACATCTGTTACCTAGGCTGGAGCCAGGCACAAGTGACTCATGCCGTCTGCCTCCAGGAGATGCCGGGTGATGAAGGTCCCCACTGACAGGGCAGATTGGCAGAGCTGAATGCCCCCCTTGCGCCCACCGAGGCCCTGCTAGCTTTGGGGCTGCGCTGCGGAGGTGAACATCCCCTAGAAGGTGGCATTCACACATAGTGGGGTCAGAGGGCTTGGCTCTAGCAGTGTCAGCAGGGCAATGTCCCCATCCACCCAGAGCAAGGAGCAGGACAGGTGGATTGGGGTCAGGTCTGGGGGAGGTGCCCAGTATACTGTCAATAAGATGGGTGCACGTGAGGGGGTAGATGGAAAGGTAGAGAGGAAAGGACTGTGGCTTGAAATCTCAAATGCAAAGGGATTTCTGTTCCTGCCATGGTTATCTGGGACCATCCTTAAAGACCTGCTGCCACTGCTGGTACCCTTCCCCATTTCCCCCCACCAAGAGCGTCACTGACTTGCCACAGCAGCGTAGCTGCGGGCAGGAAGATGGGGTCTGGGCTTTGACAGTCCGTAAGTCAAAGCTCCCCTTGATACTAGCCATAAACACATGATGCTCTCAACATAATGACGGGCTTAATGATAATCATTGAGGCCTGCCTCCTGTGAGCATAAAGGCCTGAGCTGAGAGGACCACTTCACTCTTCCACCCCGTGGTCTCTCTCAGAAATTCATGCCAAGGAATGGCAGCTGCTAAAGGCAGATGTGTGCAAGGCATGGCAGGACTGTTCAGGCTCACACCAGAAATAGGAAGATCTTCACTGTCAGCTGGAAATTTTTCCACGTCATCCCAACAGGAGATCTAGCAAGCCTTGCCATGTGGGCAGCCTCCCCAGGAGGGCTTCATAAAGCGGACCCATTTTGCAGTGACTGGGAGCAGTGTGGGTTTGCCCCAATTGCTGAAGCGGTTTACCTTCAGAGCCATGCAGGTAGAAGGGCCGGGGGCAGGAGAGGTGAGCTCTGGCCAAGTGCCCACATCCCCTGTACTCCCTGGGTCATACAGCCCTGCAGCCAGCATAGCTCAGTGCCATGCTCTGCCTGACGTGTGATGGTGGAAACAGTGGTGAGATGTCCATGCTGAACAGTGACAGGGCTCCTCCAGGCAGAGGCTGGACATCCGCACGCTGCACAGCACTGGGGAAGGCCTCAGAGTCTGCCATTCACCACCTCTTGGAGGCACAGGGCATCCCTGCCTGGCAGGAGGAAGAACATGGGGAAAACAAATTGCTGAGGGACTGGGCTTGCATCACTCTTCAGGTCTGCAGATGATGCCCAGAACTGGTGTCATAGGAGGGAAAGGCTCTTGCATGATCCAAGGGAGGCAGGTCTGGAGAGCTAGAGCGAGGTCTCCAACTGTGACCAATGTCTGCAGCTCAGCTCCAGGACGGGGCCAACATGCAGGGAGGGTTTTTATCTAGATCTGAACTTGGCAGTCCAACGCTAGCATGTCGCGCTGCCTGGGACATACCTGCCTGGCAAATGAGCACAAAAATGCCCGTTGCTTGCCTCTTCTGCCTCCGCAGCACAGTGGTGCTCAGTGCTACATGTGCAGAAGGAGCAGGGCAGGGTGGCAGGAGCTGAATTGCTCCTCAGGCCGGTCTCTCCCCCTCGGTTCATGCTGCCCTAGCAAGCCCAGGCTGCCCCATGGAGAGTGGGACACAGTTTGGGGGCTCTCTGATCTTCCTTATTGCATCCCGGGTCTGCCTTCCTGGACCACCATGATGCACTCGCACTTCACACTCACGTGGCGAGCTGGGGCTGTCCCCACACCCACCAGCTTGTGAGGGGGTGGCCAGACCCCCAGCTGAGCTTGCGTCTCACCGAGGCATTTTGCACCTTCTCCCCACCCAGCCAGCCCCTGGGGTGCAGTGGGGACCCGTCCATGCTGGAGAGCGCAGAGCTCTTGGGATAGAGCTGTCATGGCCAGTCCTGCATTTACAGACCAAGACAAAGTCAATCTACATTATTTGCTGTCGGGATTAACTGGTAGGGGAAGCTCTTCTTGGAAAGGACTGGACTTAATTATCAGCACATCGTTAGCTAGCAAGCTATCTCCTAAGCCGGGAAGCTCTGAGCTGATGCCATCAGTCACTTCTAACGAGGCGGGCTGTAGTTTACCCGGAAGATTTACAGTTTCTGATGGGCACTGCAATTCTCCGTGGCATGAAGGAATTGAGCAATTGCTGCTATGTAATGTCAATTGCATCTGGCAAGAAAAAGGGAGCCAGCGCCTGAACATGGCACTGGAGAGGCTGCTGCATATGCAGAGTGGAGAAGAAGGTGATCCAGGCATAATGTGCGTGATATACAGCCAGAGCACACTTAGATGAACATCTCACGTCCAGCCTAGTACTCAAAAGAGTGGGATGTGTGAACACTGTTTTATGCTGGTGGCCCCAGCTTGCATGCTGCACACTTCAGGTGGGGCAGCACGAACCAGCAGCAAGCCCAGGTGTGTTGTCATCTTCCGAAGGCATGGCAGGAGAGTCTCAGAAGCTTTGAACCATTGCCCTGGGGTCTGCTGCTGTCCTCCTGCCTGCGTCCCCCTGGCTCTGCTCCATCCTGACATGCATGAGATGAGGTCTTCTCCCAGATACAAGTGCGTGGGACTCAGCCAAGCAGCCCCCATGCGTGCCGGGCAACCGAGCTCAGCGTTGGGCTCACTGAGAACACGGACTTTTCATGAGTTGCTTGGAGGAAGGAAGCGTTGTGGTACAAAATGTTATATGTCCATCCCAGAAGGAAACGTGGTTATGAAGGTGTGGAAAGCCATGCTTCAGTGATATGAACATGAGAGGAAGCCTGAGCGAGATGGCTTAGGGTTGAACTCTGCAGGTAAAGGCATATGGGAAAGCTGCCAAGCCTGATTTCCCATAGCAGCAAGCAACAGACTCTGAAGATCCAGGCTGGAGCAGGGCAAAAGTGAGCCTAGCAGGCCTGGACGAGCTTGTCTGAGTCAGCATGAGCAGGGCTAGTGTTTTGTAGATCACTGGACTCCAGAGCAGCAGCAGATGATGCAAAATGATACCGCGGGACCATGGGTTCTTCCCAAGGCCAGCCAAGCCGGGGTAAAACCAAATCTTCCATGATGTACCACCACACCTGGGCAACTGGCATGGCTATTTGATGTTGCAAAGATGCCAAAATAATGAGCTTTATCCTTATGAGTTTGTCCAGAGCAATTGGTGCTTCTGACACAGCTGCTGTGACAAAATTACAGTGAATGGCTGATTTGTGGGGATTTTCTTTTTTTCAAGCCAAGAGAACCTAAGAGAGACTCAGGCTCCAGGGAGCACCTCAGCATCCCGGGACCCTGACACCCCGGCCCCCCGAGCCAGTGGGGTTTTGCAGCATTCGCTGCCACTGGGACATATGCTGGGATCTGTCATTCCCCTCTTTCTGTGCAGTGGGAGGACGTTAGCGGGGCAGGGATTGGGAAAGGCCCCGTGTTTTGCTTGGCTTGAAGGAGGAACCCTTGTAGTGAGGGAAATAGGGGCAGTAAAAATGACTGCTTGGGTAGATAGGGAGGCGCACGGGCCAAGGAGCTGATGTCAAGGCACTGGGGGCCATGGGAGTCTTCCCCCGGCTTGGCTGGGCTTCGATGGAGGCAGAAACGGGCGGCCCGTGGCACTGGCAGAGCCCAGGAGACCGCGCTGGCAGCGCCCGAGCTGCTGCCCTTGGAGGTGATGATGTCTCCGGGTTATGATTCCCAGCAGGATCAGGAGCCCTGGCCCAGCCTGCAGCAGCGCGCTCCTCTCCTCCCCTCCTCTCCTCTCCATCTGGTCTCTCCTGAGCTTCTGTTTTGGACCCTTCTGCGCTTCCCGTTCCTCCCCCTGCCCCGCGCCCTGCCCTCCCGGGACTGGAGCTGCGGGGGCAGGCGGCAGCGAGGGGGGGGTTAACTGCGGCGCAGCCCTAATGCAATCCAGTGCCTCTATCTAGAGCTCTGGTATTACTGGCTGCCGTTACCATACTAAATTGTATCTGCGCTTCAGGAAAAAAAAAAAAAATATATACCATACTGTCTCTAGAACTGGCTTTAAAAAGGATTACACATCAATACCCAGCCACCCTGCTCACCCCCACCCTCCGCCACCATTGTTCTTTCTAAGGCGCTCCTCTCACTTTGATGATGATCACTGGCAGAGTTTCAAAACGATGTATTATAAAATCTTCAAAAAAAAAAAAAAAATCCAGTTGCCATAACGTAATGCAGATTTTTGTCACCGCTCCACGGCTTCTGCTTTCAATTTCCAGTGAGGGGGAGAGACTTGGTCGCAGTCAGATGGAGACCAGCTCGCATCCCCACTCCCTGGGCCCCCAGGCAAAATCCCTGGAATTTGTTCCTTACTGTTTGAAGGCAAAGCTGAGGGAGGAGAGTGCAGAGGAGGGGAGAAAAAGGAGGTGCCAGTCCCCAGGGCTGATAGGCACAAACCCAAGCTGTGCCCCAGGTGGAAGTGGCAGCACATCTCTGGAGCTCACCCTGGGCTCAGCACAGCTGAGTGGGCATGGGAAAACTTGTGGAGGAGCGGTTTTCCGTGGAGAGGTTAGGATTATCATCCTGCAAGGTTTTGAGCAGCGATGCGGGGTCTCAGCCTGGCTTTAGGTGTTTGATGCAGCCTGTCTGTCTGTCTGCCTGCCCTGCCTCGAACAAAGCATCCGTCCAAGGGGCTGCATTTTGCTCCCACTGAGCACCTGCTGCTGGGAGCAGCTGAGCATCAGCCCGGCTGCAGCCGTCCACTTAGGGGACGGGGAGATCTCCGAAGGCTGGGAAGGCTGCAGGCAGGACAGGCTGGGAGGACGCAGTGGGACTGGACTTCACAGCCGACGCTTCTGCCCGCAAACACTCTTGTCTTGTGCTGGGTGCCAGGGCTCTGGCTCTGCCTGCGAGAGCCCCTGCCTGCCCCGTTGCTGCTGCGCTTGCTCGTGCAACCTGTGCATGGCCCACTGCAGGCAGGTGAGAAGAGCATCTTCTGCCAGGTAAAGCTCCAGCTCTGACAGCTGAATTGAACTGTTTACCGCCTACCTCATGGGCTGTTATCCTGCCCGGAGCTGCTTCTGCTCGTGTTTGCTGTCACAAGCCAAACAGTCTGGTGCTGGGATCAGTGTGAAGAGCAGTCCAGGCACTCCAGTATATGGCACTGTGACATTAATTGACCAGTTTACTCTCTGTCTGCTGTCTCAGAAGAATGTTTTGCAGCTGCAGAGGTTTGGGAGGGTGCTGGGATAGTATCCCTGAGCATAAAAACCTGGGACACTTCTGAAAGAGCAGTGACACCAGGGCCATAACCCACCTGCTGCAGTCTCCCCGCAGAGCTTGAAAATCAGGTGGGCTTTCCCCAGGCTTGCAGCCCAAGTATGAGGTTGCCGCACACTGTCACTGCCATGGTGGGAGGGATGGAATGCAGCTCTCCAAGTGAGGCATGCCTCAAATTTTTGGAGAAAAGGAGCTGTTTCTGAATAGTTGAGAAGTTTCCAGGATTCATATCACAGTACTATGAGAGCAGGGCTCACTCTGAACCAGGCAGGCAGGGTCAGCCCTTGTCACAGAGCAAAGGGACCTGGTGGTGTCCATGGCTCGGGTGCACCCTTTGCCATAGCCAGGACGGATCTGGAGTCGGTCCATCAGGAGCTTCTCGGGCTACAAAGGTTTCCTGGGCACCAAAAGCGATGTACCGCTTCTGCGACTTTTCTTTCCCTGGTGGCGCCCTGTACCTGAATGGACTGCGCCTGGTAAACGGGAAAACCCCTGAAATTTAAAGGTGTCCTCAGGGAACCTCAATCCTCCTGCCTCCAGAACAGACCTCACTGGACTTGCAGCTTCCCAAGTGGGAACTGCATCCAGTAACTGGAATACTTGAGCAGACTGGGGAGAATGGGGGAACATTTTGGCTTCACTCTTGGAGATCATCCCTGAGTTTTTGGAGAGGCTTTTGTTTTGGAAGGGTTAACCATCTTCCACTGAGAAATGATGACCCAACCTGTAGCGTGCGAATGCGGATACAAGTCATCTCCAAGCCAAACATCTTCATTTGTGAAAGCCTTCCACAGATTTTACTGGGGACAATGGCACTGCTGGGTCTTAGTGCTCATGAACAGCTTCAGTGTAGGAGTACTTGGTCATCCCATGATTGGTTAAGCTATGGATAGTTGGTAGGAAGCTGAACACATTGAAAACCACAAAATGACCCCTCCATCCATTGCAGGTGTCAAGCAAGTCCTGACTGGAGCTGTCACTGCTCCTCATGGTCCAGGAGGGTCCCTAACTGTGTCCTCTATGGCTGCCGCCTCTTGGCTGGTGGCTGAAATCTCCAAACGGTAGTTATCTGGAAGGTCAGTCTGCACTCTTGTTTCCTGGGACTCTACCAAGGACCACAGAAAACTGTCCAGCCTGGCCATAGCTGTTCTTCTCCCCCCTGCCGGTGCTCCTCCATCCCTCAGCCCCCTGCGTGTCCTCCAGCTTGACCTCTCCCCCAGTGCTGATCTTGTGGGTGGGTGCAAAGAGTACGGCTGGGAGGTGACTTGGTGGAAAGCATCGGCTTCATGGCACTAGCTCTTAGAGCCGTCCCCGCCATCTGATCTTAAAAGGGAGCGTTTTTCGGAGAGTTATGAGCCTATGCAAACAGGGTTTTGTAAGGCAGCATCACTAATATGGAGCGTAACCTTCCTACCCACAAACATCCTGATACCCTTTCTGGCGTGAGTTTGGCTTTGTAAGCCAAGCCAATCTGATCAGGAAAATCCTGGGGAGAAAACAAACAAGGAGCCCCGGGAGGAGGCTGGAAGTCGCTTTCCAGAGTCAGAGCAGATGTTGTTCAGTAGACAGTGATGCCACAGATGTGCCTTGGCCGGCTGATCCATAAGGATGTGGCAGCCTGGCCCCGGGGCAGAGGGGGCTTTGTCCCCACGCTCCCAGCTGCCCCGGCCCCATTTCAGCCCCTCTTCCCTCAGCAGCAGCAACTGGGACAGGCTTCAGGAGCATCAAGGAGATGGGGAGCCCTCCATGTCACCCTCGGTTACCCGTCCTTCCCCCTCCCCGGGCCATAAGATGGCATTTCAGGGTCAGCTGCTTTTGTCCAGGTGCTGGTGCCAAAGGTTGTGGAAAACCCTTTTTCCCGGCTCGGCAATGCCCCGCTCCTCCCAGCCACGACGTCTGCAGCTCCACGCAGGGGGGAGAGGCCGAAGCCCCAGGGAAAGGACTGCTTTTTTAAAAATTTTATTTCCCTTCCACTTCTCAGCACTGCCGCAGCCGTGTCCGTCCCGTCCCCCCCCGATAATGAGCTGTTGTCTTGTGCAGCATTGAGAGCTAAGTAAGCATGAAAAATTGGAACAATAAAGAAGTAGTTCTGGGACAGCAAAGCCCCTTGTTTGACAAGGCTAATTCCACACCCCCCAGCCTCATTTTCTTTCAGCCACCTTCCCCCTCCTCGCTCCTCCTTTATTAAATGAACTGGCTTTTATTGGGGTGGAAGCTGGGTTTCCTTTTCCCCTCTTGCCCCCCCCTGTTCACATGTAATTTGGAGAGTTAATCTCCTCAGGCAGGAAATGTTGTTTCTTTCACCCTTTCTCTCCGGTCCTTTCCATTTGGCTCTTTTAATTGGGGCCCAGACCAAGGAAATGGCCACACCACGGAGCCCGAGCAGGAAGAGGGCTGTTTCTGTTGAGGGGCCCTGAGCATCCCTTCCCACTGCCCTAGCTCCCCTTCCCACTGGCTAGCGTGCTCCCCTTCAGCAGATGCACCCTTCGGCCAGGGATGGGGGTGCCCAGCTCCCCTTGGCCAGCTAGACACCCCGGCTGGCCTGGGGAAAGCTGGGCTGGAGATGTTGGTTGACATTTCTGCTTCTTTTCTGAATTCCTCTTCCTGCTTCAGGTCAAGTCACCCAGATGTTCCAAGATGTAACATCACCCAGGGCCATCTGCCCCAGCTCTCCGGCAGTATGAAGGCACTTGGCTGCTACTATTTTCTGTGGAAACTCTTTGAAAGACATGACGTCGTAAAACCTCATGGAAATTCTCCAGATTTTTCTTGATGCTTTTCCCCCAGTTTCTTTTAAAGAAAATAATTCCGTTTTAATGAAAAATAGAGAGCTGGGTTTCTTCCCCCACCCTCTATCTGTCTTGTTTCTTTAGGCTGAAGGAGATTTACAGCAGGCCCTCTTGCTGGCTGTGAGTATGTGGGGCATGTGGCCCAGTGTGGACATTATCTTGGGTGGTGCCGGTAAATACAACTCGTAGTACAAGAAACCATGATTGATAGTACTACGAGGCCTGATTGCTCAACACTCACTAGATGAGGCCTTCCTTTGGAAAGGACAAGTACAATTGTAATCCATGCTTCACTCAAAGGCAGGGGAAGACCATGTTGAGCTTTTTTTTAATAGAGAATCACAGGAAGCGACTGGAAACTCATGGGAGAAACGTTTCCTAGAGCAGAGCAAAACTGGGCAGGAATAGGCACTCGGAGATGTGTCGCCTGCAGCAGCCTCTGAAGACGATGGCTTGGTGCGCACCAGCGTGTGCAGGGAAGCATGAGAAGGCTTGTGATGGGAGCAGCCAGTGGAGCCCGGTCTGCTGCTCAGAGCAGAGTCCTGCTTCCACTGTGCCCTTCGGATGGTGAGGTGCACTGGGGACAAGGCTCCAGGACACCCTTTGCAGCCTTTGGCTGCTTCCAGCTCCTCCGGAGACCCGGCCACAGGGGATGAAGCGCGGCTGCTCCCAGGCAGGGTTGGGAATGGCCGGTCAGCCGCCGATGGGCTGGGAAGCTCTGGAGACTCCAGTCTCCTCCTAACCACAGTTTGGCCTGAACGTTCCCAGCTCTCTGGCAGCCAAAAGCTTTTGGATCACTCTTTGGCACTGTTCATCACTCCCAACAGGGCAGTGATTCATGCTGGGAGGCTAATTATCGTTGAATTCACTCATCCCTCTATAGATAACCTCTGGAGGAGGGGATGGGCTGGGGCTGCACATTCGTCACCTGCCATCGCCCACGGGACTCGATGCCGGTGCAGATGGCATCAGTGTCCTGCATCAGTGGGGACACAGAGGACCCTGTCTGCACTCTCTGGCTTCAGGCACTACCTGGGAAGGAGAGGCTCAGCGGACAGCACGCAGTCCTGCAGCAGGAGAGGCATCGCCCTGCCGCAACATGCACCATGCATGGGATGATGGCCAAGGGGTGCCCTGCTTAAATATTTGCTGAGGAAAATGGGCTGCCTGAGTGTGTCGCGCACGGCAGAGGAGACTGCACTCTGAGAAAAGCAGCTGGATTTTAGAACTAGATAACCAGATCTTTGGCATGAATTGGCGCTGTCCTGGAGAGAGCGAAGCTTTGCTGGTCCATACTGGGTGAGTGTCCAGCCTCTGGAGCAGGAGGCCAGGTGGCTGAGGACAGGGATACCTGGAACAGGGATATCCTCACTTGGATGTGAAACCAGGCATGTCTGGCAGGAGTTGGAGGGAGGGAAGAGACATGTCACTGCAGGCAGAAGTAGCTGTGACCCACAGGCTGTCTGCCATCTCCTCTCTCACCTATCTGGGGACACTCAGTCCAGTGAGGACCTCAGTCTCCAGGAAGCTCAGCTCCCACTGAATGCACAAACCGAGAGGACAGACTTTTCTGGAAAACTTTTTTAGGCAGTGTGGGAAAACCTACCCTGTGCCCTGTGCTTCTGCATGGGGACTCAGGAGCAGTCCCCAGGCTTTGTCTGATGCTGGCTGCAGAGCACGCATGGGCTGTGCATGGGTCATGGCTCACTGACCCAGCCTCGGGGCTGCAGGGGAGCTGGCTTTGCAGAGACAGGTTGACCTGTGCATGTAGAAAACGAAGGCCCATATCCTGCCTGCAGTGACACTCAGGTAATTCCCTGCACAGGTGCTGAGGAGTGCTACACCTCTCTTTGTGCACCTCAATATCATCTGGGTGGATGTGGTTCCTTTTATTTAAAGCAAAGCAAATTAAATCCCAGCAGCATCCCCTTGAGCTAGCCAAGGTGCCTGGCTCCGCTTCCAGCACAGCCTCGCCCTCCAGCAGCCTCGGCCCTTCACCTCCACTTCCCTAAAGCTTGACCACCTGAAGCCAGGTAAGAGTGCTTGTGCCGGGCTCAGGTCATGCTGCGGAAAGCGGGGAAAGGCAGTGTGCCCTGCTCAGGGCCTCCTGTGGTGGGCAGGACAAGCAGGAGCCTCCCCTGGGAAGGGGCAGGGCTGGACGGGACGGGCAGCTGTGCTCCCTCCGTGGTATCGCAGCATCACTGGTCCTGGACCCTGGGCTGTAGGATCCAGGCACAAGTGGGAAGCTGAGCTCTTCGGGGCTGTCCCCAGGAGGCTGCTCATGGCTCAAGGCTCGGACCAGGAACAGGCAGCAGTGGGCTCACGGGCATGGCACTGGAACGGTGACAGAGGGGCTGTCCCAGGGCTCACCGGGATGACATGGTGCTGCTGGGTACAAGTAAGGCCTTTTGATGCTACCTGTGTGTGGTAGGGGAGGGCAACGGGGATGGAAGACCTGCAGCAGAAGCTTCTCCTCACAGAGCCTGGCCGAGATGCAGCCAGCCCTGTGTGGGGACAGTGCTGCTGAGCAGGAGCTGCAGCACGTGTGGCTGAGCATCGCTGCTGCGGGGGGACTTCAGGGACTTGCCCTGGTGCATGAGGGACACGGGATGATGTGTCTCGCCCAGCTCGCCTGCCCCCGGAGGGCAGGGAGGAGAGGGTTAACCCGCTCCCCCAGGTCCTCGGCTCTTGCAGGAGACGATGCCACAGCTCTCCAGCTCACAGCCTTCCAGCTCACAGCCCTCCAGCTCACAGCCTGCCGCCTTCCCCCTCCCTCCCCACTGCCCGTCAGAGCTCTGAATAGGGAATTAGTTTTGCCTGCGTTTAGACCTCTTAATTAGCTATTCTTTTTGCTGGGCTGGGGAAGAGGAGGGGCAAGAGGAGACCCTCACGCACCCCCAGCTGAGCCCTGGCCCTGCTCCTGGAGCAGCACAAAGGAGCCCAGCAGGCAGAGCCATCGGAGGGCGCTGGGGACGCCAGGACCTGTCAAAGCTTGTTTCCCACCTTCCAGAGCCAACCTTTTCTGTCCCAGCCAGGAGACAGCCTGCCTTAATTGGGCTGAAAATCTAATCATTTGTACCTCCGGGCCTGGGAAGGGGGCAGGGGCGGGTGTGCAGAGCCCGCAGCCCCGGAACGGGGCAGGGCAGCTGGGCCAGGGTTGGAAGGATGCAGGCAGTGGGAGGAGGGACAGGAGCAAGGACGAGGGGGAAGCATGTAATGGGGAAAGGCAGTATGGAGATGAGGCAGGAGAGGGGTGAGCAGAGTCCCAGAAAGTGCATAGGCTTGTGGAGCAGCTGAAAGGACAGAAAATTTATTTTTTTAAGAAATAAATTAAAAGTCATTCCTTTGAAAAGAAAAAAAAAAAAGTGAGCAACTGAAGGGTGGAAGGGAAAAAGAGCAGCAAAACACGTGTTAGCCACTTCTCCTGATCTCCATCTGCTCTGATAACTCGACTGAGGCTGCCCTTGTGGTCCTCATGTATCCCACCAACATCCAGAACCTGAGATGCTCCTGCACCACGGGCATTGTGTGTGCATGGCCCCCCTCCCATCTTGGCATCTGCTTTCTTATTATGGCTTTGGCACTGCTCTCCTGCCCCTTGAGTGCCAGCGACTTACCTCTCCCGCCTCAAAATAACGTGTGCAAGCCTTGCCCAAAAGAGAAGAGCAGGGAAAACTATTCCTAGGAACGGCCATGCGGCTTCTGCCATCACTCACGTTCGTGGGGCAACGACTGCTCCAGCAGCTGTGCTCCCGCTTTGTTTCAACTAAAGGTTTTCCAAAGCTCAGGCTGCCCATGTTGCCTGTGATATCGGGGTAGGGTGGGGAGGTGACAGCCAGCGTGCTGTGTTCAGCTCAGTCCCCACAGCTTTGCCACCTACCTGGTATGTGCAAGCCAGGTTTGCAGAGTGAGGGCCAGCCCCAGGTCCCTTGCATCTTGCCAGTGCTGCTCCTCTGCTTACACCGCTTACACCCTTCCTGCTTTAAACACCTTTACGCCGTGGCTGGAGCCTCCCCATATTCAGGCTGACTTTTTTCAGGCAGTATTGTAGGGGCAGCAGCGGAGGACAAGCCTGTGAGCAGTGCAAGCACACGCAGGCCATCCAATTGCTTGTGTCTTTTAGCACAGTTTCTTCAGTACTGGATGTTTTCACAAATACTCTCAAACCACACTTCTCTAACTGCCCTCTGTTCAACGTGAGAACACTTCATGTCTCCAAAATGACGCACACAAACCAGGGTTATGCATGTGCATGGTCCCTCCCCTGGGTTTTATATAAAGAAACAGTATTCTCCCCACAGTTCCTTCATCAGCTCCTCCAAGCTTTGGGTCTTATTCCTCAAGACAATATCTTATTCATTTCTCATCTTTTTTTCCTGATGAACTATCAAAAACCAAAAACAAACCCCAAAGTCAAAGTCTTTACCAGAATTTTATTCCTTCTCCTTCCATAGGGGATCCAGACCTTTGTGCTCGTGCAAGGGAGGGCAAAGGAAACACCCTGGCGAGGAGGCTGCACACCGTGGCTCTGTCCCATCCCGTGCACCAGCCTGCCCACGCGCACAGCACCGTGGCCAACCCAGCAGCAGGATGGCAGCTGGGCAAACTGGTTTGAGCCACGAGCACCAGTCGCCTGTAATCACAAGCAGCAAAGTCCAGTCCACACACCGCCTGCTCCCACGCTCCCTGCCCAACATCCTAAACCAGACCAAAGGCACAATAACAAGTGCCAGACCAGAGGGTGCAACTGAATAAGCAGGAGAGATGGAGGCATCAGAGTAGCCCCAGACTGTGGAGCGATGGATACACTGATAAGGCATTACTGTCTGACACAGCATGGAACTAAATTGTGGACTCCTTGCCAGGGGATGCTGCAGAGATACAGAGTAAAAGGGGTCAAGAGCGAAGACTCCAGCCAAAGGAACCCAGGGCAGAGAGAGACTCCTGAAACTGGGCCCACCGTGGTCCAGTAGACGTGAAAAACCTCTGGGGTGTAAGAAACAGGACAGAGTTCCAGGGAAGAAGAGGGATGGGAGAGCCTGGAGAAAGCCCCGGGGTGTGCAGGGACTGAGCCCCGCGGGGATGGAGGTGGGCGGCAGCATGACCCAGGGCAAACGGCGCGGTGCGAGGTGGCTGCCCACTGCCGTGACTGCAGCCCCGCCGTTAGGTCCATGGCACAGCTGGATCAGCTGCCCTGGGAGCCTGCCAAGCTGGGCAATGGTCTCAGCCCGGGCACTGACAGAGCACCAGGCATCAGTTCTGTACCAGGAGCACCTCAGAGCTGCTGGTAAGACACCTGCAGAGCCGGAGATTTTATTGCTGGGAGTCGGGAAGAGCAGATGCTCAGCAGTACCACTCCTGGCTGGGCAGGCAGGGAGGGCAAGCCAGGGATTTGGCTTGGTGCTCATCCATCCCAGGAGGTCCTCAGTGTGCGAGGAAAGGACAAGCCCAAAGGGTTCATGGGCTTGTGAATGGGTCTGGGCACAGAGGGCCAGGAACTGCTAACCTTGCAGCAGCAGCATCTCTGGGCAATCGTGTGCAATGAGGAGGGTTTCGAGCCCTGGTTTCAGAGGGTTGCTTTGGGAGAGGCTGCTCGGAGGGCAAGGTGATGCAGGAAAGCACACGGCTGGGACGGGGCAGGGTGCCGGCGTCCCCAAAACTCCCACCGCTCTGCAGGGTGCCATCCTTTGCACAAGGCATCTGTGAATGCAGCTGCAGAGAGCAGCAGAGCAGGCTGCAGTGGGTCCCGGGTCAGCTGAGGTAGCTCTGTCCCAGCCAGTGATGACGACAAATTGCAGGCAGATAGAGGCAGGCGATCTGGCCTTGTGATACCCTTCCATTTTCTAGCAATTGATGCCTTAGCGACTTCCTGAGCCAGGAGCGGTATGCGTGCCGTCCCATGTAATAGCCACCACGGAGTCTGCCCTCAGTGAATTTGTCTAATCTCATTTCAAAGCCATGTGTATTTTTGGCCTGCGCGGCATCCTGTGGTGATGAAGTCCACAATTTAATTACACATCGCGTAGGATAGTAATGCCTTTGGTCTGCGTGGAACCCAGGGCCGGCTCGTTTCATTCATAACTTCTCCCTGTAACCTCAGCTTCCTGATTCCAGTGGAAATTAGTCAGCGAAATGCTGGGACTCCCGTGACTGGTGTCCTTTTAGCTGGAGGAGTCTTTGGAGGCACGCAGCCAGGGCTGACCTTAGTGGAAAGCACGGGGAGTTTAAGGCGAGCAGGATGCCCGTGCCCAGCAGGGATGGAGGGGCTGGGCTGGGTGGTGCTGCAGCAGGGAGAGGATCTGGGAGACCCGTACGGGACCAAGGAGAGCGACCTCAAGGGATTCATGGGCACTGGGGTCCCTCGGGCAGCTCGTGTCACCAGTTGGAGGCACGAAGCTTGGGCCAAGGAGTCAGCGGGTGTATGACATTGGAGTCAGGTCATGAAGCAAAGCAGGGTCACAAGAAGAGAAGTGGAAGGGCTGCGGCGGTGCCGGAGCCTGCACCAGAGCTGAGCAGAGCTGTAGCAGTGGAAACCTGGAGCATCTTCTGCCGTTTTGCCCTGGAGTGGGGCTGCCTTGAAAAGTACAGCAATGCGGACCCTCAGGGCTTGATTAACACTGATGTAGCTGCTCCTCTTTAACATTGCTACCTAGTATATCTAATTTTAATCTCTTGTGAGTACAGGGGGCATGCCAGCATATGAAAAGTACTGCTTAAATAACTAGTGTCCAAATCTTTCCAGCCGAGCTGAAGAATTACAAACCACATCAGACAAGGTGATGAGCTACAGTATAAGAAACTTGATTTTAGTAGATTATCCCATTCAGCATGTCCACAAAGCCTGGCTCCAGCCAGGCTCCAGCACGCCAGTCTCCAGCCAGGTCCCAGTCAGTGCTACATACCTCCTGGCACAGGTGCAAGAGTCAGGTTTATGTTGTCTCTTATTTGTGCTATTATTGCTTCTGGCTTTGTGCAGGAGTCAAGAGTGCAAGAACACAGCGGGAGCCCTGGTGGTGACCAGGAGGTGATGGGACAAGAACTGTGGACGTCTGAAGGCACTGAGAAGCACGACTGTAAATTGACTTGGATAATTCAAGTTGACTTGAATAATGAGGAACGTCCTTTGGCGCAGAAGGTCAATAAATCACTCGCTCACTGGACAAAAACTGCCAACCCCCTGCTGCGACCTGGAGCAGCTTCAGGTCTGGACTACACATCAGCGTGGAGGGAAGGGCAGGATGCTCTCGTGCAGCAAGTGCTGCCTTCCTCACTCTTCTCCAGCAAGGAGCTCACATCCTCTCTGTCCGCACCACCCTGCCTGCAGATGCCTGCCCTGCCAGCGCAAGCCCCCAGATGCAGCATGCTGTAAGTGGTCACCTCCTCATACCCCTTCCTCACCTTCAGTCTCCAAATTGTGTATTCCCCACAGGCAGCCAGGTGCTGGAGCAGGAAGGTCTGGATGGCGCTGAATGAAATTTTTTAGTTGAATAGTTTATTGCTTTTTTTGTTAAATGCAGATTCAGAGCCATCAAGACTTGTCCTGAATTTAGATCAAATTAAGCAAACATTTTCCTCTGGAGAAAAGGAAAAGTCTGGAAAAGTTTCATTCATCAAAAGATGAAATAATTCCTATGGACGTTTCTGCCCTGTTGGTGAAGCGGAGCTCGGTGTCCCGTGCAGGTGCCGAGGGAAAGCCCAGTTACAAGGATGCAGGTGCAGTTGTCCCTCCCCAGTGTGCTCCCAGCCTCTTGCAACGGGTGCTTGTGTCCCCTCTCCTGTGGCGTGTCCCCTGGCCCCCACACCATCCTGCAGCAGCCGGCTCCACAGGCAGGGGCTGCACGATAGTCACCTCCGCTGCTCGCTGAAACACGGGGTGTGGAGGAAACCCTGCCTGCTGAGGAACGCCGGCAGGAACCGGCAGGGTGCTGGGGCTTCCTCCCCTCCTCTGGCCACCGCACAGGCAGGTGCTGCCCTCTCTGCCTGCCGGCGTCTGTCCCCAAACAAGACCCCCAGTTCAGAGAGCTCTGAGGGTGATGATCCAAGGCTTTTGGTTTCTCTACCAGTCTTTGATGAAGAAATCACTGTTTCTCCTGGTGGAGCCCATAGCCCACGGAGGGCCCAGCCTGGATGGCAGGAACAGGAGGGATTTCTCACCTGGGAGGAAAGGCACTGAAGAGCCCATCCTCGCATTGGAACAGACATTTCACAGCTCTCCCCGGCTTGATGTTATTCCTTCCCTCTGCTTCTTCTTTGCTGCTGCCCTCTGAAACATCCATCAGGACAAAGGCCACGTCAAAGTGTCAGCTGTACCAAGAGCGTTTCTCTCGCTCCCTTTGTGGTCCCCTCCGGGGCTGATAAAAGACCCACAAGCTTCTGGATGTGAATCCTAGTTGCGCAGCATCTTTTGCAAGCATTTGCACAGGGCAAGCAGGAGCAAAATGCCCCAGGTCAGAGCAGCAGCTCCTTGCACCCACGAAGGGCTGCACAGGATGGGAGGGAGAGCGGGAACCAGGCTCAGCTCCGCCACTCGTGCATTTGAACTCCTTTGCTGCTAACTTTCCAGCCGGAGGGAATGACTGACAGAGACTGATGGTGTCTCTGCCTGTGTGTAATCTTAGAGCCGGCTGGATTTGGGAAATCTCTTTCGTTGCTTTAAAAAAATAAGCAAGTGACTAGACTGAAGGGTCCCGATTAATCGTGAAAATCTGGGCAAAATGCAAACGCCTTCTCAGGTTCTCACCCCACGAACCGTGCTGTGCGTCCCAGGGCAGGGCGGTGAAGCCCAGCTCAGGCTGCAGCGCAGGAGGCACAGCCCGAGCCCCAGGGAGGGCCAAATCCTGACCACGCCACAGCCATGTGAACAGATCCTGAATGCAGAGACGGAGCTCCCCTCCAAGCCCCCCAGGTCTGGAAAGGCCTTTGGTTGAGGAGCACTCTGTAGGCACTGGGATGTGCTGCTGGTCCTGTAAGCCCTCCCCTGCCTGCTCCTGCTTGCCCTCGACGGGCCATGCTCCGGGATACTGGTGCCCTCCACTCCGCAACAGCTGCCTTCCTCCTGGGCTTCACACTCCTCAGGGTCTGAAGGGAGAGTTACAACCGGTCAGAGATGACGTTATTACGTTGAATTATTATTCACAGACAGGCTTTTTCAAACAGGAATTTAGGGAGGATTTGGCACCCACCCCCTGGCTCTGCCTGCTCCCTTCCTGCGGGGTCCCTGAGTCACCCGGCCCCGTGTTTATCTTCCTACATCTCCACAGCATCTTAGGGACAAGTAAAGCTGGAACTGAATCAAGAGAGAACAAATACACTGGCAGAACACAGCTGAGAGAAAGCTGCATGGGTGCAATATAAACTCCCCCAGGGGGTTGACCAAAGCCTACAGAAAGCTGGAAAGCTGTAGTTCTCGCACGCTTTGAAGCAGGTAGCAGGGTTTCCAGCCTGCACTCAGGAAAGCTGGGATGCTGCTATGTGTCTTGTGTTAGAAAGACCTTTGTCAAACATATAACCTTGTCTTCCATGGCTGAAATAAATTGAATTTGCAGACTGGAGTGAGAAATGCCAGGTGGAGCATCTGCAGCAGCAAGTTTCCCGGCTGCCCAGTAATAAGACTGTGGAAGAAAACAGGAGGCAGCCGGCTGCACACGCTTCGTTGAGAAGCTGCAGCTCAGAGCTGGTGCAACCTCCGGCACTGAGCTGCAGAGGATGCTGCGAGCCGGCACCGGGATCCCCCCTTAGACCGTGCATGAAGTGTTCCAGGGTGAAAAGAAATCTCTTCCACGAGGAGAATCACCTGGACACCAGCACCCCTGCTGTCCCCCTCCTGGCTTTGGGATGGGCTCCGTCATGGCACGAGGCGGCTCAGTGCTAATCACTCTCAGGGAGTAACCTCAGCACAGCTGCTGTGTTCCCTGGGATTTAAAGACAAAAGGAACTTGTCCCTCCCGCAGCCGGTGCAGAGCCGACTCTGCTCGCGTTGTGGGGCAGGAGGTACGGATCAGAGGAAGAGGTGGATAGGAGAGCTCCACAGCAAAAGTGTCTTCCTCAGGGTAGGCACAAGGCCACATGCTGACATAGGATCCCATTTTCCATCCTGTGTCAGCCCACGCCTCCTGCTGCCTTCCATTAGCTTCTCTTGGGCAGGAACCCATGTCACTGCAGTGAGAAACATCCCTCCTGGAGCGACACAAAACAAGAGGAAGCAAACCCATGGACCTTCTCTCTGACTGACCCTTGCCCCTTGTCGTACAGGAGAAGTACCAGGCTTTGGCAGTATTAAACCTTGCACGTGCGCTCCTAGAATTGCTCTGGCCTCCATGGACCTCAGCTTAGTGGGCAATGGGCCCAGCTCCTCAAAGACACTGAGGTTCCCTAACTTCTGGTGTTTTAAGCTGTCTGACCCTCCTAGCCCTGCTCTCCTCTGACGCCCATGCCCTGCTAGGGGTGGGCAGTGCTAGTAGGAAGAGACGCCTCTTCTTGGGGGACTCTCTGGGATGTAGCTCCGCAAAGCTGGCGAGCAGGTTGGAGTGGCTCTCTAAGAAAGACACAGCAAAGGCTGTGCAGGCACGTGAGCTTGGAGCAAGGTGCTCCGAGACCCTGCAGTGTGCTGGAGACAGGGGCACGAGCCACCTCCTGTGTCAGCTGGCAAGAGAGTCCCACGGGTACGGCAGCATCACAGCATGGTTATGGGAGCAAGTGTCTGCCTCCTGAGGTCACCCACCAGAGCAACCCTTGAAGATGAAAAAATCAAAGAAGGTAAAAAATCCTTGAAGATTAAAAAACCTTAAAGATGGAAAAAAAAAGAAGATGAAAAAAATTTGTCCGTGCACATTTGCCTTCAGTGCAACTCCCAAGGCACAGCCCCTTTGCCAGGGGAGGATGGTGTGTGCTTGGGGTGCCAGGCCAGGGAGAAGAGCTGGACTGCAGATGCAGTGTGGCAGGTCACCCAGGTCCCTTGGAACCTCAGCACAGAGGTGTCCCGGGGTAGCAGTACATTAGCTGGCACAGCAGCAATTCAACCTCTGTGGAGCTGAGTGCGGGTGACTGAACCACTCGAGGACTCCCTGTGCACCCCAGGGGGGTCGGCAGCCAGCACTGAGCCCTGTCCTGGCTGCCACCGGAGCTGGAGCTCCCTTGGGTCCCTCCATCACACATCAGTTACAGCCACAACTTGGTGTCCCTGGGAACATCATCACTGTGGTGCTCCTTTTGGCCTCCAGCTCACCACGGTGGGACATGGGCTTGCACCCGGGCAAGAGCCTGGAGCACGTTGGCTTGGGGAGGAGGCCTGAGGGCAGGCTGGGACTGCTGGGACCCAACCTGCCAGGGCCCTACGGGAAGGAGAGCTTGAGCCAGTGCTTGGGGCAGGCTAGAAGAGGCAGCAAAAGGAAGGTGCTGTGTCCTCCAGCAGTGTTTGCTGGGGGATGGATGTTTGCAAGAAGAGACGCATGGGGAGTGGGCTGGGGCTGGGCTGTAACTGGATCTTTGGTCTGGCTGCAGTTGGAGAAGATTCCTCGTAGCTGTGTCGGGCAATGGCTTGGTGCATTGTGCAGGGCTGCGGCTTGCCCTGTTCGTCCGCATGGCAAGAGTTCCCCTCACCGGCTGCCAGGTCTCCCTGCATTTCAGAGTGGCACAGAGCAAAAGCCAGGGCTTGTCAGAGCGGAAAGGAAGGGGTGGCAAATTTGGCAAAGTCTTGTTTTAGCAGATTGGCCTGGGGCTGGTCATTTGGGTTTGGTTTACACTGGCAGCAACGCGTTCTCCCTGGAGAGTGGCTTGGGAGTCCCTGAGCCATAGCTGCTCCCTGGTGTGGCCACCCTTAGTGGTGGGACATGTCCCCAAGGCATGCTCTAGCCCTTTTATTCGGGACATTTAAAAAAATAGCTGCCCTGAGCAGTTCTCTCTGCCTTGCACTAGTGTTGACAGCGACTGCCACGTACAACATGACGTGGCAGCATTGCTCTGTGTCAACACATGTGATGACAGATGTATGCCAAGTGGGTAGAAAACCCAGAGCTCCATGTTGTTGTTTTTTAACGTTGGCGGCTGTCCAGTGATCATTCCTGGTCTCCCCGCCGAGGAGCGTTCTTCCGGGTCCCCTGGGAGAGGAAAGCTCGCCCTGGTGAGTTTTTGAGAACTCCATCCTGACATCCCAACTTCTGCTAAGCCCCCAGGCTGTGCGGTGGATGCTTCAGGTTTGAAGGGGGTCAGGAACATCAAACTGCTCCGCCGGGGACTTTCCTTCTGCAAATTCCCTCGCTGGAGGGTGAGATCATCTGCCTGCAAGCGCTGGGCCACAACAACCGATGCATGTGAATATTTACAGGGCAAATGACAACAAAACTGTGATGGCTGCGGTGAAACAACCCTCCTTCTTCCTTCTGCAATGCCAACACCTGCCCAGAAGGAGCTGTGCAGAAGACACCAGCCTAGTCAATACGGTCCATCAGGTGGCAAATGTTATAGTCACTATGAATGGATCGAGACCAACCAAACCTTTTGCTCAGTGCAGCCTTCTCCACCACCCTGGGCATCACCTGTCCCAGTTGTCTAGGGTATAGGCCACAGCAAATTGGAGTAATCAACCCCAGGCTGTAAGACAAGAGGGAGGAAAACCTCCCTTGGACTTCTTCGCATGTAATGGCGATAGGGTAGGTTTTTCTGAAGCATTTAGGACATCTGGCACTACTGGAAATGTGCCAGGATTTGGGCAGGCTGTTAACTGGAACCGGTAGAGCAATTGCTGGGCTCTCAGGGACAGCAGGGAAATGGGGGGCTGGAGTGAGTGGTATCGGGTATGGGAGACCAAGGTGCTGCAGCCAGCGCACAGTGCGGGCATCCGCAGTGCAAATGTTGAAGGACGAACTCCAGGCAGCTGATGGGGGCTGTAAGGTACAGCTGCACAGAAGACAGGGAGACACAGGGCCAGGCATACGGCAGGAAATGAGGTTGGATCATAAATGGGTGAGGCAGCGAGGGACGAGGCACAACACCGTGGTGCCAAGAGGAAGAAAGTCACGAGGAGCTTGAAAAGCAGAAAAATTCCTCATGATAAGGACAAAAAAAGGATACCAAGAAGCTCAGAATAGGAAAAACACCCTACTTGGTATAGAGAAAATGTATTTCTGAGGCACAAGTAATCCCCTCCCTGGAGCTTCAGGGGTGTTTTTTCTTTCCCATCAGCTCTTTGGCACATCTCAACTTGGTGCGGAGTAAGTGCCGGGGTGGTGCTGAGCTCCCAGGAGCATGGCTATGAGGTCCCACCAGGGCGCTGTTAGCTCGGCTTCTCGGAGGAGACCTTTGCCAGATGCTCCTCCACGGCCCCACTGGGGAAGGGCAGCACTGGGCAGCCAAGGGGGTTTTGTTGGGGCTGGTGGCCTGTGGCTGTGGAGGAGGGAGCTGGGGGTGAACAGGGCAGGTACCAGACCTGCACAGATTCAAGCCCCTAAAGCAGAAGGTGGCTGGGGCCTCCTTTCTTACCATCCCATTTCTCTTCCCACCCCATTCCTGATGGGATGGGAAGAGAAACCTGTGAGCTGCTGAATAACTTCATTAATATCGGGACTACTGAACTGCTTACAGAAATTAAACTTTAGGAGATCTATGATGAGAATGAGAAACACTGTCTGTGTTTGTGTGTCCCCGTGTCCCGTTCATTTGACCCTTGCAGTGATATTTTTGCCCCAGGGGAATCCGGCCAACCAGAGACACCTGAGTCCTGCCCCTGAGCTCTGCTGCGCAGAGGTGCGTGCCGAGTCACAGCCAGCCCTGGGCGGCTGCATGGGCTTTGCTGTCTCCCTTGCCTTCACCAGGTTTTGGGGCCAGCCAGCCGCTCGCAGCCTCTGAATTCCTCCTGCTCGCAGCAGACTGCAGGGAACCGGCGAGCCCAGTGAGCTGCTGCGGGAGGCTGCTCCGTGGACCCCTGCCAACCACTTGCCATGGCATACTTTGGGAACCGCTCCTTTAGACACACTGACGAGAGCAGGGTAATGTATTTCTACTGGAAAATAAACATATCTCTAATGAAAACCTGGTGCACTGTCGTTTAGTCTTTTTTTTTTTGGTTCCTTAAGTGAAAATTAGGGCTTTTGTCTTGTCAGACCCAAGCCTTTCCCCATACTTGCCATGCCAGCCCATCAGCATTATTTCTCAAGCATAAAGAGAGCCTGGAAAACTTAAACAAGCAAATAGAAAGCAACAGAAAAACCCGAAAGAGAGAAAGGACGTTTAGCTGGGAGTTGGGTTTTCTCCCCTCCCCTTCCCTTCCCTTCCCTTCCCTTCCCTTCCCTTCCCTTCCCTTCCCTTCCCTTCCCTTCCCTTCCCTTCCCTTCCCTTCCCTTCCCTTCCCTTCCCTTCCCTTCCCTTCCCTTCCCTTCCCTTCCCTTCCCTTCCCTTCCCTTCCCTTCCCTTCCCTTCCCTTCCCTTCCCTTCCCTTCCCTTCCCTTCCCTTCCCTTCCCTCCTCTCCTCTTCTCTCCTCTCCTCTCCTCTCCTCTCCTCTCCTCTCCTCTCCTCTCCTCTCCTCTCCTCTCCTCTCCTCTCCTCTCCTCCACTTTTTAGGATTCCAAGCGTGGGCTTCCTGCTCTCCTGGATTGGGCAGGAGCCTTCTTCATGGTTTAAGGTGTGGATTTGAAGCTTTTGTGCGTACAGCTGAAGGAATAGGAATGACTTTGTAACAAAGATAATTTTGTTCTGTATCTTTACCCCTGGCTTTGAGTTAAATTAGTGCTGCCTGAAACAAGCTAAAAGACAAAAAACCTTGTCAGTTGAATGACTGTGTTGCAAAGACAGTGTCACTGATGTTTTGCTGCTACTAGGAATTTACTTCCTTGTGGAGCCTTCTAATGAAAACAGAGTAGGCACCACCTAAGTTTCAAATGTGAAATAGAAATGCCCTTTTTCTTTTGTCACAAAATTTTTCAGGTCTTCTTTAGATGGCAAAAGGATGCCAGATAAGGGAAAAAAGCAAAAATAAGCAGTTTGCAACCATTTTAGCCTTCAGAATCATAGAATCATAGAATCATTAAGGTTGGAAAAGACCTCTAAGATCATCGAGTCCAACCATTGACCCAACACCACCATGCCCACTAAACCATGTCCATAAGCACCTCATCTCCACGTCTTTTAAATACCTCCAGGGATGGTGACTCCACCACTTCCCTGGGCAGCCTGTTCCAATGTTTAACTGCTCTTTCAGTAAAGAAATTTTTCCTCATGTCCAATCTAAACCTCCCCTGGCGCAACTTGAGGCCGTTTCCTCTGGTCCTGTCGCTTGTTACTTGGGAGAAGAGCCCGACACCCACCTGGCTACAACCTCCTTTCAGATAGTTGTAGAGAGCGATGAGGTCTCCCCTCAGCCTCCTCTTCTCCAGGCTAAACAACCCCAGTTCCCTCAGCCGCTCCTCATCAGACTTGTTCTCCAGACCCCAGAAGGTGCCTTAAACATCACGTCTTTCTTCTTACACGGAATTATTTTGATAAGGCTTTTCTGTATGTGATATGTACCCTTTCCAACTTTAAATCCTTTAATTAAGGGCTAGATTGTGAGTTGGGCTGTGTGCCCGCAGAGAGCAGTAAGAGGGAAGGTATATGAATGCATAGCACTGCTCAGCCTCTTAGTCCACGCACGCAGCCATAAATAGGATTTTGCCCCAGTGCCTCTGGTCCCAAAGAGAAGAGAATGGGAAGGGGCTGGAGAAGGAGCCTTTGGCTGGTGGACCCTGCGGGCAGAATTAAGCCTTAAATTTCCTGCCCAGGGGCTTGTCTTTATTCCACCTGCCCCTTGAAAAATTCAGAAGAATGCCAAATGCAATGCTTCATGCCAGCTAGCACAAGAGCACGGCAGTTAGCCCACCATGGGCTGCCCGCTAGAAAGGCTGGGAGAGTCTTCCAAGCCCCCTGCAGACCTTGGTGCCTTCCCCCCACGGCCCCTGGGACGTGCCAAGCACCATTTTCCAGGGATCTTGCCTCCGAAAGGGGAAACCTTCTCCAGCCCGCCCTGGAGAGCCTCTCCTCTCCCACGGGGGACCTGTCGAAGTGACGTGAGTGTGCCCAGAGCAACGCCATCTTCGCCTGGCGCAGGATGATTAAGAAGCATGTTTATAAAGTCCAGGAGACAGCTGAAGGAATTAAGTTACTTGAGTGCTTTGGGATCCTTCAGGATGAAAAATGCTGTATACATGTCGGATTTTATTATTACAATTACAGTCAGATGTTAATCCCCTCACCGGGATTTACTAAGGCAGCAGTGCCAACAGCAGTACATCTCGCTGAGTAATTGCCCCGTTCCCGACTCTTGGGTGTCTCTGCCCTGAGCTGCTTCTCGTTACCGTTTGCTTTAATTCTGAGACTGCTGAGAGACCCGCGTTTTCCCACCCAGCGGTGAGCGAAGGCAGAGTGCACATCTGCCTGCGCACCGAGGCTGACTTCGGCTCAAGCATCGCATGCCTACTGGGGTCGGGAAATCGGTAATGAGAATGTTTTACTGAAAATACTCAGTATTGAGGGATAATGATACTCATCTCTTCTGCAAATTGTTTTGAGAGCTAATGATAAAAGAGCTGGGGAACAGTATTGTTTCATGACTCTAATTGCAGCCAAAGGTGTGAAGAAAAGCTGAGTTCAGCAAACCAAGCCGGCATCATGATAGCAGAAATACACGGCAAGGGAAGAAAGGCTGGATACATTTAAACCGTGCACTTTAATCCTGCGCACTGTAGTAATAACCAGGACGCACTGTGACTGGCTCCTGAGCCGGCGCACGGCGGCTTTGTCTCCCTGAAGTCCAGGGAATGCTCTGACCTTATGCAGTCTCCGACCTCTCCATTTTGGGGGGTTTTGTTTTCTTATCCTGTCTGAACCCAACATTTGGCATTTCTGGGATGATGAAGAGACAGAACCCTGGGGGAAATGCTCCGTTCGTTAGTTTGCTGAGCGAAGCCAGCTCCACGCATGCTCAGCGTGCACCGGTGGGGCGCTCCTGGCTGGCCTGCTGCTGCAGCCCTTCGCTTTGCTTGGTGGATCATAAGCAGATCGCGGTGAGAAATTGGCCCCGCTATCTGCCTCATTCCCTCCGCGCCCTGCCTTGGCCCCAGTGGGTAGCTGGTTATCTCATGCCTTTGGGAGGGAGTGACTGGCATGGGCAGGAATGTTCTTACACACTGTCAGCCTGGAGGAACCAGCTGTGTGTCCAATTTCTGGACATGGTTCAAGTGTGAGCTCAGTCCCCAGCAATGTGGAGGTAAAGGAGGTGAGAAGGGTTTGGGTTTTCGCTGTGTTGACACCCACCAGGCTCCACCAGTCTGTGCCTCAAAGGTTGTGGGTCCAGCTCTCTGCCAAGAGATTTAGCCCCACGCTGCTGAGAAGGGGCTGAAGAAAGAGCCACTGATTTAACCGGGCTTGCTATCACACCATGTCGCGCTGAGGGATGCAGGGACACTTTATCTGGGGTGAGAGTGATGCTCCTGGAAGGCTGTAGCCTCCCTTGCCGAGATGCTGATGCCGGAGCGCATCTGGTGGTTACACTCTGGTGTGCTGCCCCAGGGGTCCTGCCCAGGAGGGGCTGTTGGGACATGGTGCCCTACTCGTCTTTTAGCTCTGCGTGAAGCTGGAAGAGGGCTTTGAAGGTGGCATGGGCTCTTGCGGAGAAGCAGGCATGGTGGGGCAGCAGAGTGGTTGTGGAAAGCAGAGCGAGGGCCCAGCTACCCGGGAGGTCTGTGCCGGCGCCCGGACCGCCCTGGGCTGGTGCGGACAGAGGATGCCGAGGGCAGGCAAGGGCTCCTTCTGGCTTGGGCGCCAACGCTATGAACCCAGCGCCGCGCCCGCTGCTGGGGTGATGGCCCCGGCGCCTCTCCGTGCGTGGCCCTGCAGCACCCGCGCCCCAGCCGGGGCCAGCGCCCCGCGACCCCCGCTCGCCCCGTGGGGGCCGGCAGGCGGGACGCGCTGGGCGGCGCTGGCTGCTCCCGGGGGCGGCGGCAGGACCCGGCGGCGGCGCGGGCGCGGCTGTCACTCAGCGCGCGGCGAAAGTGACAGCGGGGGCGGGGCGGCCGCGCGCCGGGCGCGTATTTAACTTGGGCGGCGAGCGGCGGCGCGGCAGTGCGCGGCGGGCGGGCGGCGGGGCGCGGCGGGGAGGGCTGCGCGGCGCGGCCGAGCCGGACTGCACCGAACTGCGCCGAGCCAAGCCGAGCCGAGCCGAGCCGAGCCCCGCCGGGCTGGGCTGCACCGCGCCGAGCCGAGCCGGCAGCGCAGGGCGCGGAGCGGGCGAGGCGCGGAGCCGCGGCTGGATGCGCAGAGCGCGGCGGGGCCGACCGGGCCCCCGGAGCAGCGGCAGCATGGGTCGCCGGGGTTGCTGAGCGGCGGCCGAGCCCGCCCCTGCCCGCCCTCGCCGAGGAGCCGCGCGGAGCGGCGGGCGCCGCCAGGGACCGCGCCGGGAGCCGGGGCGCGCCGCCTCGCCTCGCCTCGCCGCGCCGGTGCCGGGGACCGCCCCCCCTCCCCCCCCCTCCGCCGAGGATGCCCCGGGGGGCCGCGGGCCGCCCCAGCCGCTCGCCATGAGGAGGAGCCCGGCCGGGCCGCGGGCGCTGCCGGCGCCGCCCGCCGCCGCCGCCTGAGCCCCGCGCCCCGGCGGTGCCCGCGCAGGGGCCGCCCGAGCGGGCCGCGGCGCCGTGACCCTCCTCCCCGCCCCCTCGCCCGGCTCGCCCGGCTATAAAGGAGGGTTTTATTCTCGGGCTCCGGTCTCACGCCAAACCCTGTCACACCGTCTAGACAAGCTGTCGTGGGGCTCGGCCCAGCTGTCACCATGGCGATGGAGACGAGTCCGCTGTGAATTTTGGGGGGGGAGCGAGCGAGAGCGGCGGCGGAGGAGGAGGAGGAGGAAGGCTCGGCCGCCGCCGTGCCCTGCCCTGCCCCGCCGCCGCCCGCGGGGGAGGCACGGACCCCCCGGCGCTCTCGGCCGCGGCTGGAGCCGGCCCGGCGGGGAGCCCCGGGGAGCCAGCGGCCGCGGGCGCGGAGCGAGCCTCAGATGCGTCTGTCACACAACCCCGGCCGAGCTATTTAAAGTAACGGGCCTCGCCGGACTTTTGTCTCTGCCTATTTATGAGTCCCCGGGAGCTGGCAGGCGCCGCCGGGCAGCGCTAGGAGCCGAGCCCGCAGCGCCAGCCCCGCGGGGAAGCCAGCGCCGAGCCGGGGCCGGCGGGGGCCCGCCCGGAGCATGACGGCGATCCGGGCGCTCCTGCTCTGCTCCTGCCTGGGGCTGCTGCGACCGGGGGGCGGGCAGCCCTTCCTGCGGCTGCGACCCTCGCCCAGCGACAACCTGCCCGTCAAAGACATCGTGGAGCACCCGGATCCCGAGTACGACCCCAAGGAGCAGGACCTGGACGAGAGGACTCTGAGGAAGAAGCTGGGCAGCCATTTCGACCCCGGTTTCATGGCCGTGGCCGTGCCGGGGCCGGCCAACGCCTCGGGCGCCGAGGCGGCGGCGGGGCGGGGGCGGGCGGCGCTGCCCGCCGAGCTGCGGCGGCTGGAGCTGGGTCCGCCCCAGGGACCGCGCCTCAAGGTGGGCAAGAAGGCGCGGCGGAAGGTGCTGCAGTGGCTCTGGGCGTACACCTACTGCCCCGTCCTCTACACCTGGAAGGACCTGGGCGTCCGCTTCTGGCCCCGCTACATCAAGGAGGGCAACTGCTTCGCCGAGAAGTCCTGCTCGCTGCCCGAGGGCATGTTCTGCAAGCCCGTCAAGTCGGTCACCAAGACCTTCCTGCGCTGGCACTGCCAGGGCTGGTCCAGCCAGAAGTACTGCACCTGGATCCCCGTGCAGTACCCGCTCATCTCCGAGTGCAAGTGCTCCTGCTAGCCTCCCTCGGCCCCTTGCACTGCCGCCTTTTGTCGTTTGGATGATTTTGGGGTGGGGGTGGGGGGTGGGTGGGTGTTTTTTTTCCCCCCACCCCCCCAGCGCGGGGTGGGGGGGGAGGAACCGGGGTTGGTTTTTTGGGTTTTTTCGGGGTTGGGGTTTTTTTTTTTTTTTTTGGACTTATTTTAATGTTATTTTATTTGAAAGGGGAAAAGCGAACCCAGGAACTGCAGGGCAGGCCAAAGGCACAGTAAAGCACTACAATCAGATGTCTATTTTTATACGTATATAGCCTTCTAACAAAAGGAAAATAAAAAACTAAAAAAAAAAAAAGAAAAAAAAAAAGAAAAAATTACCAGCCGTGTAAATAGAGAGATTTTAAAGGAAAGGGGGGAAATCGCAGCTGTTTTTTATTATTATTATAATTATTATTATTATTATTTTAAAGACATAGGACCACATTTTAAACCCATCCCCACAGAACCTGAGCATTTCCCTGCTGAAGGAAAGGGCAGAAATTTCCTGTAAAGATGATTTTATCAAAAGGAAAGGGGGGGGGGGTGTAAAAAAAAAAAACGGCAGCATCCCCGAAGACGGTTGTTTTTCTTTGCTGTATTTTTTTTTGTCTTCTTCAGACCTTGTCACTGATGTTTGAACTAATTTGCCAAGCTCTCTAGGGTTTTTTTTTAAGTGTATAACAATTAATTAAGGAGGAAATTTTAAAGAAAAGTACAAATCTATGAAAGAGTGGAATCGTTTTGTTGTGTGGGAATACATATAGTCGTGTAGAGATGTTAAAGGAAATTTTCTGTGTACAGTTTATTTATTTTTAACGTTTGTGTATAGGAAAAAATGCTAGAGATTATGCCAGAAACTATTGGAAATGTTTACTTGAATATTCCTTTAAAAACATATCAATGTAAATATGAGCTATCACTGATCAAAACATTTTTAGCAATAAACTCTATCTTTGAAGAAAAAAAACCCGTGCAGCACCCCAGCTCCCTGGGAGACCAGCGGAGACTCGAATTCTTGCTCAGAGTAGGTGATGAGTAAAGGGCTTTGGCTGGGCCATGCTGGTGTAAATCGCGAGACGCCCCGAAGGTTGGTAGAGCTCCACTGGTTTACGCCTCTCCAGGATCCTGCTCTGCATTTTCTTTGCGTATATAACCTGTTGGGGAGAAAAAAAAGACGGGAGAGAAGTGGCTTGTAACGCGTAAAAGAGCTGCGATGTCCTGGACAGGAGGTGTCATCTGAAGTCCTTGGGAGATTCCTGCTTCGTGTTGCCCATCCCGAGCTCCCGCATGCTCTGTGGCTCTTGGATTCGGCTCTCCCGCTGGCAGAGGAAGTGGTCGAGGTTACCGCCCCGGCCATCAAAGCGCCTGACACAGCTCGGCAGCCTCATGTGTGTCAGAACAAATGTTTTTTCCCGGCTGTCGCCACTAGCACAGGAGGGAAGGATGGAGACGAGCCCTGTGCCCAGCCCTGCTGCCGCGACGGAGCCCCAGGGCTGGCATCTCCCCCCCACGGCGTAGCCGGGTGCGTGCTGGGGTCAGGAGGAAGCCCTGATCCTGCAATGGCGCTGCGTGCCCTCAGCTTCCTGCCCTCGTGCACCGGGGCCGGACGGGACCCCCTGCTCTCCCGCTGGAGCTCATGGAGCCAGGGCAAGGGAGAGACGGGACGGCTCCGCACGGGCAGGCTGCCGGCAGCCGGGCTGGCTGGGGAGGAGCCCAGCACTGGTGAGCAGGGGCACTGGCAGTGCAAGTCCGCTCCCGACGGAGATCTGTCTGTCTGTCTGTCATAGGGCTTGGAGCGGGGCCCTGACGGGCAGCCAGGCTGTCCCCCTGTGTGCTCCACGTGGGCTGCCGGTGCTGAAGGGGAAGGTCTGGCCGTTCCCTCCGGTGTCTGAAACGCGCCCGGCATCCCCGAGGAACAAACTGCTGCTGAAGGCCCTTGCCAGCGAGGAGCCGCGCTCTGCTAAGCTGTCTGCGGAGCGGCGGGGAGACCCCGTCCCCCTCCGGCTCGGCGCGCTGCAGAGGGGAGCGGCATGACACTGAGCCCGTGGGAAGGCGCCGGGGACCCTCCAAGGGGTCTGGCTCGCATCCGTCCATCTTCCTCCAAGGGGACCACGGTCTGGCAAGCCCCCCTGGAGCAGGCCTGCAGAGCCCAGAGGTCATGCATGGAGAGAGGCCGAAACAGGGAGAGGGCTTTTCTAACGAGCATGGTGGGGATGAGGCGAGAGGGACAGTGACATCCAGCAGCCGATGTCCCCACAGAGCCCTGCGGCCATCTGCTCAGCCCCACGTGAGGAGGCAGGTTGGCCTTTCCGCGTGTTCGTCAGCAAGGGACCGGGGAAGGGGGGGACGTGGAGGGCAGGGTGGAAAAGAGGCCTCGGCAAAGGCAATGTGCAAAACATCAGGGGCATTTGGGAGAGGAAGGGGAAAGCTCATTTTGCAAGAGGAACAACATCTGTGGTGTGGGGGCCGAACATCTGTAGGAGGGAGCATGGGGGGAGGGCATTCTGGGAAAATATTTCTGACATAATCCCAACAGTATCTGGTATGTTGGGATTTGGTTACAAATGGCCCTCTAACGTCTTTGTGCGTTTTGTTCTGCTGGTTCCAGGGGCACACAGAGACCCCTGCTTTGTGCTAACCTGGGAAATAAACCATTCGCTGGGCTCAATGGCTGAGTTCAGTTGCGCGGGGAAGGGGGGGTGGGAACGGGGAAGGCGAGATTTGTGTGAACTCCAGCGAAAACCAGCCTAAAAGCCTCCCTGCCATGTGCTGGAGGGAGGAGGGGAGCTGCCTCCGTCTCCGGGGAGAACTCGGTGGTCCCGCTTGAGATGACGGCTTGTCTGGAGGCGAAAGCATGAGAGCCGAGAGCTGAGGTGCTTGGTGCGGGCAGGGGCCAGGGAGCATAGGGCAGCCCCGCAGGGTGTGCGCCAGCTCTCCGGGCCCTGCCTCACCAACCTGCCATGGCACTGGTGTTTGCTCACCTTGTGCCAACACGCGGTCACCTCATGCCGAGACACCTCCTGCTCAGCTGCCCCGGGAGGCAATGAGTCGGACGTGTGACGGCCGGGCCGCGGGCGTGATGGCTCGCCTTGTCTGCTGAGCCTCAAAAGAGCGAAAGACAAAGGGGAACAAGCCTGGTTCTTTGGTGCGGTTATTTCATTGTCTCCCCAAGCTGCTTGTGATTAAGGGACAAGCTGGGGGGGGAAAGGGGGCAGAACAGGCAGAACAGGCAGAGCCCCGAGATGTGGTGGGTGCCAACTTCTGAAGACATGGGTCTTTCCCTCTGCGCTCTGGGGTGATGGCCTGGGAGATGGGCCCAGAGCACCGAGGGTGGGTGGCATCCTCTAGGTTGGGTCACGCTTGTCATCACGTTGGCAAGAGACGTGCACGGCTGTGGCCACACACTGACAGGCGTGTGCACGCCCGCTCCTGGGCACCCAGCCGGTCCCTCCATTCACTCAGTATTTGCAGGGGGACCGTGTCCATGCCCTGCAAAGCCGCAGTGAGCCACACGCTTTGCAGTCTCCCTTCTCTGCGCTGAGTCTCGGGGCTTAAACGGAAGGTGGTTAGCAGGAGGATCAGTGGTTTAACCCCTTCTTCCTTCGGGCAGGGCAGAGCAGACGTGGCGGAGGAGGCTCCATGGGACCTGACGGCTGCCCCATGTGCTGCAGATACACGTCCACTGGTGCAACGGGGAAGCGAAGGCGGCTTTCCTCTCCACAGCCAGCGCTAGCCAGAGCTCGCCTGCTATGACACCACGTGCTGTGCTGGGGCAGCTCCCTTGGCTGGATCACGTCTGGATCTCTTCCTTGTAGTCCCTACAAAGCCCAGCTTGGAGCAGAGAGCCCCTCTCCCGGGTCCGCAGAGGTCTCCATCTCTTCCTTCTGCGTGTCAAGGCCCTTCTGTCACCTGGTGAATTGCTCTCCCATGCATGAACCCCAGATTTAGATGATCTCGTTTGTCTTGGGAGAGAGCATGAGCTCAGAATGGCTTCTGACATTTCACTCAGTGGTACAGAGGCACTTTTCCATTTGCCTTTCACATCCCGGTTTGGCTTTGACACCAGCAGCAGGTTGACTCTTTTGTCTCCGTTGCCAAAGGGTATTTCATCCCCATTTTCCCATGCCGCCTCACCTCGTTTAGCTCAGGTCCCCTCAGCTAAGGCCGGTCTCCAGGAATACAGTTTCTGTCGGCGTGCCCGCTCTGCCAGGGTGACCCAGATTCACAGGGCCAGAGCTCGCAGATGTCTAATGCCAGCTCTTGAGATATCTGACTCAGGCCCGGGTGATGATCTAAGCCCATCACTCATCGTTCCTAGAAAGGCAGACGAATGATCTGGAGGCAGTAATTGGCCCCCTCAAACTTTCAAGCCCAGGCTAAACTGGGACTTTTCTCAACATGCAAAATTGTGCTTGTCTCCTCCCCCGGCGTGAGCATTTGCTGTCACTTGCCTTCGCAGCCCGGCATGGCCACCAGGAGCTGTCAGGGAAAGCCAGTCCACTTGGTCCACTAGCAGGTCCCTGGTGAGCCCATCCTGCTGACCGCTGGCTGGCTAGGAGCTCCAGGTGAGCTGGACCTGCTTCTTCCAGGCACCCCCAGCTCCTTGTTCATCACCATGATGAAAAACATGCAACAAGGCTGAGGTTAACAGCGCCAGTACAGGCCAGGGTGGACCGTGCTGACCGCAGGCGTGCCCCATGGGGTGGGCAGAGATGGGCTCTTGTCTCGCCATCTCCCCAGAGCTGCTGGGTGTGATGGTGGGGGGGGGTCTGCTTCCTCTGCGCAAGACCCACCTCAGGCTGCCTTTCTCCCCCCTCCTTTGCAGTTCTCCTTAGCTGCCTGTGCCTCCATGTATAGTAAACCCAACCACATGCCCAGTCGCCGCTCAGCGGAGCTGGGCCCTGACCCCTCGCCAGCACGCGTGTGAGAGGATGCAGGGAGCATCTAGGGCTTTACTCACTGTCACTCCAAAGGTGTCAGACGGACTGCTGGTTCATCTGCAAAGAAGGTGCGTGAGCCTCCCTTCCCCCTCAGTGATTAAAACCGAACATTAACAGCAGCAGCATCCAGGAGACATGGTTGCTCTTCGGCATTAGCTGTTTGGTATTCTGCTTAAAAATGTCAGACACCCAGTCAAGGAGAAGGGACCACATCATGTGGTGCCTGGGAGCCCAATCAGAGAGGCAGAGCCACGAAGAGCAAATCACGACTAGCTGGGAGGCAGCACTCGCAAGCCAACCATTGGCTAAAATGGCTCTTTCAGGCGGACGGTGAATGAACCCATTCACAAAAAAGCAGGGCTAGTTTGCAAACAGCAAAACAGTCTACATATTTTTTTTTGCACTGGATGAGTCTGCCAGGGAGACACCCAAGCCCTGAAGCAGATGTGTGGGACATGGCTGGTGCAGTCATGCCCAAGCCCAGCGTAGGTGCAGTGAATTCGGGCGGACCGATTCCGCCTCTCAGTTTGCAGGCCCCGCTCTTCCTCCTGAGGAGGTTCAATGCCCTGCTCAGAGAACCTCAGTCTCCTGCCAAACTCCCTGGAGCGGGCCACAGACCACCAAGGCCCCACGGACCACTGCTGGGGTGTGGTAGGAGACCCTGCTCTCCTGCTTTCCAGCATCACACAGATGGCCTGAAAAGGGAGAGGAGCCCTCGCAGAAGCCCACGCTCCCAGAGAGCTGACAGGGTGTATGATGGGAAAGGCTCCTCCTTGGATCTGGAAGCTGGAGCTGAAGTGTATTACTTTGGGTAACTGCCAGATCTGGGGCATGGTTGCTCACAGAGTGCCTGGCTAGATCAGCCACGTCATGTGCCTTGTCACCCACAAACATGGTCCTTGGAAACCAGTTATCTCCCCAATGCTGGAGCAAGGTGACCAGCCAAGCTCACTGGCCACCCCCACTAGTTAGGATCTGGACCCTTCCCCCCAGGGAAGTCTTACAAACCACTGCGAAAAGCTGGGGCTTTGGAGCCAGTGCTGCCAGGGCTGCTGGGGGTCCACGGTGAGGACCCTGGAGCTCCCAGGATGGCGATTGCACCTGCTGAGCAGCAGCGTGCCCAGCATGCACCATGTTGCAGCTCCTCTGTTTCAGCGTTGGCTGCTTTGGAGGCAGCCTTTGGGGAGGTAGCAGGAGGCAGAGCCGAGCAGCAGGAATGCTGAGAAGGGAAGTAAAGGCTGCATCTCCAGGTGCCAGGGCAGGACAGCCTTTGGGGAGCAGGCTCTGAGTCTGGGGTGGGAAAAGAGAACACCGGTGCTGGAGAAAGAGAGCTCCTTGTCGTGGATGCTGGCTCACTCTGGGGAATCACGTACAGGTGTTCAGGCCTACAGGGTTTTCGGAGGGTTGTGCAAGAGCCATCAGATCGCCTCTGAGGCTGGCTGTGTCATCAAGCGTTGCCTGGTCTGCTTCCATCCCATTTACTGCCAAAAGACACTCTCTCTCCAGGAGATGCTACTAACAAAGGACTGGGCCTCCAGCCTTGGCTCAGTTTATCTACTTTATTGGGACAGGGACCATATTTCATCCTGGAGCTGAGATTAAGCACTGAGCTGGACTTGGTGTTCTGCTCTTTGAACATGTTTTAGGAAAGAGCCTACTTTTGTCTTTTCCCTTCCTACCAGGAACTGCAGCCAACCATCCTCTTGGACACCTCTTTGAGCCAGAGAAGGCAGCATGCAGGTCGATGTGTAGCCATGAAGCTGGACTTTGCTGCTAATAATGAAGGACGATGGTGAAGGTGCGTGTAGTGTTGTGGTACCCAACGGGAGCCCTTGTCCGACCTGTACCAGGAGAAGCCTTCAGCCCAGGCTGCCCACTGGCTGCTGAACTGGTCTGCGGTGCGGTTTCTCACCAAGAACACGGGGCCTCTGCCTCCTCCCAGACAGTGCTCTGGAGGTGGTCCCAATGGGGGACAGGTGACCCCAAAGCAAGCGGAGGTACCCCCAGCCGGGCATGGACAGCGGTCCCAAGGCCAGGGCCGTGGCACACAGCTGGGGCCTGCCCCTGGGACTGGAGCAGGGCGGGTGCCCCCTTCGCTGGGAGGGCCGGGGTGGCCCTGGGCAGCGGCTGCAACAGCCCCGCTCGGCAGCAGAGCGCTTTATGTTGGGGCTCTGGCACTCGGCTCAGTCTGGGCTCCAGAGAGGCCGGGTCCCTTGGGGAGGGTAGTGCAGCGGGCCTGGGCCAGGGCCTACTCCTGCCCCGGGGCTCTCAGGGGAGCAGGCCGGGCGGTGCAGGTCGGCAGCACCTGGGAAGAAGGACCCTGCCCCGGGGGGTGCCACCGGCGGCCTGTCCCAGCTCCAGGCCTTGCCCCGGCCCCGCGGCCTCCCGTCTCCCTGCCCCCGTCTCCCCGGCGCCGGGGCGGCAGGGCCGGGCAGGGCCCACCCGGGGGCCGGCGCCTGCCGCCGCCGCCGCGGGCGCCGTGACCCGGGAGGAGGGCGCCACCTGGCGGCCGCGCGGGGCCAGGCGGGCCCCGTCGCCCCGCCCCGCCCGCCGGGTCCTCCCCGCGGGGTCTGTCCCGCCCGGGCCCTCACACGGCCTCTTCCCCTCCACCCACCCCACCAGACCCCGCCGGCGCCTGCGGGCCGGTCCCGGGCGGCCGCCACACCTCCGAGCGGTGCCGCGGGGTTCCCCAGGCCTGTGGCTGTGCCTGGTGCCGGGCGGCTCCCTCCCGCCGCACCGTGAGCAGGGACCCGTGTGGCAGCCCGTGGGCTGCCCTTGGGGCCTCAGGGCCCTTCCTGCTCTTGGGGGCCACGGGCGGCGGCGACTGGCGGAGCCCCAGCACCCACCACAGGGCTCACGGCCTCGAGGAGCAGGGAGCAGCCGGCCTTGGGCCCTGCTCTGCCGGAGGGGAGCCGCTGGTGGCGAGGACACGCCGAAGCCTTTGCCGAGTGGTCTGGGAGAGGTGCGGTGCGGCAGTGTTGGAGAGGAGCTCGTCCCGCCGAGGGAGCTGTGCTCCCGTGGAGCAGCTGAGGGCCCTCAGGGCCGAAGCTTTGAGCCTGGGTTGGATGACGCATGTTGGACACGCAGCAGCTCTCCGGGAAGTCCAGCATCTCACCAGCCATCACTGACTCCGGAGGTCCCGTTAGGCCACCCCAGCGTTGCAGGAGCTGCATTTTCCTCTGGCCGCTGCAGCAGCAGTGGCAGCCACTGGCCAGCAAACAGACCCAAGAAGTCCAAAGCCCTCCATGACTTTCCTCTGGGCTGAAGTGCATTTGTTCTTCATGAGGAACTTTAGCATGCCTTGAGTATAAAGGCTTCCCACAGGGACTGACTAAGCAGCCCTCCGTACTCCAAAGGGAGTGGTGGAAGAAGCACAACCAAAGATACCCTGCGTAGAAGAAAGGAGATATCCTCCGTGAATGCTCTGAGTGAACTGAGATTCATCTAGGCCCCTCCAGCTCTGTTGCCTACGCGCTGAGTGTCTGTACACAGTTGTTGTCCTGGTCCAGGTCCAGCCCTGTTGTCCAGCTCAGTTACTTCAATAAGCCTTCAAATTGCTTAACAAATACCACACAAATGTTTCAACCCTGAGAATTTGTACTCTGGGCTCAAAATGTGATTTATCTTCATCGATGCCTGCAAGATTTATCAGCCCCAATTAAGGGAATGGCTGTGCTCTTTAAAGTGTGGTTCTAGTCAGAAAAACCAACTGGAGTCTCCTCTCAGTGAATAGGACACGTGGCCAAACCAGAAGGGAAAAATTGAGAAACGTTTTTCTAAAAAAATCCTTGTGTTTTTTGGTCAAAAATTTTGAAGCATGGCTGAATTTAGAAACATTTGACCAACTCTGTAGCGAGCCAGAAGTCAGGAAAGGAATCATGAAAATTCAGTCAGGTTTTTTCCTCTGTTCTTCATCAAAATTTCATATTTTGATGCCATTTTTCATCAAAAAGTGCTGGCAAGCACTATGCGGCACATCTGCTTCCTAAGGAAGGCCATCTGCAAACTTCCACCCCTTTGTAATGTGGATGGAAGATGTCTCTGTGGATGCGCACACGCAAGAGAATAAGAGCACTTGTTCATGTGCTCTGGGCATGGGATGTGAGGACTTAATCCTGGGCGTAGAGGAGTGCACTGGTAGTATGGCAGTAATTTCTACTAACAAACCCTGCAGACTTGCAGTTCCAATCATCACTACCGTGCTTCTTCCTTTCTTCTTGCCGTGACACTGAGCTCCCAAGGGGGGAAGCTGGCTCTGCTATGCCCTGAGAGCTGTTGGAGCAAGGCCAGGAAATCCCAATGCCATGGACAGCTTCCGAGACCATGGAGTCCATTCTTCTCTCTTAAAAGCTCTTCAATTCAGTCTCCAAGGTGCAGGCCATGCTCAGAAGGACAAGTCCAAAAAAACCAACCTCCAACAGGGTAAAACATCAAAACAGGCAGAGCAGATCAAGAAATACAAGACGGGCCATTGAGTAGTTGTCACTAGGATCTAGAGAGACCAGCTTTGGAGCCAGATGACATTAAGCCAGAGCCATACTGTTAAATGTCTGGAGGTGAGAAGGCATGGAAGATGGGTGCGGAGACCCACGCCAGAAAGGAACAGCCCCAGGAACTGTATTCACTATTGGCAGGAAACTTTTTCTGACCAAACTTAACTTGAAACCATATTATTTGTCTATCTGTGCAATTTCCCATCAAATTGCACTGTAGCAAAAGAAGTCATGATGGGGCATTCCAGGTTTCCTTCAGACAGCATCAGAGCCTTTTGATCCAGTTTGAACCCCCAGACTCTGTATATTCAGATTATGGTGCTGATGTGGTTGCAGTGATGCAAGGCAAAAAAGGAACGAAAAGGTCCTTTCTGGACCATCCACATCTGGATGGTGGCTGTGATCCTTTGCCGGTAAGTGCGAGGAGAATGTTTTATTCCTCATCAACTTGCCTGGGTCAGTATGTTTTTCTTCCCCAGGGAAAATCCTTTGTAATTAAGCCTTTTCTGTGCAGTATTTCAGGGTGCATAACAAAAAGGATTTTCCTGCCTGCAAGTAGCATGCTATTAGACGTTTCTAGCTATAGGTTTCAGGTTGGAGGTATGGAACAAAAATCTGACCTTCTTTGAAGCTGGGAGGGTCCCGATTTCAACCTCAGCAATGAAGGGCACATGTAAGTCTTGATTTAAAAGGTCTGAAATGACTCTCATCATCTCCTCTGGCTGCTTGTCTCATCCAGCCAGTCTCACCTCATCCTGCCTCACCTGAAGTCAGGCACAGGCAGCTGGATCCCATCCGCACCACTGTCCTGGCGAGCCCGCCGGTGAGATCATCAGGGCCAGATGTCCTGAGGTGGGGGCTCGAGGGGCACTATCCCCCTGTTAGTACCCATGTCACATAGCACGGCCGTGCAGCTGTGCGGTCCCCCCGCGCCTGACCCAGTCTGGTTGTCATCCATCCTGGCCATGCAAGAAGCCATACAGGGGCGGGAAGAAGCCGCAGGGCTGACTCTTTCCCAAGGCTGAGCCAGACCCGTGACAAGACAGGAACCCCAGGAGACGCCCTTCTTTCCCCTACCGTCAGCAATACGTTCTGCAGCTGAAGACCTGAGAGCAACCCTGGCCCACTCTCTGTGGTCCCCATGTGATGCCTGCTACCAGCCCTGCCCGTACTCATCCCCTTGGCTACATCACGGAGGATGCCGAGCAGCTGGCATCCTGCTGTCTCTGTCTCACACGCCATTTGGCACGCAGACAGCAAAGGGCTGAGAAGATGTGCAATGAGTAGTCTGTGGGGGTTACCTTGCCATTGCCTTTCCAAACACTTTTATCTAAGAAGAGATGATAAGCCACTGACTGGCAGGTGGCTGCCAGTGAGCAGAGTCCCTGCGCAGTGCTTCTGGCACTTGGAGTGCAGCAGGCAATATGCTCTCCACCAAAGAGCATTAGCTGGCGGTGCATGTGGTTTTTCCCCAGATGGCGGGGTGGATCACAAGTACAAAAAATGCTCCTGATGCTGCCAGCGCCTCTGAGACACCAGGTGAAATAAAAACAGGGTGGGTCATGGTATCTCTGATCTCAAGATCTCTCCAGGCGGGCATGTCTGGGTAGATGTGAATGATTTAAATCACACCAATAAACGAGATTTCCTCCTTACAGGATGCATCAGCTTGGCTACTGCTCAACGTGCTCTGGGAATTGCGCTTCATCATCATAGCCCTGTGCCTTTAGTCAGCGATCCAAGAACTGTGCGGGCACCTCCCCAGGACTCCCTGGGCTTGTCATAGGGCTGTCCCTAAGGTGGCTCTTTGTCCTTGGCTTTGTTTAGCGTCCCCAGGCCTTTCCTATAAGAGGAACTACTGGAAGTGTGAATTTCCATGCCTCAGGAGTGCTCGCTGGATCACGTGCAACTCCAAGAACCAGTGGAGAAAAGCGCAAGGTCCCATCCCTTGCTGTAGTAGCAAAACCTGCCTCCTTCTCATTGCAGAGTGTCCTACTGTGGGAATCTGCAGCTCTACCATGCCTCCTGGTTAGGAGTAGAGCTGTGGGGCCATGAGGACCCCTTCGCTTTCACCTGCATGCACATGGGCAGGTTTCGCTCCTATCTCTGCTAGTTCTGCTTTTGGACAAGCCAGGGGACCATCTGATGAGCTGTTTGGGTGTTTGAGTCAAAAGCCTGGTCCCAGGCTACAAGTCTCCCAGGTTTGAGCTGCTTTTAAGACATCTGCCGCCCAGGGCTGAAAAGAGGTTCCCAGGCCTGCTCAGAAGAAAACCGTCGCTGCCTGCTTGGCACTGGAGCTTGGACGGGAATTCTCTTGTTTTTCATGAGCAGGCTGAGCGGTCAGCACATACCACGAGCAACAGTCAGAGGAGCAATAAATAGCCTACCCAGACCAGAAGGAGACAACCTGTTCAGACTGGACCGCTCATCCCCTGCACCGGGCAGAATGACTATTGCTCTGCGTCAAGGTCTCGTGCGTGCTGGGGAAAGAAAGCCTCCGGCCTGGCCCAGGCTGCATCGAATGGGTCCTCCAAGAGGAGCCACGGTTACTGCTTCGATCGGCACGTCCCGAGGACGTGGTAGGCAGCCATCAGGGTTGTCTTTGTTCCAGTGGGACATTTCACTCCTGCTCCCGAAGCTGTGCCAAGAGGCAGATGCCATCACTGCAGGCTGGCTGTGGACTGCTCCTCCAGGGCTGGTTCCCATTTGGGATCACACCCAACCGTACTCCTGCATCCCAGCAAAAGTCCCAGCTTTGCTTGTTCTCCAGGAAAAGGAGCACTTTGAAAACATTAAGGTTCTGTAACTCATCCCAGGAAAACTCCATTTTCCCAGATGATGTTTCTTTGTGGTCTTACACCACCTCTAAGACTGTGGGGAACAGGAGACGTCCCAAATAGTCAGTGCAAGCCCATCACTTAGCATTTCCCCTTCTCCCCTTTAAGGTCTACAACAGAAGCAGGCGTGAAGGGTGTTCCTACTGCTACAGGCCAACATTTCCTTCTAGTCACCTCGTGCCGAGCATCAAATATGGAATAGCCAGGGGTTGTAAAGTGCTCTGAACCTGAAAAGTGCTAACTAAGAAAATAAAGCACAACACGAGTGTTATTAATAAATGCCAGCCGCTGTTATATAACTCCTAATCATGAGCCGTGTCTTTCGGCCCCCATTGTTCCATTGTCAGGCCCCATTATCTGGGAACTCTTACCCACCGACCACAAGAAATAGCCTGGGCTCTGCGGGTTTGCAAACTTTGTTGTTGGAAAGCTTTTCATGCAATTGTTTTTGCTTTGCGCTGTCGCCTTCCTTATTGTACAGATGTGGGTGTGTATCACAGCCCACACCCTCTGTCTTTTGCCCCAGGACGACTTTGAAAATGAGCTGATCCGTCTCAGTGAGTGTTTTTCCTAAGAATTCTCTTTAAAAACAACAACATTCAAACCAAAAAACCCCTCATTTTCCTGAAGTGAAGCTTGTGCCGGGGAAAGATGCTGGCCTGCAATCCCAGCAGGATAAAGACTGCAGTTTATCCTCAGAAGAGACTCCCCGCAGGACTGGCAGTGCCTTAGCCCACGCCTGAAGGAAGAAGGGAGCGTGGCATAACCGGGTCTCTGGGACTCATTTGGAGCAGGGCTTCTCTGTGGTTGCAGGGCTGGGCTATCAGTCCTCCCATACCAGCCTATGAGGTTTCAGTAACCCCGCTTCAGTGCTTCGTGTCCTGTTTGCCACAGCCCACCTCAAGGTGGGCTTCTGCATGGCGTTTCTACCTGGGAGTCAACATGAAGCTCATCTGGCACCGGCGCAAGCTTGTGAGTGAGTCTCAGCTCTCCTTACGAGCTAATCCAGATCTGTGCAAAAGTTTCCACGCCCCGATGAGGAGTGTGTGGATCTTCGTGGCACCTTCACGTCGGTCAGTGTAAGATACACCAGCGTGGGAAGCTCTGCAGGCTGGGTCATGGCTGTTCAGGTTGGTTGGGTCATGGCTGTTCAGGTTAGAAGCGCTGTCGTTTCGCAGGGCTCAGACTAGAACCGACCACACCAAAAAATGGCTTTCTGGTCAAAATGAAAAATTTTACTGAACTTCGTCTGGGTTTGGAAGAGAAATTATAAATCAAAACCAGAAAACACCAGGCGAAAAGCTTTTGGTGTTCAGTTTCTGAAGCCTGTATTTTCTCTACCAGCAACATGTTTTAAAAATCAGTGCGTTTTTTTCTTCCTTTCGCTGGAAAACCTGAAATGACACAGGAAGCTAAAAATAGTAACAATACCCAACCAAGTCATTGGTGTTTTTCAATCAGCTCCAATGCAAACTTCGGTGTTGGCTCGGGCAGGATTTGTTATTTTTCTGACCAGGGCCTATATTAGGGTTGTGAATATATCCAACCAAAATGGTCTAGGAAAGCCACCAACCCGTTCCTGAATGGTTTTCCCTGGAGCTCATCCAGCACCTCGCACCTTCAGGCAGCAACAACCAGTAAGCGCAGTGATGCTCTTGGGATGGGGACGGAGGTGAGGAACACCCACGGCAGTGCTGCAGTGTGACCGTGGCCTGGTCCCCAAGCCTGGGGCTGCAGCCCTGGGGTCACCCTCCCTCACCCTCAGGAGAGATGGGCTCTGGGACACTGTTCTCAGAGGACCATCCTTGGTGGCTGCATCTCCTCCCCAGATGACTGTGAGCTCTCCCAGGTGGCCGTCCTCTGGCCCGTCCTGCGTTCTGCAGCGAAGGGCGGGTGTGGAACATGCGTGGCCACCACTGGGCATCTTCTCGCCTCCTTCTGCCTGGCCAGTCCCAGTGCTTTCCCTTTAAGAGGGAGCGAGAGTCAAGGCACAGAGGTTGTGTGTGCTGTGCAGGGAGCTGGGGCAGCCCAGGAGACCACTCTCCCGGGACCTCTGCATGGCACAGAGACGTCTACCTAACAATTGAGGGAATATTTTCCACCCAAAGAATCCATCTCGTGGTCCCCTCTTCATTTGTGACACAAGGGAAAATGTGAAGCAGCCAAGACGCGTGAATCACTGTCCCAAACAACATATAATGAACTCATAAAATCAAAGGCAGGGTTTGTTTCAACCCGTGCTGCCAGGGCTCCTTGGACATTGTCTGGAATGAATTTAAGTTGTTACAAAACTCTCTGTGTCTCTGTGCGTCTCTGTTCCCCCCAACCCCCCAACCCGTCTTTCTTCTCTTCCCCCTTTGCGCTCTGCTTTCCTGTGAGCTTCTTTCCCCTCCTTTCCCTCCCGCTTCTCCTCTCCCTCTCCTGCCTGCCTTCTCTCCCTGTTCACCCTCATCCCTCCTTCCCACCCCTTTGCCTCAGCCCTTCCCCTCACAGCCCTGCTCCCTCCAGCCCTCCCTGTGGCTGGGCACCGGGTACCCCCACCACTTTCCAGCCAGACCCATTTCCAGGACAGCTTCAAACGAAGACCTTTAGCCGATTCAACCCCGGGGCTGTAGTTCCTGCTCGGTGCGACGCAGCCACGCCAGGGGACCCCCGCCCCCTGGGCTCTCCCCCAGCAGGAGCTCAGCCCCGCCATCAGCAGAGGCTGGGTAAAGAGGTGACCTTCCCAAGCAGTACCTGGAGCTGGAGGAGTGCGGCCACAGAGGAGCAGCATGAACCCCACTGCAAGCGCTCCGGCGGTCTGTAGTCCCAGCAAGTGCCACGCTGGGGGCTGAGGGCGGGGGCATGGTGGCCCATGCAGGGTGCCGTGATGAAGGGTTTTGGCAACACGGTGGCAGCTGTGCTTGGAAAATGCCTGCACACCCCATTTGCACACGCTGGCCTCAGGAGAGTGTCATGCTCCACCCCGCCGCTGCTGGGAGCAGGGATGTGCTCCGCGGTCTCTGCTGGGTGTGATGATGCTGGCAGTGGCACAGACGGCTGGTCCTGCCGGCACATCAATTTCACCAGGTGCTCACACTCCTTCTGCTGCCTCCCAGGAATTGCCTTCATCCCTACGGGCCTGCCCATGTGCCAGCACTCCCGAGGAGGGCAAGGAAGCAGGCTCTTAAATCCCACCACCACTTCAAAAAACCATTATAATTTGTCTACCTCAAACAAGGTGCTGCTGCTCGCAACTGAGCAGGCTCTGGAGCAGCAGGCTGCTGGCAGAGACTGCAGGGCGCTGCCCGAGGCAAGTTTGAGCAGCGGCAGGCCCTGCTGCTTTGGGGACCTGGGCTGGCATCTCCATGCTGTGGCTCGTGGTCCCAGCAGCAGGCTGGGAGCAAACCAAGGGCCGCCCGCGCCGTGCCCGACTGAGCAGCAGAGGCATGGCCCGAGCTGCTGAGGCTTTCTGGAATCCCAGCCCAAATCTGCCCAAACACTAAAGGCTGAATTGGTTTGGAGCAAACAAGACACAAGCCAAATCTCAACCCCAGCCATGCCAGAGCCAGCCTAGTGAGCTGCTCCTGGCTCACACAGGACAGCCTCCATCTGCCAGGCAGGTTTGTGGACCTCTTCCCTTGGTGTCTCACTGGGAGCAGCCCTGTGGCACCAGGGGAGTGCTGTGCTCCGACTGCAACATCAGCAGCCGCTTTCTGTGGTGAATGCGGGCTCCTCCAGCGCTGTGGATGAGGTGTTATCCACCAGCTGGCACAGCTCAGATTCCTCCAGTGTATGAGGACATCGCCTCCAGAGCCCTGCAGTAAGCCCAAGGTTGGTGGGCATCTGACGGGAGCTGGGAAGTGAGAGCAGACAGGAGTAGGGTCCCCAGGACCTGAAGATGCTCAGATACCTAATGAGGCTTATTAAAGAGCTCCTTGTGCTAAAGCCAAGGTTTGCGTCTGACTTCAGGCCTGTGGACAGCGTTTGGGCCCTGAAAAGCAGCGTTCAGAGGTCAGATGAGATGTTTTCCAGGAGAAACCCTTGCTCTGCATCCACGTAACCCCGCTAAGCAGAGATGCTGCTGGCGGGCGGCTGTGCTTCCCTGAGAGACCCAGCCACGTGCAGGAGGCTCCCGCAATCACACGCGCAGGCGTGCAAGACTCCACACGGCATCCTCCCGCTGGTGAAAACACAAATTTAGCTGCAAGTGCCCCAGGGGACAGGTTTTTCATGAATCCACCGTACCGAGCCACCCGCTCCCAAGCTGCCGGAGCCTCTCCCCACCCAAGCCCCGAAAAGCCGGGGCTGCTCCGGGGCTGCGAGACCGCAGCTGCGGGGAAACGGCACCACCTCGCGGCTGCCCGGCCGGGGCTGTGCTGTGCTGCCAGCGGGGACGGATCAGACCTCGCACCCGCCGCCGCCGCTCGCCCCCGGAGCCGGGGGTTTCCCCACCGGCGCCCGCGGCTGCTGCTGCTGCGCCTCTGGGGACACGCGTGTCCCTTTGCCTGCCGTGGCAGTCACTGCGGAGCAGGGGGTGGCCACAGACAGGATTGTAAGCTGGGGTGACAAAATTCTTGAGCAATCTGCACACACAGCCACGGCGGTGATGCGGGAATGGGAACAGTTAAAAATGAACTGTAGCGTGGCTGGAAAGGGCCAGGCTCAGGGCTTGCAGCTCAGAAAGCTGCCGAGAGAGGGAAAGAGGCACAAAATCAATTCCTGACCCCCAACAGCTGCTTGCTAGGTCTGGGGACCTGCAGTTAAGCAGGACCTGCTCATCGCATTCAGCATTGCCAAGGACATGTCTTCACCATGGCAGTTAGCATGAGCAGGGACATACCAGTCCCTTCGTCATGGGGCGAGGGCAGCGAGAGGGGGATAACACGGAGCTGGAGACATACTGGAAGAGCAGGACCTGAGGTGCCTGCGGAGCTGCAGCTTGCTGGGGTCACAGAGGGTGTTTGGGGAGGTGTTGCACATCCTGGCCTCTGCACCCTACTCCCACAGCATCCCCCCAGCCCAAGGGCGATGGCACCAGCACGTGGCCTCAGCACAGAGGGCTGCAGGTTCAGCCTCCCTCCAGCCTCCCCCCGGCTCCATCTTGCTGGGGAAGCTGCAGGGCAGGCTGGCCCTTGGTCTGCCCTAGCTTGATCTTGTGCTGTTAGCTAAAGCTCCGGCTCTGTGCCTGACCTGTGCGATGTTGATGTACAGCATCCTCTGAGTGGAGTGGGCAGGGTCGGGGCAGGGAAAAATCCGTGTAACATCACTCTGCAGTGGTGTTATATGCTGGATGTTGCAGTCATGTTGCACCTTGTTTCTTTTTCCCAAGCCACGTTCACTGCACACCTTTCAGCCGACAATCCCTGTCCCCACCGGGGTCTGGCTCTCGTGTCTGCTTATGCTTGGAAACGGGTATTTATGTCAGTGGTGAAATGGCTCGTGTATAAATGAGACTCGAGCCCCATAGTCTCAGCTTTCCCTGGCAGATGGCAGGCAGAGGCAAAGGTCTGTGTCTGTCTGTGTTTTTGCCTGTGGCAATGTCGTGCCAATTTTAAGCAAGCTCATAGTCATAGCCATAGTCGGGTCATTCAGACCTGAAAACCTTGCCGTGAGCTGCCCCCATCGACCCTCCCAGGTAGCAGAGAAGAGTCATTATGGCACAGAGCAGTGCTGCTGGTCCCCAGGAAAGGCCCCTTTGGGCTGCCCCAGTACCCCCACGGTGCTCAACCCTCGGGCACTGCCAGCACCCGGACCCCAGGATGGGCAGGCAGTCTGGGAGGTCTCGGTTCTCCAGCCATGCAGAGTGAAAGGAAGGACCCAAACACACCATGGGTGTGCTGGGTCTGCAGGAAGGCTGGTGGTGAGCAGGAGGCTCAGGGCTGGAGGGGGCAGACCCCACGGGCTGGTGAAGCCACAGGCGAGTCCCGAGCTGCTGGCGTGATGGAGCAGTGGCAGGATGGCTTGTGCAAAGCACACCCAACGAGGCAGGGTGTTCGTACCTTGCTGCATGCCCTGGGAAGACCACGTTTCAGTTCCTGGGGACAGCTGGGGTGACCTGCACTCCAGAAGAAACCGGTTGTGGGGACAGGCTCTGAACACAGTGTGGGAAGGGAGATGTGTCTGACAGGAGACTGGCAGCCCGGCAAAGGAGGCAGGCGAGGTGCCCTTTGGCACAGAAAGAAGGGAAACATGAGAATTACGGAATCACCCTGAAGACGGCCCAGTGGCTAAAATGGGGTCCTCTTCTCTCACTGCGGGGCCTGTGGGACCAGCCAAAGGGAAGAGTCCTCCCTTCTGGCAGCAAACCTTTTCCTTCTCCAGTGAAGAGATTAAAGAAGGACTCGGGGAAGGTTGTAAATAGGGTCTCTTCCCTGCCTGCCCAGCAAGGTGGCAGGAGCCTGCCTGGGAAGGTGAACCTCCACCTCTTGGAGCCTTTCCTACATGCTGGGATGTGGAGGCAGCGAGGGGGAAGGTGCTGCCTGATGCCAGCACGTTCACCTTCCTCCGGCGGGGCTGGGGGCTGTGGCCGTCCTGCTGTGGGTCTGGCAAGTGGCACAGCCTTGGGGTGCCTGGCCCTTGCATCGCCGTGCCTTCCTGCACCCGGCTCCGGTCCCGCCCTTGTCCTACCCCTACTGCAGCTGAGCAGGAGGGCAGGGAGGTGACCCGAGCTGTAAAAATAAGACGTGTTGTGTCAGCCCGGGTGGACCGGGGACTGAATTACAGCCCGGCTCATCGCCTGCGGTTTTGCTGAGCCCGGTTCCACGCCGCTTGGTCCCACCTCTGCCCCCCCCTCCCGCCGACGGGCCCCAGGCAGGGCCGGGGTGCCGCGGCACGGCGGGGCCAGCCCAGCAGAGGGCAAGCGAAGGCCGCGCATCGCCCCTCCCGCCGCCGCCCCGCTCCTCCCGCCGCGCCGGCGCTGGGGGGTGCCGGCGGTGCTCGAAGCCCGAGCTGCGAGTGGCCCGGACCTCTCTGCAGGTCAGAAGCAAAGGCCGTGCAAGTCCTCTGCAGGACTGGACCGGCTGTGAGTGCGCGTTGCGGAGAGGACGTGAGATACTGATTGCAGAGGGGGCGTGAGAGTTGGGGTTGTTCAGCCTGGAGAAGAGAAGGCTCCGGGGAGACCTTACTGCGGCCTTTCAGTACTTAAAGGGGGCTTATAAGAAGGATGGAATGAGACTTTTTACCAAGGCCTGTGGTGACAGGACAAGGGGCAGTGGTTTTAAACTGGCAGAGGGTAGGTTCAGATTGGACATAAGGAAGAAATTCTTTACTATGAGACACTGGAACAGGTTGCCCAGAGAAGTTGTGGATGTCCCATCACTGGAAGTGTTCAAGGTCAGGTTGGACGGGGCTTTGAGCAACCTGATCTAATGAAAGATGTCCCTGCAGCAGGGTTGGACTAGATGATCTTTAAAGGTCCCTTCAACCCAAACCATTCTGTGATTCTGTATCCGCCCCAGCTGACTCTGTGCTGGAGCCACAGCTTTTGCTCCAACAGCTCATGGATGTCTGTCTCTTTTCAGCAATCCTTCATTAAATGAGAAGCCTGGCTGGCACCAGACGTCGTTCCTTCATGTGGCACAAGGAGCAGGAATGGATGCGCATGCAGAACAGGAGCTTGCAGGGGGCAGAGCTTCCTGCAGACACCAGGGTGACAGAAACCACACAGTGCATTCGCCCTCTCCTCCAGCCCTCACGAAACTGCCCAGGAATTAGTGCAACGCGGTGAGCATCGGGTACCCCGTTCATGGTCATGTTGGCATTGCAAGGGACACCCAGCAGGGTCTCAGCATCCGGTTCCTATTATAGCGAGTGTCACACCCCCGCCGGTGTCCTCAGCATTCCCCTGTTTGCCAAACCCAGATTCATATTTTTCTCTTGGGCTCTCCATCCTGCAAAGAGGGAATGTGCAGGGAACAGTGGAAATGGGGAACCAGGAAACAGCTTCTGCCCTTCTCAGCTGGACTTTCACTGACGTGAGGCCTGTGGACAGCAGTCCCAGGACTTGCCTGTATGGTGGCCAGCACCTCTAATGTCACATTTGGGTCCCAGGACAAGGGGGTCCAGTTCTGTCCTCTGAGTGTGAAAGAAAACAGCAGCACTGAGACTACTCTGAGGTTGTGGGTGGTGGCACAGCCCCACAACTCAGCACCACCCTGGAGCAGCCAGGCCAGGCCAGCTCAGCATCACGGCTCACGTCCATGGTAGTCCTTGTGCTTTCTGGTGAGGAAAACACATTCGGGTCCATCCCTGGGACAACTCCTGCTTTGTGTTACCTCCAGATCATGGAGCTGTACCCCCTTTTGCTCCATTGCCTTGGTCATCCCAGCCTGTTCTCAGCCCCATGCACAAAGTCCCGCACTTTCCTGACAGTCGCTGGCCTCACTCTGCCCCACGCTCCCATCTGGCCCCATGCAAGGCAAACACTGGCCCTGCACTTGATTCCCCTCTGGGATCTGCATCTGGGCTGCTGGGGCTTTGTGGCTTGGCCTCCTGGCTCTCCAAATGCATGACTGTCCCTGAGAGAGACAGTGGGGCTGGAGGACACCCACAGCATCGGACTTATAGAGCCTTGAGGTTCCCCTGTCCATGGCCTGGGTCTCCTCTGCCCTGTCACCTGGTGGCTATGCTCTTGTTTATCCGTGTCTCTGCTGCTGAGTAGGGGGAAAACGCATTTTGTGCAACAAGGCTGAGAGCAGCAAACATCATTTCCCCTGGGACTCGTGGCCAGCTGGGGTCTCCTCCTTCAGCAAGCATCTGCCAGCCGGCTGGGGAGAGCGCTTCTCCTGCAACCTGCTGCCCTGAAGCAACAGGATGTGGGTAACCAGGGGTCCTCCGGGAGCGGGGCGATGCTGGGTGGGGGCCTTGAATGTAATGGGTGAGCACCATACTGGCACCTTGCCCTTCTCCCCACCTCCGCTACCCTCCTCAGTCCTCATATCCATTGCGAGGGCATCTATGGGAAGGACGTTCCCCAGGCCAAGCTGGGAGATGTGGGGGCTGCAGTGCTATGAACACAACCCCAGTGAGCGAGGGGATCCAGGTCCAGGTTTTCTGCTCTCCTTCTCCTCTCCTCACACAAATGCTGATTAAATTAGTTTCACCTTTTTTCCTGCCCCGCTGGCAGGTGGCCTGGGGATGGTGGGGGCAGACTCTCCTGGGGAAGCCTGGAGGCAGCTGTGCTGGGCAGCCTCTCGTAGTGGAAATGCCCCCATTTCTCTTCCCCCCGACCAAAAATCAGAGGCCAAGGCTGGCCCTGGTGCAGCAGCACGCGAAAAGCCCCCGCATCACGGGATGGAGCAGAGACTCCATCCTCCTCCATAACAGGAGGTTACTCCCCGCCTGGTAAATCCCTCATTTCTTCTGCTTTGGGAAGCAGGGGGAGGATTATCGGCTGCCTTCCTTGCGGCACCGGCTGAGCCCTTGGCGTGCTGGCCTGCTGCTCCGGAGCCACCAGCACGTCCGGGGTGATGGACCCGCTTCGGGCAAAACAAATTCCCGGGGTCGCGGTGGGGCTGGCTGGGCGGCAGGTGGGAGCCCGCGGCCACCGGGACCCCCGCGACTGTGCCCCGACGGGGAGGGCTGGCCGCCGGTGGGGCGGCCCCTTCTTCCCCTCCCGGCCCGCTCCGCTCCCGGCCCCTTCCCGCTCCGCTCCCGGCGGGGCGGCCGCGGCGGCGGGAGGGCGGAGGCAGGGCTGGCAGCGCCGCGGCGGGCGGCGCACACACGCACACACACCTCCCTGCATGTGATTAAATGGCTCGAAATCTGCTTCTGATTTCCTCGGGGAGGTGACTTTTCTCTTCTTTTCAACCCGGGATTTATTGGAGCCTTTTTACTCCGCTTGCAGGCAGCGGTCGGGGCTCAGTTTCTCCGCTTCTTGCTTTTCTGGGTTTTTTTTTTTTTTTGTATTTTTTTTTGTTTTGTTTTTCCCTTTCCTCTCCTTTTCTCCCTTCCCTCCTTCCCCGCTGCCTCCTTCCCTCCCGCAGCCGGAGCAGCCGCGGGCGGTGCGGCGGAGCGGGCGGGAGCACGGCCGGCTGCGGGCACGGCCCTGGGGACCCGCCTGCACCGCCGGGAGCAGCACTCCCGCTTTGCACTATTTCGCTTTATTTTGCTTTCTCTCCCCCCGCCCCTCCCCCCTTCCCCCCCCCCCCCGGCAATTTGTTATTATTGCCTTTTTTTTTTCTTTTTTTCCTTTTTTTTTTTTTTTGTGTTGCGATCAGCCAAGGGAAGGGGGAGCTGCCCCCACGCCCCGCCGCCCGCCCTGCTGCTGCGGCGGCCCCGGCTCCTCTCACCGCCTCGACCCCAGACCTGCTGCCCGGACCGACCCCGCTACCTGCCCGGCCGCGGTAAGCTGCTCCTCCAACTTCCCGGCGCTGGCGGCCCCGGCCGAGCAGCTCCCCACTCTCCTCCCCACCGCTCCCTCCCTCGTTGACTTTTATTCCTCCCTCTCCCCCCCCCCCACCCCTCCCTCACCCTCCCTTTATTTCCCTTTCCATCCTTTCACCGCCGAAAACGGGACCTCCCAACGGCGGGGCCGGGGGTGCCGCCCGCCCGCAGCCGGGCACGGCGGAGCCCCGCTCCCGGCCCCGGGCAGCTCCGGCCGCCGCCGCTCCGCGCTTTGTCCCGGCCCGGCTCGCTGCCACGGCCCCGGCAGAGCCGGCGGGGGGGACGCGGAGGTGCCCGGCGCTGTACGAAGCCTCGCGGTGTCGCAGCCCCCCCCCCTTGCCGCGGAGCTGCCGCGGGGACAGGAGCCTCCCGAGGCGCTGAGCCCCGGCCCCGCCTCGGGTGCGGGCACAGGCAGCGGTGGGAGCCCTGCCAGGCTGCTGCCTGCGGTGCCAGCTCCGCTGACCAGGCACGGGGCACGCACGTGCTCTCCCCTGCCCGCAGTTCCTGCCGGAGGCCTTTATCCGCTCGGAAGGTCTCCACCAGCACAAAGCCACCGGGCACCTTGGCGGGGTGGCTTCGCCCTTGCCACCAACCCAGGCTTTGGGGCCATCGCTGGTCCCTTCCCAGCACAGCTGCCTCGGGGAGACCCCTCTGCGGGGCGGCTCGGGGGGTGGGTTCCCTCTGGAAATAGCTCCTGCATGATGTACTCGGATGCATTGCAGTCCCGGGACCAGGCTGGGTGAGACCCCTCGGCATCCCCCAGCACCCTGCCCCAAACCACAGCTGGGGTGAGGGCCAGCGGTTCTGGCCAGGGCATGTGCGAGTGGGTGGTGGCGCAGGGAGAAGGGAAGCTGGGCTGCGTTTGGTGGGTTTGCTTTTGCTTTTCTGTCTCAGAGCTGCCGAATCCTCGTTTCTTCAAAACGCTGTCCCTCCCCCAGCTTCCCCGGCCCGCTGGAGAGTGGGTGGATGGAAATACCTTTCTTGGGATAAGGAATAACTGGTGTGATGGGGGACGTGGCGCTCGGCAGTCTGCTGCCTCGCTTGGCTCTTGCTGAGCAGGGTGGGTGAGGAAGGCCCCGTGCGCAGGAGCAGGAGCTCCTCCGGTAACATGGTGGTCCCGCTGGCTTGCGGCTCAGCTGGGCAGTGGTTGTGCATGGATTCTCATCTCTCGGGTGAGCTCACCCCGTGAACGTATGGGACATAAGCTAGGCTGAGCATCCCTACCTCCATCTGTGCTGTTTGTGTCAGACCTGTAGTCCGGCTGAGATGATACTGAGCATAGACCTGGATGTGCAAACCCCGGACGGCTGGAAAAAGCACAGATCCTTCTTCCCTGGCCAAGTTCGCTGTTGCCTGCTCTCAAAGCCAGCAGAGGCTGGAGCTCCCTGTAACCAGTGTAGCAGGGATGTGGCTTGAGCCATGCTCCGAAAACACCCTCCAAGGCACTTGGATGGATGGAGGGCAACTTTTTTTTTTTTCCCCCCCTTTTTTCTGCAATATCCCGTTTATAAAACAGAGGGAGCTGCTGTGCTTTTCTGACCACCTGGTTGGAGCAAGCTGGTGAGGGGACAGTAGGTCCAGCAGTCCAAGCGCAGGGTGGGCTGCAGGGGTCCCAGCATCCCTTCCTCCTCCGCCTGCGCATGGAAGGAGGAAGGCAAGTCAGCTCCCTGCAGAGAAGAGGGCAGGTGTAATGCCAGGTTGGGAAGGAGCCGAGGTGAGTCTGCAGCTTGGGGAAGAAAGAAGCCAGGCCTAGGGATGCAGCTGAGCACGCTGTGGCCTGAAGCAAGGAGCCCACCAGAAATGCAAGCTGCTGGCAGTCTCGGCTGAGGAGTGTTGCTGCTGCTCCCTGGGCACCAGAACATGATGTCTTCAGCCTGGGCCGGCTGGAACAGAGGTCCCACCTTGGGTGGCAGCTGGCGGAGGTATGGGTCTGAGCAGGGTTTCTCAGCCCTGAAGGAGGTGATCATCGGCGCAGACCTTGGGGCACATGCTGAGATGGCTTCGTCTTCCTACAGCAGGGAAGCAGCCCGCCGTGCTGAGGGTGTCCACGACACCTCTGCCTCCTGTTCCCCCACCCTGTTAGTCAGGCCCTGCTCCATAAGGAAGCAATTATTTTGTGCCCCCACGAGCCCCTCCCTGAGCCTGCGCAGGACACTTGCACTCGGTATGGAAATGCGACAGATTTTCCATATTCCGCTTTGCCCCGTGATGTTTAAAAACGTACGTGACGGCCTCTTCCAAATGCTGCAGACTTGGCTGGCACTCAAGCAGTAACAGGCTGTGTGACACCAGGGGCATGAAATATCGTACCAATAGCCAGAGAGGGGAGGGGAAAAAAAAAAGAGATGTCAAAGTGCAGCGTGTTTCCGGCCCCATTGTCGTGAGCCATCCTCTACCCGATGTGAGAGATCTTTCAAAGCCGGCCAAATGTTGTCATCTCTGAATACCATTTTAAATATTCATCCAGACTATTTTCAACATCTGTGCCCGGCATGTTGTGAAAAGGCAACAAGGGACGTTATGGAAACCAGATCACTTTATTCCCATATGGAGTAGAAACGGGTTGAAGTGATGAGGACTTCTGGACCGGGACCGCACGAGTCCCGTGCATCCGCTGGGAGCAGTGGGAGGAAAACCCTCTGTACCCTGAGGGCTGCTCCCGGGAGCGCACGACGGAGCCGAGCAGCGTGGCAGGAGTGCATGAAGGGGTTCAGGGAGCTGGGGTGGGATTAGAGTTGGGTAAAGCACCAAGTCGAGCAGTAGTAGAGGTTGATAAATAGGGTAGCATTAAGGCAGCCATTCTTTCTGCGTCTGCAAGACCACAGGTTCCAGATGCCTCCTTGAGCTGCCGTTGCGTTGGGAGCGCGAGGAGGAGATCTCCGGCTTGCACTGGCTGGGGGATGCAACAGAGTGTTGCAGCAAAACGGATTCAGCTTCGCAGCATGTGGGTGATATCCTGCTTAAATCTCCCCTCCTGGGAGTGGGACCACCTCTACCCAGGGCCGCTGGAGAGTGGAGCAGGCACAGGGGACCCAGCAGGCCTCCCGTGCTGGATGTTGGTCCCTCCTTCCCATGGTCAGCGTGGCTTACGAGTTACTGAAATGGGTGAGCAGGGATGCATCTGAGCATCCAGCCTTTGACAGCTCTGTGCACATGGTTGAGTAGCCTGGGGACTGCCGTTTGCTTCATGGTGGATTTCTTTTTGTTGTTGTTGTTTTTGATAACCTAGGAAATCTGGGCTCTGTTTCTGCCTTTTGTAACGTCAGGCTGCAACTAATTCAAGCCAGGCCAGATTCTGACCACAGGTATGTCAGTGTAAATTTGAATGGAGTCGCTTACGTCTTGGTTTGGCCCGATCTGAATGGAGTTACTTCTGGCTGATGCCAAAGGAGCTGAGGTCAGAATCTGGCCCATCCTTTCCTGCATGCAGTGTAATTTGTATGCGTCTCCTGGCACTGCTGGGGTATCGTATGGCTTGTGTAATTCTGGCTCCGGCCTGCCACAGTGCATTGCAATATCTATCGCCGGCAGTGCCTGCTTGCAGGAAGACGCTGCCTTGTAATTGCCCACGTGAGCTGTGCATACTTTGGGGAGCAGGGGCTGAAAGCCCGAGGGGCTGCGCAGAGTGGTCGGCTCCACGGATGTGGGTCTGTACGCGCTTGGAAGCTTCTGATATTTAAATATCAGAAGAGAGGAGGGAGCTTGTAAAGAAAAGCGAGGCATCTCCTCGGTGCCATTAGCTGCGTCCCAAGTGGGCACCGGTCGCTCCATTAGCGGCTGGGAAGGCGATTAGCACTCCCCGCCGTGCTGCATCCCTCCGGCCTCTCCCTGCCGCACGCGCTCCCTCCCGCCAGAAAGCCGAGCCCAGTCCCAGCGCCTTGGCTGCGTGGGGTTTTTCCTTTCATTTTAAATACTTCTCGGTTGTGTTTTTTTTGTCCCAGCGACACATGGAATGATTTATCCATGGCTGGAGCACAGTTTGGTCCTGATGCATTCTGCTTGTTAGGTGGGGGGATGAAGCATCCCCCAGCTGGCATCGGCACGGTGGGTGAGGGACCGGTGCCCACGGAGGGGAGGGAGGCGGCAGGGACCCGGGGACCCCGACAGCTCCCCGAGATGGGTCCCGTTCATGGGGTGGGGGCAGATCTCCAGTGGGTCGCTCCTGTAGCACGTGTGGCAAGGGAGCGGGGATGCCCTCGTTAGAAAGGGCCCGTAACGAGGTGGGAATGTGCAAGGTCTGGTAGCAGATACATCCTGGTTAAGGGACATGCTCTGGTCATTTATGCCCAGTTACAGCTTCTCTGAGCACATCATTCCTCTTCTGCTTTGGGTCCCCTCCTGCCCCCCCAGTGCCCTCCTGCTCAGAGGGCACCTGAGCTGCTGGCGGGCTTTACTGGGGATGGCACAGCTCAGGGATGAGCAGTCCTCGTGGATCGGCCCTATCCGAGCACTTTGGATCTAGTTGCTGGATCCCCTCAAGTACTTTGGTCCTTTGGTCCTTGCCTGGGGTTTCTCTGCCCACTGCTCCACAGCTGTGCCATGCCACGAGCCTTTTGGTGACCAATGCAGGTGGGTGGCTACATCCCTGCCCCTTGCTGGCACCCAGGACCTTGTCCCTGTGCACAGGGTGATGCAGCACCTCGTGGGAACCAGGCATCCCCATCTCAACCAGCTCCAAGTAAGGCCATGTGCTTCCTAGGGTGATGTGAGCACCCCGTATACTGTGCTGCCCTGGCTCAGAGGAGAAACCCAGCCCGCTGCACTGTGCCAGCAACATCGGAGAGGACCCGGGCGAGCAGCGCAGGTCCCTGGCAGGAGGGAAGCACCATTTCTGTGCCATCCCTTGGGGCATTCCCCTTCCCCTCCCAGGCAGTGCTGGCTGCTCAGCTTTAGCCATCGCCTGCTCTCTAAACCCATGTTTTTTGGTGGCAGGGCTGCAGCAGACGGTGAGGAACTGCTCGGGCCACTCACTCCTTCCCCCTCCACTTTAATTAGAGAAAGCTGCTCCCGGGCCGCAAAGGTCCTGGGATCAAATCTGGCTAATAACCCCCTTTCCTCCACGTCCCGTGTTGTTCCACTTAATCCTGTAATTACCTCTGCAAAGCTGCCGCTGCCCCTGGTCTGCTGGGTGGTGACCCTGGGCCTGCTGTAGGCACCAGCATCTGTATTTGGGGAAGTTTGCTCTCTTTGCCCTGGCTCACGTGCTGCACCTGCCTCGTGCTTTGGGGAGCAAGCACCCACCTGATGGCTTGGCATCGGGAGACCTGGAGCTCTGAGCATGCATCTGCGCCCAGCATAGCTCTCAGCAACACTGCCTCCTGGGAAGGCGATGGGAAGGGGAACCCATGGTGGGCTGGAGCATCTCCCCGACAAGCCTCCCACAAGGCGGGGAAATGCTGCTGGTCGCCTTGGGAAGCATGTTGCTGTAGGGAGAAGGGGTGTGGACACATTGGATGCAGTAGCTAATTTTTTTTTAAAGCACTTCTGAAGCACTACAGCGGCGTGACTTCCTTCCAAACCGCACGGCTGTTAGCATTCCCCGAGCGGAGGAGTGAGGAAATCGCCCACCTCAAAAATGCAGCCACTTCTGGGGAGGAGCCGGGAGGGCGGCCGCTTCCTCGGGAAGGGTGAGCCCTGCCGCCACATCCCCCCAGCCTCATGGGTGCTGCTGGCGGCCGGGAGCTGGCGGCCACCCGAGAGGCTCGCTGGGGACACCTTTGGGATGCTGTCCCTGGGAGATGCGCCCCATCGCTTATGTCCCTCCTTATGCTGGATCCAGGCAAGTGCTGGGCTGGATTTGGCGCCAAGGGGCTCGTCCCATCGCTCCCTGCTTAGTCAGCAGCGTCGCCATTTGATCTGAACTGGGGGCAGTGAAGATGGGAAGTGGAAAGGGGGGGCAGATGGGGGCCGGGGAGAGAAATACCCACTCCCGGGCCTCTCTGGCAGCTTGCCGGCAGTCCCGGGGTCACACTGAATATGCATAAAAGGGAGCAGATTGCAGCTTGCCCTCCTCTCTGATACGGAGGTGAGGCCTGCGGAGACCACCGGCCCCGGCTCTCTTTCAGCAGGATAATGGGGTGAGCCGAGCGCGGAGCGTGCGTGCCTGTGTGTGGTCTCACGGATGATAATGATTTCCATTCATGCCCTGCCTCCGCAGCGCTGATGCGCCGCTGGGCGAGTGTTGGCTCCCTGGCGGCTGCTCCCCGGCAGGAGCAGAGCCCCTGAAAGTTGGGCACTGAATCTCTGGGCTTGTGCTTTTGTATGGCTGGTGGGAGGGACAGAGTTTCCCATCAGGGCAGGGAGGGCGGGCAGGAGGTGCTCGTTCCCCCCATGCACTCCAAAAGCAGCGGTAACCCCGGCCCAGGTCCTAGACCTGCTGCTCCTGCCCTGCTCATAACACCTTCGCCTCTGGGCTCTCCCCTTGCTGCTGTTGGGTGCTGGTGCTGTCTCTCTTCCCTGGGCAGGGTTTTACTAACACCTTCACGTCTTACCAAACGGGGAATTAAAAGGCCTTTGCAGGTGGCACACCTGAGCGTGGCCCTATTTGTGTCCCCTTGCTGCCATGTGGCAGAGAGGAGGTGGAGGGTGGAGATTTCTCCTTGGCAGGGTTTAGCCTTGTTCGATACGCCCTGAGTTGCCCTGGGGTGGATGGATGCAGCTGCTGAGGCATCCCTGGGGGTTTCTCCTCTCTCCTCCCAGTGCAGAGGTCTTCCCACAGGGTTGTCCCCATGCTACTTGCTGCCCCGGGGCTGGTGGGATGCGAGGTGGTGGTGGCTGCACCTCTCTGTGGGGTGTGCGGTGGGATGGGGATGATGGGCGAGCTGGCAGCATCACAGGACTGAAGGAGCTGTGCTGGGTGTCTGCAGGTATGTGCGTGGCCAGGTCTTGCTGGGCATTGCAGGGCGTCCGTCAGCATTTTGCAGCCTGCTGTGCTGGGTGTGAGTACAGGAGCAGGGCTCTGCCTGTGGGCTGGCAGGGGCTCTGTCTCGCTGCTCGGCACCGGGCAGGTGCTGGGGATGGTCCCGTCAGGATTGCGTTGGGTGGATTAACCAGGCACTGTCTTCACTCAACGGTTCCTGGACAGGCAGACGCTGGGGAGCTTGCAGCAGCCGCGGCATTGCCTCCTGCCTGGGAGGCAGCTGCCTGCAGTGGGGCCGGGGTTCCCGACAGAGCCCTGTGGGCTGCCTGCAGCAGGGGATGTTCTTCACAGCCTGGTGCTTGCGACACGGTGCTTCCTTCGCTGCGGTGACTGCTACGTCCCTGCTGCTCCCCTCTCTACTTCCACAGCCCTTGCCTGCATGCCGTGCCCCTCGAGTCGGGGGTTCCCAGTGCTCCGCGTGTCCCAGGGACAGCATCCCTTGTCTTGCTGCCTGACGGTTGCCCAGCCACCGAGCCATGGGCTGGCGTGTCCCCGAAAGGCTCTGCAGCACTGCCGGATAGCGGGGGATGTGCTGCTGGGGCGATGGAGAGACCACCAAGGGAGCCGCTGATTTTTCAGCAGTGAGCATCTCCTTTCCCATCAGCAGAGGATTAAGCAGTGAGGAAACAGCACGGAGGTGGCAGGGCTAGGATTTGTCCTGGGGGAGATGTCCAGGGATGGGCTGAGCCCCCTGTCCCCGCTCCCCACTCAGCGGGCATGGGCTCTGGCGCTGGCTGCCCGGCTGAGCCTGGCTGGGAAGGGAGGAGCTTCCCCCCATTAGCGGTTTGGCAGCCCGGAGAGAGGCAGCTTTCTTCCACAGCCACAGGTCGTTTTTGTGTTTGGGTTTTTCTTGTTGGTTTTTTTGTTGGTTTTTTTTTTTTTTTTGCAAAAGGGGGGGGGGGGGGGAATCCCGGATCATTTGAAACGGGCTGTCCCCTGCCAGCCTCCTTTGGCCGGAGTGGGCAGCTGGACAGGCAGGAGCAGTGTTGGGGGCTGTAGATGGGGAGCAGAGCATCTGCCACTCTGGGTTGTGCTGCTGGCACTGGGCTTCATTCCTGAGGGTGAAGTGCAAAACCCAAGTCATCCCGTAAGGATTTACTAGTGGGAGAGGGGACGATGGGGGGATCCCCTCCACCTGCCCTGGCCGTGGTATGGGCTGGTAGAGGCCAGAGAACCCAGCTTGGTGGCTGGGGCGGGCAGCGCTCAGCACAGTCCCTCCAGCCAAGCACGTGGGATGGCAGGGCTGATGCCATCGGCCCAGCCGGGCAGCTCAGGGGTCTACCGCCAACTGCAGCGCTCAGGGACGTTCTCCAGTGAATGTGTGAGCTGTGGCTGCTCACACGATGCTCAGGATGGGGCGTGGCTGATCCGCATCTTGCAGGATGCTCCTGCTGCAGCCAGAGCCGGTGGGAGGGGACGTGACCTCCAGTCCCTCTTCCACCCTACAAGTCAGTGGCGTGGGAGATGGGCCATGTCCCCTGGAAGCCACCCAGCGTCCCCTGGCCCTGTGCTGTGGCTGCCGGGAGAGGAGCCCAGCCAAGCCCTGCATTTGGCCCTTGCTTTTCCCTCCATTAACAGACAGGCTAGACCCAAACCTGGTTTTCTTGGGGGTGAGGCCAGAATAACCTCCTTTTGCCAGGGGGAATACACGGGTAGCGTGGCACCGGGATTTGGAGGGGATCCAGCCCCTGGCTTGGAGAAGCCACCGTGCCTGTGGCCAGCAGGATGCTGCCGGGGCTGTGGCATGGCAGGGAAAGTGGTGCCAGCCCTGGCTGAGCCCTGGGGCTTCATCCTGGTGAGCTCCTGCCTGTTGCAAAACATCCCACAAGGTGTTTTTGCTGCTGCTCCTTTCTCCCACACTGGCAGGAGCTGTTTCAGGCTGCGGTTGGATAAGGTGGGTTTTGCAGCTACTGTCACAGCTGAAAGGTCTCCCCAGCTCTTCCCTGCCACCTCTCCTCAGCAGCTGTGTGGTGATGGGGGTCTCTGAGCTGTGTGTGACAGCCAGGGCTGCTGGCAGGCGTGAATGTTCCTGTTGCCCCCAAGACAGTTCGTAAGAAGCCAGGGAAGGGCTGGACCCTGCTTTCAACCTCCTCCTTCCAAAGCTCAGCTCTTTCTGCCATTTCCCACAGTATTTCACTCCTGCTGACGAGCGGCGAGGGATTGCTGTGCATAAGGCACCGCAAAGTAATCGCTTCCCTGCCCCGCTCCCAGGATGCTGCATCAGTAGATGTGGGGTGGGAAGGCATGCACAGGTCGAGGGCCAGACGTGGGGGTGTTCCCCATCCCTTACCAGCCTCCCTGCATGGGCAGTGCTGCGGCTTTGCCGCTCCCGGCAGGGTTGCCAGTGCCATTCACTCTCTTTGCTCTTGCCCCAGGGAGGAGCCGCTTCCTTCACCCCGGGAGGATGGAGGTCCTGCAGCTCCTGCGCCTGCTCCTCACCACCGCCATGCTGGGCCTCTCCCAGACAGTGAACCCCTTCGTGGCCCAGCAGACCCCCCCAGACCCTTGCTATGATGAGAGCGGCGCTCCTCGCCGCTGCATCCCTGAATTCGTCAACGCTGCCTTCGGGAAGGAGGTTCAAGCCTCCAGCACGTGTGGGAAGCCCCCGACACGGCACTGCAATGCCTCGGACCCCCGCCGAGCCCACCCGCCTGCCTACCTGACCGACCTCAACACCGCCTCCAACATGACATGTTGGCGCTCGGAGACCCTCCACCACTCGCCCCAGAACGTCACCCTCACCCTCTCCCTCGGCAAGAAGTTCGAGGTGGTCTATGTCAGCCTCCAGTTCTGCTCTCCCCGGCCTGAGTCCACCGCCATCCTCAAGTCCATGGACTACGGCAAGACCTGGGTGCCATACCAGTACTACTCCTCCCAGTGCCGTAAGATCTACGGCAAGCCCAGCAAAGCCACCGTCACCAAGCAGAACGAGCAGGAGGCCCTCTGCACTGATGGCCTCACCGACCTCTACCCCCTCACCGGTGGGCTCATTGCCTTCAGCACCCTCGACGGGCGACCCTCTGCCCAGGACTTCGACAGCAGCCCCGTGCTCCAGGACTGGGTGACGGCCACTGACATCCGCGTGGTCTTTAGCCGCCCCCATCTCTTCCGTGACCTGGGTGGTCGGGATGGTGGTGAGGAAGAGGGTGGCACCGGCTCGACCCCCTATTACTACGCGGTGGGGGAGCTGCAGGTCGGCGGGCGCTGCAAGTGCAATGGGCATGCGGCGCGCTGCGTGAAGGACAAGGAGCAGAAGCTGGTGTGCGACTGCAAGCACAACACGGAGGGTCCCGAGTGCGACCGCTGCAAGCCCTTCCACTACGACCGGCCTTGGCAGCGGGCCAGCGCCCGTGAGGCCAACGAGTGTCTGGGTAAGTGATTTTTAAATATTTTTTTTTTCCGGGGCTGAAACTCCAAAGCAGGTCATTGGGGGAGGAAGTGATGGGTGCTGAGCTGAAGCGATGGAGTGTGCTTGTCCAGAGATGCTGGGGAGCATCCCCCTCGCTTGAGCCCTTCCCAGCCCTCCAGCATCTGCCCTGTCCCTGCTGCGGATGCCCCTCCGGAGGTGCGGTGGTGTGGTGTGGCCATGAGCCAAAGCACCAAAACCCTCCAAAAAATCACCGGTGTCTTCCAGTTCATCAGCAAACGTCGGTGTGGGATGTGGAATGCCTGGCTGGGGGTGTTTCCCTTGGGCAGCAAACCAGCTGTCCCTGGGCTGGGAGGGGGAGTCATGGCGGTCCCCTGCCAGATGTGCTTTGGGGCAGGGAGCAGGCAGCAAAACCTGGCAGAGATTAAGGAAATACTTGAGATACCCCGATTCAACATTTTATCATTTGTGTTCAGTCTGGCATGGTACTTTGCGTGGCGGTTTTAGCTTGTCTGTCCTTACGAAGGTTTCCATGAGTTAAAAATATTGTCATCGAAATGAAACATTTCCAAAACGTCAAACTGGCATCGCTTGGTTGTCCCACTCGTGAATCTTTGTGGGATTTTGGTGGAGGTTTTTGCCTTTTGTCCTGATTTGGGATGTGGTTGGGGGATGCCAGAGCCCTGTGAAGGTCTGGGAGAGGGAGGAACAGCCTCTCGCTCCTCCTGGACCAGAGCCCAAGTCCCAGGGGGTGGCGGGAGGATGGAGACAACGGAAAGCCGTACCATTAATCAACCCCTGAAAGGCTCAGTGGATGTGCCAGAGGTCAGAGGGACTTGTTAGTGTTTGTGATCGATGTCTTGTTGAGATCCCAGCTGTCGGCTTAAATATATGTATGTTACAGCGGATTTCTTCTAAGAATGGCTAAAAAGGCAGCAGATTCAAAGCAAGTGCCGGAGCCGATGCTTTAAACCACCTCACGCCCTGTGGGAATGTGTCAGCCCTCGCACTTTCCCGCTTGTCTCAGAGCAAAGTTTTGGAGCAAAGCTCGGGGGAAAAAAACCAAACCCTCGAATCCACACCCTGCCCACGGCTGCTCTCTCCAGCTGCCGGCAGGTCAGGCAGGGGAGGGCTCTGGCTGGTGGGTGAACCCATGGAAACCCCCTGGGACAAAAGGAGGACCCCGAACCGATGGCTTCCTCCCTTGTGGCACCCCACGCCGCATCCTCCTTGCTGCCAAATCCTCTGGTAAAGCAGCGTGATGACAGTGGAGGTGGCCCTACCAGCACAAAAGGGGTTAAACCGGAGTAAGCTCATTTTGGGGGATCATCTGCAGATCTCCTGTCTGTCTGTACATCTTGTCCATCGCAGGGTGAGGGTCCCACTCTGCAAGGCCGTGCTCCTGAGCATCCCTGTCCCCAGCTGCGTCACCCTTTTGGCAGATGGGGCTGAAAAGATAAACGAGGGAGAGCAGAGGAGGTGGGGGTGTGGTGCGGTCCCTTCAAGCTCCCCCCTGACAAGCCCCAAGCACAAAGACCCTTCCCCGAGCTGCGTGTGAAAGTAGTTTTTCCTGTTGATTCGCTCCCCTTCTTTCTCCCTTTCCCCTCTTGGGCTTTGTGCCCTCTCTGAAGGGACCTGAAAGAGCTTCTCCATCACCCGCCTCCGAAGGGCTTAGTGGCTGAAAGCTGGATTAGCTCCCCGAGCCTTCCCCTCTGTGCCTTTCAACAATGACATCTCCCCAGCCAGCACGAACAGACGCAGCAATTAGCACCAATTAAAAGGAGAGGCCGCCCGGGAAGTTCCCTTTGCTCAGCCCAAGGGCTGCGGGGTTTCGGACTCTGGTCCTGCGGCCTGGCATTGGTAATGCTGGCTTGTGGTGGTGGATGGTCATGCATGGCCAGGCAGCGGTGAGGAGGAGGGTGGATGGATGCAGGAGCTTGGCAGCCCAGTGCCGGCTGAGGGTCAGGGTCAGGGGGCTGCAGCACCCCAAAAGTGGATCTGGATGGAGCCACGGGGCTGGTACAGCCTCAGGTCGTGTTGGGATGTCACCTCTTGGCTCTGTGCTCCCCAGCACCCTGCGTGGGGGTTTGTCCCCCTCCAGAGCACGGGAGTCTCTGCCTGCTCCGGCATGGGGACAAATTGGTGTCCTGCACCATGTCACGGTGCTGGGACATCCATCCACGCAGTTGGAGGTGAGGACAAACCTTGCTTATTTCACAAGAATTTCTGCCTCTAGCTGGTATGGGGAAATGCAGAGGTGAAACAGCCCAGTGACGCCTGAGGTCTGAGCATCGGCATGGGGCGTGACCCGACCACGGCTGCCATAGGGTGGCCGTTGCGTTCGTGGGGACATCGCCATGCTGCAGTGTTACGGGGGTCAGCATGACTTTGGCAAGCAGGCAGGTTTGGGGATGTTGCAGCCAGGACGGTGACAGTGGATTTGCCACGCTGCCGACTTGGCAAGAGGGCATGGTGCCAGCTCCGTGCCGCAGGGTGCGTGGCCCTGTGCCTGGTGGTTAGAGAGCGGTGCCATTGGTCCATGGGCCCAGGGGGCTCTCCCGATACCCCAAAAGGGCTGCATGTCCTGCAGGGAGCTTGCCCTGCCAATAATGGGATGCTCTGTGTACCCTCTGGTGTGCCCTGCCCAAAACAGGGGAAAGAGAAGGGCAGGAAAGAGAGAGACGTGTCCCCATCCATGTGTGTCCCCCAGCTTTTAGCCTGGGTCAGGCTCAGTGAAGGATAATCCTGGCAGAGCAGCCAGTGGAAGCACGATTGCCGAAATCCTGAGCCCCCCCAGGTGATGCATCAGCTTTATTCTTGCAGACTCGCACCTCCTCCTTCCCACCGCCGCTGCTGGTCCCTGCCTGCACACGCGGAGCTGCTCGGGGCAGCCCGGTCACCCCCTCGGCAAGCTGTCCCCGAAACACCCGGCCTGGGGAAGGGGGGGAAGCGGATTAGCACAAGGCAGCCACTGGAAGTAATTGATGCACTCGCTGGTAATGCGGGAGCTCTTGTTCCCTTTGTGGCCGCCGCTGCGGGAGCGCTCCCCAGAGCACCGGGATAATGCATGGGGCTCGCTTTGATCTGGGGGGCTCGGCAGGGAAGGGGCTGCGCTCTCCTGGGAAGACCTTGCTGGCTGCTGCTCCCTCCGCTTCGGGCTGGGGGGCTGTGGCAATCAATCGGGGATGCCAGTGCCTGAAAACACCAATTCCCGGAGCGGTGATGGGATTTAGAGGATCCCATGTGCTTCCCCTGTGTCCTCTGCCCCTTCCTGTACGTTTGCTCTCTTTTTCTATCTCAATGCTTCCCATGCAAAAATTATCTCAGAAATCCCCCAGTGAGCTGGCCTGGGCTGTTGTACCCCGTGGAGCAGGATCTGTGTTGCTGGTGGCCTGTTGGCAGTTGCATCTGCAGCCCCTTCCCTTGCCACATCCCCCCCAGCGGGATGCTCCTCACCCTCTCCCCGGCAGATGTGCTGGGAACCGGCGGGTTCCCAGCAGCGCCAGCCACAGTCCTTCCCCAGGGAGAGCAGGGGGGAGTGGTTCGGGGTAGGCGATGGCTTTTGGAGGTGGGCAAGTAGGCAGCATCCCCCTGCCACCCCTGCCTGGGCACCTGCTCCCCATGGGGTGCAGCATCCCAGCAGATCTGGGTTGCAGGGGGGAGGCAGCCACCGCGGTGGAGGGGATTAACACTTGTCTGACCATCCTGAGTCCTGCTCCTCCCGGGATGGGGCTGGAGTGGCTCAGCCTTGTCCTTTGCACCGCTGTTCTCAGCTCGCAGCCCCTCGGGGAGGGCTCTTCGCTTCTGCTTTTCCTCCTGCTTCTTGGCAGTAGAGGTGTAAGCCCTGGCCCCTCTCTCCAAACACCTTCCCCATGATGGAGGGACAGTGCAGATGGGAGGGAAGGGGCTTTTCTGGTCTCGGTTCCCGTCCTGGGGTGGAGGTGCAGCCCCATCCTGCCCCGCTGTCCCAGCCGGGCTCTCCTACAGCCAAAGCAGGGGCGTAGCTCAAATCCGCTGTGGGTTGGCAGCACCGGCCAGTCTAGGGTTTCACTGAGCCGGCTGCCTTCACTAATTATTCCCAGGGAACTTGTAGGGGCAGCGAGCCCCCCTCCTGTCCCACAGGCTCCATTGCCTGCCACATGTGTGCCCCGGTGCACGGCACTGCCCGTCCTGTGGTGGGGTCCCTGCCCCAAACCCCCTTGTGCCATTGCCCCGGGCTCCTCCATCCAGAGCAGCCCAGAGCAGAAGAGGTTGTGGGGCGGCCAGGACCTGGGCAGGGGTTCAAACACCATCAAAAGGGGGACAGAAGGTTACTCCATTGCAAGGAGTCGATGTTTAATTAGTCTATTATTGCAAATTATTAGATCTTGTGATTGTTTAATTGATCATATGATTGTTTAATTGGGCATACTGTACAAGGGCGGAAGCAAGCTACCACGTAATTAGCCCCAAACTGTGCAATTAAATTCTTATTAATACCCCAAACAGCAGGGAACATTCAAGCCTTTAATTAGTGATTAACGGGAGACAGACAGAGCTTGCAACCAAGTCAGCACTGAGGAACAGTGCAAGTATTTAGCCGGGTAAGAAGGGGGACCTGTCTGCCCCGATTAGCGCCGGATCGCTGCGCCGGGGGGGTGAGGGGACGGTCACGCGTGCTGGTGTGACCCTGTCCCCGAGCAGGGGACAGCCACCCATCCCAGCGTGGCCAAGCCCAGCCAGGTCCCCATGTCGTCTGGCCGGGATCACACCAAAATCTCGGCTTGGCTCCTGCTAAGCTGGCGGCAGTTTGCTGACACCCAGCCCGGGCTGGGAGCAACAACCCAGAGCGTTCAGCGTCACTGCCTGCAGGCAGAGGGCACGGTGCTGGGCAGCAAGAGGAGGTTTCTCCCCAAAAGCCGGCTTCGGGAGGATCTGCAGCATGTTCCCAGGGAAAGGTGGCCCCGGGGCTGACGGGGACGTGCCAGCCAGGAGGGCCCTCAGCCCACGGCAGGGTCGGTGATGCCGTGAAAAGGCCCCGGCCAGTTACTCTCTCACCAATTAAACTGGAGGCAGAGAGGGACCCGCGCTGAGGGCGGCGAATCATTTACCTGACCTTTCTCCTCTGCTGCCCATCGCCTCCCCTCTGGGCTGCCGTCCCCTCTCCTTCCCCAGAGGAAGCCGGGGGCTCGCGGGGGCAGCCCCGAGCATGCCCAGTGGGACAGCAAAGCTGCCTTTTGGGGTGACCCAACTGGTCTTTCAGTGATGCAAGGGAATAACAAGGCCTCTCTACCTCCCAATAATTGCTCCTTTGATGATGTGTGTCTGCCTCGGTTCAGTGGCACGAACCACCCCTGCTTGTCCCTGTCCTGTTATCTGGTGAGTGCAAGAGCAGCCTGGATGTCAGGGTTCTTCACCGCATCTCTCCTGGCCCCAGCAAAGCCTGGCCGAGCATCGGCATCCCTGGCACAGCAGCATCCTAGGCTGCCTGGGACCACGGGCAGTATCTGCTGCTCTCCCTCCAGGCGCCGCATCCCAGCACTTAGCCCTGTGTCAGAATTTGCCTCCAAAGTCCCTATTTTTCACCGGCACCGGGGAAAAAAAATGAGCTCAAAAGGCACAAGCCCCCATAGGCACCTACCGCCATGCCCAAGTGTTATTTTGATGCCTGCCATGTGATTTTTACACTAATCTCATAACGCAGGGGAGCTCCGGGGGGAGCTGGGGTTTGAGCACGTGGTGCCGGCAGCACTGAGGCTGGCACCAACCTTTTGCTCAAATCATTTAAGCTTCCGAAAAGGCCCTTTTTTAGGGTTGGGGTTTGCTCCGGCTTTCTTCCCCCAGCGTCTCTGAGGCCGGAGCAACAAGGCAGGCGAGGGAGCGTTTGATCTGCGCGGACTGAAGCTCCCACCGGCGCTGTGCCGGCCGGGGGGGAGGCAACTTCACACGACCGCCAAGCCAGGCCTAAGCAGTTAAATCTGGGCTGACACGTTAATGAATTTCACAGTACGCCTGGAAAAACTCTCACCCAACCTCAATTTACCAGCATGGGGAGGGGGCCGGGGCTGGGGGAGGAGGGTGCCGCGTTTTGCCAAAGGAAATCTTGTTCCCATTATCTTTTTGCGAGAGTGTTAAGCAGGAACGGGCATTGCTTTGCCTTTTTAACTCGCACACGTGGAATCGGGCAGGGGAGGCTGCATGGTTCCTGTGGCTAGTGAAAAAGTAGCGTGCGTGTGTGCATGCGCATGTGCAAGCATCTGTGCGTGCATATTCGTGCATGTGTATGTATGCACACACGTGAGCGTGTGTATGGATGTGCATGCTTGCACATGTGAGCATGCATGTTTGTGTGCATGATTTGTGTGTGTGCATGTGTAACGGTATGTGGATATTTCTGTGTACATCTGTGTGCATGCACGTGCATGTGTGCACGTATGTGTGCACATGTAATGGTATGTGGATGTTTAGGTGCCCATTTGTGTGTATGCACGTGCACACGTACGTGCTGATGTGCACATGAGCTTGTGTGTGTGCTTGTGCATATTTGTGTGTGCACACGTGTGCATGTGCACGCACGGGTTGCTATGTGGGCTTCTTTGTGTGTGTGCGCATGCATGCACAGGGTAGAGCCTTAAATATAAGGAATTTGGGGGCTCTGTTGCTGACGCTGAGGATGGCACCCTGTGAGGCAGCAGGGGCAATGCTGTTGCACCCCTTGGCACGAGGCAGGTGGTCCTGCCGAAAGGCTGGCCGGGCTCTGTCACCGGAGCCAGCTGCCGGGGAAGGGGCAGGGGGGATGGTGGGGCTGCAGGTGCCCGGCTGGCACTGCCAGATGCCCCGGCTGCACCCCTCCATTCCACACTTGTCTGCCTTCAGCCGAGTGGTGCCCCGTCCCTACACATGCCCTTTCTCCTCTGCCCTGACCTCCCGGCACCGGCGGATGCTGCACATCTGGACGGCACGTTGGGGCCGGCTGTGCCGTGCCCTGCCCTGCCCGTCCTGCTCCCCCAGCGCAGGCAGCCCTGGCCCCCAGCAGCAGCGGAGGGCACCGGGGCAGATCCAGCCCACCCAGGGGGGTTCCCAGGTTTCGCCTCCAGCCCTCACCCTCTCCCCTTCCCTTGCAGCCTGCAACTGCAACCTGCACGCCCGGCGCTGCCGCTTCAACATGGAGCTGTACAAGCTCTCGGGCAGGAAGAGTGGCGGCGTCTGCCTCAACTGCCGGCACAACACTGCGGGGCGGCACTGCCACTACTGCAAGGAGGGCTTCTACCGGGACCTCAGCAAGTCCATCACAGACCGCAAGGCCTGCAAAGGTACCTGGGGGGTCTCCATGTGGGCAGCACGGGTGATATAATCTCTCTTGGTCTCCTTGCTCTTCCGTCCCATCCTTGCGACATCCCTCTGCTCTGCTCGGAGCCCAGCTGTTCCCTCCGGCAGCTGCAGGTCACCTCCAGCCTCCGTCACCCTGGTCAGCTCTGCCACCCCGAGGGCACCAGGCAGGGACATCACTTTGAACCCAGCATCTCCCCAAGGGATGGGGAGGATGACAGGCAGGGAGCTAGGAGGCTCCCGGGAGCCCCATCCATTCCAGGAGGGTCCTGGTGTGGCTGCAGTTACGGTCTCCGCAGTCGATGTTTGGAGAGATGCTGGGCAGGTGCTGGAGAAGGTGCATGACTAAATGTGCTGGAAACCCATCTCTGGCACTGATGTTGTCTGGGTCACAGACACGCTTGGAGGCGTTCAAGCTACTTGACAAAATGACCCGCAGTGGCTTCCCTGCCTCGGAGGGCTGGGGATGCTGACGGAGGTTTCCATCTCCCTGCTGGACTGCAGTGCAGGACCTCATGGCATGCATTTTAGCTATGGGGTGGCTCTTGGGACCTGTTTTTGGGGAGATGCTGAGCACCATGGCTTCCGGTGCCTGTGGGCAGGGTGGCTTTTCCCCGAGCTGGCCAGGAGCCATGCTGGTTCCAAGCCATCAAGCCACAGCTTGACCTCATAAGGTCCCCAGCCTGTGCCAAATGTCATGGGACCTGTACCTCTCCTCTCCCTCCTCTAGCTCCTGGCCAAGCCCATCTGGTTTCTCTTATCTCGCCCTGCTCAGCCCCCTCTGCAGAGCCTTTTTCCTCTGTGAAGCCTCAAAACAATAGTTTCACCAAAGAAGTTGAGATAAGAAAACACCTTGCCCGTCCCCAGGGACTGGCGGGATCCAAGCTGAAACACTGGAGCGGGCAAGATGTTGGCCACAGCTGCTCTGAGGCTTGGGAATTCATCCCTGATCCCCTTTTCTCCAACTTAGATTGCAAGTACCTCCTGGAAGGGAGCGTGGTGTCTCCCTCCGGTGCATAGTGCAACCGCGTGGGCACTGAGCACCTTCGCTGCTGCAAGGACACGATGCTAGCATGTTTATGTAGGGCCTACAGGAACTGCTGAAGCTTGTTTCAGACCATTAATGTTGTGGCAACAGACCTGAATTGAAGGATGTGGCTTTTGGGGTTCCCCTCTCGGGTGCATTAGTGTTGTTTGTAGGTACGGCTCACTTGGGTCTGGGATGGTAAAATCCCTCCGTTGCCTGTGCTGCGTAAGCCGCCCCTGCCTCTCTCCATCCTTGTTCCCACAGGAGTGGTCAAGAGGATAGAGCAAAGGGAGAAACTTCCCATGTTTGACCGACGCCATGGCGGCAGTGGGAGCACAGCTGAGTGGACGCTGGCAGGGGGAGCCCTGCCCGCAGCCGGCTCGTTAGCAAATGGCAAGCTAATCATTTTTAATAACCTGAGCAGCTGACTTGGCAGGTCCCACCTGAGCAGCCCATGTTCCCGGGGGACTACACGCTGCTTCCCAGCCTCATGGCCTTGGCCAAGCCATGTCACGGCTATGGCTATGGGCATGGCAGCCCCCCGGCAGCAGCAAGGGTTTCCCATTGATGGGGCTCGTGCCAGGTGGCAGCCGGGTCCCAAAGCGGTGCCAGGGGCCAGCATCCTTGGGGTGACACTGGGAGGCACTGGGAGAGAGGAAAAGAAGGAGGCAGGACAAGGCATGCATCCCGGGTCGTGTCCCATTCCTGGGAGGTGTCCTGGCCCTGAGTGAGGCCGGGGAGGGATGGCAGCAGCCCCCGGCTCCTGCTGCAGCACCACCGGACTGAGGCAGCTGCAGCAAAATTCCCATTTTCCATGAGTATTTTCCTCGAGTGCTGAGGGCTCGTGGGCAGCCCCGGCTCACCCTGACTGGCACCGGGGCTTGTGGGGTGCTGTGGAGCTGTGCCGCCTCCACCTCGCCTCGCATCCTCTGCAGGCAGCACCCTCCCCACCCCTCCCTGAACGAGGGGTTTCTTTTCCCCTTTGGTTCACCAGCTCCTTCTACTTTTGCTACCAAAATTATCTGATAAAATCCCAAGCACAGTGGAAGCCTTGCAGGCGTTCGCCTCCCTGTGGGACCCGGGATCCCCAGTGCCACCTCTGTGCTGGGCATTGAGGTCTCAGTTTCTGCTCTAGCCAGGGAAGAGAGCACTTACCAAAAAAAAAAATAATAAATAAAGCAAGCAAGATTTGGCTAGGTGCTGGAAACAGGGAGGAGGGTAACTGAATACAGCCCAGCTCGACATGTGGGTTGGAGCTGGGGACGGGTTTGCGGGACCGGGGATGCTGCGGGCGCAGCATTTCCTACCCGTGCTGTGGCTCAGGTCCCTCCGTTTTCAGGGCTGAGGATGGAGGAAGGAGAGGGGCCCTGGCTGCCTCCGTCTGCCTGCGCCTGCCTAATGCAGGCAGCAGCCTGCGGTCTGCCAGGGCAAGTCCTGCTCCACCATCCTCACAGGGCAGTAATTGTGGAGCATTAAGGTGATGGAAAGCATCCCAGATTCAAGGTGGCTCCTCTGGAGGGGATGGGGTGGGCAAGAGCATCCCGGGGTGCTCAGGGCGAAGGCTGATGCCGCTGTGCAGGAGAAAGGCCAGCGAGCGATGCCTGGCCTGTGGAGGAGTGGGGTGCTGTGGCACCTGCTGTGGCAGGTCCCCCCTCGCAGACAAACCTCCCTCCCCGGCCCGGCCCCGTGCCAAGCCATGGGCAGGTCTCTGCCAGCCCGGTCCGGGGGTGCTGCTTCCGGAGGGCTGGCAGGGTTTGCCCATGGTTTGGAAAAGCTGCAAAGGTTCAGCCCAGCCAGATGAACATGTGCACAAGGGCTGTCCCCGCTATGGTGCATATGTTAAGGAGGATCTGGCAGTAAAGGTGGTACCCTGGGTCTTGGGAGCCAGTTCCTGGCTCTGCCTCAGGGAACTGAGTTAATAATAAAATCCCTGATGCTTCTGCTTCTTTGGCTGCCCCCCCTTTGGTGGGGGGGCAGAGAGCGTTTCCATCCCTTTCTTGTACTTATCCAGTGGTGAATCCGTTGGGATTGGGAGCTCCTTGGAGCAGGACCGGCACCTGGGAGCCTGCCTGCCCAGTGCCATGAATGGGAGCTGGTGCTGCCAGAGAGATATATAAATACACGGAGATGTGACAAGACAGCTTGGGCTTGGTTTTTCCAAAGACGTGTCCTGTACCTACAGCTCAGATACCTACACTCCTGCAAGAAAAAAGAAAAGAAAAAGCAAGGCTCGTGACAGCAGACCTTAAAAGCAGGCATGGAGCAAGCTGCTGTGACCTGACTTTGCACCCACCGCAGCACTGGTCCAGGGCAGAAGGTGAGCATCCCAGCAAAGGCAGATTTTGCAGGCGCTAGCAACGAAGCTCAGTTCATATTCAGGAGGTCAAATACTAGCCCAGAGGCCAGGAACTATTACATTTTATTTAAACAAACCCCGAAGCACTATAGTAAATAACGATCCAACCATGGTTCGTCTCTGCTAGGATGCAACGTCTTTGAAATAGGCACAAAAATATCAACTGCAGCTTGCACAAGCCCGCATCTCCTGCCAGCAACTGAGCGGAGCCCTCAGCCACCAGCCGGCGAGCGGGGAGGCGAGCTCTTCCTTCCAGCCGCCAGCCCGCCAGCAGCCGCGTCACTGCTGGATGCTGCGAGACGGAAAAGCTGGGAGGATGGAAAAGGCAGAACAACCTACAGGATTAATTCAATGGTGGTAATTGAAAAGTCAAATAAAGAATGGCTGTGCATTAATCCCTGTAATTTAAACAAAGCTGTAAACCGTGAGCTTTCTCCAATGAAAACTGGTGAAGCAGTAGCAGCTAAGCCTTAAGACTCAAAAATACCCTCAATATTAGGTGCAAGACATGCTTTCTGGCAAGCACAGCTCGATGAGTTAAGCTCCAAGCTAGTGACTTAATCCACTGTTCAAGCACTGTGGGCCAGATCCTGGCAACTGGCAGGGCTGCGAGCAGCAGGGCTCGGTGTGTGGGCAGTGGGCATAGAGCTGTGCTGTGCCCCCGGCGCCTGCATTCCCTGGTGCCAGGATGGGGTGCTCTGGCCAGCCCCTCTCTGTGGGTCATGTCGGGATGAGGAGGGATGGAGATGCTACAGCTGGAGTGGTGGGATGCAGCCATGCTGAGACGTGGGACTGGTCGGGGTAAGCTCTGAGTGCTGCCTCGGATGCTCTTCCCATTGGAGTGGGAAGGAGCAATGGATTTTCGTGGGACTGCAGGAAATCCCACCACAGTGGGGTGAGGGGCCAGAGGATGGTCTGGCAGAGACCAAGCTCATCTCCCAAAGACACCTATCTGTTGCAGATGTAAGATGAGCAAAACTGCCTTAATTGCTGATCCAGGTAAAACATGAAGAGTCTTTGAAAGCCTTCTTCCACCACATGAAGAGGGATTTGCTTAGATGAATTGGATCCTGATTGTGCTGAGATTTATGTCCATCCTTAGACTTTACACAAGGAATACACCACTGGGGCCTAAGAGATTATCCATAACGTGTGAAGCTAAGCGCTTGTATAAATCTTTGCTGGAAGCGTGCCTTTGGCCATAAATTTTTTAGGGCACGGACTGTCTATCGCTGTGCATGCAGAGCAGGAGTGATGGCTGCAGGGACCTCTGAGGTCTCCCTGCATGGTCTCTCAGACGAGCGGGTGTTTGGCAGGGCTTGTGCCCAGCTGCTCTGGGGTGAGTTGGACTTCTCCAGCTGGAGATGGGTGCTGTGGTCCTGGGAGCACTCCCAGCACCAGCGGTAGCATGAGAGCCCCTCGTTCAGGGCAGCACTGGGGTGATGCTGGTAGCACTGGGCTGCTCTTTCCAGCATGGGTGGTGATAAGGATGGGTGATGATTCATGCCCAGCCCCACTAACAGAAACCCAAGCCTTTGCTAGCGGAAAAGAGACAAAGCAATGGATGGTTTCCAAGAGGTGTACCTGCCAGCTAGTCAAAGGCACCTGCTTCCTCCAAGTGCTGCAGGATCCAGCCGAGCCCACGCAGAAGAGCCCTGTGGAGTAGGCACAGGGAGAACATCAAGATGCATCTGAAGCAGATGAAATGTCCCAGAGCACGGTGGTTCAAGAGAGGGCGTTAAGCCCAATGTTATCCTCCAGGCGAAGCAGCGGTGCTGTTCCCATGGGTCATCCGAGGCTGGTCAAGCATTGGACCATCACTGATGGCTTTGGTCCTCGCAGTCCAGGGCTGGACCATCCCATGATCTCAGGACCTTTGGGGCTCCCCGATGACCTGAATGGTGGGTGTTTGCAGGAGAGCCGGGAAAGCCTGGCTCACTAGGGAGAGCCAGCCGCCCTGGCAGGAGACAAGCCTGTTGTGACTGAAGAAAGACCCCGCGTTTCCGACAGCCCTACGTCATGCCAAGACTCCCTCACTCACTGCCATTTGTTATCACAGCTGAGTCCCCAAAATATCTTTGTCAGAAAGACGTCCGCTTCCAGTCCCAGCCAAGATCTGATAAGGATGAAGCATCTGGTCCCCATTAGAGGCTGCTTGCTCTGGTTTCTGGCCATGCGGGAGGGGGCCCGAGGATCAGCGCCATGGTGCTCCCACCAGTCCCATCTGGTGAAAATTAGGGAAACGATAACATCGGGGGGCTGCGGGGGCAGGCAGGGGGGAATGTTTTTGTTTTGCTTTGGAATCACGTTCAACTCTTACACTGATGGAGGCTGAGATAACCTCCTCCAGCTTGTAACCAGTCCAGCCCCGGGCAGGCAGATGGGAAGGTCCTCTCCTGACTGAGCATCTCCTTCCCGCACCCCTCCTCCTAGGCAACCCCTGGTGGGTCCATCATCCAGTGTTGCATGATGGAGAGTCACTTCGGGTCTGTCTTGGGGATGGAGGCCCAACTTTCACCCACCTCAGGTGTGGCTCTTCCCCTGGGGAGGCTATGGTGGCAAGCAATGGGGACATCCTTTGGCTGGGGTCTCCAGGAGGCAGGATGGGCACTGAGGCTCATGAGCTTGGGAAGCATCAAGAAGAACCACTTCAGACCATCCTAAAACCAAAACAAGGCGGAAGTTTGTGTAAAAGCTCAGTGTTGGTTCAGCTCCATGGACTGGAAAGCTCAGAGGTGGGGGAGCAAGTGGAGAAAATGCCTTTTACTGCTGTGACAGGAGCATCGTCCCGGGGTTGAGGTGGGAAAAGAGCAGACCCAGGCATGTACCTGTCCACTTTCTGTCCCTGCAGTGCCCTCAGTCCCACCCTGGCCATGAACAAGGGTTTGCATGGCCCCATGTGAGCCCCACTCCCTTTGCTTGCACAGGACAAGGCTGGCAGCAGGCACGGGGCTGCCCATGGAAATCCCTCCTCCTGCCTGCACGCACGCCCGGCTGTCCCCAGAACCGGCAGGACAAGCCTGCAAAGCAAGCAGGAAGAAACTGTCCTACTGGTGTCCAGACCTTAAATGCCAGCTGGCAGCTATAGGTGACCGTGTGAGCTGTGGGGTCTCCAGGGGCTCATCCTGAGCATCCCCATCAGCAGAGGCTGTACCCTGGCCAAGCCCTTCGTCAGCTCGCCCTCCTGCCCATGCTGCTCATAGCACGCATGGGGCCACGGTCTGGACCCACGGGTCTTGGCTGTGCTGGCCCCAGCAGCTGCTTTCCACCAGTGCACTGGAAAGACCCACCTTCTCCTCGCCTCTCTCAGGGTGGCACTTTGGGTTCAGTTTGGGATTTGCATTGTGCATCACTTCTCATGTAACCTTTTCTCTCCCTCCCATCCAGCCTGCGACTGCCACCCTGTCGGCGCAGCCGGCAAGACCTGCAACCAGACGACGGGGCAGTGCCCGTGCAAGGACGGCGTGACTGGCCTCACCTGCAACCGCTGTGCCAAGGGCTACCAGCAGAGCCGCTCGCCGGTGGCCCCCTGCATCAGTGAGTGCCACTGTGCCCTGCCCTCCCCTCCCTCAGGGACCCCCGCCAGCGCCAGGGGATGCTCTCCTTGGGCTGGCTTGCGGTGGGTGGGAGGCTGAGCCGAGGGACCGCCCATCCATGGGGTTGTGCTCCAGGAGGTGGTTAAGGCATGATGGTTGGATCACCTTCTGTGGGCACCCATGCTTTGGCCCTCCCAGCCCGGGAGGCTCTGAAAGACCCCTTGGGTTAGTGCTTCCAGCCGTCTGAAACAGCTCTGCTGGGACATGTCTTCAGCTGCAGCAAGTTGCCTTCCTCACCCAGCTGAGCCCTGAGCATGGTCAGGTCTGGGGCAAGGCCAGATCCTGTGGTCAGCAATAAACTGTGTTTATTGTTGCAGTGGGTCTGAATTTGACCCAAGCAGCAGAGGAACAACTTGCTGCCCTGCAGAATCTGCTGGCGCTGCTGGAGTGGTGGCAGTGGGGGTGAGCTGGTGGGGCTGGCTCCTTTCCCTCTGTTGTTCCCCAGATTTGGGGTTAGGACAGAATTTCCCTCAGGTTTTGTTGCCAGGAGTCCCAAGAAAGTGTTGTCTTTGCCCACACTTATCCCTGTGCTGTGCAGCGCGGAGCATGCTCAGATCAGTCGAGCATCTGTTCATCTGTCTGTCCCTGGAGCACGTGTCCTCTGCAGCAGTGACTTATGGCACTTGGGGGTTGCAGCGTCTCAGCCTGTCCCAATTTACTGAGCTCAATTTGGGCATCTCTGGGTCTATTTAATGGCCTGCGATATTCAGGTCAGACTCATCCCATCCGTCTTTCTTAGCGAGCTGCCGGAGGTGACCCACAAAATCCCCTCTGCACCCCGCTTGTGGAGGGCTTTTGTCTGGGTGTCACCCCCAGAGCTGGAGACCCCTTTCCTTAAGACATCTCTCCCTTTCTCTTCCAGAGATCCCTGCCATCAACCCCACCTCCCTGATCACCAGCACGGAGGCGCCTGCAGGTAAGTTCTCTGCATCCCGGGCCGAGCCCACGGCCCCAGCCCTGCCCAGAGACATCCCATCCCACCTCCCCTCTCCCCAGCAGACCAGGGAGAAGGGCTGAGCCCTGCCAAACCCTTTGGCAAAAAGATTAATGGTGAACAATTTTGGCAGACAATTTTGGCCAAAAAAATGACTGAGATTTGAAATCCTATGTATTTCTGGAAAGAGACCGACAAAGCTTGACAGGGCTTTCTTGGGGAAAAGGTTTCTCCGTCCCCGCGGAGGAGGAAAGCAGGGATGCAGCCTGCCAGAGCCTCACCGCTCCTCAGCAGGTTATGGCAGGGGTTGTGGCGTACGGCACCTACGGCTCAGTGCGTGCTTGGGGTCTGGCTTTTTTTAATCTCCTTTTATCGGTGCCAGTGCAAGAGGTTTCTCCTTGGTGCCTTTTACCTCCACAGGGCCTTGGCTCTCTGAGCAGCACCAGGGCGGTGGGGGTCCGTCAGGCTGCCAGCTGCAGGCAGGCTCAGGAGCCCCTGTTCTGGCACGTGGGCTGCCAGGTCTGCCCTGGGACATGGGTGACATGGGCCTTGCCCCATCCGGGTCCGGAGGAGTGAAGTGTCTGGGTCTGAGCTGCTTGTCCCAGCTCTGTGGGCTGATGGGACCATGGAGTGATGGGACCACAGGACCATGGGAGGATCGATGTCACTGCTGCTGTCACCCAGTGGGAGAGGGGGGCAGCTCCAGCGGCAGGCTGCAGGCTTTGCACGGGTGAGGGAGGCATTTCTGCTGCTGTCTTTAGAACTCCTCAAGAGCCGCCCCGGCTTCCCCAGGCTGGAGCAGCAAGGCTCATGTCTCCATGCATGCTGCAGGTTTGCTCGCGTTCTTGCAGAGGCTCGGCTGGGGCTGGGCACTGGTGGGTGCATGGATGCTGCCTGCACCAGTGGGTTATGGTCCCTCTTCCAGCCCAGCCACGGCTGCCAGGGCCCCACCGAGGTGCCCTCAGCTCTCACCTTGGCACGGCACATACCGACAGCACCACACAGTGGTGTGCCAGCCTCTGGACCCTATGCCGCTGCTGCCATGCTCAGCCCTCCCCGGCGCTGCAGAGCATGGCCCGGCAGATGCCATGGCAGACAGGTAAAACAGCCGCTTTGCATCTCCTCCCTGACCACCACCCCTCTTCCATCAGCCAGGCTCTTCTGTCTCATCTATCTTCCTGGCACCTCTGTGCCCTACATGGTGGTCACCAGCGGTGGGAGCGGATGGGCTGTGCTGATGCCAGCTCTTCAGAGGCACACATGGCTGTGTGTCCGAGGGGGCCATAGCAGGGCTTTTGTCTCCCCCATCTCCTTCCGCAGTCCCATCGGCACCCTAGCATGGCTGTTCCTAGCCATCCCACTGTCTGTCCCTTTGTAGGGATCCCAAACCAGGTTGAGGGGGAGAAGCTAGGGAAAGAAGCAGCCCTTTTCCCCCTCGGGCCACCCTTCACCCTGCGGTCCCCAAGCCCTTGGTCTTCTCCCGCATGTCAGCGTGGGGCAATAGACATCCTGCACCATCCTCCACTCTATCCCATGGCACGTGGTCCTGGGAAGAGAGCAGGGGCACCTCCAGCTCCCCATGCCCATATTTAATGAGGAGCTTCCCCATGCCCTGTTCAGGGTATGTCCATCCCAGGGGAGCCTGCACACTCCTTGGAGACCCGGTGCCCTGTGTGCATCCTTCTCCCCAGCTCTCCTTCCCACAGCCACCCCACCTTGGGGGTGAAAAATACCAACAGCCCCTTCCCAGGCTGGTGCATGCCTGTGATGTGCTCCTCAGCCTTTTGGGAACATCTTCCAGCATGGCACCTGCAGCCGCATGCATGCACTCGGTGGCCGTAGGAGGGGGACTGGAACAAGGGGTGTCAAAGGTACGGAGCTATGGAAGGAGTAAAGCGTGCGGATGGGGGTGGAGGGGCAAGACGTGTGGGAGGAGGCTGGTAGCTCAGCTCCTCACAGAGCAGAGCGGTGCTGGCCCCCATACGGACGCAGATCACATATACTGATGCAGAGGCTGGGAGTGCTGCACAGCCCAGAGCCCACGGGCACGTTTCAGCCCTCCCGGCCCTGCTCCGCAGAGGCTCCGGGAAGCGGGATGTGTTATCGGGATGTGAGTCGAGCAGCCCTGCGTGGATCTGGCAGAGGTTTCGCTCCACGCTGTGGCAGCGAAGGAGAGCCAGTCCTTGGTGGGGTGCATGTCTTGCACGATGGGATGACCATAAGAGCTGAGCTGTCTGTGACGGTAACACTGCTGGGGAGGCTGCGCGGGACAGGGCAGACCACCACCACCTCTACTCCTGCCTGCCCTGCTTGCCCTGCCTGTCCTGCCTGCTGTGAGGGAGGGAGCTGGGAACGCCAGGCTTTGTGAAAAGGAAAAAAGGGGAGGGAAAAGGGGGATTTGGACGGTTTTATTGCAAACAGAGAGTGACACATGGAGCAGAGTTAATCAAGGTGACTCCCCTCCAGTGCTTTATAAATAGGAACAGTCTTAGAGTGATGTCTGATATTTTCAGCTGCGTAAAAATAAATGGCACTCGCTGGAGACCCGGGTGTTTACTTTGTTTTAGTGGAGCAGGTCTGCCTTAAACTGCCTCTAGTTTTATCTGTGGGTTTGTTGTTTTAAGATTTCTGGCTTCTAGCTCAAATATCTTTAATGCAAAGTAGCTAGCCTCTGCCCAGAGTCTGCGCCGGGGGAGCAGGGGACCCGGTTGGGGTCCCGCTGCCCCCTTTGCTGGGGGGGGGATCAGAGGTGGGGATGGGCAGGAGCCTTGCCCAACTCTGCCTGGGGCGCCCTGCCTCCAGCGTGCTTGTGCTGCGGGCAGGGCTGGCCGCAGCGGCGCACCCCGCCTGCTGCCTGCACCCTGATGCCCCTCTGCCTGCATCCCTCTGCCCCAGGAGCCCCCAGGCCCCCCCCCCATGAGCAGGGCACTCAGTCCCTCAACGCCCCATAGTCCTCCCACCCCAGGCAGCCTCCGAGCCCCTTCTCCCCCCATTTCCCCACCTCCCTCCCTGCCTCTGGCAGCAGGTGCCAGACTGCAGGAACAGGGGGACATTGTTCGGGGCCGCTGTGCTCAGGTGCTGGGTTTTCCCCCTCTCCCCATGCTCCTCCCTGCTGGGGTCCTGTCCCTGGGTGCATCCAGGCTTTTCGCTGATGTTGCCATCCTCTGCATCGCTCTTCCCAGCTTTCTTCTGCCTTTCCGACCCTCCGAGCCTTTGAGGTCCAGCTTTGATCTCTCTGCCCAAGCAGCCGACTCGCTCGGCAGTGAAATGTCCTGGGTCCACTTCTCATAATTTTTATTATTATTATCTTAAAATATTTTCCAGTTAGTGGGGAAAAAAAAAAAATCCTTGTTCCCCATTAGCAGAATTAACAAAACTCGTAGAGCGCAAAACAGGGCTTTAAAGGAATTCAAAGTCAGCAGTAAAAGATTTGCAGCCATAACACCTAATTAAGTTACATCTCTCTTAAAACAAAATATTCCTTCTTTTTTTCAAGGCAAGGAGAAGTAAACCAGATGTGCAGACTTGCCGCCTCTCACACATGCTCTCCCCACGGAGACCGGGGATGCCCACACTGGGCTCGCCAGTCGCCATCCACCTCCTCCCACGTCCGTGCGGCATCACGCGGTGCTTGCCCGGCTCTGTCCATCCCTCCCGTGTGCCAGCTCCTCACTGCCAGCAGCCAAGGCGTTGCCCATGCATGGGGTGCTGCTGCCTGCACCCTGCGCTGGTGCCAGACCGGCATCAGCAGGCAGCAGTTCAGTGGGCACATGCCTGCGGCAGTCATCACCCCCAGTGTCCGTGGAGGGTCCCGTGGGGTGGAGGGGCTGAGATCTCCCCGGGACACAAACAGGACCGAGCTGTGGCACAGGGCAGGAGGGCCCTTTTAGAGTCCCCTTCACGTAGCAGGAAAGGGCAGAGCAGTGTGTCTGAGACGGATCCGTAGTGTATCCCAGGGATGCAGCAGTATCTGGCATGGGGCTGTAGCACATCCCGGGGATGCAGTGATGTCTGGGATGGGGCTATAGTGTATCCCAGGGATGCAGCAGTGTCCGGGACAGGGATGTGGTGTATCCCAGGGATGCAGCAGTGTCTGGGATGGGGCTGTAGCATATCCCAGGGGATGCAGCAGCATCTCAGGGTTTGTGGGTACACTTTCACAGCCTCGGGCTGCAGCAGGTCTCTGCCATCCCCCAGCCCCTCCACGGGGCTCGGCTGCCCCATCAGGCTGCACGGACACAGCAGGAGGGTGGGCAGGAGGGTGGCTGCAGGCAGAGGCTAAACTTGATCTTCTTTCCACTCCCCTGCAGCATGTGTAATGCCACGTCCGGGAAGTTTAAAAAGGAGCTGGGAAGTGGGGGATGCTCTGGGAGCTGCCAGGGGAGAGGCACTCATGAAGCGGCTTCTCCAATGGCCATCCAGCTTCTCCTGATGGTTTTATGGGGTGGACAGAGAGTGTGCTGCCTCAGCTGGGCTGGCAGGGCAGACAGAGCTGCTGCTGGGCTCCCTGGGGCCTGCCTGAGGGAAGAGCTGCCACCCGTTCCCCAGCACCACCACGTGGCATCCCAGCAGGCATGGGAGGATGGAGCTGCGGTCCATAGCCATGTCCTGGTGAGAGGCACGGGCGTGAGGCCCCGAGTAGAGCCCTGCCATGGGGGGACCCTGTGGGGACAGGATGGGGTGTCCAGGGAGAAGAGGTTTGTGGAGGTGCGGGCAGGACCCAGCCGCCCCCCCGGGGACTGAGCTGGGCGGCAGCCCCAGCACCCACCTGGTCACTTCCCCAGCCACAGCACCCACACCCGCCCCACGCGCGATGATGGAGGCCATGTGCTCAAAGGCAAGGAAGGGAAATGCTTCGAGTTACTTGGTCTTTTTTTTTTTCTTCCCAAGTTTCTTACATAAATTGAACAGGAATTGATTTTATATTTGAGGAATGTTCCTCAGCACAAAGCCGAGGATAAAAAAATCCCCAGACTAATCCCAAATTGTTAATTCCCAACACTATTTTCTGGCTCTTTTGAATCACAGTTTTATGATGTTAATCACGAGCAGGAGCCCAGGGCAGTTACTGGTTTTCTTTCTGCTTTTCTTCCTTTTCTTTCTTCCCCACTGCTGAGCGAGGGGGGTGGCAGGTTGGCCGAGGCCGCCCTGCAGCCCGGTCCCACCACCCATCACCCAACCGCCCGTGGGCTCAGCACCTGTGTGGCCTCGGCACCATGTGGCAGCCACCCTGGGCATCCTCCTGCCGGACACCCTGTTTTGTGCCACCCTCCTCCACTACGGCATCCAGTGTCTGGGCAAGCCCATGGCGGACCTGCGACCGATGCCGGCTGTAGGATGGTTTCCGCACCCCTCGGTCGCCTTCTCTCGCTGCCTGGCCCTGCATGGCATGGCGCTGGCAAACTGCTGCGGTGGCACGGCTCCCAGCTCCGGCTCCAGTGGTGGGGGCACCGCAAACCCATACAATCCTGCATCTTCACCGAAGGCTCGCACAGGGCCGGGACCCGAGCTGGACCCTGCAGCAAGCATGGAGGGGCATGCCCTGCACCCATCCCCAAAAAGTGTCTGGTGGCGCCCACATGTCAGGACGGTTGCTTGGGCAAACGACAGCCTCCTCCACTCTGCTTGGGGAGGAAAAGATCATCCGTCCTGCCAGGCACTCCCCAAAATAAGGCAGGAGCTCCCTTTTAGAGTCCCCTTCACATAGCAGGAAAGGACGGAGCAGTGTGTCAGGGATGTGCCTGTAGCACGTCCCAGGGGATGCAGCGGTGTCTGGGATGGGGCTGTAGCGTGTCCCAGAGGATGCAGCAGATGGGGGCAACCTTCAGTGTCACAGCTGAGATCTTCAGTGCACTCAGCAGCCGCCCCACACGGAGAGGCCCTGCGCCCCCTCCGCAGCCACCACTGCTGTCCCAGGCAATGCAGCGGGGCCAGGGCAGCTCTGCCAGTCCAGGCGGAGGGGCAGTGCGGGGGGGCTGAGCCGAGAATCAGGGCTTACCCCCCTCTGCCAAGAATTAGCTTCGTGCTGCGCCGCTTCTATCGATGACAAATTTGGAACAGGCGGCACAAAGTCCCAGATATAAAGGAGCCGGGCAGAAAGGAGAGCAGCAGAGCCCAGGGCGAGTTTGTGCTCCTGGGCGTCTTTCTTTCCTCTTTTCTCCTCTTCTCCTTGGCACAGGGTGCTGTTATTCCCCCGTCTTCCCCCAGACCCTCGCCTCCATCCCCAGTGATCGCTGTGGCAACCTGCAAACAAAGACAACTTCAGGGACTGCTGGCTCTGTCCCGGGACGTGGGGCCAAGCCAGAGAGAGAACCTGTGAGAGGGAGAGAAAAGAAGAAAGATGGGCTTAGAAAAAACATGCCATTTGGAAAGAGACAAATTGAGATGTTCAAAGGAAGATGGCAGGGGGAAAGAAAGGACGAGAACAGGACTGCTTCAGGCAATTGTTGGGATCAAAGCCTCTGGGGAGAAGGAAAGAGGCATTCCCTGCCCTCTCTCTGCTTGAGATGCAAATCTGGGGTCTTTAGAAATGCACAGAAAAAAAGCCTCCTTGAGGACATGAGCCTTGCCTGGAGCTGGGGGACAGCAGGGAGGGATGCTGTGTGGGGTGGAGGACGGCCTGGTGGCCTCCCTGGCTGTGCTGGAGCAGCCTGAGCCTGGGATGCTTGGGCAGCAGGAGCGACCTGGTGGAGCGGAGCCGCTTCCCTCACCCGCCTGCTTCCCCCAGCCTGAGTCCCTTTCCCCACTTTTGGGACACAAATGAGGCGCAGGTCTCTGGAGGTGCTGCCCCATGAGGATGTTTCCCACCACCTTGGCCCCTGAGGGCTGAGTCGCCCCTGAGGATCACGACCCCCTTGGTATGCGGTCAGACTTTCCTTTGGGTCCCCTCCCTGCAGGGCTGATGGTGGGGTTGGTGCTGAGTCCTCGTTTCCCCACGTCGCCCAGGTTTGCAGGGCCACAGCTGTCCTGGTTGACTCTCCTTGGCCATGGCCCTTGCCTGCTCTCCCTGGTGGCCATCGCCACCTCGCCTGCATTTCTCCCATCCATCCCCTTCTGCATCCCGGAGGAGGGTCCCTAGGCTCCCTCCACTGCCCCTGTGCTGATTTATCCTGCAGGACACTGTCACTGTCAGCACAGGAGGGGACACAGCCTGCCTGGTGGGCCCAAAGCTACCTGGTTTCTCTTCCCAGCTGATGTGGTGTCAGTGTTCATTCCGGGGTTTGAGCCCCCAGCCCCTGAGAGCTGCCAGGGGGCAGCTGGGCTTGCCAGATCCCCATCCCCAGCAGCAGCCCAGGTCCTGGCTCAGGAGCCTTCTGGAGGGCACTGGGACGTGGAGTACCCACCACCCTCTGCCAGGCTGGGTCTTGCTGCTGTCCTCTCCACCCCGTTCCCCCTTCCCTTGCGGTGGGACGGGACCCCACGTGCTTCAAGCCCCTCAGTGCTCAACCCTCTGTTCTTCCTCCGCAGACTGCGATTCCTACTGCAAGCCAGCCAAGGGCAACTACAAGATTAACATGAAGAAGTACTGCAAGAAGGACTACGGTAACGACCTCTCTCCCTGTGGCACGCTGGGCTTTGCCGCAGAGGCAGCTGAGGGCCAGCCACAGGTTGGCCATGGGTGGGGGAGATGTAGATGTCCCAGGGGATGGGGAGCACCCAGTGCAGAGAGGGGTCCCCGAATCAGCCCTCCCAAAGGTGCGATGGATGAGGCAGGTGGGGCTGCTGGGGACGGGCAGTTCCCGTCGCCAAAGCTTCCTTTGGGGAGCAAGTCAAAGCATCCCCCATCATCGTGTCTCCCCCTCTTTTCCCTCAGTGGTCCAGGTGAACATCCTGGAAATGGAGACAGTGGCCAACTGGGCCAAGTTCACCATCAACATCCTCTCCGTCTACAAGTGCCGTGACGAGCGGGTCAAGCGCGGCGACAACTTCTTGTGGATCCACCTGAAAGACCTGTCCTGCAAGTGCCCCAAGATCCAGATCAGCAAGAAGTACTTGGTCATGGGGATCAGCGAAAACTCCACCGACCGGCCGGGACTGATGGCCGACAAGAACAGTCTGGTCATCCAGTGGCGGGACGCCTGGACGCGTCGCCTTCGGAAACTGCAACGGCGGGAGAAGAAGGGGAAGTGTGTGAAGCCCTGAAGGGTTTCCACCCATCCCGTCCCACCCCGTGCTCAGCCCCAGCCCGGCTGTGCGCTGCCAGACTGCGCCCAGAGACTCTGTACATATATATAGTGTGAACGGACTCTTCTGTCTATAGTGTATATTTTGGCAATGGTTTCCCTTTGTGTGTGCGTGTGCACGCATGGATGTGCGTGTGGGTCTTTTTCTCTATGTATGTATTAAAAATAACACAGTAATGACAAACCTTTAATGAGGAGCAAAGCAGAGCGGGATCCCGTGGGTGCCTGTCGCCTGAAGGAGTTTGAAGGGGATTGGTGTCTTGCTCCGGGCATGCTGTTCGTAGCGCTCATTTTCTCGGCCTTTCCCTTGAACAAAGTCTTCTTCTGCCCAGTGTTGATGTCTGAGTTGACAGCTCTCCCTTCTCCAGCATCCAGGGCCTGCCTCTTCCTCCCTCTCTGAAAATGCGCTGTTGTTAGACCTCTCTCTGCCCTTCTCCTTGCCCAGTAGGAATGGAGGTCGGAGTCTTCTGTCCTTCATCCCAATGTGTGTACGGGCAGGCTGAGTGGAAACCATCCAATGCTGCAGAGGGACCAGCCCTAGGAGCTCCACCGGGAAGAACAAATGAATTTTTGCAAGGCCTGATTCTCTGGTGACCTCGGGTTTACACGGACCAGTGCTGCCGCCTGGGACAGGACCCATGCGATGCTGCAGTGCCGTGGGGAGGAGTCAGGTCCTGGCAGCGGGTTGGTGGCAGAGCTGTGTCCACCAGGGAGAAAGGGGCAGACTTCGCAACCCCTTGGCCATTACCTATCCTGGTGCATAGTCCAGGCGACCCAGTGGGAAAGACCTGGAGACACCCATTTTCCGCTCCCATGTCCACCAAGGCTATAGCCTGCCCTGCTAGCAGGACCTGGGGTGGAGTGGACAGGCTGACCAGAGCTATTGTGTATCATCGTTCATTGACCCAGGTCTATGTCCCTATATTCTCAGCTGGTACCAACTGACGTAATTCCACCCGTTTCTGTTGAGCTGACACCAAGTGACCATCTGCCTTGGTGTACATCCCTCAGAGCTGGCCTGACTGTGTGCTCTCCTGGGAAGTATTGCTGTGGTCAAGGTTGTCTGAGGAGATGCACAAGGCAGAGGTGGCAGGAAGAGAGAAGACCTTTCATTGACCCACCTCTAGTCTTTTATTTCTTCTTCACCACGTATTAGTCTCCAGTTCAAACAGACATCAGTATCTTCCCATGTTGAGGTTGTAGCGGTCTTGGCATAATAAATATGAGTAGAAATAATAGGTGATCTGATAATAGATATTCCTTTCCCTACAAACCTTGCCTTGCTTATTGAATGGCTCAGCAAGGTATTGTAGCCTACATCGCAGTCTTCCAGTGCTTTAAGATGATGCTTTGCCCTTTTGAGCCCACAGCAGCTTGCGTGGACTCCCCATCCCATGGGTGGTCTGGTGCTTCTGGGCTCCAGCATCCCAGGGTGGTGCTGGAGCCTGCAGCTGAAGAGACTGGTGGAGCACTGTCGGGGTTCAGGACAGGGGAGTTTGGGGAGTGAGGATCTAGGCACTGGGGGATGTCTGTGTGGACATGCAGGTGCCCTAGTCGGGGAGCTCAGTGCATTGGTGAAGCTGCTGGAGATGCTGGAAGTGGCTTTTCAGAGATGCGGGGGGCCTGCAGTACCATCTTTCAGGTCCCATGGATGCTGGGGTGCCTACACAGGGCATGAGCAGAGCTGGGGAGGAGGCCAGAAGCCGAGGGGCAAAGGGTATGTGGGACTTTGGATGAGTTGGTCCTATGCCACACTCCTGACATAGACCCCCCCCTTCCCTCCTCTACCTGAGCTGAGGGGACCCTCCCATCCCTGGTTCTTCTTGTTCTGGTTGTCATAGGCTATCGACCTCTGCCGCAAGATGGCCCTTGAAGTACGTGGGCCATCCAGCCCTCCTCTTCCTCCCATGGCTGCTTACACCCAGGAGCCCTGGAAGCAGAGCTGCTGCCCTTGCCCGAGGCTCACTCCAACCCCGTGCACCCAACAGTCCTCACACGGGCGTCAGTGGTGAAACACCCTTTGATTGTGCATGGCCAGGACTCCCATCGGGGTCATCCCCACAGCCCCAGGGGCTGCTTGGCATCACCCCATGGGGTGCAGGGGCTTGCTGGCCCCTCTTCTCAGTGACCACAGCCCATGAAAGAGCAGGGCGGCACCACTGCTCCATGGGCATGGATGCTCATCAGGGCAGGGCTGCAGAAGGCATGTGCTTTCTCCGAGCAAGTACAGCCTTCAGGAGAGGCACGATGTGTCTGTGCTCCCCAAAAAGCTCTCTGCACAGCCTGCTGGGGCAGGAGGCTCCAGGGTTTCCTCTGGCACCTGATTTCTCCTCCCTTGAAGCGGGGCACCTAAAACTCTTTGAGGACTTTGGTGTTGGTGGTTGAAGTTCTCGATTTATCCTCCCAGCCGGCTCGTCCCTCTTGTTTCAGCTCTGCCAGCCGGGACTGCTGACGAGGAGGGATGGCTCCCAGCTGGTGTCCCAGTACACATCTGTGTCCTGCTGGGGCAGATCAGAGACACCGGGGCAGGACCACCACATACCCCGTGGGCTGCTGCTGAGGAGAGGAGCTCTCCTGCTTTGGCTGGGGGATGTCCTAAAATGCTGGCCAAAGAACTGGAGCAGGCCACTCTGCACCTTCACTAAGACTGCTGCCTGGAAGATGTTTTCCTGACTTCCCCTGCTTCTGTCACCCCAAAGCCAAAGCAAGAATTTATCTTTCTTCTTCCTCTCCCTCTGCCTGGCACGGCCAGCTGGAAACCCCCGCACGCGGGTTCAGCTGTCCCTGGGACACTGGGGCTGGGTCCCCTGGAGTTGGTGCTGGGGTGCCAAGCGCAGTGGTGGAGGCACCACGGGGTTGCATGGAGATGCTGCTTGTCCTGCCCTGCAGCTCGGGGCAGGGCTCGGCACAGACACTACTGCAGGCACGGTTTGGGGGAGGGCTGCAAAACCAGGGGCTGCTGTGGGTTTTTGGGGAGAAGCAATGTTGCCCAGGGGATTTAGACACAGAGCTGCTGCCAGACGCATATTTAAATCCCCACACACGTCCACGTGCCTTTTTATCTTCTTTTTCTGTTTGCTTTATAATTTAAATGTATGACTGGACAGGGCAGATCCAGGATGCTGGTGGGATCCTTTGCGAGTCACCCTGTGCAGATTTGGGGATGGGCTCTGCTGTGCTTCTTGGGGTGCCCTGGGCCTGGCTGCTGAGGCGTGTGTCGTGTAAATACCATCCCGAGGGTGCCTGTGTGGAGGGACCCAGGCCCTGCAATGTGACGTCATCTGTGAAATATCTAAAAAGAAAAGCCAGCGAATGTTATGGACCATAGTGTAACATATATATGTACGTTTGGGGGTTTTATTATTATTTTCTTATTATTTTTAATAACATGAGTCTAATAAGTACCAGCCACCTAATTCTGTGTCTTCTTTGCATGCACATGCAGTTTGCATGTGGGCTGGGAAGCCGGGGGGCTTTGCCAAGGGGTATCTCTGTCCCATCACCCCCAGCTCTGCGGGTCGGGGCTGTGCTGACCCACAGAGTTTCACGAGCGCTGCAGGAACTTCCCCACAGCTTTGTACCCGGACGTGAGTGGGCTCGGGGTGTGCCATGGGACCAGCCCATTGTGGTCGCCAGGCTTGGCTCTGCGGTTGTCCACCCAGCTGGGCACAATGGGGACGGCAAACCCCAGAGAGCTCTTCCACCTCACCAAGACTGGGTCACCAGCCTCCAGCCGGCTTCTTTCGACGCATTGGACTCATCAGGCAAGTGGGGGGCTCTCCCCAGGTCCCCACCCACCTCCACTTCTCTGGCAGCTCAAGCATCTGGAGTTACCCAAAACCTTCAGGGCTTTGCAGCCACGGAGGTTAAATAGCTGGAAAAACTCTTCCACCTTCCCATCACGACTCTCCGAGAGCTGTAACTGAAAAAAACAGGAACATTAGTGGTATTACTTGCTGTTTATGTTATTTAGGTATTGTTTTTATATAATCATTAACGGCTTATGTAATTATTTCATTGCTGTTCATAACACTAACATTTAAACAAAGCCAGAGTTAAAAGAAAGAGTAATCAAGCCAAATTTCCAGTAGGCTTAACTGCTTTCAAAGCTAATTTAAAGGGGAAAAAAAAGGGATAATTAGCAGTCAAGCAAGGAGTTGCCTTCCCGCCCATGCTGATGCAACGGGAGGCTGGTTGGTGCAAGCTCTGGCAGGCTGAAGCTGTGCTGGGGCACTTCCACGTCCGCCCGCACCCACCCAGCTCCGGCCACCCCCTTGGTGGTGGAGAGTGCTTGTCACCGCGGGATGCTGCCAGAGCCTGTGGGTGACACCGAGGCAGGGGGACTTGAGTGGCAGCAGGGGATGCTGCACAGTCCTGGTGGCCACGGCCAGCAGCCATAGGCTTTGCAAGCGCAAGAGGTGCTGCAGCGCAACCCCACCTTGCCACAATGAAGGCGTACGTTTTCCAAAACAGCTCTTCAAGGAAAAAAATATTAATTCAGCAAAGGATCTGAAAAGACTTCGGCATGCTCCGGTGCACTCCCGTTTCCTAGAGCACAGATCTCGCCCACCCTGTGCAGCAGCTGGCTGAGCTCAGGCGTGCGCTGAGAAACGCCACACCGGGACCAGCTGCTCCAGGAGGTGGATGCCTCGTCCCCATGCGGGAAGGACCAAAACGACCACACACGTTTTGCGTCAGTGTTTTTTTTTTTAACAGACCTTTTCCCGGTATTCAGCTGGGGCAAAATGTTTGAGATTCAAAGGCAGCTGAAAGAAAGGCCAAGTTTGCAAGTTCCCCCCTGCTTTGGGACTGAATTTTGCAGCTGGTTGAAATTTTTCTCCTTTCAAAACGCCAATGGACATTTTTCATGGAAACCCGGAATTTGGCCAAGGAAAGAAGCAAAATGTGAGAATACTACAGAAAACTCGATGCTCTTTTTCCGTGTTGTCCAACCAGCTCCACTCACGAGATATCACAGGAGCTTGGACAGCTGAACCCCAACCTTAGTGGACAGACAGACGGATGGATGGGCAGACAGATGGATGCATACACAGATTATTTCTCATCACTTTGCTCTTGGTAACCAAAGTCCATATAAATAAAAATAGACCTGAATCCCACAGCAAAACACTTCCCTTAGGTGCAGCACAGTCAAGCAAAGAGCATTTTGCTTGGCCAACGGGGCACAGCTCAGTGCTGGGCTCTGGGAACATGCTGCCTAGTGAGGAGCTGTGTCTCTAAGTTGGGGCAAGACCTACTTAGAGAGGCAAGACTTACTTGCTTGGCCCCTTGTCATGGCCTGACGTGGCCTTCTTGCTCTCCTTGCTCCCTTGATGCTCTCTGGTACACAGAGCAACTTCTCTCCACCCTGTGATGCAGATCTACATGGTTCTTAGTAGTGGCTCCAGCTGTCGGAGAGGACTGGTGGTGGCCCTGCCAGCCCGTCCTTTCCATACTCCTGTGGTTAATAACATGGAAAGTGGTGCTTTGTCTCCTGTGGGCATGGTGTACTAGGGAACAGTGGCCTGCTGCCATCCCTCAGGTGTGGTGACCTGTCCTACCACCCCGCTCAGTGCCACATCCTCCGTCCTGGCAGCCCTCAGGGACAGGCAGGCAAGGCAGCACTGTCCGCAACAGTGGCCAGAGCCCTGCGGGCAGGACCTGCTGCTGAGGACAACGGCTCTGTGCTCCCCCAGGGCCCAAAAAATCACTCTCTCATCTGCCTTTCCCAACGTGATGAAAAGATTTCAAGTGATTTTTCCACAGCCCTTCTGCAGTGAGACTGGAGAGCACCACATCCCAGCAGAGCGGGTCTGCAGGGGCAAAGCCCGCACAGGCTCTGCCGTGCCCTTGGTGCTGCAGCACTCCATCCACCACCCCTTACCCAAGCATGGCGTTTTACTCGGCGCTTTACAACCCTCACGAGCCTCGTTAACCTCACAAATTTTGCTTCCTAAGCAAACCTCGGCCTCTACATTTCCCAGCCTTCCTCCTGCCCTCCCAGCCCCAACCAGGGCTCTATCACCCACCCAGGCTCCTGCCAGAGGGGCTGTAGGACCAGGGCAGGATGAGCTTTTCCCACTCATGACCGTGTCAGCCAAATGTGAGGGAGTTCAGTTGCTCCAGCCACTCTCGTCCTTGCAAAATGGTGAGAAATGTGCTATTCTTCAAAAAGCCAAGTGTATTTTTACAAGCCTTGGGGGCATTTATTACATCAGAGTTAATCACCATGTCATTCGTTCATTTGTTCATTTATTCCTTCATCCAATCTATCTCCCTGTTCTTCTTTATGAGGGCACAATTCACTGGTTAAACACATGCTCCCCATGTGCACAGGATACCCAGCACCCATGCAGGGCACAGGGGCATGGGGAGGCAGGGGCTCGGTTCAGCAGAGCCTGGGGAGCGAGGAGGCAGCTTCCCACGTCGGCCGCATGGGGGGAACATCAGGAAACCATTAATCGATGGGCTGGCCCGCACCGTGTTTTCCTAAGGAAGAGCCGAAGACGGGGAACGGCTGGGGTCAGCGGGGCACCATCTGGAGAAACCTTTCGGCTCCCTCCTGGGGGGATTTTCCCACCTCAGCAGTGATGGAGAGGATGAGGCAAAAGAGAAGAGCAGTCCCCACCAGTCCCCCGGGTATGGAGAGACCCTGCTGTACCCCATCACCTGCATCCGTGCTGCATTGGCCCTAAGACATTGCTGCGATGTTGCGCCAGAAGGTTTGCCGGTGGCACAGGGGCCGTGGCACAAAAAGAGCATCCCACCCAGGGATGCTGCTGCCCCGGCAGAGCTGTGCTGGTCCCCCTGTGACTTGGGCTCAGCATCACTGTGCCCCCTTCTAGGTTTTCACCGCTCAGCCGCCACCACAACCTCATGCCCCCTGTTTCATCCTCTGCCATTCATGTCCCCAGCCTGCAAGGCACAGGAGCCAGTGGGATTGCTTTTTCAGAGCAATGCTATATCTCCGTTAAGTCAATGACAGGTTGGGAGCTTCTGCACGCGGCAGGATCAGGCCCTCAACACCGAGCCGCCGGCCAGCATCTGTTGATGTGAGTCCGCTATTTACACAGCCACCGCAAGACTCAAATAAACGGCTGATGTTTTCATCTTGGACAAGACACACTACCCCAAAAGCTTGGAGAACAGGCCTCTCCGCTGTCAAAATAAACACCCTTCACTGCTTCCCCCTCAGCACACCCAAGCGATGGGAAATCATCGGCTTTTGTTTATTGGGAGGAGCAGGGAGAGGTGGCACTCCCAGAAGATGGCTGGTGCTGGAGGAGTTCGGAGGAGGGACTGCCTGTCGGACAGCTGGCAGCGGCCAGCCCGGACGCACGCACCCACCAGCTGACCCCTGGGTTTGTCACAGCGGGGACCACAGTCCTGCTCACGGCACAGGGAGAGACGGGATGGAGTCGGGGCAGAGTGGACCCAGCTCAGCATTTCCAAGGGGTCCGGAGGTGCCTGGGTCAGGTCTTTCCCCAGCACAGCATCCCCCCAGAGTCCTCTGAAGCAGCAGTGTAAAGCCAGGTGCTGCATCCTGCCTGTCCCCTGCCTGTGCCCTGCCGGACAGATGACAGCGGGAGCAAAGCTTCTCCAATGCTTGCAGCTCCAGGGCTGTGTGATGGGTCACTAACCCGACCTCATGGCCATTTGAGGCTTTTGGTATGTGGTGACTCTTAAGCGTCCCTTTCCAGTGCCGCTGGCCGCCCACGGCTGCGATCCCTGCAGCCCTGGGGCCCAGTCGGGATGCGGTCGGTGCTGCTCTGGTCGGTGCCCTGGGAGCCCTCGGTGCTCTCTGCCCCATGACAGCGATGGTTTGCTCGTCTATCAGGAAGCCCAGCAGAGCCCAGCAGGCTCTGGCTCATGCCTTGAGCCAGAGATTGGAGTGGCTTTGGCCAGCCCACCCACACGGAGCTTCACACTGTCCCTTTTCCGGCAAAGGCGGACAGTGCCTGGAGCTGGGAGCGAGGCAGGGTGGCCGAAGGGGGCCAGTGGGGTGGCTGGGCAGCACTGTCCCCATCACCAGCGAGACTTAGCTGTTCCTCCTGCCCTGCCTGAGTCTGAGCCACCCAGCAGCAGCCCCGTGGGTGCTGGTCCCCACCTCCAACCCCATCCCTCACTCCAGCACTCAGCTCCTCACCTTCAAGAGCGATCCCTTTCCAGTAACCTGCCAGCTTGCATGGGGAAATTCCCAGTCTCGACCGTTATGCAAAATTAGCTCTCAGGGAGCGCCTGGTGAAATCGCGGAGCCTTCGTCTGCTCTGGGCGCTTTCAGACTTTTCCCTGGCATCCAGCGGGACAGCCATAAATCTCCGCTACTGCCTCCGAGTCGAACATTTCCTCCGAGCCCCATTATTAATTTTCTGAAAGATCCCATAAACCCCCAGATGGAAAAATACGGAGATATTTGCACATGTGCCGTAAAACACATTGCCCATCTATTTCAAATGGATGTGGCAATATATAAAACATACTTAGGGCATGAGCCAGGTTTCACGGTATTTAAACAAGGCGGCATGATGTAATTGGAATTTACAGTATAGGAGCAGATTGAAGCTGGGCCTTGGTTGTGTACCATATATCTTCGATCTCCTGAAGATTTGGCCTGCTTTATAATGCCAAATGCCTTTTGTACTTGTCACCTATATTTTAAGTGGATGAACAGCTCCTTTCATGAAATATAACGGTTGGAAAATATATTTTTTTTCCATCTGAATTTCACAGCCTCTCCGGAGAGGAGAAATCTGCCCTGTCCCCCTGCAAGCAGCGCGTATTACCAGGGATGCAGGTGTCTCAGAGCTTCGCTTCCCTCGTCCTCCTGCCCGGTCACCTCCTGTCCCTGGGCAGCACGGTGCCACCACCTCTCCTGCGCCACGGCCTCGTGCCCACCGGAGGCTCTGCGGTGGGGGGTGGGGGTGAGGACCTGCTGCCCACAGCCACTGTTCCCTGGGGCAGGAGAGTGTGGTGAGCCCCTGGTTCTGCTCCCTGATACTGGGAAGAGCAGCCAATGCTCCAGGCACTGCTCGCAGGAGTGTGGGCAGGAGGTACTCCAGGCAGAGAGCAGCCCCTGAAGAGGTGTCACCATCAGGTCCCCAAAAAAGATGCTCTGGCAAAGCCTGTCAGATGTGCCCCCACCTCCCTGCAGCCCCTCGAAGCCAGCACTGGGGGGAGTAGGGGGCAATGGGAGGGTGATGGGAGATGCGGGGATGCTCAGAGGCCACCAATAACAGGGCTGTCCCCAAGCCGTCCCCATCGCCAGTGCAAGCACCCCTCTGCCACCCCTCCCCAGGACAGGGTGGGCAGACAGGCACAGCAAAGCTGGGGATTTTTCGGCTCTGGCAGCCTGGTTCCTCCCAGCAAGGTCCTGGTTTCTCATCCCCGCCCCACGCTGCTCAGAACCCCCTGGTTCTTGTTGCTGTGGGGGATCTCCGAGGAGGTGGGGGGCCCCAGGGGGGCTGCAGCCGAGCCAGTCGCCTGCTGCGCCCCCTCCCTGCCTCACCCGCGCCTTTACCACGACACCTGCCCAGCCCAGGACGACCCGCCAGCACAGATTGGGGTCTGCGCCTCGGCGTGGGAAGACTGTGCGGCCCCGTGGTTAGGGCAGGGAGATGGTTACATGCCCTGTCCGAGGGACAGGTGTCTCCCCAAGGCCTGGAAACCGCCCAGGGCTCCCTCGGCCAAAGGGAAAGGCAAAAAAGGGAAAGGCAAAAGATACCAAAGCATAAAAATTGAAATTTTGCTCATAGATGAGCTGGTGGTTCCATCCAAGCTAGTCCCAAGGGTGGGCTGTGGGCGCAGGGCTGACAGCACCCTGGTCCCCAGCCCACGAGTGCCAGGGTGCTGTGGGGGGCTCTGGGGTGGCTGTGGGCACTCAGAGGGGTGCTGGGGAGCCCACCTGCAAGCCTAGGGCAGTGGCGAGGTGCCAGGAGCTGGAGCCCCCCTTGCCTGCCAGCTTCAGGCTGGTCTGGTGGACCTGGTCTGGCCAAACTCACTGGCCCTCTCTCCACGCTACTCCAAGCATCCAGGACATTCGGATAAGGAATTTTTTAAAAATGAATAAATCAAGTCGTTCCCTTCCGGCAGAAGGAAAAGCCCTCCAAAAAATGTCAGTTAGAAATAATCCAAGTGATTTGTTTGGAAAATTTTGAAGCGCAGGTCCTCCCAAGAGCCAGGATGGCCTCTCGGCCTCGCTCTCCAGAGCCAGGAACCAAGAGCCAAGACCCCGGCTCCAGGGCAGGAAGCCTAGAAACTCTCATAGCCACAGCTCGAGCTGGAGCCCAGCGGAGCTGCAGGCCACCTGCAGCTGAGCCAGGACCGGGACCCCATGAGCCCACCTGGAGCCAGAGCTGAGCCTCCCCAGGGCTCTCCAGACACAGGGGTTCAGCCTCCCGGGGGCTGGGCTGGATGCTGAGGAGGGGGCCAGTCAGCTGGCTCAGTTCAAGCAAACTGGCTTTTTCAGAGGGTAAAACCAGTTTGATTGGGAATTTTCTAACTAACCCTAGCTCTTGACCATCAAGCATGGTGCTGGCCACAGTTGGATGAGACACGGGGGCTGCTGTGTGCTAGCTGTTGGTGTGGAAACCGGGTTATTTCTCCTCGGCAGCCCCTGCACACACCATGCCAGTGGCAGACCCTGAGGTGCTGTCCCACAGGACGTTTTCCGGCTCCACAACTCCAGACTGAATTCCTGCTCATGAATGAGCTGAACTGCTCTGCAGAATTGTGTTAGCAACCATCTGTTAGCTGGACAGTACTTGTGGTTTTGCTAGACCTCAAGAGACCTCCTCTATCATTTTCTGAAGGGCTCTTACTGCCAGACAGAAGGTCTCTGAGGGTTTCTCGTGAGGTTCAAGTGTGTACAGCACAGTGAAAACTCCTCAATAAGGTTGTGTGTGTGTGCATTTCCAGCCCTCAGACCTCTTGGAGACCCAGCTATCAGATGTTGAGCATCAGCTCTTTGAAAGCCAGGAGCCTTTCCGTCATTGCCACGGGGGAGGCTAAATAGGCAGGCATCTGGAACTACTTCCCATGCTTGAGAGTTTGGCCTTCACCAGGCCAAAGGATCAGCCTCACCTACTGCTGAATTTCTGGCATTCAGCTAACTCTCATGGGATGTGTCCTGCAGAGGTGCTGGCACGAGCAGGTTGGCACCACGTGCTGAGCACTGTGTTAGAAGTGCTGGTGGAGGTGCTTGGCTCCGCGGTTGCTCTGGGGCCAGTGGCAGGTTTCTGGCGTGGGTTAAATGACACAGACCTGCGTTCTGTCGTCCTAACTGCCTCTTAATGTCATGTCTCTCTGAGACAAGCTCTCCCAGGCTTATTGATAGTCAGCCACAGGATGCCACCAGATTGCTTCTCTAGGCTGACTGCAGTGGTCATCCAGTATTTTGGCTCATTAATTCTAAGGGGAAGGCAACAAAATGAGCTTTTCTTGCACTACCCTCACGGCGCTATTTGTCAGGGTACCTTTACAGGTGTAAGAAGAGAAGAAAGCAGATGGTTTAAGCCCCATGGCTTCATCTAAGGAGTCTACAAAACCCTGCAGGGAAGGGTGAGATTGCCAGAGGCTGGGAGCATTCAAACCCAGGCAAAGCAGCTCTGACAAATGGATGAAGCTGGAGGTGATGGCTCAGGAGGGGATAGCATAGGTAATGGGAGACAGGCACCGTGCTAGTGATTCTCTGCCTGAAGAGATTGCAGATGGAGCAGCTCTAGGACATCAGGGATACATGAGGCCTTTGTCTATACGGCACACGGTGGGCACTGATGCTGCAGGGCCGACCAGCACAGATCTTCAGCAGGAGTCAAGAAACATGACAGAGAAACCACATTTCTGTACCTCTAGATCTTCCTTTCACGTTCTCACCACCCTCCTCCATCTTTCTCTTATTCACCTCTCTCGCCTTTGACCTCTCCCCTCCTCCCACCAAACTTTCTCTTTTCCCAAGTTTCTTGCTGTTCGGCTGCTCGTTCTCCTATTCCCGTCAGGGATGATAAATCACCTCTTCGGATGAGCGTCATCAACATACCAGACTCATCCTTCTTTTGACCTCCTCGGCTCTGAGCCATTTCCAGGAGGTAAGAACTGGACCCAATTACGCTGGAGAGGAGATCACCAGCTGACCCAGTGAAACAGGAACCGGTCCGTTCCCCCTTTTTTCTCCAGTCACAAGTCTGCCCTCGCCAGTCCTGCATGTTCAGTGGAGACTGCACTTCTCTCCGGCCATCATGCTGTGCATCCAGCTGGGGCACCTCACGCTAAAGAGATGGCCATGTACACGTGCCCCTCTCTTTCTCTTGATCTCCCTTACCTTGCTCCCCCCCTTTCCCTCCCCCAACACACATCTGCTCACACAGTTCCAGAGAATTCGTTTCATCTCACCATTGAGCCGTTTATTTCTTTCCAGAGAGTTAAAAGCCTGTCTCCCTTGATTTAGTGAGTCAAGAGTGGCTGGGAGGGAGGGGGGAGAAGAAAAGAATGAAAGAAAGAAATAAAATAATGAAAAAAAGGTCTTGGGAACATCTGGAGCTGCTCTTAAGCAAGACGCAATATTCTCGGCCAGATGTTGAGTGACTGGCTTCTACTTGGGAAACGTCAACATGTCAGACGTTGAAATCCCACCCGACACCACCTTCCCTTCCCCTCTTTGCCACCTCCTTGCCCCGCTTTGGTTGTGCTGGCCGCAGCATGCCCCTGGGATGGCACCAAGAGGAAGGGGTGTTTTGTCTGGGACCTTGCTGGGTGTCATCAGGAGGCACCAACGGGCTGAGCTTGTCACTTGGAAACAACGAGTTCACCAAGCAGAGGGATATGGAGAGACTGGGTGAGCTCGTGGCAGTGCTGCCTGCGATGGATGAGGCAGAGCCCGGCAACTGAGAAGGCATCTGCAAGCGGTTTCAAAGAGCCGGGAATAGGGCTGCAGCAGGACAGTTTGGGTGGTGAAGCCATCTGAGATCTCTGTCAGCAAGGCTTTCCCAGCAAGGCAAAGAAAAGACCTTTCTCAATCCCTGGGTGAACTCAGCTGAGCAGACAGCTGCCAGCGAGGCAGGAAGGGCACAGGCACACTGGTGGTCTTGGGGCCACTTCCCCAGAGAAAGGAGCCCTTGGACAGACCAGTCATACTGAATCATCGTCGTCAGTGTAAATGGACTATGAGGATTTATACCGGCTCCAGAGCTGTCCGGGCGAGCGGGGAGAGCACGTCAGTGAAAGCTGGCGTAGCCGAGGGGGTGACGTCCATCCTGAGCAGGACACGCTCTGCGTACCGCGACACCCTGCTGCAGCAGCCAGCGGCAGCCGCTGGAGGTGTCATCCCTCACAGGCTGGACGCAGCACATCTGTCAGCTGCCCGGGCCAGCACCGCGGAGCCCTCTGCTCTTGGGGGATGCCACTCTGCGGTGCCCTGGATGCGGTCCATCGCCCCCCGCCCCATGGTGCCCATCTGTCACTGAGCCGGCACATCCAGCAATGCCACCCGGGGATGTTCAGGAGTGAAATACTCCTTCTTCCCACCGGTGGTTTATGGATGATGAGCCGTGACATGAAAAAGCAGAACTGGGAATTAATCAGAGGAAAATCCCAATAGGCTGCTCGGGAGGAGGACTGGCACCCCAGGACAAGGGCAGTGCTGGGTGGCACCTGCCACGCTGGACCAGCTCCTTCCCCATGCTGGATGCCCTGCAGAGGCTGAGGTCCATCCATTCGAGCCTGACCACCTCTTCTACACCTCTAGCCTCAGCTCCCAGTGCTGTTACTCCAGGGCCAAGCCATGGCCTCCTCTAACCTGCTGCTCTTCATCTTCCTACAACCTAGGATGTGGGCTTGGCTGGTCCAGGGGAGTAACCATGGCCAGGACAATCCACCTCCCTTCATTCACACTGTCCTGAGGATCGATAAGGAAAAGGACCAGTACTGCTACCAGTCAAACCCAAGCACTGTCTAGGGCCTTGTCGGTGGCTTTCATCTTCCACATCTCATTATGGTGGGTGCCAGGAACCCAGGGTTTATGGCCAACCATATGGGGTTTTCGGGAGCTGGAATCTATCCTCATGCCTCAGCAGTGTCCAAGTACCAGGACAAGCTCCCCAGGGCTCATCCAGGGCCTCAGAGGTTACTCGGGGTGCACAAAGCACCACCGATGTCTTCACACGTCACTGAGTTGGACCAGGTTAAGCAGACACCTCCCTCCCTCCCCAGCAAGAGTGGGAAATGAAGGGTGGAAAAGTAAAGGACAGCTGAGCCATCCCTCCCATCGCCAAACCCTGCCTGCATGGGTTACCTCAGCAGGCATTGCATGGTGTTACAGCGCTGCAATGGCTGGGACCCGCCCGCGAGAGGCTCCGAGTCACGCCAGTGGTGCCTGTGCCCAGGCGAACCGTCCTGCTCAGAGAGGGGTCCCTTTGGGTGCTGCTGTCCCCGCCTCCCCACTAGCTGCAGGGTCCCAAAGCCCACTCAAGCCCTTTGGTTATTGCCTGAAGAAGCTGAGGAACCACAGCCAGAAGGAGCATCTTCTGCCTCTTCAGGGCAGGGACAGAGACCACCTTAGCCGTTGTGTGGAGGAAAGACGCAGGACCAAGGCACATGTCTGGGTCTGCCTGCAGCCTTCCCTGCACTTCTTTCCTTTTCCTGGACCAAAAAATAATAGCTGAAAGGCATCTGCTAAGAGCACAGGAGCAACCCAACATTCCCATCTCCCCATGGTCCAATAGCCTCCTCTACCCCGGCACAGGCGGTGCTGCAGAAGGTCCTCCCATCTCTGCTGATCCCAGCCCTGCATGTCCCAGGACATGAGGACGTGAGGAAGTGTCAGTCGTGCTGGTTGCTCAGCGGCAGTCTGGAGCAGGAGGGCTCAGTCCCCGCTGTGACCTGGTGCATTGGCAGGGAAGGTCTGGGGGACAAGGGCCTGTCACTGCTCGGGGGTGACCTTCTCTGGGTGCCCAGAGCCTTCATCCCCACATGGCATCAAAGCTCTGTGGTCCCTCCTGCTATGAGGGGGGGACATTTACAGCCCGTAATCCAGGGGAGAGTTACCAGGATACAATCTGTACAGAGACAGAAGCATCTCTGAGCAGCGAATCAAGGTCTGGTCCCCTTTCTGGAGGAGCATCCTTCCCCACACTGTCTGGGGAAGCCCCTGACCCTCTACCCCTCCACAGGGATGGGATTAGCAGGGGCCCAACCCCACATCATGTGGGGGTCCCTCTCCCTTGGAGCAAGCTCCCCTCCAGAGATGGACATGGGGTGGAGCGGGGTGAAAGTGCCGAGCACGGGCACCGGACAAGCTGGGTCCTCCATGAGACCCCCATGGGGCATCCCCACTCCCGTGCCCCCACCCCACAGCAGCGGGGCAGGGTACCCGGTGGGAGTTGGGGGCCAGAGCATGGGCATCCCGGGGCAGGGGTGGCGGGGCTCAGGTGGCTGCGGCGGGGGCGTGGGGCCGGGGGCGGCTGTGGTAATGACAACCAGGTGAGCGGGCGGCGATAAGCCCCCAGGAATGTGGTGGCGGCAGCTGCCGGCCCACTGCTCACTCAGACCTTGGATGGGCCAATTAAGTAAATAGAAAATTTGGAGCGCGGGATCAAAGCCGGAGCGCACGGGCTTTATTTATTTGGAAAAGGTCAGATTATATTGGCAGATGTGTTAAAGGAGAGAGGAGGAAAAAACCTTTCAAAAACATTGGCCTTGATTTGAGGTTTCCTGACGGGTGGGCTGGGTTTTTTTCTTTCTTTTCGGGCCACGGGTGGGTAGGAGTGCTGGCAGCGTGGGGCGGGGGGGCGGTGGGTAGGAAGGGCACGTCCGGCAGGCTTGCCCGCGCCAGGCTCGCCGTCTCTGCCTACCCGCCTCCAGGACCTCTCTGCCAACAGCACCAGCCCCAGAAACGGAGGTCCCTCTGGCTCAGAGCCCGTGCCCCATCATGTCATGCTGGCCGCGGTCCTCTGCAGCTGGCCCCTGCAGTGTGGTCCCCTGGCCGGCCGGGGAGCTGGTCTCCGCGGTGGACCTGATGGGCTCTGCCCACCGCTTCCCTTCCTGGCCCCCCCAGCAGCTCCATCAGTGCTGGGCTCGGCACCCCGAGGTGATGCCACCGTCCCCCCAGTGCCACCCTGGCTGTCCCCGGCCACCTTAGGTCACTGTCCCACCACTGCTCTGCTGCCTTTTTTGGTTTTCCCAGTTTGTAGAGGGGGAAAGCCCACCCGAGCGGTGTCCCCAAGCAGAGGCAGGAGAGTGCCCAGTATCGCCTCACTCTGCCCATCCTGCTCGCAGCCTCACTGTTCCGAGGGGCGGGGGGACCCCAGAATCGCTTCTCATCGATGAGCCTGGGCACATCCCCAATGCCATCGGCACTGCCAGCAGTGTTTCTGAGCCGATGCCCAGGCTGGGGCTGGACTGGGTCCCCCAACTCCCGCTCCAGATCACCACCTCCCCATGGGTGCTCAGCCAGCCCCCCAACACTGCAAAGGGGGTCAGACATCGCCTCTTTTAGCACCCCAAAACCGCAGGAGGGTCACGCAAGCCTCAGCATCCCTCATCCCCACGCTTTGCTCCATTTCCCAGCCGGGGGAAGTGATGGCGGAGGGGGTGGGAGGGGAGAAGGGGGACACGGCACGGGCGGCAGCATCCAGCACCAAGGTGGGAAGGCGTTTGGAGGGACCTGCAATAGGGGAGAGGAATGTGTTCACCCGGGCAGGAAATTGTTGGGCTCGGTGAGTGTGGGACCCGCCTGCTAAGAAAACAAGCGGAGGCCGAAAGGCAGCGGGGGCGCAGCGCCCGGCGGGGGGGCAGGAAGGGGGCTCCGGGGCAGGAATGCTGGCTATGTCCCCGCTCCGGGCAGGTGTGCCGGACCCACTGCCGGCCCCGCTGCTGGCCCGTGCCAAAGCTGCAGCTCGGCTGTGGGAGCCCCGTTTTCTCCATGGGCAGGCGTGGAGCAGAGCGGCAGCCCGAGAGGTGCAGGAAGCTTCTCTTCTAGTCTTGGCCTGGCCCTGCCTCAGTTTCCCCAACCTTAAAATCACCCTGTGCATCAACCACACACGGTGGCGAGCCCCATCCCAGGAGTGCTGGGGCAGACATGAGCTGTCAGCAGGGCTGAGAGCTGCAGGGCTTTGCTGTGCATGGCCCTGGACCTCACTCAGAGCCATGACCAAGGGAGCTTCTGATCTCCTATGTCCATGGTTATGGAGAAGGCAACCCTTGCATCACCGCTGCTCACTCTGACGGTTCTTCTCTGGCCACAGGTGTGATGGGGTGCAGAGCAGAGCCCACAGGGATGGGAGTGGGTCAGACCAGGAGCAGAGGGAGAAGCCAGGGATGGTCGTGGTGGAAAGGGCTGATGAGAGGGGTTACGGTCACACTGGTGGCCAGGGGCAGGGCGTCCCTCATGTTGGCAGTTGCCCACTGCCTGGTCCCCCACAGGGCTGCCACTACGTGGCCACCCCGACCACTCACCCCACCTTGTCCGCACCAAGGAATGCTTGGTGCAGTCCCAGGATGGGTTTGCAGCCATGGGAACATTTCTGGGTCCTTTCTGTTCCCTTTATGGGACAGCACAGCATGAAATGCCGCCTGGATCACGGTGCTGTTTGGAAACTCCGCTGGCGTGTAATACAATATCTGGCAAGGGCGTCTACGACTTTATCTGCAACAGATCAGGTTGGAGCAAAACCTTCTGAGACAGCATCTGGAAGTGGTTTAACCTTCGCCAAGTTTTGCATGAAATACCAATTTTCCACCCCTTTCATTTAGTTTATTGAAATTAGGAGGGGAAACTCCCCCTCCTCCCTTCTACCGCTCCCCCCACTCCGGGGTTGTCCTCTGGGGCAGCTCAGCTTCTCACAGCTCTTCTGGAAAAGCTGAAGACGTCATGGAGCTGCGTCTCAGGCCAGGGAGCACCTCCCCGTGCTGTGACGGGCAGCAGGGCTGCGCCTGCACGGCTGTATCGGAGGTGCCTGAGATGAAGGCAGCCGCGCCAGGTTGCAGGCATGCAGCTGAGGTGGGTTGCAGGCAGGCAGTCGAGCCAGGCTGTAGGCAGCAGCAGGAGCAGGATGGTGGTAGGGGAGCCCACAGTGGCCAGCACTGAGAGCGACAGAGCAGGGATGGGTGCAGCATCCCGGGGTGATGACTTGGGGGAAAGTCCCACCCTGCTGAGTAGGGACACATGGGACCTGAGCAGGAGCTGTGCGGAGCAGCCGGCGGCATCACAAGCTGGATGTGCCAAGCTGCTACCGACGCCGAGGTTTCAGAGGACAGATGTTTTAACCAAACCTGGTATTTTCACCCCAGGCTCCATCGTGCCGAGCCGCAGACCCTCACTGCAGAGCAGGGAGACGCGAGCAGCTGAGCAAACCATCGCACACACTGGAAAATCCGGCCAAATTCTATACTCGGCATCAAACTGCTCAAGCAGCTGCCAGGCTCCACACCCTCTCCCTGAAATTTTCCTTTAAAATTTATCACCTGAGGCAGAGGGACAGAAAGGGACAGCTTTAGGAAAGGCAGTACTGGCCTTGCCACTGTCCCTGCTTGCTGGGAGCTGCCAGCCGGGTCCCAGGTGGTCTGGGGAGGCCAGCTCGCACATGTGCCGTGTTTGCAGGACCCAAGCAGGTGTTTTTAGGATGGACCTGGCACGCCAACTTTCGGGACAGATTTGCATGTGTTTGCCCATGCGAGGTGGGGGCTCACAGTGGGACCATGTTGTTCCTGGCACGGAGCAGCAGCAGTATGTTGTCCCACGGGAGAGCTGGCAGGGGACAGGGAACTGGCTCTCCTCCCACCACGGGGACGAGGGTCAGGGGACAGGGACATGCTGAGGCCCCTGGCCAGGGGAGGTGTGCTGGAAAGCCAGGAGCTGCAGTGCCTCAGCAAGAAACTTGGGTATTAAAATAAATTCCATCTTCCAGGTTGGAAAAGCATCCCAGATCTTGCCCGGCGGGACACAGTGCAGGCAGATGCTCAGCTGCCTGCAGCTCCCACCGGCACAGGTCCATTGCGCCATGGGGACAGTCCTTGCAAGCTCTTCCCTGGACATCCGAGGAGCATGGGGAATGTGTCTGGAGGCAGCACCAACCCAAGCTGCGTTACAGCCTGGGCATCCCCCTCCGGGGTTATGGGGCTGCTTGTCTCCTCACTGGCCTTGGGGGCCTGGGCTGGGAGCAGCCAGCATGGCACAGCTCTGCGAACCGGACCGTGGTGCAGGGTTCAATCCTGCAAAGGCCCGTCCCCGCCACAGTCCCGGCCCGCCAAGGCTGGGGCTCTGTGCTGGCTCCCCCCTTCACCGCGCAGCTTCAGCCCTGGCCATGCCGCAGCTCCCTGCTGGGCTGCGGCGTGGCCAGGACCATATGTCCCTGTGATGCCACCGCGATGCTGCTGCCAAGGCTGAGCATCGCTTCCCCCTGCAAAAGGGGGATGGAGGGAGAGGGGGCCCCGTGTGCACAGCCTTAGGGCGTGGGGGGGGGAGGGCAGGGAGGGGGTGTCTTTAGCCCTGCCGTGGCCAGGGTTGCACTTCCACCCTGCACCAGGACCTGCTGTAGCAAGGATGGAGGAGTCCACTCCTGCCCCATGGGGAGGGCTTTAGGGGGGTCCTCCTCTTCTGCACAGCCCCCCAACCCCTGCTCCTCAGCCCTCCCACCCCACTGCCCCCCGCGAGGGGCTGGAAGGGCATTTGTTTTCCGCTGGCACGGGTCCACGCGGAGCCCGGCTGCCAGGCAAGGAGGGGAGGCGAGGCTAAGCCAAGAGCTACAGAGCAAGGCGTGTGAAGCTCAAGGTATAGCTGTCCTCGTCCCTGTCCTTCTCCTCCCACCCCCAGTCCCCAGAGCACTGTGCCTTTCCCATATGCTGGCAGGGCCAGACTGGTCAGGAGCAGAGCCAGAGCGGAACAGCGGATGCACCCGGCTGCAGCAGCCTTGGGCTTGGGGGGCTGTGCCGAAGCCCCTCTGCTCCGGGGAGAAAGAGGGGGCTGCTGGGGGCTCCAGGAGGCTTCCCAAACCCAGGCACTCCCTAACACATGCTGCTGCCTCAGCATCCACCCCATGTCCCCATCACCCAGCCCTGGCCCTGGAAGGGGTGGGCACAGGCTGGGGCTGGGCTGTAGTGCAGGATGAGACCCATGGAGGTGAGCCTCCCCGGGTACTTGTCCTGGGCACTGTGCTGGGCACTGTGACTGGCAGGACATGTCCGTCACCGCTGCTGGTGTCAGCGAGACAGCACCCAGCCCCACTGCTGACATCCCTGCAGGGTGGAGGGCAGCAGAACCTTTAGGGACCTCCCAGGAAACCCAAGCCCCATTTGGGTGTGTGTGTGGGAGGTTTATGAGAAGAGCCAGACCCCCCCCATCCAGCTGGATTTTGGCTATCACTCGTATTTGTCCACCTGAATCCCCAGGTGAAACACCACGCTGGATCTCCTCCTTCTGCCGCCTTCCAGTGCTCCTCAGGGGTCCCAGCCTGTGCTCCACAGCTGGGGAAACTGAGGCCTGGTGGGTGGGAACACGTCTCAGCCTGGCCTCAGTGAGGTGCCACCAGCATCACCCTAGGATCTGGGGATCCCCTTCCCTCACTGGGGGGTGTCCAGCCCTGCAGCATGCCAGTGTGGAGGTGGGATGCGATGGTCCCCTACACACAAACAGCCCCTCTAGGGTTTCTTCCATGCGTTCAGTGATGGTTCCATCCCTTTCCCCAGAGCTGGAGCCAGCCAGCGCAGCCATAGCGACCAGCCCTCCTCCTCCATCCCCGGGCTCCTCCGTCCTGCAAACCCTGGGGGTGTCCCAGTGCCCACAGCCTCCTCCCTGCACAGAGTTGCACCTATTTAATTAAAGGTGTGAAATGATCTCATTAAATCAGTGCTGGGCTCTTTGTCCAAACTGCTCCTACAGCTTACAGAATGGCTCATTTCCACTATGTTTCATCCTTTCTTTTTTTTTTTTCCCCCCTTTCTTTTTTTGGCTTGGTTTCCAAAGCAAACGAGGTTTCTGCAGTCGTGGTATGTGCAGGTATGTCTCTCTGTCCAGCTCTGTGACTTTCAAAGCCACCAGCCAATTTCAAACGGAGTCAACAGAGGGGTAGAGAGTTCAGAGGTGCTCCGTCCCCACGTGTCCAGTGGGAAGGGTGGGAGATGCTGCATCCCCAGCCCTGCTTTCACCGGACACCAGAGGAGCCAGATGGGAAAACAGCCTTGAGACACAAATCCCCAAGTTGGGGCTCACCCCCACCAGCCCCAAGAATTATTTGCCCTTTCCTACTGGAAATTTTGCCTGCATCGATGCTGCTGAGGTTGATTCACTGCAGGAGCCATTTTGACTGAAACCCCAACTTTAAAACACTCTTCCCATTTAATAATAACAACTGAGGAAGAGGAAAGGAAGAGCGAGAGCCGAGCAGCATGAAGCTTGGCCAGGGCACTGCTGGGGAGCTGTGACGGTGCATACAGCTCACACCAGACTACCCAGCTAGGATGCATCCCTATGGATTAATATTAAACCTTGCCAATAAATCAGCTGTGGCGGTGCTTTCTAGCCTGGGTCTCTCCCTTGGGACCTGGCAGGCAGAGGGATGCCATTGCATGGGGATGAAGACGGCCTGACCACAGCCTCTCCCCTGCATCGCCATGGTGGGCATCAAGCAGGGGCTGCCTGGCACAACGGGCTGGCGGCAGCGATGCCATGGGGTCCCAGAGGTGCTGACTGGCCCCAGTCCTTGCTCTTCTGCCACTGCCCTCCTTTACAGTCCCTTCACCCCCTCCTCGCTCCTGCTCCCAGCTCGGTCCCTCGCCCCCCCCCTTTCTTGGCCGGGTGTTTGCCAGTGCAGGTGCACACTGGTCCCCCCCTACCGCCGCTCGTTTTTTAATTAGCCGATAAAGAAAGCATCCTTTTGAAGCAGGTAGGGGATTCCTCACATCCCTGGCATTGCTGGGCTGCCTAGCTGTAACCCTATTCCAGTTAAAAGCTTTCTGCACCCATCCACAGCCCGCCGGGCCTCCGGCTCGCCCCACACCTGCAGGCAAGTCCTCGCGGTCTGCCCGCTCCGCCACTCGTGCAATTACCCAACGTGATGATTAACTGAGGGAGTGCAGGAGGGATGGGGACTTCACCCTGCCAGCAGCAACTGCCTTCGCCCCTGATGCGGGGCGGCTGGGTCCCCCCCACCCTGGGCAGCCCAGCACCCAGAGCTGCCTCCAGAGCAATCCCCAAAGCCGGGGCCGCAGGTGGGTGTTGGGGGGACCTGGGTCTCAGCATAAATGTCTCCTCCCCAGCATCCTTGTACCCATCTCAGAAACCGGGTGCTGTGGGGCCTAGGGCTGTTTGCTGCAAAGCCCAAAGCTCAGCTGGTTTCTCTGCTCCTCCCAGCCCTCAGGCAATGGGTTGGTGACTTGGGGAGAGAAAACCAGGTGATGGGGCTTGGAGTCCTCTTCCGGGCAGGGCCTCTGCTCCCTGGCCTCCAGCAGCCTGGAAGCCCTCAGTCAGATGGAGGACAAGGTTGCAAAGCCCAATGCACGTCCTCCTGCAGCCCGATGCGCACTCCCCTGATGCACATCCCCCTGCAGCCAGATGGATGTTCTCCTACTGCCCAATGCACATCCCCCTGCAGCCCAATGCATGTCCCCCCTGCAGCCCAGCACATCAGCAAGCCCCACGGTGTGCCAGCGTGCCGAGGCAGCCTGTCAGCGCAGCACCGCTCCTGGCCCTATGTGCTGCCCATTATATTGCAGGACCAGTAAAAATTATTTCAGCATGTGCCTGTGTGGTCTGCAGCCATGCCCCAGCTTGAGATAACCTAAGCAGAGGAAGCCCCAGGCTGAGCTTTAAATCTTCCTGCCCTTTGCCAGCAACCCCCAAGCATCTGACCCCCCTGTTCCACGGCCAACATCTCCTCTCCGTAATGGAGAGATGGCTCGGGGACCCCAGAAGCAACCTCCGGCGGGGTGAGCCCTGCACGCCACAGCAGTGACAGCATTCAGATCCCACTTTAAATCAATTGCTGCGCCCTGGCAGCTCTATTTCCACGGTCTCATGTTATTCTTTCACTCAATCATGGGGAGAATGACTCTGTTTTCCTTCTGCAGTTTTGATTCTTTTTCCTCTTTTCTTTCTTTCTTCCTTTCTTTCTCAGGGCGAAGGATGGGGTCGGAGCGAATATTCATTTCCACGGTTCCAGCTCATTGAGAACAATAAGGGCAGTAAACAGAGGGCAGCATTGCTCAGGAATGCAAAGCATTCGCCTGCGGTTTAAAATTACTAATTTTTTTACAGGCAAGAATATATATATTTTTAGAGACCTTTAAGGACAGGCCAAATTCTGCTCCCCCACATAGCTCCCCCCCAGCACCCCCAAATTTCCCCCCCCCCCTTCATTGGGTTTGTTGCAAACTGACACTGAGCATGAGAGGTGATGGAGGGCTCTGCGAGCCAGGGGTCCCCGGGGAGCCCGGCCGTGGAGCTGGAGCAGGGAGGAGAGACCTGAAGTCACCGGTTGAAGCTGCAGAAGTTGGACCTGGAGCCTGAAGGTTTCAGGAATGGGCACAAAAAAAAGTGCTGCTGCGTGTGCCTCTCACTGTAGAAAAGAAAATGAAATGTGGCTGGGGGTGTGACAGCACAGGGTGGCACCAGGGAGGGGATGCCGCCATGGGCATCGCTGGCGGCGGTCCAGGCAGCAGGGCAGGGGGACCTGCCAGGACACGTGTGCCCTTCCCAGAGTGCTGCAGGGCAAGACCAGGCTGTCCCCGCACAGGGGTCACACGCTGCTCTCGGGGCTGCTGCTGCCCATCAGGAGTGAGGGCAGGGAACAGCAGGGCCACCGGCTGCAGGGAGGGAGCAGGAACACCCCTGGATGCCCCCAGGACAGCCGCAGTCAGCTGCTCCCCCCTGCCTGGCCACCCAGGACCTTCCCAGTCCAGCTGGGACAACTCCCACCTCCGGGAGTGGAGCAGGCACTCAGAGGGGCAGTGCCCCACCACTGCCATGCCCCAGCCCAGAGGCGCTGCCCATCTGGCCCTGGTACCATCCCATCCCCGCATCCACACCAGCTCAGAGCATTCCCTTCTCCCTCGCCGCGATGCAAGCCCTATTGCTACTTCTCCTGCACCAAGAGCTGGTCAGGGAAGACCGAAGGGATGCGGGAAGGCAGGGATGTCTTCACTTCCCAACCTCAGAGGGATGATCGCAGCTGAAAGTCCCTAGCTTTAGACCTGCTCAGCTGCTCAGCTCCCACAGCCAGCAACCAGCACGGCAGACAGAGCCGTGGAGCTTGGCCTGGGGAGTACTGGCACTGGGTGATGCAAATGCACACGGGATCCTCCTCAGCTGCACCGATCCCCGTGTCTCCATCAACTCCTCCCTCTCGGAGGAGGCAGGAGGACCAGGAGAGTCAGCTGAGGACGTTTGGGCTCACAGCTTTGCTTCCGAACAAAACGGAGGAGGGAAGCATTGTTTTATTGAGAGCAATTGCTTTCATAGCCCTGCCCCAACAGACACGAATGCATCCTGTCTCAGGGCTGATTAGCTCCAGATCTGCACATGCTGGCTGTGTGGGGATGGCTGCCTCCTGCTCCCCAGCCACAGGGCTGCTCCCCAGCCACGGGGCTGCCCCCCGCCGACCTTCCACCCCATGTCCCCAAAGACATCCAGGCTCTGCTTGCAGGGAGCAGCTGCGGTCGCCCCCCCCATCTGGATCCTCTTTGGAGATCCAGCTCCCAAACATTTCGCCGCTCACCCGGAGGCTGAATGGAAACATTTGGGCCCTTTCGCTTTGCTCGCCTCTTCCTCTTCGCTGCAGTGAAACCCTCCCTGCGCCTTCTGCGGTGGCGTGCGTGCTGCCCTGGGGCATCGGGGCTCACCCCAAGCTGCTCTCCCCTGTGGGACATAGGGCAAAGGCCATTGTAGACCCCAAGCTGGACCCTACAGCAGGACCAGCCTGTGCTGAGGGATGGATTTGGAGACCAGACGAGCCCCCAGCTGATGCAGTTCACTTCCACGGGCCTTTTACGACAGCTGAACAGCTTGAAGAGTCACAAACCATGAAGGAATATAGCAAAAACTCCATAAATCAAGTAAAAAGGCATAGACATAAAGCTGGGAAGACATTTGCCTTTTATTGTCTCTTCGGACAGGCTTAGCATTTAAAGGCTTTTATCTCCTTTTTATGGCTTTTCGGGTGGGCTCCAAGCCAATAGGTACCTTGTGTCCTTGCTCTGCATTAAATTACATCACGAAGAAAGGAGGCTGGGGGAGTAGATCGCAAGGAGGATGCAGCCAACGCATCCGTACCCGCTGCCAGGGAGGACTCGCCTCTGCCAGGGCTGCCCCTCTGGTGACTGCGGGGCAGCTTTCCTGCCCTGAAAACCTCAGCCCGTTGTCCAGCCATAGCTGGTGGGAAGAACTGCCCTATCTAGGACTTAGGTGATGCTTTGCAACAAGCCGAAGGGACTGCAACCCCTCTGGGTTTTGGTCTCGATCAGAGCCGTGCCTGCACTAAAAGCCTGGATCCCAGTGCTCAGACGATGGAGAGGAGTCCCAGAACCTCAAGGGCTTGTGCAAACAGCTGGGGAAATCCCATCTTCCTTCCTAACAGACCCTTAGCACATCCTCCCCGCTCCCACGTGCCAACAGAGCCCCCAGACCTGCCCTCTCCAAGGCAGTGCCTGGCTGCAGTGAGCCAGAAGCACCCAGCTGATGGGACCATGGGAACCCAAGCCACCCCCGGGACCCCCGATCCCCGGTTGGGTTCAGGAGGGGGGGATGCTGCCATGCAGATGTGGCCAGAGAGGAGGAGGGGGCTTATTGCAGAAGAATCCCAGGGGAAATGCCGCCTTGGCCAGATCACCTCCACAAGGCAGGTGGCAGGCAGGAGCTCACAGTGAGCTCGCAGCGAGCTTGCGGCAGAGGTGAGGGTGGCAATGGGGAGGGTGCACAACCTCCCCAATCCGGCAGGCAGACCCCTCGGCGGGGTGGCTGGCCTGGCTGCAGTGACCTGCGGTTTCAGGACAGGCTGTTCGTGCCACAGAGCTGGATTTGCTTAATAACAGGCATTGAATTGAATGCGCTTTTTGTGTGGTTCCCTGCTGACACCAGACATCGGCTGCATGATGAAAGACCTCTGCTCCCCCCCAGCCCAGTACCCCATGGCTTCCTCCCCAGACCTTCCCCTGGAAAGGTTCCCGTCCCCCCCATGGACACTCCTAGGGGTATCGGGGCACAGGGAGAGGGAAGGTGGCCTTTGGACCCCCATCTCACCCATCCCTGCAAGACTTCTCCCCAAAATGGGGTCATGGTCCCCAAAGGATCATGGCACTATGGATAGGGTCATGAGTGGGATGCGTAGCAGGGGGGTCACCGTGCTGGGAGTGGGGCCATGGGCGCATGGTGGGCTCTGTCCCAGCAGCTCCCTGCTCCTGCATCCCCTGGGGCCAGGCTGGGTGGAGGATGGACAGGGACCTCTGCATCTGCAGGTGGCTGCTCCCCAAAGAGCCACCCGCACCTGCATCCTGCCACCCTCTGCTCCCCTAGCTCTCCATCTCCCAGGGTCTCTCCCATCCCAGCTGAGAGCCCTGGGGATGGACTTTCCGGGGGACAAGGTTCCTTATTCTGCAGGACTCCCATCCCGGGTGCCAGGTCACACTGAGGGGCCAACCATCCCCCAGGGACACAGGGAACCAAAGCCTGTTACGAGCATCTCTGCCCCTGCCCTGCTCAGCCTCCTGGCCTGGCCCCAGTGTTCAGCAGTAACTGGGCTCCCTGGTTTCCCCCTGTGGGGCTGCAACCTCTGCTGAAACCCAGAAGCTGCTGGGGCTGCAAGACACTTGCTTAGCTGCCCAAGCAGGCGTTTTTCTTCCCAAAGCTTGTCTTGTGCTTGTAGCGGCAGGTAGCTGTGTGGGCCGGGATGGAGGGGTCCGGGCACGGCTGCGGGCAGCGGGTCAGGAGCAGGGGGTCCCGGCAGAGCTGTGCTCCCAGTGCCCCAGGAGCAAGGACCCTGCGGTCAAGTGGAAGAGCAAACGTCACGGCCCCGTTCAAATCAAGCATCTTCTGGCTGAACATCAGGCTGGAAGGACAGCCATGGACCTGGGGGGAGATGCTGTGAGGACATGTGGAGAGGAGGCCAGGGGAAGGGATGCGGCATGCGAAGGGTTAAAGGTGTCCTTCCCACCCAGCATATGCTGTGTGCCAATCCTCCCAGCCATGTGTTTGAAATCCTTTCTGCTATCTCCTGAAAATATTTACAGTACACGCAGATAAATTAGCTGTAGCGCTTATTACGTCTCCCTGGAAATATATACAGCAGTTAAAGATGTTTAAAAAAAATAGCCGAAAGCCGTCTCTTTACTATATCTGGAAGATATTTCACAGTGAGGGGAATTTACAGGGCTGGGTGGTGGGGAAATCGCATTTATTTTCACTCAAGTAGAGAAAGTTAAAGGACCCTTCACCAGAGTTTATTTTCATCTCTACTTGCGAGACAGGGAGCCAAGGTTGGCTTGGAGCGAGCCGGCGTGCCGAGGCAGGGGCATGGGGCAGGTTGGGGCAGAGTAGGGATGGAGACCGGGAGCTTGGTGGCACCACGAGCTCCCAGACACACGTGGGTAGGGACCAGCGGTGCGGATGCAGGCTCCTCACACCACCACTGCAGGGCATGCTGCCTGATGGACCTCCCGCTGTGCCTCCAGGGAAAATGGGTGACGTGGAGGTTGGGAACACCATCACCAGGTACCTGTGGAGGTTCAGAGGATGGGATACCTCTGGTAGTCCAGGCTGCCTGGTCTAGGGTGGAGAGAGCACTGTACTGCGAGGGGGATCTCAGTTGATCCCACTCCTCACAGGCCTTCTCCCACAAAAGACGTGACTGTTCCTTCTCCCATACCAAGCACACGTTTCCAAGGGCACTGAAAGAGCCCAGAGCCCACGTGGTGCCATGCAATGTCCTCCACACGTGCATCTCCTCAGCCAAAGCAGCCTGAGACATTGCTCCTATTCCCAGTGCTGGCCCAAGTCAAGAAGCTCTGCCAGGACAAGGTGATGGGACAGTGTCACACCTGATGGCTGCTTTGTGGGTTCTTGTCCACCAGAGAAAAGCGAAAGCTGGTATCATCTCCATGCACAACTTTCTTAATAGCTTCCAGGTGAAAATCAAGGTGATGTTTAAACCCACAGCAGAGGCACCAGCAGTCGCAGGCTCTCCCCCACCTCCAGACTTCAAGGCTGACCCTCCTCAAATGTCCTTTCCAGAAGTCCCCAGATCTCCACGCTGGGGTGAAAGGGCTGAGGTGGAATGTCTCCGCTTCTCAGTCAGCTCCTGCAGCTGACGTCGTTGTGTCCAGTGAAAGCTCATTGATTGAATCGTTCTCTTCCCATCTTTTCCGGCTTCTCCCTCGGCTGAGGTTTCTCATGGTGAAGGCACCTGCCAGCTAGGAGTCAAAGACCAAGGTCCTCAAATGCACTCATTGACTCGCGGTCACTGACCCAACATTAGATGACAATGTCTTCTGGGCCACTGGCATCAAGATCTGGAATCAAGCTGCTGGCCTTGACGTAAAAGGCTTTGGGAAGCCATTTGCTAATTCCCCTGAGTCACCCGTTCCCTCTGGCTGTTTTGAAATTCATATCTAATAAGTGGTTTGGGTGAAGGAATTCTGCAAAGATGCAAACAATTCCTTTGCCAAAATAAATGGAGCCAGAGCTGGGCTTATAAACATATAAATCATTTCTAGTTTTTAGCCTGCAAACAAGATACTTGTTTCTTCGTATGGATTTGGGGGAGAGCAGGAGGAGGAGCAGGGGAAGCCAACTGAATCTCCCCTCCAAAGGCAGCCCATGCCTTCCTCAGAGCAGAACATGGAGCACCAGCCGCCCTCCAGAAAGCCTCCAGGAGGAAGGAGCTCCAGATAGTCTCCAGAAGTCTCCAGGAGGGAGGAAAGTTGGGCTCTACACCAGTTTTTTTGGTTATTTTCTCCTCAAACAATAATCTGCAGCAAATTAACTCAACCAATTCTTAATTTTCTCTCCAAGTGAGGGATACCATGTCCTGGGCCAGGCAGGGAGGAGAAACATCCTTGGGGTTGAAGGACATTGCACAGAGGACAACTTAACCACACTGCACAGGGCTGGCTAAATGTGCGTGTTTTGCTATGCGTGTGCTTCACGCAGGATTGCTATGGGACAGGAGAAAAACAGTGCAAATCACCCAAAACAAAGTCAAGCGTAGTGTGGCCCTGGCACGGCTAGCAGAGGATGGAGCTCACCTGGCTGCAGGCTCCCTTGTGTCGTTCCCCTGACCCCCGTGCCACTGGTGGCATTCAGCACCCCTGGGACACGGGTGGCCCTTTGCTTTGGCAGCCGCTCGGACAGGAGCTGGGAGGTGGCAAACCTGCGCCCTGGGACGGGAGCTGCTCCCATGGAAGAGGTTTGCACCAAGCTTGTGCTAACTGCATTTTTTCCCAAATAAAGTGTTCTAGCTTGGTCAAATTTGAGCATATTCCAGGGACACAAGACAAATCTCAGCCTCTCTTCCCTCCCTACTTGCCAAATTGCTTCAAAGGCAGAATTTTAAAACAAAATAAGAACAAATGCCTTATTTTCCCTTATCCCTATTCTTGGAAAGAGCCATGCTCTCCAGCTGAAATTTTCCCCCAAAATTTAACTGGAGGTTGCCACCCACCCTGCAAAAAATTGCCACCCAGCCTGGAATGGTTTGGCAAAGCTAGCAGCAACTTCAGGCAGGATTTTACAGAAGGAAGCACCGAGCATCCTTAAAAGTAGGGAGCACCTTTGGCTCCCCACCCTGAGCACATGGAGTCCGTCTGCGGCACACTCAGAGCACAGTCACTTTATTTATAGGATGCCGAGGATGTGCCTCGGTCTTCCAGGGGCTCTTTCCCCCTTTTTTTTTTCCCAAGCCTGTGGAAGCCAGCCAGATAACCAAAGCCGTTCCTCACTTTCACAGCAGATAAGCTAATTGTCGGATGTGCCCTTTGAGATAAGCAGAGCCCGGGTTTACGAGGGAACATGTGTTCTTGGGAAACGCCATCACCCAGCCGCGATGCGTGTGATAACCCAAGGACGTGCAGGCTCCCTCCCCAGGGAACTGGGGTGTCCCTCAGCCGTGGGGGCTCAGGGGCAGCTGCCTTGGGCCACAGCGGTGTGTTTTTGGTGGGGGATGTTCCCCTGCTTCCCTGCTCCATTGCTGCTGAGCAAGGAAATGTTGCGGTGCAGAGCACTGCCAGGTCCTCCCAGAGAGACACCCAGTTCCTCGCATGCTTTGCAATTCAGCAAAAAGTTTAACAACTATTGAAACGCACAAAAAAAAATTGCAGTGAGTTTAGGACAGGTCGGGCCAGGCTGGTGATGATGAGGAAGATTCCCTGACAGCATCGGTGGGTGCTGAGTCCCTGCCCAAAGCATGAATGCAGGCAGGAGGGTATGTCCCTCCAGTCCTTGCGGACCCATATGGCTCCATCACTGGTGTGGCAATGGTTGAGCACTGGTCCGTGCTGGGGGAAGCCGAGGCACCAGGAGCTGAGGCTCAGTCCAGCCAGAGCTGAGCAGGGGGAAGCTGTGGGTCACCCCACAGACAGAAGTGGCTCAGAGGAGCCATTGATGGGCTCCTCTCCTCCAGCCAAAAATCTCCAGAGAGGGCCTGTTGCCCACGCACAGCCTCCAGACCAAGGCTGGGGCCAGGTTTCCCAAATTTCACAGAAATGTCAGTGCCAGGGGACCCCTTGGAGGCCATTTCACCTGCCCCACCCTGCCCTGACTGCAACCAGCCTGTCTGGGAGCAGTCAAGTCCTCGACTCTCTGCTGATGGGGACGGCAGAGGCTCCCGTGGCACGGCGAGGCTCACCCTGACGTGCAAGGCATGCTGTGCCGGCAGGACCATGCGCTGCCCGAGGGATTTGCACCAAAATCCCTCCCACACAGTGTCCCCAGTCTTCCCTGGCACAGGGAGAGAGCAGCCGTACTCCTCTGGGGCCATGCTCGCACGCCAGGAGTGAAAGGCAGGCAGAGCCAGGGCATCAGGGTAGTCTGAGCCAACGTGCCCCCAGCCCCGGTGAGGATGCTCAGAGGATGTGCAGGAGAGGCCTGCGGGAGGAGATCTGCTTCTCTGCCCCACAGGGAGACCACCTTTGGTGTGGCCTTGATCTCCTGCCTGGCCCCTACTCAGACACCAGCCCTGCTGTCCCGACCAGGACCTCCCAGCCTAACCGTGGGGAAGCCATGCGCCTGTCACTGGGGATGCTCAGACCAGTGTGGCTCCCAACACGGGGGATGCTCTGTCCCATCTGGCTCCCAGCGCTGGGGATGGTCCGTCCAGTCAAGCTCCCAGTGCTGGGGATGCTCTGTTCAGTCTGGCTCCCGGTGCTGGGGATGCTTAGTCTGGTCCAGCTCCCAGCACTGGGGATGCTCTGTCTGGTCCGGCTCCCAGCACTGGGGATGTTCCATCCAGACCAGCTCCCAGTGCTGGGGATGCTCTGCTCAGTCCAGCTCCCAGCGCTTGGGATGCTCAGTCCAGTCCAGCTCTGAGCACTGGGGATGCTCTAGCCCAATATGGCTTCCAGCACTAGAGATGCTCCATCCAGTCCAGCTTGCAGTGCCACCACCCACAGCTGCACCTGCAGGAGCTGCACAGCAAAGGCACCCACACCCTGTGATCCCACCATCCCCATCCGAGCAGCTCTCCGGGGCCACGGCAAGGCTGTGCTCCCTCGCCCCCCCGGTGGGCGAGCCACCCTCTCTTGGCTGTGCCTTCCCTCCCTCCCCCCAAACAGCCATCACTCACCAGGCTTTGATTACAGCCACAAAGGAGCCTTGGAGGAACCACGGGGAAGCTGGAGGGAGGCAGGCAGATGATGAAAGAGCTGTCAAATGGGATTAAACAGTAACCATCTCCCCTACTGCTGGGCAGCGGGAAGGGGGACAGATTGTACTGGATTGTAATGCAGGAGCCCTCCCGCTGCTGGAGCCTGCCAGGCCTGTCCTCCAGCGGGCTGCCGGCCGGCCGTGCCCCGCCAGCGAGCAGTGGGACAGCCGGGCAGCGGTCCCTGGGCGGGAGGTGGTGGTGGGCGATGCACAGCAGCTCTTCACACAGGCACCCACATACCACACCGTCACCCCCAAGCCCTGGGTGAGACACCCCCCCCCATCCTCTCGTGGGCTGAGGAAGCCATCCCCCAAGTTCCCAGGCACTGAGAGCCCCCAGGGGTTTGGACGGAGGCTCTGTCCACCCCCAGCCTGCAGCTGGTGATGTCCCCTTGTCCCCACTGGCACCTGCTGCTGCCAGCATGGCCCTCGCCTCCCCTGCCAGCTGGTCCCCAAGGGGAGATGGTCTGGCAGGGGACACCTCACTCGCAGCATCCTTCTTGCCAGCCCTTGGGTAGAAACTCCCTTTTTTCCTTGCCTGGCCTGCAGGCAGAGGATCACAGAGGTGGGGAAGGGGTAGGCATGCTTACTCGTAGCACAGGAACAAGGCCAGAGCTGCTCAGGGACTTTCTGCAGCTTCCCAGGGACGTGGGTGCCACTCGTCCCACCAGGCAGAGCCCTGGGGGCAGGATGAGCATCAGGGACTCTGCCTTTCCATGCATCCTCCTGCCGACCCCCAGGCAGCACAGTGAGCAGGGCACAGGGTGCCACGACCTGTGGAGCCATCCCATGCATGGCATGGGCATGTTCTGGCTTTCCCAGGGGTGCATGGCATTGGGATCTCGGCACATGGTTGATGAAACACCTGGGTGCCAGCACGTTCCCCGGGATGCTGAGCCACACCGCCACCGGTGCCCTGGGGCTCCCACCCCTCCACTCCCTGCTGCTGCTCTGGCTCTGCCTTCACCCCTTCATCCACTCCCCGGGATGAAGTGGCATGTGTGGGCATGGGGGCATTGGGAGCCCGTTGGGGATGCTGTTGTCCAAGATCCCAACAAGACACTCATACAGGATCTAAAGACCAGCATTGCTGGGGCTGTCCCAGCATGGAAGCAGGTCAGGGGTCCAGCAAACCCCAGCCAATGAGCCCTCCACCAAAACTGGGGTTGCCCTGGTGTGGCCAGGCATGTCCTTATTCCTTCCGCACCTCCCAATTTTTGGGTGCTCTGACATCCCCGCCCAGGGCTGCTTTTCACCATAGTGGGTGATACAGGGGGGTAGACCTTTCCCCATGGCCGCATGGAGCCAGAGGCTAGGAGTGCTGGGATGGGCACCGGCAGGGCTGGCTCCCCGCAGGCAGGGGGACAGGCAGGGGGGCCTGATCCTTGGCTTTCCAAGCACCCAGGCAGCAAGGCCCTTGGGGAGCCCCTATCACCCCGCCACCTCCCCATCCCAGCACCGCGCGGGAGTCCCCAGCCAGATGCTCGCGGGCAGACCCTCCCCGGCCCCCTGAGCACCAAGTCCTCGCCACCCACTCCGCCAGCGGCAGCTCCAGTTTCTCACAGCACCCTCTTTTCTGAGCCATTCGTCACAGCCCCCAGCACAAAAGCCAGGGAGAGAAAGAAACAAGGAGTAGGAAAAGGAAGGAAGATAAAAAAAAAAATAGAGAAAGGGAGCAAGAAGGAAAGAAAGAAGGAGGACAAGGCGTGAAAAGAGCCAGGTCTGTTGCCGAGAGGGGAGGAGGGGAAATTATGAAATAAATGAAGCACCTCGGCAGTTCGGGGGGCACTGGAAGACAGACCGACCACAGCTGAATTTTAAACGCCTGCCACACAATTGGTCCCATTTTGCGAAGAGAGGAAGCTGTGTCCAAAGAACCTCATGTTTATTCATGAGGAGCCTCACTGGCCCCTCCCACCCTATTGTCTGGGGGTATTTATTTGGGGGCATCTGTCTGGCCCGATGAATGGTGGAGGGGTAATAAATGGGATGGTGGGGCCAGGGAGGGGAGCCGGCGCAGCCGAGCTGGGCGGTGGGCTGCCCTGTCCCCCGACCCCCTTCCCACTCCTCCTCTTGGCCCCATGCCACCTGGGGGGTGTTTCTGCCCCCCCGCTGTCCCCAGTCCCCAGGGGCCGCAGGCAGGGCTCCCCACAGACCCATGGCAGCCCAGGGGTGGCGCGGCAAGAGGAGTGGGGACAGGTCTGGAGGGGCAAAGCTGGGTGGTGCTGGGGCTGTGGGCTGCTGGAGACCAGGGGAGTGAAGGGTGGGCATCCCCAGGGTGCCAGTGGCAGCAAAGCCGGGACAGGGAGCGGAGCACGGTGTGCCACCGAGAGCGGCTGCATTGGATGGGGCTCGCTGGGGCCTTGCCTTGCCTGGCTGGGAGCAGCAACCGGTCCCTCCACGGGCAGCAAGGAAGGGCAGGCAGCTCCCAGGGGGCAGGCAGGGCTGGTTCAGGGAAAGGAGGACCCGATTCATCCACACAGAGGGGCAGGAGACTCATCGGGGACAGGGCGGGCAGCCTGCGGTGGCGAGAGCTGCGTCCCATGTCTGCTGGGCCAGGCCACCACTCTCCCACCTCTCCTGCTGGAGAGGAGCAGCTTCCTCCAGTGGAAACTCCTCCTCATCCTCCCTCAGTGGGACATGGTCCTCATGGGGAGCAAGGAGGAGCTTCACATCAAAACCAGCCTTGGTCATGCCAAGGGGCTCAGGCCATTCACAGCCCAGAAGCAAGGCGCTGGTGTGTCCTGGGGACATGGGGACCCATGGGGCACAGCAGATGCCAGCCAACCTGGCTCTGTGGGAAGCACATCAGAAAGATGGAGAAACCCAGCAGCTCTCCTGCCAATGGGACTGGTGGAGGTGTGGGGACAGAGTGGCTGAGCTGATGCAGGCAGCTTGGCTTTCTCCATCCCAGCCTTTCCTTCACCTTGTGCTCAATGGAGCTGGTGTCCAGCCCGACCCTCGGCCAGGGAATGCCTGCAGGACACAGGAGCGATGCTCCTGTGCAGACAAAGTCATTACAAGATCACCTAGCTGGAAGTTGGAGCTCATCAAATTCAACCTTGAAATAGAAGCTACAGCCTTGCAGCTGCCAAGAAGAGGAGCAAAGCAAGGAGGTGGCTCTCAATGGCACAGCCACAAGAGCTACTTCCCCAAGTGCACGCTGTCACCCAGATGCTGGCAGAGGCAGCACGATGCGGGGAGGGGACCAGGGCTGCCCGGCGGCCACCTCCACCGCGGCAGCAAAGCCCAGACAGATGCTCCTGCCCAGGCACCAGGCACTTGAGGAGGGTTGGGAGGCGCTGGGCAGGGAGAGCAGCCGGGAAGAGCCAGCCTGGCCAGCAGCTCGGGGAGCAGATGGTACAGTCAGCAGGGGAGCGCAGACACCTCCCCAAGCAGGCCGGGAGCCAGGGCGATGGTGCGGCTCCCCGCCGGCACCAATGGGCTCTGCTGGGATGGGGAGGCAGCCGGGCAAGTGGGCTCCCCACACCTAATCTCCCCCCTCCAAACACGGATGTCCTCGCTCCTGCGTGGGAGCAAGCATCGCATCAGCCAGCATGTATGCCCCGAGTGCAGCAGTCGGTAGGAAGATGTTGGAGCCATGCCTCCATCTCAGTCACTGGCAGAAGCTGGCTCAGCAGTTTGCTTGCGAGCTCTATCCAGGAAAGTATTTTTGGAAGGGCATTAGGTTATTGGCATAAAAGTCGCCTCGTAGCCATGTAAGCCCAAGCACAGCTGCCAGCTGCACTTCCCTGATCTCTCCTGTTCCCAAACCTCAGCAGAAAACCCCTCTGTAGTCACAGCCGGTGGTCCCCAGGTCCCTTCCCCCTCTGCCCCTGCGCTGTACGGCTCCTGCCTTGCCCCCTCCCCGCATCCCGACCCCTGTGCCAGTTTGTATCCCACCCAAGAGAAGGTCTCCAGCAAGTTTTGGGACCGCACGGGCTCCACACAGGTCCATCTGGGATGAGTCCCTCCAGGAGAGCCATGCCAGAGACCAGATCTCCAGGAGCCCAGGTGAGGGCTGTCCCCCAGCCACCAGCCTCTTGGGACAACAGTGCTGAGATGGACCAGCCCAGCAGCGCTGCTCAGGATCCTGCTTTCAGCGAGGTTATTAAACGCTTGTAACCACCATCCCCAGGACCCTGCCACTAGACCTTCATCTTCTCCTGGCCTGGGTGACACCACGTGCCCTGGGAGGAAGGGCAGGAGGAGGTGGTGGGGGAAGAAATTGATGGGAAAACCAGCCTACACTTCAGCCCAGCAAAATCAAACACCTCCTGAGCCAAAGCCGCAACAGGGAAGTGATGTGATGAGCTGGCAGCCTACAAAATCCCATCTCTTCGCACAGGTGCCACGGGAGAGGGCTTGCACGGGGAAGATTACCACAGGCGAGAGAAGATGGTGACCAGATAAGCTCCTCACCCTCTCGCACGCCGGCCAGCCCGCATCCCTACACCGCTGGCAGAATGTTTTCTGTGCCCTCTGTGTTTTGGAGACCTCACTTCCCACTAATGAGATGCTTCCTAGGTTGTAATTCGGACAAGTTGGCTTCGGTTGAGAGAAAACCAGAAGGAAAATCCTCCCAGTCCTTCCGGCTTCTGTAATTGAATGCAAATTGCTTGGTAAATATCTGCAGCCAGACACCCCTGTGGCCACGGAGTGGAGGGAGTGCTGTGATCCAGCGGCGATAGTTTCTACCACAGGGTGATTTTTCCGCTATGTACACTTGGCTCTTCATGACAAAGGGAGAGAGCTGAGGGGCACATCCCCAGCCAGCATCAGCTTTGCTTCACAGAGGGGACGACAGGGTGGACAGCACATGTGCTGTGATCCTCCCGCTGCCCGTTGTTGCTGGCTCTCCCTGCCTGCCGGCCCCGTGCCCCATGGGGTCCGGGGGTCCCTGCGGGGAGGGTGGAGTGGTGAGGCAGGGCGATGCCCCTGCCAGGAGGGATGCTCCTCAGGATGGGAAACGAGCTGCGTAGAGGCAGGGAGGGCAGGAGGGAAGAGATGTGGGAACAGAGACCACCACATGGGCGCTGCCTTATCTGTCATGAGCCATTTGGGCAAGGGGGGGCCTGTTGAACCCCAGAGCCACTTGGGATAAAGGAGCCATAGCCAGGCTTAGGGCACTGCCCTGCCCAGGGCCACAGCAGCTGCCAGCAGCCCCTCGCAGGGGCACGTCACTGCAAGCGGGGGGGGGGGGGGGAGGGGAGGGGTGTCATCTCTGATGCTGTATCCAAGCCTCAGGGATGCCTTGTCCCCCCCCTCCATGGCCACAGGGTGCAGGACAGTATCCGGGCTGGGTTCCACCTGCCCTTGGGGGGAGGGAACGGCCCCAGAGCAGCATTGGTCCCCACTCTCACCCACCACCCATGGGGAAACCCACCCCGATCTGCACTGTTTCATCCAGCCCTTGGCCTCAGGCCGGCCACCCACCCGTCCCCCATCACTCAACACATCCCCATGGTGGAAGAAGCATCTTCAACAGCCCGGCGTGACCCACTGGCACTGTGCAAATACTGTATGCATGCAAAGCTGTGAACACCTCTGTGTGCAGACACAGACACATGCGATAAGATCCACGGCTACACAAACACGCTCCCGGGGAGATATTTAATCAGGCAAGGGGAACGGCCCCAGATGCCCAAACTCGCTAACAGACAGATGCAAACATTGAGCGAGACACCCGGAGCCCACGACATGTGCATACACACAGACAGACACATCCGTACACAATACCTCATTAAACATGGGCAGTGTACAGTCCCAGATTAGGTCTGGCTGGGCTGTGGGCACCCGGCCAGGCTGGGATCAGGGTTCAACTTCAGCTTTGACAAGTCCTGAAGTCTCACAAGCTGTTCTCGTGGGATTCCCGTCGCCCTAGACTGTCAGCGGGCACAGAGGGGCAGCCCTGGACTGGAACACAAAAATGCTAAAGCTCATCTGGTCCTAAAAGCAGGTTCAGACCCCCTGAACCTGTTGTGGTTGCCCCTGTGGATACCCCATCATTGGAAGTGCTCAAGGTCAGATTGGACAGGGCTTTGAGCAACCTGATCTAGTGAAAGATGTCCAGGGAGGATGGACTAGAATATCTTTAAAGGTCTCTTCCGACCCAAACCATTCTCTGATTTTATGATCTAGGGGTGGAGCTGGCTTCAGCCCGAGGGTCCCGCTCGTGGGTCCATCGTGGGACCAGGAGCCGGGGCGGGGGGACGTGCATCCCCTCCCGGGCCGGGACCCGGCAACCCCCCGGCTGCCGCGACCCCCGGCCGGTCCGTCCCAGGGCCTTTGCTGCCACCTCTCCGCGCTGCGGGGAAGCACAGCCCGGCCCCGGCCCCGGCCCCGGCCCCGCGGGGCAAGCGGACCCGGCTCCCGCAGCCCTGCGGGGGGTTTCCCGGGGCCGGGAAGGGCGGCTGCAAGGCGGCCGGTGCTCCCTCCTCCTGCGGGAGCCGGGAACCTGGAGGGTACAGCCTCTGCTGCCAGCTCGAGATATTTTGCTAGTTCATTATAAATGCACCATGTCAAGAAATAACAAATTTTCTACTTTGTCATTGCTCCAAAGCGATGCCCGGGATGGAGCGGTGATAAGGGCTCTCGGCTTCTCCCACCCCGAGCTCGCTGCCTGGGAGACAGGTTGCCCATCAGTAGCTAAAATGCTTTCCAAACCCTCCTGCTTTCAAAGGTCCCTCCTCTCCCTCACATCCAGACCACTCTGAGCCAGCGTTGTTGCCTTGTGGGCTCCAGCGAGGTGCCCCCCCATGAAATCTGCAAGGTCCCTCCCCTGCTCCCGCTCCCCACGTGTCCCTCTTGCCCCATGCCAGCAGCGCTCCTTGTCCCACTCCCAGCCCTGCTCCGGCAACATGCCTGAGACCCCTGTGCCCAGCCCTTCTTCCCACTGCAATGAAGTGTCCCACCTCAAACTGGGAGAACTTCTGCACCGCCCTGAGCCCGGCGCCTCGGGCAGGATGCACTTGCTGTGCCGTGCTTCCCACCTCCAAGGGCTGATGGGTCCTGCAGTGAGTGGCAGGTCCCCACAGAGGACAGGGCAGGGGAGGTCAGGCACGGGCAATGCACCAAACGGGTGCAGCTGCCTGCACCAGCCTCTGCCTATAATGCAGGTCTCTGCACTCCCGCGTGGGACACCACGGCTGTCTGAGAGCAGCCCAGCCAGCAGCCGGTAGGATGGGGTTTGGGACAGACCGTTAAGTGGTTGTTTGGGGTCTGGAGGCCAATAGGCCCAGCAGGATGTTCAAGCATAGGTGCTGGGTGTCCTCGTGAACGGAGATAGGCCATCCTCCATGAACGTAGGTGACTGTCCTCCCTTTCCTGTTGGGACAGGCAATGGACTTGAGCAAACGATCCTCAGATGTACCACAGGCACGGAGCAGTGGTTCCTTCTCCACATCACTTCTGAGTGCGACCATCAGCTCTAAGCAGTGTCTCTCCCTTCAAATGCCAGATGGACTTCAAACCCCATATGGGCATCCTGGAGAGAGGGGAGGCCAGAACGTCCCCCGAAACCAAACCTCCAGAGCCAGGCCTGGGAAAGAGGAACACTTCACATCTTCATTGTGTCAAGTCCTCAGCAGTACATAGCAACAGGGAAACACAATTATTGAGACAAAAGCAGCTGCCTCCCACATGAAGGAAACAGAACTGGTCAAAGCCGGGAAGCTCGGGAGGGGGCAAGGAGAAAATTTTCATAAAATACTCTTTTTTAATGACAGTGGGGCTAAACACACATTGCACACATGCACACACCCACACACACAAAACAAACAAACAAAAGCCCTAACACACACTGAGGTCCTCCAGCGATGCCTTGAACTGGTTTGTGGGAGGGCCTCCCTACAATGCCACCATCTCGATGGCCGCCCCTCTCCTGCATTGACAAAAGGCAACGTCACACATGCCTGAAGAAGTCGGTCCCAGAGCCTGTTTGCTGTTCTTTCCATTGTTTCACTTTAATGAGTTGCTAGCGAGGGATGACCTTTCCCTCTCCCTCCTCAACAAAGAAACAAATACATTTCTCAAAATCACGGGGGAAAAAGAAAACGTGTCAGAAAGCCCGATGGCCGCAGAGCTACCAAACATGCCGTTGACGAAGACCAAGAGAACTGCAGCAAGCCAGCACAGCTGAAGAGCCATGGTGACCAGGGGGTATCAGGAGAGCTTCAGGTGGAGGGGATGCTCCTGCGAGCCCGGGGCTGCAGGTGCAAAGAGCTCCAGAGGCTCAGGCTTTCACCAAGACCTGCACAAAGCAGGTCCCAAAGATCTCCTCTGGGGTGGGACTCCATCTGCCAACCAGCAAGGGGACTCATGCCCATCCTGAAGAGCTGGCGCCCCAGGAAGGAGCAAGACCTTCCCGTACTCACACACCAGATCCAAAGCTCATGGGCTCCAGGTTCACAGAGACCCCTCAGCCCCTGTGTCCCCACAACCCCAACATCTCCCTCAGGTACAGCAGCAAAGGGCTTGGACCTCATTGCCCCCAGCAGAGGGAAGCTCCAGCAGCATGGCCAGGTCCCTGCCCGTCCCTGTGCCAGGGATAAGGCAAAATCATTAAACGCTGAGCTCAGTGCAGCCCTAAATATGCACTTCAGCCTGGATTTATCCTGCTTAACTTTAATATCTCCACAGTTAATGGAGGAAGGCAGGTGACTCCTGGGGAGTGCCCTGACCCAAGACCAACCACACGGACCTCTGAAGGTGCCTTCTTCACTACAGAGGAGATGCTGCTCCACATTTTGGCACAGCGTGCACCACTATTTCAGCTCTGGGACAACAGCACTGAAGCACAAAGTCTTCTGCTGACCCAGTGAGACCAAAACAGGCCTGTGACCCCTCCTGGCATCAGCTAGCCAGGCCATTGCTTCACCAAGCCCTTGTCTCCATGGCTCAGTTGTCCTAGACCTGCCCAGATGGCTGCTTCTGGGCTCCGACGGAGACCCACAGTGGCAGTCAGACCCAGCAGCGGCTGATGTATTTTTAAGGCCCCCACCACCCCTTTTCCATGGCACCTCTGAGCTTTGGGAGGAGAGACAGTCCCAGCCATGCACTCGCCCAAGACACCTGCACCGGGGACAGCTCCCTCCACCGCCCAGCACCGATGGGCTTTAGAAAAGGGGCAGCTTTTCCCTGGCATTTCCCACCCTTCAGCCTGTTGCAAACCATGTTGTGTATCAGCAGCTCCACCCAAATCCCTGCCAACGTCCAAACATCTGCAACTCCTTAGCATGCGGCATTCCCTTTCTTTATTTCATTGGTGTTGCTGGAGTTAACCTTCCCACTCCCCGGCTGCGGCCTCGCATCCACCACCCAGAGTCTTGTCTGGATGCGGTGGCTGCTCACGGGTGGGTGTGCTGCCTCCTGGCTCCGCAAGCGTTAACGCTGCTGAGCTGCGGGTACACGAGCATCAGCTTGTGCCCTTCCCTTGCATGGACTTTTTTTTGGTGAGCTGGTTTTCCGTGAATTTTGGAGCTCTTGCAGAATGCTTAAGCTGCTGCTGCTCAGTGTGCAGAAGCACAACCTCCATCAAAAGCTGGTGGAAAGAGTCGGAGGACCTTCTCCCTGTCTTCAGTGCTTCTAGTGGCAGCAGTCAACTCCTTCTCCCCATCTTCTGTGCTCCTGATGGCAGCAGTCAGCTCCTTCTCCCCATCTTCTGTGCTCCTGGTGGCAGCAGCCAGCTCTTCCTCTCCTTCCCGTCTTGCTGAGGTCCACCCATCCCATGGAGGCTGGACATCCCCCTGCAGAAATACAGCCGCTGACCCTGCCATACTTGCACGAAAGTACCTTTCCTTGGCCCCATGCACCACGCCATGCCATGCTATGCCATGCCCATAGCTAACCCCCTACTCTCTCCTCTCTCACCGCTTTTCCTCCACTAAGCAAATCCTCCTAAAAAATACCTTTTTCCCTGTTTACACCTGTGCTGGCTCAGGGAAGGGTAGGAATGTGCTGTTGCAGGTCGCCCTGGCTGCCCCAGCTGGAGCATGGCCAAGCACAGGGACCAGAGCCTGCCTTCCCCGGCCGCACAGCGAGAGCACAGAGTTGGAAAAAATGACATGGGAGGTTTTCCGTTGGAGGACACTCCTTCCCTGCTCAGTGTTCGGGGCTGGAAAGTTCTCGGAAAGTGAAAGGGGTTGACACTTTTGCTGGCAGCGGAGTTCAGCAGGGGTCAGGGCTAATCCAAGCAGAGCCGATGGGAGGGGAGGGAGGTGGCGGGGGGAGTCAAGCGTTGACGCGCTGAGAGGTAAAAGCTATGTCAGACACTCCCAAGAGGGGGGAAACAAATGTATAATCAAAACAGACCTGGCTGGGGCTCGCGTGGTTGATGGTGGGTCTCCGGGGGGCTCAAATTTTATGTTCAGCTGCTGCAGGCGGCATGGAGGGAGAGCGGGGCTGGGGGTGCTGCTGTCAGGGGCCATGGTCGACTCACCCACCTTGCAGGCAGCCAGGTATCTACCCGGCCTCAAAAACATCAAGATGCCCAATAGTCCTCAGATCAGCCTGCAGATGCTCAACGCTTGTCTTAGGTCCCACCTCCAAGGGATGGTCGGGCAGGAGCTCAAGTTGACAGACACCCTGGGAATCGTGTTAGGACTGCAGTGACATCCTAGAAACACTCCTGCTCCCCCATCCTGTGTTTGCACAAAGCTCCAGGCTCTGGAAATGCAGCCACCAAGCAAAGCTTACCACCCCAGCAGGAGCAGAGACCAGGAGCAACTCAACAAAACCCAAGCTGTTGCCCTCCGGGCAGCTCTCACCCTGCCAACCATGCTACGCTGGAGACAGCTTTGGAGCAGTCCTGCTGAGGTCCTGGAGGTCCCAGGGGAACCACACCACTCTGTGCTCGGGTCAACACAGGAGCCAGGGCACCACACACGTGTGGAGCACCAACATGCATCTAGAGCGAAGGGGAGATCTTTGCCTGCCAGTACATGATTGACTCGACATTGAGTCCTAGGCACAAGTCCAAGCCATGTGATGATACTAAGCAGTGTCTGATAATAAAATCAGCACCAGACAGCAGAGCCCATTTGTTTCAGCTCAAGGGGATTACCAAGATTTTTACAGGTTTGCTAACAAACGGTGGGGTATTTGTGTGGAGTTGTCCGGGCCAAATCCGTCTTTCATCCAGAAGTCTCCCTGCAGTTCTGACACCAGGAGCTGGGAGAGCTGAGCATCTCCTCTTTTCAGGAATGCCTTTTGTTCATTGAAACAGGATGCAGGACTGAAAACCACACTGAAATCTCTCATCAAAAGCTAGCCAAAATGCATGGTTTTCTAGCACTTTTGAATGTTTGTTGGTTTTTTTTTTAACTCAGGGTACTGAAATTATTCATTTCCAAAAAAAAAAGAGGAGAGCATAGGCAATGTGATATTAGGGGCATGCAGGTGCAGAAGGGCACATGCGTCCTCTACCTCCAGCCAGGCAGGTCACAGCCCTGGGCACTCCCCTGGGACGGGGTTTGCATCTGCGGTGTTGGAATTGATGCTCCTCACCGAGCTCCCAGCCCTGAGCCACCCATTACACTGGTCCCCAGCCTTGAGCCAGGACTGGGAATCCCAGGAACCGAAACCCCAAAGGCAGGCTTCCCTTCAGCAGCACCCGTTCATGGAAAATTAGCAGTCTGTGCAGGAAAAAACCCTGCACAAGCAATCAGTCTGGGGCATTTCAGTTTCTTTTAATGTATCTTAAAGTTTCTGAGTCTTCGGGCCATGCTAGTATCAGTTTTCAGGTTTTCTCCATGGTGGTGGCAGCTCAAGCCCTCCTTTTCCTTGCCAACCCCCCCCCAACCAAGCCAAGTGGAAGCCCCCCAAGCACTGTGACTCCAAGAGCTTGGCCCTTAGGAGAAACATCCCACCGCATGGGACTCAGGGAGGACAATTTAGCAGAGCTGCAGTGCGAAGTCGTGGCATCCAGCTCTCTGACGGACCAATTGGAGGAGACGTGGGATGCACCAAGGGCTGTCTGAGTCACGCCATCGTCCTTTAAATCACTCCCTCTCCCAGTATCCCCAGTATCACTGATAAATCCAGCAGGAGATGCGCTCTTGATGGGTATATTGTCTGGGAGCAGCCCTGAACGACTGCTTAGGGACGGCACGATGCTGCAGACTGGTGAAGCTTTCTAATCGCTATTTCTCCATCCAGATTGCCCTGGTTTTGAATCGCAGCTGAGATTCTCCCTGCAGCCATGTCCTCCCAGTCCCCACAGGCAACGGGGGGGTGACAGTGTCCGTTTTACAGGCAGGGACTGAAGGCACCAGCGGGTCCTGAGCCCAGCGGGGACCTTTGCCCGCTCGACAGCAGGATACAGTGGGATGGTGGGGTGCCTCAGCAGAGCGGGGTCTGGCTGGGGACCAAACACAGGAGCAGCCACCCCCCGGCAGGGCTCTGAGATGGGGGTGGAGGGGGTCTGAAGCAGAGGGGGACGGGTTGGGGGGCTGCTCGTGCACCAACCTGCTGACAAGCTGCCTTGTCAGGGCTTGACGCCCCTCCAGGGACTCTTCCTGTGGGGAGCAGCACAGACTCTCCCACTTGCCCCATGGACCACTGGTGTGGGGTCTGTGGTGTCCCTGTCCCCCTATGCCCAAACTGGCAGAGGCCCCTCCCAGCACAGCCCTTGGGGAGCCCCCCGCAGCCGGCACAAGCCCTTTCCCCGCCAAAAGCATGGCAGAGCCAAGCCTGCCAACTGCACGGCATCTGAGGGGTTAAGAAAACCAAACCTGCCACCAGAGATTTGAGCAGAAACTCCACTAGAGACCTTGAAATCCTGTTAATTGATGCCACACATGTGCTGCATTTAACCTCTGCCCTTTGCTGTAATAGTTTACACAAGTGGCATGAAGGCCGATGTCTCCTGATGTGCAGGGGCAGTCTGCGCAAGCCCGAACCTGCTGCGATCGTGCTGGGCATCCTCCGAGCGAGGGTCACCTCTTTGGTGCCAAGGTCCTCCATCCCAAAGGGACTTGTGAGCCCTCCGCCGGGTGTTTCAGCCCACAAGCCCTTGCGCAGGAATCAGCCGCTGTTTGCGGGCAAGTCCCAGGCAAAGGAAGAATTCATGTGTAATTATTCAGTTATTTGCAATAAAATCCTTGCCACGGTCTCTGGGGTGAATCCTTCCAGCTGGTGCCCGGGCAGGCGGCGTCCCCGTCCTGCTGGGTCTCACCCAGGGGTGGAGAGAGGAGCTACTGCTGCTTGTGGTTAACACCAAGGGTGTGGGTCCAGCATCTTCCCAGCCCTGCCGATCCGAGGTTTGTTCTTCACTCGGGAAAGAAACTGTGGAGTCAAGACTGAAAAAAAAGATCAGAAGAGTTATGGCCGTTGTTAACCCCTATTATAGCCAGGCAAAGGACAGAGTAAACGAGTCCTCCTGGGTTTATCCATCTTAAAAACACCCAAGTAGGCAAAAAAATTAAAAAAGCAGAACCTTGTAACTCCTACCCAATACGGGTCATGCTTCAAATCAGCTTGTTTCCTCTGGTGCCCAGGCTTCAAGGTTGGACACAAGAGAGGTTTTCTCTGGCAGCAGGGCACCGGGAGGAACAAAGGGAAGGTCTCCAGGACAAGGCAGGAGACACCAGGACTTGCTGCCACTGGGGAAGGTCCCAGGGCCATGGGGACTTGCAGAGTTACCAGTGAGGATGCTCTGCACGCTTGCTGCTCAGCTTCAGGAGCTGATACCTCACCCAGGATGACACTGCCCAGTTAACACGTGAGCCATTGCAGTGGGAGCCAAGTCCCAGCTGACACGTTGGCAGGTATGTGGTGGATCCACCAGACTCCCCAGCCTGGGTCGGTCATGACACAGCACTCTTGGTCACCAGGGCCGTGCCAGCAAGAGCAGCCCATCAGCCTTCCAGCCATGAAGTATACTTATTATACTATTACTGCAGTATAGTTAACCATGTAATAGGTGATCTGCTCTTGGACAACCCAGAGGTGGATTTATACTATGCCTTTTTTCAGTGCGGCTGTTGTTACCATCCTATCTTCACCAACCAGGTGATTCAGGGCCATGATCAAGGCCTCAGATGAAGGTGGAACTGACACTGCTTCATACATTCAAGTGTAATAGCAGCCCTCGACATTGGGCGCTGTGGAGGTAAGAGCTTCTGGATGCAGGAGAGCAAGTATGATTATCTACTCCCATTCCTGCTTGTCCAACAGCTCCCAGGAAAATCACTTCTGGTAGAGCCATAGGGCAGGAGGAAGCTGCACCCCACGATAAGCATCTGCCAGGGCTGAGATTCACTCCAACCCACGACCGCCTCTCACCCACAAGCTGCTCCATCAAAGACAACTCCTAAAGGTTCCCCTTCAGATTCATACCAAAAGATGCAAACCAAAACGTCAGTTCAAAAGTGTTCATTTTAATTCCTCTTGGAAAGACTTAAAAAGAGATGTCAGATCTCATTTCACTGTTTCTGCCTTCCCTCCACAGACCGTGGGGTACTGACACGGAGAACCCTGACGCTGGTGGAGAGATGCGCTCTGGAAGAGAACTGACCCCTCCGTGCTCTTCCAACCAGCTGTAATTTTAAACCCAGCAACGCTGAAGGTCCTATTGTATTTCAGAATATTTGTGATCAACCAAGCACCTGTCAGTCCAAACATTTGTGGGGACAGGGAAGACTGTCCTGGGTGAAGCAGCAGGTGTGAGGCAAGGTGTGACAGCACGAGGGGTTTCTCAGAGCTGTTTTGGGCCAGGCTCTCACCAGCCCATCACCTCCGACACAGCCAGATCTCCCAAGGGACCAGCACCCATCAAATGAAAGGCTGGATCTTCAGTAACTCCTGCTTGGAAGCCTGTGACTGAAGTTTTGGGCAGCGGTGGTGCAGGGGGCTGCCGGGGTCCTGTGGGCACGGGACCTCTCGCCGGCGCCGCCTCCGGGTGGGAAGCCATTTGAGCGCGGCTGCCAGCACTGCTTGCCTTTGAAATCATGAGAGACAAAGCGGAGAACCTCACCCCGTGCTAATCAGCCGGGCCCTTGTTTTATCTTCAAATGTTCCCGCACGCAGCCATTAAAACTGCCCAGCCACTATCCCAGAGACGATTCTCTTTGAACGGCCGCTTTGTCTGGTAACTTTATTTACACTTTTGATGCCAATGTTTATCCACTCTTTAAAAAGCTATTCAGAGTGTCTCCCAAATTAACTTCAGATGTGAGAGCAATGGGAACATTCCCTACATCATATTTCATACACTTTCGTGTTATTTAATTCTTGGAAACTCTTTTTTTTAAATATAAAAATATTTTTTAAAAAATCTCCAAGGTTTTGGAGAGTATAACCTCTCCCTGTGTGGTCTGCAAAATCTGGCTGTAAAGCCCTTTCCTAAAGTTCACAAACTCCATTATAAATCGTCTCCTTATCTTGCTTATTGGGTTTCTGTTTTCACTGACATACATCCTGGATAAGAAAATGCTCCAAGTGGCCTCCACCACCAGCGGGCCTGCTCCACTGGCACGAGGAGCTCCGTCTGGGAATGGCGGGCATGGATGCCCAGAGGAGATGGGGATGGGGTGGGGTGGAGTGGGATGGGATAGGGTGGGATGGGATAGGGTAGGATGGGGTGGAAGGGATGGAATATGGGGTGGAGCGGGATGGGGTGAGTGGAATGGGACGGGTGGGATGGGATGGGGTGGGATGGAATGGGATAAAATGATGAGATGAGATGAGATGAGATGAGATGGACTCTGCGCTGGGTCAAAAACTGGCTGGATGGCCGGGCCCAGAGAGTTGTGGTGAATGGAGTTCAATCCAGTTGGCGGCCGGTCACGAGCGGTGTTCCCCAGGGCTCAGTACTGGGGCCGGTCTTGTTTAATATCTTTATTGATGATCTGGATGAGGGGATTGAGCGCACCCTCAGTAAGTTTGCAGACGACACCAAGTTGGGTGGGAGTGTTGATCTGCTCGAGGGTAGGAAGGCTCTGCAGAGGGACCTGGACAGGCTGGATCGATGGGCCCAGGCCAACTGTATGAGGTTCAACAAGGCCAAGTGCCGGGTCCTGCACTTCGGCCACAACAGCCCCATGCAGCGCTACAGGCTTGGGGAAGAGTGGCTGGAAAGCTGCCCAGCAGAAAAGGACCTGGGGGTGTCGGTCGACAGCCGGCTGAACATGAGCCGGCAGTGTGCCCAGGCGGCCAAGAAGGCCAATGGCATCCTGGCCTGTATCAGAAATAGTGTGGCCAGTAGGAGTAGGGAAGTGATCGTGCCCCTGTACTCGGCCCTGGTGAGGCCGCACCTCGAATACTGTGTTCAGTTTTGGGCCCCTCACTACAAGAAGGACGTTGAGGTGCTGGAGCGTGTCCAGAGAAGGGCAACGAGGCTGGTGAGGGGTCTGGAGAACAAGTCTTATGAGGAGCGGCTGAGGGAACTGGGACTGTTCAGCCTGGAGAAAAGGAGGCTGAGGGGAGACCTCATCGCTCTCTACAACTACCTGAAAGGAGGTTGTAGCGAGGTGGGGGTCGGTCTCTTCTCCGAAGTAACAAGCGATAGGACGAGAGGAAATGGCCTCAAGTTGCGGCAGGGGAGGTTTAGATTGGATGTAAGGAAAAATTTCTTTACTGAAAGAGTGGTGAAACATTGGAACAGGCTGCCCAGGGAAGTGGTGGAGTCCCCATCCCTGGAGGTTTTTAAAAGACGTGTAGATGAGGCGCTTAGGGACATGGTTTAGTGGGCATGGTGGTGTTGGGTTGACGGTTGGACTCGATGATCTTAGAGGTCTTTTCCAACCTCAATGATTCTATGATTCTATGAGATGAGATGAGATGAGACGAGACGAGACGAGACGAGACGAGACGAGACAAGATGGGACGGGACAAGACAAGAAAAGATGAGAAAAGACGAGAAGAGACAAGATGAGACGAGAGCACTTCCTTTTGCCCATTTCACCACAAACCTTCCCTCAGATTTTAATCTTTTTCCTCAAGATGCCATAGAAAAAGGAAACTAACTTTCTGCATGGGAAAAAGAAGCCCAGAGCAGCCTGGTACTCACAGGGCTCACCAGAGACCCATGTCCAAGTCCCTGGAGGGCTGGGGCAGGCCATCAGGTCTGCTCTGCATGGAGGCAGCTGCAGTGGCCCAGCAGACTCGAGCCCCATCCTCCTGCCCCCAAGAGGTGGCTGCACCATCAGTGCCTGGAACCAACCCATGTGCCCATGAAGGTTTGTGCATTGATTCTTCCAGCGGTTGACCAGCTGGAACTGGAGGAAGGCATCACCTACAGCCCGGATCAGTCTTTCCTCTTCCCAGCCCCAGCCCGCTGGTCTGGTACGGATCGGGCCACAGGCAAGCAGGTTCCTCCCCTCACCGGTGAAGACCCTTTGCAGCCACCATTGCATAGACTGCAAGGGTCTCCCCGCAGGCTGCAGCAGGGCTGGCAACACCGCCAGCTCCGAGACAGAAGGCGTCACTGCCTCCGGTCAGGTCTTGGGCTGTGGCTTTCCAGCTGTGAGAGAAGTTAAAAAGCCTCTTCCCAGGGGAGGGAATTTTCAGAAAAATCCAGTAGGCAGCTGGAGGCGGCCTCCAAAACCAGCCGGCAGAGCCGAAAATCCTGCCTGAATGCAGGTATTTCAGCAGCAGCCGGACGACGGTCCCTATGGCAGACGGGCTCCTCCCTGCCCGCAGCCCGGGATGTCCAGCAGAGGAAGCCAGGCAGCCAAAGGACCCAGAGCAGATCCGGAAAGGCAGACTGTTCCCGCTGCTGGGCCAAGCCAGAGCGGTGTCCGATGAAAACTGCTGCATCTCCTGGGACACTGCAGCTGCGAACAAACCTCTGGACAGGACTAAGAAGGACCTGATGACAGCAAAGGGCTTGGACAGGGAAGAGGGAATCCGAGACGCTGTATTATTTGGACTCATTAGCAAGCAAGACTTCCATGCGGTTAACACCCGTCCTGCTCCAGCGCCAGGACCCAGTGTGCCAGACAAATCCACTCCTGACCTAAAAAAAAGGGGTCTGGGAAAATGGAGGGTGGCTTTGTCACCAGCCCTGCAGCCACGGTGGGGGGTGGCCATGCCAGCTCCCTGGCAGGGGGCTTCCCCAGGTGCCCCCAGGAGGAGACAAGACTGCGCAGCACGTGCCGGGCTGCAGGGTAGCATCCTGCCAGCTACAGACCGGTGCTGCTCATACCCGAATGCCTCGCCCCAGGCACCCCAGCAGGGACAGAGATGTCCATGGGGGCTGCTGGGGTGGGAGGAGAGCCAGGAGGGATGCAGGGGAGGCTGCTGCCCTAATCCCGGCATGGTCAGGCATCCAGGTGAGACCGCGGGAAGGGTTTATCACCTTCCCTGGGTGGCAGGGGCACGGAAGGGGTGGTACTGCGTCCTCCTGGCAGGCTTGGAGACATCTGTTATTTATAGAGCACTTGGGGATGCTCAGAAGCGAGGCGCCACACAAGCATGAAATGTCATTACAAATGATATGATTTAAGGCCGGGCAGGGCCGGGAGGGGAGGGGGATCCAGTTTGCGTGGAAGACTATACAAAATAAATCCTGTCCGAAAGGCTTCCCGCCTCCGCAGCAGAAAGTGGAGCTGTATCAGCCAGCCTGTCTCTGCCACGATCTCCTTCTTCCTTTTACAGGCACGAAGAGATTTTTTTTCGCTCATCTTTGCTGCAAGACTTGCTGAGTCCCGCCAGCTGATCCACAGCCAAGGGGAACATCAAGGGAGGGGGGAAACGAAGGGATCCAGCTCTTCTCCAAGGTGGGACCTCCACAGCCATGTCCACCGTCAGCTGGGCAACCTGCAGGGTCACTGGAGGGATGCGGGCATCAGAGGGATGCAGCACCGACACCGCTGGCCACATGCACCAGCTGGAGGAGGCTGCAGGAGAAGGAAAGCTGGTGAGCCAGAAGCCACATCTCCAGTGTGCCACCACTCCGCTCCTCTCATTATAGCTGGGCACAGGGCTCCTCTGCCCAGCCCTGGGCTCCCCTTGCCCCAGGTGCCTGTGGCCATGCATCTCCTCCTGCTGCTGCTCTCAGCTCAGACCTCTGCTCAGAGAGCGGCTGGACCCGCTCTCCCCTTCCCATCTCCAGTGACAACAGCCGACCGTGCTGCTGGCACTGTCCACGCCGCACAGCTGGAGCCGTAATGGTACACATGTGCCAGCCGACATTGCCGCCACTGGGAGAAGAGCTCCCGAGAAGCTGCAGGAAGAGCATCGCTCAAGCCCTCAGCTATCATGGATGTGCAGACATGGTCAGGAAGAGCTGGGCAGGATCCAGCCATTGGAGAGCAACCCATGAGCCACCGGTGGAGGGGAGGTGACGGGGAGACTGGACCAGTGCCTCACTCCTCTGCCCCCAGCAATGGCTCGGGCAGCCCTTGCTGGTGCAGCTGAAGACATGTCTGGGCATCCGCCCTGCCCCTCTGCCAGAGGCCAGGAGTCCCAGTGTGCCGCAGACCATGTCTGTCCCTCGCCAGGGCTCTGCGGTGGCCAGGCAGGGGTCCCGGGGCAGCAGCAGGGTGCGCGGGGCTCACCAGCCCTTGCCCCAGCCCCACCACAGGCTGGAGATGCCCTGGGTCAGGGCTTGGCCCCACACTGCCTCCAGAGCAGGAGCAAACAGGGCTCCAGTCAGCAGGAACCCCCCCCCCCCCCAAGACTTCTCTCCTTGGCTGGAAATGGGACAAAGGGAAATTGTGGCCAGAAGGGTTTGCCAAAAGTGTTACTTTTTTTATTTTGAGGGAAACTTCAGAATGAATATTCCTCATTTTCAGCTTTCCCGTGAATTCTTCCCTCTCCCCCCAGCCAGGGCAGGTAAGCAGCTGAGTGCCATTTCCACAGAAAAGGAAATCTCCTCCTCTCCCCTTTCCCTTGCATTTTCTAGGAAGGAGAAGAAACTCAAGATAAAGCTAGAGGAAGGGGAAGCCCATTGAAATAAATTAGCCAGGAGCAAAGTCATTGGGAAATGTTAAATGAACTAACAATAGTTTGCTGCTCTTCTTAAATTTTAAACTGAACCAGCTCTGCAGAGGACAGGGATCTCCATCCCCAGCGAAGTTCAGGCAGAAGGAGAGGAGGTCCTCTTTGGCTTGTCTTGGCAATGCCACTTAAAGCCCTTCGCGGCTCCTTCCCGCAGCCGCCTGGTCTCCACCTTTCACCGCAGAGAAGAGCCCTTTTCCCAGGAGAGCCTCCGCAAGGTCTAGATTGTTTTCCTTCTCCGCCGGCTCCGAAGGAGAGTGAGGAGATACAGCTCCAAGCCTGGATACCTCTGTGATTTGGCCTTAAGTCAAGCAAGACAAACCCTGGCCTGCAGGCAGCTTTAACGAGGAATTTGCGACCCTAATTAGAAAAATAAGGGCATATTCACGCAACATATAAATATAAAACAAAGGTTGAGTTTAAAGATTCAGGGTCTATAGAGGAGCGAAACCAAAGAGGCCCCAAAGTTTCCGAGTTCCTGTTGGCTTTGGAGAGAGGTCCACGCCTGGGGAAGTTCAAGCTTCTCCAGATCTCCAGGGTCTGCAAAACCTGCACCGAGGCTCTCCAGTGAGCAGGCTTGCTCCCACGGTTTCCGGCATTTCCTAGTGCGGGAAGGTCTGGGAAACACTGCAAGAACAGCCTTTTGCGAAGTATTTTGGCACCTTTGCTTCCAACAGGGATGCAGAAAGTACAAAGGCTGCAAAACCTAAAAAAATAGGGGGAGGGGGGCTAACCGAAGGTTTCCAAGTGTTAGCAAGTTTGACTTGGGGGTGGTTCAAGTTGGAGGTGAAAGTTCGGGCGAGGTGCTCATTCTCCATGAATCAGAGCATCCGCATTTATCCTAACAATCACACGAAGGAGCTGCAGGAACCTGAGGATCAAGAGGCGGCTGTCAAGGGGCAGGGACTCATACCAGAGCCAGCCCCTGGGGCCGGGGCTGCGCACTCTCCCCAGCCAGGGCAGCCTGGGGCTGGGAGCTGAGCTTAGCCCCATGCAAGACGTCAGAGCACGGATGGAAGGTGACAGCCCAGGCAGCGCATGTGACACACCCCAATGCAGGCAGGGAGGTCAGGCACCCTGATGGCGCGCCACGTCTCCGGTTCAACAGCTGGAGATGGTCCCAGGATGACCTGGAGATGGTCCTAGGATGACCTGGAGAAGGTCCCAGGATGACCTGGTTTCCCTCTGAGCCCCTAATGATGTGCCTCCACCCACCGTGGAGCCAGTCACACCCACTGAGACGCAGCACCGCGCGGCTGATGCCCCCATGCAACCCTGCAGCGCTGCCCAGCCAAGCCGGTGGAGGCACCTGAGCCCCAAGCACGGTGCTCAGACCCACTAGAGAGCAGGGCAGCAGAGCAGGGTAAAGGATGGGGACCGGCTGTTGTGCTTACGGCTGGCACTGTCCCCCTCCAAGCAGCTCTGGGGAGTTTTGAAATTCTCCAACAATGGAAAATTCCTTCCTCTCTCCCTCAAAAAAAAGAAAAAAAAAGAAAAAAGAACTCACTTTGGGCAAACTGAAGCATTTTTGCTCCACTTCTGACTTTCGTTGATTTTGACTTTGCCATTTTGCCTTAGACAACATGATGCAACAGCAAATTAAAACAAAGCGTCATTTTTTTCTCAAACCTGCACTGGAAATGCCCTGTCCTGAATCTGCTGAATGGAGATGTGCTGACACTGCCAGAAAAAAAAATGGAAAATAGGTCCCAAACTGAAATCCATGCAGCTTCCCAGAGCTCAGCCACACCATCCTGCTCGACACCACATCCTCCCGTCAGCATTTCACTGACCGGCTGCACTTGCAGCACTTCCTTTCTTGCTGAAACACCACATCAGCATCCCTTACTCTGCTGTTTAGCCAGAGCCTGTACTCTGACCTCCTCCACATCCCCTAATTATTATATTGGGTGTCTTACGCTTTGTGCTCACAAGGTTTTGAGAAACAGGCTTGCATACGTGTAAGAGATGCTTGACAGGGCTCAGAGCCTGTGTAAAGGCAGAACTGGCACCCCCATTTTGCAGACAGCAAGCCGAGTTGAGGGTGAAGGCTGCTCGTGGTTGGCGTGGCTGCCCCAGCACTGCCATCACACCTCACTGGAAATGGCAAGAAACCAGACTGGAGGGTTTCTCAGGCCCCAGTGGAAGCTGCAGCTAAGCCTGGTAAAGGACTTGCCCCTAGGCCCCAATGTGGCCCCAGGACTTCCAGGATGGTCCAACCTGAAGCCCATCCTGAAGCCCCCAGCCCATCCCGAAGCTGTGCTTTTCACCAGGGCCGAGATGCCACAGCTTGAGCCCAATGCAAGCAGGCGACGCAGGAGCATCCTTAAAACAACCTGTAGACTGGGAAGAGCCTCTCCCAGCCCGCTCTGCTTGGCGAGCCCAGTGCCAGTCCCTCCCTGTACAGTAGCACCCATTTCTTCAGAAGGTTTGAATAGAGAAGAAAACAACATATGTGATCCAAATTACAAAAACAAAGCCCAAACAAAGGCCGTAAAATCTAATAATTAACAGAGCAAATAAGCTGAACGCCCATTAGGTTGCACATATTAGGTAATGACAAGTAGTTTGCAATAACCACTTCTGAATGGACTTCACCCAATATGCATTTAATTAGGGTTTAATAAAGCAACAGCATGTTCTTAAAGGCCAATTAGAAACATATTCACTGAGGTTTAGAAGCTATGTAATAGATGCCTGTAGGAACCAGATACGTGCTGATTACATAGCTATTAATCCTCAATAAAGGGTCTAATAATCATTTTGTGCTTCAGGAGCAGGCAGCTGCTTTATTAAATCTTAATGAAACGCATACTTCGGAGCTTTCCTTCAAAGCCAGCCCGCATTAGGAAGATGGGCTTAGAAGTGGCAGTCTGCTGAGAGAAAAGACCTCCTCCTCGTCACCACCTCTGGCATCGCTGTGGCAGGTTTGAGGCCAACTCTGTCGCCGGAGCAGCCAGGATGGCAGCGCTTGATTCCTGCTCCGACAGGAGTGAGAGATCTCTGGGTCCGGGAGCACCCCGAGACGTTTCACCCTGCGCTGAACACTTGCTTACACGGGGAAACGTCTCCATGAGCCAGAGCATCCATCCGATTCAGGGCTCCATGTCCGGAGCATCCCTGCGCAGCTTACACCAGCACTCTGGGCAGGAGGGGACCAAAGCCCTGGGCTTAGCGGGGTGGTGTCACATGCCATGAGGAGCAGCTCGGCCACTTCTCCAGGAATTTACCTCCTGCCTGGATTCACAGCTGCCTGAAAAGGAGCCAGACTGAAGCGAGGTCCCTCCCACCATCACCTAAAGAGGAGCTGGTCTGATCCGGGATATGGGCCAGCCAGGTGGTGGCTTCTTGCCACATAACCTGTAGGATCAGACGTTGGTCTAAAACCTGCCAAGCCATTACCAAGTCCCTGTGGACACACACGGACAAGCTGTGCCCACGCCTTTCCACCACAACTCCATTGGAAAGCCAGCAAAATGGCACGGCGGGCTTAAAAACTGACAGATTGCAAAAACTTTTAATAAACATCCATCCATTTCTTCACCTTCTGGTTTCCCAGCCCTCTGACTCATGGGTTTGGGGTTTCCACAGTGGCTGGAAACTTCAGCAACTGCAGTTGCGATGCAGCCGCACTTCACCCCCACGGTGCCCTGGAGATGAAGGTGTGCCTGATCCTCACCCCAAAACAGCCAGGAGCAGAGACCGCCCCAACACAGTAGCCGGTTGTCAGCTAAGAGTTGCCAGCCCATCTTCCTCCGCCGCCCCGGAGGACGAAGGCACAGCAAGCCAGAGCCAGTGCAACGGGGCCAGAGCCAGCAGGCAGCACTCGGGGACAGATCCAAGCCCCACAGCCGTAAGTGGCACCGTCTGGCAACGCGAGGCTCTGCACAGCACTGCTCACCAGTTCAGACTGGGGCTGGAAGGTGCAGGTCCCAGTGGGGACCCATCTCGGGCCAAGCCTGGCTGCTAATTAGCAGCCCTTGTTAAGCCTGCAAGACTTCAGCAGTGCTGGGAATGGCAGCCTGCCGCCTGCCCTGGAGATGCCAGGGCACAGACCTCACCCCAGCCGCACCACTCCGGTGTGGGTCCAAGCCCGGGTGGTAGGTGCCCGGTGCTGAATTTCGCAGGGGATCAGCCAAAAGCCAGGACAAGCCATGGGGAAGAGTGGCAGGAACCATGGGCACGAGCAGCCCAGGGGCGAGAGGTGATAGAGAGCAGTGAGGGTGGGCCATGGGGTGGCCCCCGCAGAGCTGAGCTTCAGCATTCTCCTGTGCTCCCCTGGCAGCAGGAACAGGTAAAGCAGGGAAAACACCCGGGATACTCACTTGACATCCCAAATACGCTGCCCTTTTGAAAGCTCTCTGCGGTGTGACACTCCAATTAGCCCAATTAAGCAGAGCTCTGCCCTGCAGGGCCAGCTGCTCGCTGGCTCCAATGCCAGGTAGGGGGTCTGGCTCACCCCAGCAGGGCAAAGCGCCCCCGAGTCCTCCTCCCGGCCCTGGGGCTCTGCTGCCAGGGGAGCAGCTTGGAGGGGCAGTGCCCCACCTGCCCACAGCTGTGGGACCGAGGAAGGCACCCCCAAGGACCAACCGGCTCCACCACGGGGCTGCCTCCACCAGCATCCTGCCCCAGAGCATCACTCGCTCCCCCCACCCTGGCTTGTGCACAGCACCCTCCACTTCAGGGCACCGGCATCCCCACCTCACCCAGACCCCATGCCACCATCCCAGCCCCATGTGGGCATCACTCACAGTGCCCAGCTGCAATGAGAGCAGGCGTCCCACGAGGACCAGCACCCAAGCATCCTTCATTTTATCACCTGGGTCAGGCATGCACACCCTCGCAGGTGCCTGAACCACCAGGATCCACGTTCCCCAAAACAGCGAGACCATCCCCTCCCATGCCAACAGCTTCCCTGGCCAAGTCTCCAAAAAAGGAGTCACAATGGGCCGTAAGCGAGGTGCCGGGGGGTGCCCACGGGCAGCTCCGAGCCGGGGAGCAGCTGGTTCGCATTAGGTGCTGTCGGGCTTCGCCTTGCCGCAGATGGACAAAATCGCAACATCTCCTGTGTTATTAATTAATGTGTTTTCACAGAAAATGGAAACTTCTTTCCAACCTCACAGAGGAGTTAATCTGCTGCACAAATTGGCCCTACCAACAGCCTGAGTGGGGGCAGGAGCCTATGACAGCCAGTCCCAGGGGAAATAAAGGGACAAGGCATTTCATTACTATTGTTTCTCCCAGCGAAGAAAAGCTGGACCTGGCCAGGGTGCAGATCGCTCCCACCTGCCCATCTGTCCCTCTGCGTGCCCTCCTGGCTTGGCATCCCGCTGCCTCGTGGGGATAGAGAGCCTCAGCGGTGGTTCCTGGTGAGACACCACGTGTGAGATGAAGAGCTGGGAGCTTCCCTCTTCTTCTCACCAGTAAAACACCGACTTAACCACAGACACCCACTTTTAAGCATCCTCTCTGCATCAGGGAACCAGGCCGGAGAAAGATACTCTATGTGACCGTCACGGACTCTGGTTACCTCTATTAGGAGCCTCCGAGTGGTCCTTCCCATCCAACCACAGTCAGCTGGACTCCACGCTGCTCTGCTTGTGAGCTCAGAGCAGAGACCTCTTGGCTGGGCAGAGGTGCCCACGGCTGGCACAGCCTCTCCCACTTTTGGGACATCCCGCTCTTTTTGTTCAGCCAAGCCTCGTTTGCCCACAGCGTTGCTGGTCAGCAGTTTTCTGGTGGAAAACACAGCTTCTGCAAAAGTAATGTTTTCCCCGCAAGACAGTTCTGGTTTTCTCCCAAAGGCCAAGCCTCAGGCTTGTTTAGCCGAACCAGAACGGTTTGAGGTCAGCTTGACATGAAACCTCCCATGACGCATCACAGGTTGCTGTCGTGCACCCCAAGTCCCACCACAAGAGCCCAGGCCCCTGTGAAGCTTAGTCCAGGGAGAAGAGCAGGGGCTGGAGATGCCCCGCCAGCTCGGGAGGGCATGGGCTGGCATGTGGGAGCTGAGAATGAAGTTTGCTGAATTGAGCGTTTCTGCCCTCGTTTGTTTTTTTTCTTTTTGGAACTTTCCATCCCACAGAAGATTTTAACAAGTTGATTTTTCCACCCTCTTGAGGACAAAAACAAATTCTGAAATATCACCATTTCCACAAGGGCAAAACTCCTGATTTTCAGCCACTTTCTCCCAAGACCTTACCCCAGCAGCACTGCCAGGAGGCCCCAGTCACCCACGCAGAAGACACCCACATATGTATATATATGTCTGGTTTGCAGCCCCTTCCCCAAGAGAGCTCTTGGGGTGTTCGATAAGGCACGAGCCCACAGCATCCCATCAGGGCCCTCATGTGGTCCCCTCTCCCAGCTTGGCCACAGCATCGGAGCCGAACAATGGTGCCATCCCCACCAGCTTTTGCTGAGCCACGGAGGAGGGGGACCTGTGGGAATCACAAGGTGCACAAGGTAGGGCAAGAAGGACAACCATGCACATTTGGGGCATCCTGAAGATCGTGACATCAGAAAAGATATGGAGGCAACAGGGCTATATTTAATGACGATGCTCAAGGGAAGGATATTTTCTTACACAGAAGAGCCACTAAAAGACCTGCCTGGAAGTCAAGCTTGAGCTGGGGCCCCAGTAGAGGGTCCAAGATGTCTTCAGCAAGGATGCTCTTATACAGGGTCTGCCTTGCCCAGTTTCCCCCCCGTGCCCCATCTTCTAGTTGGTTGGGTCCTACATTCAGGAAGGAGGGTGCCAAGAAAAGGCAAGGAAAAGATTAATTTTAGTGGGAGCTCAAAGGGATGCATTTAGAGACGCCCCACAAGGTTACACCAAAAGGCCCATCTGACTGGGGTTGCGTGTCCAGCACTGACTGATTGTGGATGTTTAGAAGAACTCAAGAGGGACCTTCCCAGGAGCAGCCAGCTACTTTGGGACATCCAAATCACTGTCTTCAACAGTCACCAACACACTAACATTTCCCTGACGCCTTTTTGAATCAAACATGGTCAATTGGTGGCATAAAACAAGCCTGTCTGTTGGCTAGCTCTGAACAAAAACTGCAGCTAAGGCATTGCAGATCATCACAAGCCGGTCCCCATCCCGTGGGGGCTGCTTGCACAGACGAGAAGGGTTTGTCATATGACAATTAGCTGCAAGGAATCCCCCAAACCCTCCGAAGCTGCTGCTTGCTGCCTCTGGCCCTTGCAATAAACTTACTGCCGCTCTCCATTTCAGATGGCCAGCTGTTCCTTATTTCTAGACCTGTTTCCTTTCTACTAATTAATCAGCTCCAAATGTCTCTCTGCGTGGCCTGCCTGAACATGAGGCCAGAAACACAATGTCAGGACACACTCGCCCAGACCCCCTTGTGCCGCAGGTGAGGGGCTGGTAGTGCTGGCAGCAGGGCTGGGATGACCCTGCGTGGCCACTCCCGTGGCCACCACGTTGGTCCACGTAGCCAGACCCTGCATGGCTCCAGGTCCAGGGCACAGGCAGCGCTGCCTGTTCAGCAGGGGACGGTGGATGGAGCATATTGACGCTGCTCAGCCTGTTGTGCTGGCTCCCGACTCCAGCATCCCGCAGAAGGAGGCAAGCATTGGCCCCATCATCATGTGTGACTGCAACTCACCTCCAGGCAAAGCTGGGGCTGAAGTCTTGGGGGGGAAAAATGGGTTCACAAGACAAAAGAAAAGCAAAGGGTGGATGAAGCATTCTGCAGAGCGGGCCACACCGAGGTCAGCTTACCTTACCCACAGCTGACATATCCTGAGCAGAGCTGCCTGCGCACGGTGGCAGCTGTGGAGAAACACGAACAGGGACTCGTGTCCAGGGCACCAGAGCCAGTGGCTGTCCCAGCCCCGAGCGGAGGAGCTGGGACTGGAGGCACCACCAACACGCCCGGGCTCTGCTGCTTCAGCTCGTGGTCAGACTCCCTTCCCCTTGGAAAAGGTGGAAGGAACCAAATTTTTTCTTTTATTATCTTGGATCTGGCTTGCAGAGAGAAGGTGCTCCAAGGCCGCCTGTGCCAGGACATCCACAAAGTTTCCCAGCAGAAGAATGAAGCAAAACAAGGGGAAGCTCTTTGATCTTTATGGGCCTGACGCTTTGAGCCAAGGAAGCAGTGAGCATGAAGCTGCACTTCCCATCCAGGTTTGCGATCGTTCCTCCTGGCTATGGCCTCAGAGAGCAGCACTGAGCCTCCTCCCACTGCCAGCGGGGCCCCTGTGCAGCAGGGCTGACCACAGACGGGTGCTGGGGACAGAGCTCTGACCTCAACTCTGCCGCTCGCCTCAGTGCTTTGTTTTCATGAGACAGAAGGGACATCTCCTGGTAAGCATCTTCCAGGTCTCGGGGTGGAAAGCATATTTAAGTTCGAGGTTCCCCCATGCATACAGTGCAGCTGTAACAGCACAGGCTGCTTCACCACCGTGAAGCTCTGCAGATGGAGGATGCCAGCTGAACAACAGGCTTTTTGCCATTTAGTCCCTTCTGAACCAGGAGGGTCACTTGGGAAATTCGAATTAAAGTCTGGATTTTGAAGATTTCGTAGTACCAAGGAGGACTTTGGTGCTGTGTTCGTCCAACTCTACTTCAAAACCCCATCTCCGCCAATGATTGGTAGTGGCTAACCTCCAGAAAGGAAAAGGTGGCAATATCCAGCCTGATGGCCTGTTCCAGAGGTGGTGAGTCCTTGGTACAAGGCTGTAAAACGTAACGTGCCTTGGGTTTCTGCAAGTGAAAGGACCATAGGGAGGCAGGACTGTCACCATGGTAGAAATTCGGGTCCTTCTTTAGGGTCTCAGATTCCCTGTTGCAGCTGTCTCAAGTCTGCAGCACTGGCCTGGAAATTGGGTGGTAAATAGACTTGAGTGGGACTTCCAGCACACTCTGCCTCCAGGCATGCTGGGGATATGAGGGGTCTTCCTGGAAGAGTAGAGTCAGCAGCAAGCCAGGGCCAAAATAACATCCAGAGCAACACAGGCGGGCCTGAGTTGGTTGGGTTGGCCAAGTCATGAGAGCCAGGTCTTGGTTTTTTTGGGACAGTGGTGATTACCACCCCACCTCATGACTGAAGCCACAAGATTGTAGTCCCCTGAGCAAAATGTACCTTCTTATTCAGCTCCCAGACGGTTTTCCTTGCACTGCTGAAGGAAGAGGAAACATATGGAGTATTCAAATACCACTGTGAAGATCCCGTCCATCGCTTGTGCCACCGCATGGGTTAGATCGCCCAAAGCAAGCAAGGGCTCCAGTCCAGCAAGCCAGCAGCTCTTCATGCAGTAGACATGTCCAAAGAGCCTGAACCTTGGCAGATCATACAACACGGGGGCTGCAAGCCCCGGAGCCTCCCTAGAAACCACCCCATGTGGAGCGCAGGGCTCTGCCAAATGGAGAGGACTCGGCAGCTGCAGCACCAGGGCAAACAGTTCACTGGAGCCGTCCAACAGAGCCTCTGGCTTCTCCTTCTGCCCATGGCATAGCCCTGCTGAGATCCGCCTCACCGGCAGCGGGCTGCACCCACCAGCATCAGACCTTCCAGCCTGGAGCGTGCCCTGACCACGTGCCCCGTGCCACCCCGCACCGTGGCCCCACTGCCAGCTTTGCTCCAGCACTGGCTTGCAGGTAGGGTTTCAAGACCTCCTCCTGCAGACGGATTTGTTTGTGCAAGCCGAGTTGCTCAACAGGATATTAGCTGCCTGGGTGGCAGACACCCAGCACACAAACCTCCGCCTAAGGATTGATGCGCTGCGGGCATGGGGCTGGCAGCACGTAGCTGCCAGTCCCACTCCCCCGGGGCTGTGCAAACCCTCCACCAGCCCCCCAACCCTTCTTGGCACGTGAAGGGCACTCATCTTCCCCAGGACATGAAAGGACCAATTCAAAGTTGTACTGAATGTGTTCCCACATTGCTGCCCAGGGAAAGGGCCAAAACGCCTGTGCAGCTGAGGCCCTCAGACTCGTTGCACCAGTGGCAGCTGCAGAGCAGCCTGTGAGGTGGATGCAGGAGGCAGGCAGAGTGTGGCCAGCAGTGGAGCTCCGAAATCCCAGCTCTTCCCAGCCCTTCCCAGCACATTGGAGGGAATGTGGGAGCCCCGGCCGGAGGTGAGGGGCGGCTGATGAACGAGGTGATAACACCTCAGCAGATGGCTCCAAAGGCTGTGCCGCACTTGGGGGGCGTAGACAAAACACAGAGGTGAAGCCCAGATGTTTAACTTCAGCATCTGGATGTGATTCCTAAACAGAGACGCTCACATCTGACCATTCTGCCTGAAAATAAATGGTTTGTTTGACCTTCCCCATAGCCCGCCCCGATATTTTCTGGGTCTCTCCTAAACACACGGCAGCTGCTCCCTCCTTGCCGGGACCAGCCGCGTGTCAGACGAGCGCTGCAGGCATTGGTGCGGGCACGGTGGCAGCTGTGGGTGCCTGGGACACGACATCAGAGGATGCGGGGCAGGGCACAGCTCAGAGCCCAGAGGGAAGAAAGCCCAGCAGGGTGGAAAACATCCTTCGGCATTGCACCCGCCCTGTTTTGAGCTCCCGCTCAGCACATTTTAGAGCAGGACCAAATCCGGGTGCCCACCCTGCCCAAGAGCCTGGCTCATAGCCTCCACCTGCCAGGTGTCTGCTCCTGCCCAAAAATCCTGTGGGAATCGGGGGTGATGGGACTATGGAGAGGGACTGATCTGCAGCCTTGTCCTACCTTCAGCCCACGCAAATCCCCACCTGAGACCCACCAGAGCAGCCTGGGTGTCTGAGCTCACCCAGGCACCCTGGGACCCGGCAGAACCCGGGTCTCATTTCACAGCAGTAGCATCCCATCACCAGCAGCAGGGACTGGCAGCAGGTGGTTTCTAAGCCAAGAAGGGACAAACCTGCTCGACGCCTTGGGAGCACTGGAAGAGTCTGCTCGGGGAGCCAGGTCCCCAGGACATGTTGAAGCCAGGCAGTCCCTTTCAGAGAAGACAGCTGATCTTTGATCAGAGACACCACACACCAGAGAATCCACCACACTCCTAGTAAGTGGAAATTGTAGGCGTTGGGTGGTGTTGAAGCTGACAATGAAGACAGTGATTAGTGATGATGGGCAGGATCAATTAAGGCTAATCCGCCTAATGGACAAGTCTAAGGGTAGTGTGTGACTGATGGTGACAAGCGATGGGAGCTGGAGGAGGCCACAGTGACCACAGAGATGTAAGACAATGCTGGTGGCAGACAGAGCAAACAAGTGGTGACACAGTAATCTGTTACTCGGGTTATTTGTAATCCTGCCGACACATCTGGCACCGAGCGTGCCACAGTCCTGCACTTCTGAAGGATCAAAACAGTCAGCACTGACGGCGAGACCTCTCCATGGCTTCCCGTGAGCCACGTGGGATGCAAAGGAGTGGTGGCACAGTCTGGTGTGGCACATCAACAGCTGCTATCTCAGTCCACTCCAGCCCGGCTCCGCCAGCGCCCTCCGACTCAGCAAGTGGAGGGGAGAGCTGGCAGAGCCGTGTGGGAGACATCGGACCCTGCCAGCGCCACGGGACAAGGAGCCTGAGGCCCTGCTGAGGCCCGGCAACTGGCTGCCCGCCACCAGCCACCCGCCCTGGCACAGCCCCTGCGCCAGCTGGTCCCTTGCGGCAGGAGCAGCCCCATGCCAGCAGTACACAGCTGCACGAGCTGCTGGCTGGGGTAGCTGGCCAAGAGCAATGAGCCAGTGCAGCCAGGGTGCCGGGGCGGCCAGCCCGCAGGGCTATGGGTGCACTGGGTGCTCCATGGCCACTCGTAGCCCAGCCCGGCCCCGGGCACGCTGCTGGCATCCCTGTCCCCTCCTGCACTGCCTTGAAGCATCAGGCACTGGCAGGAAGGAGGGACAGGGATGCCCCAGGCAGCAGAAACACTGGTGCGTCCCAGCACCGGGTCAGGCAGTGCATGAAAGCCAGGCTGGCCCTTGGGGACCAGGGCAATACTTCACACAGGTGAAAAGAAAAGGGCAAAACATGTCAGCTCACCACGATAAAAGCAGTCACACAAAGCAGGCACCGTTCACAGAGCAATATGTTAACTGTCATCGAGCCTGGCAGCATGACAAGGGCCAACACCTCATGCCCATCAGATTTATTCTCTGCCCGAGGTTAAAGCAGGGCTCTGGTCCAACGAAGCCGGTGCAGATCAGCCAAAAGCCACCCAAGTATGACCACAGAGTTACTAGCACTGGTAGGGTGCAAGCAAGCTCCAGGACTGCTGCTAAAGGCTGAAGCTCTGCAACCCAAGAACTGCTCACCAAGTCTGCCAGTTTGGGGTTAGGAAGGCTGGTTTTGAGGCATCTCCCCAGGATGGGTCCCCTCCCACTGGGAGCAGGACGAGAGCTCTGCTCGCACCAAGACACACTCTCCAGCACCCAGCACCTTTACTCGGGGTCCTCCCCAGCCACGGTGGTACCCAAATTCCTCTCTAGCAGGGCTGCCCTGCCTGCACTGCAGCAGACCGCGGTGCAGCTGCATCCACCAGACACTGTCCTCGGTGTTTGCTTCTCCAAGACGATCCGGGAGACACGGCTGACAGAGGTGGGAGTACTCTGATGTTCCCATGAGGACGTGGCTGCAGCCCAAGTCCTAAGAGCTCACAGGCAGCATGGTAGCAGCCGGGGACTTGGAAAGGAGGCCAGCGGTGGTGGTGCAAGCCCAGAGCTGACCTGGCAGCCCATGCCACGGTCCTGGCAGGAAGCGCCATTGAAGGATGAGGGCACCAGTGGCACCTGCAGCCTCCATAGCACGCTGTCCAGAGGAGCCCGAGGTCCCCTAGACCCACATCTCCGCAGGCTCAGGATGCTCTCCACCAATGAAGCTGGGGACGGGCAGCGTGGCGCAGCAGCACAGCGCTGCTCCCAACCGGAGCAGGCATTTTCAGAGGGACAGGCCCCAGCACGAGGGTACGGCGGGGCGCTCCCTGCTCTCACCCCCCGCACACTGATCTTATCACCAGCCTCGAGACTCAGATGCATTTTTGTCTCGATTTTGAATTTGGTCTGGTTTTAATTTGGGGGGATGATGCCATATCTAGCGCCACAGCCCTTGATTAGCACGCACACCGGCACACACGCACACACAACATTGCCAGACTCAATCACACATGTTTCTCAAGACCTCTTGGAAATCTTTGGATTCAGACCAACTTTTCTTTTCTTACATGCGTTTGTTGTAGTCCGATATTTATAGTTTACTTAAAATAAATGGCTCCTTATGTTTCCCGCTTCCTGCTCCTGAGGGGAGGGTCTCGTGGGGTTGCTGTCTGTCTTCTTCTTTCTTTCCTCAACCTTTTGTTATTTTTTTCCTCTTCCATAAACATTTTTTGAGCAGATCCTACATTTGCCAGACGCTGCTGAGCCTCGTCCCAGGTTCTTTCAGTGGTTCTGGTGAGTGAGACACTGGTTCAGATTGAAGCAGACAACATGGTGCACCAGCGGGGCAGCTGTGCCACGGGCTTCACGGAGCAAAATCCTGGAGGAGGAGGAGGATGAAGATGAGGAGGAGGAGGCAGGGTGGTCTCCGGGACATGGGAGCCAAGCACGGATCCAGGCTATGATGCAGGCTCGCTCGCTTGCAGCACTGGGATGTGAGGATACAGCACCCAGACTCGTGGCTGCGGCAGGGGAGGGAAGGGGTGGCAAGAGTCCCCATGCCCACTCTCGCTTGCCCCGCTTGGGTTATGAGCATGGGGCTCCCACATGCAACCCCCCACTCCAGGAGGGACCCTCTCCCCAGACCAGGGTGCGGTGCCAGGTGGTGGAGCCTCATGCTCCCACCCAGGCCAGCTCCAAGCAGGCTGCTCCCACGCTGCTCCAGTCAAGGTCTGAGTCTCTCCAAGGACAGAGATTCCTAGCCCTCTCCAGGCCTCTATTCCAGTATTTGAGCACCCTCACGGTGGCCTCATGATTGTCCTGGCATTTACAGGGAATTTCCCTTGTTCTAGCTCCTGCTGCTGCCTCTCACTGTCTCTCTGTGCAGCTTCGAGAAGTCCCGTCTGCATCTTCCCTGCACCCTCCCATTTGGTCTTGGACCAAATGTGCCCTACAGCAAAGGGAGCACGAGTCCTCGACGGAGGATGGAAACCTCCTGGGGACCTCAGCCGCTTGGCAAGGGCAGGTCTGGCAGAGCCAGAGAGGGGGACCCAGGAGACCCCCTGGGTGAGGAGCAATCGCAAGACAGCTCCCTGTTGCCTTGCAGCATCTCAGGGCACAAGATGCAGGGAGGTCGCTAGAGCATCCCTGCAGACAGCGGGAGGACGGAGGGATTAAACCAATGTTTGCATGGCCTTTCCCACCCAGCAGCCTCTTGGCAGCTCTCTCCATCGCTGGGGCCAATGAGCCCCATTTGTTTTGGAAGAGCCGTTTGTTTTCTAACCCTCTGCTGTGAAGGGAACATTTTCATTGCAAAAATTATTCTCCCTTCTTGTTTCAGGCCCTGGGGCTCCATTTGGCCCTGTCTCCCCAGGGGTAGCCCACCTGCACAAGCTCACACCCAGCCCATCTTGTAGTATGTGAGTAGGATCCCATACTCTCCGTTTACATACTGGCCTGCACACTGTATGTCCAGACACATGTGTGCAGGCTCAAACACTGCCACCCACACACACGCGTGCAGGCTCACAAGCGTGCAAGCTCACACACTGCACCTTGCACACATTTGTGCAAGCTCACACACTGCACCTTTGCAGGCAGCTACCATCGCCCCGGGACGACAGCCTGGGGACCCTTCTCCCCTGCTCCGAAGCACCACCTTGGTGCATGGAGGAGCCCGGGCAAGCTGGAGGAGAGCTGGTCACACACCAGTCCCCCTCTCAGCCTGCTAGGTGGCCCAAGTATGATGCCAGGCAGGACTGACTCTACAGTGGCTTTATGGGTGGCCAGCACTGCTCCGACCGCAGGCAGGGCTGTGCGGACAGCAGGGCTGAGCAACCTCGGGGAGAGGCTGAAGCCTCTCTCCACCCCAGAGGGTGCACGGCACCCACCACCCTCGCCCAAGCAGCAGCAACCCACTGCCTCCCCAGCTCCTGGGAAACACCCTGAGGAAAAACCAGAATCATAGAATCATAGAATCATAGAATCATAGAATGGTTTGGGTTGGAAGGGCCCTTTCAAGGTCATCTAGTCCAACTCCCCTGCAATGAGCAGGGACATCTTCAACTAGATCACGTCGCTCAGAGCCCCGTCCAACCTGACCTTGAACACTTCCAGGGATGGGGCATCTACCACCCCTCTGGGCAACCTGTGCCAGTGTTTCACCACCCTCATCGTAAAGAATTATTCCTTATATCTAGTCTGAATCTCCCCTCTTTTAGTTTAAAACCATTACCCCTTGTCCTATCGCTATGGGCCCTACTACAAAGTCTGTCCCCATCTTTCTTATAAGCCCCCTTTAAGTAGTGAAAGGCTGCGATAAGGTCTCCTCAGAGCCTTCTCTTCTCCAGGCTGAACAACCCAAACTCAGCCCCACAGGCACGCCGTCCCATCAGGAAGCGTTCCCAGCTGACGGCACCACACAGCCTGCGCTGTTTCCATACGGTACTTTGACCTCAGTTGCTTTTTTCCTTTTCTTTTGTCTTTCTTTTCTCTCTTTTCTTTCCTTTCCTTCTTTTCTTTTCTCTTTTTCTTTTTTTCTTTTTTTAATTATTTTTTTCCTTTTCTTTTTCTTGCTTTTTTCCTTTTCTTTTTTCTTTTTTTTATTTTTCCTTTTTTCTTTTCCTTTTTCCTTTTCTTTTTTCTCTCCTTTTTCTTTCCTTTCTCTCCCTCCTCTCTGCTCCAGCTGCACACAATCCATGCAAAGAGCATTTGACTTTCACACACCCGTTAATCATTTGCCAGCTCGGCTTGCAAGCGGGGCCGCAGCACATGAGCGCAGCAGCACCATAAGGCTGGGGTGGGGGTTAGGACTGGGGGGGGGACAGCAACCCAAGCCTGAGCCCCTGGTGCCTCACAGTACTGGAGGCGGTGGGGTGGGGGTCCCATTGCTGGGAAACACTGGCGGATGCCCCTGCTGTAATGAGCAAAAACCCTCCGCAAAAATGCTCCTGCAGATAGCATTACAATGGGCTGAATTAAACCGCCTCCTCAAAATGCTCTCCGCTGGGAGCGGGGCCACCAGCAGCCACTGCCTTGGCAGTGCTGCCTAACTAGCACCCAGCAGGCAGCTCTGCCCACCCTGCCTCTGCTCAGGGCCGGCTCCCCACCCCGGCACGGCCCCGGCTCACTGCTGAAAATCTTCAAATCTCTACGGATAAAATGTCCTCAGAGAAAAGATTAACCTGGGCGAGGGGTGGCCTCAGCTCCGGCACTAGAAGATAAATTGGGCTCTCGGGTGCGAAGTGACACAAGGCTGAGGGTCCTCCCTGCCCAGCTTATACTAGAGCAGGCAGGAGGCCCTGGGGATGGACAGCCATCAAAGCGTGCAAGAGGAGCAACTTCAGACAGCAAACTCCAACCAAGAGAGGAGCACAGCAAGGGCCAAGCAATATTTTCTAGAGTGTTTCTGGTCAGAGGTCCTGGGGTTCACAATGGAGGAGGGCAGCATGGCACCCGGATGGCTGTGGAGAGCAAATCCCAAGCCCCACGGCAAACCAGCTCCAGCAGCTGCAGGATTTACACCCAGGAGCTCAAACAAGCATTCAAGTCCCTTTCTCCTGGTCTTCATCGAGCCCCTGGTCTTTGCCCAGCCCCAACCCTGCTCCCATTAGCACACCCAGCCTCGGCAGGGGGCCCTGGGGTGGGATGATGCCATCATCCCACAGCAAGAAACAGGACCCAGAGAGCCAAAAGGCCCTGAGCCCCCCAGGCTGCTCGCAGCAGGCTGAAGACCACATCTCCCAGGTGTGAGCACGAACTCCTTGGCCATCCTCCATGCCCCTGGAGGCCTCGCACAGCCTGGAGTCAGCGAGGGGCTTTGCTCCCCCCAGGAAACCAAGACCCAGCACAGGACAGGATCTGGGAGTCTCACGGGAGTGGAGAGCGGGGCCACAGGAGCCAGCTCACAAATGAACTCCCCAGAACCCCGAGCCACCATGCAGTGGGAGGGTCCCATGGGGGCACCAAGGCTGGCCATGCTCTCCCGTGACATGCTGACAGCTCTCCAGCCGCTGGGAGAGCAGTTGATGTCAACTGGAGCAAAGCAACACCCCACAGAGCTGCGGGGTCAACATAATCTCTGGCTTTCCCGGGCAGCCTCGCAGAGACACCGCTGAGAGTGGCCACAGTCACCCTTGCATCCTGGGAGGTGTCCCCCACCTGTGGACCATGGCACCCCCACTGCAGCCCCAGGGATGGGCACGACGCTGCCTGCTCCCCTGGGACTCCGACCCTCCCTGACTTCGACAGCTCCCAGCTCTTTTTCTCCTGGCACAAGGAGTCTTCAGAAACGGTCCAGGGCATCCAGTTTGGAGGGGAGCTACAGCCAAGCGCCTCGGGCAGGCCACGAGGATGCTGAAGCATTTCGGAGCGCAGGGGCAGGCCAGCAGGACCTGGCAGGCGATGAGACGGGAGGACAATACAACAGCCCGTTTGTGCTCCCGGCTCCCGGCCCCCCTGGCCCTGCCCCATGCCATAGTAAGGCCGGTATTCATGAATTAATTGATGTAATTAAAGTGTGGCATGACTTTGCCATGGCCTCTGAAGGCGGTGGCAGCGGGCCAGGGTCTGCGGGTGGAGGAGGAGCCCCTCGCGTGCTATTCTCCCTATAGAAAAAGGGCAGATCTTGGGCAGATCCAAGGCATGAAATTGGTATAAAGAGATTGTCAGGGAAGCGTAACAGTGCCGGTATTGCCGCCATCAGCAGCTGCAGGGTGATAATTCATCCTGGCAAGTTGCTGCATCCCATCCCACTGCAGCAGCACCTCTGGCAGGAGGTGCCAGACCTGACACCGAGCAGTGTCTGGGGATGTGCCAACCCAGCTGGGCTCCATGGTTCCTCTGCTCCGGTTCTGCACCACGGCTCCTGAGCATAGACAGGGCTTGGACATGGGGCTGGGGGCTGCACTGGCAGGTTGGGGTCCCCTCGCATCACCCTGGAGCACGCACTACAGGACAGGAATGTCTCCAGCCTTTCCCCTTCCCCTGCCCCAGCTCTCAGAGGCGGCGCATGCAAGCAGTGACAGCAGCAATATCCTGACACTGAGAGCACACAGGGTGAGCGAACAGAGCCTGGCCCTCATTTCTGACCGCTTGCCCGGGTGGGAATAATTTTCCCGCTGGGGTTCCTGTGTCAGAGGGCTGCTGAGCCTGGGGCTAACCGCAGCACGCCAGCTGGAGCCCTCCCAGCTCACTGCCGGCCTGGCAAAGCTGTAAGCAAACCCCCTGGTGCTTTCAGCAGCCAGGGGAGAATGGAGCAGCACAGCCTGGGTGGAGCAGGATCCCACGAGGGGCTCTGTGGCGAGCTGGTGACAGGGGACGCCTTGTTGTTAATGAGGTGCAGAAGAGGATGCAGACATCCGCCCCCTCGCCTCCCCAAGGGCACGGGCTCCGCAGCTGCCCCAGCAGCTTTCCCCGAGTGTTGGAGCAGCGGCAGGCCGACCCCGGTGCTCCTCCACATCTCCCTATCCAAGCACCGAGCATGTCCATGCCCGCCGGAGGAGATGCGGGGTGCAGGTTGGGGTGCTGGGCCACAGGCAACCAGTCTGACCCTGCTAGCACCGGGGTCTGGTTACTGCAGGATGGAGGAGTCCATCGCCATCCCTACAGCACAGTGACAGCATCAGGCCCGACCCCTGTCCCCTGCCAGGACCCCCACAGCTCCTGGCACTGCTCCTCCATCTGCCCTTCTCGGCACGGCCCAGGTAACAGCCCGACCTCCTGGCCAGGAGGAAGGACAAACCAGGAAGCTGGAAGACGAACGGCTCTGGTGTAAGCATCTCCCCAGGGTCTCCATCCCAGCACCACCGCACCTCCCGTGGCCTCAGGCAGTGGGCTGCACTTTGGTTTCCCCTGGGAAAGGGAGAAATGAGCCATGTGCTGACTTACTTCAGACAGCCATAGAGGGGTGATGGTTGTCCCCGTGCCAGAGTGGCATCTCCAGCCAGGCAATCCATCCCATGTGGGCCCTGGGATGGCAGAGCATGATCACGGAGCAGGCAGGGCATCCACACGGCTGCAGCCGCTGGGCTCACTGGGCTGGGGACGAACTGGGAGGGCAGCACCTCCAGGGACCCTCCCAGCCCCTCATCCGGAGCAGCAGGAGCCACTGGGTTCCCACCACCGCTCCACCAGTGTGGAGCAGGAGGGAGAGCAGACGTGAGATCAAGCTCCGGAACAGCCACTGGAAACCCAAACAGAGCAATCCAGCTGCGCCACAGAGAGCTGGGGCTCTCCCCATCCCTCCTTTCCAAACCCAGGGGCCACTTCTCCTGTGAGCCACCGCCAAAGGCATGCACCGGCTCCTCTGCCTGCAGAAACCACAGCTCCCACGCCTTGCGCGCTCCATCCTCTCGCGGTCGCTCGCCAGACACTGCGGCTTGGCCTGTGCCCCGCAGACTCGGTGCAAGTGCGCCTGTGGCCCAGGGTAAACAAACAGCCTTTCCTCCAGGGCTGTTGCCTCTTGCCACAGCAGCCGCCTTCAGCTGGCCCGGCTGTGCCGGCAACACGGTTGAGAGGTTTAGCAAGGTCCACCCCTGTGGTCGCTGTGGGCTCGGCTGCCGGCGCTGCCTGCCACCACGGCTGGCGGAAAGCAGGACTGAAACAACAAACAAACAAGAAACATGCACGGCTTGGCTAGGCCTGCACATTGGAAACAGAGATAAGCTGCTCCGAAAGCCGAATCCCAGCGAGGCAGTGGAGCGGGGAGGAGAGGGCGGCGGAGCTGCCACGTGCTGGCCAGGGAGCAGACAGCCCTGGCAGATGCCAACTCCCACCTCTGGGTGCTGGGGAGGGTAAGCACCCCGAGGTGCGAGCAGGACTGCCCAGCCACACTGCAGCTGCTAGCTCTGCCGTACAGCACCCAGCTCCAGCCGTAGGATGGAGGGAGATCAGGCTGGGCGGGAGAGCACAGTCCTGTCCCCTTGCACTGCAGCCAGCCCTGCCAGAGGCCACGTGGCCGAGTGCACGTGGTGACGGTGGTGAAACGAAGGGCAGTAAATCATTAAGCTGCTGTGGCTGTGCTGTTAAGACCCCGTGCTGGAAGCCCCCAGGCACCTCAACCTGCCTGCAACTACACGAGGGCTGAAGTCAGGGTCTCCACACCTGGCTCACTGCCCTGAGGGTGAGGCAAACAGATGGTCTTTGCCCACAGAGCAAGGACCCTTGTGCTCTGCCCTGGCAGGAGCAGCAGCCTCGCTCCTTGGGCTCATTATATTTTTCTAAACAACCAGTCTTGCAAGTGCAGTTTGGAGCAGAGCGTCTGCTGTGAAACTGGGACTGGGTTATTTCCGCAGCCCTGATTCTTTGGAAACTGCTGAAGCAGGCGAGAGAATAGTTCACGGTCCCCTCGAACGCACCCGACCTCCCTGGAGGAGCTGGCTGACTTAGTGGTTTGAGCAGGAGAAGACTTGTGCTTTATTCCCAGCTCTGCCACTGACTCACTGGGTGGCTTTGAGTGAATCACTTCCCTCCGCGTGTGTTTTCAGCTGGGAAGTGCCAGCTGGGGCAGCTGCTGCTCCCCAGGCACCAAGCGGACATACCTGGCTGTCTGCAGGATGGGCAGCAAAGGCAAAACGTGGTGGAGAAGGGCAGCGCTCGGCTCCATCAGGACCAGCCTCTTCCCTGAGGACCAGGTCATCCCCATTAACAGGCACAAGGTGAAGCAGGCTGACACCCCGAGCTGTACCCAGCCCGCCTGAAGGCTGCAGGCAGAGCGGGGACAACACCGCCTCTGCCACCAAGGTGGTTTTCTTCCTCCCTCCCCTGTGCCCCCTCCACCATCCCCACATCCTTGGAGCCTGTCTTTGCCTCGGACAGCCTCACATGCTCCATCAGTCCAGGGCAGATGGGGCTCCCATACCCTCTCCCCAGTGCCATGTGCCTGGTCGGAAAGATCCAGGTCAGACCCAGCAGTGGTATCCCCAGGATTTCAGACGCTTTGGGAAAAAGAGGCTTGTTGCTACAAATAAAACTTTAAATGTTTTGGACCATCATGATGACTCAGTGCTGTTAATGCTGTGCAAGCTCTACATCTTCTGGGCTTGCACTAGTACAGATGCACACCAGTCGGGGGGCTGCACCCACAGGCCTGCGAGGTGTTGCTCTCGTGTCCATTGTGGCACTGGGCTGGGCAATTGCAGCCATCAGGCATTTGGGGTAGGGATCACCAGGTCCTGGAAGAGCTTCCAGAAGAGTTACAAGGAGATGAAGTGAAGGTAAGAAATGCAGAAACTGGTGGGGAACATGGACCGGTGTCCCACGCCAGACATCCGCGGGAGGTCGGGAGGTGGAGTAGGCAGCATTGTGGTTGTTTGGAGAATAACAAGGGTCAGTCCGAGAACGTGAATCCCCCGATGATATTGGCCCACGGTTTCCTTCCACATGGCATTACCCAGGGACATGAGGTTCTCTGCATTTAACCAAAGAGAAAATTGTGGCAGTGAGAGGCAAGTCAGCTACAGAGGTCAGCAACGGTGTGAACTCGGAGAGCAAGCTCGGGGCACCCTGCCCAGCACCTCCACCACGCACAGCCTTCCCACAAGGGCACCGTTCCCCTCTGCAGGGCATGTGGGTGCCCCGGGCGTGCAGCCAGGAGCCTTTCCCTCCACGGCACAGGATGAACAGCCACAGAGACAGAGAGAGGAAAAATACATGCATCAGAACACAGACATCTTCCACAGCTAATGCAGCTCCTGGGGTCCCAGGGGAGAAACAGAGACAGGAAGGGATTTGCCAAAGGGAACACGCAGTGGTCCCCAGCAGCCAGCTTTGTCCCCGGGGCTGCGGAGGTTTGAGATCAGCTCTCCTCTGCCACAGACCGTGGTGTGGCCCTGGGCACATCAGTCCCAGTGCCCATGAGGGCACTCCCCAGGGAGCCCCCAGGAATGCTTCCGCAGACCGTGGCAGCTGAGCTCTCTGCCGGCGAGTCTGCGGGCAGCTCCCGGCACAGCCGGGTCACAGCAGAGCCAGGTGAAGGCATGAGGGCTCCTCCTGGGGCTCCACGGGCCTCCCCTGCCACCTTCAGCAGATCCACTCCTGAAGCCTCATCACTTTGTTCCCCTCCACTGCCCAACTGGCTCCAGGCAAGGCAGGGCTGCATGTGTTTTGGGCAGGCAGCACTGCCTGCCTGCCTGCAGCCGGCCCCAGACAGGGGAAGAGCACCCTCTGCCGCTGCTCCGGCAGGCGCTGCTGCAAATCCAGCACCCAGCTCCCAGCCTGGAAAATGAAAATTCAAGGCCCCAGCTTGTCACCGGTTTAATAGGCACAGCAAAAGGAAGTTTATAAATCCGGTTTGCTCCTCTAAATGGATTTGCATTTGGCATCTCTTTCAACAAGGGCAATGAAAACAGACTTTGATATCATATGCTATCATTTTACTAATAAAAACAGACCACAGTTGCCAAATACATCTGAGCACCTCAAAAGTGCTCTTTGAATTAAAGAGACATTGCCAAATTTAAAGTGCATGTTCTTAGTTTAGAAACTAGACTGCATCAATTACACACGAGTATACCAGCAGAGATGAAGGATGCAGACTGAGTACACCCGGTATGCTCCTACACACATCTATATGTGCACACAGCTGCTTGCATATATACGTTTGGCCTCTGCTTTGCTTCTTCAGCGGTAGCATCCCTGGGCGCAGAGCAGACGTCCCGGGCCCGCTCCCTCGCGCACACCTGCCTGGGAGAGCCAGGCTCCCACAGGAACCGGGAAAGCAGCTCTGCAGGAAGCCGCAGCAGCGCGGCAGGCTCCCGGCAGCCAACACGGGCTGCAGCTGGCTGTGCACGGAGCAGCGTGCCTCACCAGGAGCCAGCGCCTTGCTGCCGCTCTCCCACGGCTGTGCGGCCTTCTGGGCTGCTCCCACCTGCAGAAAAACCTGGTGGGTGAGATCAGCTCGGGGATCGGCCTGCCACTGAGGTGAGTTCACAGCACAGAGCTGAGGGCCCTCGAGTTTCAATCAGAGGGGACCTGCACTCGGGTGGGAGCCAGCAGCTTTCCAGCCCTGTAGCATCTCCTCCAGCGTGGCTGCCTGCAGCAAGACACAAGTGAACGAGAGCAGCCCCCAGGCTGCTCTAGCCTGCACCAGCTGCCTGGTCCAGGGTTCAGCATGCCCGCAGGGTGGTTGATCAGAGTATGGGGGCCCTGCTTTTAGGGGAGAATGGGGGACCAGCAGCTGGGATGGTTACAAAGCCTGTCCCTGCAGATTTCTGTCTCTGAGTCACTGGCTGATGCTGGCTAACAATACAGGGAGTTATCAAAAAAGCAGTTGTCGAAAGGGATAAGTCTGATTGTTCTTGTCCCTGTCTGTCTAAACCTGTCTGCATACCTTCACGCCATGTTGACACAGTCCCCAAGGCTTGGAAAGGCTCCCACTTCCCAAAAGTCAGCAGTTCAGAGAGCTGCTTTGAAGAGTCCCAGCCTCTACTTAGCATGCAGGAGGATGCAAGGGGACCAGCCATCACTCCTGCTGGCCATGTCCCTTCGGGAGACGGGACATCTGTGCCGGCTCCCCTCTGGAGATGCCCAACTCTCTCCATCCTAGGGCTCCCAATCTCAGCTCCTCAGGAAAGGGCCTAAAATTGGGAGAGGTGAATCACCCCCTTCCTCATCCCTAGGGCAAAGCTCCTCAGGAATTTCTGTCATTGTCATTTTCCTAAAGGAAAATCCACTTGTGCCCAGCCGTGCTTCTCAGCTCTGTGACCTTTAAGACTGACTGTCTGCTGGGAAAGCAGGAAACAAACAGATTTGTTTGGTTCAGTTTGATCCGACGGGAAATATTTTTGGTTGTGGTCCTGATCCAAAGTGTTTCATCTCAGATCAGTTCCACATTAATCCGTAATTCCCTGGCAGGCTGTGCTGCCAGCAGCACTGTAGCTGGGATGCTGCTCCCTCCTGGGGCCCCGCTCCTGCACCAGAGTGGATCTCTGTGGCTGCTCTGACCAGCCCCGGCCAGGTGTGCTGTGAGGGTTGCAGGCAGCTCGGCAGGAGCGTTTTTCAGAGGTTGCAGGTCCCTGACTGTGAGTGCAGGTCTGTGACAGCCTCCCTCAGTGCCGTCCCCAAGCAGTTCAGTGCCCACATCTGCACGCTGGCTGAGAACTTGGCCTATAAAGCATCAGACAGGCCTTTGCAGCTCAGCGGGAGGCTCCTCTGAAGCAGCTCCTCACTGTCTTCTCTGCAACTTTTATTCGCTTCTCTCTGCCCTAGGACTGTCCCATTTCTTTCCAGCACTTGCCCCATCATCAGCGATTCTTGTCTTCTTGACACTGTACCCCTGCCCTGCTCATAATGCCGTGTGTAAGCACGGTGGGAACCCAAGCCCTGCGTGAACAGACAAAAAAACCTTTGCTGACTCTTGCTGCTGAGCTGGTCTCATCAGTGTAAGTCAGTTAATGTTTCAGGACACAGAGACGTGGGGGCAGAGGCCAGTGCTGTGGGTAGCAAAGTGAGGGCATCATGTCAGGGACGGCGGCAAACAGGGGCTGCAGACAACCAGTGGCTGTGTGTGCTTGTCCCATGCCGGCTCCCCCGGGCAAGCCTGGCTCCAGGCAGACGCACTCCCAGTGCAGGAGGTGTTGATGGAGCCGCGGGCCTGTGTGGAGGCCTGCTCACAGGCGGTTGTGTCTGAGACAGAGGAGGGTTGCTGCAACCAGGGGAGTGGCCACATGCAGGCAGAGAGCTCAGCCAGGAAGGCAGGGTCAGGTCCTGACATAGCATGAACTTGGGGTGCCACATGGCACAACTGTACTGTCCCTCTGCTTCAGCCCTGGTTGTCCTCAGCCCCAAGCAGAAAGGATTTGCAGAGCATAAGGATACCATCCTTCCCTTTGGCAGGATGCGCCTGCAGGTGTGTGTATGCAGAGAGCTGGTCTGCAGCAGGGTCAGCTCCAAGGGTGTCTCTGCCAGACATGCACGCAGCTCACTGTGCTCTGCCCTGAAATCGCAAGGGAGGACTCAAGCATCACTCACCTCATCTTGCCACTTGCTGCAGAAGTTTGTCCAGACACCAAAACATCCCAGCCAGCCTCAGTGGCTTTATCTGGAGAGTAGGAAAGAGCATCTCAGTGAAACTCTGTCCCATTAGTTACAATCTCTCTTCTACCTCTTACAGAGCAACTGCAGGTGATGTAGGAGCCAGCTAGTGCACGTCCTCAGATGGGAGGGAACAAAAGGCATGCTGAAGCTGAGGACAAGTCAAGACGGTGGCCTTGGGTGGAGCCACTGAAGAGCAAGGGTCCTGATGAGCACCATGAACCTCTGTGGTCCAGCACAGCCTAGAGCCCACAGCCGGGGCAGTGCTTTCAGAGGGAGGACATGTTTCCTCCAGCAGTACCTGCGAGTTACCTCAGCATCTCTGTTTCCCGCTGTCCTGCAAAATGGTTTTACAAATGGATAGTTCTCGGCCATGGGAGGCTAGTGTACACACGGCCTCCAAGAAAGAGATTCAGGTTGGTGCTGCAGAAAAATCTTACAGCATCTGGGTGTTTCAGCCTGCCCAGCTGAGATAACAGGCACATACTATCATCCCAAGCAGGCCAAGGCTCCCAGGAGCAGCATTACAAAGGCAAACGTTTGGCTGCTCGAGATTGTGCTCCATGGCCCCTAGGCACATCTTTGCTGTCTTGTTTGTTTCTAAAGCACTCCTGGTCTCTGAGCCAGTTCCTGCACAAGGGCACAAGACACACTGCTACACACTCAAACAGTTTATCACTTGAGTACCCAGTTCCCTGAGCTCACTTCCTGGTAAAAGACTCACTTCACTTCTCCTCCTTGACTCTCAAGACTGCCAGCCACACCAGGGGAGCATCACCTCACAGATATAGATCCCATGTGCCATCCCACCTCTGTACGGGCACATCCTCCCCTGCGAGGGGCAATTCTTACTTCACAGAATCACAGAATGGTTGAGGCTGGAAGGGACCTCTGGAGGTCACCTTGTCCAACCCCCTCAGGGTGGGCACTTGGGACGAGGGGCATCCACACGGAAAAGCACATGGCTCTAGGGCAAGGCTATTCTGACATGTCCACAGGCAACCACCACAAGACTCTGCTGACATGCTCACAAGCGACCGCATTACTGCTGCTTAACACATTACTGCCAGCTGCCATCCATGACCATGTGGGTGCTGCAAGCAGCAGCAAATGCATGGCGAGCTGCAGCCGTGAGTTGACTCCAGAAACAGCTGCATGACCGCAGCGCATGGAGCTGCTGTGCAGGGACTTGTGCCAGGAACTGCACAAGGAACCAGACAGCTCACAGACAGCGTCAGCGTAGCAGGAGCCATCTCCATCCCTGGCAGCATATCTGGTCTCTTGGCACCACAACACCAGGGAGGCTAGAGGATGTGAAGGATGGGGCAGAAGGGCAATGGATGGGTACAGAGGGTGGGAGAGGAACTGGGAAAAGGAGACAGGCAGTGTGACCAGCCACAACAGAAAACAAGGAGCCAGAAAGAGTATTCTTGGTAATCTAAAAATAAGGTCTTTCAGTTCTTCATCTTTGCCACCTCCGAGGGTTTCAGTGCTGAGGACTGAGAAGTATGAAATAGTCCAGAGAGACAGTAACTGTGCCTAAACTGCAGGACCCAGGAACACCTTTCAGCACCAGTATTTGGTGGGAATCAAGTCACACCACAGCTCCACAGCAGAATAACAACAACAGTCATCCCTCCCACTCTTGATGCCTAAGTAAGTAGGTCAAGGCAGCAGGAGCTGAGCAATCAGCATGCTGTCCTGGACTCACATACAGCCCTAAACAGCGATACACGCTGTGTTTAGCAAGACCTCAAGGTGCTGGGCAGACATTTGCAGAGCATCAGGAACATGGAGATGATGTGCTGAGGAGCTGTGCCAACTCACCTCCTTCAGGCTCAGTGGAGGTCACAGCCTGCCCAGTTGCTCATGGTTTCTTCATTCTGGCTCCCTTTTAAAATTTTTGCAGTTCTTTGTCTAGAAACACCTTTGCTGCTTTCAGCAGTTGTTGTTCTTCCTAACTCAACTGTAACTTGCTTTGTTTTGTTCTGTTTATCTTTCCAAGGACACTTTGCCTGGTTTTTCTTATCTCCCCTGTTCTTCTTAAAGAGCCTTGAATCACACCAGAGCAGCTACTCTGCTCACTGTTTTTGTGGTTCATAATATGTTGCTTGTGCTAACCATCACTCCCACCAGTTACCGACTGTTTGACCTGCCCTCTCCCTCGCTGAGTTTTGTGGGAAGGAAAGCTGGACACACAGCCTGGAAGGGAACTGTGACATGCTCTAATCCTGCAGATTAGGCATAATTTATTGATGTAGGGTGAAGAACCAAAGCATAGTACTGTGCTGCAGGGGTAGGCTGGCCTCCAACTTCTACTTTACTGCCACAAACAAAAATCCTAGGTAGCCAGGAAAGCCAAGCAGACCAAAAACTACTTGGGTCACCTCTCCCAGCATCTTCATCCTCCTGCTGGTTGGAGTCCAGTGGGAAGGACCTGTCTTGAGCAAGCCCACTCCACCAGGGCCAAGCATACCTCAGGCCGCTCTGCTCTGCTGTGACTCGCTTTGAAAGACTCCAGCACCTGGGAAAATGGCCTCACTTCTGTGTCCCCATTGTGTTCAGTGGGGCTTACTCCCTGTTGGCAGAAGCCCAAGACCAAAATCAAGTGTTTCTTAACCCAGTTTTCTCCCCTGGCTACCTGTGCATGCCTTAGCAAAGTTCTTTGAAACCCCAGCGCAGCAGGATCTGCAGTTTCAGGCCAGCTGCTGCAGATCAGCATCTGTCAGCTGGTTCCAATGGCACAGAACTAGTTTACACTAACAAAAGATCCCATCCAGGAACTGGGAAGCATTGTTCTCATTACCTCTGCAATGCTTTTGGTTGCAAGCTATCCCATAGGGAATGGTGGAGCTGGCTGTTTCAGCCTGGTTTCCAGTAGAAACAAAACTTAAGCAATCACACCATTTGTGTTTGTTCATCCATCCCCAACAGCTCAGGAACCCATTGGCAAGTTTCACCCAAATCTGACAGAGGGGTCATGAAGCTAACGGTCTGACTCGATTTGTGACATGAGGTCCCTCTCTCCTACTAATTGTATGGAAGGAACCCACACAGAAAGCTGCTGTGAGAGCTCAACTTCTATCAGACACCAAAAAACAGTACACAGAGCTTCCCCAAATGCCCTCCTAATGCAGAAGCTTTAAGCAGGACTCACACTTTCCAGGACACCAGAGGATCTACCAGACAAGACAGAGCCCTGGGAGAGGAGGTTTCCTTGAGCTGGCTGCTCAGACTTGCTGCCTCTGGTTTTGCACTGAGGCTGCCACCACCATAAAACAGAGAGGTTAACACTGAGAAACAGAATGACCAAGAATGACACTACCTGATGGAAAGAAGCAGCCCCCTGCCTTGGGAGACCAGCACCCAAAAATGCCAGGCAGCACCAACCACGCCCAGGCCTCAGAACAGCAGGAAGGGCCATGATTTTCTCACCCTTCCAGGCTGGTTTTAAAGATAATAGTGTCTTTTCTCCAGGCTTCACCAAACACTCGGAACAAAATCCAGGGGAAACAATTGATGCCAGTGACTGGTGTGCCCACTACAGTGCTTGAGCTGTTCATAGGAAGAAGCACAAAAATAATAAAAGTTCACTGTTTATCTAACACCGGCCAAGGGCAAAGTCAACAAACAGCCTTGGTATCTCTCAGGAGACACAAAGCTCTCAGCCCCAGCCTGCCCTAAACGGACACAGGATGCATTGACTTTGGCAGCGCTGACTGCTGCATGCTGTCATGTCAATAAACATCCCCATACAGATATCTGAAGGATGTGAATGGTCGTGGGACGTGGAGAGGAACAGTGTTTGCTATAAAGAGACAAGGGAGAGAGAAAAATCAGTCTTATAAATAATAACACTTCACTCTATGATATGCCTATGAATAAGGAAAAGTAGGAGCGCTGGTAGGGGAGGCTGTCCCAGATACTGCCTGGAAGACATGGTATTGCTTATACTGCTGTGCAGCTGTGTACAGCTAAGGAGGTGGTGGTGCTGATGATGTGCTCCCACCATCCTTCCTGCTGCTTTCCTGCATGCTTCCAGAAACACCTTTACCTTGCCACACAGTGTGGACCTCTCTGGTTACTCCTCTCCCAGAACACGGTCCCCATGTGCCAGTTTGCATGGAGAGGGATGCAGCTCTGTGCCAGGCTGTGGCTGGAGAGCTAAGCTGGGGCAGGGTTCCTCCAAGCCCATACCTCATCTCAGATCCAGCCCCTTTCCTACCTCACGGCCCATACACAAGTCATCAGCAAAACTACATTAGGCTGATACAGTAGCTTACACATGGCTCCTGGCGATGCTGTTACTGTGGGAAACCCACAAGCACGAAACTATGTCTCACAGTGCAAATTTCACTCACTGAGATGTGACTAGTCTAACACAATCCCTTCAGCTGCTTACTTTGAGAAGGGAAGCTTGTTTCCAACATCTTCAGAGAAAGAGGGCTGCCTGAAATGGAACCAAGAAGCAAACGAGCAGCCCAGGCAGCAGAGAAAAAAGCCAGGCCATCAGCCCTGAAATGCACACCACAGCATAAAACAGACGACAGCTTGTGAAGGTCCCTCTGAATAGCAGCTGTGCCCTCCAGTGTACCAACTGTTTGCCCCCAATCTGGTATCATCCACAAGCTCGCTGAAAGTGCACCCTAAGCCATTAAGAAAGACACTAAACATTATTGGTCCCAGTGCCAAAAAAGCACTGACTATCTCTGCCTTTTCCATGTCCTTTGTTTCTAGGTCCTCTGCCCCAGTAAGCAGCGAGCCCACACTTTTCTTAGCTTTCATTTTGCTGCTGGCATACTTGAAAGAGGCTCTTCTCGGTGTCTTTCACATCTGCTGGCTCCAGCACTGCTGAGCTTTGGCTTTCCTCACTCCATTCCTGAAAGCTCAGGCAATGTCTCAATGTCCACTTCAGGTAGCCTGGCCCTGCTTCCGCTGCCTGTTCAGGAGTCCCTTCTTGGGCTCCTCCCCGAAGCACCGTTCTTACATCAAGGAAGCTGGTCCCTGTCCAAGATGCTGCTATTTCAGTGGATCCAGGATGAAAAGGAAGGCAAAGTTGCAGCCCAGTCTATCCAGGGGGAATCAAGGGTGAAATTCCACCCTTCCCACAACATCTAAGCTGCACATACAGTACAGAACCATTTTAAGAGCAACAATGCCCCCTGCCTGTCCCCATCCCAGCACTCTCTTCCCATTCCTTTGAATTTTCTGGCTGCAACTCAGTTGATCTAGATCTGTCCCCTCTCTCATACCACAGCTAGGACATGCAACTCCACGTTTAGGGGCAATGGGGCTTTCAGGACTGGATTCTGTTTGTGTAGCGTAAGGGTGGCTTCACTGAAGTCTCTGCTGTTCAGCTGGAACCAGGGCTTGGACATGGACAAGTCAGGTCACATTCAGAGGCCCACATCCTCAGGAGCATCCAGAAACTCAGCTCATTCTGTTTTCAGTTTCATAATCCATACTGGTAACTTCATCTTGCCTTTCCTTTCAACTCCTTCACCTTTTCCAAACTCCCACTGTGCCAGAGAGAGAATATTGCCCAGATCTTCCCACTGACCTCACTAGGGTGCTCCGCATCTTCTTGCTCTCTAAGGGTAGCACCTTGTCTTGACTCACTGCTTTCTCCAAGTGGAGAGAACAAGCAAAGATGGAGGAGAGGCAAGTCATGGTGCCAAAGGAGGCCTGCTGGGCTGGAAAGGGACAGGCGTTTGTGGAGTGAGGTGATATCCTCTGAGCCATGACCTGGATCCCCACGGGGAGCTGGTTGCCTGAGTACCCTTGGCTGTGAAGAGGACTAGGAGAGCCTGTCCCTGGAGGAGATCGTTGTGACTCCACAGAGCAAGGCAGAAGAGCTGCCAAAACTACCCTCTGGAGAGAGGAGGGGCTGGGGTAGGATCACAGACATCCCTGACATAGAGGAAACCGGGTACTGGGAACCTGGAACAAGGGACTGAGAAGCACAGCAAGGGAAGAGTTTGGGGCAATGAGTCACAGACTGAACGCAAACACAAGAACAGGCTATCACGCGGTAACCAGTTACTGCGTGTCAGCATTACAGTCCATGTGCATTCGCTTAGTCCGTGCAAATAAGGTCATTTCAGCCAGCTTAGTGCAGTTCTGTCACGTTGGCTAACTTGAATTGACTTGCATGTGCCATGGATTAAGGGTGTGCACACAGATGCCCCTCACCATCAGCTGATGTACAGCAGCATATTCCTCTGTGATAACTTGTCCAATCTGTCCACGCCTCCAGCTTCATAAAAGCTTCATCAGTGGGACAGGGAAGCCTCAAGAAAAAGCACCTGGGGTATGGTAAGGTAGCTAAGGAGGTCACACAAACGAGGTTGCCAGTGGGGTTATGTTCAAGCACAAAGAGGACCCATCCCATGCCATTTCTGCCTTCCATCTTGGGCGTGCCTTCTCCAGGACCACAGCCTCCCATGTTCCTCTCCTAGGCTGGAGCCTACTAGGCTTGGAGATGGCTGCTTGACAGAACTGCCTCGTTAGGAAGTTTCGCAACAAGCTCCCTGTGACTGTACTAAGCGGCCTGCATCATCTGTTTTGACTTTGCTGGATTTGTCTGTGTTCAATATATTTCTCGCAAGGGTCCCAGTTCAGCCCTCATTGACGTCAATGGGAGTCGGTCCATTCCCTTCAGTGAGAGCGAGAGCTGTCCCTTGGTGCTTGTATCTCGGCTGTTTCATTTCAATGCCCAGCTCCGCACACCCTCCTACCTTTCCCATCCCTTCGACATGGCTGGCAGCTCTAGCCTGTCCCTTCTGGCCGACTAGCAGATCCTGTCCCGAACTCGCTCCTTGTTCCCTGACACTGTACCGCTCTCATTTGTTGTTCACCACATATCTCGATTTTCTGAGCACCTTCAGCATCATATTCCCTCAGCTTGACCCTCAGCAATGTTTCCATTTCTTAAACATAGACAAAGCAAGTTTTGTTGGTTGGCCTCTCCACCTGGGTGATATCCTCCTCCTACAGCATAGTCATCTACCTTGACAGCAAGGAAGGCTTCCACTTCAGTTAGTTTTATTTTTGCATTAGCTCCTCAACGACCAGTTCCCATCCTAAATTAGATCTCTGTGTGGGTGATTATCAAAGAGGAAGGCTGGACAGTCACAGGAGTCTGAGAATCTGGTTTCAACACCACGCTCTTTTAAGGATTCCCACTGAGATTTCAGATAAGCCATTTAAATTCTTTGCTCCCTTCTGTAAAACCGGGAATCATGGTCCCCTCTCTCCAGTGTTTTTTGATGGTGAGATGTCCTCACAGTACTTTTGACACCACTACTAAATCTCATGTGAGAACTTTACATCCCCAAGCCTTTCTGAGTTAGCACCATCACTGCTTCTAAAACACTTCAAAAATGGACAAAGATGCAAAATATCAGCTGATCACCCACTAGATAAACCTTTCATCACATCCATGGACTGCCAGAGAAGAGGCAGGACAACACACGCCACGCATGCATTGTTTTAAGCCTTTTCCTAGAGCACTCATTCCAACGATGCTGGGGAGAAGATCCTGCACCAGACAGCTCCATGGTGTGACTCAGTACAGCCTTGCTTATGTTCGCACGTTCATCCTGGAGCCAAACTGTCTGTCTGATTTACGTTATCCTAAGGAAGATCTTGAGTTAATGGCACTAAAGTTCTTCAGAGAAAACCCATCTCATGAAAGAAGGAAAAAGACAAGGAAAGAGGGAACAACGGGAACTCTTCTCCTTCCACGTCCCAGCTGGGCTTGGCTGGAGCTGGCTCCAGTTATGCTGGTGGACCCCAGTGCTGCGTGCACTTCTGAGGCTGCCACAATATCTCTCAGTGCCAGAGACGCACTTTCAGGCAAAGCAGGAAGCAGATGGGCTAAACGCTGCACCCCCACCTCCTTGGGGCAGGCACAATTTGAGAGAAGGGGATCATTTTTATCAATAACAGATATTCTGCTGGAAGGGGGTAGGCTTCCTGTGAGCTTCGGCAGCAAGGAGGGAATGGCAAAGCACTCAAACAGCAGTCAGCCACAGTTCCAGGGGAACGCTTTCAAGATAAGGTCTGTCCCACTGATACGCGGTCACAGAGAACTCAGCCTCAGGAGCAACTCTATATCCCACCGGATTTAGAGATGAGAAGGAGGAGACACAATGCTTCAAAGCTGATGGTGTCCAGGGTACCCCTGCACATCATCTCCCTGAAGATCTGCTGAGGCCCATTAACTCTGCCGCAGGGAAAGCCACTCTGACTAAAGCGCTCACACGAAGCTCCCATCTCGCAGGCAAGTCATGGGGAATGAACTGTCAAAGCCAAGGCCAGCCAGCATCGCAATCCCTCAGCGCTTCACCTGCACAGCACTGGTACCAGAGATGGGCAGGGGATGGGGACATGCAGTGACACTGCTGTCAGACTAAGGAGGAACTAGGGATGTCAGGAAGGGGAAGGAGGAGGGATGGAAAAGGTGAACATGGGCTGCCAGAGCCTTGCTCAGGTGGGACCTGGGCAGAAATGGCAGCAAATCCACTATTTACGAGGAGTAAAGTGTTACAGAGCACAGCTGGGCCTGGACTACCTTCACCGACACCACGGCCTGCCAAGCTCCTAATAAAACCCAATACAGGTTGACTTGGGTTCTCATGGTGCTCCAGAGCAGCAGCTTCCCCCTCCCCACCTGGGGCCCACATGCGCTGTGAAGCAAGCACTTCCCCAGCATCTCACCACATCCAGGGCCTCCAGGGCTTCCCCACCCACCTCCACAGACAAGCAGAGTAGCCCAGGAGCAGGTCCATGCCCTCACTGCTTAACATGCCCTCCGCAGCCCCACCTCACCACACATGCCTCCCCGCTCCAAGCGGGTATGGAGTACGCCCACGGTCTGTTGTTGTTGGTTTTGGCTCAGCAGTAGCAGGCTGCTTCCAGCAAGAGTGGTATGAATAATTGCCCAATTAACTGGAGGAACTTCCAGATGTGTGTTTGCTTTCATACCCATCCAGCCCCCCTCAATCCCACGTGCCTAATGCCGCGGAGAGCGGAGGGGGTGGGAGAGCCAAGGCTCTGCTAGCTCACGCAGCAGCATGGGCAGGGCTAGCCCGCTGCCTGGCTCAGCTCCCCTTTCCATCCCCACCTCCCTCCCGCTCTTTAAATGGGGAAATGGTCTTTTTTTAATGACCCCGGGGAGAAGGAAATTTGCCCTGACTGCCAGAGCTTGGTTACGCATGCCAAAAGCCGAGCAAGCAGAGAAGAAAACTGATCCCATGTTATGATTTTTATCAGGTGCACATACAGTGAACCCTCTTAAGACAGGTATTTTTTGCCATTTCCCCCCCTTTTTCTCATTGAATAATCTCACACTCAGCAGAGGTTTTATCATCAGCCAAACTGTTTTCACCCTGCGGGACACACTGAAGCATTTCAAGATTGTGGGTCTTCTCTGTTATCAGTGGGATCCAGCCCTAGCACTGCCACCCATCCACTTCACACTGTCTGAGAAAGGGGGGCTCTTTCTAGGATCCGGGTGGAGATTTGACCTGGGCACGGGGTGTCTGGAACTCGGTCAACAGAACAAGGCCAAAAGGTGGCTCAGACCCCACAGACAACATGAGCTTCCCACGATCCCTCGCTCACACAAAAAGTGCAAGGGGAGGCTTTCACCTCCTCTGATTATAGCACCCAGTTCGGCACCTGAATATCTAAGCTCCAGTGAGGAGAAACAGAAGCAGCTCCAGAGTGACCTGCTCCATCCAATAGTGCTTAAGACAAATGAGCCGATTCACTCATGGGAGGCTTCAGTCTCTCCCCACTGCACAGCACAGATGGAGCTTAAAGGACAAAATTACACCAGATGGCAAACTTCTAGACAGCTACTGTTTGGGGAAATGAATGCCATCCAAAACACGCGCTCTGCCCAACCACAGCATGAGTGAAGCAACTCCAGCTCAAGGCATTCTCCCAGACCAAAACCTCAGCCTTGGGACCCTTTGGACAGGATGTCCAGAAATAACAGCAGCTAGGGGTGATGACTCTGTTTGGAAGTGGCATTTAGCTTGGCATTGTGGGCATCACACGAATCCTTGTGTCATCCAGCTCCCAAGGTTTTATCTTGCAAACCTTCAGACAGCAACTAGCAGAGAGCACCTGGGACGTAACGCATCGACACAACCATAGCCAGAACATCTCCTTTAGCACCAGCACATGGATGCACATATGGCACTGTTGAAGCAGAAGGCTCATAAGACCTGCTTTTCACCCAGCAGCTGGCAAAGACTGAACCTGCAGAAAGAGGACAAACTGCCATGTGATCCTTCCCCATGGCGTACAGAGAGCCTGGCTCATTGCAGGCCAAGCAAATGCTCTCTCTAAGCAAGCAACTTCAGGGAAAGTGTGCTCCTGAAGCTGGCAAAATGGTTTGGACAATGCTCTGCTTCCCCATCCTTTGAATCGGGACAACTGGACACAGCAGACAGCCAAGATCCAAATACCTTTAAAAGATGAACAATGATGTTTTCCTGAGAGAAGCTCAACAGCCAACATTAACTTTTCAGTAATCAGCAAATAGCCCAGTGTCAAAACTAATTTTCCATGACGAATTTCCATACCACACATCGCAAGACGGGGGTATAAAGTCTCATTTCTCACAAGTCTCTCTTCAATCACTGGAAAAGTCACTGCTGCTGGGAATGACTTTCCCTTGCCCCCTAGATTGCTATTCAAATCCAGCCCACCTACGGCAATGACGATTCATTTGTCCCCTTCTCTGCACAGCACATTTCCAGGTCAATTACAGACGTGGCGAACTAAATGATCGGGTTGTTTGCTTCAGACAGAGCATGAACCTGGTTGCTAGAGAGCAGGTGACCTGCCGGAATGCCTTCCTTTAGGAGGAGTTATTCACGGCTCCTGTGCTTGATCTGCTGCACATGGGGCAGCTTGAGCAGGCTGGCATTTGTTCTTCCACAAAAGGAAGGCATTGGAGCCTGGGGAGGAAGGACGAGGTGCCAGATGTATGAGGAAGGCAGGGTCTGAGATCCTGGCCTGAGAGGTGAGACTGTACAGGACCAGAAGCAGTAAAGACGGGGAATTCGATAAATGCCCAAAGGGAGACAAAACTGTGTGTTTCCTAAGGACAACAAGGCCTTACATCTGTCCTGGGCACTGGTGTCTCAACCCGGTCTGACATCCATGGGGCAGGGGTGCTGAGCCTGCCCTCCCACAGTGTTGCTGTCAGAAGGCAGAGGAAGCTTTCGGGCTGTTCAGTATTTTGCAAGGGTGGAACAACTGCCTTCCCCTCTGCAGCTGTCGCCCTCCCCACCACCCCGCAGGGCTCTAAGTGGGCCATAAATGTTTTCAGCATGGCACTTTACCAAGCATACGCCATAAATTACAGTCCCGTGCCGATAATAAGTCAGGTAATAGCACCACTTTTTTGTCCTGCCAACTGCACAAAAGGTGGCAGAGGGGAGGGAGGAAGGCGGGGGGAGACGCCTATTAGCACCAGGCTGGATTTTACACGCGATGGAAAGTGTTTGTTCAGCTGAAAGTGAGAACGGTCCTTAACCCAAGAGCACACGCTAATGAAAACAGAGTGTGCAGAGGGGGTGAGGGGCACCGGCACAGAGTGGCAATTCATGCTCCGGTGCAGGTGCGATGGCTGCAAGGACCAGGCCTGGGTCAGAGCGCCCACTGAGCGTGCTTTTGCTCTGGCTCCATTTCACACCTTTTGGAAACACTAATTGCAGGCTCTGCTTTGCCCTAAGGGAGAACACAGACACGTCTGAGAGCACCCAGTGCCATGGATTTTGGTGCAAAGCCCACTTGACAGGCTGAGCTAGGGACCTGCCCTGGCCATTTGGCTGGGACAGCAAGGAACCCACTCCAGCTAGAGGCCCTCTGGGCACCACACCCTCTTCTCATCCTTCACCCAGGTGGGTTCAGCCAATTCTCAGGTCTCCAGAAAGCAAAGCCATGGGATCGCAGCCTGGTTTTGCACATGCTTGTCCAGCCACCTCTGCTGTGAACTCTGCAGGCCCCTCACTGCTCCCACTCCATCACGCGATGTGGTAAATGCACCCAAGACCCAGAGCCAGCTGCCCAGGCAGAGGCACAACGCTATGAGGGACATCACTGCCCGAAAAACCAGATCCTGCTTTGCTTGGTGAAAGCCAGTAAGTCCCCTGAAAAGAGAGAGTGCTGTGTTTGGGCTGGTGCAGAGGAGTATAGGGGGAAGGAAGGGACCAAGACAACGTAAAAGACAGCGCAGGGCATAAATCAAGCAACATTTAGTTATCCATCCATGCCTGTAGCATGTGACTCACCAACAGTCCCTGGAGCTTATGCAATACACCTGCACTTGAGAATAAACCAAACTCCTTCAAAATCACCCTCTCGGGAAAAGCCCTGGGAAAATAAGCCATTCTCTAAGACCCTGCAGGTCATCAGGCAGGCACTCCATGGGTGGAGGCAAACTGCCACATGCAAGATCCCTCTGCAACGAACTCTCTTCCAGCAGATAGTCAGGAGCTGGCAAGAGTGCCCCAAAGGTGCCCAACAGCCAGAGGGATCTCTGTGGACCTGACACTACCGGGTATCTAATGCAACAGCAGTACCTGCAGCCAAAGCCGGATGCTAACAGGCATACCTGATGCAATACGCTGAGACCGTACTACACATGTCACCACACAGCTATGTCTGGGTCCCCTCATGGAGGAGGGGGATTAAAGTCATCCAGAAGGGAGGCTGCCAATTCTCTCCTAACAAATCCCCTGTTCACGCCAAGAGGATCACCCAGTACCGAAAGCTATCCCTTCCCATGGCGTTCATGGTACAACAAGATGACCGCCTGCCCCTAGAAAGCAGGAGGTACCATAGCTGGTGAGAGGGAAGGGACAAAGAAACGGGGAAAGCTGGCTGCAACCCATCCAACCAAACAGAAAATGTAGCATCCGCAGAGCACTTCTTGGAGCCACAGAGAAACACATGGCCGCCTTCGCAACATTGCCCCTTTTAGTGTCATTAAAGCACCCACCAGCATTCTCCCAGTTTTGGCACCTTTGGCTTTAGCCTCACCCTCACTGCCAGGAGGAACATCAGCACCTCATCCAGAGGGGGGGAACCAGGTCTGGCTGCTGCAGGTGGAAGAGAAGATGATCCACACCACTGGGCAAACCTCCCATTAAGATGCTGGCACGTGATATGAAAAGGCTTTGCTTAATTATCCCATGGTAATTCCCAGTTTTACCCACAGGAGGTCACACTTTGCCAGGCTTATCAGCTTTCCACGCAAGCAGCCCTGCACAAACAGCATTGCTGTGGGACCAGCAAAGCCACATTTTTACTAGCCCAGTTCAGGGTTTGGCCTAAGCCCCTTCTGCGCATCCTGGCATTCTCTGCTGATGCTCCAGCTGCTCTCCTGTCCACCATACAAGTGCTAGCCTCCTCTCCAAGGCTGTTGGACACCCATATGGACAGCTTTCCTGTGTGATGGCCCATTCCACCCACTCAGCCATTCCCCACTTTCTTTTCTTTTCTTGCTTTCATGTCCCTTCCCAATCCAACCTTCCAGTCCCTCCATTGCCCCTGCCAAAAAGACTCCATTACATCCAGTGCCTAGACCATAACTCTAGCCTGGTTTCATAAGAAAAAGAGAGATATAACTGCATGTACTGGAGAAATTTGTGTTCCAATACACTTCAGGAAAATGAATGCTCAGGTGCAATAGCATCCCCGCACAAAGAAATAGTTCAGTATGAGCTCACCCGTTACTAGTCTTCGGAGAATAGAGAGGGAAGCCACCCTCAAGACACAAACCCATAGGAAAACAGGCTTCACTGAACAGTGCACTTCTGGAACTACTTATTTCACGCCACATGAAAGTTCTCAAAACTCAGGGAAGTTGTTGATTGGCAGCCCTATAAACTAATATTCTTCATTTATCCCTAGAAAGCCCTTGCAGGCTCATTGCCCTCAGTGCCCAGGGTCACTGGATCTTGCTCTTTATTTGAGCCGCTGCAGGGTTTCGTACTTAGAGCCTTAGCATTCCTTGGCTTCTGTAAAGCTGCCAGCAATGAACACCCTCCTCCAGGAAGAAAAGTAGATGCATTCAATCATGTTTTCCATCAGCCGTCAACCACCTAGTCAAGCATAGTTTTCACCCTCTCTCATATAGTCACAGACAGTCCAACAGCCTGAGTACAGGCTAATGAGGATTATTCATATGGCCACGCAGTCTCCAAGGTTTTAAGACAGCACACAGCATCCACTCTGTCCACATCATCTGCCATTTTTTCAACCTCTACTAGTCCATGGAGTGCCGTCTCCTTTTATCCTGCATCACATCCCGGATATCCCGCATTGACCTTATCCCTGTGCAGGGCTCTGCCTCCTTGAACACCATCCCTTATGGCACCTGGATTACTGGAATGGTAAAACCATCAGGCAATGTAGAGACTTTGATGACATAAGTGTCACCGTTATACTCCTAAAATATCTCTTGAGAGTGTACCGCTGAGCATTCAATTACTTCCACTTTCTGAACACTGAGAACAATTCTTTGGCTAAAGGGTATGTTCAGTTCAAATCATGGTTCACACTTCAGCAGAGAAATTCCTGAAGTCCAATCCATCTCCCTGTGCCTGGTCTCGCTTTTCTAATGCCTGTCAATTCCCAGCTTTGTTCGCACCATGTGAACACCTTCTCTCTGCCTCAGTTTCCCTGGAGAAACACGGGAATACCAGCACTGCTTTACCTCAGAGGGGCACCGTGAGCCCAAACATACAGACTACACAGGACCCACATACTACAGTGAAAGGGTGCTATAAATACTGAAGACAGATGGAAGCTTTTCATCTTCCTACAAAATCTTATCAAATACTGCCCACACTTATCTGTGTTCCCACACCTCTCCATCTACTTTCATCCTCTTCTAAACCTGCTTTCCTTGCTAGCTCAACTTCACTTGGCATAGGGAACATAATCCTTTCCATGTGTGCAAGTGCCCTCTAGGACCCTACAGAACCGAACAGAAGTGAATGTAAAATAATGCATTATATTTCCAACTTACATTTGGATAACAAATCATTTCTCAGCACAGCTTCTGGAAATGGCTCTATCACGTGCTTCTGCGACACGAGTTCTTTGCTCTCCACAGCAGTATCAGCCAGTCACAAGGAACCCCTGAAGGAAGCACATATTAACAGGTCTGCTTAGTGCTTTCAACCAGTTACGAGCTTAGCCATTCTTTGAAAGCGGTGGGACTGCCCTGCCTTCTGAAGCACTAGCCACTGTCAGAGGCAGGGTACCCAGCACTGCCTGTCACCGCGGTGCCCGAGACCCTACTAGCCATTTGTCCCTGGCACCATGGCTGCTGTGTCTATCTTGCTTCTGATCACTGCCCAGTAGCTTTAAGATAAGTATGAAAAATCCTCTTAAGACCCCGTTTAAAATCCAGCTGCAATGGCTACAACTCCTCTTTGTGTTTTATGTTTCATTATCATATCTTGTACTTTCCTTGTGGTCTTTTGTGGTTTCTTTTAGATTGTAAACCTTCTGGGTAAGGGATTTGTTATCTGTTTGGCAAGAGCCTGCATTACCAAGCTGTGTACATTTACAACACCATGTAAAAGATTAGTACTTTATTGGTCACTTAAGCATTCCTAGTTAATAATCTTTAATGTGGCAGTTATTTATCCAGTCGTAAACAGAACACTGCTGCCAAGTCAAGTCAAATAAACACTATGGAAGTCCTTCATCTTTAAAATGAACCCATTTCTGTCCCGGCCATTTCAGGTTTCGCAAAAAAACAGTCACTTTGTTACTGAGCACAAAACTGTTCAGATCTTAAAGGGTTCTTAAAGCAACAATTGTATCCAATATTTGCGCTGAGCTTTTCACCTGAAGCCTCTGCGAGGCTGGTGAACAGTGCAGTCTCCAGTGCAGAAACACAAGCCCAAGGCCTCCTCACCCAACGCTGCCGCGCCCAACAGCCCTGCCTGCCTGCAGCGCCAGCACCGCCCCTCAGCACCACCCCTCACAGCCCCCCAGCGCCCCTCACAGCCCCCCCATCGCCCCTCACAGCCCCTCACAGCCCCCCAGCGCCCCTCACAGCCCCTCAGCGCCCCTCACAGCCCCCCAGCGCCCCTCACAGCCCCTCACCACCACCCCTCACAGCCCCCCATCACCCCTCACAGCCCCTGTCACCCCTCACAGCCCCCCAGCGCCCCTCACAGCCCCCCCATCGCCCCTCACAGCCCCTCACAGCCCCCCAGCGCCCCTCACAGCCCCTCACAGCCCCCCAGCGCCCCTCACAGCCCCTCACCACCACCCCTCACAGCCCCCCATCACCCCTCACAGCCCCCCCATCGCCCCTCACAGCCCCTGTCACCCCTCACAGCCCCCCGCGCCCCTCACAGCCCCCCAGCGCCCCTCACAGCCCCCCATCACAGCCCCCCCATCGCCCCTCACAGCCCCCCATCACCCCTCACAGCCCCCCCATCGCCCCTCACAGCCCCCATCGCCCCTCACAGCCCCCCAGCGCCCCTCACAGCCCCTCACCACCACCCCTCACAGCCCCCCATCACCCCTCACAGCCCCTCACAGCCCCCATTGCCCCTCACAGCCCCTCACAGCCCCCCATCACAGCCCCCCATCGCCCCTCACAGTCCCCCCATCGCCCCTTACAGCCACTCACAGCCCCCCATCACCCCTCACCGCCACCCCTCACAGCCCCCCATCGCCCCTCAGAGCCCGTCAGCTCCCCCCACAGCCCCCCCGCTCGACGCCCGCCGCGCCGCCTGCCCGCACGGCTCCCCCCGCCCCGGCCCCTCTCCCCGCCGCGGCGCGGCCCGCTCGGCCTCAACGCCGGAGACGCCGCGCACGTGCCCGCGCCGCCCGACGGAACGCATGCGCGCGCCCGTCCCGCCGCCGCGCCCTTTGCGCATGCGCGCGGCGGCCCCTCGCTTGCCCGGTCCCGCCGGAGGCGGCCTGACCCGCGCGGCGGCGCTGAGGGCGGCGGCGGTAAGGGCGGCCGGGATGCGGCGGGCGCGCCTCCGCCGGCACCGGGAGCCGGCTGGGGGGGTGGAATCCGGTGCCGGGCGGCGGGACCTCGGCGGAGGCCTTCCCGGCGAGCGGCCGGGCGGGACCGGGAGGGGGCCCGCCCCGAGCCCGGCCTTCGGCGGGCGCCCTTCGCGGGCGCCGCTCTGGGACTCGCTCCCGGTGCCGGGCCGTGGGTCGCTGGCCGTGCCCGTGCGAGGCCGGCGTGGCTGGAGAGGAGCTGCCGGGGGAGGGTCGGGACGCGGCCCCGGGCCGCTGTTTCCCTGGGCTCTGGTGCCCGCGGCGTTACCGGTGGCACCTCCGGGAGCTGTCGGTGTCCGAAGGAGCTGGCGCTGTCCCCTCCTCCCTGCTGCGGGCCGCCCTTGGGAGGCTTCGGATTTAGCCTTTTAGTCTGTTCCAGTGCGTGGAGACTCTCGAAGGCGTTTAAATGGCTGGTGGGCGCCTCTTGGCGTGCGTGCGCAAGTCAACGCTCGCTGCTGCTACGCTTGCTTTTTCTGCAAAATATGTCGAGACCTGGGAATGAGGCAAAGACGGATCCCTGATTACTGGTAACGCTCACCCAAATACTCACAGTTTACACTTACTCTGCCAGCTGGTCCCAACTAAAGGGGCAGTTTATATTCGCGTGAAGAGCTCTCTAAACCCAAAGCTTGTGTTCTGCAGCATCTTCCTTGAATATTTTAAAATTTCTATCGCGAAAGTAAAATTTTGTAATGAGTTTATTTTCACGTTGGTCTTTACCTAGGAACTGCTCTCTGAAACATATATATGCATATACAGCACGTCCTTAAGTGGACGATTGCTGTTGGGATACTGGGGCTGCCAGAATGTTACCCAACTGAACGCCGGATTTAGGGTGCCCACTAGAACTTGCCAAAATTTTCTTCGTCCTTTCTGGGCCTGTGAACGGGAGAGCGGGTAGCCGAGTGGATGCAGTATGCTTAGTTGACTCCAGCCCCAGGCGTTGTCCGAGGGCAGCAGGAGGGATGGTATCTTGCAGGTGCTGTGTAGCTGTGATAAGAGGGAAGTGGGTGGTCCTGTGTCGAACTGTATTATCTTAAACCCCTGCACGTTTATGTCCAATTCCTACAGGAAGCTGGAGCATCTGAAAGCTTTTCTGGCTTACAGGAAATCCCAGTAGGATTGTCAGAGCATCCAGGAATACCCGGAGCACAGAAATGACATGGGTCACATCTAGGGCTCTGTATTACCAGAAAAGGGAATTCCCTGTTGTTAGAATTTCCTTCTTTGTGCAATCGCTAACAGTTAGACTGTGTTGCAAAAGACCTCTCTAAGATAGTTACTTTGCAGGAACAGCACTGATAACTCGAATCCAAGGACTCCAGCAACATTTTATGTTAGCTCTTTGTTGCTTCCAAGCAATACATGATACTTATGTCCTTTGTAATTTGCAAAATGGCTGAGGATAGTATTGCACAGTAATTAGCTACTGGGAATCTTTGTACTGAATGTCTTTTCTGTCATTAATATTTGAAAGTTTGCAGCTGTTCCTGCAAGCTAGAATTTGAACGCAAGGGAAAGCAGCTTTCTGCTTCTCTTTTTTGCTGTTAATAATTAAATGCTGCCAAGTAAATGTTTCTAACAGGCTATCTGTGGGACCCGTCACATATTTAAGTGCCTCTGCTCTTCCCAGCTCTCTCCTTTTATTGCGACCTTTGTTTTCTCCCCTTGGTTGTCTTTGCTTCTTCATTCTGTTAATTTGAAATCTTGAAAGAGCCTCCTTCCCCTGATTAGCCTTGTCATTTGGACTGTAAAGAAAACTGAAAAAGAAAGCAATTCCTGCACTAAAATTACCCTGTCCATAAATTTAAGGCAAGCAAGCAAAGCAAACCAGTCCACACTGCACATGTCTCTCACCATCTCCGACACCAAGGTTATTGCAATCTGATAATACTACTCTGGCATTTGTTTAGATCATAAGTGCCTTTGCTTCAGTGCTGAAGCCGGATAGAGTTAGTGACAAGCAAATTATTGGCAACAGACCATGAATTTAGTCCTTGCTATTCTTCTAGCCCTTTAGAATATACCCTGCTCTGCCTGTTAGGTTGGAGAGGCCATTAAAACTGCTTGTGTTAGGCTGTATGGATGCATGCTCAGAAGCAGATAGATGTATGTTAACACTCAAAATAGATAAACTGTATTAATGGTATGAAAGAAAAATAGCTGTTTATATTCCATCTATACATCGCCTTGAATTGTGACTGAGAGCTAAAGAACTAAAATTTCTTTTAAATGTCTGCTCGTTTGGGGATGCCTTTATTGTCGGGTTTGATTGCAATATTCTGACACGTTTGCATGGTGTGTGACTTGAGGGGGGTGCGCGCAGTGGAGTTTGTCTAAGTAATGCTAGTCTTTAGCCATTTACTCCTTTTGTACTTGACCAGGCAGTCACGCGACCTTTCTGATATAAAAATAGACAGACCTAATTGCACTATATTAATGATTGACTTGCTTGGAGTCCATGTGTATTGGTGGGAGTACATGCTGGAGATGTCCAGCTGTGGAATCAACTGTTTTAAATTCTCTAAGATTAATATATAAAAGTGCCTGTATCTGTGGTGTTCGCACTCTTAGGCTTTACTGTATCTCATTTGTTCTCCTCTTGCTTAAACTTCTGAAGTTACAGGGCAATTACCTGAGCTTTCAGACATGTTGCGAAAGACCATGTGTTGTTGATTCCCACTGTCTCAGGAAAGAGAAGAAATCTCGTGTCTGTATTAGTGCCTGTGTCTGTATTAATGAGCATGCTTAATTGTGCTTGGAGTATATGCAGCTACATTATGTTAGCAAATAGGTGTAACTTTGGTGTAGCTACACCAACACTGGATTATTTTGTTACGTTTTTCAGGGGGAAACAACTTGAGGGAGAAATAACTCGTACACAAAGTTGTTGTAATGTCTATTTTGCAGGAAACTAGAACTGGATTATTTCAAAATCTGCTAAGCTGAATATCATTCGTTTGAAAAGAAAAATAATGCTCATCAGATTAGTTCAAACTTTTCTACCTAATAGGACAAGGGCCTGGTATATCAACCCTCAGCAGGTCAGCTGATCTAAACCCATACTCCATTGCATATCTTCAGAATACAGTTACTTTTGTTTCAGAACTGGGGATGTAAATACTGTAAGCTGCAGAGCTGGTATTCTAAAATCCCCTACCTGTGCAGCAAGTTCCTGTTAGTCGTAGGAAGAGAGACGCTCTCCAAAGATTGCCTATGTAATGCAGAATTTTGTACTTCCTGTAGAAAAGGGGGGGGGGGGGGACGGACGGACACACAGCAGTCAGCTACAATGAGAATATTAGCTAAAAGTATTTATGACAAAGATGTCACGAGTAGTAATCCTGCTTGTGGTTTTAGAGACTAAAATGAGTTGTTTATGCTGTAAGCACTTTAATAATGTGGTTAATTAGCTGCTCTTCCCTGTTGTGAGGATATTTGTCCCCATGTTCTCTATACTGCAATTGCAAGTATGAAGGTTGGAAGCCATGCAGAAGTACAGGCAGATACCTTTTTTTTTTTTCTTTTTAAAGGTATGGAGGCCAATGGTGCACCTGATGCATTGGTGCACCATCCTGGTGCATGGATGTTGCCCAATGCATTGTTTAAAAAAACAGTCTAATTTTTTATTCCCCCCCCCCCCCCCCCAGGCCCAGCAGAAGGGAGTAAGTCATAAGAAGATCTATACAAGGACAAGTTGGAAGGTAAGGATTAATAAAAGCACTTCAGTCTGGGGAGTGGAGGACTGTTGGGGTTCTTCGTTTTGTTTGGGTTTTTTTTGGTAATATCTTCACTGTATACAAAAAATGTTTGCCTTATAATCTGGTTCCATGCAGAGACAAGATTCCTGCTCCTGCTTTATGTTTCAATGTTCCTGTAAGCCCTCTCCTCCAGTTGAGAGACTTTGAATCCATTGCCCAGTGCAGTGACACTTGACAGAGGAGTAGGCGTGTCAGGTGTGTTAAGTCCCTTTAGGTTTACTCAGAACAAGCACATGGCTAAAGAACACCATCAACAGCAAAGCCTCTTCTTATATATCCTGTGCTCTGGCCCCTTAACTATCTTTAACGGCCTTCTAACAGGGCTAGTCTTCCCAAAGTTTTTCCCCTCTAGTAAGACTAGAGATTAGCAATATACACTAATAGTAAGATTATAAACTCAGCAGCCGATCTGTTGTTATAAATGCCCTTTATTTTAAAATCATAATCAAAATAATGCAGAACTAGTTTGGGATTCTACATTGATTAGTTTTTCATTATGAAATGCTGTTTCTGTACTTTTGCTGCTGCAGAGGTGGTGTTTGTTGCTACTCTTTGATTTTTAATAGCGCATAACTTTGGAAAGACTACAGAAATAAGTATCAAAATTAAGTGATATATTGTTCAAGTTCCCTGAAATGCAACTGCTGGCATTCTGCCTGAGATTAGGTCCTCCTTTAATTGTAAAGTGTATTTGGAACTGGCTCGATGTTGGTGTCTGAACTCTCTCTTGTGTGTAGGATAATCTGCCCTTTGGTTCAGGAGATGAGTAATCCATTATCAAGGATACCAGATTATTGAAGCTTTTCTTCTGAGCAATCCTGGGGGAAGGGGGAAAACCTGTACGGTTTTGCAGAGCTGGAAGAAAATAAATTCTGTATAAAATGACAGCTTTAACTTTGTAAATTTTATATGCTCATCTTACTGTAAATCAGCTTTTGTTTTCCACAAGAAAACTTCTACACCCTTAGCACTTAGTGCAGAGAATAATGAAATAGTCTGAGATTGTAAGATTTTCCTACCCCATTTTTAGCTGCTGGCTGAAATTATGGGAGCACAAAACTTACCCTGGAATGAACAAGATCTAGTGATAACTGCTGGTGTGAATAGAGTGTCCCTCCCCATTCGCTTACTACAGAGGCAAGGAGTGCACGCAGCAATTTACATAGGCTCACTACGAGAGTAAGGACTTGTGTGCTCAATTAGACCAGAGTTACTGGTTCATCCGCCCATTATCTATTTAGGTATACCTTAAGATCTCCAGCACTGCCAGGTTAAGGCTTTGTATATTCATAAATTGCACTGGGAGGTCTTGAATCAATATAAACATGTCCTATCAGTTAATTTAACAGAAGAATTAAATTGGCGTAAGTATCCACACTGATACTTGTACTGCTTTGATTAAATTGTCTTTCTGTTTTGTTTTAAAGGTGATGTGGGGAAATGGAGCGTTGGCCTATTTCCTTAACAGACTTTAAATGGCACAGTTCATATTTTGAAACTTTTGCAAGAGAGAATGTACAACATTCATCTGTGTGGACATGTTTTTGATAAATGTGAATACTGTGAAGAATCTGAATATGATCATTAGTTTTAAAAAAGTTATGTATATTTGTCTATATGTTGTATATATACAATATGTATATGTACATGCAAGTATATATGCAATCTGTTTTGTGTGCATATGTATATATATTTGAATGACAAGTATATTTGTATTGACAAGGTACGGGCTGAGACTGTGATGAGCTAGTTCTGCTTGTACATCACTTGAACAACAAAGGCTTCCCTGTAGTCTGCATATAAGGCTCCGGATTCTACCTGGCCCAGCCTAGCAGGCGTATTGTTAAATCCTACACAGAAAAGGCTACTGTTTTATGGAACAGAAGGATAAAACAAAAAAAAACCAGTTACAGTATGGTATAGATCATGACTTGGAGAGTGCTGAGGTTGTCTGTGGGAAAGTGTATGGGTCTCTGTAAAAAGGTGTGCTCATCTCCATAAAGCAGCTTGCGTTCTCTTTCTCAGTGTGATACTAACTGTGGCAGTCGGAGGCCAGGGGCCTCCTTTAGCTGGGAGGCTTGTTATGTTGTAGTCAGTCTGCATTAGTTTTGGGACCTGCAGTGGTTGCAGTTTGGGATGCTAAGTGTTCAGGCAGTTTAGCGGTTGCAGAGGTGCGCTGTCACGTAAAGACCGGCCCAGAGTAGAAACCAAACGCTTCATAGAGAAAACTCCTGGATGTGCTGTTGTGATATTTGGTCACAAAAACTATTGAAAAGGTGTAATCACATACTGTTGAAACTGGTCGGACAGTGGGAGGAACAGGTCTAGGAGGTATGTGCTCTTTAACCTCTGAGTGGTTTTCTCATACTAATAAACCCATAAACATTGCCACTGTCTGTGAAATGCTTCTTGGCAAACGTCTCTCTTAGATACCAGAAAAGGTCACACCTAAGATTGTGTCTTCTACTTGTAAAAACCTACGTGTGTTTCCATTCATGCTGTCAGCTGCTGTTCTGGACCTAAAGAAACTCTAAACACATAAGAAATAAAACATGGTTACATCTACTCCTGTAGAGAAGGTTTAGATAGGAGGAAAAGAAATAAATCTGTTCAACATAAACAAATGCAGACATTATGTCTAAGAGGAGAACGTTTCAAAGCACGTATGTTTAAAGATGTTTTTCTGCCAGTAAATGTTTGTAGTGGAGAGAGATCTAGAGGTGATAGGCATCAAACTGACAGAGAGCATTCAATGCAAGAGAGCAGGAAAATGGATTGTTTTATTGCATATGGTGCTGTCGGAGCTTTCCACTGGCAGTTACACTGCATCTTTAGTTGTACATAGTAGACTGTACTTCCAAATGGAGAAAGATACTGAGGTGTTTAGGGAAAGGGAAAAAAAAAAAAAAGATTGGAGACTGAAGATTGCATGTTCAGTGTAAAATTTTTATCAGAGACAGTTTGCTGTTGAAGGAAGACCTGTTTCTAGTTACTTCAGTTTTTGAAACAAAGGGAAGAAGAATAATTAGCACAGTGTGAGGGATTTTTTCATTCTTACAATTTGGAAGAAACCAGAAGGAAAAAACAGTCAATTTAGCAGGAAAATTGTGTTGATTTTTCTGCGCTGCTTTGACAGATTTTTTTTTTTAATTGATTTTTTTAAATACATCATGTAAAATAGTTTTGCTGCTTAAATGCAGTTTTCTTCTGGTTTTGGGGGGAAAAAAGATAGGAATTATCCTCTCTTTAATTTTACTAGTTGTTCCTTGGGTTTTTTTAATGACATGGGCAGGACAGAAAGCTCCTGATCTATGTCTTTGATAACATTTACCATCCGGTATCCTCTTACAATGCTCTGTTCTTTAGCCTTTTTCATCCTTTGTGGAACCATTAACCATTTCTTTTCTCTTCCGTTTTTTCAACAAGAGTGTTTTGGGGTTTTTTCCAGACTTCTATCTTGTTTGGTTTTTGTGTGTTTATTTTGTACCTCTGTGGAATCTTAATGATCAGTACAGCTCACAGGATCAACAGTGGTTGAGTATTAGAAGTGCTTGTGTCATCCCAGGGCAGGGCATGGGAGGGAGAGGGTGCTGCTTTCTATTGAAGTGCTTGCAGATATAAGGCATACACATTCTCCTAAATATAAGCTACTGTCATTTAAGTGGCCAGCAGTGAAGAGCTCATTGTGTGTCTGAACTTTTGACTGTAATAAAGTACACGATAGATTAATCACAGATAATTTAAAGACCCTGTTTAAGAAGACAATAGTACTTTCCTAAGAATGAAAGCATGGGATTCTAGGACAAACCATGTGTAACTGTACTTCGTATGCAATATCCCAAGAGAAATCATCTAGATGCCTAAAATGAATTGCCCTATAGTGTACTCTTCTATCAGGCCTTTATCAGTTACTCAGGAAAGTGAGAGGTTTCTAGACTCTGTCCCAAAGGAATATCAAAAAACAGCAGGGAGCAGCTAACTAATCCCCTGTTGTTATTGGTAAACTCCTATTAGAACATTATCCAGAATTGTATTCCTGGAGCCCAGCTGGTGCTGTACACAGTGCCCGGGGCAAATCGTAAAGAGATCAAACTGCATTTAACCTTGTTAAAGCAATCCATCGAACTCTCTGTGCTCTGCCGAAAAGGATCATCACTCCAGAATGCATCAATGTGGTCCAAATTGCTGTCCTACACAAGATGAGCTGGTTGTGTTCAGCTTGTTCTAGTGCTAAATGGAGTGCTTAATTTTGGCTCTGATGCATACGTTGTCCTCAGTGATGTGTGGCATAGGGAGTAATGTAAACTTCCTATGGAAGCTGTAAACATGACAAAACATGCTTCTGATCAGGAGGTGTTTGGGGGAAGGGGGGACGGCACTGTGGTGTCCAGTCTTGTTTCCAGATCCATGTAGCAGAGATGTCAGGGTATGCTGCTGTAAGTCTGGGCTTGGGGAAAACTGCAGGATGCACTGAAGTACTCGGGGAGGAGAGAGTAACTGTCTGCTAGTTGTCTTTTATTCTGCAGTTATTACTGTCCTGCTGTGTTGCTTTGTTCTTCTGTCAGATTCTTTGGTGTATGAAGCAAACATCTCAGACGTGATTGAGTATTCCTCAAGGATGGGAAATCATCTACTCAGAGTTTTGGGTTTAATTTTCTCTTACTGGGATGAAGACTAATAGCTAGCAGTCTTGAGGAAGCAGTTCTCATTATCTGTTCATGTGCCTTCTGCACGCATTAGTTTAACGAGGTTATGAAAGAGAGTAGACTTGGGTCTTTTCCCTGGCTACATCACTGCTCAACAGTATAAACAGCAAACGATATGCTGCAGGTCTGGGAGTCTAGCATTAGTCTTGATTTGTAGAGCAGTAAAAGAAAATATTTGCTTTCTGTTAGCACGTTATAAAAATGCATGCCAAAATTTTGGTTGTCGGTATCTAGCTGTGTCTGTACAGTACATAGCAAATAACTGAATCAAAGGTGTTTAACTGTCCATGGTTAAGATGAAAAATGTTATTTTCCAAGTTTGGGTTTCTTGTTATAAAGCAGCTACACTAGATTTGAGTGAAGTGTCTTAATAAGTGTCTTAATCTGTAGTCAAACTTTCAGAACACAAAGTTGCAAGTATACCTAAATGGAATAGGGGACAAGGTTTTCCTGATTAATTATAATTTGTTTTTTTAGGCAACTTTCCTGTGTTTGTTAAAAGCAATATCAAATCACATAATCTCAGGTTTTAACCAAAGCTGAAATTTATTTTTAAAAAGTTTAGAATGTAAATATTTCACTACTGTGGAGTACTGCATGTACTCTGGATTTGAAAGAAATAATTGTCCTCTGGGTTAGTTGTACTTCAGATATTTCAGTTTGCTAATTCCTGCATTTTGGAAAGCAAAAAAAATTATTAAAGTTGGCCCTAGCCGTGTTATCTTTAGTAAAATTGTAGCCCTATATTCCCCTTAATGAAGGTACGTCATAATTCAAATCTTCTGTTTTCCTGCTGATGTACTTTTAGACACTTTCATAGAATTTTTCTTCACAGGCTTGACTGTCACACTTGGCTTCACTGCTGTATATTTTATACAAATTCAGCGCAATTTTCAGCTGTCTTCTGAAAATAGCCCAAATTACAATGGGAAGATCTAAGGGAATGGAATGGAAAATGTGGCTAGACTAGCAAGCTAAATATTTCCTAAAAATTTAGTCACTGACTTGAAATCATGCTAGTTCCAGTTACCATGGTCATTGCTTGGTTTTGAATTGTAACGATTACTTGCTTGCTTCATAGTTTAAACTTAACCTTGAAAAATCTTTTGCCTGTTCTGCAGCCATTTTTGGCATATCTTCAATGTGCATTTTTCTACCTCTCACTTGTGTGGTTTTTGGGTTTGTTTTTTTTTCTATTGCACTTAACTGAAGAGCTCCAGTATAGACCAATAGATCTAACAATCTCAAAATTGTGTGGCAGTTACTAAGAAAAAAGCTTTTTCTCCTGGTTCCGTTCTTCTGTGTTAATTCCTACTATTTTGTAAAAGTCAGTCTGATCAGAAAGAATAATGGCTGCTTCCCCTTAAATAAGGTATACGTAACTTTCAAGCCTTGTCGTTGTTATGAGTAATGTAATTTTTTTGCTAATTTTTACAATCCCTTTATAGTTCTATTCTGACAGGTACTTGAAGGCATTTCAGTTCTGTGCAGTTCAGGTGCTGATCCATCCTGTTGTCCCCATGTCCAGGTAGAGGACACTTAGCATCGTGTTATGGTAACTTCTCTAAAGTTACTTTAGCAAGAGGGAAAGCGGTTTGTTGCAATACGGAGATATAAGTGGGTGTCTCTGCCTGCCTTTAACCATATCTTTATACAAACATTACATTCTGAAATGTTTTTTCTCTTCTGCCTGTGTCTTACCCCTTCTTTATATGTGAAAGCTAGGTAGTTTAGGTGAAGATGGGACTTGGACACAGATATGCACTACTCCTTAACTGACACCCCAGCCTTTGGTCCCTCCGAATATAACAGTTTGTACTGCCTGCTTGCTCCCTTGCAGTAGGAGAGATGGGTAGGGTACAGCCCCAACTAGCTTTGGGGCTTTGCCACTGAATGCGAGACAGCTTTTGTCTCTTCTTCCCACCAGCTCAAAGTTAAACGTTGCTCTTTACATGGTTGCCGGAAGAGAGAGAACTTGCCCGGAGGGAGGGATGGAGGAAGATTCGGAAGGAGTGGGAGGAGGAGATGAAGGCTGGCTGGAATTTTCCTAAGATTTCTTGGGCTCTTCTCCTTTGGCAAGTAAATACTCCCCATTCGAGGCGTGCAGGCTTACAGTAGCTGTTGGCACAGTGTCAGGAGCTATGCACCATTACACTGAAGCACACTAATTCTGTTGGTTTTGCAAGCACAGTTGAGAGCTGGTCATGCTCTGGCAACCTTGACAATGGCCATTTGCTTTGCTGTCATTTTTTCTTGCAGCATCTAGAGCCTTGAAAAGCATAAGCAGCCAGACCTACTTGCAGACCCAGCAGATTTATCCCAGCCAAAGTATGTATAAGACTATAAGCTCAAATCAAAAGTTCTGGCAGTCTGACTTCCATCCTCTAGCCACGGACTTCAGTGAGCTTGCTGAGGAGCGCATACTCATCAAATTCATTAGTTTCTGGAATCGGCAGTAACTTCCGGAGGGAAAAATGACTGTTTGATGCAACCTCTAAATACGCCCATGCCTCTGAATGATAGAAAATAAGACAGGAAAGAGTAAGGAGGAGGGAGAAGAAAGTTTACAGGAAGAAGGACAGCTGAGATGTAACTCTCAGTAGTTGTCTCATATAGAGACACCTTGTCTCATAGACAACTCATATAGAGTTGTCTCAGTAGACAACTCTCAGAAGTTGTCTCATATGATGGACATTTTACTTAACCCTCCCTAATATAAATATAAGCAGCTCCCAAGGGATGATGGCAGAAGGAGGAAGCTGTTGCATAGTGGAGACTCCAGCAAGCACAAGATAGTAATAGTTTCTATACTGAAGTGACAATGAACAGAATGGTTCATCTCTCCGTGCTTTGGTCACTGCTAACTAGGATTAAATTTCTCTTCTCCACAAGGATCTTATTCTAAGATTTGAATTAAAGATAATGAGTTTCCCTATGATTCCCAGGTGGAGAATGACAGAAAAATGTTAACTTCCACGGAGCTGACATTGACTCTGCGGTGGACTGGTATCCTACCGTTACTGTCTTTGCATATCCTGAAGACACGCTCTCAGCTCATACTGAGAGGCATCATTTCCGAACATTGTAAGATATCTCGCTTTCAGAACTGAAGTCGGGGCAATGTGTTGTCTCCTTTAATTACAGTCTGCAAATTAGTTTCAAATGTGGAAGAATACAACAAAAAGAAACGGTGAGCATTTCTGTATTGCTCTTACATTGTACAAAGATGACTCAAAAAGAATCTTATTTTTATTAAAAAAAAAAAGTAAATATTTGGTAGAGAAGAGCCATTCAAAAGCCTTCTCTGAAAGGCTCCTGTGTGTTGCTGCCAACCTTTTAAAAGAGGAGTTAAATTTTGGAGTTTCAGTATGTGATTCCAAAATACCCAGATTAATATTTAGTCAGAGTCTAAAACTGTCTGAATTAAAAGTATGGCTGTCCGAGCTAATGCTAATTTTATGTTTACGAACTTCTGTCTACTTGAGGCAAAATGTTTGTTTTACTTTCCTGTAGTGAAGTAGGGAGGATGAGTTGTCTGTCTTAATGGTGTATCTACCTTATGAGTGTCAAATCATTTTAATGCACCTGTTGTACGAAAGACCATGCTGATAAATGTCAAGTTCCATGCATTCTCCAGTCTGACACAGGAACGACTAAGGGTTCTTTGGAAGCATTTCGGTAACTGTTTTTGTTGATTTAACCTTGCTGCATAATGTCTTAATTGTACAAAACAGTTTTATAGGCCTGTTGCGTTTTATAGGGATTATCTGCCTTTGCAGAGTGTGCAGCATCAACGGCCATGTGCTTCCTAGCTTTAATCTGGCACTGAGGACACGCCGGCAGAGATGTTCTAGCACTGGGCAAACCTGTTGCCTGCTGTTATTAGTGCATTTTACTGTATCTCCCCTTCTACTTTTGCACTGTCTTAATTAAAGCTGATTCAGGTATGGCCATTAGTGGTTGCAGTCATGCTGTCTGCTGGGACACAGGTGTACTTTAAAGCTGGAGCCAACTGGTAGATCATGTAAATATGTGGTTTGAGGAACTAGAGGCCAGAACCCAATCTTTCAGCTCCTGATGCTATTGCAGTGGTGTGTGTTTTTAAAATCTTCTAATGTTGGTGATAGCAGGCCCTCTAGAGGGTGATTTGATCATAGAAGCGTGTGCAAGGTCAGGACCAGAAGTCCAGTGCAGTACTCGAGAGAATTAAGAAGCAATTTCATGAAGCTGTTTTCGGCTGACGTGAGCCTGTACTGCAATCAGAAGGGGTGGTTCTGTCTTGCACTCATCTTTGTTCTGGGACTAAAGTTGATCTGGCTGACCATACAGCTGCGCATCTTGCTTACCCAATGGGAAAGAAAAATTGTACCAGATTAACAAGCTAATCTCAGTGACTGTGTGGCCACACGAGTGCTAGTACCAGCACGAAGAAATGACTAAGAACACATGGCTGTGGCTAGCGGGAGGTTAGCATCTCTTGTCACTGGCCACGCAGTCTTAGAACAGTGTGAGCTGCTCATGAGACTGCATCCTTGTAGTATAAATAACAGTTACATCCCCAGAGAATTAGGAAGAGAGATTGCAAATTGAACAGACTTTGCAATGGATATTTTTGAAATGGGAGGCTTCTGTTCTTGTAAGTGAGAAGTTAACATAAAGGTCCATGCCTCAGCTTGGACCTTCAGTTAGGGAAATTAACTTCCTGTGGAGATGTCCTCAGAATCAACCTCTTGGCTGGCCATTGATAAATTACTTCAGTATGAGTTATTGACAGAATAGAAGTAAGGTTTGGCTTAAAAATAAAAAGACACGTACCTTTAACTTTCTTTGCTTTAGAAAATGGTTTTGGCATTGCAGGAACAAGTTGAATGTACGTGTGTGTTCCTAAAGAAAACGGGGAGACTACCTGTTGCTCAAGCCTCTATTTTTTTACTTTTCCTTTTGCAGGAAAAGCTGCAAGTCATTTAATGACCAGATAAGTCTCCATTCTCATGATTTATCTGATATGCTTCTCCTGGAGCCATGGATGAATACAACCGCTTTGTGGATTGGGACAAAATGGATGTTACTGTCCAGAGCCAGGATGCGAAGGAGCTAACCTGCACGGAGTTCCAGGAGCTCAAGCAGCTGGCCCGGCAAGGCTACTGGGCCAAGAACCACTCTCTGAGAGCCAAAGTGTACCACAGACTAATTAGCAATATCCCGTGCCGCACAGTGACCCCAGATGCAAATGTGTACCGGGACATTATTGTGAAGATTGTTGGAAAACGTAACAGTAGCTCCCTTCCATTACCAGAGTTTGTGGATAACAGCCTGGTCCCCACATACTGCTTGAATGCAGAAGGCATCGGGGCAGTCAGGAAGATTATATTGTGCATTGCGAATCAGTTCCCAGACATATCATTTTGCCCAGCACTGCCTTCTGTGATAGCTTTGCTCCTCCACTACAGCAGAGATGAGGCAGAGTGCTTTGAACAGGTTTGTCGCATCCTTGCTTGCAATGACCCATCTAAGCGGCTCATTGATCAGACGTTCTTAGCTTTTGAGTCCTCCTGCATGACCTTTGGTGACCTGGTTAACAAGTACTGTCAGGCGGCACATAAGCTGATGGTGGCAGTGTCCGAGGATGTGTTGGAGGTATACTCTGACTGGCAACGGTGGCTCTTTGGAGAACTGCCTATGGTGTACATTGCTCGGGTCTTTGATGTGTTTCTGGTGGAGGGCTACAAAGTTCTCTATCGCGTTGCGCTGGCTCTTCTGAAATTTTTTCACAAAGTCAGAGCTGGGCAGCCCATGGAGTCTGACAGCATACAGCAGGACATTCGAGCTTTTGTGAGAGACATTGCCAAGTCGGTGTCTCCAGAGAGGCTTTTGGAAAAAGCCTTTGCTATCCGCCTCTTCTCGCGGAAGGAGATCCAGCTTCTGCAGATGGCCAATGAGAAGGCTTTGCAGCAGAAGGGCATCACGGTCAAACAGAAAAGGTAGGGCTCTCACTACAGGTAGCCTGAGTGATCTCGTGAGTTTTCCCAGCGTGATGAGCAGTCAGTCAGCCCTGAGTGGCTACTGGTGGGGAAGAAGAGCTCTGCTGGTACATGCTGGTATCTCTGCTGATTTTTTTTCTCTGCAGAAAAAGTCAGCAGCCCCAAAATTAAGTATTGCTGGGATTGTAACAAGAAGCATAACTGAATGTTATGATACAAGAGAAACAAAGCAGTTTCTCATAGCTTACTCAGTGATGAATTTATAATTACTTTTTACAGGTACATATTAATTGCAAGTATTGTATCTCAACAATGTCTTTCACAAGCTGTTTTTGAACTAAAAGGCATTTTAGCAAAGCTGGAAAAAACACTGATAAATTACTTGGAAGAAAGTACCCAAACAAATGTAAAAATTAATTCTTAAATATGAGATTATTTGTATAAAATGTCAATTTCATGCTGCCCAGTACTGTGAATTCAGCAGTTTCTTTAGTGTAAGTAGGCAAACACTGTCCCAGCTGGGAACCTTTTGCTTAACTCGGGAGTTATTTTAACAGAGCAAGGAAGAAATAAGTCTTAATTACAGGTTACTTATAAAATTAGTTTGACTACAAGCCTCCTGAAAGTCAAGAGTATAGTAATCATAGGTAGGAGTTGACCTATTTTGTGCCAGGTCCATGTACTATTAGAAATAATGATTTTAAAAGAACTATGGAAGAGAAGAGTGAGGATACTGATCCAAATGATGATTGCGTAATCACAGTTTCTTTTCAGAAATGAGGGGAGGAAAAGCCAGCTGTAAAACTAGTAAGTGAAATCCTGCTCCAATGTGATAGCAAAAGCCACAATAATAAAAAGCTTAGCTGAAAGACCCCTCCATGTATATAGGAAAGACAAAATTAGCATCTTGCCAAGTGCAAATGTATGTGCAGGTAAATACTGGTGGTGTAGACATGTTCTGTTTCTCCTAAGGCCTTCTGTGACTGCAGAAAACTTCTGCCAACCACTTTTGAAATCTAAGTTTAAGTGTTGAACAGTTTTGTCAGCTGTCCTGACCTCTGAAGGGAGGATGACTTCTAGAAGTCTACTGGGGTCAGTAAGTGTGATATCTAGAACTTGGTATTCTAGAGGGACAGTCTTACATTTTCTCAAAATATTTAAAAAATCAAAAGGTACCAGCCACCAATGTATTGGGATCTTGCAGCCAATTGTGTTGCTGAGTTAGTCACAGTAGTTGCAAACAGATATCATTCCATGGTATTGAAAAATATACTTAAGCAGATTTCAGCCTATAAAATAAAGTAAATGTTAGCTGAACATCATTCATGTGCCCAAATGCATGTAAAGTTCCCTTCAGTCTTTTCCAACCGTTTATTTTTAGACTCACTTAGAAAATTTGGTTTACAACTAGCTTGTGCTTTATCTTGCTCATATCTTGGAAGAGACCGCTCTGTCAGTCTCAGATATTTCAAGGCCTTCAGCCACTGGAATGTCACGTTGGGTAGAGTTCAGACCATCGTATCTGGAACTCGCAACCAGAAGTATTAGCTCTTCCAGTGTGTAGCTTTTCTTCCTGTACTGAAGTTCAGAAGAGTTGTAATATCCTTTCTGAGTATATTCTTCAGCAACAGAATGAGAGCTTAAAAAAAAAAAATAAAAAAACCAACCGCAAAAAACCCAGAAGCTCCTGCTGTGTTAAATGTTGTAGAGGTGTTCTTGCTCAGAACAACAGTGATGCCTGCAAAGCAAAATACAGTAAATTCGTACCCAAACAATGCCAGTAGTTATTGCCTTACTGGGCAGAGTTACTAGTGAAAAACTTTTATCCTCTCTCGGCTACTTTTCTAAACCTGCTGAAACTTCTCAGTGTCCCCTGGCACCACGGTACTGCTGTGAACTTGGCTCAGTGTAGGCAGATGTGGGTGCTGGAGAAGTGAGCTTTTCTCCAGTGCCCGACAGGATGTGAGTGAGTTCTTTTGTCCAGATGTGTATGGCCTGTGCAAGGAGATGATGAATTTTTTTCCAATCGGATAACTACAAGCAGGTAGCAAAAAAGGGGAAAAAAAACAGAAATAGGAAATATTTTAACCTGTCTGTTTGTTTGTTTTTTCTCATGCTTGGTGATTTGAATCAAACCTTACTTTGTTTCTCTCCAGGCTCCTTTCATTCACTTTGTCGTGGATGTAGGAAATCACTGATCTTTTCTATCTTTTTTTGTCTTTCTCCTTATACATTTTCCTTCTGTCAATTCCATACCCACTGCACCCCTCCTGTTTGCAGTGTTGCACCTCCCAAAAGGTAGGTTAAAACACTTGAATCTTTGCACTTTGCTTGTTTCTTCTGTCTATGGCCGGTTATTTTTTCAGAGGCTGTCATTATTGCTAATGCTGGGGCAGGAGAAGCAGGGCAGCAATTAGAGCATCCGATTGCTGCGTAACATCTCCTGAATACACTCTTGCAAAGTTAGTTCAAAGCACCTGCAAAGTTGTAAGGTAAGGGATCATGGGCCCAGCTAGTCAACATAGCGCTTCCATACAGCGATACAAGCCTGTGTTTTCCAGAATGGAAAAGTGTAATGTTAATGGTGGGACAGAAGTCCTTTCTACACTGGAAGAAAAAGTGTTGTTTTTTAAAAACATCTCAAGTAACGTGTCTTCAGAACTGTTAGGTACTGTCCCACATCCAAACCTGATATATGCTGTTGCAATACATGTGAGACATACTCAACTTTTTTTTCTTCTTTGCAAGCTTTCCGCAGTTAATTGGAAAGATGTTGGACTGAATCCAACTTGGCACACTCTTAAAAGTGACTTGTCTCTATTCATACTAGATTAAATTTATTTTTAAGTAGATAGGGGGTTTTTAGAGGCAAGAAGACAGACTATTTTCCTGTGTCAAGGAGGTCAGAGTTACTCAGCCATATAGCATTAATGGTTAATGAAGTCATTCATCAAGTCTTTGCCTGAAAAGCAAATCTTAAAGAACAAAACCCAGTGGATTGTGATACCTGATAAGCAGAGAACTTGGAAAGGAGAAAGATTGCCCTGCGAGTATTAAGTACCACAGATGTATGGGTTTAAATTAATGCCTTTGAGGATCTTCTGGCCTTGTTGCAGGTGCCCTGAGTTAACTTTAGTGAGTGATGCAGACTAACATTTGTACTAATTTATAAAACCAAAATTGGAATTAATTTCCTCATGTTTTCATGTTTGAAAGAATACCTCAAGAGACTTGTCAAAGCATGTTTCATATCATATCCTGTGTGTTGAGGATTTTACCTCTAATAAATCAGCAGGCTGTTAATTCCAGCCAAGCAAATCTTCAAAGTCCGTGTATTATTTTACTGTAGTTACAATGTTCTGAAAGCAGCAGAAAGCCTTGATTTCTGCTAGGAAGCACATAATATTGGGTTTGTAGGGACTTAGGTAGATGCGGGGTGTCTGTTGACACTGATCTCAACACAGGATTAGGCTTCAGGCTTATATACCACATATGGCTTATCTTGCCATTTATGACTGAGAAACAACATACCACTTCTACCACGCATTTATGCCCTAACTGAAATTATAAGGGATTTTAAAGATAATGCAGACCCTGTAAGATTTGACCCAAAGCAAAGTAGAGCAGGCAGATGTAATTCAGTGAGTCATACCTTGGAGTGTGGTATTTGTTGTCTTGGAATACATACAGAGCATATATGCTGTGACAGCTGCTACCACGTCATCAACGTTGGCTTTATCTTCAGGAACTTTGAGGTCTCTGAAGCACATTGTATTAATGATATAGCTGTAAAAACAACAGTCCTATGAAAATAGCAAATAAGCTGCCTTATTAAACATTTAAATTGTGCTAAGTTGTCATGCTGATCCCAATAAGCCAACATGAAGAATTGAGGAATACAGGTTAGATACTTGTAATTCTAGCTGCAATTTTCTGAGCCACACGCCCCACCCCCCCAAAAAAAAAAAAACACTTGTATTTTTGTTAAGCAGCACAGAGTTTGGTTTAATATAGGTGCAGGCTGTGTATCGACACTGGCCTCAACACAGGATCAGGTCTCAGTCTTAAGCACCTGCAGCTGTGATTTATGACTGGGAAAGAGCAGGTCATTTTATTTGAAATCCTTCAGTCAAGCTACGGTCTAGGTTTTACTAAAACTGAATGGTGACATTAAATATACAATGATTCGCCATGATATTCAAGGGGCAGGAACGGCATGCCTGGAATAGTTTTAAATGGCCAACACAATGGTAAATGCTTTCTAGTAAATCAGAAAGATCTGTTTGTAAAGATGATATTCTACCTACATGGAAAAGTTGTAGGAAGACACAGGGTACTGAAAGTGATGTGTTACTATGAATACTGCTGAACATGGGCTTCGAGTGGGGTCTGGGTAGGAAAGTCCTTAAATCAGCAGTTCATAGTAGCCAGGAGAAGGAACAGGGGCAAAAGAAAAGGTACACTGAGGTTGAGAGCCTTTTAGGAACAAGTACTTTAGTTGCCCAAACAGATCACATAAGTGTGAAAAATGTACAGACCAAGCATATAAATAATTATGAGGCTTGCTTGTTTTGAGGTTTAGTAAGTTTAAAACTGTTTTGATGTTTGCTACAAAATCTTAGGCTATTTATCATCATTACTTTTCCTCCAGAAATTCACTGTAATAAACTAGTTGACTGCCCTGAATATTTTTTAGTTCCTTGAATGGGAGAAAAATCTAGTTTCTGATGAACTGAAACCAGGGCTTTGTTTCTCAGCTCTGTTCCATAGTGCCACCAGTCTTTAGCTGCAGACTGGACAGGACCCGGAGGGCTGAGACCTAAAGTAAGATTCTGAAGAAGTGGGTTCAAGTCTTGGCTCATACTTCGCTTCAGCTGATCTCTCCTGGGCCTCAGCTTGCTGTGTTTAAAAGCACAAATAATGTCCTAATCAGTGATACTGTAAGTTTTAAAACCCATTAATAGTTGCAGCTTCCTTAAATAGGTGTCCGTATAAGTTCCTTGCTAATTAAATAGTGATTTGGTTCGTTTTGCTAGAGGAAGCAGTAATTTTATTATTATTTTTTTAAGTGACCTAAGGAGTCACTTCATTAGAAATGCTGACATTAAGGCAGCTACAGTTAATTTCAGGAAACATTTCCCAATGTCTCCAAGCAAGCACCACTCTAAAGTACAGTGCAAATGCTGCTGATTTCTTAGTACTACAAGCAAGAAAAATAATAAAAAACTTATAGCTTGTGTGTTTCAGGGAGTGAGCTAAGCTATTCGGATACATGCAGATATGCAGTATTGAGGTCCTCTTTATGTTCCATGAAACTAAGAGGAAAGAAATGTGTAATTGTAAAAAAACAACAAAAAAAACCCAAAACAAAACATCAGAAATTGGCAAATACTTGAAGCTGAACCCTTGCATGCAGAGCAAACTGCCTAAAGCTTCATTTAACTAACGGCTACCCAGTAATTTAGTATCTTGTAAGTTCCCATGTCACTTCCACCATGTACTTGTCTGTCACCCTTGCATTTTAAGTCTTTAACATTGGCCACGGATGCAATAACACTTGTTTAATCCCCAGGCTCTGAGTTTGTGTGCTTATTTAGTCTGAGAAATGAAGGCTGGTTAAGATGATGATGATTATTATTATTATTATTATTACCTTCAAGTGTTTAAAAGCCATGAATCAATTCTTATAATTGTATCAGACCCCTCTGGAGGGTATGGGGGTTTGCTTTCCGGTGTGAGTGTCTAGCATTCCTTCATGTTTTCAGGCTCCGTCTGTAACCATGAACCTAGGAACTTCTTTGGTTCTTAATGAAGTGGAAGTCATTGGTAATAACATGTTTCCAGGAGGTGGAACTTTCCAAAAGCTTCAAATATTTGCCTTGGATTAAAATTGCTTAGCCTGGTAATACTGATTCCTCTAAGATTTCTGAGGGGTTTAGGAATTCTCTAATTCCATGGTACAGGCAGGACCTCAGAGGGGGGAAAAAGTACTACCTCTTCCTTTCAGATCCTGGCTGTTTCTTTAGGTATTCTGTTCTCTATGCTTAAATACTAGTGCCAGTGAGACTGTCTCAAACAGCAAATATAATTTGATCTATTTAAGGTCATGGTCATCTTAGCTGGCTCACCGTTATGTCCTATATATATAAAGGTGCAGGCCACAGCTGCCATACAGAGGAATTGCTCCAGGTATTTCAGTAAGTCCAGATCACTACCTCTTGAGGATTATGTTAAACTGCAGTAGTTTATTATCTTCACTAAGTCATGGCCTTCTAATCCCATGGCTGGAGCTCTGAACAATAGCATATCTACTAGGGTCTTTTAGTGTTCAGCTGTCTTTGCATGTTACTGTCCAGTAATCTGAAACTTGTTTTGTTGTTAAATTATTGTTTCTCAATGTTTTGTATTGTATTTCTCAGGCAGAATGTGCACTTAGCGGTTCATGCTGAGAACTTCAAGTCTGAAATTGTCAGTGTGAAAGAGATGCGAGATATCTGGTCATGGATTCCAGAGCGATTTGCACTTTGCCAGCCCCTCTTGCTTTTCACCACCTTGGAACATGGCTGTAGTCTGAGCAGGTAAGGAAAACCTTCCCTGCTCTTCTCTACTGTAGGGCAAAAAGAACAACTGGTGAACTGTTCACTGGATTGACAAAAAGGCCATGCCTAGTCAGAACTTGATCTGAAGAATATTATTCGGAATGGGATGTAAATGTGACAAATTCCTATTGGCTACAGCATTTGACCAGGATACTTCATACGCCAGAACATGGCAAGCCATTTTAAACTGTCCAACACCAACTGGAAAAGTCAAACTTGCATCAGTTCACAGAATATGCTGGTCTGAGACTGGTTCCTTCCTTGCTGGGTATGAATGGTTTAACTCAGTGGCTGCTCTGCAGGCTCTTTTGATAGATAACCACATTCAAACTGATCCAACGAATAAGGGAACTGGAAGCTAGAGATTCCTCTACCTATGAATCTGATTGTTCTTATTTTTAAAGTGGGATAAATTAGCTATGAGTTCTCCTTGCACTTGACACAAAGACTGTAATCCTATAGCTCCTCATAATGACTTCAACATCTGCACTTGAGGTACTGAGGTGGAGAGTGGTCTGCTGTCTCAGCCCCATGTGCCTATGAGGAAAAGCAAGCAAAGAGAATGCATCATAATTACTTTCTATGAAAACCGAAAGCTCTTCGGACACAGCCATCAGTCCTCAGGACACAACTTCCTTTAGGTTGTCTTAATTCAAAATGCTGTAAAATGCCACTGTTGTGATAGGTAGTCCTCTAGTTATTCTGCAGAGGCATGAACAACTGTACAGAGAACCGAGTAGAGAAGAAATGCTTGGTAATATTTGTTTACACTCAACTCTGTTATTTACAATGGACTATAGAAGGCATTTGCAGGAATATGCTTAGTGTCCAGATGTCTTTTTTGCCATGCCGTCAGTTGGAGGAGGAGGTTGTGCCTGATGTTAAGGAGGAAAAGAACTGCAGTTGGTGGCAGTTGAGTGCTCATTTTTGTGTACTCTGCACTTCAGGTTCTATTCTCACAGCGAGGGACACGAACCAACTCTTCTCCTCATCAAGACCACAGCAAAAGAGGTGAGTGAGGTGAAAGGCAACTGATTAAATTAGCTGTGAGGCAGTTACATAATGCTGTATTGCAACACACAACTGTTTATAACAGTTTATATTTTTTATATAAACAGTATATATATATATATATATATAACAGTTTATATATTTATATATTTTGTTTATAACAAAATGAAGAAGCAAGGGACCTGAAATTGCCTGGGGGTTTGGTTGGGGTTTTTTAAGCAATGCATGCTTTAAGTGGTTCCATTTGTTGATTATGGGACTATGCATTCTTGGGTAGATCTTGTAAACTATGTCTTGGTCAGCTATTCTTTCTCTTGTAAGTAACGTGGGATGATGTACTGGAGTAACTCATTGAGCTCTCGGACAAATGCTCTTAATTGCAGAATCAGAGGGAGAGGCTGGGGAATTGTTAAGAAACTCATGATTCATAGAAAGTATTTTCACTTTCTCCAGGATATGAGGAGAGAAAGTAGCAGAATTTAAATGGTATGAATAATATTGGACTACATAGTGTGGAAAAAAAAGCTTTAGCTTCATCTCATTCTTGTTTGAAAAAAAAATAAAACAAGAAAGCTCTGAGAACCTGAGGAGGAGTGCACACAGGTGCCTTATCTAATGGGTGTTGGTTCTCTGCTCTGCTGTGTATGACAATATTGGACAACATAATGTGAAAACAGAAACACCAGCTTCATCTCATGCTTGCTTAAAAAAAAAAGCATAAAACAAGAAAGCTTCCCAGAACCTCCGAAGGAGGGCACACAGGCGGTTCCTGTAATGAGCGTTGGTTGTCTGCGCCACTGTGCATGACTTCTAGATATTCTGTGTATAACATTATTATTGCAGCCTGTGGGCTTACATTTCTGCTTATGTTCCTGTTCCTGCAGGATGACTGTCCATGAAACAAGCACATTTCTACTTATTTGCGTCTACCTAATGCTAAAGCTCCAGGCTGTTTCATAGTTCTGTGTATGGTTTCTGGCCATCCCAGGCCTGCATTGACAAACCAACGGCTTACAGAATGTCCGTGGTATCTAAAGGGAAGAGGGAAAATATTTATTTATTATTTTGCTTCTCGTACTGGTGCATGTCAAAAGTAGCTTTGTAAGTGATGCTGGTTTTTATAGTATGGTTTGTTTCTTACCCCTCCAAAAAAAAAAAAGGTACTCCAAACAAAAAAGCTGGAGAAAAGTATGGGGTTTTTTGTTTGGTGGTTGTGGGCTTTGTTTTTTTGCAAAGGATTGCATTCATGCTTTATTCATATGTCTATAGCTACATTTTAGAAAGAAGAAAACTTGCCTTCTGATTTTCTGGCTCTCATGTACTTCTGGCATATCAGATCAAACGGAGTTCTGGGCCATCTTTTTGTTTATGCACACAATTTATCTATATAAAAAACTGCTCTTCAGTCATTTTGTCCTAGGAGCTCTGCTTGTAATGCTGGTGGAGGCTAAACAGCAAATGTACCTTAGAACAATTCTGTTTAACCATAGTTTCTGGAAAAAAAAAATGCAGGATTGCTTTCATCCCATTCTTAGAGCTTCATTGTTTAGTCTGTGTCCACTTGGCAGTGATGCTTATTGTTGGTAGCGAGAAATTCTTCTAGTGCAAACAAAAGACTCCACAGAAAAGCTCAGCCCTCTAAGGCTGTGTTTTTCTTTATTGGAAACTAGTGAACCCCATGCCATTTGAATAGGCTGCTTTAAATATCTGAGCTAGTTCAGCATTGGCTTAGCTAAGCTGATTTTAACCCACAGTTTGAAATGGAGAAAGCCACCAAGGCTACTGTTTATGACAAGAACGTGTTCAGGCAGAACTGCTCATACTGTAAATTGTGACAATACTGTTACTTTGGATGCTAAAATGAGCAAGTGGAAGCCAGGCTTTACAAGTTTGGAGTGATTTGTGTTTTGGTACCTGGGGTTATGTTGGAACATTTCTGCTTTAAGGCCTCAGAGATGTGAAATAACTTATGAAACTCTTAGGATTTAAGGGTATGCACCAGTGGATTAAAGCAGTTTAAATCTGTCTTTAGATATAAGTACTTGTGCTGCCTTAATCCACTGATACAGAGATTTTGAAAATCAAACTAAAATAAAATCTTCAGTTCTGGACTCTGAAGCGTTGGTATCAATTGGTTTAATACACTTTCTTCTTCAATGGAAAGCCTCCTGACAGTGCTGTTTGTTCTAGGTCTGTGGTGCTTATCTGTCAACTGACTGGAGCGAGCGCAGGCGAGGAGGGAACAAGCTGAGTTTCTTTGGAACTGGGGAGTGCTTTGTATTTAGGGTGAGTAAAATTTTATTGTCGCTACCCAGTAGCAAGGCAGAACTGCTGTACTGGTGTGAGTAACTCTTACTTCCCTTCCACTTGAAGAGGCTGGACTATATGCCCTCCTAGTTTATAAAGTCTACTGAACTCTTACTGTGGAGGAGAAAACTTTACTTTTCAGTTTTGTGGTAACCCTTTTTCTCCCCTTGCACAGAATAATTTTTTTAAAAGATGTAATAAGGTAACTCGGAAAACACTGCATCATTTCTTCAATCACCTAAAAAGCAAAGGTATAAAGAAAGAAAATAACAGCTGGCCTAAAAGGCAGTTTGATCCAATCTTCACCGCTAATCGTGCGGGTGGAGTCTGAGGGGCTTGAATGTTCTTTGCTGTGCAGAGCTCTCTGCGTAGTGCATCTGCAGTAACTAAAGCTTTGCTCTTCTCTGCCCCTATGCAGCTGCAGCCAGAAGTGGAACGCTATGAGTGGGTGATCATAAAACACCCAGAACTGGCCACAACTGGTTCAGAGCCAGAAAATCATGCCTCACCAGCTTCCAGCACCCTCTCTTCCGGCAGTGTCCCATCAGACCCCTCGGATCGCCTTTCTCCCTTCTTATCGGCTCGGCACTTCAACCTGCCTTCCAAAACAGCCTCCATGTTCATGGCTGGCAGCAGCGAATGCATCATTATAGGTAAGTCAGTGTGAGAATTTGAGCATAGATCCTACCAGCTCTTCCTATCCACCTTAGATAAGAGAGTCACCTATATTTACCATATATGTATTTCAGTATCGCTACAGTTAGAGATAAAAGTGGTCAAAACCTGATATTATTACCCAACAAAAATTTTCTGTAGAAAAACTTGCATATCAAGCATTTTAGAGTAAGATAGTAACTCATAGCTTTAAGCACAGCCATACCTTCATACTGCCTAATTCATGATGAGAAATAGTTCTTGAAGAGGAACTTACTTTGCACTGAGGCTTTTGAAACATGGGGTAAACTGTAAAACCTGTTCATTCTCTTGGAACTTTATTGGATCTGTGGTGCTGCTGACTTTGGCAAACGCCTGCTTAGTAAAGTTGTCACCTAAAGGGGGATTTACAAGGAACAGGTATAAAATTGTGGTTGTCCTTTTCCCAAAAAGCTTTACGTGACACTTGTTAGGAGAGCAACTAGCCTGGTGATTTCCTCTGTAACATCAAGCGTTGGCTGTTTTCCCACTTAGCAGCATGTGCTCTAATCGACCGTAAGTTGGGCTGCTCCAGTATCAGCTAGGCTGGTGAGAGCTTCAGCGCGTGTGTAACTGAATTAGAAATCACTGTTAATGATGTACCACAAATATTTCAGAGACCTTTACTGTTGAGCATATATCCCACCAGCTCTTCCTATCAGCCTTAGATAAGAGAGTCACTTATTATATTTACCATGTATTACACTATGGGTAGTAATAAGAGAAATACAAGCTTGGGTAGTAGATATATAGAAATGAATGTTGTACACAATTCCAGCTGTAGACCAGAATTTCCACCCTTTTGATTCTTCAGATGTTTTCGGTAGCTGTTCTTAGACAGTTGCCCTGTAAGCAATAGGGGAATCTTCCTTTTTGTTTTCCTAACATTTCTGTCTCACTTCACTGCATTCTCTGACTGTAAGCTCTGTGAATCGTGACATAGACCCACAGAGAATCAAAATGCTTTTAACTCTGACGTGTTTTATAATGATTTAGAAGAACAAGCCAGTGCTGTTACTTATTGATCTTGTTCTTCTCTCAGCTTTGATTTTTGACTGCTAATAGAATGCTTTGTTTTTTCTTTACTGGAGGGAAAATATGCAGTTGGTAGCTTCCAAGATTCTCCAGCACTGAAAAACAAATCTTAAATGCTGGCATTTGAGTCAGGCTTCTTGTTCTTACTGACTTGCATTACTGGTTTTTTTTTTTAATTAAAAAAAAAAATCATCCAGTTCTGATAGTGTCATTTAAAAGCTATGCATTTGATCATACTCTGTTACACCTGAAGACAGCAAGCAAACATCACTTAGGGCTTCCAGTTGTTCCCATGAGAAAAGTATTTGTCCTTTTTTTTCTTTTTTTTCTTCTTTTTTTCCTTTTTCTTTCTTTTTTTTTCTTTCTTTTTTTTTCTTAAATAGCAGTTTCCCATGCTAAGAAATGCAGAGACACCCTTACACTTGTCCTTGTCTCTTCACAGGAGGTGGTGATGGCCAGGCTCTTTACCTCGATGCAGATCTGAACCACGGAAGAACCAGCCACTGCAATACTTTCAATAATCAGCCTTTGTGCTCTGAAAGCTTCCAGATCTCTGTCTTGGAGGTGTGGGGCTTCAGGGACACCATGAATGGTTGATGTGACTATCATTAATCGACCGGTCAATTGTCCTAGGATTCCCAAGGCAAATTCTAATGCAGGAGCCAAGTTAGAACATAATTTCTGCTGGCCTCAGTGTTTTTTAGTATTTACTAAGTGGTGCACTTGAATGCAGGGCTTAGTTGTTTACTCTTATTTTAGTTAAGACACGTCAAAGTGAAGTAATGTATCTGATTAACTCCTTAGCTCTTTACCTCTAGAGACCTAGATTCAGGTCCTGTTATTAGGTAAAAATGAAAATGTAATGGATTTCAAACCATCCTAAGTGGATACAAGTCCACATCACAGGATGGGTTTGCAGTTTGATGCAGTTCCTCAGAGGCACAGAGCTGGCTGAGGTACACTGTAGAGCTGTGTGCCACTGGCACCAGTATCTGGCTTGAGCCAGTAATATCAAATGTCTGCTCACAGGGAACATTGATGACCTCAGATTTGACGTAGAACAGTAGTTCATAAAATCATTGCCCTACTATAAGTAGACGTTGTGCAGACAAATCATGAGTAATTATCAGTACTATTTCGTAAGTTATGAAAGCCCTCAATTAACACAAGAACCATGATTGCTAATTATCCTTCTCCTTGTACCTGAACCCTTGACACATTCCAGTTGCATCTGTTTGAGGAGTCTGCCTCTGAGGAAGGCATCCAGACTGGACAACGATATCTCAAAGGCTTGATTTTGTTTACATTCCTATTCCATATCAGTATAATGACTTCAAACTGACTCACGTTTCGGGCAGCTGAAAGCCAGAGCATATATGCAAGTGCTCAGAAACTTCCCTTTCTTCATCTTTCCTGGAAGCTGAAATGGAGCTTTAAATCTGAGAATAACTGTGCTGATATCCCTGCATGTTGAGGGAATTAGACATTGTGATACAGAAGCGTATTGCTCTCCCCACAGGTAAATGAAGGGAGGTGGGAGGGAAATCTTCTATGTAATACTATTCTGGGAGTGGACGAGTTTCCCAGGAGAACTCCAGGCGACACCGTTTCTCCATATCATGAGTATCCCAGTAATGAGATCCTGAAAAAGGAAGGTAACGCTTTTTTGCCAGCAGTGTTCTGGTAGGGTTTGGGTGATGCGAAGAGGCTTTGCTCATTCCTGAGAATTCATACAGTTCTCTGCAAGCATGCCTTGCGGCATGTGATGTCTGGAGGCAATTGCCGAGTGTCTTTATCTAAAACTGCTATAGAACTTCTCCCACATGAAGCACAAGTACATAAACATCAATGGATAGTCCAGAGCATACGACAGGATGCTCTCAAAGCTTCAGTGGGTAATTTGCTAGTAAGAAGATTTACCACAACAAGTAAAATGAGGGGAAAGAGGAATTGCTGGTTTTTTCAACAGTTCAATCTAAAAAATTGCTTTAGAATGGGGGAAATGTTATTATTACTTAAACTTGAAGTTCATTAAAAGGAAAAATTAAAAATTTATAGTAATAAAATCTCAGCTAGGCTGGACAGGGTCATGTTAATATTCAGAGATCACAGATGAGTCTTGTTGGTAACGTTGGCTTGTTTAGCTTCACGTCAATGTAAATACCATGTGTCTTGGTAAAGTGTTGCCTCTTGCAAAGTACATGAGCAAACTTGGCAAAAATGTGATTTGCTTCTTAAGGTGCCATTTTGAATTTTTGTCAAAATAACTTTGAAATATTAGACTGTGTATACAACAGTTTAAGATGTCTTTTGCACCATTTATATTTGGAATTAGATTATTTCACCCTGTTTGAGAGTCAGCACTGGGCCTCTCTTTCTTTCCCACTTCCCACTTGGTGAGTTCTGTCCAGCTGTCTTCTCATAGGTTTACCGTAAGTTTGATTGAACTAGAAGGGAAGGTCTAATTCAGTTATACTTACGTATTTTGATGAAGAGGAACTTTAACAGTCATATCTGGCTTTTTACAACTACTGGCTGATGCTGCCTTCTATTATTTTTTCAAAGCTAGCTGTATCACTTTGCACTTGCTAGTATCCCACAAGCTTCCTCAGACAAAACAAATCACTCAAAAAAAAAAAAAGTATCCCATTTAGTAGGTTCTCTTAAGTGTGGGTGGGATTTCAGTTTTGTCCCTATCTCCTCTCTTTCAAGCTTGTTTGAGGTGCCCTTGGAAAACAAAAAAAACAACAAAACACAATAGCATTAATTTTCAGCTTGTTAACTTGTCAGAAATTCCCTCGAGCTGTGTGTTGGCAGAATTTGTGGGACTTTAGTATTACACTCAAAATTAATAGGTTTTATCTGCAAAATCTTTCCTGCAGCTGGCAGTGGTGATGTGATTTTCTCACTCCCCATCCCTGCTGGATGCAACTATGTCAGCGAAACCTGAGTACTATACCGTGTCTTAAGCCATATCCAAGAAACACTGTTCCTTTCCCTGCTCTGTTCTTAATGCACAGGGATTTGGGTGTTTGAAATCAGAAATGACTCATAGTTGCTCAGAAATTCATCACAGGATATTAGTGTAAGAATCCAAGGAGCAGTACTGAAAATCAGTGAGGTTTAGGCATCTGAGTCTCGAGTGTCTTTTCAAAAGTCAATCGCAGGCCTCAGCTCAGCTTCCTTTGTGTCAGATGAGTACAACTTCTGACCCCCCGGCAGCGAAGGTCCACAAGAGACCGCTTTTTGGTAGCTTATCGAGATGGCCAGCCAGTCTTTCACGCGGGACTGAAGGTAAATGTTCATTCTTAACGTAAGACATGGTGCTGGGTGGCTGGCAGTGTCTAACAGCTGCTCTACGTCTATGCATTTGCAACTGGCGTGGGTGTGCTTGCAGCACACACGGCGCCCAGAGCAATTTGAGCAATGACCTGTACGAGTTTGCACATCACAGCAGGGGATAAAAGGGTTAACAGGTGGTCCTCCTTCTGCTGGCTCTTCGTATTCGTATCAATCTTGAGGCACACGTTGCAGGGATGGTTTTGGTTTGGTACAGCACTACCCTGCTGCAGAGATCCTGCAGGTCTGGTATGTATGTTTTAAATTTGAATAGCCTGAATAAGCAAGAGGCTGCAATAATCTAGCAAGAGGAATTACACAGTGCTGTGTCATCTTCACACGACCCTTTTGTTCAGTAAAAATTAATGTTCCTCTTCACGTGTAAATCATCATGTGCAATTCTCGTTAGGTTGTGAGACACCTTAGCATTGTGACTTGGTCTTCTTTCCAGTAGGGAAGAGGCATTTTTTTGTCTGGGTAGTTAATGGTGGTTGCTGACCAAGTGTATATCAAAGTTCAGGTAATTAAGCCAACGGTTTGTGTTACATGCAAAACTCTTGAGGTGGAGGCCACGGACTGGTTTTTAAGACAATGACTACAATGGGCGCCTTATCAGAAAGTTAAAATTATCTGAAGTACCCCAGCTGTAATAACTCTGAACAACTGTTGGTGTAGTTTGTGGTCCTGCTGGCAGCAATGACAGCGAGGGTGCCAGTGTCGCTTGATGAGCTGTTCGGTGTGGAGCTGGAGAGCTGAAGGCTGGGCGTCAGCTACCACAGTTCTTCAGGAGCATATTTGCTTTCCTGAGAAGCCATTTTTGCTTTGTAATATTCTCTTGAAGGCAGAAAAGGCTAGAAACTCCTGACATCAGAAACCTGAATTTATTGTAAATGGCATCTAAGCTGTTTCCAGGCCACAGGAACTGTTTCCAGCTGTTAGCCAGGCTGGACAGACTTCATCGCTGGACCCGAAGCTGTCATTCCTACAGATCATGCACTTTGACACGCTCCCTTTTCTGATGAAGCACATTAATCGGCCTCCTGTTAACGGAGGCCAGTTAACAAAGGGAAGGGAAAAACTCCCATTTCCTCTGTGCTGCGGTAAGTGAAGACAAACTGGGGGGGTGGGCAGTACTGTTCTTTAAAGAGTTAAACTTCATGCCAATAGAGATCTGTGTTTAGCCACGGAGGGGTGGCACTTGCAGATCTGTCAACTGCTGTCCGTGTGTGTGCATTGAAATTGTGTGCTTTGTCCTTGGAAATCCGTCCTCGATCGTGGTGGGGAGTGAGCTCCGCTGCCCACTGACCGCACAGTGGCCATAGCGACGTGGACACCACGGCCAGTGGGGACTAAGAGCTCACCTGCAGCCATGGCGCTGGAAGAGCTCGGCTCCTGCGACTGACACCCGGAGTCCGATTGTTGGACAGATCGGAGGCTTGGGCACCCAACTGTTAACATTGAGATGCCTTTCTGCCAGCTCTCTGTCGTGAATTTCAGACTATTCATAGTTGAGATGAGTGTGCATATTATTTGGGGTGACGATTTTCTTCAGATGAGTGGTGGTGTGCTGCCGGTGTGAATTGGTTTTCTACCCTATCATTGGAATTGCTGCCCTACACTGATGGTATTTTTGTCACTGTGCAGAATCTTGGATTGTATTAAAAGGTGTTTGACTGTGGAGGCAACTTGACTTTGTCCTTCATTCAGTTATTTTCCTTCCTGTAGACCTCATAGCAAATGGCATGCTGAAGCTGAGAAATAAACCCTGGAGCATGTGTTCTCTCACATGAACTCTTCACCACAATGAAGCGATCACACGGTTCCTGACTATTTTAGGAGATCTCTCAAGGCTTTCACCGAGATCAGGTGCCAAACTGACTGTAAAAAACCTTAGATTGGCAAATTCTGAAATGAGCCTTCTTCCCTTTGGCGGGGCCAGAGACCGTGTTTTGGCCCAGCCCAACCTGGGTTTAAAATGGAGCTTGGAGTGTCTTCCAGCCGCCAACACTTGTAGATCAGACCAACGGTGCCGTTGCATCCTCTGCATGTAAATGCCGACATCGACTCAGCTACAGTCCTGCAGCCGCTGTAAGTCAGCACTGCTCTTGCTAGAGGCTGCGCCTTCCTTGTGCCAGCACAAACGTGACTGTTGGCAGCAGGCAGGCAGCTCGGTCGGGGAGCGGCTGCTTTAAAACTAGTATTTTTGTTCCTCTTGATGGCTTGGGTTTAACCTGGATCTCTTCCCTGCCCGTGTCCCTGATAACGGCGCAGATGTGTTTTGCCATGGTTGAAAGGAGTGTTTCTAGTTAGCAGCACTGGTTTAAACAAATGTTCCTGTTACTTAAACCTAGTCTTTGCCAGAGCCTGCAA